>NC_141694.1:1474626260-1476126260 GCF_964263255.1 Lissotriton vulgaris
CTTATGCCTAATTCTGAGCACATAACTTTGCAGGCCTTATTCCAAATATATTTCCCCTGAAAAAAGCGCTCCGCGTTCAATTATCCCTAGTCTGTTCCGTTTTTCGGAACACGGCCTGTTACGCGCATGCGCGTAAAGCTAGCATCTCCTTCCGCACATGCGCTCAATAAACAGCAGACGAAGACGCTACTTGTCCACGCATGCGCGCGAGGTTCTACCACTCCCTCTTCTCACGCGCGCAGGACCGGACCTGAATGGCAATGTATAGATCCTTCTTTGGGCATTTTCCGATTCCAATTTCGCACCAATTAAGTCAATTACCACTACTATAAATAGCACTTGTCCAACATGACTCGGCACACCGTCGGAGCCGCGTTGAGGGGAGGAAAACCACCAGATTTGGCAGTAACCGTGAGTTAGACCTGATAGCAGAGAGGCACCAGCTTTCTAAAGAACAGCGTTTTTAGATTCTAAATCCACGCTGTTTTTTTGACATCCATTAGGTTGCTACATTGGGCAAAAAGACAAAAGAACCCCCAATACCACGCCTTGGCTCATGAGGCCATTTAGCCTTTATCAAAAAGTAAGAACTGTATATCTTCTCAATAATGTGTTTTCTTCCCACAATTTAATCCAAGGGATTCCAATGGCGATCATATCAAATTCATGTGTGTCCTAGTCTTTTTGTTTGTCTATGTCTTTTTCTTTTACAGGGTTGTGGACCTTATTTTTGGTTCCCCTTCACCCTCCTGTGTATTTACATAGGCTTTTTCAATATCTTATAGTGATGTTATATTACATGATGTTTTTTCATCCACAGGTTCTGTATTAACTACGCCAATTGGGCGCAACAGACTGCATCCATACACGATTAGGTACATTTCACCTATTCTAACAAATTTTGTAGAGCACACTTTGACATCTACACACATGTGAGTAAGGTGGGGATATTAGTGCACATCCCGTCCTGAAGAAGGAGTCCTTGTCACTCCGAAACATGTCGACGCACTTGAGAGGTTGATGTACCCTAAATAGTACCAACAACCTCACTCTGCACTTTTTTAACGACACCAGTCGAGTGCTTAATAAAAACTTTTTATTATTTTTTCTCCTACGAGCCAGGTGTCTTTTAACAATCACTGTCTTTCACCTCACCACTCACATTTAATTCCTTCACACACATCAAAATATAGTCCACTTTCAGTGCTCCTACGTAGCCGTGAGTCGCAGCACGCCGCATCCCGTAGAGGGGTGCGAAGACCCCGATGATGAAGCATGACACCAAAGGGCCTGTTGGTGTGTGAGGGGTATTTAAACAACACTGTGTGCTCCCCACCACTGTAGGGATCACTACCACTATAAAAAGTGGATTCCTTTTGTTTAATAAAAAAAAAAGTGCAGCAAGACAACACCCTTCCCTGGAAAAAGGGACATTTTTACTTTAGAGTAGACAGTCCCAAATTATTAGATTGGTTTCTGTATTCACATTTCTTCATTCCTAGAAAAAATACTAGTGAGTGGTGTATGTCTATGACATTTAACATTCTTAAATGTACTTTGTAGGTGGAACATCTGGTGCTGGGCCCAGCGCGGAGGTGGAGGAGGACACTTCTGGGGAGGAGGCGGTGCAAGTGCCGGAGGAAACTGCTGTGCGGGTTGCCACGGTAGTGGCGGGCAGTGGTAAGCTCTTATATTCCTCACTTATTGAGATTGCAGACTGCAGAGTGTGCTCTCTGCACCGGTGTAGTATATATGTTCAACACTTAAGTTACTATACTGTTAAGCAGACTTTCAAATTTAGAACAAAGTTTTTATCAACCAGGTAGTAGCCTCCTCCAAATATACTTCAACTCAGCGGTGAATTTTTTTTCGAGAATCCAAATCAGATCTGAGATGAACTTGATGGATGGGATGAACGAAAAGTGAAAGATTGGTGTAAGTAAGTGTGGAAGGACGAGCAAGTTAAAAGTAATGATGACTGACAAAGAAGAATGATACGTGTTTGATTGGTGCCCGAGGTAGCTGGTACGGAATATGATGCATGGCTGGGTGTAGGATGAAGCAAGGATGGGTGGAAGGAGAACAGCCTGGGTGGGTGAAACAGAAACTGTATGTGTGCGCAATATATCCTTTGGTTGAAATTCAAATGCAAGTCAAGCACGGATGTATGGCTTGCGGTTTCCCAAATAAAATGAAAAGGTTGTTTTCCAGTGAGAAAACGTAAGGTTCATCCAGATGAGAGACATGAAGAAGAATATTTTACATATAGCTTGAATGGATGGATGCCTGGATCATGGTACTATCTGACTCTTAGATAGCATATTGTTGTATCCAAGGAATGACAGGAGAAGGGAATAAACTTAAGGATTAAGTTTAATCAAGGATTTCAAGTACAGCATTAGATCCATCAGAGTGCACATCCAACAAGCTCCAGTCTTCAACTGAAGATCAGGAGCAGAACATTCTACTATCACCTAGCAACTAGATGCTAGGATGCAAACATAGGAAAAGCATTAGCAAAGAAGAAACATAGGATATAACACACCTCCTTTCCCACAATAAAACAAAAGAAATAAAATAAAGAGATAAAACAAAAGATGAAACAACAGTTTACAATTGGACAATATTTCAGGTGATGTAATCATTCAAATATTTCGGTGTAAACTTAACTCTGGAAGATTTTGAACAGGAAGCAGAGACCTCAGAAGGGCCTGAAGCAGTTTCACTTTTATCTAAAGAAGTCGAGTTATTGTCATCAGAACTGGTCAAAGCAGTGGATTGAAGGGAATCTCCCTCATGAATATTAAGATTGTCAAGGAATGATAGAGCCCCATCAGACACATTGGAACTACATGAAGGAAGATTACGTGGAGACAAAGTGCTAGGGTCAACAACATTGGGAATACCGTTTGAATCTGAAACGTCAACAGAAGCAACATCTGAGCCCTTCACTTTTGAAACAGCCCTTTTACTCCACCACTTACCACCAGTAACTTTAACAGCATGTTTGCCAATCTGAACAATAGATGTCTCTGGATAAAACTTTGAGCCTTTGGCCTTACACGGTCTTCGGATTCTAACCTTGTCACCAACGCTTAAAGAAATTTCTTTTACATGTTTATCCAGATCATATCTGACTTTGGACTTGAGTTGAGCAGAGGCAACCTTATCTTTGACAAGATCCAGATCAACAACATCTTTACCTTGAGATGTTTTGCTAACAACCCAACCAGGGGATAACTCATTAAAGGATTGTCTCCCTCTTAATAAGAGGAAAGGTGTCACCCCAGTGGTTGAGTGTGGTGTGTTGTTGTACGACCAAACTCTGTCAAAGACAACATCCTGAACACAAAGGCTAGAAGAAATAGCTAGTTGGACTGCGTCCTTCAGGACACGATTCGCTCTCTCCACTAGGCCGTTGCCTTGTGGGGAGTACAAAGCAGTGGTAAGGTGTTTAATGGCAAAATTATTCAGAAAACTATTCATTTCATAAGATACAAATTGTACCCCATTGTCCGAAACTAAGAACTTGGGAATCCCTTCGGACTGGAAAAGTCTCCTAAGACATTTTATGACATTATGAGTATTGGGCTCTTTTAAAAACTCACAGGTAATCCATTTGGAGTGATAATCTACAATGGTGAGTATGAATCTGTAACCCTGATTTAAACCACCAATGGGCCCTAGAAAATCCATACCTAATTTCTCCCATGGACTGTCAGGGAAAGTGACGGGACACAAGGGTTTGTTAACAGTCCGCAAAGATTTCTCTGCATGAGAACACTCACTACAGCCATTCAAGAAGGTATCCACACAGATGTCCATCCCTGGCCACCAATAGTGAAGTCTCAATCTTTTTTTTGTACTTGTGATCCCCCCATGACCTTTATGAGCAATCCCAATAATCTTGTCTCGAATAGAAACAGGAGGAATGAGGGAGACACCTCTCAAAAGGAAATCACCCTCCAAACTTAATTCATCCCTAACCTTGGAAAAAGGAAGAAGATCCTTATCAATAAGATTTTCTCTAGGCCAACCTTCAGCAATATATTTTTTAAGTGTAAGAAAAGAAGAATCCTGCAAAGATTCTTTAACCCAATCGGATTCAGAAACCACATCCTTTGCTAAAACTAGTCCATCCAAAAGATTAACTACTACTTCTTTGTCGTCAAGGATAGGAGAAAATTTCAATTCACTTGAAGGACACCTGGACAAAAAATCTGCCGTGAAGTTCTTTCCACCAGGGATATGTCTCATGACAAAATTGAAATCATAAAGTTTTGAAAGAAGACGACTCAATCTAGGGCTAGCATTCCTTAAGCCTTTATCATTCCAAATAAAAATCAAAGGCTTATGATCTGAAATTAGTACAAACTCACGGCCCCAAACATATGTGGAAAAATGTCTGACTCCCCAAACACAAGCTAACGCTTCTTTTTCGATGGTACTATAATTTCTTTCAGAAGGGGAGAGTTGGCGGGAAGCAAAGGCAACAACATTTTCAGTCCCACCATCAGCTTGACTCAGAACAGCACCTAGACCGGTATTACTAGCATCCACTGTAATGAATGAGAGAGAGTTCCCATCAAACGGTTTGAGAGCCGGGGCATGTATGATCAATTCTTTTAAGGACTCAAAAGCTACTCTGTGTACTTCATCCCACACAAATTTGGCATTATTCCTGGTAAGTGACCTCAAAGGCTCACTAACATGTGCAAAATTCTGTACAAATCTGGAATAAAATTCACTCAAACCTAAAAATGATCTTAATTGATCCTTGTTAATGGGTTGAGCACAATCACGAATGCCTTGTAAAAGATCATGTTTTGGAGCGATGCCTTTGTGAGAGATGGTATGACCAAGGTATTCAACCTCACTAAGAAGAAATTTGCATTTCTGTTTTTTTACAGTCATGCCATGGTCACTTAAAATACCAATAACTTGATCAAGTTTGACAAGATGTTCTTCCACAGTGTTAGTAGAGATCAAAATGTCATCTTGGTAGGCTAAGACATCACGAACTTCCCCAAACAGCTGAAACATAAGTTTCTGAAAAACTGAGGCCGCTGAGGCAAGACCAAAAGGTAACCTCAGATATCTAAACAGACCAAAAGGAGTGTTGAAAGCAGTTAAGTCTTTAGATTCATCACACAGCTCTATCTGGTGATAGGCTGCTCGTAGGTCTATAGTAGAGAAGACCTTTGTACCTCTAAGCTGAGCCAACATATCTTGAATACGGGGAAGAGGAAAACAATCTACCTGAATATTTTTGTTTAGAGCTCTTAGGTCTACACATAGCCTGAGTTCATCACAGTTCTTCTTAAGTGCGACTACAATTGGAGAAACCCACAACGAAGAGTTAATGTTTTCAATGACTCCCTCTTTACTCAGTTGTTGAAGATGAGTCTTCAGTCTTTCCATAATGCTTAGAGGGACATGTCTCACCTTATGAATTACTGGAACAGCATCAGGCTTCAAAATAATTTTATGTTCGTAGCCTTTAACTGAACCAAGATTGTCAGAGAAAACATTGTTGTATTTCATTATGATACTTTCTAGAGTAAGTTCTTCAGTAACCAGAGCATTAATATTGACAGAACGATCTAAAGAAATGGGATTTCTGGTACCAGGTCTTAGTACTAAAGGGAATTTGCCTTGATCTCTCCAACCCAAGACATTGTAACCTTTTTTTGAAACGTAAATTTTTGCCTGAATAGAACGGTCTTCAAAAGTTAAAATGTTATTAAAGAAACCCATTAAATCAATGACTTTGTCATTAAATGCAACAGTACGTATATCGGGAGGTAGAAGTAGATTTTTGTCCCAATGTTTAAGAAACAAGAAATCCGCAATAATGGTAATAGGGGATCCTGAATCTACAGTGACTCTAACAAGAATCTCACCAATTTTAAGATCACATACTGGATCATAGATAGATGGGTCTTCGTGATCATCTATCATGTCAACGGATAACAAAATTTTTTTTACAATTTGTTCTTCACATGCATTGAAATTATCAGAATCAGAAACTTCAAGGTACATTGTCTTGGACTTGAACTTGCAAACTGTCGCAAAATGACCAATCTTTTTACAATTGGTACATTGTTTTTTAAGTGCTGGACAGGAAGTTGAATTGGCAAGGTGTAATTTTGATCCACATCTATAACAAATGGGGGGCTTGTCAGACTTTTTCCATTCAAGTTTAGGAGATTGATTACGTTGAGAATTATTTTTGGAGGAAGTAGACTTCACCAAATCTACATGTGTAGGTTTATTATTGCCTAATTCTTTGGAAGCAAAAGCAGATCTTTCAATACCTCTGGCTAATTCTAATGTTTCCTGTAAAGAGGGATTACGACAACATAAAATCCTTTCCTGAACTTTGTTATTAAAACAATTTACAACAATTTGATCCCTGAGATATTGATCAATAGGGCCTTCAAATTCACAAGTTGCAGCTAAAATTCTCAACTCAGCTAAAAATATATCAATTTTTTCATACTCCCTTTGTTTGCGTGTGTAAAATCTATGTCTTTCAACAATTACACTTGGTTCGTCCTTAAAATATTTTTCTAGACGAGTAATAGCCTCAGTGTACTCAGTCCAATCATCTGAGGGAGGTCTAACAACAGGGGGTTGATGGTCAAAGATTCTTTGACCCTCAGCACCCAAGGCACTGTATAACATTGCATTTTTCCTTGCAGCAGAAAATTTTACAGCATCTATGGCAATTATATAGCTATTAAAGGCTTTAAACCAATGAGACCATTTTATTTTCGGAGTACCTGGTTCTGGAAGGAAGGAAGAAGGAAGAACTGCAGTCTGTTGTGCCATCCTGGATAAATGAATAACAATATCAAAATAAGAGCTAATAAGTCATATTATTATTTAAAATTGATAAATGAGAAAGTTAACTGTAGTAAATATGGAAAGTAACTCCAGAGTTAACTGTGTGTATAATAATATAAATTACGCAAGTAAGATCAAACTATGAAGTCAGCTGTGTGTATCAGCGTAGAAGATACACGTTGTAACAGTCTTATATTAGCTGTGTGTATCAGCGTAGAAGAAAATGCACGATACACATTGTAGAGAGTATATAATGTCAGCTGTGTGTATCAGCGTGAATAATACTTGTTGTAGTAATTATGCAGTGTCAGCTGTGTGTGTCAGCGTAGTAAACACACGTTGTTGTGAAAACAAGTATCGAGAGTAATGAAAGCTGTGTGTGTCAGCGTTGTTGGCACACGTTGTAAATGAGGAGAATCTATGATATTAAGTAGAATGTAAACACTCAGTCTTATAGCTGAGTGTATCAGCGTAGAAAATAAACGAGTAAATTACCTTGTATGAAGAGGTAACATCGGGATTTGTAACGACGATTTGTGTTGAAGGTCGCTAAGCAACCCAAAATGGCTGCTACGTTGTACGTGATGACGAGTTCAGACGTCAATTCGTGGTGACGTAGTATGTTGTGAAGATAGCAGATGGACGCCGAAGAAGAAATGCAGCGCGCGTTGCCGTTCTCGTGTTGCTCAAACCGCCAGTGAGAGGAGAATGGCGATTTTTTTTGAACGGTGAAAGTTCTAAGCAGGTAGAGAGCAATGTACAGAGTAATTAATAATGTTATAATGGAAAAAAACGGGAAATTAAAACGGGGAAGGTGAATTGTGATTTTTTGGAGATTATTGTGGTTGAAGCGAAAATAAACGAGAAGGGTCTGCCGCAGGTGCAATCAAGGCACAATCAAATGAACAGCCGCTGAAAGTTGGTGATAAGCACATACAAATTCACAGAAACTGAAAGTTAGTGAAGAAGATAGCGCTTTGAAGTGAGAAACTGGCGCTGGTGCAATCAGAGCACAATAAGAAAGAAAAAACAGGCGCAGGTGCAATCAAATCACGAAGTTGAGCAAGCAGTTTACTTTTTTTTAACAGGAGTCACAGTAGTTTTCTTTAGTGAGCGCTAAAGGATTTATGATAAGTAAGAGCGCCTCAAAGTGACAATTAGAAGAGTAGATAAAATTAGTGAGCAGCCGCTGGTGCAATCATGACACAAAGAGGGAAACAGGCGCTGGTGCTATCAAATCACAGATTAAAAGAAAAGTATCTTACTTTTAGATGGAGTCAATGTTGTCTCTTGAAGAAGTTCAATTTGAAGCAGATTGATAGAAGATTTGAATTAGAAGGTTAATGATGAGCATCTGAAGTCTGATGGGATCTGTTAAAATTGAAATTTTGAGCGTAGGTTCGTAGATAATGCTGACTTGACCACCTCGTCGCCAATTTATGTTGTATCCAAGGAATGACAGGAGAAGGGAATAAACTTAAGGATTAAGTTTAATCAAGGATTTCAAGTACAGCATTAGATCCATCAGAGTGCACATCCAACAAGCTCCAGTCTTCAACTGAAGATCAGGAGCAGAACATTCTACTATCACCTAGCAACTAGATGCTAGGATGCAAACATAGGAAAAGCATTAGCAAAGAAGAAACATAGGATATAACACATATGTGTATCTAGAGAGAGTAGACGGTCACTGGATGAACTAAGTGTTACTTTGAAGAGCATGTAACACCGCACCCGCACGTCTGTCCCAGTGTAGGAAAGGCAAGGAAAAGAAGTTTTAAATTAATTTTGTCCGAATACTACCATGAATAGTAGCAGTAGTTTGTATTGCAAGCACAGCATATATCCGGCTATTACGATGGCCACTCACTACCTCTGTTAATAAGTTTAGTAGAACTCGGTCATTCATGTGTGGATGTATCACTGTTCACTCAATAAAAAGCAACGCACCTAAAGTCATCCCATATGTAAGCAAATACATACCATGCACAGTGATAGATAATCAGATTATTTATCTTCTTCATTTTCCTTTTCTAGTATTCATTGGCACTGTAGGGTGAAAGTTAAATTAATTAAGCAGTAGCCCTTGTAACAGAGTATTCTCAGTGCCACCCGTAATAGAAAAGTAAGAGCATCACCACCTGCATGTACTGGAACAGTAACGCAAGTCTGTCTCACTCATCATGGCGGGCGTCTGTTTTTCTCGGGTGCAAGTTGACTGCGCTGGCATTATGCCGGCTTGCAGAAGTTAACGTACCAATTTTGCTAAACAAGAGAGAAGAAGAAGAATAAGACTGGTGTACTGTCATAGTCGACTCTAATGGAGTGAGTCCATAGTGCTCGTAGAATTGATTCCTTAAACTCCCACTAATGTTAGAGCAAGTATGAAGAAGTGGGAGGTTAGATAGATACTGGCCACAATAGTTATGTACTGCGCTTGCAAGTTGTTAGTTCTACTGTGACACAACTTTCTGCTGAATCATTTTGTGTTAATCTTAAAGAGCATTGGTTATAGACTATTTCTTTCTTTCTTCATATAGATGCTCCTTTCAAACCAACATGGAAGGAGCTGGCTAAAAGGGCCTGGCAACGGAGGCTGGAGGCCACTGTCGCCGAATATCGGCGTTTGGTGGCCCAGGAGGAGGAGGACACGGAGTACGTTGACAACATCCACGGCGACACCTGCATCCTCCTCCGCGCTCCCTGGGTCAGCCAGTCAGCGCAGCAGGTCTCCAGCGGTAAGGCGCCGGGGTACCGCAGCCATCCGCCACCGCCGAGCAGCAAAGAAATCAGCTGCCCCCCACAGCAGGTGCAAGGCACGCGTGCACCGCCTTTCACTTAGGGTGTCCTACCTTGAGCAAAAGCTCCTCAACACCAAAACCCTGCTCGAGACCCTCCGCAAGGAGCATGCCGACCTGGCCCGAAAAGTCAACAGCAGCCAGCAGTAGGAGGAGACTGTCCCTTGCCACTTTTTTAAAGACTTCTGGGGAGTGGGAATTGGGAGTTGGGTTTTCTACTTTTTTGGACTTCGTTTTCACGGACATTCGTTGGGGTTCGGGAGGGGGGGTGGGTTGGGTCTTGTGGGAGATTATTTATGTTAGGGATATATAAATATACTTTAAACTTTATCTTAGCATTCGTGTTTTTTACTGCTTTTGAGGCTGGTGGGTGGGGGTTTAACAGTAAGTTTGTTTTCCTGAAACTTAAGTGGCATCTTGATTCAAGTTGTGTAAGTACTAATTGCCCAAATGTTTTCAAAACTAAGTGCCTCTCACAGAGTAAGTGAATTCAATACAATAGTCCTAGGACCGTCAGTCTCTCGTCTCTCCTAAAACTCCACTATACTACCTCCCCCCAAATGCTTATCTTACCTGTAATTTGTGTTTGGAAATAGGGCTAGGCGCAGGGCTGGCGGCATGGGAAATGGCGATTAAGGTTGGCAATCCTGGGCGGATGAAATGTCATCATTGCGGTGGTACTTGTGGTGTTACACAGTGGCAGTTGCAGCATCTGAAAAAAAGAAAATGAAACCTTGTTTGTCCTTACCGTAGCATTAGAACGGTACGATAGAGAATATAGCAGGTGACAGTACAATAGAATAGTGCCACAATGTAGCCTAACAAATGGTAAAGTATTGAAAGTATAACTAGTACTTGCGTTGAATTTCTTTGACATTGGCTACTACTACAAGAAATAGTACTGAAGGTGAAGGACACAGCAGTGTAATATTTTGCCACGTCTAGGAGGAGGATGTTCTTGATGACCAATCAAGTTGATGGCGCACATGAAAATCTGCTTTCATTTGCCAATAGTGACTCAGTGTCAAGCTAAGTAAGAATATATCCTCGGATTCCTTCACCAGCCTGTTGCTATGACCTTATCCTCCCCAGCAAGTGTGTGGAATTATTGCTGTCATTTAGTCACACATCAATCAAAACCACACAGCCCGGGGGAAGAGGGTTAGGGTTTGGATAATGGATGGGAATGGGGGGTTTTGGGAAAGTTTTGTTGAGAGAAGAAAAAAAAAGCACAGCATGGACAAACAATAATTGAAGATAAACAAATCTTTGGGTACAAAGCTAACCATAAATCTTTTAAGTGACATAAAGGAAGTGCATGCACTACTGCATGCATGGTTACTGAAAAGTAAGTAGTACTTTTGACAACCGTGAATGAAAGAATGCGACAGTACAGGGCTGCAGTAATAATTATGCGTTTTCACTTGCCTATCTCTGCACTCAGAGAAACACTTCATACATTAAATTAGGTTTAAAAAATAGCAGAAGTAAAACCTATACAATGGATGTAGGGATGAATTTAGAAGCAGAGATCAAAGAAATGCAGAGTTACACTCATAGAAGTTCAAAGCAATAACATTACTTAAAAGATAATTAGAAAAGAACGGATACTGTATCTGTATGTTATTGTAGTTGTCCTGTTGAATTTGGTTAGTTGCATGCATCCAACCATTCCTCTTATTAGCGGGACTTCTCCATTCCATCTGACGCTCCGTCCATCAATTTTGGTGACCAGAAGACACCCTGTCCACTGCCTGCCTGGCGGATGCTGAATTGGGGCTCGCTAATGTGAAGCCTGACTTCATCCTTTTTTCCCATTGCACAGGCTGAAACCCGGCCTGTAAATATTAATGTAAAAACAGGAAGTGATATTAGAACACCACTGACAAATAAATATAAGGTATGTACGCTGTGTTGTGCAAAAAGTCACACTTTGAGTTTCCTAATAGAAAGTACAATATTTTTGAAAGTGCGTACTCTGTCTGAGTCTCCTTTTGAAGGATAAATAAGTATGGGCGAATTAATTTAGCGGATCTCTCCCCTCAAGCTAGGTGTACTGTAAACTGTGTTTTAGAACAAAATTAGACCTTCCCAGCAGTGCTCCCAGACCCTTACTAAACCCAGTCGCAAAAATGTAGACGACCCACAATAAGATCTCCAAAAACGAGGCCTAGTAGAAAATGGTGACAAAACGTACTCTGTACAAAGTAGGCCCAAATCCCCCCTTACCCACCATGGATTGTATTCAAACCACTTGCAAGCAAGCAAAAGTATCCATACCCAGCATCGCTCCAAGACTCGCAAACCCCCCCACAAACAGCCCCCACCCAAACACATGCAATACAATACTGCTAACCCTAACAAGCCCTAAGTTAAGAATAGTGGCAAACGCTTTCTTTAACTGGGCCAAATCCCCCCTTTCCCACCATGGATTTTCTTCAAACAACTTGCAACCAAAATTACACATTCCCATGAGTGCTCTAAGACCCCAGAACTCAGTTGCAAAAATCGAGAACACCCCGAAACACATGCAATCCTGCTGCTAGTGCTAACCCTAACGAGCCCTAAGTTAATGTGCCAAAACGCTTTTCAGCATGGATTTTCTCCAAACCACTTTTATCCGGTATTAGACCTTCCCAGCAATGCCCCAAGACCTGCCAACCCACCCACAAAAAAGCAGAACACCCCCATACAGGCAAAAAGCAAAAATGGAAAATCTCAGACTTAGAATATTTTCGGCCTTCTTTCAATTCTGTCCAAACGCGCTCTGCAGCTAGGCCCTAACTCCCCATTTCCACCATGGTTTTCCTGAAAAACAAATGCAATCAACATTAGACTGTGCCAGCAGTGCTCCCAGGCCCCAAAACCCACCCACAACAACCTAAAAGCCCGCCAAACAGCACCCCAAAGACAGGCAAAAGCGCAAAATCTTTTTCTGCTCCGATTTTCTCCAAACCACTTTTATCCGGTATTAGACCTTCACAGCAATGGCCCCAGATCCGTCAACCCAGGCGGAAACAAGTAGAAGATCCCCAAACTGCCAAAAAGCAAAACTACAAAAATGGGGACTTTGAAATTTTCAGGCAAATTTCCAAAATCACTCCGCGCGCGCTCTGCAGCTAGGCCCTAACTCTCCTTTGCCACCATGAATTTGCTTCAAACCTCTTACAATCAAAAGTATCCATACCCAGCAGTACTCCCAGACCCCAAAACCCACCCACAAACACCCGGAACCCCCCCAAACAGCACCTCAAAGACAAGCAAGTCAGCAAAAATGCAAAAAGAAATTCACCTCCGATTTTGTCCAAACCACTTTGATCCGGTATTAGACATTCCCAGCAATGGCCCCAGACCCCTGCAGCCACCCGCAAAAAAGCAGAACACCCCCAAACTGGCAAAAAGCAAAAATGGGCCTACTACTTGGAATTCAGTCCAAATACGCTGTGCAGCTAGGCCCTAACTCCCCTTTTCCACCATGGATTTCCTGAAAAACAAATTCAATCAACATTAGACTGTGCCAGCAGTGCTCCCAGACCCCAAAACCCACCCACAACAACCTAAAAAGCCCGCCAAACAGCACCCCAAAGACAGGCAAGTGATCAAAAGCGCAAAATCTTTTTCTGCTCCGATTTTCTCCAAACCACTTTTATCCGGTATTAGACCTTCACAGCAATGCCCCAGACCCGTCAACTCACCCGCAAAGAAGTAGAACACCCCCACAAGTGCAGAGTCTTTCTTCATTGGGCGTAATACGGCCATCTGCTTTGAGGGAAATAGGAGTCTAGAGGAGGAGGATAGAGGAGCATGTTCTTGTGAACTTGTGAACCTGAGGAACGAAAAGGAAAGTTAGTGATTCATTGACTCATTTTCACGGCTCGGTGTCAGGGAAAGAAGAGCTCATCCTCATACTCTGCAAATTCAGGCGGGAGTAGGTCACCTAACAGAGAAGAACTTCCCTCATCTAAGTTGGTGTCCTCCTTGTCTTCTTCCTGCGTGTATTCTCGTATTTTGTAATCTGGTGGTATGAGGTGCTGATTCATCTTGATCATTGTTAACCTCTCCACATTTTTGGGCGAGAGGCGGGTCCTTTTGCAAGTTACAATGCCACCAGCAGCACTGAAAACACATTCAGAAGACACGCTTGCGAGTGGGCAAGACAAGTAATTTATAGCCAGGTTGGTGATCTCTGGCCACAATTCTCTTTTCCCATGCCAATACGCCAATGGGTCATCATGAACATAGACCTCTGTTGAGTCATTCAGATAGTCCTGCACCATCGACTCAAGGTTCTCCAGGGTTCCTCCACTTTGCTTACTTTTTGCTGGGACCTTTTGAGAAGCAAACCCAAACTGAGTTAGCCAATCCTCTTCTTCACACAATGTTACTGTTGTGTCTGGTGCAGATGATACGGTTGCTGGTGTCTTTAACGACTGAGAGGGAAAATCACTCACTTCTGCCACAGCCACAGATGCAGAAGTGGATTCTTTTGACTCCGGATGGCCTGCTGATGCTGATGTACTGCCTTTTCCTTCAATTTCCTGCCGTTCTTTTTCAAACCTCCTGGCTGCCACAGCTAGCCAATGTTTGTACTTTGTAACTTCTGCGTCATCAAAAGGAAAGAATACTCTGCCTGCCAGTGCCTTTTTGTACCGTGGATCCAGAATAGTAGCACAAATGTAATTCTGTTCTGTGTGGATCTTTTGAAGACGTTCATCGCAAAGTAGGCGCTGTAATAACTTCTCCGCCAACTCAAATGCTTGTTCCTTTTCTTCATCATTTTGAAACATAGAAGACACCGCCTTCAGTTGGTGCTCTAGCATGCGCAATAATGGGATAGCTTTTCCCAAATTACAGTCCTCCCTGCTGATGCACGCGTGAAGACCTCAAAAGGACGAAGCATGTCTGTCAGGCCTTAAACTAGCTTCCATTGCTCCACCTGTATCCTCTTGTCCTTCATAGCTGCACCCTGTGTAAAGAAATACTGATCGACTACCACACACTGCTCAAACAGACGCTCAAGCATGTAGAAGGTTGAGTTCCAACGTGTTACCACCTCCTGGATCAGTGCTTTCACTGGCAGTTTACGTTCATGTTGCAGGCACCTCAGCTGCTTCCGGGCCTTAAAATAAGGGTTGAAATGTGTGCACATTCTTCGGCAGGTGGTCAGTAACTCGCACACTGGACTTTCTTCACTCAAGAATTTTTTAACAACCAGGTTTATACAGTGCGCCAAACACTGCACTCTGAAATAGTTACCCTTATCCATTGCCTTAACTACATTGGCGCCATTATCCGTGGAAACATAACCAATCATGCGTTTTCTTTGGAAAAGCCATTGTAACACCTTTGTGTTAAACGAATGCAAAATGTTTTCTCCTGTATGATTTTTCTCCATGCCAAACATGGCTAGTGTTGCATGTTTCCGAGCAGCTTTAAAAGCGTTGTCCGGGTCAACACCTGCGCTTATCTTTGCTTTAACCCCTGAAAAAGAGACCCAGTGTGCAGTGATGCACATGTAATCAATGGCTTGGCAACTGGTCCACATGTCTGTTGTCAGATGTATAGTGTGAACAGCACTCTTCTGCAAAGCTGCCCCAATCACCTCCAGCACATCTTCTTCATGTAGTGCTGGAACCGCAACTCTGGCAAAATAGAACTGGCTAGGAACCTTCCATTTAGGGCACAGCGTTTCCACTAATTCAAGAAAACCAACCCCTTCCACAAAAGAAAAAGGGAGAAGGACCAGCGCTAGCATTTTAGCCAGCTTAGTGTTATACAGACGCGTCATTGGGTGGTTGCGTTCAAATGGCGCATCTGAAAACAACATGCTTCTAATGGTGGGCAGGACCATTTTACGGGATGATAATGACTTCTTCGACCCAGTTACGCTCGGTGATGATGAACTTTTTCGCATTGGTGTCTCACTCTCTCCCACACTCATAGGGGCCGATTATGATGGCGGACGGACCTGAGTCCGTCCGCCACCATAGAGTAGGAGGGACTGCCGCAGGGGCTGCGGAGGTCCCTCCGTGCAGATTAGGATGTGACCGCCAGGGTGGCGGTCACATCCTCAATCTTTAACATTGCGGCGGGTGCAGCTGTAAGCTGCACCCGCTGTAATGTTAAAAAAGCATGCACGGCACGTGCACAAAGCAGCAGGCACCGCGCGGTGCCTGCCGCTTTGTCCACGCAAATGCAGGGGGGTACCATAGGTACCCCCCACCCCCGTCACCAAGGTTGCCCGCAACAGGCCCCCGAAGGCAATCTCTGTATGCTTTTCCACGGCGGAAAAGCCGCCGTGGAAAAGCATACATTTTCCACTATCCTAATATGGCTGGCGGTGTCTGACAGACACCGCCAGCCATGTTAGAGCTTTTCCGCCGCGGTCGGAAGGTGACCGCGGCGGAAAAGCAGCGGACGGATTTTGAGACCCACCGCCATCCTAATTTGGAGGTGGGTCTTCTGTGCCTCCGCAGCGGTTTTCCCGCATCCTCCGGGCCGGCGGTGGCTTCCGCCGGCCCGGAGGATGTGGGAAAACCGCGATCCTAATCAAGCCCTTAGTGTGGCTCATATATCTTGCAGGGGGTGTGCTGCTGACAGGGGTCCTGGGTGTAAGTCAAGAAATGTTTGACGCTTCTTCCTCCTCGTTATCATCAGATGAAACATCAACGGATACAGTTTGTTGACTTGCAATTCGGGCTGCCTTGATCTCCTTTAGGTGCGCATGCCATTTGACAGTGTGCTGTCTCTCAAGATGACCTCTCTGGCCTCCGGTACCATAGTTGGTACCAAGCTTACCACGACTAACTCCAAGCTTACAAATGGTACAAATGGCTATGTTTTCCCTTGTTGGGCTAACACTAAAGAAGTCCCAAACTGCGGACTTCAAATGTCTGTGGGGGGTGGAGGAGGTGATACTAGGAATGCTAATGCCAGATGAAGTGGAGGATGTGTGTTGCCGAACTTTACTACGTTGTGCACTTGCAGCACCACTAATTGAGGAAATGGAGGTTGAGGTGGATGGAGGTCCCTTCTGGCGAGAAAATATGGAAGCGGTAGGTGGTGGTGTACTAGTTAACTGCATTCGTGGTGGTCCCATTACTACGTCGCCAACATCACGCTCAGCAGCATTTCGGGCTAAGGTAAAAATGTCTGTTTGCTGCATGCCCGCTGGGGCTGCAGTGACGTCTATGATGACTGCGTCGTCGTCGTGAGAGTCTTCATCCGCAGGAGAATACGCCACTTCTTGTTCAGCGTCATCATCACACTCCATAAGTACGAGACTTTCGGGGACCTTCCTTTTACAATCAATTTCAATTTCAAAGCTTTATTAGACAGCATGTCATAAAAGCAGAATAACATCCTATCACAACCATTATAAATACTACATAACAAAAGAAATTACAATGTTAAAAAGTTATTAAATCTTTGTAGCTGTCATTTGTAAAGTTAAAGAGTTTTTTAAAAGACTATTTAAAAATAGCTAAAATTTATACATAAAACAAGATCAATCATATGTTTTTAGAGGTCTTACAGTTCATTAGCTAACTTCTGGAGAGTTTAAAGTGCGAGTGCGTATGACCCAAGCCCACCTTAAAAATTTAGCAACAGCATTCGCTATGCACGGGGATCAGTCAGTCTCTAATATTCTCAGAGCTTCAATATACCTCCGGGTGCCCGGGTTGGTACACGTTGGTTTTAGCCACTTACGACGAGGGCTTGTGTAAAGAGGGCATACAAACAGCATATGGGCTATATTCTCAGTCAAGTCTGTACAGTTATGACATTTGTCATCCCGGATTGCTGACCAGCGGAACGGATTTTACGCCCATGCTTAATCAAAAGCCATCGTCGCATCGAGCAATGCTATTACAGTTTGTTCCTGCAGAGTATGAGCTCTGGCCAACACTCCTTGCAACCGACGAAGGTTTAAGGCCATATTCCTGTGTGGAATGAAACCCGAATGATCAGCATGCACCAAACTACCAATAACTTTGATAATCCTGTTAGATAACATTTTAGCAAGAATCTTAGGCTCTGCATTCAATAAAGGGATAGGCCGATATGAGGCACAATTGGTCTTCGATTTCCCCTCCTTATGAATAACCACAATAGATGCCACTCTCTGATTAAGCTACCCGAGGTCCCTCGCTGATACCAATTGGGGTCCCCTTGTTGTTTAAAATAGACTCTCTGATCATACGGCAGCACTCTCCTTTCCCGGGCCTTCACGTACATACCCGTAAGATAAAGGGCAAGTCTGTCAGGTCTGAGTTTATACAGCTCAATTGGAAGTCCATTAGGACCTAATGCCTTACCAGAATTCAATGAGCGCACTACAAGGGCTACTTCATCTACGGTCAGAGCGCTATCCATAAAGTCACGATCGTCCTTAGTCAGGCCTGGGAGTTGGATATCACGCAATAATAGGTGAGAGTCCTCCTCCGGCCGCCCCGCGACCGAGGTACATACCATACGAAAATAGTCTGCAAAGGTATCTACTATGCCTTGGGGATCCGTCGTTCGCGTCCCATCAGCTGTCTCTAGTTCCGGTACAACCCGATTAGCTCTACCCTTCTTATCTAGCCATGCAATAAGTTTTCCGGCCTTATCCCCGACATCATACAATCGACCTTGTTGCTCCCTACTCAACGCTCTGGCACTTTCAGTGACTACCGCTCTATATTCAAGTTGCTTAAGATTCAGGACATGCAATTTAGCCCGAGTCACCTCTTCTTCCAAGTCCGCTTCAATGCGGGCTATATCCGTTTCAATTGATACAATTTCTGCGTTCCGCTCCTTCTAAACCCCCGCAATCAACGGCAAGGCCTGGCCCCGTATGACTACTTTAAAAGCCTCCCACAGTGAAAGCGAGGACGACACTGATCCCTCATTCTGACGGAAGTTATGGTCCAACGCCTTCAGTAACTCCTTACAGATTTTAGGATTGCGTATATACCAAGGGCTAATAGGGGCCACCCTACCGCCCGACCTCGAGGACACATCGAACCTGATCCAAAGCGGCGAATGATCCGATATACCTCTAGCCAGATGCCTAGCCTCTGTAATACAATATGCAAGGGCCGAAGGCACCAAACAATAATCAATACGTGATAAGCTACCATGGGCACCCGAGTGAAAAGTGTACTGTCGTTGGTCCGGGTGAAGCAACCTCCAACAGTCAGTCAGACCCACTGCATCTATAAATTCAGGAAGCCATCTTTGCGCCCGCCCCATGTCTCTGGGGGGATGTCTATCAATGGTACCAGAGACCACAGAGTTAAAGTCACCTCCCACAATTAAAAGACTGCTCGGGAGGTCCAGTAGAAGTTTCCCCAAGTCCACAAATGTGGTTGCCTGCAAACCTGGTGGGACATAAACTGACAGTAAGGAGAGGGTACGGCCCTCCCAACGACCCGATACCCCTACATATCTTCCCCTATCATCTTCAACTACAGAGTCAATCACCATAGGGAGCGCCTTCCGTAGCAAAATCCCCACCCCCCTGGATCCTGATGTGAACCCCGCATGTGCAGCCAAACGATATCTCATTCTGTGCATTGCCCTACAAGAGTTCCCTACTAAGTGCGTTTCCTGTAACAATACAACATCTGGAGCTTGACGCCTAAGATACTGAAGAACCACATTGCGCTTAATTTTGTCCCCCAACCCATTGACATTCCAACTCAGAACCGTAAGCCCCCTACCCCATCATAAAACATGTGGTGAATCAGTCTCCCCTCCCGCACCTGCACCAGTAATACATCACAATTCTGAAAGCCTTGAAATGCAATGCCAACACACAAGAATACAAAAAAATTAAGTACATTCCCACCCCCAAACCGACCCTGAGTAACTCCCCCTCCCCACACCCCTGCTTGCTGTGTTTTCCCGCCCCCAACTCGCAGTGTGCCTGTCGCCCCATACTCTAACTACTAAACTATCGAAAAGTAACCCTGAGGAGGAGTAGTACGACCCCTACGTTCCCGCCCGCACCCCCTATTGTTTCCACCGGATCATAGTAAGAGGCGCCCAGAACTAACTGGTCTACGTGTTTATATCATGACGTCCCCATCCCTCCATTTCAGTCAAACATCACCAGCATTAGTCTCAGTTCTTATTCCCGCTCGTGCACGCCCTCCTCTTCATCGCCACTCGTTCTTCGCTGACCCTGCTGATTGGAGACAGTGTCCAACCAGTCCGAGGCAATTTCAGGATTGTCAAAAAACAGTGCCCTGCCCGCATGCTCAACTCTCAACTTAGCGGGGTACAGAATGGCATATTTAAATCCTCTGTCTCGGAGCTTCCGTTTGACGCCCATGAAGGTCTGCCGTTGCCTCTGCACCGCCTGTGTAAAGTCTGGATAGAAACTGAGAGTGGGATTTTCAAACTGCAGAGGGCCTCACATCCTGGAGGCTGGCAGGATAACGTCTCTGTCCCTGAAATTAAGCACCCTCGCAATCATTGGCCGGGGTGGTGCACCAGGCCGCGGTTTTCCTCCCGGTACCCTATGCGCCCTTTAGATGGTGAAGAAGTTACCCAGGCCCTTAGGTTTCAAGTGATTGAGGATAATGTCTTCAACGCAAAGGTCGGCAGCTGGACCTTCTGCTTTTTCAGGAACCCCAATAATGCGAACGTTGTGTCTACGGGCCCTCCCTTCATATTCATACAACTTGCGGCTGGCGACCTCACAGGTTGTTTTGAGCTCTCGAACTTCCTGCTGCAATAGGGCCACATCATCCGTAAGACTGGATGTTTTAATGTCTAGTGACTAAACTTTTTCACTGGTCTTTGTGAGGTCCGCTCGAATTAGATTGACTTCTATAGTTACTGTATCCAGTTTATGATCTAGGGATTCCATCTTCTTTCCGAGTGAAGTTTTTACCCCATCTATAGCTGTCATCACGTCCTGCAACGTAAGCTCCGCTGCAGGAGCCGAGTCTCCCACATGTCCTTCCTGCGCCTTCCCAGATCCAGCTGGTGACCCTCTCGGTTGCGTATAACGGTCAAGCTTGTTGGTCTGAGTGTACCTAGCTCCCCTAGCCGCATTGGCCTGCAGCTTTTCAGTTTCTGTTTTAGTAGCCATTGTGCAGACAGAGGGGACCCAAACAAGAGGTAGCAGAGCGTCACGTCAGGGCTCCAGTCACTTTATTTAGCTACACCAGCTACATCAGAGATCTCCCTGGTTTGGTGGCACTGTTCCCAACGTGTGACTCACTCACTGTCTCCGGGGGAGGTAGGCTTCGCGATCATTCCAGGCTCATCATCCGCCTAGCATAGGGACACAACAGCAACACAAAATGCTCATAACAGCGGCTCCCCTGCAGAGCAGATCTCAATATAGGGTTGTCGCCCCTCTCTTAATGCTAATCATGGTTGTATACTGGCTCCAGCCCGCAGCGCCACATGGACTGCACTCAGTCCGCACGTTTCACTGTGGAGTCTTCTCAAGTGCCAGCAGATCGGCTCATACCATTACTGTGTGCCCACCGTAACCTACACCCAGGCATTTAGCGCAGCTCTAGGTCCATTGTCTTGCAGCAGCAGGCCCTGCGACACGATCACAGGCCCCACCGATCTCCATATATCAAACCCCCCCCGCCCCTGGCACAGGCACTTCCTTCTGTGTCCAGCAATGTAACCCTGTGGGGGCAGCGAGGGGGGCGGAGGGGGTCAGGGGGAAGGGAAACGCTGCCAGGTACGAGCCAGTGCTGCAGCTGGAACCTCCACGGGGCTCGGCCGGGGACCACGAAATTCACCCCGATGTTGTGACACTGCAGCCCGGGTCAGTTCACCACTTGAGGCCCCGGCTTTCGGACCTGTACATGGCCAGTTTACAGAGCGCGATATCTTTGGGTCTGGAGGGTCAATGGAGACGCGGTTTTCATTTTCCGGCACCGCTTCCCTTCCGATTGCGATTTATGAACTCCGGTGACAGGATTACTGTACAGGATATGCTCCGGGCGGCGAGGGTCTCGGGAGCCCGGGACTTAGGCGGCCATCTTGGTCACCCTCGCAGCTCCTCCCCCCCAAAAACTTATTTTTACGCAGTTTTGGCCATGTAACTGCCGTTCTCCTCCGCTAAAGCTCACCCGCAATGGCGTCTAGCTAGCAACGGCCATGTTCCCCTCTTGTACAGAGCCTTCCTTCTCCGTTTCCCACTCTCGTACAGAGTGCCCAGCAGAAAGTGGAGGTCACAGCGAAAGCAGTCCGGTTTCTCATCTTGGTCAGCTTGTTTTGGGTGATTCCTTCCTCAGCAACATTTTCTCCACGAAGCTAAAGTTCAGCCTAGCGGATGTCAGGTAGCCTGGCCAATGCTGCTTGATGCATTGTCACTACATCAGTGTCTCCAAGAAGAACAGACACCCAACAACGATATCCTGGCAACGTCCTGCCTTGATGACGCCTCCACGACGCATCATCTGGGACGCAACACGTCAGCGTGAGAACGTCAGCTACGCTACATGTCAGCGTGAGGAGGACGTCGGCCGCCATTTGCTGTGCCACAGCTGTGTGGTTTCCATACCAACCGACGCGCTTTCTGTCCGAGAGCACATTTCTCACCCGAAACCTTCAACATTGAACAGCGCAGTTATACGCACACCTACTGTGTATTGCTTCACCTCGCAGATTCTCTTCACATTTAAAGGTACTCTTCAGTATTTTACCCTTTATTCACGGCAATATACACACCTGCGGTATATCACATCTCTCAATACTCGCGTTGAGACGCAACTCGTCAACCTGAGGACGTCGGCGGCCATCTTCGTTCCTATTGAGTCAGTCTCCATAACAACTTATGCGCTTCACTGGTTAGAGCGCAAATTGTTTTCATCGCAAGTCACAGCTGTTGCTAGATTGTTTAAAGATCTAGATTATTTAAGGTAGTTTTTCATTTTGTCTTTCCTCCACGGTGATAAACACGCCTGTTGTATATCGTTCTACACTTATATTTATTACACTTATTAAGTGTTTCTCCACAGTAATTTACTCCTTCAACCTCACAAACCTGTTCCGTGTCTCCTCATCTTTTCTTCAGCGATACACATGCTCTCAGCTTACAGTGTTTCTTTTGGCATTATCCTCACCTACTTTTAATCAGTTGCTCTCTTGACTCCTGTTGTTTTCTGTATTACATTGGGCATATTCAACCTCTTTACTTGTGGGTTTTCTACCTCATTATGGCTGCTTCTCACATTTCTGTTGTTCCACACCCCAATTTCTTGGCACAATCTGGTCCACCTAGTATCCCTTGTGAGGATTGGCTCCTCCTGTTTGAAAATTATTTACATGCCCTTGATGGTCAAGACTTTTCAGCCAAGAGGAAGAAAGCCCTTCTTTTAAGCACATTGGGTAAAGAAGGACAGCAAATTTTTTGCTACCTTCCCCAAGCACTCAAAGCTAACGGCCAAGCGATGCCCGATGAGTGCAAAGAGGTCATTTGTAAGTTAGAGGTGAGATATGCAAAGAAGGCAACTTAGTAATGAATAGGTACACATTTTACACACAACACCAGAAAACAGGGGAGTCTTTCGATGAGTTTATCTCAAGACTAAGAGAAATGTCAATAAAATGTAAATTTGAAGCAATGACAGAAGAATTGATTTGAGATCAACTCATCGTCCAATGCAACAACAAGCAAATACAGGAGCATCTATGGGCAGCAAAGAACCCCAACCTCAAGACTGCCATTGACCTTGCCAAAGTAGTAGAACAATCCGAAGGATGCATGAAGGAGTTAGCGAAAAGAAATCTCAACCCTGAAGTAAACGAGATTCCTTTACAGGAGCATCATGACTTCTCCAGTATTAGGGTGTCTTTCGTAGATTCACATGCTTGAATAATCCCCGTCGTCGAAGTGGGAGTCCCACGGTAAATAAAATAGCAATAAAATACTAATAACATATGTATGTAAAAACATAACACATAAAATACACACTAGAAGTAGTTGCAAATACCAAGTCATAATTCCTACATAGGAATACATGGCAAGAGAGAAAAAAACACTTGTAACATATCCTTGTCATTATGTTAGTCCAAACTACAGCCAATCAGGCGCAAGCACCCCTCCAGAACCTTCTACTCAGAGCTCAGTCCCTTAGATTTTCTACCGCACGTCGTGTGGAGTCTCCCTGAGCTCTGCTCAGTTTTTTCTACTACTTCTGATTTCAAGTGAATTCTACTATGTCTTCAAGTAAGAAGTCTTTATTTAGACCGTGTTCTTCTTGTGGGAAGTTGCGGCTCTACTCTGAAGATACCCACAAGAAGTGTATCTACTGTCTTTATCCGGAACATGAGGAAGGCAAATGTAAGATCTGTAGGACCTTCTCCACTAAGACCCTTAAAGACAGGGAAGGTCGTCTCCTCCTCTGGTTACAAAGGTTAATGGACAGAGATTCAGCTCTTTCTGACACAGAAAGCCTGGTGTCAGGAACTTCTAAAGCCGCCTCAAAACGTAGCAGTGTGCAGGAATTGCCTTCTCCTTTTTTGAAGAAAAAGAAACTGTCACTCAAAGAGGCTCCTGCGGTGTCTTCACCTCCTCCTGCCATGCCTACGCCCATGAGATCTGACTCTCAGGCGTCTACGGCTTCTTCCCATCATGTTTCTACCAAAAAACATGTGAAATCGTCAACGGGAGCATCAACGATCGTTCCGACGATGAAATCTGCCGTCTCCGGCTCGTCGACGAGAACAGTGACGACGACTTCTGCTTCTGGCACGTCGACGATGGCTCCGTCGATGTCATCCATGTCGATGAAGGTATGCCTGAAAGTTGTTAAGAGTGCCTCCTCGTTGTCCACTCCGTTGACGGGTGCTCCGTCGATGGCAGCTTCATCAACTACGACTTCATCGACGGTGGCCCCGTCGATGGTGGCCCCATCGACGACGGCTCCATCGAGGATGGCTCCGTCGACTCCTATGTCGCTGTCAGCATCTACTTCGACTACGACTTCGTCGACGACGGTTTCATCCTCCTTTGCTTCTTTGCCACTGGTGCTGCTTCCTTCATCAGGGTCTGGTTCTTCCATTGTTGAGCCTTTGCACCAGCGTTGACAGGTGCCTGTGGACCAGATCTCCATTCCAAGTGACACGCAGCCTCCATCATCCTTGTTTGCCACAGGTTCCGAACAGGAGTCTGGTTCTGAGGAGGATGTAGATGATCATTTTCGAGCGGCACGAAGCCCGTCTGAATTGGTTATTAAATCCCAGGACTATGGGGATGACCATGAGGTTCCGTATTTTCAGCAAGAAGACCGTTCTATTCAAATTCCTACAGCGACACTGCCTCTGTCTCTCATCTTCAATCTCCAGCACATGTTGGAAGATTACAACAGGCATTTCCCGCCATCTCACCCGGGTTCACCAGTGCCAACTGCACCTGCGTCTGCTACGGCGCCTGCTGCTGCTCCGCTACCACAACCAGCAGCGCCATCTCCTCAAGTTAAAACTTCTGTTCAGATACACACTACAGTGTATGCTGATGAGGATGATGATGTCCGCCCAGAGCGAGATGATGGTGAGGTTCAGGATGATGATGATGACGATGGTGATATGGCCAAGTGGGACGATTACCAGATACAGACCCTGTCCCTGCCTCCCGTGACGCCAGGGGATTCCCCTCCTGTGGACATTGCAAGCTTCCACCAGCTTATGGATAGAGCGGCTCAACGTTTTAAGCTGCCTAGGGTTAAAAAGAGATGAAGACTGTTTTTTATACAATTTCAAAAGTCAACAGCAGGTCCATACGGTCCCCATCATTGATTTAATCTCTAATGAAGGGGTAAAATTGATGCAAACGCCGAATTCCATCCCGGCGCAACTGCCTCTCTTAGAAAAAAAGTACAAGGTGCCACAGGGTTCTCTAGCTTGCCTGATTGCACAGACTACAACTGATTCTATGGTCGCCCAGGCTGCTCAGCGCCACTCCAGAAACCCAATTTCTCCCATTACGGCTCCTCCTGATCGGGAAGGTCATCGCCTTGACGCCATTGGGGGAAAATTTTCTACAATGACCTCTACGACAGTGAGAGCAGCAAATTCCTTACCCATATTGGGACAATACGACCGTCAGATGTGATCTGACATGTCTGCCTTTGTGGCCCTCATCCCGGAGTCCTCCAAAGAAGAAGCTTTAAAGATTCTTCAAGAGGGAGAGAGAGCGTCGGAAGAAATCATTGACTGCTCTGTAGACATCGCTTGCACTGGCTTCCGTCAGCTCGCAGGGGCAGCTGTTTTGCGATGTCAGGGTTGGCTCCGTTCTACCTCTTTTCGCCAGGAGGTTCAGGCGAAAATCCTGGATATGCCGTATGACGGCGAGTCACTCTTTGGTGCGCATGTCGATGAGGAACTGCAAACGATCAAAAAAGACACTGACACTGCTGGTTCCTTAGGCACTTTGCAGTTCCGTAAGCAGCCCTTTCGCGGTGCATGCGGACGCGGCACCTCCTCTACTTTTTGTGGAGGATCCACTTAATACCGCTCCTACAATCAAGGAAATCAGCGGTATTCCTCCCAGCCACAACAGTCCTCCCGTCAGCAATCTTCAAAATCCTATAGAGGGAAGACTTCCTATAGAGGTTCCGCTTCCAAAAGACAATGACTTGCCTTCCCCGCACAAGGTTGGAGGTCGAATCTCCCTGTTCTCTTCTCAATGGTCCTTAATCACCTCGGACCGTTGGGTACTGGACATTGTAGCAAAGGGCCATGCTCTGGAGTTCGTCAAATTTCCTCCTCACACTCCTCCATCTGGCCCGCCTCCAGCCCACCTCATAGAACTTTTCCAGCAAATTTGTATTATGATCCAAAAAGGTGCCATTGAAGTGGTTCCCAAGTCTCAAAAGGGGATGGGATTCTATTCCCGCTTTTTCCTTATCCTCAAGAAGACAGGAGATTGGCGTCCGATCCTGGATTTATGAGCACTGAACAAGTATCTCAAGTGCCAATTCTTCTGCATGCTAACGCTCGTGGAGATCTTGCGTCTTCTCTCCAAGGACGACTCCATGACCACCATCGTCCTCCAGGACGCCTATTTCCTGTGCCAATTCTTCCACAGCATCGGAAGTACTTACGCTTCCGGGTGGGATGGAGAGACTTTCAGTTCAGAGTGTTGCCTTACGGCCTACGCTCCGCCCCTCGTGTCTTCACAAAAGTTTTGGCTCCAGTGGTGGCTTACCTGCGTCTGCAGGGCGTCCACATTTTTCCATACCTGGACGTTTGCCTCATCAAATCGCAATCTCGCTGCCAGCTGTCTCGGGATACTCAACTCTGTCAGGATGTATTTCGCTCCCTCGGTCTTTCTGTCAATGCCGAGAAGTCGTAGGTCGACCCAGCTCACTGCAGAAACTTTCTAGGCGCCACTCTGGATACGTCACTAGCCAAAGCATTTGTGTCTCACGAGCGTCAGCTGAAGATTCTCCGCCTGGTGGCTCTTATTTGTTCAAAACAGTCCATTTCAGTCCGGATCTTGAAATCATTTCTGAGGATGGCGTCATCATGCATCTCTCTGATCCCAAATTGCAGGCTAAAGACTCACCCCGTCCAAGAGGAATTCGACAGACAGTGGCGTCAGGTCACCGGATCAGTGTAACCGCTCGCATGAAGGCCGCTCTCAAATGGTGGGCGCAACCGTCCAACATTGCAGCAGGGACTTCTTCCTCACCACCGCTCCAGAAATCATTCTGACCACGGACGCCTCCTTGGACGGATGGGGCGGGCACCTTCAAGGGCTGTCAATAAAGGGCAAGTGGACTCTGTCTCAGCGCTCTTAGCACATCAACAGGCTGGAATTAATGGCCATCTTTCTGGCACTCAAATCATTCCATCGTCTGATCCAGGGAGAATCGGTGCTTATCCAAACGGACAATACAACCAGCATGTACAATGTCAACAAGCAGGGCGGAACCAAATCTCCTCTCCTGTCTCGGCTGGCTCAGACGATCTGGGATTGGGCACTCCGCCACCAAATTACTCTGACCGCAGTTCACCTGCCAGGCATCTCCAACATCCTAGTGGATTCCCTCAGCAGGTCCGCATCCTTGACCCACGAGTGGAGTTACTTCAGCCAGCGCTCGACTCCGTATTCCGACTGTGGGGTCATCCATCCTTGGATCTCTTTGCAACCCCGGAGAACCGGAAATGCCCATGTTACGCAAGTTGGCATCCCCACCGCGGATCGTGCGGGAATGCCCTTTTGATGAACTGGTGCGTTCTATTCGCTTACGCCTTTCCTCTGATTCCACTGGTGCCTCGCGTGTTGTGGAAAATGCAGAGACAGCCTTGCCACATTCTCCTGATCGCTCCCAGATGGCCTTGACAAGCGTGGTTCTCGGAGCTGCTTCTCCTCTCACAGTGCGAGCCCATCCTCCTTCATCCTCGAGTGGATCTCCTCACGATGGACAAGGGTCAGATTTGTCATCCGAACCCCTCCTCTCTGAAATTATCGGCCTGGAACCTGAGCACCTTGAATTTGCCCATTTGAATATTTCGCCAGAATGCAGGGACATTCATGCACATGCGAGACCTCCATCTACAGTTAAGACTTACAAGCTAAAATGGAAGAGATTCTGTCACTGGTGCGCAGCTAACAATGTCCATCCCGTTCATTCCACTCCGGCTCAGCTGCTGCCGTTCTTTTTACTACTGGTTCAGTCAGGGCTTTCCCATTCCACCTTGAGAGTTTTCTTGGCAGCAATTTTTCATTTCCATCAAGATGGCTCCTCCTCGCTCTGCTCTTCCAGAGTCATACGCCAATTTTTCAAAGGACTATTCAGGAAGTTCCCGCCCATTCGGCGTCCTCCTCCTACCTGGCATCTCAATGTTGTATTGGCACAATTAATGAAGGCACCATTCGAACCTATCCACAAAGCGGATTTAAAGTTTCTGACCTGGAAGGTGGCCTTTCTCCTTGCTCTAACCTCCTCACGACGAATGAGTGATATTCACGCTTTCACCATAAAGCCTCCTTTCCTCCAATTCAAATCGGACTGTGTAGTGCTTCGCACCAACCCAGCGTTTATGCCTAAGGGGCCCACTGATTTTCACATTAATGGACCTGTTTTCCTAAAAACTTTCTTTGCCAATCCTCAATCTCCAGCAGAGCAACACCTACATTCCCTGGATATTAAAAGATGCCTTACATTTTACATCCACAAGACGGCGCCCTTTCGCAGGTCCGATCAACTGTTCATTGCCTATGGACGCATGCGCAAGGGACGTTCTGTTACCAAGCCAACTTTTGCACGTTGGATTTCTTCCGCAATTGTCTTCTGCCATCAGAAAGCCAGCAGGCCTCTTCAGTAAGGGCTCATTCCACCAGGGCGATGTCATCCTCTACTGCCCTCTTTGCTGGTGTACCGCTCCATCAAATTTTCTGAGCAGCCACGTGGTCCAGCAGGCACACTTTCACAAAAAACTACTGCCTGGAGGCCATCAACGAAGCTGATACGGCAGTGGGACAGGCAGTGCTTCGCAATCTTTTTAACTAAGGTGAGCCTCTGTCTTCCCTCCGCCTTTATGGTTTTCAATGGCTGTTGTGATTACTTGCATGACTTTATTATGTCTCTTTGAGTTTTATACATGCTTATGCATGGCTGGTTCGAGCTTTACACCAGCTGCTACTGCTCACTATTCTATTCAAGCATATGAATCTATGAAAGACATCCTAATACTGGAGAAGAAGAATTGTTACTTACCTGTAAACAGGTGGTTCTCCAGTATTGGTGTCTTTCATAGATTCACATGCGACCCACCCACCTCCCCTCATGGGCTCGCTTCTCCTCCTAGACTCTTTTGTCACTCCTGTGCTATGAACATCTGAGGGACTAAGCTCTGAGGAGAAGGTTCTGGAGGGGTGCTTGCGCCTGATTGGCTGTAGTTTGGACTAACATAATGACAAGGATATGTTACAAGTGTTTTTTCTCTCTTGCCATGTATTCTTATGTAGGAATTATGACTTGGTATTTGCAACTATTTCTAGTGTGTATTTTATTTGTTATGTTTTTACATACATATGCTATTAGTATTTTATTTCTATTTTATTTACCGTGGGACTCCCACTTCGACGACGGGGAATATTCAAGCATGTGAATCTATGAAAGACACCAATACTGGAGAACCACCTGCTTACAGGTAAGTAACAATTGTTCTTCTGCCATGATGATGACGAACCTGGCACCATTGCTGCTATTAAAAACAGAGGAAAATTTGTGAAGAAACCCTTCAACTCCAAACCTGTGGGTGCCAACCAGAAATTATCTAGTATTAGAATGTGCAATAGGTGTGGCAGCAGCGCACACACCTCTGACTCGAAGTTTTATTTTGCTTCCAAGCAGGAATGTCTTAAATGTGGCCGTATGGACCACTATGCCCGTGTATGTATAATCAAATTTCGCTCTAGTGTTGCAAGTGTACATGATGTTGAGAAAGGGGATGTACTTGATGGTGATAAGATTTTAGTTGTTGATTCTGACGATGTTCAAAGAGAAGTTGACAAGAGAAGAAACAGGCCCAAAGCTGTTTTGTCCATTGATGGTCGTGATGTTTCTTTAATGGTCGATACTGGGTCTAAATTCACCATCCTTCCAAAATGTCTTTTTAATGATAAGTGGGGCAACAAACCACTTCTTCCTAAAGACATTTCTCCTGGTGGGTATCAGGTTGAGACAATTGATATTCTAGGGTATTTCGAGGCTCACATTTCTTTTTCTCATAGAGGCATTCGGGGAAAGATATATGTTTCTGAACATGGCCCAGCCATTTTGGGGTGGGTACACCAATACAACGTACATATCATTGTCAATCCGAGAGCTCTCTTGCAAATCATGGTCATTGAAGAAAAGAGTTTAGACAACATTCTGGAAGAGGCATATGCAGTCTTCAGAGAAGAACTTGGCCTACTCAAAGGATATGCTCATCGCATACTACTTAAAAAAGATGTGATTCCCGTCCAACACAAAGTCAGGCGTGTACCCATTGTAGTAAAAGATGAGATTAAAAATCTCATCAAAGAGATGCTGGACGCAGGGGTGATAGAGCCTGCGGAAGCTTCCCCTTGGATTTCTCCTGTTGTAATTACTAAGAACTTGAAAACAAGGGGGGGCTAGGCCCAATTGGACAGGACCCAGGTAGGGCCTTAATATATTTGAAAAAGAAGAAACCTGGTGTCCTAATTATTTATAGATTATTTCTTTGACAACCGCACTATTTTCATTTAGTGATTGGGTTATTTATTCACCCTATTTTTAACAGCTCTTTCTCTTTGAAGGACTTTTACATCGGTAACATGGAACACCACAATGTAATATACATTTTTGCATATATCACAATTTGCACAATACTTACACCAATATACAACACTAGCATTTTCATAACAAAAACAATACTTTACACAAAACTTTATACAACCATAGATACATCAAGACAAACCAATGTGTTACACAAACTCAAGCAATGGCTCAATTGGATACCATTAAGCATTCTGATAATGAAATCTGAACTTAATCCCAAATCAATTCTATTTCTTTTTGATCCTTTATCCACTTTTGCTACTTTATGAGCAACTGCTGACGTGTTTCAAGCCTCACTGGTTCTCTATGGGGCTCTCATATTCAAAGTTTAGTTTCAGCACCTTCGCCCATTTCATCAGTCACTTTAAGCACCCAAGCCAAACAACAAAGCGAAGTGGATAGTTTTACACGGTTGAGTAAGAAGCAGATTAGGACTGAGTTGCATGGTCTTTTTCTTTTACAGCATTTAAAGGGAGGTACAATTCCATGGGGGTTATAAGTTAAGAACACTCCAGTCATTTTTGTGGATGATCCAGAATATAAGAAAGGATTCAGTTGTATAATTACGAAATGCAGTAGGGACCTTATGGTCCACACAATTGAGATGGCACAGAGACTTTGTAGAAAAGAGTTAGAGGAATTGGAGAAATTAACACAGGAATTAAAAGATAACCATTCAGAGAGTGAGGCGAAGTCTCTGCTTGAGAAGATCGATAAGGAGATATTGACTTTTAAAGATAATACGAACAATTATAAAACATCGAAGTTTGAAAAGGACAGTAAAACATTCAGCTTGGAACAGGCTTACCCCTATTTAAAGGAAGATTATTATTCTTCTACAGAATCACGTAGGGCATTAAGAAATTACCAAGGACGTTCGCGGAATAGATTCACTACCTTTTCTGAAACCTCTTCTTCTGGATCTTCAAGTGATTCAGATTCACGACCTGGACCACAGAATAGACAGAACACTTTTTTAGACAAAGGCGAGCAGAAAGGAAAGGTACAATTCAAACAACGGCCTTGGGAAATGAGAACGAGGAGACGTTGTTACAAGTCATGAAAAAGAGCTCCATAGTTAATTTATCCCAAAAGATTCTATCCAAGACTGAGAAATCAGTATTGGAACTAGGTTTAAGTTTGTCCCCAGTCAAGCAACGGATTTTACCAAATTGAAAATGGAAGCAATTGAATTTTGCAGAAAAATACGCCTGAAAGCATTTTTTGCCGCTAAGGAGTATAAAGGCAATATGGAAGTAATAGGGCTGGCCAATAAATCCAAATACAATCCACCGTCATATGGCATTCCAAAGGAGATTATTGCATATGAGCAGGCCATCATGTCCTCATTAATACATCTCGAAACACAAAAGAGATATTGGAAGAAAAACATCACACTAAACCAGCAAAAGGCCTTAGGTGATCTAAAAAATGACACCTCTGTAATATTCAAACAGGCAGACAAAGGGGGAGCCCTTGTGATCTGACCTCGGGAGATGTACATGAGGGAAGGAACGTCCCAAGTAATGAATCAAGAATGCTATCAAAGAGGAGGAGCTTCGCGCTCGTTCAAGATGGCCGCGTGAGCTTAGGGCTCCCGAGACCCCCGTTGCCCCCCGGCTATATCCTGTCACTTATCCTGATGCCTGAAGGTGGATTATTGTAACGGAACCGAAGCAGAAGCGGGCACTGAAAGTCGCATCCCGATCGACCGCCGGAAACCGAAGCTGGAGAGCCGGGAAGTTTGCGGCCTGTTTGGGTTGGATGCCCGGGGACTTGCGTTGGCACTGGACCCAGGCCGTAGTGAATCAACAACGGAGCCAGGGACCGGATGTCGCCGGTCCAGCCTCACAATTGGGCTTTGTTTCCTTCCCGAGTTGACAAGCGAGCCCCCAGTGCCTCTGCTATGGAACATATCAGACGGAGATAAACCCTGATCGAATGGCAAACAATTGGAGAACTAAAGAAGAACTAGTGATTATTTGAGGGCCCGGATTGCGGAGTTATATCCCTTTGTTTTGGGATCGCGCCTGTGAGTGTGCTGAAACTCGTGTGGTATAGACTTGTGTTTTGCTGTATTTTTGGCACACCGAGTCTAGCGACAGTGGGCAGAGGACCCTCGAAGGGCAAGAGTGAAGAACCTTGCATTCACCCAGCTATGGCGCCTGTATAGCTGGTTCACCTCGGGACGGGGATTGCGTATCTTGCTCCTCGGACGATCCTAAAATGGCGACCAAGCCAGAGGTGGAAAAACCGCAATCGAAGGCTGCTAGAGGAGCAAGATACACCCAAACTAATAAACTGGACCGGTATACGCAACCTAAAGGTTCGCCTGCTGGATTGGGGAAATCACAAGATGGAGCAGTCGAGGCCTCGGTCATGACAGCGGAGCCTACGCTACAGGACGTGATGGCCGCCATTAAGGGGGTGAAGGCCTCCCTTGGTCAGAAGATGGAGTCCTTGGATCAACAAATGGACTTGGTCTCTATTGAAGTCAACTTGATTCGAGCGGACCTCACGAAAACGAGTGAAAAAGTGAAGTCCTTGGACATTAAACCGGTTAGCCTTACGGATGATGTGGCGCAGTTACAATTGGAAGTCCGGACCCTTAGGGCCTCGGGTGAACTTGTAAGCCGCAAACTGGACGAATTCGAAGGGAGGGCCCGAAGAAATAATGTACGCATTATTGTAGTTCATAACAAATGAGAGAAAAAGGTCCAAGGATTCCAGAGCTATATCTGTTTTCACGGGATTTTATGAAGACAAAGGAAACATACTCAAAACTCTGGACCTTTAGAGCTTTAAAATTAAACAGTTTTTAGTAAGGAGAGAGTATGTTTTCCATTATTATATGCGTATTATTTTAAGGTTGAATCCTGTAGTCATGAATTCAAGATGCCACTCAAATGATAAGGTTGCTCCAGTTTTAGAAAAGGCAATCTTTATTAGTGCAAATTCGAGCATTGACAGCCAACACGTCTTTCGCCCTCTATGGCGATTGGCGCCAGGGCTTTCTCAAGGCTATTTCAATTTCGTTTGTACTTCTCCTACGGTGTACAGCATCTTCACGAAGGTGCCGTGTGTGGCAAACGGGACCTTTTGCCACACACGGCACCTTTGTGAAGACGCTGTACACCGTAGGAGATTTACCTCCAAATTGAAAACTCCAGTCACTTTTGATGTTGCATATACATTACGATGAAAATTAGAGAACTTTACAGAATGAACAAACGAAATTGAAATAGCCTTGAGAAAGCCCTGGGAGCCAATCGCCGTGACAAGGGACTCAAGTACGCCATGATGTACCCTGCCAAACTGAGGGTTGAACATGACGAAAGGGTCTACATTTTTGAGAATCCAGAAATTGCCTCGGACTGGTTGGACAGTCTCTCCTCTCGAGATGAACCCCGAAGACAAATTATGGAAGAAGAAGAGGGTTCGGAAGAACAAGAATGAGGAAGGCTATGGTTGCTGGAGGGACCGAGGTTGGTCGGGTAACGAACTATTGATGTAACATTTCCGCTAACATGTTTATCACAGATGTTGGTTCTGTAGGCACAAGAATGTTGAGGGGTCATACGGGGAATTGGTGGGTCTTTCTCCTCCTCAGATTTACTTTTTGGTAGTTTTTAATTAGATTATGGGGCGACGGGCACATTGCAAGTTGGGGATGCGCAATAGTTGTGAGCAGGGGTGCAGGGTGGGGGGTGGGGAGACGAGACGGAACGGTTGATGGGTTGTTGTTTTGTTTTTTCGATGTTCATGTTTATTCAAGGCATTATATGTCAAAGCTACGAGTTTTATAGTAACATATTCGTGGTGCAGGAGTCGGAGGGGGGTCAAACCCTTTTCATGTTTTATGATGGGGGTAGGGGTTGAGGGTGTTGTCTTGAAATGTAAATGGGTTGGAGGATAAAATCAAACGTAGTGTGGTTCTACAATTTCTCAAACGTCACGCCCCTGATATGGTCCTACTGCAAGGGACACATTTGGTAGGGAATTCATGTAAAGCGATGCATAGAATGGGATAACGGCTGATTGAGCATGCGGCATTCACTTCGGGGTCCAGGGGAGTTGTAATCCTTCTCAAGAAGTCTCTCCCGATGGTAATAGATGCGGTTGTAGAGGATGATAGGGGAAGATAAATAGCGGTGTCTGGGCGATGGGAGGGTTACACTCTTTCTTTAGTGTCGATTTATGTCATCCCAGGTATGCAGGCAACTACTTTCACTGATTTAGGGAAGTTTCTTCTGAACCTTCCGAGGGGATTGTTGATTGTGGGAGGTGACTTCAATGCTGTGGTATGCGGCGTCATGGACTGGCATCCGCCTAGAGATACGGGGCGGGGGCTAAGATGGCTTCCTGATTTTATGGATGCGTTGGGTTTGGTTGACGGCTGGAGATTGTTTCCTCCGGACCAAACGTCAATACACCTTCCATTCTGGTGCCCATGGTAGTCTCTCTCGTATTGATTATTTTTTAGTGCTGGCGGCCCAGGCGTCGTATGTTATGGAGGGGACGTACCTGGCTAGGGGCATTTTGGATCATTTGCCTCTCTGGCTCAGATTCGAGATGACCTCTGGATCGGGAGGCAGAGTGGCCCCAGTTAACCCCTGGTATTTGCGCAGTCCTAAAATTCGTAAAGGACCTGTTGAAGACATTAGAGCATTATTTTCAGGAAAATGAGGGTTCAGTATCATCGTCGATCTCGCTTTGGGAGGCTTTTAGTCGTGAGGGGCCAGGCTTTGTCACTGATCACGGGAGCTAAAAAAGATAGGAATGAAGAAGTTGTATGGGTGGAATCTGAGATAGCTAGTGTCAAGGCTGATTTGGAACAGGAAGTGACCCGTGCTAGGCTGCATGTTCTAAATCTTACGAAGTGGTCAGGTTCTATGGATTCTTGGTCAGGAACTAATCATAAATTACTTTTTTCAAAACGGAATTATTTAACATACAGTCCCAAGGTGTAGTACACAAAACAAATTTATTGCAACATTATTGTAGCGTTATGATTAACACGAAAGCATTAGAAAACATGAAAGCTAAAGAAGGACCAATTACTTCATTGGATCAAAAGAGGACTAAAGGACGTAAGTCTCAAATATTTCCTTCTATAGCAACGTTATATGAGGACAAATGTTAAACATACAGTGTATATAATGAATATTTACATAGTGCGCTCAAGGTGACATGGAAAAGGAGACAGTTAGGTAGGTTGGGAGTGAATGGGTAGAGGTGAGGACTGGGTAAAGGGTGTTGTGATCTTAAAACAATCACAGTGGTTAGAAATGCAACCTTTACAGACTAATTTAGTTCATTAGTTCCATTCATTTCTTTAACATAGGGTACGTGTTACTCAATGGGTTGCTTCCTATGTTAAGAAGGTCGGATGAAATCAAGTCTACGTTTCGACCCCTGAATAATGGGTTGATTGGAACCTCAGGCTGGGGTCTTCTTCAGGACGGGTAGGAACAGGAGCGCCTAAAGGTTAATATAATATTTTTAGAAAAGGGAATAGTATCCGTATATTCGCAGAAAATCTGTGTAATTACCAAGGGCTCAATTAGAAAAATGGGCTTCTTACTTCATATAGGGCCGTCCAGTGGCCTATTGAAAATGGACCTGCGTTGGTTCCATAGTGGTGTAGGAAGCCTAGAGGTGTATTAAAATGGAGATTTTAGATGCTGAATACTGAGCATATGTGCTCAAAAAAGAGAAAACCATCGGTGGACACTTACTGGGGCGTCGATGGGTATCCAATCAAAATTACACAATTTCAGATCAAGTTGCGTCCGGGTATAATGGATTAATCTGTGAATAGAAGAGACAGGAGTATGTATAAGTTACCCTGTTTATGTGGCATTGGAAGGTAGTGTTGACAATATAAATATAAATATAAACCCGGCGTGGTTGTGGTGACAACCCATGCTAGATTGATCCAGGTATCAGGGTAATTACGTATGATATACGTGGTCACGGAGTGAACCAGAACGGGGCAAAAGACTTTAGAATAACCAGTATTGCCTCGTATGGATACTGGCGTCACGGAGTGAACCAGGTTGATCCAGGTATCAGGGTAATTACGTATGATATACGTGGTCACGGAGTGAACCAGAACGGGGCAAAAGACTTTAGAATAACCAGTATTGCCTCGTGTGGATACTGGCGTCACGGAGTGAACCAGAACGGGGCAAAAGGCTTTGGAATAACCAGTATTGCCTCGTGTGGATACTGGCGTCAGCCTGTATAATACAATAGGGCCCATAACAGAAACCGCTTCTCAAGTCTAGAAACGTATCGGTTACCTTCTCTATATTTCAATTTTCGGTTGTCCTCGGAGCTGCCTCGGGAAAGTTGCTTGTTGCAGCGCTGCCCGGTCGCGAGTGAAGCCGCGAGGTGCAGGCGCTGAGTGTTGGCTGGGGGCTCGGCGGGATCCACCAATCAGGTGGCTGCCTGGGTCTGCACGTTGGGGAGCGTCTAAAAAAGCCCTATCTGAACGGGCGGTTTCCTACGTATGCTAGCACAGCAAGGGAGCGGATGCATTAGTAGTACTCAGTTTCGAGTATTTTAAACAATATTCTGTTGAGGCAAGACGGCGTTCAACACTAAATGTACACCGGCCCAGTAAATCCAAACACTGAATGCAACATATATACATGGAATACATGTCAACCCAGTAAATACAAACGCTGAATGCAACATATAGGTATGGGACAGGGCACTGTCCAACACAATATCTTTGATGGGAAAATTATACATATTATATTGGGAGCACACATTAAAACACGGCGGGGTATGTAGAAAGCCCGTGTGTATGTACTAGCGTAATTCACAAAGCATCCATGAATGCATCGTACATAGGTGAGTCATACCATATCCGATAATTGTTCATAAGTAAGGCAGTGGATATTCATGCAGAACAAAACATTAACAAACGTAGAAAATTATGTGAGACCCACATGAATGTTCTAGGGTTATTCACAGTTGATCAGAGCCATTTGGGAAAAAGTTACATCAATTTCGTTGAGTCCATTCTGTACAGAGTTAAATCTCTGCATCCATTTGCATTCACGTATGTTCAAGACAGAATCGAGATCACCTCCCCTGGGTCCCAATGTGATTTTTTCTATAACCACCCACTTAAGGGATTCAGGTGTGTGATTTAGTGCCTGAAAGTGTTCTACCAGGGGTGCCCCCATGGTTTGACATCTTATTCTGCTACAGTGTTGTAGTACCCTGTTTTTTATTTTTTGCTTGGTTTGGCCAATGTAAATTAGGTCACATGGGCACATGATGGCATATAAAGTCTTTTGCCCCGTTCTGGTTCACTCCGTGACCACGTATATCATACGTAATTACCCTGATACCTGGATCAATCTAGCATGGGTTGTCACCACAACCACGCCGGGTTTATATTTATATTTATATTGTCAACACTACCTTCCAATGCCACATAAACAGGGTAACTTATACATACTCCTGTCTCTTCTATTCACAGATTAATCCATTATACCCGGACGCAACTTGATCTGAAATTGTGTAATTTTGATTGGATACCCATCGACGCCCCAGTAAGTGTCCACCGATGGTTTTCTCTTTTTTGAGCACATATGCTCAGTATTCAGCATCTAAAATCTCCATTTTAATACACCTCTAGGCTTCCTACACCACTATGGAACCAACGCAGGTCCATTTTCAATAGGCCACTGGACGGCCCTATATGAAGTAAGAAGCCCATTTTTCTAATTGAGCCCTTGGTAATTACACAGATTTTCTGCGAATATACGGATACTATTCCCTTTTCTAAAAATATTATATTAACCTTTAGGCGCTCCTGTTCCTACCCGTCCTGAAGAAGACCCCAGCCTGAGGTTCCAATCAACCCATTATTCAGGGGTCGAAACGTAGACTTGATTTCATCCGACCTTCTTAACATAGGAAGCAACCCATTGAGTAACACGTACCCTATGTTAAAGAAATGAATGGAACTAATGAACTAAATTAGTCTGTAAAGGTTGCATTTCTAACCACTGTGATTGTTTTAAGATCACAACACCCTTTACCCAGTCCTCACCTCTACCCATTCACTCCCAACCTACCTAACTGTCTCCTTTTCCATGTCACCTTGAGCGCACTATGTAAATATTCATTATATACACTGTATGTTTAACATTTGTCCTCATATAACGTTGCTATAGAAGGAAATATTTGAGACTTACGTCCTTTAGTCCTCTTTTGATCCAATGAAGTAATTGGTCCTTCTTTAGCTTTCATGTTTTCTAATGCTTTCGTGTTAATCATAACGCTACAATAATGTTGCAATAAATTTGTTTTGTGTACTACACCTTGGGACTGTATGTTAAATAATTCCGTTTTGAAAAAAGTAATTTATGATTAGTTCCTGACCAAGAATCCATAGAACCTGACCACTTCATACGTACTTATGTTCACTGACCCAGGTCAGAGAGTTCTTAGGGTATACCCCATTGTTAACTCACTGTTCTAAATCTTAAGCAGCTTGAATATAGAGCCCTGGTCACTGATAGTGCCAGAGCTTTGAGCAGGGAGCAGCAGGGTAGGTTATACGATGTAGGAGATAAGGCCGGGAAACTGATTGCTTGGTTGGATAAGAAGGATAGAGCAGACCGAGTTGTCCCCGAAATTGAGACGGCGGAGGCAGTGGGAATAACAGACCCTCAGGGGATAGTTGATGGTTTCGCTGATTACTTTCAAACGGTGAACACCTCGGTGTCGGAGTGGTCTGAGGAGGATTCTCGTTTGTTGTTGAGGGATATTCAACTCCCGTGCCTTACTAAGGAAGACCGCGATTTTATGGACAGTGCGCTCACTGCAGATGAAGTAGCCCTTGCAGTGCATTCTCTGAATTCTGGTAAGGCATTGGGCCCGAATGGACTCCCGATTGAGTTGTATAAGAACGCAGAGTATTGCCATATGATCAGAGTGGCCTCGGTTGTGGTTATACACAAGGAAGGAAAGCCTAAATCCAACTGCGCTTCCTATAGGCCTATCTCATTATTGAATGCAGAGCCTAAGATCCTGGCCAAATTGCTGTCCAATAGGCTTATCAAGGTGATTAGTGAGCTGATACACACTGATCAATCGGGCTTTATCCCACATAGAAATACGGGTTTAAATCTAAAAAAAAAAGAATGCTATCGAAGAATTGAGACTGATCCTACAAGAGTTATACAAGGTCAGATTACTGAGATTCTGAAAGAAGGTTTTGAGCAGGGGATGCTGCGCCCTAGAGAGTTCGAATTTTTGGCTAAAAAGTATCCTAGGGTCCCAGTGATTTCCTTCTTGACAAAGGTTCATAAGAGGTTAACGGACCCACCGGGACGTCCAATCGTCTCCAGTTGTGATTGCGTATTAGAACTTATATCTAAATATGTAGACATATTTTTGAAGCCATTTCTTGTGGAAGTACAGTCATATCTCAGGGATACAACTGATTTCATCAGGAAGGTTGAGGGAGTAGAGTTTGACGTATCTGAACAGTGGATGGTGACTTTCGATGTCACCTCCCTGTATACTCAGATACCTCAGGATGAAGCACTAGAAGTGATAGAGTTGTATTTAGAAAAAAGACCAAGACCTCGAGGAGTCTCTACTGAATTCATTCTCAGATTAGCAGAGGTAGCCCTTAGAAAGAACTACTTTAAGTTTGACAATGCCTTTTACCTGCAAACGAAGGGGACCGCCGTGAGATGTCCTTTTGCACCGGAGATGGCGGTCCTCTTCATGTCTCAATATGAAGCCAAATTAATTTTTGATAATAATCCCTTCTTGAGTAACATCAAACAGCGGCTTCACTATATTGATGATGTCTGGTACCTGTGGTCCGACCCAGTTGAGACTTTGGAAAGTTTCTTCGGGTGGTTGAACTGCAGGTATCCAGACATCAAGTTCAGTCATACCAAAAGCAAGACAAGAATAACATTCCTGGACGTGGAAATTGTCCCACAAGAGAAGATATTGACAGTGACATTACACCAAAAAGTAACTGACAAGAACACAATCTTACACTATAATAGTGCACACCCTAAGAGTTTAAAAGACAAACTCCCTTATGGTCAATTACTACACATTCGTAGAAATTGTTCTACTAAAAAAGATTTTGACAAATATGCAGGGAATTTTTGTGATCAGATGTCAGCCAGAGGTTATCCGAAGAAATTGCTAAAACATGCAAGAAAACAAGCGTGGTTTACACCACGGGAAGTGCTGTTAGATAAAAAGATAAAACCATCATTAGAACAATTGGTTTGTGTCTCAACATTTGGATCCGCCTCAAATAAATTTAAACAAATAGTGCTAAAGAACTGGCACTTGCTCGAAATTTTGGAATGTCCATTCCCCAAGCCCTTGTTCGCTATGAAAAAGAACAGGAGTATAGGCCAAGAGATCGTGAGGTCTGACATATTTCCGAAAGAAGGCAAAAGAGATTTACGTAGCCAATGGGGTCTCAAACCAGTTGAGGGACACCATAAGTGCGGCAATTGTGTCGCTTGTGACTCTACAATTGAGGGCATTGAGTTTGAGCACAGAGAGGTTAAATGGAAACACACGATGTTCACGAACTGTAAAACCAAGAATGTTGTGTATGCGATAGTATGCCCCTGTGCCAAATTGTACATAGGCAAAACTAACCAACAAATCAATCAGAGGATAACACAACACAACACCAGTCCAGGCTAAAAAAAAGGTGACAACAGCACCAATGGTAGAGCACTTTGCAAATGCGGGGCATTCTGAACGGGACTTTAAATGGACTGTTTTAACTGCATTGAATGTGTCTAAAAATGTGGCAGATGTTGATTTACTATTGTTGAAAAAAGAGGCATATTTGATTATGCGATTTAATAGTGTTCAATCAGGATTACATGAAATGTCAGAACTTTCAAGGATATGACGTGAATGTGATATAGAGTTGCATGAGCGGACGTACAACGATAATTGAAAATGATCGTTCAACTGTAATCTGTATTATGCATCAAAAAAGCTTCTGTGTCAATATTTTTGTGATCATGTGTCTGTTAAAATACAATCCGGAGATGGTAAGGTTAATCTTTTAGATAAGGGTTTGGTGGTAGGTGCCACTTGAGACAAAAAACAGTGTGATTGACCTCCCAAAAAAAAAACTTGATATAGAGAGACATTGTGGCTTAAGTTGGATAGGCCAGATATGCCATCCATTGGCAGGGTAGCCCTTTTTGAAATGACCCAGATGCAATAGATGAGGGCATTATTGTAACCCAAAAATCTCCATGAGTACCCAATAGTCTCATTTTTATGACATTCCTGCAATGTCTTTGATTTGGTGTATAATACAGCTAGACCGCCTTACATTATGTTTTTTTATTTTATTTTAAAAAATATGATGCGTCACCGAGAGGCAGGGTATTGGCAAATGAGAGCGTGAGGAGTCATGCAGAATTAATAAAACACTACAATCCCTAGAAGGCATAGGGGTGTTATATCTATTTCCGGGGGACCGAAAAATATGGCGCCTTCCGTTGATAGATTTTGATGAGACGCGAGTGCGCTGTTAGGAAGAATCACAAGGTGAGCACATAATCGTTAATCAATCGTTAAGCTTGTATATTCAAGTTTGTGCGGTTGTAACTAAATCCACCCGTTCTTGCTTTCCGCAGAACTAAGGAGGATAACATGGAGTTGACGAACGCACTACCGGTTCACTTTATTGATTAAAGGTATGTAGCGCACATGTGGTTTCCTTCCGTGCGAGTCTGTAGAAATGAGGGTCTCATGGTTACAGAGATATTTGTCGGTTTTTCCCACAGATTCAGTATCAATTTGTGCCCACAAAAAACAACGTACCGCCACGAGACGGGTTTGTGGAAGGTATGTCTGTTAATGTAAAGTAGCACCACCAGAAGATAAATATAGCATCAGTTCAGTTTTTTTCAAATTGAACTTTATTGTTCACAGATAGTAATGAGAAGTATATTCATTTTAGGATACTGAGAGAGATACATGTTCTTAGAAAATACAGCTTCAAGCAAAATTGTTAACGACATTGGCAGGTATGTGCGCAAGTGCCAGTAAGGGGCACAGGAATAGAGCGAAAAAGGCAGTAGGTGCAACAAGTTATGATTTGTTTTATTTATTTATATTATAGATGTGTCCAATGTGGTGAAAATAAGATGCCCTGGTGAGAGCCCCATAGACAACCAGTGAGGCTTGAAACGCGTCTGCAGTTGCAAATTGTAGGAAGGTGGATATATGACTATGGTTGCCCCCAACTTTTTGCCTGGTGTTTTGCTGGTTTTTCGACTTAGTTGACCTGGGGCCCTGCTATTCAGGACCCCAGGCCCACTACTCTCTCTGTAAAATGGATTCCATGTACCTTAGGTACATATCTAATTGGATACTGAGTCACCTTATCAGCCCCTGTACAGTGTACCTTAGGTACCCAGGGCATAGGTGCACCCAGGGCCTACCAGGGGCTGCAGCATGTATTATGCCACCCCTGGCTGGCCATCCAAATCTGACACAACTGGCTGAGCAATCAGCTGGGGCAAGGTGGTGTAATCACCCTTTGCTTTAGATATAGTATCCCTATATCTAAACCTAAAATGGACACATATCAGTCACTCCTATGGAAGGCCTTATCAATCCTGAAGGCAGAGTACTTGGAATTATGTGAGATGGTGCTCTGGCATGAGCTGAGCCCGTTTGCAGCTTGTGGAACCAAGTCCTAATAGCTGTTCCATGATAACGCTATACCATATACTCTTAAGTGCATTATGAACCTCGCGGTCAAATGCTAACTTTGGGATAGCATTATCAAAACATGTCGAGTAAGGTGTCATACGAATTGGAATACTACCCCCTCGCCAATTCTGGTGATGGGGGTAGCATTCCACCCTTCTAGAGGGACACGACATGTAAGTAACTGTGAACCCCGGTTAAAGTTAACTCGAGCCTCAGCATCACAAAATGGATGCTGCCACCACAGACACAAGTCTGACCTCCTGCTGCTGGGAGTCCTTCCAGCAAGGGAGGCTTGGACAAAGGGTTTCCTGCCTTGGGCGGTGCTAGCACCACCCCAGACAGGATTTTGTGTATTAGGTAGGACAGGGCTGAAAGGAATGAGACATGCCTGGGGCACAGAAGGTGTCCCTGTGCATACTCCGGTCTAAACCAGTTCCTGGGGCACTCCAGCCCCAGAGCTGGAACAAGACCAGACAAAGGATAGGGGGTGTAACCACCCCCCTTCCTGGTCCCACCCAGGGGAGGGACCTAGTCGTAGTGCAGCCTGCTTTAGCTGAATAAAGGTAGGAGCTGGTCCCATTCCAGATTAGATTAATCTTGACAACTTCCACGAAGAACTCTTGACCTTCGCCCTCCTGAACATCAGAAGACTGAAGAATCTCCCCTATGGTCAGGGAGTGACCATCCTGCTTCGCAGGCACCATCAAGCTCCTGTGCGGTTTGCTGCAAGTCCTTCATTCCTGGAACCCGATGACCCAGCTCAACGAGACCCAGACCTCCAGACTCCTCTGACCTCTACCCACATCCACAGGACAGCTGGGACCCGTGGGTGCGACGAGCAACTTGGAGACGGCCATCTTGAAGAAACCTGCACAGCGCTTCCAGCACGACCGCCGAGGGATCCTCGAGTGAGTGCACTGGGGTCTGAGAAGCCCCACACCGACGCAGCTCCTGCATCAAAGACCAGCCCCCCAGCATCCACGAGATCTGCGTGGGGCCCTTTTGCCTGGTTGCTGCTGTTCCTGTTGTCTGGTCACCTGCCGGCTGGCTAGTGAGCTCTGAGACGACGACCCGAAGATTTCAACACTACTGGTCTGGTCCCCCAGACTGGCCCTTGCTTCCTTGTAAAAGAGAAGCACCCCGGACCCTCCTGGTCCGCACCAGACGCCATCTTTGTTCCACCACGTGGCTTGCACTTGCCAAGGCCTGTTGACCCGATCAATGATCCAACGCCGCCAACAGCAGCAGAATACGTGGGACAGCTCGTGCCTCCAGCCTGGTTGTAAAGAACAGCTCCTGGTCCGCGCAGCTACAGAGAGAAGCGACCCTTCTTCCACCTGATCGCGGCAACAGCACCTGGTTCCCTCCTGGTTCCAGCACCGTCCCTGGCTAGTGACCAAGACTCTGTCCCATTCCCTTTCAGGACTTCTTCTTCCTAGTTCCATCCTTGGAACCACCGGACTCCTCCATCTGGTCGCCTGCCAGCAACTCCTTGTTTCAGGCTTCATCTGGATCAACACAGCAAACCCGACACCACTTCAGCCCTATGCACCCGCAGCCTGTGGGTTAGGTAACTAAAGCTTCTAGGTGCTGAACTCAGTGTTCACTATCCTAGTGTTCAGGTCCACTGTTATTTTTCCACCATCCAGCCGGGTTCGTCCGGAATCCGTGACCCTTTAAACTGTAGCATCCATAGACGTTGGTACACATCTCGCGTGAGAGTCTCCACTCTGCACGTGAGCCCCGTGGGCCTCCTGCTCCTTACTTACCTAGTTAGTAGCGTAGTCCCAGCGATCCTCCAGCCTCTGGATCTCCTTACAGTATCTTCTTTCCTCGCATTCCATTGTTTCTAGTATATGGTTTGTCGTGCCCCTAGGGCACCATTGTAAATCGTGCAACTTGAACGTATTTTTCTTAAGAGTTTGTCATGTGCTTAGCCCTCTGACCTCATAAAGAGTTCAGAGGTGTATGTTATTTAATAAATACTTGTTTATTTTCATAACAACCTGTGTGGTGTCCTTTCACTTGGTATTCAAGGGGTTATATGTGGTAAAACAGCTGGCTTCACATGCCAAAAGAGTTTAGCCTAAAGACTGCTTTTGTCCATGCTACCATTAGGATAGCTGGTCTATAAGGTTGACTTACAACCAATCACCATAAGGGTTGTTTGGACTGATACAAGGTGATCACTAGAACTAGTGAGCATCATATATCAGGCCAACTTCTCACATTGGTGTGCAGCGCTTGGGATTTGAGCTTGCTGTTGTTTTTACCAAATATAATCTTGAGATATCATTTGAAAGATCACATAAGGTACCATAGGTACATATAACAAGCTTAGAAATACTCTGAGTTCTACGGAACCAGCTGTTGTAGTAGAAAGGGAGTAGCACACCCTGACTAGAACTCTTAGCAAGGGATCAGTAGGTAAACCCATAGTGTAGGTAAGTGCACCACTTACACCTCACTAGAAAAGCATGTCTACCACAGGAGAGAACTCAGTGGCTCCCCTTGTGGCAGTTGACCCTGCACAGGACATGTCAAGATATGCAGCTCTTAGCTTCCAGGAGATGAGACAATTGTGTACCTCCAGGAAACTAAAACAGGGTTCTAACCCTACAATCAACTTCCTGATAGGTCTCTTAGAGACATTTGATGCCATAAGGGCTTCTAATCCAGGCCCATCTGATCCTACAGAGGAAGACATACCCCCACTAGAGGAGGACTCCAATTTCCCTGAAACTGATGAAGTGGAGGGATATGGAAACTCATCTGATGGTGAGGTAACCCATGGTCAGGGAGGAGTCAGCAGACTCACCAGGGCCAACTTAAGCATACATGAGAATGGAACTGGGGGACCCCAGGCATATCCTCAAGCAGGCTTAACCTTGGGAATAGACGAGTTAGGTCTCACTCCAGAGGCTCTAACAGATCTATTCACACCCATGTCTCTCAGGCATCTTCTCAGAGAGGGATGGCATCCCCTCAGAGAAGAGAGCATGAAGCTAAGATGAGGGAAGTCAATCTGAGGATTGAGAGGGAAGAACTTGCCCTTGCCAAAGAAAGACTCGCCTTTGCCAGAGAGCAGAAATTGAGTGGGGCAGACCCCACTGGTGGCAGCATTATCCCTAGAGATAAAGACAGGAGTTTTGATACTAGACACCTGCGTAAAATAGTGCCCCCCTTTAAACAAGGGGATGACAGCCACAAATGGATGACTGCTTTGGAGAGGGCCTGCACTGTCCAGTGCATCCCCCAGAGTCAGTGGGCAGCTATATTGTGGCTCTCCTTTGAAGGTAAAGGTAGAGATAAGCTCCTCACTACTAGAGCTGAGGATGCTAACAATTACCAAGTCCTGAGAAATACACTAATTGATGGGTTTGGCTTCACAACTGAGCAGTACAGGTTGCTGTTCAGAGACACCCAGAAAACTAAGTCTCAGGATTGGACTGACTTTGTTGATTGTGCCACCAAGGCTCTAGAAGGCTGGCTACTGGGAAGTAAGGTTACTGATTACACAGGATTATATAATCTAATTATGAGACAGCAAGTCTTAAATAATTTTCAGAACCAGTTATTACACCAGCACCTGGTAGACTCTGATCTGACCTCTCCACAGGAATTGGGTAAGAGGGTAGACAAATGGGTCAGAACCAGGATTAGGCCTAAGAACCAGGGTGGTGACCAAAAGAAAGAATCAACCAAGCCTCAAGAGAAGGGTGGGAATAAATCTTCAGATCAAACAACATCAGGGCCCCAAAAATCCTCAGAAGGGGGTGGGTCCCAGAATCCTTCCAATACCCAGAAGAAACCTTATTGCCATACCTGCAAACAGGTAGGCCATTGGAAAACTGACAGCAGTTGCCCAAGGGTCAACAACAATAAGGAAAACATACCCCCAAGTAACACTTCCAAGCCTCCTGTTACTACTAGTAGTAATCCCCCAGGTGGTGGGAGTGCCCCCAAGAATTTGGGTGCATTTACTTTGGGAGTTCCTGGGGACTCTGGCCTAACCAGGTCCCCTGACTTAGATACTCTTGTCTGTGAGACCGGCATGGGGTTTGCCAACTTCACAGCTTGTTCCAACACTTTGGACAAGTACAGACAGGAGCCCCTCATCAATGGTTCAAAAGTTGAGGCCTACAGAGACACAGGGGCTAGCATCACCATGGTGACTGAGAGCCTAGTCCCCTCAAGGCAACTTTTACCTGGAGCCACATACCAGGTGACCAACATTGATGGAGTGCAGAGAGATCATCCCATGGCAGTGGTCAATCTCAGCTGGGGAGGTGTCACTGGTCCCAAGAGAGTGGCAGTGTCATCAAACTTGCCTGTAGATTGCCTACTGGGGAATGATTTAGAGATCTCAGCCTGGGCTGAGGTAGAGCAAGAAACCCATTTTAAAATGGTAAGCCTCCATGGTAAGGTTAGTGGGGCAGTGATAGCCACAGCCCCAGTCCAAGATGTCCTCCCTGAACAGGTGGGCAAGGCTGTAATGGTAACAGCCCATACCCAAACTGAGTCCCTTCCTGAAAAGGTTGGTGGAGTTGTGATGGCCACAGCTCAAACTCAGACAGATAATAGTGTTGTGAAGCCTGAAACTATGGATCACTCCACTCAGACAGAGAGCATTGTGGAGGAAGAGAAATCTCCCTCCCACCAGACTTTAGGAAAGGATCAGCCTCCTCAGGGAACTGATCTGACCCCTTGTGAAGAAACTGCCCCAGAGGTAGTCAGGCCTAGCCTGGCAGAGCCCCTGATGTCAGTGGACCCTTCCAAGGTGGGACCCAGTCTGGAGCAGGTAACCTGCCCCTCTCTACCCTGCCTCAGTCAGCCCAGGGCTGTAGAGGTCAGGGAGGCCAGTGGTGGACCCCAAAGGGCCCCCTGTCCAGAAGAACTCCCCAATCAGCAGATTAAGGGCACTGAAGCTAGTAGTCCTAGCCAAATGAAAATAAAACAGACTCCTGAGGGATCCCCCTTAAACTTAGTTAGGGACCTCCCACAGATGGACACTGCTGGGCACAGCCAAACCTGGGACCTGAGGGCCCAAACCTGACCTGTCCCTCCAGTAAGCCAAACAGAGGGTCCCAGCCTCCAGCTTTAGGTAGCCAGAGGTTGACCCTGAGAGCACACTGTAACTCAGTCCTGGAAAGAAAGGCATATATGGTGGATAGTGATTCGAGGAAGTTGAGCCCAACATTAGTGGAGTCTCACTTCAATACTCCATCCCAACACCAGCCTTTTACTTTGCCAAAACACACCACAGGTAGAGATTCCCTATGGTGGAGACCCTCAGATACCCTTAGAGTGAGGGATTGCTTAGTGGACCATGAGATAGGGGGTAACCATGCCTGTGCATATACCACCTCATATGGCCACTCAGGCAATATAGGCTTACCTGGTCAAGGATAGCCTTATCTCCTTTCGTTTGGGGGGGGGGGGGGGTTATGTAGGAAGGTGGATATCTGACTATGGTTGTCCCCAACATTTTTGCCTGGTGTTTTGCTGGTTTTTCGACTTAGTTGACCTGGGGCCCTGCTATTCAGAACCCCAGGCCCACTGCTCTCTCTGTAAAATGGATTCCATGTACCTTAGGTACATATCTAATTGGATTCTGAGTCACCTTATCAGCCCCTGTACAGTGTACCTTAGGTACCCAGGGCATAGGTGCACCCAGGGCCTACCAGGGGCTGCAGCATGTATTATGCCACCCCTGGCTGGCCATCCAGATCTGACACAACTGGCTGAGCAATCAGCTGGGGCAAGGTGGTGTAATCACCCTTTGCTTTAGATATAGTATCCCTATATCTAAACCTAAAATGGACACATATATTCCTATCAGTCACTCCTATGGAAGGCCTTATCAATCCTGAAGGCAGAGTACTTGGAATTATGTGAGATGGGGCTCTGGCATGAGCTGAGCCCGTTTGCAGCTTGCGGATCCAAGTCCTAATAGCTGTTCCATGATAACGCTATACCATATACTCTTAAGTGCATTATGAACCTCGCGGTCAAATGCTAACTTTGGGATAGCATTATCAAAACATCTCGAGTAAGGTGTCATACGAATTGGAATACTACCCCCTTGCCAATTCTGGTGACAAGGGTAGCATTCCACCCTTCTAGAGGGACACAACATGTAAGTAACTGTGAACCCCGGTTAAAGTTAACTCGAGCCTCAGCATCACAAAATGGATGCTGCCACCACAGACACAAGTCTGACCTCCTGCTGCTGGGAGTCCTTCCAGCGAGGGAGGCTTGGACAAAGGGTTTCCTGCCTTGGGAGGTGCTAGCACCACCCCAGACAGGATTTTGTGTATTAGGTAGGACAGGGCTGAAAGGAATGAGACATGCCTGGGGCACACAAGGTGTCCCTGTGCATACTCCGGTCTAAACCAGTTCCTGGGGCACTCCAGCCCCAGAACTGGCGCAAGACCGGACAAAGGATACGGGGTGTAACCACCCCCCTTTCTGGTCCCACCCAGGGGAGGGACCTAGTCGTAGTGCAGCCCCCTTTAGCCGAATAAAGGTAGGAGCTGGTCCCATTCCAGATTAGATTAATCTTGACAACTTCCATGAAGAACTCTTGACCTTCGCCCTCCTGAACATCAGAAGACTGAAGAATCTCCCCTATGGTAAGGGAGTGACCATCCTGCTTCGCAGGCACCATCAAGCTCCTGTGCGGTTTGCTGCAAGTCCTTCCTTCCTGGAACCCGACGACCCAGCTCGACGAGACCCGGACCTCCAGACTCCTCTGACCTCTACCCACATCCGCAGCACAGCTGGGACCCGTGGGTGCGACGAGCAACTTGGAGACGGCCATCTTGAAGAAACCTGCACAGCGCTTCCAGCACGACCGCCGAGGGATCCTCGAGTGAGTGCACTGGGGTCTGAGAAGCCCCACACTGACGCAGCTCCTGCATCAAAGACCAGCCCCCCAGCATCCACGAGATCTGCGTGAGGTCCTTTTGCCTGGTTGCTGCTGTTCCTGTTGTCTGGTCACCTGCCGGCTGGCTAGTGACCTCTGAGACGAGGACCCGAAGATTTCAACACTGCTGGTCTGGTCCCTCAGACTGGCCCTTGCTTCCTTGTAAAAGAGAAGCACCCCGGACTCTCCTGGTCCGCACCACACGCCCTCTTTGTTTCACCACGTGGCTTGCACTTGCCAAGGCCTGTTGACCCGATCGACGATCCAACACCGCCAACAGCAGCAGACTACGTGGGACAGCTTGTGCCTCCAGCCTGGTCATAAAGAACAGCTCCTGGTCCGCGCAGCTACAGAGAGAAGCGACCCTTCTTCCACCTGATCGCGGCCAACAGCACATGGTTCCCTCCAGGTTCCAGCACCGTCCCTGGCTAGTGACCGAGACTCTGTCCCCTTCCCTTTCAGGACTTCTTCTTCCTAGTTCCATCCTTGGAACCACCGGACTCCTCCATCTGGTCGCCTGCCAGCAACTCCTTGTATTAGGCTTCATCTGGATCAACGTAGCAATCCCGACACCACTTCAGCCCTAGGCACCCGCATGGGTTAGGTAACTAAAGCTTCTAGGTGCTGAAGTCAGTGTTCACTATCCTAGTGTTCAGGTCCACTGTTGTTTTTCCCCCATCCAGCCGGGTTCGTCCGGAATCCGTGACCCTTTAAACTGTAGCATCCATAGACGTTGGTACGCATCTCGCGTGAGAGTTTCCACTCTGCACGTGAGCCCCGTGGGCCTCCTGCTCCTTACTTACCTAGTTAGTAGCGTAGTCCCAGCGATCCTCCAGCCTTTGGATCTCCTTACAGTAACTTCTTTCCTCGCATTCCATTGTTTCTAGTATATGGTTTGTCTTGCCCCTAGGGCACCATTGTAAATCGTGCAACTTGAACGTATTTTTCTTAAGAGTTTGTCATGTGCTTAGCCCTCTGACCTCATAAAGAGTTCAGAGGTGTATGTTAGTTAATAAATACTTGTTTATTTTCATAACAACCTGTGTGGTGTCCTTTCACTTGGTATTCAAGGAGTTATATGTGGTAAAACAGCTGGCTTCACATGCCAAAAGAGTTTAGCCTAAAGACTGCTTTTGTCCATGCTACCATTAGGATAGCTGGTCTATAAGGTTGACTTACAACCAATCACCATAAGGGTTGTTTGGACTGATACAATGTGATCACTGGAACTAGTGAGCATCATATACCAGGCCAACTTCTCACACTAATAAAGTAGCAAAAGTGGATAAAGGATCAAAAAGAAATAGAATTGATTTGGAATTAAGTTCAGATGTCATTATCAGAACGCTTAATGCTATCCAATTGAGCCATTGCTTGAGATTGTGTAACACAATGGCTTGTCTTGATGTATCTATGGTTGTATAAAGTTTTGTGTAAAGTATTGTTTTTGTTATGAAAATGTTAGTGTTGTATATTGGTCTAAGTATTGTGCATATTGTGACATATGTAAATATGTATATTACATTGTGGTGTTCCATGTTACGGATGTAAAAGTACTTCAAAGAGAAAGAGCTGTTAAAAATAGGGTGAATAAATAACCCAATCACTAAATGAAAATAGTGTGGTTGTCAAAAAAATAATCTATAAATAATGAGGACACCAGGTTTCTTCTTTTTTCAAGTAATTACTAAGAAGGCAGATGGCAAGTTGAGATTCTGTGTAGACTTGTGCTCCTTAAACAAGTGTGTTGTTGCAGATACCTTTCCACTCCCCAACATTAGCGAACTGGTCACCACTCTCAAGGGCGCCAAGGTCTTCTCTAAGCTCGATCTTAAGAGCACATACCACCAGATCAAACTACACAAAGATTCCAATCATCTCACTGCCTTCATTACCCTTGAGAATACATTTCAATTCACGTGTTTGCCCTTTGGGTTAAATTCAGCTGCCAGCATTTTTCAAGCATGGTCTCTGACATTTTTAGTGGGGTTGGCGTGTTTGCAACCCCACTAAAAATGTCAGAGACCATGCGTTGAAAAATGCTGGCAGCTGAATTTAACCCAAAGGGAAAACATGTGAATTGAAATGTGTTCTCGGGGGTAATGAAGGCAGTGAGATGCTTGGAATCTTTGTGTAGTTTGATATACTTCCAGGACAACATATTAATTTACGGTCAATCCGTTGAAAAACACAACTCCATACTCAGGCTTGTCTTAGATAGACTGTCCAAATCAGGTCTCATACTCCGTAAAGATAAGTCCAAATTTCTGGTTGATCAGATAGATTACCTAGGCCACACCATCAGTGCCTTTGGTATTAAACCAAAAAAAGATTTGTGCACTGCAATAAGCTTAGCCCCTTCTCCTGTTGATAAAGACCAGCTTTGCTCTTTCATGGGTCTTATAGAGTATTACTTGAAGTTTGTACGAAACTTTTCCGACAAAACTGCGTGCTTGCGTTCATTACATAAGAAGGGCGTAAGTTTTGTTTGGAATTCTCAACACCAAGAATGTTTTGAACATATCAAGAAAGCAATTTGTGATGCAAATGTTCTCTCTCCTTTTGATGTCAACTGCAAATCCATTCTCACTGTTGATGCCAGCTCGACTGGATTGGGTGCAATGTTATCTCAACATAAGTCTGAGTGTGAAAAAACAGTAGCTTTTGCCTCCAGGACTCTAACAGATGGAAAAAAAATGTATTCTGTTATTGAGAGGGAAGCACTTGCGGCATCATGGGCTGTTGAATATTTTCAAACTTGTCAATAGGCACAACATTTCTTTTCAGAACTGATCACAAGCCTTTGATCAAAGTATTGTCTCCTGGTTGTGCAGGTAAAGGGTCTGCGAGACTTGCCAAATTAGCAGCTAAGCTCCAGAGTTTCCAATACCAAGTTGAACACATCCAAGGTTGGAAAAATATTCAATCCGATTGCCTTTCCAGGTTGTCTGATGATTGGCACTCTGTTTCTGAATCTGCCTTTTCACAGGCTGATGAGGACATTGCAGTGGCTTCCATCGATGATGCAGTTTTTGTTGGTGAGGGTGTGTTCTATGCCACTGACTGGGAGGGTGGGATGGTCAATGACCACACTTTGCAAGAGGTAATCAAACTTTTAAAGTCCAGCTCCAGAAGAGAGAGTTGTCTTCCTGTTTCTGTACGCCCATATGTCAAAATTGTAGATGAACTGTCCTTATGCAGCGATAACGGTATAGTTAAATGTGCGAAGTTTATTCCCCTGTTTGGCATCAGGAGAAAGCTCTTAACTTTAGCACATGAAGGGCAACTCTCACTCAACAACGCATTAAAAATCACTTTTGGTGGCCGGGCCTTGATGCCCACGTGTGGATTGGGTTGAAAACTAGTCAGTTTACAAGGAAGGGGAAAAAAGACTCAAGGTGTGTTGCAAATCTGACAGTGCTCATATTGTGAACCCTGGTTTACCCTGGCACCGCATATGTCTAGATTTCATCGGTCCCATGGGTGAGTTGCATGAAAGTGACAGGCTTGGGAACATGGTGGTGGGTGTTTTTTCCAAATGGCTTGTGATTGAATTTACCTATGACATTACCACCGAGAGCACTATCAAGTTCTTAGGCTAACTTTTCAGGGACAATGGTATTCCCTCCATTCTCATTACAGATAATGGCACACAATTGGTATCTAAAGAAATGCAAACCTTTTTTAAAAATTGTGGAATATCTCACCACCGCACCTCTCTCTATTCAATTCAATTCAGATAACTTTATTCGATTCCATAGAGGAGTCATAAAAGTATACACTAATATAAAACAAATAATTTATCATAAAACCGCAATACATATTTGCAAATTTAAAATTTACAATACATTAGAAATAACCTTAAACATATATATGGAGAGGACATAAAGTGCAAAGTTGATTTATCAACCGGGAAACAGAAGAAACATTTATAGATAGTTTACTTTGGGTAGAAGTTGTGTAAATCCCAGACGGATATAGGACCGTCTCCTTTTTGGGGTGGGTAGGATCGTAGAAGGGGGACAATGTTCCTACTTCTAAATTTTACTAGGACCAGATCCCCACTAATATCTTTAGTTAGAGACCCTAGCCAGCCTACCCTTCTAACACTCATGATACCTCCGTCATGATCATGTGCGAGTGGTCTGTTTTTGGAAAGCCAGAATGTGACCTTATTTAAAAGTTTCTGACGGCTTTCAAATTTCCCACAGCAGGGTGCCGGTATTCCTGATAAAACAAGAACGAATGGGGCGGCTTCAGGGGGCAAGTGTATAGATGCTATGCTACTTGGACTTGGATCCTCTCTGGCAGCAATATGCCTTTTAAACCCAGGTTTAGGAGCGGGTGGGTAAAGCAGGTTTTTTGGGAATCTGTGGGGAAGTTTGGGAGTATTTACTTAGATTAGAAGGCAAGGGAACTTTTGTGGTAGTGGATAAAACAGAGCCATTAGGTATTGCCTTCTTAAGGGTGGATGGAGAATTAGTTGTAGTAATTATCTCTTTTGTTGTGGAGATAACCGGAAGGGGTCTTCCCCCGTTGGATGGGTCATTATTATTATTAGGTGGTTTGAGATTAGCTGAAATAATTCTCTCAATGCCCGTTAATCTATCACCCAGGGCGTTGATTTTTCCTACTAGTGGTGATACGATAGAATTAAATAATAACTCTATCTGGGACAGTAAAAGTGCTTGGTCTACATAAGTCCCACTCTCCACCGTGATTAAGGGGGGGTTAGTGACTGGCGATATAGGACCATGGCACGATTTTGGTGGGTATAGATGATTCCCACTTTTAATGATCTCGTCATGCTTCCTTTTGTCATTAGGGCCCTGCAGCAAAGAGACACCGTGGGTATTGTCTATTAAGGATGGTAGGAGTAAATCACATGATTTCCTAATTGGGGAAGAAGTGCTAATGCCTTTTACATGGGGTAGGGATGCCACTGGGGCATACTTAGTGCCGCATAAGGAATTCATTTCCTCCCAAAAAGATAAATTCTGTGACTTAACAGGGTTCGATGGGGGAGATTGCCTGATGTCTATCAATTGTGGCGACTCATTCACATCTTCACGAAAGGTGGGCAGTGATCGATTTCAGAGTCCCCTGGCCTCGGTCAAGTATTTGCTTATTTATCCCCTTACGTGACATAATGCAACCTGGTAATATAATAACGATAGGAAACAGATACACTGACCAGGAAGTAATATGGGTATAGTTCCACTGGTTGCGGTGCCAAGGGGGGTGGCACGTCCCATCCTCCTCGGTCCTATGAGGGCCTCAGAGGGCCCGCCCTTTGCCCGGGCTTCGCCCCGGGCGCTACCGCGCAGCGGTCTCCCCAAACAGTTAAATAGAGCTCGGGCGGGGTCGTGACCGGCAGGGAGAGCGGCCTCAGCTGTTACGAGCAGGGACTCCTGGTCAATTGAGTCCCTGCCAAGCTGCTCGCAGCCCTGCCGGTGCAAAGAAGCACATTTCTGGTCAGTCACAAAGAGCCCCACAGAGGCAAGGAGTCGGATTTTTCAAAGGTCCCTCGAGGTCCCACGGAGATCAGCAGCAACAGGTAGGGGCCTCAGCACAGTCCGTAGGGCGCTCCCCTCCACAGAGTTTCCCGCAGACAAAGCAGGCAGGGCAGATTATATCAGGGCGGGGGGCTTGACCGGCAGGGAGAGCGGCCTCAGCTGTTACGAGCAGGGACTCCTGGTCAATTGAGTCCCTGACAAGCTGCTCGCAGCCCTGCCGGTGCAAAGAAGCACAGTTCTGGTCAGTCACAAAGAGCCCCACAGAGGCAAGGAGTCGGATTTTTCAAAGGTCCCACGAGGTCCCACGGAGATCAACAGCAACAGGTAGGGGCCTCAGCACAGTCCGTAGGGTGCTCCCCTCCACAGAGTTTCCACCTCTCTCTATAATCCCCAGGGGACCGGTTTGTGTGAGAGAGCCAACAAGGTAGTCAAAGGGATCATTCAAATGGCCTCTACTAATGGTTGTGTTGTACGCAAAATGGTTAATGAGATGCTTTGGGCTTATTGTTCTACTCCACGTGTTCTTGGCAAAAAGTCTCCTTTTGAATTGATGAGGGGCAGGTCCCCTGGCTCTAAGCTGGTTCCTCAACGGCTGAAACGGTTAGTCACTTTACGTGAGGTTCAGTTTTTACCACAGAAACCTGTGAGCATTGGCTGTCGCTTTAACATAGGCGATCAAGTTAAGATCAAAACAGGCAGAATTGAGAGAGGTCTTTGTAAGTTTAAAGGACCATTCACTGTCAATAAGGTGCTTGATCATTGTGTCATCTTAAACAAAGGCAAATGTTGGCACTTTTGCCATGTAGCCCTATATCAGAAGGACAGTGGCTATCATAACCAAAGTAAACATGTAAGTCCTCGGTGGATGCCTCTCTCCCTGGAGTTTCAGGTACAACTCTAGGTGGGGGTGATTCTCTCATTCCAGTAAGTTCTAACCAAATTTCTATCCCTAGTTCAGAGAGCACTGGCTCTTTCCGCCCTCTCAGATGCCGGAAACCACCTATGTATCTTAAAGATTTTGTCTGTTAATGTGTTGTTTTTTATTCTACTCTATTCTTCTTTAACGTGTTTTTAATTTTGTTTTTGGAAAGGAAGAAGATGTGTAATACACAGTCTAGTCTTTATCAGAATGTACTTGCTTGAGAATTCCTATTCTATGTTTCCCCCAAACTTGACATTCTGTTCCATGTCAGTTAGACTCCTTTCTCCTGCTTGGAAGAGTACGCTCTCGTCTTCTCCTGTATTTGAATAAAGGATCTTTCATCTCACTCGCTGTGTTCGAATTATGAACTTACCACACTATTCAGTGACAAAGGCACTTATTTTTCAGTTTGAGCTGCTAAGTTATGTAACTCACTTACGGCAAAGACTCAAGACATGTAAAAAAAACATGACTCGAAGACAAAAAAAAGACTCATCAAAAAAAAGACTAAAAAAAAAAGACTCAAGGCATGTAAAAACATGTAAAAAAACACAGCAACAACCCTACAATCCTACCTACCTAAAGACCATCAATCCTACTGTAGTGTAGTTCCTATATTCCCAATAGGCTCTGTGCATTGGAATAATATGTACTATAGTTTAGACGTAGGACTAAGGTCGACTAGGTCTCTATCGAATATATTAAACTTAATTGTGAGTGCCAGCTAGCTCAGAGGTCACTAGAAACTTTCTCGAATTCACAAGAAGGGATTAGTTTCTGACAACCACATAAACATGACAACTTTGTTTCCCCAGGATAAGAAACGTATCTCTAGAGTCGCGGAAACAATAGACAACTATTTCACTCAGTCAATCGTGCATGCTTCGTTTCACCAGAGGTGCAGAGAAATAGAGAAACGGGCATTTTCAATAAAAAGTATTTATTGAACTGTCTTCTTTCTCAAGCATAGGAAATGAGCTGCTACAATTTTAATACTGGTTGAAAAGTACAATGCGTACAGTACGAAGAGTATTATAAAATAATACTGTAAGCATGGTATGGTTTCTGAGCCATATAAAATAACATAAAATACATACATTAATTCATAATGACTAATAGTACTCAACTGGTGCTTCTAAAATACGCCTACCCCGGTGTACCTAATCTAAGTCTAGTACAAGGGAAGAAGTAAGTGAGGTGTAGCTTAAGTTTAGTATTCTTTTGCCAAGAATCTATTCCAAGAATTCTCAAAGGGTCTAATCAGCTCCGTACCTTTGTTTAGAATGAAGGAGGTCTTGTTTATCTCTCCCAGGACTCGATTTCCCAGCAACCTGCAAGGTTAGCCTGGAAACACTGGAGCTGGATTTCTCGGCAGGAGAAAAGACAGCGTCTCTAGTGCGTCTGCTGGAGGGTCGGCTTCCTTCAGCACTTGCTGTAGCAGGACGCAAGTAGATAGTCGAACTGTTCCAAACCACTGTGTGTTTGCCTGGGCAAATGTGGGCATATTTATACCTTGAAGGTGCCGAGTTTGACGTAAGGTTGGACATAATAACGTCAACAAAGACTCAGTTTTTTTAAAACTCAATGAGTTCTTGGATAAATCAATATTCAAGGAAGGGGAAGTCCCTGACTGCTGAAGGCGGGTTTTTCCAAGAAATCGTTGTGGATTCTGGGAACTAGTGGAAGTAGCCGTATTTGGGCTGCATAGGCTAAGTCTAAATATGGTTATGATTTCTATGCCTATATAAGGATAGGGTGATTTATACCTATATATGGGCGCGAATCGGGAAAATTACACTAGGGTCCTAAATTCATATACAACACTACCTAACATTAACCCCTCCCCTGCTGGTGACTGAACCACTCCGTCATCAGCCGCGGTCGCGCTGTGCTGATGACGGAGCGGTTCCGTCACGGCCCGCTCGGAAGGCCTGCGCGGCGCGGATTCCGCACCTGCGCTGAACGTTCTATTGAGCGGGCGGGGCCGCGACAGAACCGCTCCGTCATGAGCACAGCGCAACCGCGGCTGGTGACGGAGCGGTTCCGTCACCAGCATGCGCCCACCGCGCGGCCGCCCCGCCCCCTTAGCACTGCGGCGGAATAGCCGTCGCAGTGAAGGGGTTAAATAAACATTAAATAAAAATCTAAACATTAAATAAACATCTAAACATTAAACATCTAAACATTAAATAAACATCTATCTCAGAAATACAATAAAAACGTTACGGATTTAGTCAACAGGAATTCGAGCTTCATTATAGCACAATAACCTGCATGATACACGTAGATGTGAGCTAGTTAGCACGCTCGTAAATTACAAATAAAAATGTCACAGATGTGTCTTTTCAGATATCAGTAGCAAAGCTCCTTTATAAAAGCTCAAACGAGCATGTGCGTTGCCGCTTGAGTTTGTCATGGTCTTCCAGAAAATAAATGTAGGAGCCTAGGTGGGAGCCAGAGATTCACGATGGCTACCATTCTTCCCTGTGATGGACAAGGGTTTTTTGGCGTCTGTCTAGTTGTTTTTTTCAGTGCGCGTGCTCTGTGCAGTTCGTCTGTTTGTGTATCTTCCAGCACTTCCGGGGGCAGCATATGCCTGAATCCAGCCCGGAACATGTCACGTGACGGGGTCGGTGGGCTGTACTGAACAAGAAAACTAGTCCGATCCGGTTCTCGCGCATTGTTGCTGGGGGCTTCGCAGGCAGCAAGAGTAGAAGTTGGAGAGTGGAGCTGGAGCGACGTGCAGCGTGGAATGCGTGAGTGCTGGACAGGGAGCCATCTTCTGCCTCGGCTCTGTTTACATCTATGCTTACTCGTCATTCTATGCTTTCATTTTGGACTCAGTGACAATCAGGAGATTTCTGGTGACCACAATTTTGGCTGTGTTTCCAGGAGACCTGGTTTATAATCCCAGCTCCGTCCGACAACCACGAAGTGTGATCCTGGGCGCATGTTCCAATACCTTCTTTTCTTTATTTACAAACATAATGAGCGTACGGGAATGGTCTGAACACCGACTGTAAAGACAGTGCAGCCAGTATTGGGCACCATATTACACGCTGGGAGCGTGCACGGCCTTCTGCACAGTTGTGTGCCTGGGGGGTACCCTTTGTAATGGAACTGCTGGAGCCTCTGTGCTTCCTAGTCGTTGTGTGTGGGATAATGAGATGCCTATTCATTTTCTTTTGTCATAGTAACCGGGGCTTGTGTGTGTCTGTACTATGCACAGAGGACGGGCAGCAGTTATGCATATTCTATTGTGTTTTCGGCCACAGCTGTTAATGTATTGTTTTGACAGCTTTTGAGTGATCTTGGTGTGTTCTGAATCAGACGCTGCTTTGGCTTGGGCTGTTTCTAAACGACCCAACATGCACAAGGTTTCCAGACGAAGAAAATGTACTTGGATTTAAAGAATAGACGTGCCACGTGAAGGCGATGCCCCTTCTTCTCGATGTATTCAGATGGGAATTAATGTTGGGTACCTGTAATGTCACCAGCTGCCAGGCGCACACAGTTGTACTAACAATAGTGAAGTTCTCGAATATTGTGTTTTGTCACCTGATACTGTCTGTCAACTGCGACCTGAGATTAAAGTGAACTACACCATATAAAATATCCTTACATGTTGATGATAGCGTAGCTTCAGCCTCTGTCGGACTAAATACTTTAATTTTTTTAACATGTTGAAATCCCTACATTGTTACCATGTTCTACTCCAGCGGTTCTAAGTTTTATATGTGGCAACCATTACAGATTGCCGTTTGTTATGAGCGTATTAGTGTGTTTCACACGTGTAACGTCCAGCGGAAACCAAAACCATGGAGCACTACTACTCCTACTTGAAACCCTTTGTAGTTTTGTTTAGGCCTCTCAGGAGGGGGCAGGACACGTTTCCTGTATACACGAAGCGTCAGTGTGCTGTGCTTTGTTTCCAACTGATACCCCCCCATGAGCACGTATGCACAAAGCTGCAAAGAAGGGCTTTTAATCCAATTTAAACCCGGCAGACTGCAGGGTAAGATCCTAGCGTTTGAGCACAGCTGTCAACATTGGAATATTGATTTCCTATAGACCGTTTATGTGCAGTCAGGAGGAAGATCTCAGGGTCTCAAAATGGCATGCTTGTTTTTCTATTGTATTGATATCCACCTGCCCCCCCCCCCCCTCCTTCCTGTCTGACCTGCTTTGTTTGCCAAGTTCATGTGCACTGATTTGCATTGCTTGCCCTTTTTTTTTATTTAAATGAGGCAAAAAGCGTTCGATTGGGCAAGGGGAGTCGGTTCGCCCAGCAATATTTCCTACTATATGAGAACGCACACACGCCTTATTGCGTAGGTAAGAAGGGGCTTTGAAAAGTACACGTTAAAGCATCAGTAGCAGGGATTACATGGGAGTAAAGGAAAGATCCAGTAATTGCAGGTATGTTTGTAACTATAAGCACTCATTATCTTTGGTTTTCAAAGCAATTCAAACATAAAAACAGCCTTTGTACTACGCGGACTTCGAGAAGGAAATGTAGTTCTGTTGCCTGTAAATATTTGGATGGGAATGCAGCTGTGCCCTATGTACCGAGACCATCTCAAATAAATGTATTTTGGCTTTTTGATCAAATTGTATTCCCCAGGGATTATTTTTCTATTCTGCTTCTTCTGCAAGGAGTCCGCTGTTGATTAATGACCTCTTGCTGTAGAATTGTGTAATAATTACTTATTGCATGCAGTATTGGACCGGTTAAATAAGACCAGTGCCAACCTAGCCCCAACACCCATTGTTCTGTTTAAGGATAAACAGCTGGTTTTGATATTTTTTTAAGCAAGTTTACAGCTTATGTAATTTTCCCTGGTAAATACTGTAGATGTGGATATAATGGGCAATACTTGAGTAAAACTGTATTATTGCCAAGGGTATCTTGCTGGATTGGTTTTCTCTGGTGTGCTGTGTTAATTTGCTTGTTTAATGGGTAACTTCTTCCGGCATACCCTTCTTTCGCTGCAATTTGTACTATTTCGGAATTGGGTCCACAGCACTTGAAATGAGCGAAGAAAAGAATTGAAGAATCTTTCTGTCTTGCAGTGGCAGCATTGCCCTGAGAAGTGTCTGTGCGGACCTGTCATGGGAAGTTGGTCCAGTGGTACTAGGCCCTGCTGCCGCATAATGTGTGTGTTCGAAATCTGAGCGGGGTTGGCCTACTTATTTCCGAGTCTATACATTTTGGAAGTAACATTTATTAGACAATTGGAATGATGAGCGCTCCATTGAACATTACCTAGGTTCCACTGATAGGCTGGACTAACTGAAGAAAGAAAATTAAAATAAAAAAAATCTTGTTATATTTTCTCATGCACTGTAATAGTCGTGATTTAACGAATGAAATGCTTTGTAAGTGCCCGTGTTTGTGTTCTAAGTCCCAGTGATACTTTGGTTCACTGTGCACTTCATATACATTATTCTAATTCTGCTAAATGCAGAGGATTGCAAGACTGGCAAAGATGTCTGACAGCGACAGTTCTTTTACCATCAGCCTGTTCGCTTGGATGGTTGACGTTTGGGCTGCACTGTTGTGAGCAGACACTATGAAATCTTGCCTTGGCTCCTCTGTCTCACCAGGTTCATGTAGGTCTAGTGACTATACTCTCTGCTAATGTGTACCATTGCTCGTTCCCTGATACAGGTATCGCTCTGATAGTTGTCCTATGCGAAAGCAGTAATATTTCCGGTCAGAGCCTTGCACTGACTTCCTACTCTAGGCGTCCTGACAGACTAGCATAAACAAAGAAACTGCAGATCAACAAGTAACCACTAAATGGTGAGGCACTACCGGAATTGTTAACTTTATAGTACTACGAGGTGCCAGTAATGTACTTGTTTGACGCCATATAATTGATATTGCAGCAGGGTGGGCTTTATATGCGAGGACAGCAATAGGAAGAATTAATTACTGTGATTCACGATCCCAATTTCCGTCTCCAATGTTGATATTTACCCTCCCAGTTTTTTCCAGCTTCTTTTCGAAGGGTATTCGATAAATCCATGTCACCAAGTACACAGTGTTCCACTCCTGTTTGAGTTCAGCAAACAGAAAAGCAGTCGACGAGAGTATTGTCTGTTTGTTGACGTTGTTATCTGGTACCCTTACATGTAGCTTCCCCCTCCCCCCCCCCCCCTTCCGGGTTCTACTGCTGGTTTCAGTCTTATGACCAGGCTGTGTGCTGCCAAGCACCCACATGCAAGCCGCAACACCTAGTTTTACTAACCTATTCCTCACCACTTTACACCCGCGTTTTACACATTTGCTTCTAAAAGTAGAGTCGGTCCCATTTAAAACTGCCAGCTGCAGCAAGGGTGCTCGCACCAAAACATGTTAAGAACCGATAACGTGGCTTATTCCCCCCCACACGAACCACTTGTCCAGCAGTAAACAATGCTTTGTCGATCCCGAACATATCTTCTCGAGGCGGGGGGGGGGGGGGGAGGTGTGCTCTAAACCGTCCTTTATTTTCACTTTAGTTGGTGCTTGGCAGGAGTAACTCTGGGGTGAGACCTCACAACTGGCTCCTGGCGTAGCTTCAAGCCTTCAATGTGAAACCGGCAGGGGCTTCTGGAAAACGTCTTCCTGCTTCAGTGAGCAACCACTGGGGAAATACTAGAAGGGTGAAGTCCAGGGCATCACGTAACCCTCTTTCAAAGTCGCTTAAAAAAAATTATGACAACTATGTTAAGCTGTAACTGGAAACCCCGAAGCACTAATGCACTGTGCAGCCTTCGGTCGTTCACCCTCGAGTCACAGCTGACCTTTGGAAAGCATGAATTCATTATACTTGAGCTCGATGAATATGCAGTCTATTGTACAAACATCAGCGATGCAATGGTGTGAGGGCGTAAGCACCACCAAATGATATAAGTCTTGTATTTGCACATATTGTAATCAGAGGCTTGCATGAGCAGCACGACTCGTGTGCCCTTTCTCTTCCAGTTGTGGCTGCAGCGTTATATTACTCTTATAATTCTCCTTGAAGGTCACCCAGTGCTTTACATGGACCGGTGCTGAGTACCTGCACTTCTGAGCTGGCAGGGATAAAATGAGAAAATCTTAATACAAGTCATTAAGTATTTTACATATTACTAAATACTTGCGGGCAAAATGCTATGTGTTTGGTGAAGTTGGGGAGAAGGAGTGCTAGTAAACTATTGATGTTTGACAGGAATGCCTCCTAGTCCTAACTACTCATTTAGAGAGTGGCTTTGGTTTTTTTTTGTAAGGCGCAATTAAAGCAATAAATCCCGGTGCCGATTTAATCATTTGTGCCAATCGGACACGTGCATCGAATGATTAGGCTTGTAGCGAACATAGTAAAGCAAGAAATGAAAGTATCTTCCTGTTGCAGGGTATCGCATAACGAGACCACTGCAGGATAAGGTTGGAGACACGTTTATTGTCTCATTATTCACAGGAGCCCACGATCAGGTCCCTGCACGTCCAGAGCAACGGCCCGACTCACTCACTCCAGCGGTCCTCCGAAGAGCTGGAACCTGGAACGTTGACCAGCAGCACACATTTAACTACTACTGTGCGTCTCCTGACGCAGCACGCGATGCCCAGCCACAATATACCTACCACACGTCATCCAAGCATATGTTGACCTTTAACAGTATTTACGCATTTCTTGTGCTGCTACATTGTGAATGCAAATAATTAGGATACATTTCGCTGTTTTGCCAGAATGCAAGAGCCATGTTGTGTGAAATCACTTTATGATCCCTTTTTCCCCCATCCACCTTCTGAGCTACTATGTACAAAACAAATACAAATTTCACAAAAAGCAGCTGTGTTTAACTCTTTGCAGTGTTTCCGCGTGCTGGGCGCTTGCGGACTTGGCCCTGTCAGCTGCACTCTCAGGTGCTACTTCGGGCTGTCAGCACGCAATGCATCATCTTGTCAATATGGATGCATGAGATGTTAAAAAAACATGCAAAAACACACAAGCACCCCAAATGGCAGCTGCTCAAGTTCCCGTGCGCTCACTCAATTTTGTGTGTGAGCCGAGAACTGTGCATAATATGGTGCTTTCGTCGACAACTGCAATAAGAACAATTAATGGACAGAATGCAGAACAATGTGATACATTCTCCCCAGTACAGAGATCTGGGCCTAAATCAATCGTTTTTAAGCTCACCGTTCCAGTTTGAACCCAGCCATATGCAAATCAGTTTTGACTCTGTGCCCAATGGGAACAGACCAGTCCTCCCCGAACTGGAAACGAGCATCCTCGGACCGGTGCCTAATAGCACACTTTCAGGAATTTCCCATAATCGAAATTTCACCTTGCCCTGGTGGCGACACTTTGATTTACGACCGTTATGAGCTAACTTCTGGAAATGGTGTTGAACGCAAGTTGGACGTGGTGCGTGGTTAGTGGGGGCTCGATCTAATCATGTACTATCATGTGGCTTGAACATAGACTGAGTGGTTAATGCATCCAATCATAAAGCTTCTTTTTTGTATTAAAAATGTCTGAACGTTAATGTTAGTGTGTACCGGTTGAGTCTCTTAGTAATACTGCCCCCAAGATAGGTGCGCTTTTGCTTCGGTAACTTCGGGAAACCTCTGTATCTTGGTTAATAGATTGGGAAATAATAGGCACTACTATTGAGTTATGTTAGTGGAAGTCAGCCTTCTATAACCCAGACTCTTGCTGACCTCTACTCCCACCCCATCTTAAGCCTATTGCCTATGCCCAGTGCAATATGAATGTAGGTGTCTACCAGTAAAGTGACAACAGCATAAAGTTCCAGGTCGGCGCAGCAAGCTTGAAGCTTACTTTCAGAAGCGACCTTGTAAACCCATGCGTACTTTTAACCCTTCATTCAACAGCAGTGAGCCTCCTTATGAATCAAACCGTAGTTGCACAAAGGTTGTGTGGGCAGGCCTTCCTGGATATCCACTCAGGTCTTCCCAAAAGGCACATAATGTGAATGTCTGATACTACAGGGACTTCTGGAGTTAGTCTGTGCCCAAATGCCAGTTTCCCTTTAAAAAGCTCTTTTCAGATAAATCAGAGCAGTGGTCCAATTCAAAAGCCAAGGCCTCTCTACAAAATGGTACCTCTGTGTAACTAACCTTTAATTTTGTTGGCTTCATAGTAGTTAGGACAGTGAAGAGTGGGTATCGTCGCATCCAACCTACACAACTGAAGTGCCATAAAGTGTGCTACTTTTTCTTCAGCGTAAATGTACTGAGAGGTTTAATATGTTTGTTTTATTGAGCTTGTGTCGCATGGTTTGGCGACTAGTGGTGTTGGGAATGACAATACAGTTGTTCCAATGGAGTGGCTGATTTTTTACCTCAAGATATTCTGTTGGTTGTGTGGCGTACACCACACTGGTGGAGGTAACGTCAATGCTAACATATGACATAGCTGTGCTATGTTTGATTTAATCGAGGTGTTGCATCTCTTCTGTTGAGTGGTTGACTGTCCTTTGAGAACTATGTAAACAGTACTAACTTTGTATTACTTTGGTGCGATTGCTTGAGTCCATCGGTGATGTTTGTGTGTTCATTTGGCATTATGCTTCTGGACTGTGACCAGGAATGTAGCGCTCAGTGCTCCCAAGGCCAGTCATGTTCTGCCTGGAGGCCAGGTACCCCACTCTCTGGGGTAATTGGCGAAATCAACAAGAGTTTGATGGAGGACACTGCTCGGAGGTGGGGAAAAAACCAAGCCATCTAATGGAGGAAGAAGTGGAGGGGCTGCTTTAATTTGAACACTCGAGGAACATCCTGTGAAGGACCATGGCCATGGAAGTCCTTCATGAAATCTGGTGCTGAAATTACTTCAGATGAAGTATCCCTTGTATGGTCCACCCACATGAGGGATACAGTGCTCCCGGAGCCTCCACCACTTGGCAGGCACACACAGTTCAGGGGTACACATACGTATGTAACTGAATCTGTGATTTTTCTGAGGACAAGTCAAGTCAGGTCAAGTCAAAGGATTTGTATAGCGCGCTACATACCCGGAGGGTCTCAAGGCTCTTGAAGAAAAGGGGGGATTACTTGTCAAATATCCAAGTTTTAAGTTGCTTTCTGAATGCAAGGTGGTTCTGAGTGAGACGAAGGTGAGTGGGGAGTGAGTTCCAGGTTTTAGCTGCGAGGTAGGAGAAGGATCTACCTCCCATGGTGGTTTTATTGATGCGAGGTACGGTAGCAAGGGCTTGGTTGGAAGATCGTAACTGGCGAGAGGGGGTGTAGAAGGAAAGTCGTGTGTTGAGGCATTCGGGTCCAAGATCGTAAAGTGCTTTGTGTGCGTGGGTTAGGAGGTGGAAAGTAATCCTCTTATTGACGGGGAGCCAGTGGAGGTTTTTCAGGTGACTAGAGATGTGGTCTTTACGCGGGATGTCTAGTATGAGTCTGGCTGATGCGTTCTGGATGCGTTGGAGTTTTTTCTGGAGTTTTGCGGTGATACCGGCGTATAGGACATGCACAACTAGATAATTAAGATGACTGTTTAGTGGTAGCTGGTAATTACTCAAACCCACACAGTTCCACTTTTTGCGTGGTTAAATGATTGTAGCTACCCACACCCTTGGTGAGGAATATAAGGATTTTTAGTGGCAACTGAATTATTCTGCATCCATATATTAGTGTAGCTTGTCTAAATGCAGGCCACTGAAAACTAGGGTAGCTGAAAAAGGGAGTGGAGCAAAGTACCAAAACATTTATTGGCAAATCCAATAGGTCTGGCTTATGAATGAAAGTGCATTATGTGTCATTGATGAGTTTAGGCACTCAAGTCATCAACAAGCACTCATACACCCATTCATCCTCTGACACAACCACAATAGACTTACACACACTCAACATAATACTCCTAAATAAATTAAATTGTTCAAGTAGAAAAAATTAATAATGCAGCAGTTTAAATACTGTGAGGATATGTTGGAAATAACGAAACTAACCCTAGCTGGGTTGTCGGCCTTGTAATTTAATGTACGTAGTCTATCACTATTAACGTGTTGGTCATCTTGCAATTGTAAAACAATGGCATTCCATATTGGTTTCCTGGTTTAGAGGAAGTGGCCATGTGATACACTGCAGGTGCAAATGGTGGCAAGCAAATGACTCGTTACTACTGCTTGGAAAGCTGTAGTATCCACGAAAACATTTATATGAAGAGAAGTGAGGACACGAAAAGGAAACTATAAAAGGAGAAAAATGAAAACTAAAAAACTAGCCTGACATTAAAGTACACTCATTTTCAGTTGAATGAACTAATGCAATCAGAAAATGCTATCTTTCACATGGCAAAGGAGCCAATGACTGGTGTGAACTGAACCATTCCTCTATGCAGGACACTGTCGTGGATGGAAGCATAGTGTAAATGATGCTCCCATCAATGTCAGAACAGAGCTGACATATCTATTTTGATATACATTTACCTACATGGTATACATATTTAATTTTTTTTAATTACAAGATTGTGGCAGATGGAGAGATTCTAGCAAGAAGTATACTTTAATACAGAGAACTAGCATCCTTTAAGTGCTTTATTTATTGACTTTAGCATATGTTTTTCACAATCGGTAAGTCTGGTCTACTGTGTGTATATAATAACTTTTCACAATGAACAGTTTACACCTTTGACATCATAAATACTTTCCTAGTGAGCCAGACATGCCTCTAGGTGTGATCATTCTTATCAGAGGCCCCCATACTGAGTGCTATCTTTCCCACAAATCAACCATAGGCGTGCAATCATAAATTTACATAGTATTTTGCTTTGCCAACTGTAATTTTATATACTTTCTCCTAAGAGGGCCTAACTAGGATTATGATAGTTCAAGTCTTCTTTACCCACAATTTGTCATAGGAGGTAACCAGCACCAACATCCCGGTCTACTATAGTAATCTGAGATTCCATATAACAACATACTTAGTTGTATGCTTTAAAACAGTGTAGTAACAATCTACCCATAAATGCCTATTGACTTTATTTTCACAATCAATGTGTCAGCCCTACAACCTTCATCATAACTTTTCATTATAAACTCTACGGCTTTTAACGTTAATTGTTGACTTGCCACCTTAACAAGCTCACACCTACTGTGTTTTTCATAAAACTTCCTACAAGCAACTGTTCGGTATGCCATAATACACTTAAACATGTACAAAAAAATCAGTGGTGAAAACAATATTACATCGCTACTAATAGAGCCTGCTAAGGATTATCATAGTACAACCTGTTTATCCTTATGGTTTGTTTTGGTGGGTCACCTACACCAAAACCATTGCCTGCTATGCTAATCTGCGATAATTCATGTAACAAAATACCTGCCTACAGGCTTTAGCACAGTGTTATAACAATTCACCCATGAAAGCCTATTGCTTTTAACACATGCTTTTCACAATAGGAAAAGCCTACTTGCTTTATCATGTCTTTTCATTATAAACAGAATCTGATATTTTGTTTCTTAGTGAACAAATAGGCCTTCTGGCCTTTACCAATGGCTTGACAGTATATACCAATCCAAAAATTCTTTATTTCGGTCATTTAGACCATAAAAGATACAATAAAACATTTAAAACACTCACCATTAAAAAGGAACATTCCCTAATATAAACAACATTACAATTCCTTAGAAAACTGTTCATGAGTATAGTGCTTTACAGTTCATATCAGTGGTCAGGCTTTTAAGAGTTTATTTCTTATCTGCCACAGTATATACAACGCAGACCTTCTGAAGTGCACATAAACTGGCAATAATCAGGAATACATTTATAAAATTGCAAATATATATGTAATTATCGTTATTTAAAACCCTTCTCTGTAGGGTCTAACGAGAATCCCCACAGTGAAATTCTACTCCCAGGGTTTGTTTCTGTGAGTGACCACACCTGAACCCTTGCTTAGTATGGTAATCTGTGAAATTACATATAAGCAAATACCTTTCTATATATAGCCTTTGTCAAAATGTAGTAAATCTATTCTTAAATGCCTATTGGGTTTACCATGTGCGTTTCACAATAAATAAGACTGGCCTACTGTCTCTTGTAATACCATATCATAATAAATAGACCAGATTTATGGTATCAGACCTAACCTTTCCCAGTGCACCAATTGGGTATTTAGCTTACCTGCGGGCTTTATTCTAGTGCAGTGTGCTCCGGGGATCCCCGAAGGTCTGCATGGCCTACTCGGGGGTCCTCGACTGATTAGAGAAATAAACCGTATTAACAGATTAATAATGTCTAGCTAAATAAAGAAGCAATTCAACAATTGGAACATTTTAAGATGGTCTGTAAACGCACAAGAATTTGAAATTGGAAGCTAAAATTTAGTTAGTATTTTCAGATTTGTGGTAGCAATGCAAATGTGCCAAACAGAATATAGTATCCACACTTAAATGCTTGGTGACTTTAACATATGCTTTTCACAATGAATGTTGACCCTAGTGCATTTTATGATAAATATATCAGGCCTATAGCCATGATCATTGACTTAACATAATCAACTCCATCCTGCTACATGGAGTATTGGTTTTTCTACACGATAAAAGTACAATATAATAGTCTTTTTAGTGGAAGCACATACATTCGGCCAAAACAGATCAGAACATATGGTTGGAGACCTAAGCCTATCTCTCCGTAGTACTCTGAATGCTCTTTTGTTGTCAATTTCATATGGTTGGGCCACAGCTGCACCGTCGAGACAGACCGAAAAATCCTACTCTGGGTAGTTCCCTAGTTTAGGTGGAGAGCAGCTCCTGTATGGAGCAGCTTACACCAGCAACTACACTCTAAATTTGCTCACCTTAAATGTCAGCTTTTTTAATCAAAGTTTTTAGGCATAGGATTGGCCAGAGCCATTCACACCGAGATAGAGAGCGACACAGTCTTTTGCCATTTCAACAGCTAAGTCTTTTGCCATTTCAACAGCTAAGTCTTTTGCCATTTCTACAGCTAAGTCTTTAAGCATAGCATTTAGCACAGGGCCATCTACACCGAGCTGTAAAATGACAAAAGCCTTCTACCACGACAGGCACAGTATTACAGCTTTGGATTGTCAACCTGGAATGAATAAAAGTAACTCTAACACTTGTTTTACTATCATTTATAGGTCTTTAGAGAGGTTTAGCTTTGTCCAGACACTTGAAATATATATATTAGTGCTCACAGGAGAGTTAAACCTGCCTTAGGATTTATTTGTACTTCTCACAACAAACTCGTTTCAGCGATGTGCCTCCCTCAATTTTGGCGCCCTCCGCATTTTTGCCTGTTTTATTTCAATTCAACTCATTGAACCAGTTAAATGGGCAGTTCTAATGTCCTGCCATCTTAAAACAGTGAATATTCACCTATTTGTATATAATTCATCATTGTGCACATTAATCATCTTGGTGGCACGTACAGAATTTCAAAATGAATGTAATTCGGCGGGTGATACATCCATATCATTAACCCCTTCCGTGCGGTGCTGATTTCCCCCCCGGTGCTGGGCAATCCAGAACAGGGTGCGGTCGTGACGGAACCATTCCGTCATCAGCACAGCTCAACCGTGACTGATGACGGAATGGTTCCGTCACCAGCATCGAAGGGGTTAAATATTTAGACAGTGCATGAAGTCATATGATTCATTGGTTTGTCTCCTTTTGAACTAATGCAGGGACATTTAGCATGATCATAATTTACTGTTTATAAATGATATAGGTAGGCGTGATATATTGGGCCCACCCAGTCAGAGATTGAAGGATCTGCAATGCAAGGCAAAATGTTATGGCTAACTGTAGAAAAAGGCATTAGTAGACAAAGAAAGGGCATCACGCTCTACATAGACAGATCGTTTGCATAACATTTATTACTACAAGTCATCTTATCTAAGAGACATTCATTAGATGTGCAGTAAAGCAGTGTTTGGGCCCAGGCACACACAGGGCAATCACTATAGGGACTATCCCCTTACCTCCGACTCTCTGCCGTTGGACAGATGTGCTGTCGGAATAAACGAAAAGTACCTACCCTAGTTGACAGAAAAAATGTAGACTCGATATTTAAGATCCATTTGCAACAGAAGAATTGGGGGAGTGGATTTGCGTTAGAAACACAGTATACAGACTGGAGGATGTAGATGCATGCAAACTGCTTTTTGTATCTTATGTTTCCTTTTACTACTACAAAAGTGCTTGAAATATTGGCATTTGCCAGTGCCTGTTTTGTTTTAAGCAGCTGGTTGTGTGTGTGTGTGTGTGTGTGTGAGAGAGACAGACACTCTCACACAATTTCTTAATAACTTTAAAATAGCTTGGGGCACTGAAAAATCAAAAGAACAAAGGGGAGCTTTCTCTATAGAATGCATACATGAAGTACAGAATTTGATGTGAGGATTCTCGCACGCGGAGTGATCTGTGGTATGGCCAGATATTGCAGAGTCCCCTCTCCAGTATTGCCAGTCTTTCTAAAACCCGCCCTAGGGGTCACAACCTCCGGCGCTCTCCACCGAGGCATAAATGCATATTAAAACAATATCTTGGGTTAGAAGTCGTAAAGCCATGGCCGTATTTTATTCAGAACATTGAAAACAACTTAACATTTTCATACATAAAGACACGTCCATCAATCCCCTACAACAGTAAATCTACATTTGCATACATTAATATTTACATTATTTCAGATGGCTAATTTTATCATGTTATCTAATACATAGTCATTCCTGTCATAAACAAATGGATATACATTATTGCTTTTCTGCGTATCCCGGATTGAGCCTACGGGCAAGGTCATGATTGGTCCAACAACATGCTAGGTCCCACCCTCCTACTGGAGTGACCTTGAGCAGGAAGCCCAGTTCCCCAGAAGGTTCTATCCCCCGGGAACCTCCTATGCCCTCAATATTATGGAAAAGACCGTCCTGCCGCTCCACAGCCCCTTTTAATCCACCCCATATCCTGCTTTGGACTTTCCCCCTTATGCGCTTCCGGGGTAAAAAATCATGCCGCCCCATCAGGGCAAGAGGTGGGGCGGGTGTCGGCCGTGTCACAAATGCCCACGACCACGCCCCTCCATTGGCTTCTTGACCGGCACAACTGCCGTAGGTGCGGCCTGCCAGAGTAAAAAATTTGCTAGCATTCGCGCCAAGAATTTTCAATTCTATTAAGGACCCGGAGGCGAGGATTATGCTTCTCAATCTTTACTGCAAAAACACAGCAGCCAATGAAAATGAAAATTTTCATCAATAACAGTATAAACAAACTACATAAGAACCCTCTGCGTGCTTACCATTTCTTTGAAATTTACATAAAGTGGCATTGGGCTGCGCCTGTAGGAGTATTTCTCTCACTCTATGCTACTATTTGTTAGGGCGACAAACGTGGGTTCTATTACAGGACCGGAGGCTTCAGATTAGGCTTCTCAATCTTTACTGCAAAAACACAGCAGCCAATGAAAATGCATATTTTCACCAATAACGGTATAAACAAACTACATTGCCCATGATGCACATGTATACAGGCACGCCCCCACAGTCCATAAGAACCCTCTGCATGCTCCCATCATCCTCTTTCTTTGTAGTGAACACAAGTCCAACGGAAACTTGAATAACTGTACAATCTCCTCCATCGTGGAAGAATAATGGATCTCAAGCATAGGCTCTTGGCAGCCCTCTTCGATCATTCAGACTTCTTGTCTGATCCTGCAACAAAAGAGATGAAACAACCGTAACCACTGAATATAATCAAGTATCATCAAAATACATGGGTGGGTAAGCTTGTTACTCTTAACCAAGCCGGGTGGGATAATCCTCGCCTCCGGGTCTTTAATGGAATTGAAAATTCTTGGCGCGAATGCTCGCAAATTTTTGATTCCATGACAGGACCGGAGGCTTCAGATTATGCTAGTTTAACGCTCCTTAAAAAAACACCGAAGTAATGTCACCCACCGGCTTATAATAAAATGTCTTCAACGTTGACTCAGAGGACCAAACTGCACAACGCATAATGTCCTGAATGTTAGAACCCAACATGTACGTTTTTGGCGCCATAGCGCCTCTCACTGAATGAGCACAGAATATTTGTGTTTCAGTACCAGCTTCATGCATTATAAAACGCAGCCATCTGGCAATGGTGGCGGCCACCACAGGTTTGAATGGTTTCTGCAGTGCAATCAGCAATTAAGAACAACCTTGAGGCCTTAAGGCCTTCGTACATTCTTCATATGTCTTCAAACATTGTACCACACATAATATTTCATTTTAAGGAAGAGCATTATAATCAATATGACGTGACTATGTTTTAGTACGACCTGTATATTGAATGAAACCCCTTCCGGGGTAAATACTCTACCTGTTACGTCGAGTGCTCTAACATCCGATGAACGTCTGCACGACGACAGGCAAAGCAGCATGGCCAGCTTGGCCGATAACTGCTTCCTAGATGGGAGTGCATTAACTGGCCATTTATTAAATAAGGAAATAACTAAAGCAACGTCCCACAGACCCGTATATTTGGGTTTAGGTGGGTTAGCAACCCTAATTCCCTTGAGCAATTTGCATACTACCGGGTGCATACCTACCGGTTTCCCGTCTACATAGGCATGCCCCGCAGAAATGGCTGATCGGAAATTGTTCACCGATCGATAAGCCAGACCATCCGCTGCCTTATCTGACAAGAAATTCAACACGTGGGATAATTTGGCCCCCACGGGATCCAAATGTTGTTCCACGCACCAATCCACCCAGTTCTTCCAGGCTGAGGAATACCGTTTTCTGTTGGAAGGTGCCCAGGCCTGTCTGATAAATTCAGAAGTCCTGTCCGAAACTCCTGGCAATTGCCACTGTTCCCTGAAAGCCTCCATGCCATCAGCGTGGGTCTGCCCTCTAGAATCAGAGGGTGCCACTCTTGAAGAAGGCCCAGCAACAGCGTTTCCGAATCCGGTATCAACCTCTCCACTGTAATAACTTGGGGAACCACAGTTGGGACGTCCACCACGGCGTCACCAGGGCTATCTGCGCCCGTTGTCTGATCACTTGCGTCATCACTCTGGGGATCAGCAAAAACGGGGGAAACGCATACTGGATCGCATCCGACCAATCCTGTAGGAAGGCATTGGTCGCTTTTGCCATTGGTTCCGGCCTCCAGCTGAAAAACTGCGGAATCTGGTATGTGAGTCTGGTGGCAAAAAGGTCCGTCTGGAAGGACCCCAAATCCTCTCCAGTTGCTGTAATCCCCGAGATGCCTGGAATTCCAATCTGCCACCTGATTGGACTGGCCCGGGATGTATTCTTCCATCACTGAGATCTGATTTGTGAGGCAGTAATGCCAAAAATCCTTGGCTATCTGTACAAGAAGAGACTATCTTGTGCCTCCCAACTTGTTGATATACCTCACCGCGGACACATTGTCCATGCGGAGTAGGATGCAACAAGAGGTCTGCCTCTGGGATAGCGTCCGAATTGCGAACGACTCTGCGAGCAGCTCTAAGCAGTTTATGTGCAAGGGTAGCTCTTGCGGAGACCATCTGCCGCCCGTGGAGATGTCCCCACAGCGCACGCCCCAGCCCCATCGGCTGGCGTCTGACTCGATTTATTACCTCTGGTTGTGAGCCGAATATTGCTCTGCCGTTCCAGGCGTCTACATGACCTAGCCACCACTGTAGTTCTGATCTCACCTTCTGTGACAGAGGGATGGAGTCCGAATAGGACAGCCCCTTCTGAAGACGCCTGATTTTCAGGCGCTGAAGGGACCTGTAATGAAGAGGGCCCGGGAAAATCGCTTGTATTGACGAGGCCAAAATCCCTACTGCTCTGGCAATCGCCCTGAGTGTGACCGACTGACTGTTCAATAGTTTCAGGATTTCCTTCTTGAGACCCTTCAATTTCGTCTTTGGCAGGCACAGCTGAGCCGACTGTGAGTCTATTGTAAATCCGAGGAAGTCTATCATCTGAGTCGAAACAATCACCCATTTCTTCGGATTGATAACAATTCCTAAGCTCTGAAGCGGCGTTGTCGTAAGGACTAGATGCTGCTTGAGTATGACTGGACTCTGTGACATGATCAAGATGTCGTCTAGGTATATTGTGAGTCGGATCCCTCTCTCCCTGAGATGGGCCACAACTGTCTTCATCACTTTGGTGAAACACCAAGGAGCTGAGGAGAGCCCGAAAGGAAGAGCCAAATATTCGTACCACCGGCCGTTCCAGTTGAACTGCAGGAACCTGCGGTGTGGAGGGAAAATTGGGATGGAGAGATTGGCTGGTTCGGTTGGACCTCAAAGACGCCTATCTCCCTCCTGTAACAAATCCGCTAGAAGATGGATGCCCTCCATCTTGAAATGGTTGTAAGTAAGGAACTGTTTGAACTCTTTGAGGTTCAGAACTAACCTGTTGCCACCTCCTTTCTTCTGTACAATGAAGATGTTGCTGCAGAAACCGAGGCCTGTCTTGGCACTGAGCAATCGCGCGTTTCCGCAGCAACTCTGCAATTTCTTAGTCTATGAAATTCTGATCTTGTTGAGAAAAATGGAGACCTGTTGGAAAAACTGACTGGCACGGATGAGAGTAAAACTCCAACTGAAACCCTTGAATGGTCTGTAACACCCAAGCGTCCTGAGTCAGGACCTGCCACTGTTTAAGACAATGTTGAGTACGACCCCCCCCAAAGGAAGGAGAGAATGATCTGCTACACTCGCCTGCGGATTGCTGGTTCTTGAAGTTGCCTCTGTTACCGACCTGGAAACGACCTTTGTTACACCGTCTGCGTGAAGGGTAAAAGGTACCTCCACGGGTGGAATCCCAATCTCCTCTTCCGCGACCGAAGTCGCCGCGTTGGGAACCTTGGTGAAATCCATGGCCTGACGAGCGGCCCCCGCCTCGTCCGGCCCGGTTAAACACACCTTGGTTAAAGATCCTTTTTATACCACTTTGAGCCTTGTCAAGGGAGGTTAAGGTTCCGACGTACTTCGAAACGTCTTTTACAAATCATTGACCAAACAATTGACCGCCAGCTAGGGGACCTGGCTCCGCATCCGCTAATTCAGTAAGGTTGCTGACCATTCTTATTAACAAGGACTTGGGTCTCTCTGACAAGATCGCACAGTTTGCGTTACCAGTGAGGCAAATAGCCTGCTGGGTCCAACCTGCCAGAATGTCTGGATCTATGGGAGTTGCGCTCTCTTTAGCTGCCAGCGCCATCTCCAAAATCTTAGCCAGGGGCCCCACGACATCCAACATTTTATCCTGACATCCGCGCCAGGCGCGTTCAAGGCCACGTTTAGGATCTTTAGAGAACTTCTTCAGAAAAGTAAGCAAACTCGCGTCAATTTCAGGCGTCTCCGCCACCTTGTCCTGTAACTCCGGCTGAGGACACTCTGATCTGAGGCGATTTCTTACCTCTCTTGAAAACCCCTTTCTCAGATTCTCATGAAGATAATCTAAAACTGCCGGAGGCGGTATCCATCCGAAGACCTGGGATGTACAATCTCTGAAGGGTCAAAGGTAAACGGAGTGTTAACGTTTTGCGCCGCAGTTTGGGGCCCAAGCTTAGCCTTCTTTGGGGAGGGGGCTCCCCTGATGTGTCCATATCGGTATCGGTATTAGTGGTATTCGTGTCATCCTGTACTGTGGGCTTAGCCTTCAGTTTACCTCCTGCGTAGGAGTGTTCCGTCGCCCCACCAGCAGGGAGTGTCGATAAAGCCTGGGCATGAGGCCATTGCTTCATGGAACCTGTGCCTGAACCAGAAGTAGAAGCTTCAGACTTCCGTTTCTGTTGCTTTTTGTCATAGCCATGACGTTTCGCAAAGCCCTCTAATTGCTTCCGAATAGGGTGCAAGGCTACAGCTAGGGCCTGCTGCACAGTCTGGGACACCGTGGTTTCCATAGCCTTGTTCACTGATGATTGCACTGAAGCATCCAATGCCTCAACGAGGTTATCCTCTGAAACCGCTTCCTGCTGTCCTGCATCCACCTCCTCTGTATCATAGTATTCCTCTGAGTACTCAACCCACTCTTCCATAACTAATGTGGAGTGAGCCTGATAATAACTGGTAATAGGAGACTGGACAGCTCTCACATCCACCACAAGGAGGGTAATGGGGGGGCAACCCACAAGCACACAAGTTCAATATGAATTATCACCTAAAACCCCCTCAGCAAAGCTGTAGTCAAGCAGGTCAGTGACCTGGGCCAGAACAATATTCTGAGCGTGTGCGCACTCACTGGCCTGGATTTTACAACCTGGGTGCAGGCGCTATGGACAGAGATGCAGCCGGTGTGGAAAACGCGTGAACAAAGCGTTTAAAGAATGCCTGGGGTTCGCGCCGAGGTGCGTAGCCCAAACGCTACTAAAGCCGCCCAAAAGGAGCCCAAGTTTTAGTCAGCGCTTGGTGCGCACGTCTGCCGAGAGCCCCTCGGCCCGTACGGCGTAGGAGGGCTGACAAGGGAGGGCCAGCGCCAGTCGCAATGCCGGTAACGAGGCTCCTATGGTGAAAGCGGCTGCCGCCCTGCTGGTCAAGGACGTTGCTATACGCGCAAGTTCAAAGAAGCGGGAGCGGCCTCCGCAGCGAGCGTAGAGCAAGGGAGAAAGAACGCTCCTTGAGAAAAACGGAGCGAAGCTCCGACGCCCCTCACACGGTACCGGCACAATATTGATCGTATAAATGCACCACAAACAGTAACTGTGAGCATATAGATTCAATAAAGAAATCTCAAGCAAATGTCAATCACAATATACAATGTAAGCCCCATATAAAGCAAAGTGAGGGGACATATAATCAGGTGCACTTAACTCTTGCTGTGAGCAGCAAAGAAAGAGAATGATGGGAGCACGCAGAGGGTTCTTATGGACTGTGGGGGCGTGCCTATATACATGTGCATCATGGGCAATATAGTTTGTTTATACTGTTATTGATGAAAATATGCATTTTCATTGGCTGCTGTGTTTTTGCAGTAAAGATTGAGCAGCATAATCTGAAGCCTCCGGTCCTGTAATAGAATCCACGTTTGGCGCCTTAACAAATAGTAGCATACGGTGAGAGAAATACTACTACAGGCGCAGCCGAAGCCCACTTTATGTAAATTTCAAAGAAATGGTAACAAAAGGCCATGCAACCAGCTGTGCTGTCGGGCAAGACCTATAAAACACAAATAGGCTACTTTATCTGTATACTGCTGACTTGAGGGGTGGGAATTTGGCACGAAAGAAATGGAAGAGTGTGCCCCACCTTAAGATGTCCGGAAATGTTGGAGTATGCTAATGAATGAAGTGATGAGTTATTTTGGCTAACGATTGTCTAAATTATGTTTCGAGTCCGTATACAGAATTCTGTCCATGGATGGGTGTGGTGAAAGATTTTGCCGTTTGTGGTGTTCTGCTGGAGTGTGTATGCAGCTGTGATGGGGTTAAGATTTCTTCCTCTTGGTTTATATATACATTGAGAGGGAAGAGACTTGTCCATATAACTTAAAAGGGTGTAACATTAAGTCGGCAATCGTTTAGCTTCTCCATGGCTTTGAGCCATGTTGTGCTCCTGATGATGACAGGGGTTGTCTGCTTATACTGGTGTCGGTGTTGTAATATGGTGTCCTGTTGTGACAGGAAAGGCATAGCCTTTTATACTGCTGCTTTGTACATACCCAGGCGGACGTTCAGTTGTGGCATAGCCTTTTCTAGTATTTCCTTCTTTTACTTCTTTTTAGGCTCCATAGAATAACCTTTCACCCCTCGGTGGGGATTGATCTGCTTTATTGCGTGCTGTAAAGATTGTGTTACCGGACCATACAATGGCGGGAGACAGTGTCGGCGCCCATCCGGCGCGAGCGCCTGTGGCGGAGCAGTGCCCCGTGGCATTGATTATTGAAAGATTATATGGTTCTCATTTGTGGCAAAATGTGCACATACAGCAAATGTGGGCTGCGCCTACCGGGAAACTGACCCCGGGGGAATGAAGAATATTGCATCGCGGCGACCATATCTTCTCCCTGCAAGGCCGTATTGATTTTTTCCAAGTGGTTAATAATTTCAGCCTAGGTGCCTGGAAGAAAAATCGCCTGTCACGGTTTGATCTGTGGCGTGGTATGTTAAATGCGTCCTTGGCCTCAGCATCTTACAGTTACTTTCGATTCGTCCTATCCTAGTCCATCGTGTGGTGTTTGGGATCCTTGAATTTTAGAACGGTAGTTGAGAAAACGTTCTGGTCTGTTGAAGAGTTTCACCATCATCTGGTTTGCGTGGGCATTGCAGCTGTGGGCTAACAGCAAGTCTCTGCAGAGAGGCCTTCGAATGTGCGGGGGGAAGCACACCTCTGTTTACAGGCAAGAATGTAAGGTGTAGAGGTAAGGTGCCTGGTTGCTGCCTAGTTCAACTTCACACAGAAGCCCTTTTGGTTTTTGGTATTCAGGCAGATAGCCCCTTCTAACTCCACCTTCAGTGTGGCCAGAATAGTAATGAGTCAAACCTGCATCGTGCACTGGGCATGCAAGCGGGATCTGAGCAGCTAGTCCTCTGTGTGCACACAGTGAGGTTTCAGAAGAGCGGATGGCCTAACCCAAAGAATGCCTTCCCTGCTTAGCCCTCCAGCTCTCATTTCAGACATTGCCCATTCCATCCAGCCAAACCCACCCCATTGATATACTCATTACAGGGCCGCAGCACCTAGGAGCAGGATTCGGTTTTACTCCCTCCATTAGGCCGTTGTATGAGTTTGAACAAGAAAGGCAGCATTAATACCAAAAGGATTAGGGTAAGAGGACAGACTGGGTCTCTTATTAGTGAGGTTTCATGGGCAGAGGTATCCGTTTGGGCCATGGACAAGGAGGGCAGATTCTCACAGTAATCATAAGGGGCAGAGTTAGAATTGTGTCAAGGTTAAGTTTAATATAGGGGCTAGTAATGAGTTTAAGATTGTGGTTTCTGTGTCCTCGCAAAGAACAGGGTAGTGCTTGCTTTTTTGCTTTATCAAACGGCATGTTCCATCCAGGCAGCATGCATTGTTATCGGTTGCGTGCCAGGCCATGGGCTTTAGGGGGGCTGAAAGAGCCCCTGTGTCCTCCATATGCCAACAGTGCCCACACTCAGATGATCCCATAGTGATTATTCCCCAGCTGAGCACTGTTTCCTATGGCGGAGATTGTGGTCTGGGCATGTGTTATGGTTTTTTTTTAAACCGTACAGTGGGCCATCTGCTTTTATAAGCTCACATGACATTGAAAGCTGTGCAGCCACCAGATGCACACCAGACGGGGACTTTGATGCTTCCCTGCCTTTCAAGTTTGGAAATGATATGATCTTTGTCCTCTATATAAATGTGGCATAACCGTGAGCTTTATCTGTTAGTGTGAGGCTTTCGGTAACTTCTTGTTTTCTGTCCCTGGCGTCACTCATACCAACATTTTGGCGTGTTTTGTGTAATGCCTGTAGTTCAGGGTGGACTGAATGCCCTGTCACACACCTATAAACAGCTCTTGTTTTGTGTGTGATAAAGAACGCTCTTTACACGTGCAATTTTATCACTTCCTTTCCTAGAATTTCCAGCGCATTCCCATTTGTTATGAACCTCTTGGGACCTATTGCTTATCCTAAAAATATGCGATTTCCTCATTTTCCCACCATACATGGTATTCTGTTTTTTTTTCTCTTTTGGCCTCAGTTTCGTGGAAACTCTTCTGAGCAATGCTCAAACAGAGAGCATGACAGTAGCTATTAATACTTATGTAGGAGTTTGGAACCTAAGAGATTAATTCTGTACTCTGTGTTGCATACTAATTGGGTAGAGAATCCAAGCGTAATCTTTTTTTTTTTTTTTTTTTTTTTTTTTTTTTCTGCGATAAATACAGCAGTACTTCCACACGTTATCCAGCGTGGACTGCTGTACAAACTTGAAGGAGGTGGAGTATAAAGATTAGGAGATGAGGTGTTGGGAAGAGCTGAAATATAAGTAGCCGCTACATATGCCGTCTAATTAGTACAGGGCAGATTTAAAGGGCTGAGCCGTGAATTTATTCCTGAGAAACGGCAGGGAGTGTGGCAAATGAGTGATTACCCTGGGGTGGTTGGGGACAAAGCTGTTTAACCCTGTCCCACCGGTCTCATGTCTCGTCATTGCACCAGCAGGAGGCCCCCCTGTTGCTGAAGCACCAGGTGTGTAATGCCATGAAAGGGCTAGACTACTTAAAGAGTATTGTGAACAACACTTAGGATGATTACCCCTGATCAGATCAGGCATTGAACGCTTTGGTGGGAGAAAGGTGGGGATTAGACCGGAGGAGGAATAGGGAGAAAATCATTAGTTGTCTTGGTAAATGTTTTACAAAAAGGGAAAGCAATGATGAATTTGCAGCTTTGCACAAATGATCGAGTCAAACAGTAAATTTGTGTTGAAACATCTGGAATAGAGGTGGTGGTAGTAAAGGAGGGGACTGGTATTCGGAGATGGTTGTTATATGAACAGCTGTCTCCTTAAAGATGACACTGGTATTCCCAATCATAGTTGTTGCTTGCTGCATGTATGGTATTAGACACAAATCTCTATGGTTTAAGTTAAAATCAAAGGTTTAAGTTCCAGTCGTTTAAGTTACAATCACTCATTATATTTCCTGGTCGAATTTTATATAAACACTTGAATACAAATAATATTTTCTAAGGGAAAGTGATTCTCCCCTAAAATGAGTACTGCAAATGGTTTGAGCAAAGTTGTATTTTTTTCCCTCTTTTATTCTCAATATATATATATATATATAGCAGACCGCGCTGACTTCTTTGGTCATGAAGATGGGTCAGCTTCGAAACTGGGGAAGTAAGAGTAAATAACTTGGTATTTGCAGATGAATTGGCAATTTTATCAATGACTCAAATAATGTACAGTGCCAACGAACTAGACTTAAGTAATATAACTAAATGAATAATAATGAATCATTTGAGAAGCAATATTATGTGCATTGGTTGTCAAAAGCCTGGCTTCCTAAGAGAAATGATTTTAGACCATATAACAAGCCATACATATTTGGTTTTAATCGTCAATTTAATATCTGCACTTGAACTTACATCTAGCTACTCTTGCGCCTATGAGTTGAGAAATGGTCACTACTATTGAAATTTTTAAATAAATATGGCAGCAGAGCTATTGGGCATTTGATTGCTGTAACTACGCATAAACTTGTTACAGATTTTTAACTTGCGCCGAATGTTAAAATTGAATCAAACTTTTTAAAAGAAAGCAACTCCTGCATAACCTGCCTACCTGCCCTTGGTGTCCCCCTGGTCCGTCACGGCGTGTGCCGATTGCACGGAGGGGTTAAATCACCAACCAGCCACACTTCCGGTCACAGACATCGGTTAGAGCTCTACACACTGCTGCCAGCGGTCCCGCCCACTCGGGGATAAAAGCAAGTGCGCCGAGCGGACGCGTGCAGCGACGCGCCAAAGGCAAGCCCGTCTGCGCTCGCCAGTCGCCACTCCCCCTGCTCGTTCCAAGCCAGATAGCTCCTCATGACATCCCTAAGATATAGGAAAACAAAGTGGGTAGCTGAACCGTTCCTGAGTAAAGAAATTATGTGTATTTGGCGTGACCGGGGGTGTAGATATAACACCCTTGGGCATCCATTTTGTTGGATACAAAAGATCTCCGCCAAAGAGCCCCTCTTTGAGGTGAGCCCGTCGGGGATTGCACATCCTCCCCGACGAGGAGCAACGCCAATGATGAAGCATGACACCCATTCGGGTGAGTGAGGCAAATACATCCAACAAAATGGATGCCCAAGGGTGTTATATCTACACCCCGGTCATGCCAAATACACATAATTTCTTTACTCAGGAACGGTTCAGCTACCCACTTTGTTTTCCTATGCTTGTTGAGGGCACTAGCTGACACTGGACCTTCCACTTGGCTAAGTGGTAAAGAGTGCCCCATTGATCAATTGATCACCCTCCCCTTCTTTGAATACTACTATCCCTAAGATATACCAGATCGGAGCTCCTCTCCTTAAACACAGCCTCTTATGACAAGGCCAGACATAACCAAAATAAGCTTGCTCTACTGCCACCCAAACAGCTCAATTGCCTATATGGCAATGCTCGCTCGCTTCCCAAACACTCCCTTGAAATCTGGGCTATATTAGATCAAGAAAAACCCGATCTTTTCTTCATCACGGAAACTTGGCTACATGAATCATCTATCCCTAACATAGCTGTAGCCCTTCCCACCGATTATAACCTCTCCAGACTGGATAGGCCTGGAGATGTTGCATATATGCACATGATCGATACACACACACAGCAAGTTGGGGCAACAGTCTCATTTTTTCTCTAGATCTAAACAATAAAGAGTCATGGAAAGGAGCCCTTGTTTACAGACCTCCTGGAAATAAAACCAACTTTGCTACGCAGCTGATGGATATCTTAGCCCCTCATGTCTTGGCATGCAGCAATTTCCTCCTACTGGGGGATTTCAACTATCGAGCCGAACTGCGACAGGACCCCCACACCATCGAGCTGATCACTAGCATCAATTCGTTAGGCCTGACCATATTCGAAACCGGTCCTACACACAACGCAGGACACGCCCTAGACCTCATATTCACAAACTCCCAGGGAATCCAGATCATCGAGCTCTATCCTGTCATATGGTCAGATCACTATATATTTAAGTGTAACATTGCTGTAAATCTCATCCAACCATGCCATTGAAAGGAAGTGAAAATGAGCCACTCTTGGAACAAAATTACCCTGGATTCATTTTCTACTCACTTCACCCCCCCTTAATTGACTCAATCCACTGACCCCAATAAGGCGGTAGCCGACCTCGATTTGGCAATCACTACAGCCCTTGTCAATATAGCCCCGAAACAGGCAACCAAATGCCCCAACAAACCACCCCCCTGGTTCACACCCAATCTAAAAACAGTTAAACAGGCAACAAGAACAGCCAAGCGACCATGGCGAAAAACTACAAACCTAACCGATAAACAACAGTACAAAGCCTTACATAAAGACTATGAACAAAATAACATCAGCAAAGAAAGTCTACCTTGGAACCAGGATTAACCAAGCAGGGAACTCACATAAAGAATTGTACTCTATCATAAAATAATTCACAAATCCTCTATCTTGCCATTCCCCAATCATGGAATCACAAGAGTGGGTCAATGTTCTTTCCACCTACTTCATGGACAAAATGAATGACCTACACAGACTATTTCCCATACCGACTGTACCGCCACAGGCAGAAGGTCAACCGACCTATCACACAAAGCACAACCTCCCCTCTATATTGTCCTAAAAGAATTTCACATATTTTCAGAGGAAGAAGTAGGCTCCACAATAAGGAAAACCAAATCCGGGTCCCCAGCAGATCCAGCGTCCGCCCAAATTTTGACTAAAATTGCCCCGACGATGATCACTGAACTAACGGCAACTCAGAATCTTTCACTAGCCCATTCCACGTTCCTCACTCAATGGAAAGAGGCCACAATCAGACCGATATTAAAAAAGAATGACGCCGACCCAAAACAACCCCTAAACTATCGCCCGATCTCCCTCCTACCCCTCTTTGGGAAAATCATGGAATCATTAATAAACAGTTAATCAAACACCTGGAAGAAAACAAGCTACTGGATCCTTCCCAGTCAGGCTTCAGAGCTTTCCACAGCACTGAGACTGCTCTACTCGAGGTTGTGGACAACACCCGTCTGTCCATTGACGCAAAACAATCAGCCATCCTGATCCTACTCGATCTGTCTGCAGCCTTCGACACCATCTCACATAGCATTCTTGTAGAGCGCCTTGCAGAGATTGGTGTCAAGGGCTCTGCCCTACTTTGGATCCAGAGCTATCTAACCGGTAGGCAATCGATGGTCAAACTTGGACCATTCTCTTTAGCTAACGTGGACAATGATAAGGGTGTTCCTCAAGGATCAATACTGAGCCCCACCCTTTTCAACCTATATCTATCTCCACTGGCTAAGGTGATCATATCCTACGGCTTTGAAACTGTGCACTACGCCGACGACACTCGGCTTTTAATCACCTTGGGCCCTAACCCTTCTGACACGAAATCCAGATTTCAACAGTGCATGACCTCTATAAAAGAATGGATGACTAACAACTATCTGATGCTCAATGCCGGAAAGACCGAAGTTATGTTGTTTGGAAATGCACATAAATACTGGACAGACAAATGGTGGCCACCTGCACTTGGCCTCTGTCCTGCCCCGAAAAACTCAGTTAGGAATCTGGGAGTTACAATCGACCACAAACTATCCATGTCATCCCATGTAAACAAAGTAGTGCACACTAGTGTAGGACTAATGCACAGCCTCAGAAAGATCTTTAAATGGATCCCTATATCATCCCGTAAGCCCCTAGTCCAGGGCCTAATTATAAGCCGCCTGGACTACGGAAACTCACTGCTCGCTGACATCAGTTAAAGTCTTTTGACCAAACTCCAGACCATTCAAAACACAGCGGCAAGACAGGTCTTGACCTCCCACCCCGCACTTCATCAGCCCCTTGTCCTAGGAAATTGCAGTGGCTTCCCATAAAGAAACCTATCAAATTCAAAATATGCTGCTTGGTCCACAAATCCATCAACGGCCAAGGACCAAAGTATCTGGGTAGAAAACTCCATGAGCACTGCCCGACCAGAACCCTCCGATCCTCCGACAAACACCTCCTAATAGTCCCAAAAGTACGCTCGGTCAGAAATGGGGACAGAAGCTTCTCTAAAATAGGCCCAGCAACATGGAACTCACTACCACTACCAATCAAAACCGACCCAAACCACAAAACATTCCGCAAGAATCTGAAAACATGGCTCTTTTAGACCCCGGTCAACCTCCTACCGCAATCTTCTCAAGAATTTCTGCAAGTGCTATGAGACCTATCGGTGATTTACGCGCTATATAAATTCAAATACAAATGCAGCACTACTAAATCAGTCAAGGGTTTGTACAGTGTGGCTACTCTCACACAAGGGTCTCAAGGCAGGGTTGGGGGGTTGCGGGCTGCTGCTGATTTGTCTGGGTGCTGGAGTTCAGTCAACGAGCCAGGTTTTGAGATTTTTCCTGAATTCGGGCAGCGACGGGGATTGCCTGCGGTGTAGAGGCACAGTATTCCAGCTCTTGGTGGCGAGGTAGTAGAAGGATCTTCCTCTCATTCTGGTCTTGCAGATCCATGAGATGGTGGCCAGGACCAGTTGGGCGGAGCGGAGGTGTCTGGTGGGTACTTGGCTCCATAGTTCTCCTTCCTAGGAAAATATATCCCCTTGGCATTGCTCTTAGTTTGCATGCTACTTAAGTTAAGGTCTGCAACTCATCACTGCAGATGGCATCTACAATTGGGACTTACTGATATAGTTTCCTTACATGAACTTTAGCTATTTAATTGCTTTTGTGATCGTTTTAGAGTTGATCATGATACTGTCAGGTCATTCATTAATAAGAACGTTTCTTATCAAATTATGATAGTTCAATGCTTGTAAAACACATTAAATCTATTATTAGAGAACATCACTTTGTCATCTTTTGATCTGTCAATGTCCTTAAACAAGTAGTTTTGAAAATTGTTGTTAACATCCGGTGTATCAACCTGACATAGATCTATTGTTCTGCTGTAAGTATTCTAATTATACCCAACATACTTTTTCTAGCAAAGGGCAACTTTCTCTTGATTCTAATTTGACTTGTGAGATATAAAAAAAGAAAATTATGCTTTAGACTACTTTTACATCTCAGTTCACCAGTGAGATGGCTCTTTGCAGAATCCTTAGAAGACTACCCTGTGTTACTTGTGCAAGGCCCATATGCAATCAATGGAACATGTCATTTTTATAACACAGCGAAAGACACAAAGATGATGTACGGAATGCAGAGCTTATCAATCATTCTCCCCACTCAGTAGATCTGGGTTAAATCCATCATTTTTTTGCTCACCATGCCACCCCGGATGAGACCCAGCAATAGGCATATCAGTCTTGACCCTGTGCCTCACGGGAACAGTCCAGACCAAACTGCAAGCCAGTTCCCTGCACCAGAAACAAGCATCCTGGTTTCGGGGGCATCACCCCTCCTCAGCCAGGCTAGCTTAAATCCAGTGGCACAGTGAGCCCGGGACCTACGTCTGGGCATACGCTGCACTCTTAGGGCGAAAAAGCAAAAGACACGCAGATGGTGGACGGGATGCAGAGCAAATCAAACATTCTCCCCCAGTCAATAGATCTGGGTTAAATCCCTTGTTCTTTTGCTCACCAGGCCACCCCAGTTAAGACACAGCAATATGCAAATCAGTCTTGACCTTGTGCCTCATGGGAACATGGGTGGACCTGGCCTGGCAGTTAAGGCTTGACTGTTCCCATGGGGCACAGGGTCAAGACTAATTTGCATATGGCTGGGTCTGAACTGGAATGGCATGGGGAGCAAAAGAACTATGGATTTAGGCCCAGATCTCTGTACTGGGGTGAATGTTTGACATTGTGCAGTATTCTGTTCATCAATTATTCTTTTTGCATTTGTATAGCAAAGGCATTAGTTATTCTTACTGACAACTGCTACCTGCAGTATTTTTTTTTAAGCTGGATATAGGGCGGCATGTGACTCTGCGTGTTTTTTTAGCTGCGAAATCAACAAAGTTCTAGGAAGCTTTACTTTGTTGTTTCTGATACTAGCGGTTGCCTGTCGGCGATTTAAACATGATCTACTTGTTGAAGACTGATTGATTTTTAGATGTACAATCATTTTCAGATAATATCTTGTTGCATTTTAACTTTGATCTCAGCTGATATTGCCTTATATTAATTTATTTGCAAATGTTTTTTAGCAATACAATAAAGTAGTTACCCCCCTACTTCCTAATAAAGCTGAAGCATGTTCGGGGTTGCTTCCTCTATATTCGGGGGGTGGGGGTCGTAGCATACCTCTTGCGTGAGGCAAGGCCAAATTGATGAACACCCTTTTTCTTGCCTGGGTGGAATGGAATGTGCCCAGAGTAACTGCCAGTGGTTCTGATTAAGCATATTCACGTCACTGTTTTGCTGTCTAATCTGCCACAAGGTGATGCAGATTGCACAAGTGGGGGGCGGTTTCTGCTGTGCATGTGCCAAAGTCTCTGCCAAGATAATTTCACCTAGCCTGCTTGATTCAGTCTCCCCACCCCTCTTCCTTACTCATGGGAAAACCTAAAACATGTATCCCTGTAGCTCTAAAATGGGTGGATTGCGTCGCGGCTACGTTTGAAGTTCTGTTTGAGAATTTCTATTTTTTTTTTTTTTAAGCGAGCCCTAGCAGAGCATCTGCTGAGCATATTTCTCACTGTGGGACTCTGTTTAAGCAGTTTGGCTCGGCCAGTCTGCACGTAGTGCTAATTGACTGAAGAGGCTGGAAAACACAGCCATGGCTTTTGACCGATAGTGCAAGTAAGCTGGGCGGGGAGCAAACTTCGGGATAGAAATTCTTCGGGAAACGGGTGGTGTATTCTGTTTCTAAAGAAGATGCTGTCGTTTGTTTTTTCTTCGCCTCGCCTTTTCAAGATTCAAACAATTTCCATCTGTGACCCACAAACCACGCTCGATTCTTCTCCATAAATCGTTAGGAGCCTCGAGTTTATTGGCTTCTGGAAAGAATGTGACGCTACCCCTGGACAACCTGCTGTGATCCAATGAGCCGCCCAATCAGGGAGCAGGACTCTGGGGAAGTGAGAGGGTGGGGAATGGTACATGTGGAAACAATCACAAGCTCTTACTGAAAGTCTGTGCTGTGTTTTTTTTCCTGCTCGGCAGATGTTTCTGTGCAAGTTGTTAATATTTCACTTGGTTTTGGCCAGATTTACAGCACTGCATGTTCTTAGTGCCCCCGGAAAACCGACCTCATTTCGCAGTCGTGCAGAGCGTCACATTATGTACTTTTTATTGAAATCCAGTTTCATATCCTATTCTCAATCGTACTCCTTCCCCACTGCCCCACCCACGCCATTCCACGCTAATGCATATAATAGGTCCGAGCCAGCGAGTGATATGTTTGTTTGTAGTCCGGGACGTAACCCAAATTGATGTGGCCCTTGAGATTCACTTAGGTCATAGATATTCATAGGCTGAATGGGGCCCTCGTGAAGGGTGGTACCAGAGCGCAGCAAAGAGTCTGCAGGGGTCGGCGAAGAAGCCAACAAGACACTATCCTAATTAAATCTCATCCTGAAATGCTAAATCGTCTAAGGACGTTTTGCCATGTGCCCGGTTTTATATAGCGAGTAATGCAGTTGTAGCCATACTTTCATTTGTTCCTGGTTTTGGTGTGTACGAGCGCCAAGGCCCACAAAGTTATACCGAAGATCACACTGTTTGGTCAAGTGATGATACCCCGGTTATAGTTGCGGCCTCCCGGGTCCACCGTGAACAAGAGGAAAGGACCAGGAGACTGTTACCTGGTGGCTTTAAATCTTTAATACGGTCACAGACTTCTATAACAGTAATATTGTTTAAATATAACCGTGTTTAAATTGCATGCCTGCGGCATACCTGTGAGCTATGCCCACTGTGCTGCACCCAGTCAGGGAACCTGTCCTGTGTGACTGACGTGCCTCTCTGAAATGTCACACTGACTCCAAGGGCGGCATGCCTCTTACTCTCCTATTTCAAGCAGCCACCCAAAGGTGTGACCTGCTTTTCAAACGGGTGTGCGGCTCCACTGACATGTCAGCCGATGCGATGGCTGCAGCCCCACACTTCTTTCTTGTTCTTCTTCTTTACTTCCTGCAGATTCTGAGAGACGAGTCGGGTGCCTTTTTATTCTCTCCTCCCTTCAGTAGAGTAGCGTCACCACAACGTACTTCGAGTGAAGGAGCAACATTTCTTGAACAGGCTGACCTATTATGTGCAGTACTCAACCCTGGGGGCATAGTTCGGTCGAGATGGAGAGCAACAAATGCCTGCAGATGTTTGAATCTGAACATTAAAAAAATGCCTTCCAACGTGGCCTCTGTAGGCTTGAGTTCGTGTCATTTGCTCCCTGGTATCATTTGGGTGCTCAGTAACTGCTGAGTGAATGTTTTGCAGCTGGTTCTTCCTAATGTTTGTGAAGTTAAATATCCATTCTGGGGGCTTCCTGTGCACGTGATGGCAGAGCTAAGCTTGTTTACCGGAGGAGGTTTATACTAAGGTGATTTTAAAGCCACGCGTAATGTTTGAACACTGATCAGAGTTTACCAGTGTTGGCTTTAAACAAGTTCATTCTGAATTGTTCTTGGGCATAGTTTTTATTTTTGGCATTGGGTGACTAAAATGCTGTGACTTTCATTTACTGGTCTCTTTGCCTGCTGCTTACAGGCCCTGTTTAAGATTTGTAGCTCCAGCTTGACGGCGCATCTGTATACAGTACCTATTGGTACTAATTCTTTAAAACTGTGTCTAACCAAAGAAGTATTTCTGTCTCACTGTATGCTATTGTGTATCCTTCCGTCTCTAATGGAGTGCTTGCTTTGGATGCATAAAGGAATATATCACAAAAGTACACCAAACCATGACTGTTTAATTTCGCATAGCTGCCTTCAATTCAGAAAGTTATCCTTTTTGCAGCATGCTTTTTTATTATTTTAATCAAATCAAAATGCAAGCCAGAATCTGTTTGCTTTGCCATTCATTGCTTGTTGTTCACGTTTCTCGCTTTGAGCAGGTTCTGGTCACTACCAGGACTTTCATATGAACACTTTGCTCAGGTCAGTTTTTTTGGGTCAAGTCTGGGCTGCACATGTTATGCTCTTGGAGGCATGCTGTATTAGAGTGTGGACTTGAAGATCCACCCACTCTCTGCCCATATTTTTCATTGGCTTGTGTCATTGTTCTTTATAAATTGACTTCTGATTCGTTATTAAGCTTTTTAGTCTCACCTTAGTACCGCCTTGTCTTCATTTGTAACCTCCCATGAGGAACTGGCCCTTTTACTTCTGTTGTTACATGGTATGTCTTATTTAGTCTGTAAACACTATTTTCTTTATTTAATTTCTCCTACTGCCTGCATGAAAGGCTTTCCTGCAACATTTAGCGCGCCATGCGCACTTTCACTTTCCAAGCAGCCTGAGACATGGCGGCTGCTTCTTTGAAGTGAAATAGGTCTTGAATTTACAAGAGTTTGAGTTATTGGCATAGTAAATGACAGTGCCTTTTATTTATGTGTTAATTATCAAAGCAGATAAATAAAAGGCATTGTCATTTACAATGCCATTAGCTTAAACTCTCGCAAATTAAAGACCTTTTGCATTGCAAATACTTGTTTTGTCTGTGGAGAGTTTGGAACCAAAGAAAGTCCTGTCTGCCGCTTTCTTCTTGATGATGTGTGAACTCGTGCACATTGTATTTCTATAACCTGCTTCCTGACAGAGACAGTCTGGATATAATAATTAGCAGAATTGTGGAAAGATCTCCTTAAATGTCCCCTTTTGGCTGCGTTGATAGAGGACATTTCTCCGGCCTGGTGTTAAAATTCAGCCTAATAAATTGCTGCGATTTAGAGGTTTCTTAAATGATTTTGTTTCTTTTAAAACGTTTTGTGTATTGTTTGATAAATTAGAACATTTCGTGGAAGAAAAACAAAGTGATTATTTTTCCGCTCTGAATGGCCAAACCTGTTTTATTTACTTCTATGCTATTTTCTTTGAACAAATACTGAACGTGTAACAAGTGCTTTCGCCTACAGCAGTTTCCCATCATTGTGTGCATACTGCTGAATTCTATGGCACCGAATATGAGAGGATTGGCCGTTTATCATTTACAAATAGCTTGGGCCACATGCATTTATTAATCTATAGGTCTCCCTCCATGTGCCTAACAGGCATATGCCCTAATAAGACCTTCTTGCATAAAAGTGTTCTGAGTCAGGGTGAGAACATAACACATAAGACCCCATCATTCATTTTTTAATGCAATTCTTGATGTGAGGGTTGAACTAGGGTTGTGCTGAGACCGATTGAGCTAATTCTTAAGCAAGGACATTCAATTTGCACACAAACTGTTTTGAGAATGGGTATGCAATTTGCAAATGTCACTTATGTACTAATAGGACGCATTCCAAGCCTTTACCGACTCTTTAAATGGGTTAGCGCATGACTCCACACCATTTTACGCTTGCAAACTCTGTGACTTTGGAAATCTCAGGAAAATTGCAGGGTTTGCAACCTCAAAATTGTATAGTACATCTGGCTCTTAATAAGGTATAATTTTGACATGCAGCAGCCCCTACTTCTACAGCCAATTTAGTGTTCAAACAGCTCCCTCTGCACAATGTAAACTGCGCTAATCACGCATGTAAAAGGGATCTCTTTTCAGAATCCTTTCATGTAAACAAACCGTCTCAAAATCAGCACGAGTTTATTTCATTTTTTTAAATGGCCATTTTGTTTAGTGCCCTATTGCAGTCCAAGACATAAGAGCAGAAATACATTTGAATGATTCAAATGGTGTATGCTGGTAACAAGCCATCTCTGAGGCTATACTGGCCTGCTTATATACTTTGTCGCCACAAGAAATGAGTTACTTTGTGATCGTTTTTCATCAGCAGAAAGTATTCCAATTTTCGTCTACGTATCTGCATTAGAGGAATATTCAGCATTTGAAGGAGCACAAGACCAAGGGCTGAAGAGGCAAGGGCAAGGATGCCCATCTAGTAAAAGGATCAAAACGCCCATGGCCAGAGGTATAAAGTAAACCTAAAACCTCTGGGTACCTATGCAGCCACATAAATGCTTCTCGTAAACTTCTAGCTCACAAAACTATTCAGTGGTTAGTTAGATAAATAGAACAAATGTTAGACGGAGCTTTATATATTGTCCCATATTTAAAATCATTAAGTGCTGTGATGCCTCAAAAGCATCTTTTTGCCTGGATCTGCACTTTTTAGGGTTTGGCCTTTACACATATTTAGCTATAGCTTAGCTTCATTCCCCAAAATTCACAATAAAAGGACATATGTATGTGTATTCAAGCAGGCACTTCATCCGTTAGTCTGTTCAAGCGTGATTCATATTTGGCTTCTGCCTACGACGTCATTCTCCCATGGGGCTAAGGGTGGTCAGCCGACTTAAGCCATTGGCTATGTTCACTGTGAGTGATAACATTTTGTTTCTGCATATCTGCCTGAAAAGTAGTATCTTCCCTGTTTGTATCTTCACCCGCTGACCGTGTGCAAAATCTACAAGTTATTTACCTGGCTCACGAGACCCTCAGGTCCTCCCGCCTGCCTCCCGCCGCCCAGCCGCTCTCTCACGATCCTGAGCGGGGCCGCCGAGTGGAGTGTGGCGAGGGGTTGCCTACAACTCCCGGCCCTTGAGGTCTCCAACGTCACTCCAGCGTCACTACCCAGCGCCAGGAGGCGCATAAAAGCGACACTAGCTCCGTCTCGCGGGACGCCGGGCAAAGCCCGGGCCAAGGGCGGGCCCGTTAGTGACCGGTAAGGACCGGACCGGGCAACCCCCCTTTAGTCCATTATAAGGATTCTCTGGAAAATAGTGTGAACCTTAGAGTAGGCCAACATGACCAGAGGCAGCAGGAGTAAAACTAAAACTGCAATGAGCGTCGCCCAGATCACAGGTCCGATCGACCAATTTATTTCACGAACTAATGAGGTTATCGACCAGAGCATTTCCCTGCTGGAGCGCAGGGTATCCCAAGACCTCATGAATGCGAAACGCTCTTCTATGGGCTATTTGGCCTCAGCGGTTTCTCCTATCCAGCAAGGCCCCAATATTCCTTTGTTAATACCATCTACAACCGTAGCAGAAATCCACACAGTCCCTTGTTCGGTGGATCTCTCAGCGACTCCATCTTCGTCAGATTCCCTCATGTCAGAGGACCTTGAAACCACCCCAGACTTAGAGGTATGCCAAACGCAGGAGACAGCTCTAGACATGCAGTCTCGCGGGGATAGGGAGGGCGCTGCTCCAAAACGGGGGAATGGCAAGATAAACGCTAGTCTAGCTAGATCTGATGCCCCCTTAGAGTCCGGGGGGGGGCAGCCTGTTCTTTCTAGCTTAAGTGTTAACAACCCTCCAGCGACTAATTTAGATGACCTACCCGATAATTCTTCCATCATGGGCCAGGCGGGTGGTCCTTGTAGGACTTGTAACACCACCCTGTTCCTATTAGCTAGCATCAGGGAGCTTCTTATGCACCACTTAAAACCTCTGGAATCTAGTTTAAGGCACCTTGAAAAACAGATAGCAATGCTTTCCGCCACGCCACCCACTCAGTCCAGTTTAGTTCAAATAAAACAGGGGAGGGAGAAATCTAAACGTCCAATAATAGCTCCTCAATTGGCCCAACTAGGTCCCTGTGGTAAGCCGATTACAGCTGCTAAGGCTTCTACCATGCAACTTAAGCCCAATACACCATCAGCCCCTTCCCAGTCAAACTCTGATGCAGGCTTGGCCATGACCAGAACGGCCACTGTCCCGTCCCAGATTCCTTCAGGATCTGTGAAAGGTTCTGACCAAGCTGCCAATAAAAATCAGACACCTTTCCCACCCAAAACACCGGGATTAAAATCCTCGGAGGAAGCAAAAAGGGGAGCGCGGCCTAGACGCCTCATACATCTTCCACCAGAGGCATCCCCCTATACGGTCATTCTCATAGGGGTTCCTGAGCTATCTGATGGTACTGATGAACTTTCTTGGTCTCTTAAAAACAAGGTTTTGCAGTGGCTCAGTTTAAATAGGCCTTTACAACCCCGTCACTCAAGTAGAATCTCTACAGTCCGTAGAGTAACTTGGATCGGGGATGAACGTAAAACAATCCAAGGTGACTGCATTATAGTAAACTGTGACGATCCAACTACAGTTGACTATATTTGTTCCTGGCCAACACTGGAAAAAAAAGGGGGGAATTGATGCTCAACGTCTCTCCTTTTTCTACCCCCCAGTGAATACCTATCAATTCTTCCCTACTCCAAATTGGCAACAAGCATCAGAAGGGCCCTGGAATCATGTGGGTCACAGATATAGAAATGGGAGCAGGGACTGGCAGTACCCAGGCAGGACCCACTTTCCCATGGAGGGTTGGCAGGGTTTCCCAACTAGAAATCGCTATGACTGCTTGGAAATAATTGACTGACCATTAGTGAATTCAGTCAACGTGAACCAGGCCCCTAGAGTTTCTGGTGTTTCATTTAGTCCCGAAACACAATTAAATCTGTTTGAATGCCATACCTTTTCACAATTAACTCCGACCATCCCAAATGCTAATGAGGTCAGAACTACGCAAGAAACTTCTCCTGTCTATCCCAATATAACGATGGATAGATCCTCGGTGGCTCTACCGGTATAAACGTCCTAAATTCCCACCAGATTAAGGACTCTGATAACAGGACAGAGACCGTGGCCTCTTTGGTGTGTTCGCTCATGCTTGCTAGCTGAAACCCTATCATCTCAGCCAAATGACCTTCCCTTCACCACAAATCTGAGCTTTTCAATCTTGTATTGGAATGTTGCAGGTTTACGTACTAAAGTCTCTCCAGCCGTGGTTAGACACGGTAAATGAACATCAGATAGTCTGTCTTCAAGAAACGTGGTCAACTACCCCATATCATCTAGTGGGTTACAAAACATTTCACATCCCAGCTAGTCAGGGTGTCCTGAGTAGACCAAAGGGTGGACTGGTAGTTTATGTCGCCAATACTCTGTCTCCCATAACGATATGCATGTCCAAAGAAGACCCGAGCTATCAAATCTTACAATGAAATTTTAATAAAAATAGTACTTATTTCTTGGTAAATTTTTACAATAATCTTGAAACAATGGACTGTATAAATATCCTTAATGAAATTACCACTTTTTTAATAACCTTGCGTAATAAGCTTCAGACAACCCCAGTATATGTGGTCTGGGGTGGTGATTTTAATCTCCCATTATGCACTAATTACAAAAATGGAAACTGTGGCCTACTGGATGAGCATGGTAGTCCACTGTCCAACTTTGCACTTTCTATCTGCAGAAATAAACTAAATGAGTCCCTCTTTTCATTAGAGCTTGATTTCGCTAATGACCTTGTAGAACCTCCAACTGACTTTTCACCAACCTTTCACGGTAGGGGGTCCTCAACTACTATTGATTACATCATGTCCTCCCAGAGTATGAAGGGCCAAGTGGCAAATTTTCAAACCGGGACTGATGTTAGTAGTGACCATTTTCCCATCAGTGTTACAGTTGTACCTAAAAATGTTTCCTTACAATCTAACATCACCAGCCTGTTAACACAAAATTCATTAACTATGAATAAGGTGAATGGTTACACTGTTAAATGGGCAAAGATAGATCCAGCCGTAATCACTGGGAGGGTTCTTGAAAAAGCTAGACCCTGAGTTTTTGACTGTTTAACACCAGATTCCACTCCCCAAACAATCATGGCTAGTTTCCAGAAACTCTTGGCGGTAATCAGAGAGGAGCTCATAGGCAAGCATAAAAACAAAAAGTGTACTACCGAAAGATGGTTCAACACGAAGTGTTGTCGTAAGGCTCTTTCCAATCTAAAGGCAGCCCTCCGTAGAACCACGAGGGACATTTCGGAAATTTCCAACTTAAGGAAACTTTACAACTTAGCCAGAGTGGAACGCAGGAGGGAAATTAAGCAAAACCTTTGGTCACAGCTACACGACAGCAGTCATAACAAAGACCGCGTCCTTTTTTGGCGAGTTATTAGATCTCCCTTTTTGGCTGACTCAACGACGGGGCAGCATTTAGATGTCGCAGTGACAGCAGATGAATGGGTCACCCATTTCTCAAAAATCTTTGGGAACTCTCAACCAGACCCTCCTGGGGAAGACCGGCGCGGAGGAAGTAAGTTGGGGAGTAACAGCTACCCGATTAACATCCACTTCAACCATGCGGAGGTCGCTAAAGCCCTCAAAGCGTCAAAACCCGGCAAAGCACCCGGGCCTGATGGTGTCCCGCTGGACTATTTTCTTCACAACTTTGAACTGTGGTCTCCACTTCTTACCCAGGTCTTGGCTGCAGCAACAACAATTGGTTTGATAGAATCATGGTCGACATCCATCTTGCGCCCTATCTTTAAAAAGGGCAATCGTAACGATCCCGCCTGCTACAGGCTTATCTCCCTCCTGGACTCCATGGGTAAAGTTGCGACCCGGGGTCGGGTGGTACTGGAACGACTTCAAGTCTGGGCCCAAACCAATAACATCATGATCGACCTGCAATATGGTTTCCAGAAAGGCCTTGGGACTGTGGAGCAGGCCCTGAATCTTGCCCTCCTGATCGGGAAGTATGCGGGAGCCAAAGGAGGTAACATCTTTCTCGTGTACGTTGACCTCAGCGCAGCGTTTGACTGCGTCCTGCACTCCAAACTCTGGGCAATCCTTAGGGACCTTGGGGTGGACCCAGCCCTCATTGTTTTCCTTTGAGAACTTTATTCCGATGCAACGGCGTGTCAGATTTGGGGTCCACGGCAATCTTTCCCCATCTTTTTCCATCAGGAAAGGGGTCAGGCAGGGATGCGTACTGGCTCCCTTCTTGTTTAATCTTTATACCAACGGTCTCGAAGCGGCCATGCTAGAAGGGAGCCAGGATTTACCCCAGATTAATCACCGCCCAATACCAACACTGCTATATGCAGATGACTCGGTCATCCTTGCCAGAACACTGAACCAACTTCAAAAACAACTTAATAAATATTATTCTTTTATGGGCTCTCTTGGCCTTAAAGTCAACATGAAAAATACTTTTATTATGCACATTGGCCCCAAGGTCAGGAATCCCAAACCAATTTTTGTTGAGAAAACAAGGCTGGAAAAACATCCGTTTACCCGTATTTAGGCATACTGGTGGACGACTCCTTAAGCTGGCGACAGGCCACGGCTAGCAGAAAACTTCTCTTCCAGCGAGCAACAACGTCCCTGGTCTCCTTTTCCAGGAAACTTGGTAAACCAGCTCCTACGGAACTGCTCAAGATTTAATACGCAAAGTGCCACAGTGTGGCCACCTATGGCGCGGGAGTTTGGGGTTATGGCCCAATAGATCCAATCCAGACGATAGAGAATGGGGTTGTTAGGTATTTGTTGGCGCTTCCACAAAGCGCCCCGACTTATGCCTCCCATAATGAGCTAGGCATGGACCATATCATTGATACCATACGATCCCAACCAATCCTTTTATGGCACCGTATATGGACAAAAGCTGAGTGCCATTTAACACGTTCTTTGATCAGGGACTGTATGGATCTAACAAACTGGCGAAGGATTCCATGGCTAGTTTATGTGGGGAATTTCTTTGGAGACCTTGGTCGCAGCCCTTCTTCGAGGATCCACCTAGCATGGAGGACATCTCGAGAAAGGAGAAGATCTGTTTGGGTCACCTTAGAGAACTCCGTGGCTCAACTGAGATCTTAAAACCCTCTAATTCCTAAATCTGTGCAGTTCAGACTGATAAAGGTATGCAACCATATTTATCGTTTTACCTGTCCAACTATGAGAAATATCTCTTGACAAGATTTTGTTTCAATACTTTTTTCCGTTTAGTTTCCTTTCCCCAAACACAGAGCTGGTCGAATGCCATCACGAACTGTCCGTGTGATGGTGTATCCATCCAGTCAACAATCCATATTATTTTCTTTTGTAAATTTTATAAGTTACCTCAAATCCTGGATTTTACCACTCTCCGCTCAATTGGCCTATGGTCGTGTTATCCAGCATTTATGTCTTTACAGCTCCTGGACTCAGAATATTTTGCAAAGTGCATAGCTACCTTTTTTAAAAGCTAGTATTAAGATCCGTCATGCTCTTGGTTAATTCTTTTTATGTCCACATATTTTACTTTTATGTAAGAAATTGTTATTTTTAAGTTTTATATTTGTTACTGCAGTATATTTTATTTCAATAATTCAATTTTATTCTTCTGATTTTGATTTTGTCAGTATTATTGTTTTGACTTGTTACGTATTGGGTAGTTTTACTATTTGCTGTATTTTTTGCATAATTTTCTTCTTAACTAATTCTTTTTTATGTACTTTTTATGGTTGCAAAACAAGTGGTAACCGAATAAAAGATTATGAAACAGTAGTATCTTTCAGTGCCGAGGCTGATGGGCCAATCTTTGCTTACATGTTTTGTGATGGCTTCTTTAAATATTTCTGAGGTGCATTTTCGCCTTTATTTGGAAATTCTAATGCGTATTAACAAAAAATGCAGACCTACTGAGGCCAACTTATGGAGTTTGACAATGTTTGTATTTAACCTCGGCTAAGTGCTTTATATCTGCCCACATTATAATGTATATTCTTTTTGGCTGCTCTGGTCATTTCCCCCTGCTCACTGCAACAGCGTGTCAACTGGTTGCAGTAGTGGGTAAGTAGCTCTGGCTGTCGTTGAGCACTGGACACTAAAGGCTAGCCTGCAGTGTATTGTAGCGGCTGCCATAGTGGCTGGCTGTAGTTATGTGGATTCCAGGTCCATGAGTAACGGGAGACACGTACAAATATCTTGTTGTGACTACAGCCATGAACCAAGCGCATGTGTTTAGAATAAGCGTTCATAAAACAGGTTCTGTTACGTTATTTTCATGTATTTTGATTTATGTTTAACCTAAACAACCTCGTTGGAAGTTTTCACTGGCAGTTGAAAAATATTATCATTGCTTTTCTTTTAACTCCAAACCTGCAATTATGCCCGTAATAACTGTTTCACAAGTTTGAGGGACATGTAGCAATAGCCTCTTTTGCACTTTGCTGAGTGACATCACTATGCCTGCACATCTTAAAAGGTGGGATGAGTGTTTTTTTTGCTACTTTTTTGGACCTAATTTGCTGAGCGATTAACTGGCTACATCTGAATATGTCGAAAATAGTTTTCCAAGACCGGGTTCAGATTTTTGTTATCGAATTTTTCTTTTTGGCTAGCCTGGTGTCTGTAGCCCATAAATTCGAGCCTCTCCCAAGTTCACTTTTAATTAGAGGTACCTGTTGTGGGTGAACGATAATTGACCAATAATTTCCTCGTGCAAGTATGAATATAGAACTGACCATAGATGCTCCCTCCTTTCGACCTGCCTTCTTCACAAGCACATAGTCCTACTCATTAGTGTTCTCATCAAGAAAAAATCTGGACCGATGAGTAAGATGGATGGGGCTACCAGGATACAAGGTTTTGAATGCTGGCAACTAATTTATCACTTAGCTGTGAAGTCCCACTGTTTCAGAAGGTGAGGCTTTAGAGCTTGGACTTATTCCCACAAATGTTCCAGTTTTAAATATAAAGTGTCGCTCCTGTTGCCATCTTTTATCAACTTGTCCCCCTGATGACCGCGATAGAGCAAAAGTTTAATAAATATTTATTGAAATGAGTGATTTTCATTTGGAACAAATGAATATTGCATTCTACAGAATTGTTTCCTTAGATTTGCCATGCTAGGCACAGACTCCATTTTGGATTTTAAAACGTTATGTTTTTACTCTTACTGTTTCCACATGCAGCAAAATGTGCACTGAAATATTATTGAATGTAATATGTATTGTGATTCATTAATAATCAGATGTTCTTTGTAGGCTCCAGAGGAAGGTTTCCTCTCAATTGTAACTGTTCAAGTTTCTTCCTACCTTTAGCTCGGTGAGCCCTTTCTTTACAAAAGGCTCTCATTGTTTTATGTGTAACAAGATGTGTACTGTCGCATCCAGTGACATTAGGGCAAGAGGTGACTAATCATTATTCATTTTGGGGGATGGTGTTTGGTATTGTTGCATAACCAGGACTTTAAGTGAGATGAAAAAACTGGAGGGTCTCGTAAAGGGGGGTGGTCCATGTAATTAAGGGAGCGTGGCTTAAAACCTGTAAGCTTAAAATCTGTGCTTAGCATAGTGTGCTGCCCGACTTGTATTTTGCTGTTTCTGTCATTGCCTCCAGATAAATTATAAAAGTAACATCATACATACAATGATCCAGGACCATTGGCTTTGTCAATGGTTGTTAGTTGCATAAGATACAAAAAACAGCAACTATGGCTTGTATATAGTATTGAAAAAGCTTCCACTCACAGCCCTGGTGACACCACGACAATGTTGCTGCTCCTGAGTTTCAAAAAGAGAAGGGAAATCCAGAGAGAAAAAGACTCTTTAAAGGATTTCCCTTCCCCTACAATGCTCACCTGGCATGACGTCTTGCTGCAACTTCTCCACAAGTGAGCAATGTGAGTAGCGCCCATTGACGTGCCTGCTGTCACTGCAGTGCGGAAAAAACGGGCCGCCAGTGCCAAGACACAAAACAGAACCTGATAGGGGCCCGTTTCGAAACAAGCATTTACAATGCAATGGTTTCGCCTTTGGAAAAGTTAGAGCTATTGGCATTGTAAATGACAAATTTAGTATTTATGTGTTGGTTTTTAAAACAGATAAATAAATGGCATTGTCATTTACATTGCCATTAGCTTAATCTCTCGCAAATGTGAGACCTATGGTACCCTACGGACAAGCTCAGCAGACAGCAATTATAACGCACACGCACCCCACACCAGACACCCCACACCACCAGACACCCCACACCAGACACCCCACACCAGACACCCCACACCAGACACCCCACCAACCACTCACCACACACTGTTATGGTGTGTTAATGTTTGTGAATAAAGGTGTTGTAATGTTGTTGCAAAGCGTTGTTGTTGTACGTTTTGGTAGTGGTAATTCTCATTTCTGTGTAAGTCTGTTGTTTGCATATGTGGTAAAGGTATGCATTGTTGTGTCATTCGTGGTAGTAACCTAATTTATTAAAACAGATGTATTCCTAGTAACTGGTGCAGCTCCCACCATGAGCTCCAGAACAGCTTTCTCCCTGATCATTAGTGCAGTTTCCTCAATCGGCACCGGTGCAACGTCCTTCATCAAGGTCGCTAGTGCAGCCTTCTCCGTGGTCACTACTGCAGCTTACTCCATGGTCTGTGACGCAACTCCCTCAGTGGTTACCAGTTAAACTATTCCCAAGGGTCCTCAAGGATGGCTTTCTTCATTTTCACGACAGTTTAGTTTTATATAGGGCGAACAAAGCCTTTGTTAGCACCAGAGTGCTTCAAACAAATGCAGCCCTATGTACAAAACGTTCTTCGTCTTAGGAGTACTTGTATAAATATATAACAAAACAAAAAATATAACTAAAGTTAAATAGATGCTAGTGTCGAAGGTTTGCTTGGAGTGTTTCTTAACATCGTGGGTATCGCTGTGGTTACTGCAGGAAGAAAGGGCATTTCAGCTTCTTCTATGCTGCGAATTTTCGTATTAAACGTTATATAGGATAAGCAAGTCTCTGGGACAGGATCCTCTGTGAATGCAGTGGACTGTCGATTCATTCTCACCAGTGCGGCCATCTCCATGTTCACTTGTTGTGCAGCTGCCTCCATTGTCATCACTACAGCTCCCTCCTTGCTCACTAGTGCGGTCCTGTGTCTGACCAATGAGAGCGGCTCCTTGAATGGTCACTTGTGTTGATTCGTTCATTGTCTCTAGTACAGCCCTCCCTCCAATCACCAGTACAGCTCCGGCCCTGATCACTAGTGCAACAGACTCCTTGGTAACAATCTCTCTCCCCGTCGCTAGCGCAGCTCTTTCCATGGTCACTGGTGTAGCTTCGTTCTTTGTCACCAGTACAGCCCTCTCTCCATTCACCAGTACAGCTCCCGCCCTGATCACTAGTGCAACAGACTCCTCGGTAACAATCTCTCTCCCCATCACTAGTAACGCAGCTCCTTCCGCGATCACTAGGGCAGATTCCCGGCCGGAGGCATGGTGTCACCAGTCCTGTCTTCTCCCTGATCACTAGTGCAGCTCCCTTCCCGGTGCGGAGCTCTCTCACCGGTCACTGGCGCAACTCTTTCCACAATCACTAGTGCAGCTTCCTATAGTCGTAGTGTCACCAGTGCTGCCCTGGTTAACGGCACACGGACAGCGGGAGGGGGGGCGGGAACGGGCAAACGGACAGCGGGAGGGGGGCGCGCAGGCACACGCACAGTTAGCTAAGAAAACGTGTGTACAACCAAATGTATATGGTTTAGATAAGCCGTCTTACCGTTTGTTTTATAAACCTGCAACACTGCAACTACATAATCAATTGTATTCTATACAGTTGGTTGACGTAGTTAACGTAAAGGTCATCTGTTGCTATCCTCGGAGTCGGAAAGTTTGAACGAGTTTGCAAAAAAGTGACAGGTGACAGGTGCCATGGTTCCCTCTTCAGTCCACGTATGTTTAATTCGTGCAGTAATACTGCACTCAGAGCTATGAACAAGACTACGCAGCATACTTTACATTAATTGAATGAACCAAAGATGACAAGCTCACACTGAGGTTAAAAACAGAAATAACGCAGCGATTGTACGGGTTTAATATAAAGCACTTAGTATACACGGTAATGGAACGAAAATATCTACGCCACCTATCTAGAGGCAGTTTGTTGGACGCAGTCGAAACTTCCCTGAGCAACACTGTACTTTGCCCACGGGTCTAATTACGGCCGTCCGGGTATTCCATCCCCCTCTCCCGCCGCGGACCTGCAGGTCAGCTAGCAACCTTTAGAGGAAAGCATACACACTTTCAGCATTCAGCATGCTCGGGGAGTGGGGGAGCGGAGGCACGGCAGCAGGACGGCACACAGTCCGCCCTGCAGCCGGTATAAAGACTCCTTTATGCTAGCTGCCACTAAAATCGGCTTCGGTGTGTGCAAGGAAGGGGAGGGCGGAGTTTAGGCTGGTCTTTCACTGAGACACGGCAGGAAGCAAGATGCGGGAGGGGGGAGGGCAGGCACACTGACAGCGGGAGGGTGGCGGGCAGGCACACGGACAGCGGGAGGGTGGCGGGCAGGCACACGGACAGCGGGAGGGGGGAGGGAACGGCAAAAGGCACTCACCTGGACTTCCTCCGTTGGCGATCGGCTGCAGAATGGCCAAAACAAACCTGGACGCCCCAAAAAAATAAACCCCGCCCACGGCCGCGATGACGATGCGAAAAGGGTGGAGAGGGAAGAAATCGCGGGAACGCCCACGAATCTGGTCTGGCCATGACTGACAGATCTTTGTTCCAATGGCTAGCCTCCATTTATGGAGCTAGTCAATGGAACAGAGGGCGGATCCCAAAGCCACTATACTGTTCTCATTAGGTTTTCACCTTTGTGAAAAGCCTGCGCAGTGCGCAGGGTTTCACTTAGGCGAAACCTAAAAAATTGCCGGTGCTCAGCACCGGTGATGTAAATGTAAATGTTTTTGTACTTGTATAGCGCACAGCTACCCACAGTGGGTTTCCCAGCGCTTGTACGAATACCGCAAGGGAACCCTTCCTGGCTTTCCCTGTGAAGTGTCTACTCCTGGGCACCCCCATGGTGCAGACCAGGCATCCCTCGCGTTGTGGGGGCCGTTGTGGAGACTAAGCAAGCTATTGCCCAGAGTTGCAGCGTGGGACCCATGATCAGAATAGGCACTGAGGCTTGAATATCCGGTCAGGGGAATTAATGAGCTCGAGACCCGCCGGGGTAGGAATCGAACCCTGGTCAGAGCTCTGCATCGAGGTCTGCCTGCTCTAACCATTGAGCCACACTTCTCCACACCCCCCTCCACATACCCCGCCCACTTAAAGCCCTGATCATAACCATTATCTCTTTTAGTCAAGGATTACTTCTGGGAAGCCTTAAGATCTGCATTTGGGAGTTTAGAAGAAGTATGAAGCTGGCGGGGCCTTGGGCTCTTCTGCCCTGCCTGGTGATATTTTATAGTGTGTAACATACTGCAATACCAATATAGCCTGTATAGTGCATCTTCAGGTTGTGCACTAAAAGCCCTCGCCCACACTTTTATAAAGTCAAGGCTCGTTGTAACTTAACCCGAGTCAAAATAAGAGGCTGGCAGTGTTTTGGAAAGTTGCATCTTACCAGACCTGACAAAGTGGCTGAATCCCTAATAAAATGAAAAAGTCTAATCTATACCGTATCAGAATAGTAGTTTAATGGATGTTACCCAGCTTTCAGCAACACATTCTCAATTAGTGTAGCAATTAAAATACACTGTAACAGTTAACTAGCCACGCTTCAGCTGTTAGTTGCTGCACTCTGACATGTAACATATAACATAACACATCTACAAAGGAAACTGTTATCTCGCATATAGTTTTTGTTGTGAAAATGTTTTGTTTTGCATTTCTCTTTTACTGTCTCTGGCCCTCTAATATAAGTTTGCAGTGCTATCAGCTGAGTGGTGGGTGTAGTATAGTTAGATAATTAAATTTAGTGACCCATATATTGGTGTTAACTCTGCAGCAAAATTGTACCCTCTGTTGATGCACACTTTCAGGGGTCTGATTGGGACTGCCGGTCAAACCCACCAACCGCTACAAAATGTTGTTTTACAACCCAGGGCACACAGCAATGAATGGAGTAGGCAGGCACATTAGCTGATTAGTGGGTTTTTTCAGTTTCTGAACAGCCGATCCAACTGACCTTAGGCTTGGCACGTTGCAGAATGTCTCCTCCACCCCTGTGAGTTCCCTTTCTCCTGAAATAGGTCTTCAAGCACTTCTAATTGAAATTATTTCTCTGTGGAAGTCTCTTGGTGAACATTGGTGATTGTTAAAGCGTTAAACGCTGCATACATCGAGATGACTGCTGGGCTCTTTGAAGAGGTAGTTTTAAGGGTTGTACAGCCAATTGGAAGATGATTGTTTCCTATAATGCACTCCCACCTCTTAGGCTGGAACCCCCGCAGGACACGTAGGTGCACTGAGTCATACATTCAAGAGTCTGCCAACCATTATTTGAGTTTTACATATATCCAATAATAGCAGAACCTGCGATAGCCTCCCCTTCAATGGTGACAAATGAACCTTTGTGTTAAACAGTGTCTATAACGCAGGCGAGTAATGTTGAAAATATAGGTGCATATCGAAATTGCTATCATATGTTAGCAGGTCAAATGCACTAGGTTTCCCACAGTTCCCCTCCCAATCAGGGTCGAATTGGGATCACAATTCGGCCCAGGCACTGACGAAAAAAGTGGCCCACATTCAAGAGGTGTGGCCCATATTTAAGGAGCGAGGCCCATATTTAAGGGGCGTGGCCCACATTCAAGGGGCGTGCCCTTTTATGAAACACCATTTGCAAAGACGAGGAATGAAAGTGGGAGGATACTGTTCTTGCACACGACACAGGGCCAAGGTGACAATGGCCTACATGCTGAGCAACTAAAAAAATAGCAAGGCCCCTTTTTGTCACAAAATTATTCCAGCCCTCCAGCACAGGAGCACCTGAAAAGCAGCAAAGTCCCTGCTATTACTAACCTACTCAGCCCTCCCCAGACCTTCAGCTCAGGAGCACATGAACAGAGGTAAGGCCCCTGCAATTAGTAAATTAATCAACCCTCCAGGCCTTGGGAAAATGTCCTGGCAGGGGAGCACAAAACACAGCTTTCTGGGTCATCCAAGGTAGCCAGGTAGCCAGGGGGGAGGCTGAGGTGAAGCTGGTGCATGGGAAGTGCCTTCCCAGTGTGTTCTGGCAGTTTGAGTATTTACCATTTACTGTAGTATTACCCTTGTACCTGTGTATGGTACCCTTTTGTAACTTGCACAAGTCACTTTTCTCTTGTAACACACTGTTTGCTACCTCTCACTTTTGTTTGCTTTAGATACTTGCACAAGTGCCACCATTGCCTACGTAACGTTTGTTCTTGTGCTGGAGTGTCTGCCATTAATTGCAGTATTATACCTCTACTTGTATTTTGTACGCTTTTGTAACCTGCACACATCTTTTTCCTCCTGTAATGTATCGTTTGCTCCTCTTGTATTTTGGTTGCTCACTATTGTCACTTTTGATTCATGTAACTTAACGTTTGCTTTTGTAATTTGTCCACTTATAATTTTCTCCTCATGTATTATTGCTGTTGCTAGTGTGAAGTGCTCCGACACCTTCGGGTAAAGTCCGCGCTATATAAAATCGCATAAATAAATAAAACAAAAAAATTCCAAACATCACCAGGCCCCCACAGCAAGACCCATTCTTCCTCGCCCACTATGCCCTGAATGTGAAGGGCTGTGGGCGAGGTGTTAAGACTAACACCGTTTCTGGGCTGCATGGGCGCCAGGGGGCCGAGGTGCAAATGGCTCAAAGGCCTGAGAAACACCTGGCCCCCAGGGAGGCCGATTATTGCAAACAATCACCCCTCCCCAGCCCAGCCTCAGCTTGATTGCTTGGCAGGGTACGGGTGAAGGAGAGCCCACAGCTGACAATCGCTGTTTGGCCGCACAGCGAGGCTGCTTTCATTTTCTCAGTCTCTGTGTGCACTCTGTGGGCCGTTTTTTTTCTCCCCTTTCCTAGTCCACTCTCTGTGGACTGGGACAGGGGAGAAAAAAAACGGCCCACAGAGGGCACTGAGGCACCGGCCCTTCGGCCCATTCCCGAATGCCCGCCTTGCCAATCCACCCCTGCTCCCAATCATACCCTAAACCAGTCAGGCAAAAAGGAGAAATAAAACCTAGAAGAAAAAAGTTAGAGTGCGTGGAAATCATTCCGTATGATCTGTGTGTCTGTAACAGCATCGTAGAAGGAGTATGAACATGTGGGGGGGGGCACTTTCATAGAGACAGTGGTCTCAAACATTCTTCTCGAAATCGAAAGAGGTGGAGCACTCACACGTGTTCCTGGCATGGGACCAATGGTAGGCCCTTGGAGAGATAGGACACCAAAGGCATCCACCCCCCCCCCCCCCCCCCCCCCAAAGTCAATTCAAAATTTGTTGAAATCCTCTCTGAATATGTCTGTCATTCTTTCCATGGTTAGAGCCTGACAAAAATTAGGCTGCCATTGTGTTAACGTTGGAGCTTCTTTCTTTTTCCAGGCCGCAGCCACTGCCAACTTAGTTGCCCCCAGACATAGCCACCTTATTGCTCCGTCGCCTTTAGTTTGGCGTTTCAGTGTGTCATCTCTCAGCCCTAACAATGCAAAGCTGGGGGTATCGGGGAGTGGGTATCCCAGGATGGCCTTAATTTGTGCTAGACTTCATGACCAAAATGGACAGATTGTTGGGCAGTCCCACCAAATGTGGCATGAGGCCAACAAAAGCCCACATCCCCTCCATCATAAATCAAAGGTGTTGAGGAAGATGTTTTTCAGCTTAGTGGGATAGAGGTTCCAGACATAGTCGTTTTTACCTATAGAGTGGTTTCATTTCAGAATGTCTGAGTTTACTCCTCTTTGCCTCAGGAATTACCTCTTTGAAAATATCCTCCCAGAAAGTCATATGTCGTGGCCTTGGAATGTGAAGTGTGGTGAGTAGTAAGTATAAAAAGATGGTTTCACTGGAGTATCCAGCCCTCCTAGCAAATTATTCAATAGGGATTAGGTCTCTATTGCAGCTAGACTAACGTCCGTTTGGAGAGCACAGTTTTTCATTTGTGTATAGCGGTAATGTTCAGTCTCTGAAAGGCAAACGTTCATTTGCAGTGTTCAAATGTTAAAATATCCCAATTATGAAAGAGATCGGAGAGTGAGAGACAGCCCCTCTCTCTTCAGGCATCAAACGGGCCTGAGAGAATAGCAGGGGGAAATGCTGGATTATAATGTATTGATGTGAAGGGGAAAGGAAAGGGAGGTCCATTCCGTAGTCTTATTCACCTCATCCCACTATTTTTGCAGTTGTTTTTGGAGGGGGTACTCCCAATATGCATTGGGAGGACAGTCTACTCTAGGCTTTCATAGGACATCCCATATGACCCTAAACACTATTGCCCTGTCTGTCTGTAACCAATGTTTATCCGATTCGCGTAGCGAATGTTCCGGGATAACCCATAGATATGCAGCTTTATATTCAAGTAGAAAGTCGGAGAGAGCTAACCTGACCGAATCTTTTGGAAGTCTGAGCAATTTAAAAGGCAACCGCGCTCTACAGCTCTGCCAGATAAGACATGTGAATAGTGTACGTAAAGACTATAAGAAATCTGTCTTATTTAATGGTAAGACTCTGGAAAAGGTATAGTGTCCTGGGTAAGACTGTCCGCTTTATGTCATGTATACGTCCAAGCCATGATATATACATATCGTTCGAGGTCTCCTTACAATTGTTGCAAAAGTGGTGGGTAATTGGCACAGTACAATTTTGACAGCCGGTGCTGATTTTAATGCAGGGATAAGTGATGTCTTTTTTTTAGCCCATCGGCAGAGGGTAGAGTCCGCCAGGCTTTCCATGTCTGTATTGGACAGCGTCAAATTGAGTAGAAAGGATTTGTCAAGGTTTACACCACTTGTTCATATCAGAGCAGTGCATCTTGGAGGGTTGTTAGAGAAGCTTGGGGAAAAATGAGGGTTAAAAGCACAGTCAGCAAATTAAAGAGATTTTGTGTTCCATGGAGCCAAATGTGAGGCCACCGATGGTCGGTGTTTAGCGTACTGTGGCTGCCTAATATTCTATATTTAGTGCAAATAATAGTGGCGAGGGGGGCACTACTGTCTTATTCCCCTCCCCAACTGGAAAAGTTCAGAGCTTACCCCGTTGATCGGTACTCTAGATCATGGGGTGGCACAGTTTGGCTCGATCCATTGCTAACAATGGACCACAAAACTGACACGCTTCAGAGTGTAAAATAAAAAGGGCTAATCCACTCGATCAATTTCCTTCTCCGCATCCAGACCTAGTAGTACCATGGGTATCTGTTTATTGGTGGCTTTTTCGATTAAGTGCAGTACCCTCCATACAGTGTCATACGCGTGTCTGCCCTTGAAGCCAGACTGATCAGGTGGATCAGTTATGGTATCATAACCTCTATTCTGGAGGCCAGAGCTTTTGAGTAAAGCTTGGCATCAAGATTAAGTAGTGCGACAGGCCTGTAGTAACAACAGGAGAGAAGGTCTTTACTTGATTTTGGGATGACTGATACTAGAGCTTCGCTTATGGTGGGAAAGACTGTGCTTGTCTCAGCTATGTAGTTAAAAATGGAAGTCAATATGGCACTAAGTCAGAGCTGATTGTCTTCTAGAATTGTGCCGAGACCATCTGGTCCTGGTGATTTTACGAAGTTTCAGGGATGTAATAGCTTTTGGAGCTCTTCTTTGCTGATAGGTTTACCTAGTATCTCAGTTTGGGCTGGTGTCACCTATTGGAGATACGTCTTGGAGGTGGTTGAGTTAGGCCCAAGGATTGATCTGATCAGCTGTATATAGTTTTTTTATAAAAGTTGCCAAATATACAGGCCTTCTCGCAATCTGAGCTGTCTGGGTCGCCTGAATCTCGTAGGATGTCACCTATGTATTCCCTTTCTTGCTTGACCCTAAGCTGTCATGCCAAATGGGAACCCGCAATGTTGACCTCTTCGTAGAATGTGTGTTTGAGGCGTAAAAAGAGTGTGAGTTCTGCTTTATTGGTATAAACTACCTTCAGTTTCCCCCATATAGTTGTGACCTTCCACTGTTGGGCTAATGTCGGAGTGGCTTTATGGTTCTGTTCTAGCTGTTTCAGTTCCCGCTCGAGTGCCAATCTGTCTTTAGTGCTTTGCTTGTTAAGCGTGGAAATCAGGACAATACATTTCCCATGTATAACTTCTTTGAAAGTGCCTCAGTTATTAGACGGAGTAGTGTCGCAGGGGTAATTTAATTGAAAAAAATTCTCGAACGGCCTTTTGTAGGTCATTCCTAAATAGATGCTCTTTTATAAGGTAGTGAGGGAAAAACCATTGGCAGTACCTTGGCGATGGGTTACCCCAATCCAGTGTTCTTGATACAGGTGTGTGGTGAGATATGGTAATTGGGTGGATCAAAGCCACTGTTATATCTTGGCTAATGGGTTGACTAATAAACAAGTAGTCCAGTCAGGAATATATAAGACCCGTGTGAGAGAAGAAAGTGTAATCACAAGTATAAGGGTGAAGTGACCTCCAGGCATCGATTTGTCCCAAATTTTTGTTCCCCTGTTGGACCACGAGAAGTTTTTCCAAAGCACTCAAATCTGGTGGGGGGTGGGGTGTACTTTCAATACTTAAATTCCAGGTAAGATGAAAATTTCCCATTGAAAGGATCTTGCTCTTTGCGAATTTCCCTAGCAATGACAATAATGCCTGTATAAATGAGAGTTGGTTAGAATTCGGAGCGTAAATAGAAGCCAAGGTGCACAGTTTCCCTCCAAGTTGACCCTTTACTAGTACAATCTTCCCCTCCTTATCTGTTTTGTAGCCCTCTGGCTGGAATTTCAGCGAGGTGTGGCTCAGAAGTGCCACATCATTATGCTTTGAGGAGGCCGAGGATTTATACATGGGGGAGGGGGACGTTTTTTGTCTCAGTCTATGGTCTTCATCTCGTTTAAGATGGAACTCTTATAGCATTACTACATCGTGGTGTTGTTCAAGAAGATATTACCATAATTTGTGGTGTTTGGTGGGAGAGTTTAAGCCCTTAAGATTCCATGTGAGTGTTGTGATTACCATGGCATAGTAAAGTCAAGGAGTATCGTCAGTTTTCTCCTTGAGAAATCCCTTTCTGACCCTCACTTGTTTCTTCCACCTTGGTTAATCTAATCATCCCTCCTGTCTTGAGGTCCTATGTATTTAGTACCTCCCTGTCCTCTCGCCCCAACATTCTTAAAAATTGCCAACCATGCACCCAAAAAGCCTCAAACCTAACAGATGTGACAACCGGATCCTCAATTGCACAAAAACTTTTGCATTATGCAGGTCGCAGGGCTTTTTCACCTCGTTCCCTTCCCTCAAGAGAGGGCCATCCACTAAGGACTCTGTGTCGCACATGTCTTAGAAAGCCAGTCCCCTATAATCTGTGTTTCTGCAAAGCCTGTTAGAGAGATCCTGGGAGAGCCAGTGGCCCGTTGTCTGGGATCCTTTGACACAACATCCAGAGGTCTGTGGGTCATCATCAGGCCGTGGAGCTTAGGGAGTTGGAATGTCCAGAAGAGTCATGGCTTCAGTTAGGTCGGTGATATATGTTCTGTTGCATAGATCAAAGACCATTCCGAAAGGAAAGGTCCAACAATATTTGATGTTTTCACATCTTTATTTATCTGTCGCTGAATAAAAATGTTGACGTCAAGCTAGTGTAGCAGGGGCGATGTCTTGGTAGAGGTTGTAGGTGTAACCGTTAAATGTGATCGTGTCTGCCTTTCGGGCTACTTGTGAGATTGCCTCCTTTACTTTGTAGGAGTGTAGTTTAGCTAGTATATCCCTACAGTGCCTCCTTTCACTGGATGCTTGGTGGCCCACTCAATGGACGCTGTCTATCTTGACCTTTACAGTCGTGCCTCCGAGTAGCTTTGAAGATAGGCCTGTTACAAAGGCTTCCAAGTCTGGGCCTTCCACCCCCTCTTCCAGATCTGATTCGTATGTTCTTGCGTCAAGATCTATTTTCGAGATCTTCACATTTCCGAAGAGATGCCTGCAGCTGTGAGTAAATGGGTTGGGTTAGATCTTCTACCTGGCCAGTGCATCGTTAAGTCGAGCATCTTTGCGTCAAGATCAACCATCCTGGTACCAACTGAGTCTACGTATTTTTTAGATAATTGAGCTTAGTGTTGAGATCAGTCTTGATAAACTCTAGGGAGCAATCCAAATCTGTCTTTATCTCTTCTTGGAGTTCCTTTTAAAAGTCTTGCAGGGGGCGTGGCCAAGATGGCGGAGTGAGAGGATGCACTTCCCGGGTGCTCCCGCCGATGGCCCGAATTTGTACTGGTCAGCTGGTCACAACTGCATCGGTCGGCGCCCCTTTGGTTGCGGGGCTTGTCTGTGACCTGGTGTGTGGAGGTGCGGAGTGTGGGCGACCCAGCAGGGCTGCGAGGACCTGGGTGGCGGCTCGGTCAGCGCCGCAGCCAGAGTGCCGTTTGCAGGGCAGGGAGCCCGCTGCCGCGAGGAGGAGCGGAGGAGCCGGTCGCGCGTCCGGAACTGCTCGGTTGAGAGCCTGTGAGCTGGAGGACAGAGCGGCGGAGTGGAGAGCGACGGCCCGGTAGGAGGGTGTTGGTGATCCTCCGTGAGGTTGGTGGAAGAGCTGGCGAGTGGAGAGCAGGCCGGACCGCCATCTTGCGAGGGGGCCGTAGGGCCGACCTCACCCATCAGCAGGACCGACCGGGGGGGCGAAGTGCCTGCAGAGATCGCCGGGGGCAGAGGGCACTGTTGAGGCCGCCCCCTCGTTGCTTTTTGGATTGAGGGGTCTGAAAGCTCTGCCGTCACGGAGTGAGCCGCTATTTTGGACTGGGCTGTGGTGGCAGGCCCGGGAGGCCCCAGAGGCTGTCGTTGAGCAGGGCAGTGGCGGTTTGAGTGGCCCGCCTCTTCACGGGACAGTGCCTGTGAGCTGACGGCGGAGGAGGACGGGGGCGAAAGGGGGGCCTTGCTGTGAACACCGGGGAGCGAGAAGGCTGTTCGGGCCTATCCCCAGATTCACATTCCCTGCACCGGTTTGACGCACTACAAGGGGCACTTCCACCAGGACGGAAGCTGCATCGGATCGCCCTGCGTGGGTATCTGGCGGGCACCTGGGGGCACAGTGGAAATCTGGGCGGCAAGAGCCTGTGTGGACGTGAATGCGGTAGTGAGCCGCCGGACCGCCATTTTGTAAGGTGGTTGCGGACCTGAATACCAACCGACGCTGGAGCCAGCCCCACGAGGCCTTCTGGTAAGCGGAGCACCTTCTGTCGCGCTGCCTGGGGAGAGCGGATTGCACGGACTGCTTTTCCGAGCTGCGTGGCGGTCTTGATTCCCCCGGGCAGACGTGGAGAACACTGGGGCTCAGGCGCAGACCGACAAGTGCCTCCATCTGACAACGACTGGGACCCGGGGAGGATTTGTCAAGCCCAGAACTAGTTTCCTAGCCGGCCCACAGCCTCCCTGACTGCTCGGGACAGATTAAGCAGGCGATATTAACCGAGGAGGGGCTGACGACGACTGCGTGGGGAGATCAGCTACAAATAGCCTGAGGCGGCGCGAATAGCCTGAGGCGGCGCGAGGAGTGCTATGTCCACCTCCAGAACCAGGAAGGACAAGACCATTAAAGACTTATTCCTCAAACCAACTCCATGGCCTCTACAGCGGCGGCGAGAACCCCGGGTCCGAAACCAGAGAAGGTTTCTACAAGATATTCTGTGCCCAAGTTGCTCCTATACTCACGTGGCTCTTTAACTCCTTTTCGGAGTCGGGAGAGATCCCCGGAGAACTCTTAGAGGCCTCCATTGCCGTGATACCTAAACCAGGGAAGGACCACAAGGTGTGTGAAGCATACCGACCTATCTCGCTACTCAATGTAGATCTTAAACTTTATACGGGTATCTTGGCAGCCGAATTGGCACCTCCATATGGAGGCCCTTGTCGACCCGGACCAAGCGGAGTTCATACCGGAGCGTCAAACCTCCGATAACACTAAAAGGGCTTTTCATTTTCTAGAAAAAGCTACTCGCACGACCGGGGAGTACATGATGTTGGCTATTGACGCCGAGAAGGCGTTTGATCGGGTCCACTGGCCCTACCTGGAGAAGGTTCTGGGGAAGGCTAGGTTGGGCCCGAAGTTCTGTACCCGAGTAATGAACTGCTACAGATTTCCGTTGGCCGCGTGCGAGTAAATGGATATACCTCTCCCCGATTTGTCATCGAGAGAGGAACGAGGCAGGGATGCCCTTTGTCTCCCCTGCTCTTTGCTCTCTATATGGAGCCGTTGGCGTAGCTTATGAGACTTTATCCGCGAGTGACGGGGATCAAGATGGGGGGCTATGTCCACATGATAAGCTTATATGCTGATGACGTTCTGATATCGCGCTCCCGTCCGATGGACTCTCTGTGTCTTGATAACCTGGACACCTTTGTCGGTGTATCCGGGTTTAAAGTTAACATGCGCAAATCGGTAGCCCTCGACCTCTCCCTGGAAACGCTCACCCGGGAAACATTGCAGGCTCAGTTCACCATTCGATGGGCAACGGACGTGGTTCCGTATTTGGGGATCCAGCTTGCCCCCTTCCTGTCGGACACTGTTAACCTCCATTATACCCATCTACGATCGAAAATATGGCGCGAGCTGGGGCGGTGGAGACCCTACCCATTGTCGTGGCTGGGTAAGGTTGCGGCGGTCAAAATGACTGTTCTCCCCCAAATTTTGTATCTGTTTCGCACAATTCTCCTTCACCCTCCTCTGGGATGGATAAAACGGGTGCAATCTGAACTGGCGCAGTTCATATGGAGTGGGAGGAAACCACGCATGAAGCTAAGGTTGGCGATGTTGCGCCCCGAACAGGGAGGAATAGGAATTCTGCATTTGGCGGCATACTTCCTGGGCGCTCAACTACGCTTCCTAGTGGAGTGGAGTCGGTGGGAATCGGGGAAGCATTGGTTGTTTCAAGACCAATCCATTGCAGGGCGGCCCCTGCAGGGGATTCCTTTTTTAAATAGACAGCATGGGCCCCTCAACTTGTATGCCTCTCATGTCACAAGAGAGCCGCTGGAGATTTGGGACGCCAGAAGGCGTTATTCCATTTGCCCAGATTCAGACAGAGTTCGGGCTGCCGGAGAAGGAGAGACTCCGTTACCAACAAGTGCGACATTGGGCACTCAATGACCAGGTGCGCCCCACTGCAGACAGACATCTCACCTCTTATGAACATTGGCTAATCACACGTCGATCTGATAAAAAAATTGATCTCGGACCTTTATAAGATGCTCCAGGGTAAACACATACACACCTATAGTGCTGGTAGGGCGCGCTGGGAGAGGGAACTAGGCAGGACACTTTCACACAAGGAATGGGAGGGGATCTATTATAGAGCGCGAAACTCAGTGTACCACATGGGGCTGACAGATACCCTAACAAAAATAGCGACCTATTGGTACTACACCCCAGAACGCCTGCATGAGATGGATCACACCAAAGAAGCTATGTGCTGGCGCGGCTGCGGTCGGGTGGTGGGCACGTTAGTGCACCTGCTCTGGGAATGTCCACAGCTCCTGGGGTACTGGAAGCAGACATTGGATGAAGTGGACTCCCACTTTGATACAGAGATTCCACGTTTCCAAGTTTCCAAGTGTATGTAATACTGGGGCTCCCAAACACTCTTATGTACCCGCTACGCTCCTGTAAGGGTCGACTGATAGCGATTGCACTGGGGTGAGCGTTGCAGAACATTTTGGCGCATTGGTGCTCTCAGCAGGTTCCCACACATCAGGGATGGCTCCACTGCCTTTGGTTGGTACTTGGCATGGAAAAACTCTTGTTGTCTAGGGCGGGAGAGAGCGCCATGTATGCAGAGCTGTGGCAACCCTTCCTATCTTTATTGGCCTTGGAATTTAATGAGATCACTTGCCCACGCTACCTCAGACTATTACGTCTTACAGATGTGGAGTAGGAATATGTAGCAGAAGGAGGGGGGTTGGGGGGAATACGCAAGGGGCTGCAGATAATTGGTGGACATGGATCAGGGGTTGTGGGAGGTTCAGGGGGGTTGTTCTTGGCTATGGGTTTTTTCCTACGTGTTTTTATTTTTGTTTTCTAAAGTTTACAAGAGCGCATGTTTCAGTCTCAATTGCTCCACAGTGGCACTCCAACATATGTCCTGGCCGCTCTTGTTCGCTACCTAAGAGGTGCCTAATAGTGTGCCATCAGTGTTTGCAAAGGACGTTCGGACAGGGTGCACTCCCTTTACCCTTTCAGGGGCTTTATTATTGCACTGGGACTGATATGTAAAAATTATTGCCTCCAGCGACGTTTGACTGCCCTCAGCCGATCTAACAAATAGGAGTGTTACCACTTAGCTTCTTCAACACCCTTCCTCCTTTTTCATTCGTGGCCGGCTCTGCGGGGTTGTAGGCGACTTGCTGTGTTTAACTTTTGGAGCCTTGTTGCTATTACTGATTGACTGCACAATTGTATTTTTCTCTGGCCGGCCCGCTGGGTTGCAGGCAACTTTAAGCTTGTTCTTTGCTCTTTATTCTGTCAATAAAACAGATTTAATATTAAAAGTCTTGCAGGGAGGTAAGCAAGTCTATCTTAGTAAGAGACAAGGTGTCACTAGTTAGTGTTGCAGGTGCGGGATCTCATGTTACTGCTGGTGGGAAATAGCTACAAACTTTTTTGGGTTCTTACTTCTCCGGCGGCATAAAGACAGCTGTGTTGTCCGCTTGTTACTGTTAGATCTGGCTTTTAGTATATCTAGTATATGGTGTGGGCCTTTAGCAGGGGCACAGAGCCATCACAAGGGAAGCATCGACCTTTGATGCCAGTGACCACATGCAGTGTATTTAGCAGTCTGTCAGGGTGTAAAAAGAGCTGGTCGTATCTGGGCAGATTTGGTGCTTTGCCATGAGCCAACTAATATCACTCTTCATTGCTTAGGGAAGGTGCAGATAACTTGTATATTGCTATGACCGGTCTCTTCTACCCCGGAAGGGGGTAAGCAGTATGTTCACTCTGTTCCACATTAGTTCTCCACTCTTGGCATTGAGTCCCTGACATTGCTGAAAAGGTTTGCAGTGCTGTGTGCAATGGGGCTTTATGAGTAGAAATACAAAGCTTCTCGAGTGTTATTCAATAGGGCCCTTGTGACCCTGTATCCTGGAGCAAACAACATTGACCTCGCCAGCAGAGTAAACCTCACCACACAGGATCGTTGGATATCTCCTAATCGGAGTCGTTTGGGCCAAGTACGGTTTCTGCAATGGGAGCAGTCCGGTGTGTAGTGCTCATTTAGCAATGATCAATCTTCTAAGCATCACGGTCTTGTATAACAGTGGTCGTTTTGTGAAGGCTATATTTTTAGATAAGAGTAGTCCTTTCTGGTATGCAGATTCGGCTAATTGGAGGTGCGGGCCAAGGGGGAGAGATTTAATAAGCAGTATGCAGCAGTATGTGTACATGGGCTGCCATTTTAAAGTCCGGCCAGGGGAGCTATTAATTAAGCATTGTGCAGCAGTTTGTCCTTAAGGGCTGCCATTTTGGAGTCTGGCAAGGAGGACCACAAGGCCTCCAGTGGTACCCCCTCCCTGCCATCGCCAGAATCCTTCCCTTAGGGTGGGTTGGGTCCCCACAAACCACAGCCTCTGCTCCCCGAGATCCGTTTATTGACAAGACAACCATACACCAGCTCTCCCGGATGGGGAATCGCCGACCGTAGTAATCGCGTGGCCCAGGACCACAATGCCACACTCACCGAAGTCTCTTGGGCTTATAGGTACCTTCTCCAGCTCTGACACTAGTTTCAGTCCGGCAACTTTTACAGGGTGAACCAGATCTTAGTTTGGCTCAAAGCAAAGCCCGGCACCGGTGCAGGTTTCAGAGTGCTGCCGGTGCGTCTCATTGTCATAACGGAGGCCCGTGCTACATCAGGCGTCATCTGGTGCGATTCTGCCATAATTGTTGACTTGGGGGTGTCATCGTTCCACCCCGCTTCCTTTGCATGCCTTTTTAAGTTGTCAAAGTCATCTTCAGGTGCAGAATTGAAGTAACTGTTTTGTGTTAGGCAGTGGAGCCTTGATGGATCACATCCACTTGACTGGCCACTCCTTTTAATGCTTTCCCACCACCAACCCAGCTTTGTTAATTCCCTACCCCCCATTCTCCTTTGCTTCCCTACCAACTACTGCCCCAAACCCCTCGTTTAAAAAAAAAAATAAAGTGTTTCTTGGATGGGCCACCAGTTCGCATTTGCTGCTGAGCCACTCTGCTTGCTAAAATGTGCTTTATCGCAATTGAGAAACTTTTTTTATTTACCGCACTAGACAGAGCCTGCCATCTTGGATATGTAAATTAAAGCTAACCTACATATGTCCTCAAGCATGTGCATACCTACTGAATGTTCGGCGCCAGTAGCATTATTATAATACTCATGCATTGTGGCATGGCACTTTCCATCATAAAGCATTTTGCTTTTTACCTTTGCTGTAGTACAGCATTGCCGAAAAGTTTTTTTTTTTTTAATGTGGACTGTAAAGCTGTGTGGATGTACCAGCCATTGGTGGTTGTCGAAAGCAACTTACAATAGGGGGTAACAGAAAATACAATGACCCCCGAACAACATCTTGCCTTTGCAACGCAGGCGAAAAAACAACTGCGTCTGAACCACGTATTACATTTACAACGTAAGTCGTTACGACATGCGTTAGGTCAAGTGGCCTACTTTTGCGGTGACTAGAGTTGGAATATTAAATTATACTATTCCAAAGCCCAGCATCCCCTAAGGCAAGTCGTTGTAAGGACTTGCGTTGTAAATGGAAGGCGTGGTTCGGATGCATTCGTTGTTCCGCCTACGTTGTTAAGGAATACATAGAAAAGAAATGTGTGGTTGTGTCATACAACCTCTAATAGGGGGTGGGGCTGTTGGGCATTCTCTGACCGTCTTAGTCTGTAGCGTGGCTGATTTTTCCAGTCATTCTACTTTCTTGCATTAGTCAGCAAGACGTCAGTGAAGTTAAAGTCAGCAAGCCGTGCATGTTTCAATCAAAACCCAAGGCTGGTAGAATGTTGTTGATTGTGATTACGTAATCCTTGAACCCTTGTCTAGTCCTGTGTAGTGGTTACTATGCCACGCTAGGGTATGAGTCCTTTGTGGCACAGCCATATTAAAACATGTACTCTCCAGCAACAGTGCATTGCATTTCTCCAGTGATGGGGAGCATCGAGCTTCCCTGTAGCTTTTCCTGGTCTTCTGCCCTGTCCGCCATGCTGATAACCATCCTGACCCAGGATTAGGACTTGGACATTGTGTGCTGGTAACTCTCTGGCTGGGGCTTGTTGTGTCTAGTGGAGTGAATTGCCAAGTGATTTAGGTCACTCTTCCGCACTTTGCGAGCCAGTCTTCGCTGCCTAGTTGCACCACCATCTCATTTACCAAGTTTCTTTGCCTATGTTATGGCAATATTCTCTGTCGAAATGAGCTACTTCAGTTTGAATCCTGACATGCTCTGCTCATCTGCCGCCTTCGGAGGACCACTGATTTGGGAAAAATACACCTGACATGAGAGCCTACAGACAATTCATTGGATAAAGTGTTATATAAACATATGCATTAAATTAAGAGGCTAGTTCGAGAAATTCAGAAATTTGCACCATTTTTTGGCACTTAAGTAATGTTACTATTCTTATAACATAAATGTTCTTTTCAGTGGCCCGAACCGGACTAGCCAATGATTCAATTTTCACACACTGATTTTATCTCGACTGGGGTGACAATCTAAGCTGTCCCCAGACCTGCTTGTTGCAGACAAGTCTGTGAAGAGTGCGAAATCACCTGATGAGCTGCCTTTCAGGAGAGTTTTTTCCAAGCACAGAATGTATGTAGGCAGACTGCAGGGCCAGTCATATCTTCCTTTTGTTCACTCTAGCTCCTGGACTTCGATTGTTGCAGACATCTTTTTAGGTTTCGCTGGGGGGCGGAGCCGTTAGGCTCCTCCTCCAGAGAAATCTGTAGTTTCTAGTATGGGTGACTTGAACACGCCTCTCTGCTTCATTGGCTAGCTCCATAAATGGAGGCTAGCCATTGGAACAGAGAGGCGTCCGTCAATGCCGGACCAGACACGGGGGCGTTCCCGAGATTCTTTGGCTTTTGCCGACGTCACGCGACGCCGGGAACGCCCCCGTGTCTGGTCCGGCCGGGCCGTGTTTGCTGCTGTCCTGCCTTGTGTCCCTCCTCCCGCCGTTTCCCGCCTCCCTCCCGCCGTCCGTTGTCTCATGTCGTCTGTGCCGTTCCGCCCCCCCCCCCACTTTGTAAGTTTCCGCATTTTGTCCGCCGTTCCCGCCCCTCCCCCTCCCGCTTCCGTGTCTTTCCCGCCCCCCCCTCCCGCTTCCGTGTCTTTCCCGCCCGCCCCGCTTCCGTGTCTTTCCCTCCTCCCCCCCCCCCCCCCCCCCCCCCCTTCCGTGTCTTTCCCGCCAGCCAGCACTGCGCCCGATACGGGCAGCGAGGCTGCACCGATGTGGGCGGGCCAAAATCGCGGTCAGGGGTTTGGCATACAAAGCTCCGTAGAAGATGCTGCCCGGCTTCCACTGTTGCACCACTTTCAGGGTTGGTGATGCTTTTGCAGGGACTAGCCGGCAGAGGAACAACTGTGGACGGGAGCCTGAGGCGAGCTGGGCGGTTTCCACCGGTGAGCAGTCAACAGCCCAGGCAAGGCGCAACATTTTACGTGACCCTGGTGCTTCTCTCGTCCAGTGCCAGTCTTCTAACCCCTGGTTCTATTTCAGCCTTGCCACCCCTTCCAGTGACCGGTATGCCCCACTTGTACCATGGCAGTCGTTGCCACTTTCTTCCGTGGCCCTGTGAGTTTTATCTTTTCGGCCTCGCTCAGACGCACCTCCCCCGCCGGTGCCGGTTTTTAATGCCCTGGTGCGGTGCCAGTGTTATCCCTCGGTTGCGTCTCAGCGTTGCTAATTCTCTCTGTGCCAGTCCTGTTCCCCATTATTCTGTGGCAGCCGCTGACCCCTTCATTCACGATCCCGTGCCAGCTTTGGTTCTGGCTCAGTGCCAGTATTGCCACCCTGCTTGAGTAGTCTTTAATGCTCTGGTTCTGGGCAAGTCTTACTTTCCCCATACTTGGCCTCTCTTGCATTTGCCCATCTTTCCCTCTGGCGTTGCACAGTGCGCCTTGTCCAAGCCCTCTGGCACCGAAGAGCCAGCCTGGTACCCGTCTGGCGCTAGGACCCGCCGGCTCACTGCCCTGGGATGCATTCCGCCGGGTTCCAGTTGCTGCTCTCAGTTGCACTTCGCTGGCTCTTCAGCACTTTCCTCTCCTGGATTGTCGGCTCCTCAGCGGTTCCCAGAGCTCCGGCTGTGCCCAGGGTGCCCCAGGCTGGCACACTCATTCCGTACCTGCCGTGGTCGCAGCCCTCCCTCCGCCATGCCGCCCAGGTGAGATCTCTGCTCTGCATGTGTGTGGAGTTTTCTTGGGTCCTGGGATGTGTGAAGCACGAGTCAGACCGGGGGGAGCGGACAATGACCCAGAGCCCGGGGCTGGACTCACGAACATGGGAGAGACACTGGTGTGCACAAGGGACGCAACCTCGAGGACTTTCACCCCCAATTTACCAGAACCCCCAGATCCCGACACCTCGAGCACCCGCACCATCTCTATCTCCTAATCCCCAAGGCTCGTGGCTGCAGGCTCCCACGAGTAGTTCTGCTCCCAACGCCCCAGCACAGGTCCGTTAGGGGAGGTGGGGAAGGGGAGGCCAGTTTGGTCTTGCATCCTCCTACCAACAGCCACTCGAGTGTTGAGCACTGTTTGGATGTCTGCTTCCTTCTGTCCCGTCCCTATTTCATTATTAGTGCATTGCGTGTTATAGAGTTGGTTCTTTTCCATTCTGTTGTGGTGTTTTCCCTGGCCCACAGTTGATGCATGTCTTGCTTGGAAAGGGATATCATGTCCCCTAGTTGAAGTATTGGTGTTCTCTGCTCCATTGTCTTGTTGCTCTAGTGTTTTTGCCTCAAATCAAAATCCTACACTTCTATTCAGTATTATCTGTTGTGTTCTCAATGATTTGTCAGGTCCTTGCTCATTCTCTGACGCAAAGTATGTGCCTCCTGTTCTATGATGGGTGTACCCCGGGACCTTTTGCTTTCTGTGTGTCTGTGTATTGCCTGTACATAAATCCATGTGCTTCTTCTCCCAGTGTAGGCATATCCCCTCTTATATGTTCCATTGTCCATTTGTTCCCTGATCACGTGTAAGTGTATCCCTGTGTCCGGTCCCAATGTTAACTGCATGCCTGTTATCCTAGTCTCCATGTTAGTGTACCCCTGATCCTGGTATCAGTATATCATTGCCCCTCTGTTGCTGTACTGGCAACTCTAAAAAGTGTCAGTGTCCAATGTTAGGTCTCTTGTCACTTTATTAGTATATTATTGCCCCAGTGATGCTTTATTGACAAATCTTGTGTGTGTCTATGTCCAGTGTTGTGTCTCCCTATGCGTTTCCTTGTCCTAATTCAGAATATTTTAGTGTAATTGTATTTCACTTGTTTTCCTCGTTGTAAATTTCCCATCATGAATGATCCCTGTTCGGTTGTCATTGTAGACAATGCCTCAGTGTCTTTACTGTGTTCTCTTTCCTATTGTAAGCATTATTTGTTTGAGTGTTATTGATTGCTTGTCTTTCTCAGTGTATTCCTTCAACCAAATCATGCCTGCCTGCTCCAGCAACATTTCGCTCCACTAATGCTCTTTTTACTGTCCCATTATTGGTGTTTGTGGCTGTCCTAGTTATTATGAAATATTGCAGCTTTTTCAACTCTTTGACGTGAATAAGGCGTTGTTTATATAGCTATTTGTTTCTGTTGAAACAATGAAGTTTGTGTGTGTCTACCTCCTATCCCAGTGTGCTTTGCACTTTGCCTCATTGTGGCCAAACTGTCTGCCCGGTGTAAATTACTGTATCTGATATCCATGTTTGTTCAGAAAAGTGAAGTGTTGATTATGTTTTCCCCTCCTTTAACCACCCAATCCGTCTGCCCCTTGCAGTTTAGCTTGTTCAGCTGTTTGCTGAAGGTGTTACTGCCTGGTTGTGGGTGTCCTGCTTGAGGACATAAGGGCGGTTGAAACATTCAAGCAAAGAAAGTAGTAGGCAAAATCCACCAATTCTCACTGCTGGATCTGTGTGTGCTGGCACTGCAATTTTCCTGCAGCTCTGTAAATAAATAAAAAAAAACAGTGGCAGACGGCTGCAGTCTTGTGAAATTGTCCCAAGATTAGCATCTGCTAACATCAAATTAACAAAAAGTAGCCAGCCCTACCAGTGCATCAGTCATGCTTGATTGAGGAGAAAGTTGCCAGCTGGCAAGGCAGGGAGCAGAGAAAGACCAGCAAAACAACACAACTCAGGCGGTAGATATATGGGAAAGCGGTACATGAGTGTTGATTCGTCGGGGAAACGTGTCAAGTGTTAACCGTTATATGTGAATAGGCGTCCAGTAGTCACTGAAGTGACTAGCGACTAGAGCCTCGGGTAGATGTACTCACAAGTCGGTTCACAAACTCTCACTGAAGGGAGTCCATATTGCTGCTGCTGCTCAGGGGTCCTCCCACACCAGTCAAAGTAATGAGGTGTGGAGCTCCTCTGCAATCTTCTCTTGCTTGGTGCCTCTGGTTGAATGAGATTTCCACTTCTGACATGCCAGGGGGCTCAGTGATGTTGCAGCTGTCTGACAGTGTAATTCGTTCTAAAGGCAGGTTACTTACGTGGTGAAGGCACTTTGATATGCCAGCTCTGGGAGTGCAGAAACGGCCTCGTTCTGTCAGAAGATCGAAATGCAAAGATAGTCTCTTGAGGAGATCAGTAGAAGGTTTCAGCGAGGTGTGTATAGATGTTTGGGTACAGGTTCTGCATTGTCTTTTGTTTCAGGGTATTGTGATTATGTTCAGGTGTTGGGTGACCTGTAGATGATTTGTCCCATGCCAAGTGTAACATGCTGGTGAACTGTGTGAGATGAACTGTTGAAGACTAAAAGAACAGTATAGTGCTCTGGACTAGGAACTCCTTATAAAATCATGACTTGTGTTCTCCATTACAGTAGAGTGGCAGATCCCAGCTCTGGCCTTATGGAAGAATGGTGATTGTCCAAGTGTACATCTACGACGGGGGATAAGTACAGGGTCCTCTGAAGAGACCACCTCCGCCGCTCGTCACTCGCAACCAAGAGTGAACCCGGCTTCTGGTATTTCTGAGCTGGTGCCTTTCTCAGCTCTGGGGTGTTTAAGCAGTGCAAGAGTCTGCCCATCGTAGAACAGACTTCATTCAGTCTGGGTGAACTTTGTCTCAGTTTAAACCATTCATCCTGTTCCTTAGGACAGAGGCACCCTGTTAATAACTGGAAGAATCCTTGTCTTCTACACCTGGCAGTTCAACAGCAAGGTTCACATATCTTCAGTGTTTTTAGCCTGGTGGTCTGTCAACTGCTAGGAATATGAGAGATTGTTTCATAAAGTTGCAGAGTTTAAATCAATTACTTCTGCGTTCATACCTCTGAAACTGTACTAGTAGGTACTGTGGCGCTTTAAAATACTTTTGCTTTTTTTCAAAGATCTGTGGAGCCTCATCCGCTCCTTGTTTGCTTGTGGCTGGCTTTTACGTCCTCGGCCAAGAAGTGCCTGCCTTTTCTTTTTCTAGCAGCAACGTGTTCACAGAGAGTTTGAGCTGCTTGGTATCTCGAGAGAGAGGGAGAGCAGCCACCTCTCCCTTTTCACAGTGAAGGCCTTTCTCTTGTCAAATACTGCCATTGCGAGCACCATTTCTCTGTCATAGAATTGTATCACCACCTCTTCAGGTGTTTGCAAAATGCCAAAACCATATAATTTTCACAAGAGCAAACATGCTATTTATCTTTCAAGTAGTTCTGTAAAGTGGCACTACTCACAATACTGGACGTTCACACATGCCCACAATCCTAGTGAGCCACCAGCTTGCAATGGTCCACCTCATAAACGTGCCAGTTATCCCTGAACAACCCATAGTGCTGTGATATCAGACCGTGCCACTCCACGCACCTTGCAAATGTCAAATAATAATAATAGTAAAAAAAACTCCATCCGGAGAACTGGTATCCTGTCAGTCTCATTCACCTGTTCTCCGATTTTTAAAATGGCAAGTTTTTTTTTTAGGCTGGTAAGATGCACATACCCCATCCCTGCTCCCTTCTATGCGCTTGGCCACCTCCCTTGTGGACTTGGACTCTCCTAAGAACGATCTTGCTTCGTTCTTAGATTCTGACCGACACAAAGCTGCCTGGAACCACTGCCTGTGTGGAACCACTGCTGCTGTATTTTACATGTAAGTGGTGTCTCAGCCAGCATGGGTAATCAAACACTCTGCACTCTTTCTCTTATTAATCTAACTTTGACGGGTTCCAAAAATACACTGATCCATTCATCATCTTTGACAGGTGCCTGGTAAGGCCACATTTAATATAATGGCCCTGAGAGCTCAACATTTCAGGCTCATTTTACTGTAGTTAAAAGGCGGGTACTCCTTAGCAGTGTAGCTCTTGTCTTGATTTTCGGGTGAAATTTCCTTAATCGGAAATTCAGGAATGTGTTCTTTGATTTAGGAGTGGAAGGGGTTTTCTATTTTCTTCCATTCGCAGTGTTGGCAGTGTTGAACATTACTCACCTGTGATGAGCCTGGAAGAGGTAGTGACCTCACAGACGAGTGCTTTCAGGCCTGTTGTGTTTCACACACTGACTTTTAGAAAGCGAATCAAACTTTTCTTTTGATTTTTAGGTTACTCCTAATGCTGTAGTCATTGTGTCTCTACATAGGTTTGATAATGACATCCTCTCAGCCGAGTAAAAAGATACAGGAAGATATTGAGAGCAATAAATTGAAATACAATATGTACATATAGAGCTACAATTAAAAGGCGGAATCTTGATTCTTATTCAAGGACACTTTTCACTAGGTAAGACCTGGCAAAGTGTGTCCATGTAATATAGCCCTGAGTGTCGAAGGCAAATGCTGAAATGTAAAAATAACAATTTCAGCAATAACTCTAAAACCCTCAGGGCAGTCTCCTAATGGAAGGGTAACACCATAACCGGAAATTATCACACTCCATGCTTTCGGGATTTTCAGGTAAAATATTGCTGCATCAGGAGTGCCTTAAAAACTTAAGTGTGAGGGCTGTGACAGCTGTGAGGGCTGTGACAGCTGTGAGGGCTGTGACAGCTGTGTGGGCTGTGAGAGCTGTGTGGGCTGTGAGAGCTGTGTGGGCTGTGAGAGCTGTGAGAGCTGTGTGGGCTGTGAGAGCTGTGTGGGCTGTGAGAGCTGTGTGGGCTGTGAGAGCTGTGTGGGCTGTGAGAGCTGTGTGGGCTGTGAGAGCTGTGTGGGCTGTGAGAGCTGTGTGGGCTGTGAGAGCTGTGTGGGCTGTGAGAGCTGTGTGGGCTGTGAGAGCTGTGTGGGCTGTGAGAGCTGTGTGGGCTGTGAGAGCTGTGTGGGCTGTGAGAGCTGTGTGGGCCGTGAGAGTTGTGTGGGCTGTGAGTTGTGTGGGCCGTGAGAGTTGTGTGGGCCGTGAGAGTTGTGTGGGCTGTGAGAGTTGTGTGGGCTGTGAGAGTTGTGTGGGCTGTGAGAGTTGTGTGGGCTGTGAGAGTTGTGTGGGCTGTGAGAGTTGTGTGGGCTGTGAGAGTTGTGTGGGCTGTGTGGGCTATGTGCGCTGTGAGAGCTGTGTGGGCTGTGAGGGCTGTGTGGGCTGAGAGAGCTGTTGGCAATGTAAATAACAATGCCATTTATTTATAAGTTAAAAAAAAAAAAGAAATGTCATGAGCAATGCCAATAACTCTAACTTTTCCAAAGGCGAAACCATTGCATTGTAAATGCTTGTTTATTTGAGGAAATAGGTCAGAGTTCCTTAGCTGGCGCAACCATGGCCCTGTCTCCTGAGATATATACTTCAGGTGTGTACAGTCTCTGTGTTCCTTCTATTTAGCCTACTGTGAACGTATGCGAATCCTTCCCTCTCTCCTTCGACGTCTGCGGCTGTTTTACTGGTATTTCAAAGGGATCTTTGCGTTCCTGAATGTATAGCCCCTTCTGTATTCATCATTGTCGAAGCTGAGGTAGGCTGTAACCCGAGGGTGCTGGTAATCTCGATCTTTAGTTTCATATCCTGTGTCTTCCTCCCCATCCAGCTCGGTGTTGTGCTTCATAAAGTGCAGATTATGCGTCTCCTTCCTCAGCCATGCACAGGAAATTAATATGAGCCTTGAATATACTACAACCTGTAGGCCAGGTTATTTTAAATAAGGGCGGGGGCTTTTTTTTTTAAATACAAAAAGTGAAGAAATTGACAGCGATTAGTCTCCCAAACAGGTGGCTATAATTAAGCAAGTGAAATCGTTTTTTTTTGCTGATGGAGGAAATGTGCTACCCTCCTTCAACAGGGATGGTCATCGTCAACTACTATATATTTCACCATTGTCCATGATGGCGACACCGAGAGTATTGGGTCTACCACAACAGACAATTTATCCTGCATCCTTCCTTACAGGCATGTTGGATGCTTAATACAAAAACGGGTTGTGTAACAGGGAATCTAAATATCCTACTCAATGAATTTCTAAAGGGTCATCTTTGAAGGCTTTATTGACTGGTTCTCATAGTCATTGACCAAAAGGCGCACTATTGTTTATTTACTTTGGGGACTGTACGTCTTAATTGCGACAAGTATTATCTAGTCTAAAATGTAATTTTAGTGCTTCCAAAAAACTCTGTACTTATACGTTTACAGCTTAACCTCTTCGCTGCTGATGACGAGCTCAGCTCGTCATCGGCCACGGTGGTCGTGTGCGGATGACGAGCTGAGCTCGTCGTGTGCGGATGACGAGCTGAGCTCGTCATGTAACGCGGCTTTTTGAAATTTGCCGCACACAGCGGGAAAAGCTGCCGCAGCGATGCGGCTAAGTATGTATTTGTTAGTATCTGCTTTGTATCTGAAGGGGGTTTGTCGCCGGATCTTGCTGCAAAGATTTTTTCTTTATTTAACTTTCGAGTGTGAACTTGCATGCATCATGGCAACATTAGTTGAGGTGGATAGAGTGGTGGATTAGACAGTCAAAGACTTTGGGAAGACTTAGAAAGTTTATATGAAAGTAACAGTACTAAAGGAGTGCTCTTTCACATACTCTTTAAAAAATATGTATATATATGCATTTTTGCATAGTAACAATCCACATTTACAGTTACCTTATATACTGACTTCTCTTCTCTTAGTGTCCTTGTATTGTATATCTATATCTTGGCACTTGATATCCTAAGATATTCATTCTTATACATATAAACTTCAGATTATTATGCCAGTTTAACAATATACGAACAATACCCCCCCCCCCCCATTGTTGTGTAAGATCTCTGAAAGAATAACAAGACACTCTTTCCAGGTCATATCTTGCATCTAGTACATTCTCTTGTTTATTCATCTGGTCAGTCCCTCTACTTCCGACCTCTCCATTCATTCCTCCATTGATTCCCCACCTGAGGGATCTTTTGTGTCTGCTAGCATGAGGGACCAGGCCCACGCATCTTCTTCTAACTTTTCATCCCTTCAGACATTTTTCATTCTAACACGTTCTGCACTTGCACATTCGCTCAGGTCTTTTAGCCATCCCTCCAGCAGTGTGTGTGTGTGTGTTTGTGTGTGTGTGTGTGTGGTGGTGGTGTGGGGGGAGGGGGGTGGACGTTGGGGGTGGAGGGGTTCGTACTGAGACATCATATTGCTATTCATTTCTTTTTTTTTTTTTGCCAACACCAACCCAAGTAGGACAAATCTTCTTCTAAGCTTTTTGGATTTTGGCAACGGGAGCAGTCTCCGTATTACTACTTGGATTGTTTTGAAGATTTCCCAAGTTTGTACCCGATCTACTACGTCTCCCCAGTATCGTCTGTGTTGGACAAGCCCATATCATGTGGATGAAGTGTGCTTATGCTTGTCTGCATCTTGGGCATTTGTTACTGCTGTCCAGGTATATTCGAATTTAAATCTGCAGGTCAGATAGGTTTGATGTATAATATTATATTGTAGGAGTTTAAATCTCATGTTTGAGCTGACCCGTTTAACTCACTGATGTATCTTTGCCTATTCGTTATCCGCCAAGGGTTCAGTTAACCCCTCATCCCATCTCATTTGAACTGTAAGGAGTTTTTTGGGAAGGTCGTCTCGCAATGCCCTATATATATGTGAGACGTCTCCGGTCAGGCAGTACCCATAGTGTCAATGTAATGGAAATGTGGGCCATATTTCATGGGCAGTTGTTGAGATCTTTGCATATTGATAAAATTGCCCTTTTCCCAATGCAAATGTATTCTCAGCTTCCTCCCTCCTTGTACGTTGTTCCTTACTATATAAATCACCCATTGTGTAACATCCTGTTAAGTCAATATTCAGGAGAACAAGTAGTTTGGTAAGTAAGTTTATTCCAAGTTAAGAGGCAATCCCCGGCACACATCCGATGGCTCCGTGCAACTGCAGTAACTGATGTACGTTAACATGATAACACAGTGTGGTACGTTGTAAACAGTACAGTGTAGCGAGGAATACACATTTGAAATAAAACATGTCACGAGATACATTTGAAGGTAAACACATGCACGTGAATGCCAGCGCGAAGCATGTCAGCGCGGAGTAGGCAAGCACGAGATAATATGGATGCCAGCGCGAAGCAGGCAAGTACATGAGAACACAACACACCTTCCTCCCTTATAAAATGAACAAAAAAAAACAACACAAAAAAAAATAAAAAAAATAAAAATAAAACTCAAAATTTTCCCATCACATAGGCAACAAAATCTGACAACCATCCTGGTTTTTTAGTGGTTCTTTTCTGTAAAGGTACATTATCACCATGGGAATGAGGAATACCCTGATTGAAATTTCTGGTGCTGGAATAACAAGGTGTCACATCTCCACTAAGATTGGTGTCGCTGGAGGTGGAGCAACAGGGTTCTTCCAATACAATGTTTCTACTCAAATCCTCATCTAAATGTGAAAGGTCAGAATTTTTTAATGTAGAATCTTTATGATAAACACCTTTATCAGCTTTGAGAATGGCAATTCTACTTAGGTTCCAGACTTTATTGTCTGACAATCTTACAGAGTTTTTTAAGATTTCAATGACTTCAAAAGGACCCATGAACGCACTCTCCCCTTTCTTGACCTTCCAGGGTTTTTTAACTTTCACCATCATCCCAATTTCTAACTTTGGATCTGTTTTAGAACCACATTTCTCATCAAAATGCTTCTTATTAGAACAATGTGTATGAATAAGGTTCTCTTTGACCTTCTTCAGATCCACACTGGAGAAAGATGACTTCACTAACCATGAAGGATTCACCTTGGTTCTAGGAGTTCTCCCCCTCATGATTTCAAACGGGGAATAACCAGTCATTGAGTTCATGGTTGTTCTATACATCCAAATTTTTTTAAAGACTTCAACCTCCCATTTCTTATCATCTTTGCCAACAGCCTGTATGGCACTCTTGAGAACTCTATTGAACCTCTCTATAACTCCATTGCCACTGGGATTATATAGCGAGGTGGTAGAATGTGCTATGCCAAGCCTAGCAAAATAATCTTTGGCTTTCTTTGAATTGAATTGAACTCCATTGTCAGATATAATCCTTACTGGCAGTCCTTCTTCAATGAAAACTCTATCTAAGAAACAAAGTACTGAATCAGTATCTATTCCTTGAACAATTTTGATCACAGGCCACTTAGAAAAAACATCAATTGCTGCAATTACATACTTAGAATCACAACCGACAGGGCCCATAATATCAATAGCAATGGTCTCCCATGGATTGTCAGGAATGGTGTGCGCCCCCATATTTGGCTTCAGAGTGACTAAAGACTTGTCAGAGTTCGCACATACGACACAATTCCTCACCATTCGCTCAATAAACACATCCATCCCAGGCCACCAAAATAAACGCTTAACTTGCTGTTTAGTTCTGACCATGCCGCTATGTCCTTCATGACTTTGTAAGACAATAGTTTTCCTCACACCAATCGGTGGGACAATACGTTCCCCTCTCTTAATGATGTCCTCACAACATGAAAGCTCTGATCTTACTTCCCAGAAGCTCTTCAAATTAGAATCAAGATACTTTTTATCAGGCCAGCCACTTGTAACATATTCTGTCACACATTTTAAAGTTTCATCAACTTCACTTTTCTCTCTCCACAAAGTCTGATCTATGGAAATAGGGCCTTCATCATGAATCAAAGCAATTTGGAAATCGTCCCACTCATTATGCAAATCTTCTTGAATAGGTAAGGGCATCCTAGACAAGAAATCAGCGGAAACATTCTCTTTCCCGGGTACATATTGTATGTCGTAAATGAAATCCTGTAAGCGCATGGACATGCGCGCAATACGGGCAGAGGCTCTTAACATTCCTTCAGTGGTAAGAAGGCGTACCAGTGGTTTATGATCACTCCTCAGTACACACTCTTTGCCCCAAATAAATACTCTGAAATGTTCCAAAGCCCATATGCACGCTAAAGTCTCCCTTTCTATTGTGGAGTACTTTTCTTCAGCAGGGGTAAGAGCCCTAGAAGCATGTGCAATAACAACCTCTTTTCCTTCCTTAGTCTTTTGAGTAAACACAGCTCCTAAGCCCTTCGAGCTAGCGTCAGTAGTGATGATATTTTGTAAAGATGGTTCAAAACAAGCAAGAGCACTGGCAGAGCAAATGGCACCTTTCACATCACGAAACTCCTTCTCACATTCATCAGTCCATTCAAAAACAACCCTATTCTTTATTAACTGCCTAATGTTGTATGTTCTGCATGAAAAATCAGGTACATACCTTGCATAGAATTCCACTAATCCTAAAAATGATCTTACATCATCCTTTGATTGAGGATGAGGTGCAGACTTAATAGCTTCTAAGAGAAGGTTTAGGTTTGATACCTTCCTCACAGAGTTCATGTCCTAAATAATTCACAGAATGAACACCAAATTTACACTTCTCATGCTTTATAGTGAGGCCATGTACATTAAGCGCACTTAACACCTCTTCTAAAGCAGCAATATGTTTATCTTTGTCATCATTAAACACCAAAATATCATCCTGAAAGCAGATGGCATTTTTGCAGTCTTTCAGGATATCTTGCATTACTCTTTGAAAAATGGCTGCCGCAGATGCCAAACCAAAAGGCATCCTGTTGAATCTGAAACACCCAAAAGGTGTAATGAATGCGGTTAAATCCTTGCTTTTCTCATTAAGTTCTATCTGGTGATAAGCCGCAGATAAATCTATGGTTGAGAAAAACTTAGAACCACCAACCACAGATAGCATCTCTGAAATGCGGGGAAGAGGAAACTGATCTACAATGATATTATTGTTGAGGTGGCGAAGGTCTATGCAGAGTCTCACTTTACCATTGGCTCGTCTGGCAACCACTATGGGCGAAACCCATTCAGATGATTCGATTCTTTCTATTATGCCCCCTTCCACCAAACCATCTAATTCATTTTTCACCTCTTCCCTGACAGCAAAAGGTATATTTCTCGCTTTATGCACTTTAGGGCAAGAATTCTCTTTTAACCGAATTTCATGTTTAAAATTGGTTAACTTCCCAATACCTTTAGAAAAAACGTTAGGAAATTTACTTAACATTAGTGAAGAAATCCCATTCTGTTCATCAACTAACATTACAGGATTGGGACTATTGGGATCAAGTATGATGTCAAGTTTTCCAAAATCAAACCAACTAAGCACTGAAGGACCTTTCTTAGAAACATATAACTTTGCAATACATTTTCTATTTTTAAATCTGAAGACTAGAGTCCTGAACCCTAAAATATCTATTGTTCCGCCGGAATACCCTTCTGGGTTGATGTCACTTTCCTCTAGATGACTGCCCAATCTGGGAACAAACATTTTTCTCCAAACAGATTCACACACAATAGAATAAGGAGATCCAGAATCTGCATACATGTTGATCTTTACACCACCAATAATCATATCACATAAAGGTTTTTTCTTAATAGTGGTATCATTAACATTCAGAATGGCAGATTCTTTTATATTAAGAACAAAGGAACAGTTGTTAGAGTAATCATTGAGATCCTCATCATCACTATAGTCGCTTAACTCAATGCATTTCACCTTCTGGTTAGTTTTACTCCTTCTACATGCAGAAGTGAAATGACCCATTAAGCCACAATTTGAACATTTTTGTTTTAGACCAGGGCAACTTTTGTCATTGGCTAAATGCGATTTACTGTTGCACCTAAAACACCTTAAATTACCTTTGGAACCTTCTGAGTTCCCTTTTTGAGAAAATATCTGTTTCTTTTTTGAAAAATCTCTGTTTTTGTTATCATACTTTTGGTTAATTTTGGATACAATGTCTTTACTGACAGAGACTTCCTTCCCTTTAACTTGTTGTGCACTCCTACAAGAGAGTTCTGCTTTTCTCACAATGGATAAAATGAAATCTAAATTCTCATCACCATTAATCCACAACCTCTCTTGTATCGTTTCATTCTTTGAGTGCATGACAACTTGATCCCTAATTAAATCTTCTTGTAAGTTGCCAAATTTGCAATCTAATGCAAGAGTTTTTAAAGAGGATACAAAATTATCAACAGATTCCTCAGTTTGCTGTTTTCTCTGGAAAAACTTAAATCTAGAAATTCCTATACAAACTTTAGGAGAACAATATTTATCAAAGTCATAAATAGCCTTATCAAAGACATTCATATCTCCACTGGCTTGTGAAATAGGTAATTGATTAAATGCCTTTAAACCCTCTGGTCCTAGTGAATGCAAAAAAATACCTTTTTTTTCAGGAGCTTTCATCTTACCATTTGCATCTAAAGTTTCTATGTAATTTAAGAAATATGCCTTCCATTCTATCCATGGCATACAAGGAGAACTGCCTGCTGACCAGTAACTTTGTGGTGGGGAAAGGGTATATCCTTGTGCACACATAATGGAGTAGGCTGTAAGGCTTAATAAAGATTCACTATAAAAAGTATAAACAAATGATCAATTAAATGTTAAAGAAAACGGGATGGTAAAATTCAATTCGGATAAATCAAAGTACTTGTAAGTTGATGAAGGAGAAGAAAAACGAGTAGTTCCAAGCTCCTTCAAGAAAACGATGTTTTGTTGTAGTTCTGTACCACAGAATCAAGAAATTCACCTTCCTTCCTTTTCTTCCTCACGCTCCGTAAGCCAAAAAATGCTTTCTTCCGTTTTTTTTTTAAAGAAACTGAAGGAAAACGGAGAAGCGGGAAGTCACCTCTTTCCTTTTTACTAAAATGGGCGAAGAGTAGCGTCTAACGGAAATGCGCTAATCTTTTCCTGCCCACAATCCTCTTCCGCTTCACAATTACTCACACGGAGATGCTCAGGCAGAGCGCAGCAGAAGACTGAAGAGAGGATAAGAGGAGGTATGCAGGAAGGGTTAAAATATGATCAAACCACAGTAGATCGGTGATAGTCTAACTTGTAGAATTTAAGACAGTCCGACTTGTAGTTTTGAAATCCCGTTGAGAGATGAAACACACGCGTATTCAGTAGCGTGTTTAAAATCCATCGAAAATTTGCAAAATGTCAGGAAATTGCCTCCAAATGGTCCGTGAATGCTCCGTCCCTCGTCGCCAAATTGTTAAGTCAATATTCAGGAGAACAAGTAGTTTGGTAAGTAAGTTTATTCCAAGTTAAGAGGCAATCCCCGGCACACATCCGATGGCTCCGTGCAACTGCAGTAACTGATGTACGTTAACATGATAACACAGTGTGGTACGTTGTAAACAGTACAGTGTAGCGAGGAATACACATTTGAAATAAAACATGTCACGAGATACATTTGAAGGTAAACACATGCACGTGAATGCCAGCGCGAAGCATGTCAGCGCGGAGTAGGCAAGCACGAGATAATATGGATGCCAGCGCGAAGCAGGCAAGTACATGAGAACACAACACATCCCCCTTTCTTCCATCTTTTAACTGGCTTGAAATCCGCTATCTTTTTAATGGGTTTCACCACCCATAATGGCATATCTGATGCATAGGGTGCATGTCGAACTACCTTTTGTTTACTGCTGTTTCCCATACTGCTGCAACATGTTGAATAACTTACAGCTGTGATCCGGTCACTCAGCCCCCATCATAAGGAGCTTCGGCAAGGAGACCCCTCGGTGTGTACCTGCAAGCAGCTGTTTCTCCCAGTTATTGTTCTCGTCTATCCAATGCACAGCGTGTTGTAATTGTGTGGCCATATAGTATAAATCCTATTTGTGTTGGAGGGTATCTATTCACGTACATGCCTATCCTCTAAATCAGGGGTCTCCAAACCGGTCCTGGAGGGCCGGATCCATTCCAGATTTTTGGGATATCCCCATTGAGATACATGTAGTAATTTTAAAAATCTGGCATGGATCCGGCCCTCCAAGACCGGTTTGGAGACCCCTGCTCTAAATTGTCAACTTCCTATTAGTAAAAACACAGTCCTTTCTGCTTATACTAACTGTACTTGACTGTTTCCTAAATATACCTCGTTGATATTTTGGGCCAATTTGGAAAGGCATATAAGAGTATTACAGCAGTTTTACTTCATGTACTCTGAAATGTCTTTGTCATTAGTCTCGTTTTTGGATAGTTTGAAGAGTTTCATAGCAACATTAATAGTGCAGTTAACATCTGTTACCTTTTGAAATGGCTGAATAACCAAGCCATTATGGATGTTTCAGACGTAAACTGGTATTCTTTAAAGTTTTTGGGTTATGTATGACATCTGCTTTATTAAGTCTGGCCTAAAGATTGCTGTAGCTGCTTCTCCGGTGTTGTGTTAAACAAGCCTCGTCTAAGCCAGTATGTCCGGCAGTGGTTGCTGACCTTTTGGTTTCGCCAGTGCTTGTTTGTGTATGATTTTCGTACTAAGACCTGTGACACTGTATCAGTAGCAGTGTTGGGGCAGCAGGCAGTCCCTTGTCAAACTAACACCAGCATTGGCTAAAAAGCTAAATATTTTTTATGTGAAAGTGCAGATTGCACAGTTGTCCCTGGCACTGAAGAGAATTACTTAATGTGCAGATATACACATTGTGCAAGAGGATACTGCCATTCGCAGTCTGGTAAGCTAGTGGCTGAAGCAAGATGAGTCGGTGTCTTATGCTGTATGATCTGATGCATGGAAGCAAAATGTGAGTGACACTACAGCTTGACAATGATTGAAGATGACAGACCGAAAGTGCCTGTGTTAACAAATTTATAGTGTATATGTGAGAGTATGTTTGCGTGTGTGTATGTATATATATATATATATATATATATATATGTATATGTATATGTATATATATATATATGTATATATATATATATACATACATACATACATGTGGCTTTGGTGAAACATGGAAAGCTGCTGTTTGTCTGCGTGGTTGTGAAAGCCTTAACTGCACGAGGTAACCGAGGTATGGAACACTTTCCTTTTTAACCCCTTCTGTGCTGCGCGAATTTTGCCCCGGTGCTGAACGTTCCATTGGGCCTATGGAACCATGACGGAACGGTTCCGTCATAAGCACAGGCCACCTTACGCTCATGACGGAACCGTTCCGTCATGAGCCATGGAAGGGGTTAAAGCAATGTTTGCACTCGGGTTACTCCGTGCTGACTGAGATTTCACCAAGATCGACAGTGGGAACCAGCTGAATTTTGAAGGGCAGTGGATTGTGCATGAAGAGAATGTTGAAATAATACCTCATACACTGTCCCTTTAAACTGGATATAAGGACTGAAGTCCCTTCTCACTGTTCTGTGAGTTACGTTATTTAAACCCCAACGAACCCACGAACACGGCAGCTTGGCATTTTGAGGAAGAGTTATGGAAACTCTAAACGCGTTATGCCTGTGTGTTTTTATCCGTGAATAAAAATAACTTTTACAAGCTCTGATGGTTTGGTCCGTGCAGCGTGAGGTATTGCGCACGTCTTTTGTGAGATATATATATATATATATATATATATATATATATATATATATATAACACAAAAGGTCTTGGCTGATGCTAGACCTAAAAATTATATTTATGAATATACGATACGTGCCTAGGGGCACTTCGGTTTTGCGCTGGCTTTCCAAATAGCATGGGTCAGACCACTTAAGCCACTTGCTGTCTTGCACTGTGATTGGGTGTGTAGAAGCAACATGACTGAAGATGCACGTTTCGTTCCTTGTAAACCGTTTTAAGCCTTATCCGTAATAATTGAGCGTTTAACCAACAATAAGCATAAATGGAATTAGCTGTGGCACTAATAAGTGGTGGTACCCCTTCAGTAGTAGGAGGAAACTCCAGATGAAATTCAGATTCCTAGTGTAGTAACTTCGGTTTGGTGCTTTTGTTTGCCAGTCATAGTCGATATGGGTTCACCGTAGGTGGAACGCATTCTATTGGTGGAGAGAGAGCCATCTGGATGCAAAATTTGTCCTGCGTCAGGTGACCTGAGCCGCACCTATTAAAAGCAGCTCCTGAACTTGTGAATGAGGGGGTAAAGACTATCGGGTAGTGCCTAATTACGTGTACATCTCCCTAAAAAGTAGTACACTTTTTACTTTAGTTCACTCAAGCTTCTGGAGTTTTATAGTGCTGGATAAACTGAACTAAGAAGAGGGGAATTTTATATTCGAATAGTGTGCATTTATTTGTTGCTTTACATTTACGCATCTATGATCAGTCATTTAACAGTGAGAAATAACCTGTTTCTTTGCATCTTTTGGAATACATTTTTTCCATTTTAATTGGGTTCTCTGCAAAGTATGGTGCAGGCTGTACAAATACTGATTTTAATTTTTCTGTACAGCAATGAATTTTAGAACTGATTATGTTTAAGAGGAGCAAAAAAATGCATGATAGGGAGGATACTTGCTTCTACATGTGTATTCATCGTCCCTGCACTCCAGTAAGGCATGTGTTTAGGAAACATCGGCGTACTGGAATTATTGAATGCTTGTTATTAGTATTCACTATTATATTTTATGTAGCTATCTCACAGCCTAAGTTTTACTTTTTGGAGACTCGGAGATAGAATAAACGTCGGTAAACTGATCAGTGCCTGTGTGGCATTCAGTTCTTAATCTTTGCAAGCTGGGCGAAACAGATGGATTTTCAGTTATTTGGTGGTGGTGGTCCATGAATGAGGCAAACCACTTTACTGCCTGTGTTGTCATAGGCCCAGCTGAAGTGATGAAGTAATCGTTCGTCGTGAATAATGATCACAGTAGCTGATGCGCTGAGTAACTGGAAGGCTTATTGGTCGCATTCTTTAATGCACCTATAAATCCCCCAAACCCTCCTTGCACTGCAATTTAAGGTAATGTAAGCAGAGTATTTGCATCAAGACTATTTCCTATGAAATCGCGTGTACCCTCGCACCAGTTTGTTTCTTTTGAGAGGAGATGTGGCACATTTGTTTGTATACCCCATGTTATCCACAGGTACTCTAAAAACGCCAAAATTATGTCGGCACTAATGCAGGATGATATCTCTTATCAGATCCGTTGTGCACAGCCTTCTCATTTCTAATTGTATGCTGTTGTGTGTCGTGTGAAATTGGAAAAGTAACATTAAGGTTAGAACTTTAAAGCGAATTTTAACTCTTGTGAATGTAGTTTTGCGTCGCACATGAATAGTGGACTGCTTCTACTAGGTACGGCATAGGTTAGCCAACGCTGGACAGTTTTTGCCAGCAGATGGATCTCTTTCCACCAATAGAATGTGTTCCACCTATAGGGAAGCCAAATCGACTCATAGCTGGCAAACAAAATCACCAAATCTACGACACAAGGAATCGGAATTTAATCTCCAGGTTCTTCCTACTGAAGGGGTACCACCGGCTGTTACTACCACAGCTAATTCTATTTACGCTTATTGTTGGTTTAATGCTTAATTATTAAGAATAAGGCTTGAAAAAGTTCCGGAGGAACGAAACCAGTAACTTCAGTCATTTTGTTACTGTACAACATATCTGGATCCACCCCATCCTCGAAATAGATATGTAATCATAATTTAATATTATGGACATTGATTTATGCAACCTCCTCATCGATTTAATCTTGTTATATTGATCTTCTCCTAGAGAGGATTGACTTGGATCTTAGTTTCAGTAGAACTTGTGATATTTTGGAACTAATGCTGCAAATAAGTTGCCTTATGTTTTTCTATCCCAGATATTGGTGTTAAAATAAGAAATACTGTCATTGCTTGTAGCACAATTTGGAGAAGTGCTGCGTCTTTCAATAATGTGCACATTGAATGCTTATTTTAATTGAAGGATTTTGTGTATTGTACTGGATAACCGCTTTTCAAAGTGCTAAATAAAAGATTGGGTATTAGACTTTGCTCCTTTATTGAAATGTATAGTCCTATACCTGCTTCTGTGATTCTATCATTAATTTGGGGATGGACTGCACCTAACATCACCAGTTGGGAATTGTGGTCTCAATGAGCTGTAGAAATACCTATTTTATATCAGCCTTTTTCTTGAGATATTTACTATTAACCCCTTGAACGTGTGTGGAATTCCCCGCGATGCGGGCGAATGCCACGACTGGGCCGTCCGACGCATGGAAAGGGTTAATGCTGCATGGTGTTTTCTATAAAGTTAAACTCTATTTATCATGGTTGGTGGGGTCTGTAGGAGTGGACTAGGCAAAGGTGGTTGGTGGGTTCTGTAGGAGTGGACTAGGCAAAGGTGGTTGAAGTGCTTGCATCTCCACCCTGGGATAGAGCCTCCCTACCCTTATTTTCACGTAGATCTCCACTCACCAAGTGGCCATGCAATCTCTGTGACCTTTAGCAGCGTCTATCCGTATCTGTGGGACTCTTCGGCTGTAAAGGAAGCAGAGCATTGTCACACAGTATCTAAATAGTACAGAGACTATGATCTAATTAGGAGAAGCAGTGGGGGATAAGACATTGGCTGGGCTGCCAAACAAATGGGCTTCCCTCCAGAGAGCTGTGTTAGAGGAGGATGTGAGGGGGACCTAGGCATCGATTATTCTCTTGGTTATAAGTGGGAGAGTGCGCCTCCGGTACAAGCTGGTGTAATTGTGGGCTACGGGCATGTTCATATTTTCCTTGGTGGTTAGGGTTTCTGGATGCCATGCTCATTGGCCTGTAGAATTTAAGGCAAAACACTACCAAATTTTGAAAGGCATGCCCAGCAACATCTTGTGCCAGGACTATTGAGACTGTCTGTAAGCTGTTCCAGAGCTCCAAAGGGGGCACTAATACGGAGTTCAGAGGAATATCACCAAAGAGACTTGACAAATGCAGGCAGTCTGGAAAAATGAGCGAGCCACATCCCTTGTTGTGATGGGAACGTGGACACTATCTGGCTAGCAAATAATTACAACAATCTGTACTTTGCAAGGAAGAGGAGTGCATTGACAGCCAGATTTTAGGCAATGCACGTGCCCTAAAACTACAGTTGTTGAGTCTGAAAGCTCGCACTGGCCCAATCAATCAATCAATCAATCGATCAGTTCATTTGTAGAGCGCGCTACTCACCCGTGAGGGTCTAAAGGCACTGGGGGGGGAGGGGTGGGGGCTATTGCTCGAATAGCCAGGTCTTGAGGTGTTTCCTGAAGGTGAGATGGTCCTGGGTCAGTCGTAGGTGTGCGGAGAGGAGTTCAATGTCTTGGCTGCCAGGTAGGAGAACTATCTTCCGGTGGTGGTTCTGCGAATCCGTGGGACGGTGGCGAGGGCGAGGCTGGTGGAGCGGAGCTTGCGGGTGGGGGTGTAGAACGAGAGGCGGTTGTTGAGGTATTTGGGGCTCATGTTATGGAGTGCTTTGTGTGCGTGGGTGAGCAGCCTGAACGTGATCCTCTTGCTGACTGGGAGCCAGTGCAGGTTTCGCAGGTGGGCGGATATGTGGCTGTGGCGAGGGATGTCGAGGATGAGTCATGCGGAGGCGTTCTGTATGCGTTGAAGGCGTTTCTGGAGTTTGGCAGTGGTTCCTGTGTATAGGGCGTTCCGTAGTCCAGTCGGCTGGTGACAAGGGCCTGGGTGACCGTCTTTCTGGTTTCGGTGGGGATCCACCGGAAGATCTTTCGGAGCATGCGCAGGGTATTGAAACATGAGGACAAGACTGCGTTGACTTGTTTGGTCATTGTGAGGGAGGAGTCCAGGATGAATCCCAGGTTGCGTGCGTGGTCCGCGGGTGTCTGTGCGGTGCCCAACGTCGTGGGCCACCAGGAGTCGTCCCAGGCGGACGGGGATTGTCTGAGGATGAGGACCTCCGTCTTGTCAGAGTTGAGCTTCAGACGGCTGTGCTTCATCCATTCTGCGACATCTTTCATTCCGTCTTGGAAGTTGGCTTTGTCAGTGAGAGGGTCATTGGTGAGGGAGAGTATCAGTTGGGTGTCGTCGGCGTAGGAGATGATGTTGATGTTGTGTTTGCGTGCAATGGTGGCGAGGGGGCTCATGTAGATATTGAAGAGGGTTGAGCTGAGCGAGGAGCCCTGGGGTACGTCGCAGATGATCTTGGTGGCTTCGGAACGGAAGGGAGGGAGGCGGTCTTTCTGGGTTCTGTCTGAGAGGAACAATGTGATCCAGTCCAGGGCCTTTCCTTGGATCCCAGTGTTGTAGAGGCAGGTTATTACGGTACGGTGACAGACTGTATCAAAGGCTGCCGAGAGGTCCAGGAGGATGAGAGCGGCTGTCTCTCGGTTGTCCATCAGGGTCCTGATGTCATTGGTGGCTGCGATGAGGGCAGTCTCGGTGCTGTGGTTAGATCGAAATCTGGACTGGGAAGGGTCAAGCGAGTTGTTTTCTTCGAGGAATGAAGTCAGCTGTTTATTGACGGTCTTCTCAATGACTTTAGCCGGGAAGGGGAGAAGAGCGAGAGAGCGGAAGTTCTTGAGGTCTTTGGGGTCCGCTGTTGGCTTCTTCAGAAGGGCATTGATTTCTGCGTGTTTCCAGCTTCCAGGGAAGGTGGCTGACGTGAAGGAGCTGTTGATGATGTTCCGGAGGTGGGGTGCGATGATTGTGTCGGCTTTGTTGAAGATATGATGAGGGCATGGGTCGGATGGGAAGCCGGAGTGGATGGTGTTCATGACGCGGGTGGTGTCTTCAGTGCTGATGGGGGTCCATGCGCTGATGCCGGTGGTGGGGGTCGTTGGTATGGTGGCTGGAGGCGGAGTCTGGGGTCCGAAGCTGTTGTGTATATCTGCGATCTTGCGGTGGAAGAATGTGGCGAGGGAGTTGCAGAGGTCTTGCGACTGTGTGATGTCGTTGTTGCTGGCTCTGGGTTTGGAGAACTCTTTGAGGATGCTGAAGAGTTCCTTGCTGTTGTGGGCGTTGTTGTCTAGTCGCTCTTTGAACGATGTCCTTTTGGTGGCGCGGATCATCTGGTGGTATTCGCGGGTGGCGCTCTTGAGGGCTGTCATGTTTTCTGTTGTCCGTTCGTGTCGCCTAGTTTTCTCGAGGGTTCGGAACGACTTCTTTGCGACTCGGAGGGCGTCTGTGAACCATGTGGTTTTTCTGTTGCTAGTCTTGCCTGGGGGTTTCTTCAGAGGAGCGAGGTCGTCGGCACAGTTGGTAATCCACTGTGCGAGGTTGTGTGCTGCGTCGTTGGTGTTGGGGGTGTCTACAGGCGGGTTCTGGCTCAGCGATGTTGTCAGTTGGTCTGCGGTGACTTTGCTCCAGCATCTGCGGGGGATCTGTGGTGTCTGGTGGTGGGAGGTGGTCTTCTTGAAGGTGAAGTGGATGCAGCTGTGGTTGGTCCAGTGTAGTCTGGTGGAGTGGCTGAAGGAGACGTGGTTGCTGGCGGAGAAGATGGGGTCGAGTGTGTGGCTGGCGCGGTGGGTTGGGGTGTCCACCAGTTGCTTGAGTTCGAGGTTGTCGAGCAGGGTGGTGGTGTTGTTGTCATTGTTTTTCTCCAGGTGGAAGTTAAGGTCCCCTAGGAGGATGTATTCTGGTGAGGCTAGGGCGTGCTGGCTTGTGAAGTCGGCGATGGTTTCGCTGAATTGTTTCCGTGGGCCCGGGGGTCTGTAGATGAGTGTTCCTCTGAGGGTGGTTTGGGGGTCTGTGTGGATCTGGAAGTGTAGGTGTTCGGTGGCGGTGAGGGTGTCTTCGGAGTTGGTCGTGATGCTGATGGTGTTCCTGAAGATGATGGCTATTCCTCCTCCAGGTTTGTTGATGCGGTTCTTCTGGGTGATCTTGTGGCCGTCCGGGATGGCTATGGCGATGTCTGGGGCCGAGGAGGCGTTTGTCCAGGTTTCCGTGAGGAAGGCGACGTCTGGTGCTGTAGTATCAAGGAGTTCCCAGAGTTCGACGGGGTGTTTGTGGACTGAGCGGGTGTTTAGCAGGATGCACTTGAGGTGGTTGCTGTTGTCGTTGCTGTGTTCGGTGGGCGGGGTACAGGTTCGGAGGCAGGTGAATTTGCAGGCTTGACAGGTGAAGGGTCTGAGGGTGCTCCTCGGGGTAGCTTGGCGGCAGGTCGTCCGGTGATTAGTGCGGTGAGGGTGGCGCTGTCGTATCTCAGTTGGGTGCCCTGGTGTCGGCTGGGGCCAGGGGTTCTGGTGCTGGGCGCGGTCCAGGCGCGGATGGGCGCAGACGGGCTTGCCTTTGGCACGCCCGCTGCGCTGCCTCGCAGCGACCGCCATTTTAAAGGTAGGTGGGGAGGAGGGGTCAGCTGGGAGGCGGGAGGGCAGTCAGCGAATGGTCACGGGGGCGGGGCAGCACGGGAGGCAGCGGCGGGAAAAAAGGCACACAGGGGAGCAGAGCAGGCGGGGTCACAGGCACAGGTGGCGCTGCAGCGGTGGGGAAGCGACCTACCCAGAGGGTCATGGGTCGCCCAAGTGCCCTTCCTCAAATTTTGGGCTATCATTGGTGCTTCTGCTGTCTTCCCACTAATCCATTATCCGAAGTGAGAAAGCAACACCGAATCTCTTTTGATTTCCAGTCACCAGCCAAACAATATGAATTGAAAATGGATTTAGAGGTTTGCAACAGTTTTCCTCAAATTCTGATGTGTTGTGTTAGACTCTTGATACTCGTGGCCCTTTTTGGATATTTTCTGCATTTTGTTTTTTCGTTTATTACTCGCCCTCATTTTTCCTCTTTCCTTGATTACCTTATTTAAAAATAATCTGAACATCTCACTTTTGTTTTTTATTTTTTAGCTTGGCCTCTGTATTTCCTTCATCCTTACTACACACTCTGGCAATCTCAAAAGAAGATCATCATTATTCATAGAAACTCTTAGTTCTTGCGTTTTACTAGTCAAAAATATAACTTTCTAACTGTTCATTGGGGACTCTCTTAATTATAGATGAAAGTTCTGTTTGTATGACAATGTCAATTGTATCCATATTTGCACAACTATGTTGTTTTATGGTAAATTTTTCAATTAATTTTGACATGGATTCTAAGATGAATTGAGTTGTCATTGGTATTGAAGAGCACATGCCTGGGACTATTATACAGAATACTTTACTTTTTTGTTAATACACTTTATGAAGTTTATGACTGGTAAGAAAACTCCTCCAGTTTTATTTAGTTCTCAGAGAAGACATTAGAAAAGGCATGGCAATCTTTCTTTTTTCATTGTTGTATCAGGGAAGTGTCAATTTCCTATGTTACTTCCCGACAACTTCGCTGCTGAATTGGTATTGTTTTTTTAATGTTTGTAGCTTTCCTGATAGCACAAAGGCATCACGTTTTAATCTTTTTGTGGGTCATCTGATTACATTTCCACTGAGAAATGTATGTCAACACACGGTTCTGGAATTATTATTATTATAATTTTTTTTTTAAAGTAATGGAATTCAAGAGTTGAAATCGGATCTCACTGTTGGATATAGCTAGCATTAAAACCATGTTGGGTTCTATTTTGAGGATATATTTAGGCAGAAATAGTTATCTTTGACTTCTTTTTGATTTCTTCCTGTCCTGCAGTGGTAGCTTTCCCTGATCATTTTCAGTGTTTGTATTCACTTTACTGATACTGTTGTATTCACTTTACTGATACGGTTGCAGTTATTGTTGCTGGATATTTTATAAAAGTAATGTGTACGATATATAGTTGATTTTGTAGCTTGTTCAGGAGGAATAATCATATGACTTGTGCTTTCTTTGTAGGTGGGTATAAGTCTTTTTTCTAGTTGTTCTTGTGTTAGATCACTGTTCTCTTCTACATTCTTATTAACTATGCCAGGCTGCATTATTCACATCCGGGCAATTTGTTTTTCTAAGATTGTCTGGCCTCCTTTCCTATTTCTGCATGTGTCCCGGTTTACCAATAAGCCATCTAGCATCTTTAAATCTTTAATAACTGAATTTGTTAATGTTATTTTCCCTAATCTTGTTTGATTTTCTTTTTTTATTAATCCAGAATTTAGAATTTTCAGAGTTTTTTTTTTTTCTTCATTTTTTTCGCATTTTTTTCTCTAACTTTTTTGGGTAGTATCCATTCCTGTGAATTATTTTGTCTACCATTAGGACCATCTCGGGGATAAAAATGTTATCACACTTTTTCTCCTCATAAGTATAATTTGTGCCTCGCCACCTTAAAAAGTGGATATCATTTTAATATAAACGCTTATGCAGGGGCTGTACTGATCTATACCCACTAGTCACTTGTGCTCTATACTGGTTGGCAGATCACCACTGGTCACATCTTCTATTATCTCAAATCCATACAAATATTAAAGTTTATATGTATTTGGTTTGGGTTTCTGCAGGTACAGTATGATGTTCTCTCACTGAATCCGCTATTCACCATTGACTTTCTTTTCAACAGCCTTAATCTTACTAAGTTGTAAAGTGGCTCAAACTCTTAGAGACCAGTACCTTCAGCAAAGTATGGCACCATGTTCCACTTTCTTATGCCATACCTCCACACCCCACCCACAGATCACTATGGTGCATATCATCTCTCTGTGCTTTCCAAGTGCCATGCCCACAGACCTCTCAATTGTTGATTACCTCACACCTAGTCAAGCAAGCCGATACCCAGCCCTAGAGGCTACCCAGTCAAACCGATACCTAGCCCTATAGAGCCCTTTCCCTACCTCCTATAGACACACCTAAAACCCACCACCCCAACCCCCCAGCACCTTGGTTTTTCAAAGCCCTGGGTGGCCTCACCAGAGAGGCAGATGAGCTGATCACTAGTGGGGGTCTCATGACTTGTTGACCTCAAGCAAAGTCCGGAGAGGGAGGATAATAAGCAGTAGTAACTCTAAACAGCTGAGCAGTGCACAGTGCTCTCCAAGAGAACATCAGTTTTGCTAATAGAAGTATTTTCATAAGTTAGTGTGGGCAAGGAACTTTCCAGTCGGTAGGACAGTGGCGTATAACGTGCAGGAGCGCACTTGACTACAAGGAGCGCAAGCTGATAGCAAGGAAGCGAGGAATGGAACAGTGCAGAGGTGGGGCACAGGCAAGAGATTACAATACTTAACGTTTATTGCACCTCTGGAATAAATCCTCTGATGTATGGAAGCTCTTACAATGCGAAGTCCCCTATACATTTTGAGTACTAGCCATAGCTTGCCATACCCTTCCATGTACTTCAAAAAGGTAACCCTTTCCTTGTTCCCAGGGAGGAGAGTGACTTAAATCTGACCACAGAGCTGTAAATCTTACGTTGCTCTTTGACTAAGTGGCTTTGTGTTGGCTTATAGTCCTTCTGGTCGTGGGGAGGGGGCTTGACAGTCCTTTCACTGGCAACACTAGAGCCTCTTCACTGAGAGGGCAATAAAGGGCGAGGGAACGAGGAAGGGGGTGAAGGGGTGTGAAGAAAGCGTCGAAACTGGGGAGTTGGGAGAAGGATAAATGAGGCCTTATGACACGTGGGATGGAGAAGCTTAGCAAGAGGAAATTGTTCGCTTTTTTTTCTCTATAAACAGCATGTATGCTTGCCTCTGTGAAAATGAGTGAATTACTTATATTTGAATGGGACAACCAAATGTTGTGCAGAGATTGAAATGCATAATGAGGAGGAATACTTTGTGAAGTTCTCTGATTTCTGCCACCAGATACGGGGCATCAATATGGTTAAAGTAAGGTTATAACATGATCACATTAGTTGATGTTTAAGCACCTTCTTTTATTAGTGGGTGAATACGGATCCTGAACTCCAGTACAATCGTATTAGCTCTTACTATGCTCTTGAGAGGTGTCTCGAGGCCTATTTTTTTTGTTGTTGGTGAAATCGTCAATCCACATTTCTCGATTATGCAAGAAGTGCACCCTTTTGTCACATGTCTGGGTTAGACTGTACATTTTTTTGGTTTAATTAATCAATGCAATGTTCTAAGTCAATTTGTGAGAATTTGAAGTCAATTAAATTTTAATCTTTATTCGGTTATCAGATAAGAACAACCATAAAAGTACAGAACAATCATTACATTTCATAATATCCTTAAAACACAATTGAATTAAAACCAAAGATAAAAATATGCTCGTCTTATTTCAATTCATTTAGGTGATCGTTTTTCGGGATCTAAAAACAGATTTAAAATATACAGACAGAGATGCGACAATTAAAATATTATCTAATCGTTGTAATTCTAAAAAAGCAGGGCGACACCAATTACATTCCATGGTCTTCAATAAAGGCACAATCCATCTTCTCCTGGGATTTGTGTAAAATCTCCAGAAAAACAGAATATGAATGTCTGACTGCTCAGACAGATCATCACAAGGGCACTTAATAAGTTATTTACACCAAGTATTCATAACAGGGAAGCTGAGGGATCTAAATAACAGATTTAACCTAAAACGCATCAATAAGAACCTTTCAAAATCACTAATTTTTAATCTGATATAAGGTTTAGTGTAGTCTGAGGTCATTATTAATTGATGTGCGACCACTGTCTTTTTTGGCATTTCTGTACTAATTCTGAGGTCGCCCAAATACCTCATACATATACCTTTTGAGGATTTTTCTAGGAACATGGTTCATACTTGTGGGATCATCATAATATTCCCGGTGGCCTATGTTTGAAAGACACATCATTACATAGCTTAGCATCCCCACCTTACCACCATTGTCTAGGCTCATTACGTCCCTGAAGATAGAACGATTAAATGTGCATTCCTCAGTGGTGCAGACCCTGTGCCACAAAAGAACCTGAGCGACCTTAATAATATCTTGTAAGTAAGGCTCCCCTAGTTCAGCGTGGCAAACATAAGTTGATACACTGTCTGGAACTGCTAAGAGGAATTTCAAGAAAGTGTTCTCCACCACCTGCAATGGTTTTGCGTTTACATATCCCCATAATACTGCGCCATATGTGACCATATGCAAAGCAGATGCAGACTTTCAAATGTTGGAGTAGCAGCAATTTCAGACAATCAAAAATTGCACTTGATGTGATCAAATGGCATTCTCCTGTTCTTGCCTGACCCTCCTCACCTTACTATGTATTTATTGTTTGAAGATCACCGCTTACTCCTGATCAAGTTAAAGGGACACCTAGCGTTAGCATAGCTTGGCTTTCTGTGATCAGTTCCATTATATTTTTCTTCATGGCAATATAATGTTGCGTAAAGTTAAGGAGATTTTTGCAACTATCCTTCATAAATTTTACAGATTTGTATTCTTCTCTATTCTAGATTCACAATTCTAATTTTGTACTTTATTGTTGTAGGTCCAGGGGATTTATACATCAATTGAACATTGTTGCATTTTGTCCTTTATTCCATAAATGAGACCTACATATATGGTTGTGTACGAATTGATATTTGACCATATTGACTGTATCGGCACGGGCTCCTTGCTTATTTGCCATTTTCTCTTTAGCCTGTGCTCTACTAGGACGATTTTAAAGAGACTTTGATGTTGTATTTTAGAATGGTTCGTTCATTCACCTATTCCTGGGTTGCATTTGTAAGAGTTCTGGTACTTGTGGTTCTGATTTTATAACTGAGAAAAATAAAACTTAACATCAGCAGATAAGACTATGATTCAGCTATACCCAGCATGTGACTTGCAAATAATCTGTTTCTTGGTAGCTCAGATGAGATGACCACTTAAAGTATGGCGGCTAGATTTTAATATTGAGTTGTTTTTTTTGTTCGAGTTAAATTAAGAGTAATTTTTTGTAGTCGACTGAACATTCGCTAGGCAACCATGATGCTTGATTACTTCTAATGTAGGTGGCTCGCTTGATTATAGATCAAAGTTCTGTTTGTATGCCAATGCCAATTGTATCCGTATTTGCACAGCCATAGCCTGAAAAATCTGAGTTACTACGTCAATGTTATGTTGAATTGTTTGGCAAATCTTTCCATACATTTTGACAACGGATTCTAAGATGAATTGAGTTGACGCAAGTATTGAAGACCGCCTGCCTGGGACTATTATACAGAGCACTTTACTTTTTCCGTCTATACACTTTGTTTCGAGGTGACCTACACTTAGAGTACTTTTATTAAAGTTATGTTACCATTGAACCTTCTGTTATGGCCCAACTTTGAAGAGGTTTTTTTGTATTTCTCCAACTTAAGATTTCTAGTTGACACTCATGACTAATGACTAATTACAAGAATAACATTGGGAAAGGCTGGAGGATGAGGCGTTGTGGTATTGATTCCAGAAGTCTGTCTTACACAGCTTAGCCATACAGCTGAGTTTTGAACCGAATCTTCAGTCACACACAGTGCCCAAGCCTCTTTTTGTCTGGAACATTCATTCATTCTTTAGATTGAAGAAACCTGTCCTTTGTGTTCTCTGCTGACCCTTAAGGCCTCTACCCTTACAGCTGCCTCTGCATGGCACGTATATCACTAACTGAAGAAATGGTCTAGTTTGGTGAGGTGGTTGGGTACTAGATGATGAACTGTATTTAAAGTGTTCAAATAATTTATGATCAAAATGTTGCTGTTCCTCCGTATGTTTGTACAGTTCCATTCTGTCACTGATGATTCTTGGGCAAAAATTCCTAGTATTAGCTCACCCAAGGTAGGCAACAAAAGAGAACCCTAGTTTGTATTTATTCATTTCCCCTTCATACTAAATTGTATAATTTGTGTGTATTTCTTAAATGAAGTTACAAATCGCGTTTGGGAACCAGAATGTCCCCAGAGAGATCACAAACCTTGGTGCCCAACCACCAGTCTTCTCCATTCATCCTTTCCTAATTATTTGCCTGACTGTTAAAAATGTGATCGGGGTTAAGGTTGTTTCCATAATATCTCTCACTTTATAAAGCGAAGTATTGGACAGCAAAACCTTCAAAATTCATTCATAAGGTATGAAGATGGCAAAATGGCACTAATGCAAATGAGCTGACTTCGTCAAAAAATGTTCAATGTTGATGTATGGGCACCCTGTGAATGCCAAAGACTGCAAAAAGGTTAAACTTTTTTGTTTACCTGAAGCAGCTAATTAGCCTTCAATTTCTTTCCATAGCAACTTTTCATACACCAACCTGATGCCTAAGACCCAAACTGCACTCCTTTTTAATTTTTTAAAAACATTTTTTGTATTTTTTATAATTGTATTAATCAAGAGCTTTTGATTATCATTAAAACAATTAATTTATGTATAGGGACTGTCAGCAAGCCCTCGTCATCTATTGATCTGTTGCCATTCCCATGTTCTTTCCACTCACTACAGCATTCTACATGGAGCTGTAGGTCAACTCATTAGGCCAAAGCTAGAAGACATCGCAGCTGTCTGATTTGCTAATGACTTCTTGGGGATATTCTGAAAGTGTCTCTGGGAATCCCATTGCTTACGATTGGCTTTGTGTTTTGTAGCTCACATTTGCTTGCTTTCTATTGGCTGGCTTTATTTATTTTAGGTTGTCCAGCGTGAGTTTGTCCCTCACCTTGGACAATATCCTCTTTACAGTATTCTTCCACAAGTGCTCGCTTTCTGTAAACAGGCCTGTAAATCGTATTCTTATCTTGTCACATTCGCTGTGCATACAAAGGGAACAGTAAAATGTCTGGCTCTGTCTTCCAAGGTACATTGGTGGTGTTTTTCTGTCTCTTTATGTGACAATCTTGTTGTTAAAGCAGATGCTTTTTTTCTAAATTAAAATCCAAAGGAACTGTGCATACATCTCAGAATATATCCGAATTGGGAAAGCACAAATGACCATTTTTCGTAATTCTGAAGTGTGGTGGAAGCAAATAGTTTAACACGATCAATACACTAGGTGATGATATTTGCAAATTCTCTTTTGTGCGCTGTATACTTTTATCAATAAAACTCTATGCCTGTGCAAATAATGGTAATTTGTATTGAAAATGTGTTGTCTGTATTGGCAGTGCGCTACCACAACTTACATACGCCACTTTATTCCACTCCACTTCCCCTTTACGTCACGCCACTCTGACACTGGAAAACTACGACACAACACTAACTTTTAGCCGTTCTGAACAGCAGCCACCCTGGTGTACCACTTGGCTACAACACATTGACAAAGCCAATAGCTTTTGCTTAGGCAAGACCTATTCGCTTTGACAATGGTTGTTTTAGCTATTGGCTAACTTTACTCTGAGTTATTGCATTATGCTCTTTCACAAGGAGCACATTTTCACACCAAGTATTTCCCCTTTGTGTCAAGTAGTACAATGATAATGTGTGCTTTTTGAGACCAACTTTTTGGCAGTATTGATGAGGGCGTACCTGCTCCCACGACAATGTTTCATCAAAACAATTGCAAAAATAATCATTTAAAAAAGCTAAAAGGCTGGCAGACAACACCAGACCACTCTTTGCCGATGTCTGTTTTACTTTTCTCCTTGACCCTCAGCGATGTTGTATTGTGAGGTTGGGTTAGTTTCTTTTACTGATTTGTTTGGTCAAGTTGGAGTATGTTTTTTTTTAAAACCAGGAAATCAAAACAGTCCCTATCTTTAACTTAAAAAGAGGATAATCCTATCCATAGTGTACCACCATAACTCAAGAGATCCTTACACCTAAAACCACTCTATCAAATTATATGCACAATGAAAAAAAAAACAGTTCTTGTAAAATTTTGAACAATTTATTGCAAAATATACAATATCAATTACAGTGCCACAATATAAAAATGTTTAAAAAGAGTGTCAGCACCCTTCCAATGGTTCAGTGGTGCAAATGTTATAAACACACAAAATCAGGATTAAAAAGCAAATGGCTAGGGGGGCGTGGCTTGGCGGGCGAAGATGGCGGTCGCAGCCTTGTAGAGCTCCCGCCGGCCCGGACTTAATCCGATCATTTATCCTGACCCCCGAGCCCGCTACTGGTACCCAGTGTTTGCCTTTGATCGGGTGGGGTCTCCTGCCTACTTTGGTGTGCCGATCCTGCATTTCTACCCTTCCTGTGATCGGAGGGAGGCGGCGACGAAGTGCGGCCTGGTGGCCGGCCGGAGGCCGGGGTCCTCGAGTTTCGCGACGCCTGGCGGTGGTAGCGATCTAGCGTGTGCGGGTGGCATCCGCCGCGCCGGCCTTGGCTCGTCTCATTGACTGCACTTGCCTGAAGGAGCGAGACGGTGCCAACGGATCCTACCCATCAGTTCTTTCCCTGTGTGGCCGGCGAGCGGAGACGGCGAGGTGTGGCCCCGCGACAACCTGGAGGCGGAGGTCCCTGAGCCCCGAGGCGGCCGGTGACGACCCGGCAGACGGCAGTGGCATCGGATCTGCCCATCCTGGCCTAGCCCATTGCTGCGGCGGTCCACAGATCACGGACCCGCAGCTTCTTCAACAGGTACTTTGGACAGCTGCCCGTGGGGACGAGCGCGGGTGCGGCCTGTCCCGCCCGGGTGACGCCGGGACCTCGATTTTCGAGACGCCCGATTCCTGTGGCCGGCCCGCCTTTCTCTCTGGGGCCTCATCTGGGCCGTTCCGCTAGAGCCTTGTGACAGTGTCCGAAGACACGGAGGTGGTGTCCGCCCTGCCTGGCGTGTGCCATGACCAGGGACAGGGGAGGTGGCCCGCCTAAACATGGCCCTATCGACAAATTCACTGGGCCGAGTGGTGGCGCCGGGGCGGCCGGTGGCAGCGGTGGCCCTGGGCCGGACAATGCAGCTCTACTGGCGGCCATCACCCTGTCCCGAGACACGCTCGATGCCAAGATTGGGGCGGTAGGGGCGGATGTCACGCTCCTGCGCCAAGACCTCCGCAACGCTGTGGAGCGGATTGCTGGGGCCGAGACCCGTATAACGGAGACCGAAGCGGACATTAGTGGCCTCAAGAAGCGACTGGCGGAGGTGGAGAGCGTTCAGAAGACGCTGGCGGCCCGGGTGGAAGATGCAGAAGGGCGCGCGCGGCGCAACAACCTCCGCTTCATCGGTTTTCCTGAACGATGCGAGAAGGACAACATGGAGCGGTTCCTGACCGGGTGGTTGGAGAGCTGGCTCCCCGAAGGGGCGCTGTCTACGTGCTTCGTGGTCGAGAGGGCACACAGGGCTCTGACCCAGCGACCACCGGAAGGCGAGCGCCCACGGCCTGTTATCGCTCGGCTGCTGAACTACCATGACCGAGATGTTATCCTCCGGGAGGCAAGGAACAAGGGCTCCCTCGCCTTTGAGAATCACACCATCATGATTTTCCCGGACTACACGAAGATGGTTCAGCAACAGCGGCAATCCTTCATGGACGCTAAGGCTAAACTTAGGGGCCTCAAGATTCAATACTCGCTTCTGTATCCAGCTCGCCTGCGAGTCATATATCAGTCTCGGACCCATTTCTTCGATTCGCCGGAGGAGGTGTTCCGCTGGACAGATGAATCGGTGCGGCTCAGGCCCCATGCCCAGCCGGGGCTGGATCCAGGCAGGTCCCAGGGTTCGTCGCCGGAGCGCACAGATCGCCCGAACAGGAAGGGCCGCCATCGGAGGTCCCGCTCCAAGAAGAGATCAGCCTCTGCCAGCGCGACGCGGCCGGGTGATGCCCGGGACTCGGAGCACTCCGACGCAGGCAGCTGAACTTTGCTGGATCCGCACGAACTTTATATGTTCCATCCTGAACTGCCCTGCTTTGGCCGGTGAGACTGTTTCATACTGTCCTTGATGTGCCGGTTAATTCCCTTGCGATGACTTCAGTTGCTGTCATGGGGATGCAGTGGGGCTTGGGGGGTACCACTTGTGGGCCTCTGACCCTCACAGATGTGAGTGTTGTTGGGGGGGGGGGGTGTGTGTGTCATTGCGGGGTTGTTGGGATCCATTGGTATGGTGGGTCCTGGGTCCTCTGTTTGGGTCCCGGGTCTCTCCATGCCGCGACAGATACTTCAATGTTTTCTGAGGTATTGGGGTGGTGGGTGTGGGGCGTGGGGGGGGTGTTGGAGTTGTACTTGTTGGGGGGGTTCGGGGTCGGGAGGGGAGCGCTGTGTTTGTGGGTTGGGGGGGGGGGTCCACACATGTCTGAGGCTTTGATTTTTGTCGGTTTGCGGGTGGCACCAGGGTGGGAGGGAGGGCCAGGTTTTGGACTGTGTATCGACAATGGCTGATACTGCGCTTATGTCTCCTTCGAAAACCCTGCGGGTGGTGACATGGAATGTGCGGGGTATCCTGGACAAGATCAAGCGTGGGGCTGTGCTGCGATGGGGGAAGAGGGAGATGGTGGATGTCCTTATGCTCCAGGAGACTCATATGCTGGGCTCCAAGGCCCTCAGCCTCCAGAGGTTCGGCTATCAACAGGTTTACCATGCTGGCTTTGCGAGGGGTTCACGGGGGGTGGCCATATTGGTGCATCGTAGGGTGGCCTATGTTCATGAGAAACAGTGGATTGATCCTCAGGGTAGATTTGTCTTTATTCAAGGCCTGCTGGGCTCCGAGCCGGTGGTGTTTGGAAGTGTTTACGCCCCTCCCCCCCTGCAGTGGGCATTGTCTGAGCGGTTGTTTGCGCTGTGGGATGAAATCCCCGAGGTCCTGACCATGGTGGGGGGTGACTGGAATGAAGTCATGGATGTGAGCCTGGACCGCCAGCGACGGGTGCATGTGGTGCCTGATCCCCCTCCCGCGGCTGCTCCCACCCGGTTGTGTGCGACAGTGCGTAGTCTGGGCTGGATTGATGTGTGGCGGCATTTCCACCCCGCGGAGCGGGCCTACACGTATGTATCGGCGGTGCATGGGTCCTTCTCTAGGCTCGACTATTTGTTTGTACCGGGTGCCTGTCTGAGCCGTGTCAGGGACGCAGCGATACTCCCCAGGGGCCTCTCGGATCATTCCCCTGTCCTGGCCACCGTGACCCTCCCCTCTAAACGGCAGCCATTTCGATGGCGCATGTCCGCCTGGCAGCTACAGCGGCCGGAATACGTGACGCATATACGCCAAGCGATCGACCATTTTTGGCGCGAGAACCTGGTGGGGGGTGTCGATGCCATTGTTGTGTGGGAAGCGCTGAAGCCTACGATACGGGGCATCGATATAGCTTGGTGTGCGGCCGCTCGGCGGGAGCATCGGGAGGCCATTGTGACCGCCGCGGCCCGAGTGGAGGCCCTAGAGCAGCGTGGCCGGCTCGGGGGCGACGAGGGTGTCGTGCGACGGCTCCTGCAGGCCCAGCAGACGTATGCCTCGGTTCTATACGAGGAGGCCCGACAGGCGTGGCTCGCCACGCGTAGCAGGGTGTACCAGTGGGGCGACAAGTCCTGCACCATGTTACATAGGCTTTGCCAGGCGACCTTTCAACCCCTAGAACTGCCCGGCCTTGCGGCGGAGGACGGGTCGGTCATGTCCGACCCGGATTTACTGGCGGCGAGCTTTGCCCGCTATTACGCGGCACAATATGCTCCCCGAGACCCAGTGGTGGAGAGCGACATAGCCTCATATTTGGATGACCTTCTCCCACGGGCAGTCCCGGATGAGACTAGGGCGGCCCTGGAGGCCCCGCTCACCTCCGAAGAACTTGGAGAGGCCCTTGGCCAGCTGAACACCGGGAAGGTGCCCGGCCCGAGCGGTTATCCTGCCGAATTCTACAAGAAGTTCCACGTTCAACTGGGACCCCATTTCCGCACCGCTCTGGAGGCGGCGAGGTCTCGGGGCGAGCTGCCACCTGACTGGCGCCACGCCGAGATTGTGGTCTTTTTGAAGCCGGGCAGGGCGCCGGATCGGCACGACTCCTATAGGCCGATCTCTCTCCTCAACATAGAGGCCAAGGTTCTGGCGAAAGCCCTTGCGAACCGATTGCTGCCCCACATTGCCGACCTGGTCCACCCTGATCAGGCCGGGTTCATGCCGCGCAGGGCTACCCGGCATAATATCCGACGGGCACAGGCAGCGATCGACGCTATGGGAGACAGGGATGAACAGGCCGCACTCCTTCTTGCGGACATGGACCGGGCCTTCGACTCGGTGAGTTGGGCATATTTGTTCACCTTGCTGGCCCGCCTCAATATAGGGCCGGTCTTCCTGTCCTACATTCGCCTCCTGTACACCAATGTCACGGCCTCGGTCCGTGTCGCCGGTGCGGTCTCTGGGCGCTTCCGGATCGGCCGTGGTACCCGACAGGGTTGTCCACTCTCCCCCTACTTGTTTGCCCTGGCCATGGAGCCCCTGGCGGCGCGGGTCCGAATGGATGCCCATCTACGTGGCTTTGTCTGGAATGACCACCTAACTGATAGGATTGCACTCTATGCTGACGACGTCCTCCTGTTCCTTACTGATTTGCGGCGCTCGGGTCCCCGAGTCTTGGAGATCATGCGTGGGTTTGGCGAGGTCTCGGGGCTTCATCTTAACTTGTCTAAATCAACCCTGTGGGTTCTACGTGGCGGAGTGGTTGCCGATCCTTGGGCCGCCGACTTGCGCGTGGCGACGGACGGCCTGAAATATCTGGGCGTCTTCCTCTCGACTTCACGGGCAGTGGCCTGGACACGTAGTGTCTTACCGGTCTGGGACCGAGTCCAAACCGATGTCAAAACATGGTCCAGGATGCCCCTTACAATCTATGGGAGGTCGGCCATCTTTAAGATGGTGGCGCTGCCGAGGCTGCTGTACCAACTCCAGAACTTCCCACACCCTATTGGCATGGAGTGGTTCCGTCAGGTGAACTCGGTGCTGGGCCGCTTCCTGTGGGATGGCGGAGCTGCCAGGGTGGCCCTGAGAACGTGCTTTCTGTCCACATACTGTGGGGGCTTGGCCACGTCCGACCTTCTCTCCTACTATCAGGCGTCGCACCTCCTTGTCCTCAATGATTGGTGGTATGGAGACAGGGGTGATCCGGCATATGCCCTAGAGAGACACCTAATGGGAGACCGCACACTTCACACCATTCTTTACTCAGCTCGTATACGCCGTGGGTTGCCGTCGGTCACTAAAGTGGTCTTTGCCGTGTGGCGGCAGTCTCTGCGCCGTATGGGTTGGTGGGGCAAACTGACAGCCGAAACGCCGCTGTGGCACAATGGCATGCTCCCGGAATTGGCGGCCTTAGCCGGGTTCGAGGGCTGGGAGGCTATTGGAATTACACAATTGGGCCAGGTCATGTCGGGCACCGCCCTCAAGTCCTTTGAGGACCTCCGTGCGGAGTTCCAGATGTCTCACTCCCAGTTCTTCCGTTACCTCCAGCTGAGGCATGCCCTGGCCCCGAGTATCGCCGGCCTCGACTCCCTGCCCGAGTTCAGCCCCATTGAGGCGAAAGTGTTTATGGGTGACTTGGGAGATAAGAAGGTCTCTAGGATCTATCAGTCCCTTGTTACACACTGCTCCTCCACTCTCAGCTCCCTTCGGGAAGCGTGGGAGGTGGATGTGGGCGCCCTGGACGAGGATGATTGGAGGGAGGCACTGGAGTCCCCACGTGGCACCGCTGTTGCGGTTCGGCTCCGCCTGATACAATTCAAATACTTACATCGTGCCTACTACACACGTGAACGCCTGTGGAAGGCTGGTTTGATTGCGTCCTCGGAGTGCCTGCGTTGTGGGGAGGTGCCTGGCTCTTTGCTGCATACAGTGTGGTCGTGTGGTCGCCTGGCTGGCTTCTGGAGGGGAGTATGGAGTTGCCTGGCTGAGGTCCTGGGATGGGATCTTCCTCGTACCCACCGCTTAGGCCTGCTGCACGTTATGGAAGGGGTAGGGGGTAACGTCTATAAGCGCCACCTGTTGCTCCTGGGCCTGGTCGTGGCCAAGCGTGACCTGGCTCGGGCTTGGAAATCTGTAAGGGCTCCCCCCCTGTCTGCATGGAAGGCTGGGCTGGACTACTTCATGGGTCTTGAGAAGCCAGTCTTTGAGGCGCGAGGTTGCCCGCGCAAACATTTCAAAATCTGGAAGCGGTGGGCCGACTACCGCTGCCTGTCCTTGGAACCCCCGGCGGAACAGGAGGAGGACATTTGATCGCAGTGACATTTCTGGCCCGAATGGCAAAGCCCTGGTTGCATCGGACCCGATTCTTTTATGTGTACCGTCTTTATGTTGCCTCTGTACATGTGTGGGGGGGGGGGGTGTTGGGTAGGGGTGGGGGAGTAGTTGGGGTTGGGGTGGGCAGTTAGGACGTCTTTAAAGCTGAGCTTCATCATTTGATTCATGGATTAACGAGTATATCACTGTGCATTGATACTGTTGTGGGGATCTTGGTATGTGAAGATACCACATTCTTGATACTCTTCTGCTCAATAAAATTGGTTTTGGAAAAAGCAAATGGCTATTAAAAACAAGTTGTCAACGCAGCGTTTCAGTTTTTATGATGACACCTTCATCAGGACAGGGTTTTTAAAAACAAACTCTTGTTACATTAGAGACGTATTCCTCTGTAATCAATTCGAGGAAGGAATCCTTAAATCATCACAGGACACCATTTATTAAAATTGATGTCAATGGTCCACACATATCTTTGTGTCTGAAACTTCACTTTGTCATGGAGTTTTCTTTATATGAAGGAAAAAGGAGCCACCATTATAAGGGATTTGGGGATTTGGGGTTTTGGGGTAACAATCCCCCCCCCCCCACCCCCCAATCATCCAGGCTAGCTTGAATCCAGTGGCACTACGAGTAAGCGAGTGGGTCCAAACTGGGGTGGCGTAGAGAGCAAAATAATGATGGATTTAACCAAGATCAGTTCACTGGGGATGAATGTTTGAATGCAGCACTCCTCGAATAACAGGACACTCCCTTTGATCTGTTATTTCTGTATATATCACATGCTTTTAAAAAATATTTTTCAGGGAATTTACAAGGACTTACAAGACAAGCTGATACATTATGTTACTAGAGAAGCGGATGAATTACTGCAGAATATTTTATTTTAAAGTGCTTCATTTATATGCTATGGATTCTTCAGTGGAGTCGTTGAGGGTACCCAGAGTCCAAGTTCTACAGTTTGCCAGTTAAGGTGTATACAGAACAATAGCTCGCCCTCATGAGTAGAGTTGTTTTTATAGGTTTTGTGCTTGCAAATGTAATTTAAGTTGTAATGATCCCTTTCATCCTTGAGACAGTGCTGCATCATCCACTCCTCCAAGCTCTCCTTTGATCCTTCTTCACTACTTCTCCACTGTTGGTCCTTAGCCCTCTCCCCACACGAGGCAGTGTCTTGATCAATATGTGATCTAAGGTCTTGAGGGAACTAACGAGCCTCTGGCTTCTAACCTCCGTTGCTGGTAGTTGCTTCATCTTTTGAGATATGTTCAATCTCCAGTTGTTGAAACTAGTACCCTTTTTAACTGCTGCTCTTCGTCCTGGCTGTTTGCTACTATTTTGATTCTGCAACTGTACCTCTCACGATGAGAAGCACAATAATCTCAGAGTGCTTCCTGATGGGACACAAATCATTTCTCCTGACTTTAAGACCAATCATGATCCTGACTCTGGTCAACTTTTTACGACATCCACTGCTACTAGTGACTAGTGATGGTCAAGAAAGAATGTAAGAATGCAAACTCCATTCTTAGATTGGCTGAGACGTGATGCAAAAAGCAATACGTTGCATAATTTGAGATGGTTTACAAAATTAGCAACTAGCTTAACTGATATGATCATTAGAAAGGCTCAATTTTTCATTCCAACAGAAATAAAACCCAGCAATAATTTTCTTAAAATAGATTGTTTTTATTTGTCAAGAAAGAAATTATTTCCATTCAAAGTGAAGGTATGTATTTTTTAAGAATGTTGCTTTGGAGTTCAGAAATCAGCACTTTATTTAAGGCAAGTTGTTACTGAGCGATCCATTTTTTTTTAATAAAAAAAAAAAATGTTAATAGGTTTTTTTTTTTCATCATCGTAGCCGAAAGCTTCAAACTTAATACAACCATAATGTAGCATATCATTCCACATTCCTTTAGCATTAGTACAAAAACAATATACAAAGTCTCATCTAGATCCACAGTCTACTTATATTCTTCCCTTATAGGTCAGACACTATTTTCAATGTTCCTCCTCCGAACTGATCTCATTTCGTTCTGGTGGTGGTTCACAAATGTCTCCCCTGAATTTGTTCCATGCTCCCCACACCCTACTCCATTTCCGGGGGCATCCACGACTATTAAACACTGTCCTTTCAGCCACCATAGCTGTGTCCATGTCTTTGCACCAGGCAGTTAGGGACGGCACTTCCGTCGCCCCCACTTTTGCGCAATATTACGTATAGCAACCATTATCCCCAGTGTGGCCCAATTCTGCGCCGAATGAGTAAGGTCGTTTGGATCCCATACGTTTAACAAACACCTCCTTGGTTCTGGTACCAATGACACCCCTGCTGTCTGCGATATTCTCATTACTTTCCTCCAGTAATCCGCGATTTTCGGACAGTGCCATATGGTGTGGTAAAAGGTACCTTCCTCCCCACAACCTCTAAGGCAATAGGGATGCTGTGTTTTCTGTATGTATTCTGTTTGGAGACCAATGGTCTAATAAACATACTTTTACTACTACTACTAAAAAAAATAGGGATGCTGTGTTTTCTCCCATTTTGTATATGGTGTGTCTAGTGTAGTTGGTGCGCTGTAGGATTTTAAACTGCAGTAGCCTAGGTCGCGGGGGTATGCCCACCTCCCGTCGCGAGGCAAGTGCGTCCTGCCAATCCGTGTCAAGGTCACCTAAGTCACGGGCCCATTTGTCCCGGAGTGGTGTTGTGGGGTCCGGAAGGTTAATAACTAATTTCCGGTAAGTGAATGACGTAGCCCTCTTTTGCATACATTCCGTCAGTAGCCTGTCCTCCAAGGGAGAGTCCTCCGGTACCTCGGTACCGTGTGATATGGCCGTGGTCAGTGTGTGATTTATCTGCATGTAGTGAAAGATTTCAGTGGGTGCCATTTCGTATTGTCGCTGAAGATATTTGAATGTGACTACTTTTCCCCTTAGACCACATGTCCCCCACCGTGGATATTCCTATGGCATCCCACTGCTCAAAGCCCTTGCTATTTCTGAGTCGTCCCAATCGCTTAGTGTCCCAAAGAGGAGTAAGTTGGGTTAGAACCCCTTGGCAGCCCATTTTTGCCTGCGCTGCATGCCATATTTTTACAGTGTGCTGTGTGGGCCCTAACGCAGGGGTTTGCCCTCTGTTGTAAAGTGCAGAGAGTACATTTCCAGGTCCCAATAGAAACCTGTATGCGGGGTCTGACTTTCGGGCATTTATCCACTGGATGATCATCTTTAATTGTGCCGCCCAGTAATACAATTGTATATTCGGGAGTGCTAATCCCCCCATCGTACCATCCACGGGTCAACTTATTCTGTGCTATACGTGCCGGTTTGTTACCCCATAACAGGTTGGATACTTGGGCTGCTATCTTTTTGAAATAGCCTGGAGGTACAGAGAACTGCGTATTTTCTAACGCATACAAAAAGCTGGGAAGCTCTCTCATTTTAAAGAGTGCTGCTTTTCCCAACAGCGTCAGCGGTAACGACTCCCAGTGTGTTGCATCTCTCCTCAGACGCTCCAACGGGGGCACTACATTTCAGGAAAAGAAGTAATTTGGGTTGGTTGTAATGTATATACCTAAATACTTAAATGTGTTGTCCGCTACCCGGAGTGGGCAGTCAGCAGGAAGTTGTGGCGGGGGGCTTGCAAAACATATAGGATAGATATGGACCAGTTTATTGTGTATCCCGTTGCCCTTCCGAAATGCTCGCAGATATTGAGAACTAGTATGGAGCGCGTATAGGGAAATGCGATCTTCCCACCCATCTGTCCACCTGAGACCCTGTATCATTGGCTCCCATCTGATCCATGCTGCCAGCGGTTCCAGCTCCAGGGCAAAGAGCTGTGGTGACTGGGGACAGCCCTGACGCGTTCCCCTTGCAAGTGGAAAATCATCGGAGATGTACCCATTAGCTGTAAGATGTGCTACTGGTTTAGTGTACAGAAGACTAATCCACGCGCAGAATTTGGGGCCAAAATCCAAGTGATGAAGTACTGCGAATAGGAAGGCCCACTCCACCATATCAAACGCCATTCGCGCGTCCAAGGAGAGTACGACCGCTAACTCTTGAAGATGTGGAATTCTGGCCAGCACTCCATGTAGGCGTCTCGGGTTCAGTGCCGTGTTTCTGCCTGGCATAAACTCAGACTGCTCTGGCTGTATCAGGGTCTTGAGATGCTGCTTCTCCCTCTTGTGCCCTGCTATAGAGGCTATGGCCTGCCCTCTAATGACAGCTTTGTAAGCCTCCCATAGGGTAGTCGGTGAGCCGACTGACCCAGCTTTTTTTTCAAAGTAGTGTTTTGTCGCCGTGACGATTGCTTGTTTTGATCTTGGGGACCTGTAAAAAGCCAGGATAAATGGGGTAAATACGCCTCGGTGTCTTGTGGTGATATGAATACGTTAATAGTACTGGGGAGTGGTCCGAGATGCCCCTAGGTCTGATTTCTATACAATCAATGTTCCTAATACTATCCGCCAATGCCAGGAAGTAGTCTATTCTAGAGAGGCAGTTATGTACCCCTGAGTGGAAAGTGTAGTGCTGTCGTGGGGTGGTGCCGTCTCCACACGTCAATAAGCCCAAGCGCCTCCAGAAAACCTTGAAAACGAGAGACGCCAGGCACACGCGCCCTTACAGGGCGTCTATAGACTCGTTAAAGTCCCCTCCTATCAGGAGTTCCCCTGCCAGAAGATCAAGTAAGAATTCGCTTAGGGCTGGGAGTGCTATCGCCTGTAGTGCTGGAGGGATGTATGCTGATACTATATTGATCGACCGTCCCTCCCAATGACCCAGTATGGCCACAAATTGGCCTAGGTGGTCTGTTTTTGTCTTGTGCACTATTAATGGAGATGGTTTATTTTACCAGGATGCCAACTACTCTGGAACCAGAAGAGAACTCGGAGTGCACTATCATTTTGTACCCCCATCTGTCCATTGCCTTACATGTGGTACCTGTGAGGTGTGTTTCTTGCAGCAGGGCTACCGTCTGGGCGCACCACTTCAGACATTGTAAAACCAGGCCCCTCTTTATTTTGTCCCCCAGGCCACGCACGTTCCACATGAGTAAGGACAGGGGGGTCACTTGGGTCGTGGGGTATGACTCTGAGTCTGGGTCCGCTGGGGTGTGTATCGCCATGTCGAGTATAGTTCATGGATGCTGGTTTGGAGGTTTCTACGCCCTGTGTCAGTCGGCCAATGTGTGAGAGTGCTACAGTCCTGAGCCGCTGAGAACAAAAACCAATAACATACAAAACCATAGTAAGTCCCCACACCCCACCCCCACCCTGCCTCCCTGCCAGACAGACTCAAAACTACCTGCCTCCCCAATTTTGCAGAGTGCTCAGTCCCAAATCCCCGAAAACAGTACTTGCGTTTGGGAGGTGAGCGGTCCAAGGACGGTCTCAGTCCTTCCCCCACTGCAAAGACAACTTTTTTCCATAAAATATGGTTCATCTCTTCGTGCACGTAAGTTAGTCTGTGCGCCACCGCACATTTCCCAGACGAAAAATGTCCATTGTTCCCATTCAATCTCACTGGTTGGTCTCATTCTGGTGCGTGTGATCCTCCTCTCGCTCCTGGGCACTGTCCTCTGGGTCCCCAGCCATCCCGTGACGTCGCTGGCTTCTCTTCAACCGTTTTGGTCCTCCCACCCGACGCCATCCCTTGAGACAGTCGTGCGTCTCTTCAGGTGTTTCAAAAAACCAAGTTTTCCAGTCTGCCACCACACGCAGTCTCGCTGGGAATAGCATTGAGTATGGTAGCTCCCTGGTTCTCAGTTCTTTCTTGACCTCCATGAAACTCCTGCGGCGCTTAGATACCGCTACCGTATAATCGGTGAAAAATGACACCAGGGAATTCTGGACACGTAGCGGCGGAGCCACCCTTGCTATCTGTAATATAGCGTCCCTATCCCTGAAATTAAAGAGGCGGGCCAAAACCGGTCTAGGGGGGGCCCCGGGTTTGGGCTAACACCCCCCCCCGCACTCTGTGGGCCCTCTCAACTGAGGAAAAAGGTCGAGATCCTCCTGGGTTGGAGTCTAGTTTTTATGAGGTCCTCTATGTATAAGTCCATGGCTGGTCTCCCTTCGCTTTCTGGAATTCCCGTAATTCTAACGTTGTTACGCCGGGAGCGCCCTTCCTGGTCGTCCAGCTTTGCCATGAGTTTGTTCTCTGCCTCCAGGCGAGATTTACTTTTTGTATCAGAGCAGTAGTATTTTTCGTCAGATTTTGTCACCTGCTCGACCTATGTGACCCTGGCTGTCATTTTTTGAAAGTCTGCTCGTAGGAAAGAGACATCCGCTGATATTCATCCCACCGTGGATTGTACACTGATGAGAGCAGTCATTATGTCTTCCAGGGTTACCTTGTGTGCCCCTTCCTCTCCATGGGTCTGGTCTGCAGGGCCTTTACGCTCAGGTAATGGAGGGAAGTCCTTGCCCTAGGCAAATTTGTCCTGTTTGGTCTGGGCGGTCGTGCGTGGGCTCCTACCCACATCCCCGCCCTGATAGGTCGGCGCTACTCTGTATTCGCCGCCGCCTGCCGCGAGACCGTCTGCCCAGCGCTGCCTGTCTGTTTTCCCTCTGTGCCACTGGATACTGCTATGAGGTCTTTAGGTGGTGATGCAGGGCCAGGAACGTCTCCCACGCCACTTACCTGCTGCGTGCGGTTTAAGAATCACACACCTCTGTTGCCGAGGCCAGACGCTGGGTAGTCTTTGTGCGTCTGTTCCTTCAGCTCTTCTCAGTGTTTAGGGTCCATGAGCCCCGTCTCCTCCGGCGTATGTATTTGATCCCCACTGCCTCTAGGAGTCACAATTCTCCTCATCCACCCCGATGGGCACCTGCCTTCCCGATGATGGGGGACCCTTCCAGACGTCCCTCAGGCCAGGAATCCCTACCTGGCCTGGTATTGTCGCAGCTACGGGCGTCTTCCACCCCCTGTCTCTGTCCTGCTGGGCCCTCACTGTAATTGAGGCCCCGGCTTCACCTCAGCGAGCAGGCCGCACTACACCTACTCTCACCACTGGGCCCTGAAGCTGACAAACTTGGTTTAAAGCGGGGCCACCGGTCTCACGGGGTTGCCCACCCGCATGCTTCTGGCCCGCCCCCGGATCGCTGCAGCTCCCAAAGTGGCGTCGTATCTCCGCACACAGCCACGACAGGGCCTCAAGGAGGGGGGGGGGTCTCTGTGGTGACCTCTTCATCAATAATATGACATCCAGGAATTGGTACAACGTATTTATTTGACTCGTAGTTCAGGAGATAAAAGTGCATGCAGCAGATCATACAGGTAACAGTAAATTGAATCATGACATTCTACAATCCCAGAACACCCTTCAACAAAGTTCTATTACATAGTATAATTCCATTGCTCATTAAAGAAACATGCAACCACTACACATCCCCCTTCTTTATAAAACTAAACATAAACAAATAAATAAATATTCACAAACGCTGAACTGCCTGAGTTTGTCACTCCAGAATAGCGTATCTCATCTGCAGAAGGAACCTGGATAATTTGATCTGCAAGGATATCTAAAACATGCGTGGAAGTAAAAGAAGCGATAGGCAAGACTAATTGCTACACCCTGCACATCCCCTTCCTTAAGATTTGCAAACAAAAAAAAAACAATTAAATATTATACTCTCTACCACTATCTACCACGTCTTCTGAATCAAAATTAGCCTCTGGTTATACAACTAAGCTAAGAAAAGTGTTCACTATAACTTTTGCGATGCCTAGGCTTTAGTACTGCTATGAATATATACATTTTTTTTTATACTTCTTCCAGGGGTGGTGTAAAGCAATGAATTCTACCTGAACTAGTTGCAAAATTCTACAACACATCTGCTTCAAAATGGAACACCACTGTTAAGGCAGCCTAATACGAAAGTAACAGTGGATTCCATTTTTTTTTAACATACTTACTTGTCAAACTATGCTCATATCAATATGTTTTAATACTTCTATCGGTCCAAAAGATTTCTGGAACATTTTAATTTTGGAACTTAGTTCAACATTTTAACCCCAGAAGATAATCTCTATGTCATCTTCTTTTAATACCACCCCAGGAAATTTGCTAGAAACAGTACACAACATATAATATTTGCAAAAAAAAAAAAAAAAAAAAAGTTAAACAGGCATAATATCTTAAAATACCGAATCAATACACTACATAAGTTTGGGTCCTGGGTAAATCCCTAAAGCAGCATAGAATGCCTACTGATAAGCAAGGAACACACTGTATATTATGAACGAAAACTTGTAGACTTGTAGACATCTTATTTATTCTAGCTGAAGATCAAGATAAAACTTCCCCTATTTAGTATTATAATTAGGTGAGCTACTTCCAGCAACCAAAACAACGAGAAAAGGACGAAACTTCCCGCAAAGGGATATAATGCTGAATGTATCCATACTCATAACCAGAATACCCATACCCAGGATATTTGAAGAAAAGGAGAAAAGTGGCCACAAAGGTTTGACCCTAATCTCTGAGAACTTTCAGGGGCTGATGTTCAATAACTTTAAGTCCCTCCACCCTAATACCGGTGGACCATTTCTTGTAACATACAGTTTTCCCATAGCATGCCTTCCCTTAAAACGAAACATAAGGGTCCTAAACCCTAGAATATCAACTCTTCCTCCTGTAAAACTTTCGGCAATAACATCATCAGTTTCTAACCACCCTCCTATTTTATCCACAAAGTGACTTTTCCACATCTCTTGCGGCACCACAGTGAACGGTGAACTCGAATCTACCACCAATCGTAATATAATTCCACTCACAGAAATATCGCAAAAAGGATTAAATGATGAGACATTAGAGGCTCCTGAATCCACTTTGTTCCACCTTGATGCAGAACAATCACCCTTATGTCGAGCACGCACCTCTTTTTTGTTCTTTCTGTTACACCTTCGCGAAAAATGTCCACTCATTCCACACTCCCAGCACAAGGTAGAACTAGCAGGAAATTTTTCAACGTGAGCCACATGTGAATAACCTCCACCTCCAACACAATTTACGTTGGTACACTTCTCTTTCTCATTACTTCTAAATCTTCTTCTAACATGGAAACCCGTTTTCCCTTCCTCAAACATATCGGTTTCAAGATTCTTATACCTTGTTCCCTCTTCTACCACTTCTCCTGCCGTTTCTACTGACGTCTTGTTACCTTGCGATAACATCGCTTTAGAACGAGGATTAGCCAATCCTGCCTTTCCAACAAAGGCAATAGTATCTGTAAGACAGTTAACCCCTAACTTGTCCTGTAAAGACCTGTTCCTGGTATGCCCAACAACCCGGTCAGAAGTTAATTCCTTGTAACATAGAGCAAATTCACAATCCTTCACTAACGCCAAAGGAGGATCTAAAGTCTTCTGGGTTTTGTTTGCACTATCACAATTGAAACATTCACGAACTTTTCTCTCTATATCAACCTCAATCTTAGGCCTCCAATACAAGACCTTTATGTTTCTCTTGGTGCGAGAGATTTCTGGGAGCTCTGCATGGCCTATATCCATAATCCTGTCTCTAATACCTGAATGAGGCACAATCCTTCCTCCCCTGCAAACAAAATCCATTTTCATACTCAGTTCATCTCGCACTTTCCAAAATGGCCTCAATTTTGGATCACCCTTAGCTTTGGTTGACCAACCATTAACGATTTTGTCCTTGACTGCATGCAAAATTGTGTCATCCTGGTATTCCTTCAGCCACACTTGTTCAGAAAGGCCAGGAACACTATCAAACACACCAGCTACATTATAACCTTTCCATGGAACCCTGTCTAATTCTGAATTTTTGTTCCTGGTGGTAACCGTTTTTGATCCATTTGCTGTCAGAGACATTATTGATCGTTTTACAGAAAACGAAAACCTGAAAGAAAAGTGGTTAGTTATTAGAAATGACTTTTCCGCAACTGATGTCTAACACAATATCTAGACAATTATTTGAAATACCATTTCATGCGTGATATCTTCGTGAAACAACAATTGAAATTCGAAAAAAAACACTTAGTTAATAATGTGTTCATATAAATTTGAATAAACCACTTCGTGAATAATATTGTCAAATAAATTTGAATAAATCACTACGTGAATAATGGTTCCAATTAAATTCGAACAAACCACTTCGTGAATAATATTTTCATATAAAGGGAAACCGCAGATACCAAACAATTCTTGTATTCGTTGAAAAATGAAAGCAACCACTAACTGAAAAATGTCTTCATGTAAAAGGGATACTAATTATATCTTCATAAAAAAAACTTCTTTCAAACACGAGTTACAAAGTGGCCTAATATCAGACTGATGCTTCAAGAAATTACTGTTACAAGTAAAAATGACTTGTTCCCGTCAGTGCTTCTGCCTTTCCTGAAATTTCCACAACGCAAGTAGTGGAACATATAACTCTTTTAAGTACAACCTGCAAAACAAATTGGGTTAGTAATACATACATACACGGTGGTCCAATATTAAACTGATGCTTCACGAAATTTCTGTTACACGTAAAAATGACTTGTTTCCATCAGTGCTTCTGCCTTTCTTGATATTTCCACAACGTGAGTAGTGGAACATATAACCCTTCAAAGTAAGACCTGCAGAATTTATTCTTTTTTTTTTTAAGATGGTCAACAACTGTAGATTTAATCGTGATGATGCTATCGCGTTGGATAGCGAGATGTGAGATGATGTTGACCGGCTAGCTGACGTGTATTCTACGTGTTGTAATTCCAAACTTGAAATCGAAACAAGTAGTTCACTGGTGTAATTATGAGAATTGTCAGATTAAGAAGTAAAAGCTGTGTGCATCAGCGTGCACAATATTACTCCAAGAAAATTGTATGAATATTCTTGTAAATAGTTGTCAGCGTCGAGTTCATTAAACTGTAAGTTCAGTAACTTGAAGATTGTCAAGATTAATGTTACTGAAAGCGTAAAAAGTATGTCGAGAAATATTTGCTGACAAGCTGAAAATACACACAATTGTCCTCAAGAATGCAAAAATAAAATAAAAGAATGGAGTATTTGTGGAAGTACTGGAAATATAATTGTTCTCTTTTAATCTAAAAAGCGAACGAAAAGAATGGACTTCAAGAATAAATTTCACGCTGCATGCACTTTTTAAACTTAATGATATGCTTCATGAAAAATGTGCTATCCAATTTGATTGCTGTGGAAAGCGCTTGAAAATTGAATAAAAGATAGTCATGAATACCCACTTGAAGACTGGAGAAAGCGCTCTTCGTTTCCGTGGTTTTGTTGTCCTAGTAACCACAAGATGGCGGTGAAGAGCGTGATGACGTTTGCGACGTTGAAGAAACACACGTAGGCGCGCTTTGATGCGATGGATGGATGCGCGAGTAGGATTCAATTGTCCAAAATGACGTTGCTGCGCGCATGAAGCTGTGAAGAGCGAGGGTGAGAACGCGGCACTCGGTAAGCGTTAAATGCTTTTTTTTTTAAAAACGCACAACGCTAATAAGCCGAATCGCACGCTGGAAAGTAAAGCCAGGAAATATTTCCCCAAAATGATGAGGCTTTCATCAAAGTATGCTGTAGTTCTTCCACCTCTCCTCTTTCAAAACAGTTAATTGTAGAAATACACGCGAGGGCTTCAAATTGAGTTCAGAAGATCAAAACGATAACGTTGGAGCTACAACATTGTAATTATCCACAAACGAATTAGGAAAATAAAGTCTCAAGGGTCAAGGGTGCTTCAAAATTCACAATTCTTTGAATTACTCACGATTAGAGTTGAGAGTGAAAACGTAGATGAAACGGTGAATTTTCAAAATAGAAGAAATCGTAGTGGAGGTTGATTACAAGTTGTGCCCATCTCGTTGCCAATCTGTGGTGACCTCTTCATCAATAATATGACATCCAGGAATTGGTACAACGTATTTATTTGACTCGTAGTTCAGGAGATAAAAGTGCATGCAGCAGATCATACAGGTAACAGTAAATTGAATCATGACATTCTACAATCCCAGAACACCCTTCAACAAAGTTCTATTACATAGTATAATTCCATTGCTCATTAAAGAAACATGCAACCACTACAGTCTCACCTTGCACACCGCTCCGGCACTCCAACGATCAACAATCAAGACAAGCCTATACCGTCGGCACTGTGTTCAGGGCCCTACGGCCGTCGCCCCTCGCAGGGATCCCCGCGCCTCGATCTTACTGGCCGGTTCACCTCAGCTTCCACTCCCCGGCTGCAGCAGAGTCGCCAGGCCGCTCCAGTCCTCGCTTCAGACCTGCACTACCATGCAGTGGATAACCACCGGAGTCAGGTCATTAGCTTCCGCCTGCACTCCGACACTAGTGTAGGTCTTTGGGGCCTGATTTGTGTCCGGATTATATGGCGGATTTATGGGGGAGTTTCCCCTGCCCTCGGAGCTCTCTCAAGCAACAGCCATCTTGCTCGGCTGCAAGCCACGCCCCCTGAGCGATCCATGGTTTAAACAGAGTTTACGGTTTAAGTATAAGAAATTTCAATATCAAACTTGTCGACAGTTTGTAGATCACACCTGCTCCTCATTTTGTAGAACTGTTAACATGTTGGATCTAGTAGCGCAGGAAACCGCTTCCCACCCACAGGTGTGTTGGGGTAAAGGTCCTTCCTTCTAACATATTGAATAGTGGTCTCACACATCACTTGGTTACATATTGTGCCTGTTGACAGGTTGGTACTTCCTCTTGTCTGCAAGTGGGCTGCAGGGCCATAAATGTCCCTCACTGCTGGCAGCTTTGGATGAGAGAAATAGATGAAAGCAAATCCTTGGGTGATGTCCATGCAACCTGCCACAGTGAACTTGTTTACAGCTGGAGTTAGAGGACAGGTGTGGTTGTACATTTTCTATCGGTGACCCGTCTCTGCTCGTTACGCAGCATTACTCAGGCGGATGCATTTGGCTCAGACGTCATTCCTAAAACGTGAAAGGGAACAAAAAGGCTGGCTGTTGCTATCTGTCATTTTGTGTGCATACCACAAAGCTCATTTAGCACTTCCTGTTTGTCTGATGTTGGAGATTATATCGTTCTAAGTAGGAGAAGACCGGATTACAGGACGTTGGAGCTCCAGAACTATAATTTCTCCCATGAAATCGTGCTTTTACTAGTGTAACACTCCCACTTTACTGTTTTCCGTCCAAGTTTTCTGATTTTCATACTTATTTCTAGGGAGGTGGTTTATCTAGGCAATTCATACATATTGAGCTTTGTACTCCATTGAGTTTCTTTAGCCCATAACAGAGATTAGCTATAGCCTAACCAAAATAAAAAGTTCTATGCTCCATAGTGCTTTGTGGTGAACATGGAAAGAGGACAGATGAGTGTGAAATAGGAAATGGTGGGCCGAGAAGGGGTGGAAGTGGAAGGTCCCAATGCATTGTTTCCTCGTACTGTTGATTTGACAGCTGTCATTTGCTGAAAGAATGATTTTTTTGTATAAGGCTGCAGCAGAACCACCATGGAGAGGTATCTGTGGTTTGATGATGATGATGATGAGAGATCGGCTAGCCTTGTTGGACTTCTTAATTAAAGAGATTGGTGTGACTGGGGAGGAGTGAGAAGGTAACATAGCTTTTCTGTTTTAGTGGAGGGCCATGTCCCAGGTACTTGTAAGCAGATGCATTGAGAGATTGCTCAAACAAATGTATTCTCTCCCACAGAGTGGGCAATGCATGTCATATAGCAATTTAATTGCTTTCTGTGTCATAAAGTCCCTTTACACTGGTATTGATGCCATCTTCTTTGAACATGTTGCTCTTTTACTTCGACTTGCTTCCCTTATTCCATCAGTCTTGCCTTGGAGTACAATTGCCACACTTTATTCCTGCATGAACCAGTCCTGCTGTGATATGCAAGTTCCCTGGTGGGGCTTAGTGGATTGTGGACTTTTTGATGGGATTTTGAGTTTGCAGGCTGTTTATTATGTTGGCCGGACCGAAGGGGGCAGGTCATGGGCTATGAAGCTACGTTTGAGTAACACCACTTGGGTGGCCAGTTGTTTGTCTCTCGTATTGCTGGATCTTGAGGCAGCTGAGTTGAAGCTCATATGCTTCTCAATAACACAGAGTTGTTATTGTGTCTGCTAAGACTTGCATTAGCCTTTAAAACCTTATGAAAACCAAGAGTCTCCACAGAACTTATTAGGACAACTTTACTTACACCACAAATAGTTCTTCCTTTTGCCACGTCCTAATTTCAGTATTTCTCCTCCAACCTTGATGCAAGTTTTGATTGAAATTCTCCCCTTTCAATTCAGTGCCTACTCATTAGAAAGGAGCAGTACCACCAATTGTTTTATGATTTTAAAGTATGTTTTTAGGAGGAGCATTGCTTAAGCCGGCATGGTGGAGGACCTATTTAATTGAACTCCTGCACAGCTGCTTTCTTTCAGTCTCCATCTTTAGTCACCCTGCCATGGTTCCACCAATTCCTGGTGCGCAGTGGCGTTGGTCTAGCATAGAAGGCCGTCAAAAGCCAGGATTTGCTTATCTGGATCCCATATTGTTCGAGTTAGTGTAGGTGAGGGGACATCACAAGGGGAGGGGTGGGGGGGCAAACAGGAAACCCATCACCACCTGTTCTTCATAAATGCATTAAAAGGAACTTACAATGTTAAACACAAAATAATATACTGCTAGTTCAACATCCTGTACAAAAAATGTTTAATCCTTTACTTGTACTACAGATGTGTAAGTTTTGTAAACCGTCTTGTAGATGAGTAAAAGTTATTCCAGTTTTTTTCAGAACTTTTAAGTGGCCAAAGCCTATAAAGCGATTACTATATTAAATAAATCTGCAATGCATTGCACTTAAAGCACAATTACCCACTGCATTTATCTATTTTGCATTGCCATATTCCGCCATAAGGCACATGGATCTAGTATTAAATGAGGTCATTATGCAAACAATATTTGATGATAAAGTATTGCCCTTCTCTCCTGATCTTAGTAATGCAAAACCACGCATTTGAGCTAGAATTTGTAGACACAAGTAGTATCGGTTCATTTTACTTAACTCCATTCTTTTTTTTTTTTTTCTTTTTTAGATCTTCGGGTTAATGCAATCCTGTTTGTAGAGGTAAGTTAATGAAAATAGCGTGGGTTTCATTGTCAATGAATCCATCTTATCCTGCCCTGTGTGTGAATGTCTTGCAAACTGGCTAAAACGTATTTCCTTTACAAAACTGCACCCAAATAGATGTTAATGTTGACCTTTCTTGTAGGCGAGCAAACAAACAGTTTGTCTACATTCTAGTGTATTTTTCAGTCCTTCTGACATGAAGTCAGTGGCAGCATGGCCGCTGGGGGTCCAACCTGCTGGCAGGTGTATGTGTTTTGCTTTTACATTGCGCCCGGACTGTTATGCATCATATGAAAATGCTGTTATGACCATATATCAAAAAAGTATATTGAAAGTAGTTGTGGGGCGCGGGAGGGTTAGGTTGAGATGACATTGGGTGCTGTATGTATTTAGGGGTGACCAGGCTTCTAATTCATTCCATTAGCCATGAACACTGTTATTGTTTATTACCAAGCACCCATATGGTGTATTTATCCATACTACATAAGATGTAAACAAGGTCATCATTTAGGTGTATCTGTCAAGCAGATATCCACCAAACTGAGCCCTCGGCATGTAACTAGAGGGGCTATTCATCATGATCTGAGGACTTAAATCTCAGGATGACTACTGACCATTTGCTACAGTACACAATTTGCTACGGGACACAGCGAAGTGCAGGCAGGTCCTTCAGCTAACTTATTCTCTCACATTCATCCCGATTCAAGAAAGTGTTGTGCTGTACCTTCCACATAGGCTCAATAAAAACCTTTTTCGAGAATAAATACTACAACCTTAAATTTACTGTTACAACGTGCATTTGTTATTGAAATCTTTGCAGTATGGTGAAAGTGGATAACTTGTATGTTTGTTGTGCCGGAGGGTGGCCCCACATTTTCGTAGTGATCACGCACAAACTCCATTTCATTAGTGGGGACATTTTGGAAAACCCCTGTGTTGGTGTTGATGTAGATGTAGAGGTAAGGTTTTTTTTACCTCCACAAGACGTAAAAAGCGAATGAGCATATGTCGTAATTGTTCATCTCTGTTATGGACTCTTGCCTTGCGAGTTATCACTGAAACGAACCCTTCTCTTAAGATGCCTTCTCTGTGTGGGGCAGGTGCAGCTTGTGGCTTCTTTGTTTTGAATGTGCCGAGACTCGGTGTGTGAATGGCAGATAGATACCTGCTTTCAGGAACTATTCCCTCAGCTGCCTGAGCCAGGGCGCGCACCTGCGGAGGGAGCCATCGGGCGGGGGCTGTGGCGAGTAGGGACACTGCTTCTGTGCGTCGTGCCACCCACTCCACCTCCGTCCCTTCCATTTTAAGGCAGCCCTGAACGTGAGGAGGAAGGCATGAGTCAGGCTGGAACCAATGGCACCGCAGTGATGCACTGTTTACTCTTTGCATAACACCTTCCCACCCTCGTTGAGTCAGCGCGATTTACCAGGCGGCTGGGATTTGAAGGGAAAGAATACGACGCGGAAGGTGGGAGCGCGCAGTCGTGCGCGAGCTGCTCGGCTTTGAGGAGGCTTTCTGTACTTCTGTGGATTATTTCACGTCAAAAGGCTGATTGTTCCTGGCAGAATGGAGGTAAGAGTGAGTTGCTTTAAACGAGGACAGTTTCGGCTTCTGAATCGATATCCCGACATTGTACTCTGTCGGACTTCTTTTGGTATCGGGAGAAATGTTTGGTGTACTTTCTAGCAGTGCCAGGAATTATTGGTGCTGTCTCCAACCCCCCACTGGGCCCCCACCCTCCTATTCCCCTCTCCTTTATACCTGTTCTACTTTGAAAGATGAAAGGAGTATTGGGCAGAACGGCTTACTTCCGGGTTTGTAGTCTGAGGTTTTGCTTGTATGGTGGCACTGTCTGAATAAAAACAAATGTAGCGCTGCTATGGGGTCTTATCAGGTAGTGGGGACGCCTGTTGTTCCGGGAGCATGTTTTAAGATCCCCAGTGTGCCAAGTTTGTGAAGTGTTGCCTCGGTGTTTCCAGGTCAGTAGAATGAGTTTCCTGTCTTTGGCGGTAGTGATGTCCGATGGAGACCGCGACCTTGAATGGCTTCTCGAGGCTTCCGTATTTATCATAACTATCTTCTATCGTTATTTTGTTGGCGTGCAGTCTGCTGTAAGCGGCCTCAGTGGTGGAGAATAAGTGGACTGAGCGCAGGGACTGATACATTACCCCGGGGAGGCGGCCTGGGGTTAGATTTCGATATTCTAGTTTCACAGTCCTCACACAAGGACACCTCACCTCACCTCCTCTCCGCTGTGGGCACCGTTGCGCTGGCAAAGCTCGGTCCCGCCTTGGTAAGACATGTTTAACTACACGCTTGTAGCTAGCTTACCTTTTTAAGGGTAGTGAGGCGGAGTGTTTGTCTAAAAAGGCCTGCACCTTGGAGTTGAGTCAGGACGCTGGAGGGAGTGCACCTCTATTCACAGGGGGCAGGCAGACAACTGATGGAAAAGGGAGCACGGCAAGAGTTTTTTTTCTACAGTATACGATCTGTACAGTTAGTTGGGTGGGTGCATTGCAAGTGTCCAGCTTATGTACAGGAGTACTTGGTTCCACAACAAGTTTTCAGGATATCGGCATAAAAATGCCTCTTACATACACGAATTCTGGATGGAACCCATTAACATTGTTTCTAGCTGTCCTGCCAGTCCTGTTTTAGGGTATGTATTTGGTGCTCGAGGAAGGCGCTGTATTGCGAGCCCCATAGCTCTTTTAATAGTCAATGAATTAACTACTAAATGAATTACCCTTTAATTAACCCTTCTGTTGGCGGAGGTTTGAGGGTGGTGGAGGACGAGAGAGGGCTCTGTGGTGTATTTAACATTCTTCTTTTGGTTGTGAAGGGTTGATGGATTGTGGGAATTACGTGGAAAGGAAGGTTTATATGAGATCATGAGCATGCAGAAAATAGTTCTACATTTTTTTGAGGGTGTGGTGAGTGAGAGGGCAGTGGGGCAGTATAAGTTACAGGGGAATCCACAGAGGAATTGTTTTTGGACAACAAAACATGGATGGAACGTTTGAGGGTATGAGAAATATCTAGGCACTTTTCTAGAATGCAGCAAGGCGGTTTGGTATGGCGTGAAACAACAAAGGTACACTGGGCTGTGATGAGAAAATGGCCGCAGTTCAACTCACAGAGGAGCTAGGCTTGGGAAAATGGCACTTACACCTAAAGAGCACATTCTTAATCTTGCGGTCTACACACCAATTTACCCATAATGTTACTGTTATTGGGTACTTGCCTATCTCACAATCTGCCATTAGTAAGACTTTGCTGCGCTTTTTGGTAGTCAGAGGTGACACTTTCAAAAACTTCCATCACACACCAGTGTGTTTTGTGGAGGTGTATGGTGGGAGGGTAGATTTGGGAGGGTAGATTTGCTCATGTTATCAGTTTGTAATGGTTTATGGTTGGTTATACCAAATTGGCAACTCGAATCCTGGCATCTGATAGACTAAGTTCAAAAACAGAATAAAGTCGCTGCCTCAACTCTTGAGTTCAGCTTCGACTGCCCAGTTAGCCTGTAGCGTATGGCCAAACACCTATTCTGTTACAGAGTATGTTTGACTTAAGTAACAGGCTTGCAGAAGTTTTGACATCCCAACTGTTGTATTGAGGTTGCATTTGCATATTGCTTCATAACCCTTGTGAGTTATTGAGACACATTTGCAGATGGGCAACATGCTACTCTGTCGGTGAACTTCGATGGAATAATCTGTCTTTTATGAGGGCAGTGTGGGAGGTGTTGTGTGCTTAGCATGTCTATACCATGAGCAAAAGGGGTGTGAGATGGAACTTTTAAGCTTGTGAGGCGCGAAGTGTGTGGTTGGAGAGGTGTGAGAATGCAGTGTAGCATATGTTTTGTTACGTAGTACATATTTATAAGTAAGGTGTGTTAGTGTCGTGCATGTGACAGGGCTGCTCATATTGTGTCGCTGCAATCGTGTAAGTGTACGTAGGCATGCGATGAGAGATGGTGGCACAAATGGTTGTGCTAACCATCAGTAGGGGAGATTTGTTTCCGTTTTGTAAGGGGTTGCCTTTCGTTCCATGCCTTTCAGGCCATGTTAATGAACAGAGTTATCCTGTCTTAATCTGGCTGGCGAGTTCGAGAGGGACCTAGTAAGGATGGAGTTGGTAAGTGACCCATAAGGAAGGCAGTTCACTCCAAGGCCTAAACAGTCGCAAACACTAAACAGACCTGATGGCGGTGCTCAAAGCCTTTTAAACCTACTCGACCCATTCCACCTGCCTAAGTATATGAAGTCTTGAGCCATTCCACTTGCATAAGTATATGAAGTACTTGAAGATGTATTATGAGATTTGGGTATTAATATGTCCAGGACGAGAAATAATGGTTGGAACTCAATAAGCAGAGAAATAACAAGGAAGAGAACAATCCAATACAAGTAGTTCCTTGGAACCTTATCCGTGACGGCTGCCTCAGAGTAGCGCGGGGGGGGGGTTGAAGAATAAATTAACATAGAAACAATTAACTTGCTGCCGTGCCGCCACCTCGCATAGTCCTCTGAAGCAGGAAGCACAGGCTCCTTCCCCTAAGCCAATCACAACGCATAAATGTTGTGATTGGTTTGAGAGCCGCGGATCGGCACTCAGACAGTTAATGGGAGCATGTGCATGTTCCTCACCAGGCTGCGTAATGCAGCATTGTGTGGAAAATGCATAATGCGCAAGACTTTTTGGCCAACCCAAGAGGGCCGGACAAACCGTCATGCTCACTTAAGTGCCCACCATTTCTCCACTTGCTGGCTCGCCCCGCCCCTCCCAATAGAGCTGCATGACAAAGGGAAAATAAAATGATAATAGCTTAGTGTTATCATTTTACTTTTCCTTTTTCCACTGCAAAAATGCAGTGTGGCGGCGCTCCTCCGCCTTAGCAGGTTAAGTCCCCACTGAGCAGTCATACAGCAGAGGCACAGAAACAGAAGTTTGACATTGCAAGCACTGAAGTTTTCTGCTCTGGCCCTGAACAATCCATACTTGTCATACTGTGGGCTACCACTCCATCCCAACACCGAGATACTCTAAGCAGAAGTACATCTGAAAATACCACCATCTGCCCTCCTCCATTAGAACTTCATTTTGGTGCATATTTTGTACAGCCATTACTGCACACTAATCATTAGCTCATGCCAATCCTGTCGCTGCTTTCATTCAGGGATTGGGTGGGCAGTGGCGTAACAAAACTTACAAGGTACATGGAGGGGCCTGCGCTCCAGATTTAATCAGGAGCTCTCAGGCCAGAGTACTGTGCTGAGGGGGCACCCCTACTGCTCGACCTCCCCCCGCACTGCGGGCCTGTGTTACTATACTGTGGGTGGGGAGCCTGTGCTGTGTGGCCGCCAGGAGCAGAGGAGCAATGAGGCGGCCCGGGGTGGCAGCGGCCGGTAAGTGTTTATTATTATAATTTACCCCTGCGCTGGCCCACGACTTTGTTGCCAGCAGCCACCACTGCACTTACATCTTGGTGAAAAAGAAAATAGCACCCAACTTTTACCCCTTATGGGCTCCTGCAGTCGACCGCTGTGCTCAACCTTTGCATCACATGTTGATCACAAGTTTTTGACTTCTTAACTGAGAAACTTAATCTTGTGATGACTCACACTTGTTTTGTAAGGAAATCATCAGAACACGTGGAAACATACAAGTCGCACAATCCACAGTGCTAAGGAGCCAGAGAAATTGTAGAAGTGTGCTACACACTAGCTGAGCTAGTAACATGAAAAGTGTGTGTGTGTGTGTGTGTTTGGCCCTTTGATTTGAAGAAAAGTTTATTTCCGATTCTACATTCACACGTTACAATACTTATGTGGCTATAGCTGTAGACACAATTTTGCAAAGTGGTTTGATGAGCTAGGCTTTGTGAATGCCACTTATTCCTCTGGCTCTGAGCTTTAGCTCCACTGTAGTATTGTCCCAGATCTGAAAATAATCAGTTTTAGTCCTAATAGTAATATCTCCGCCCCTTTTCTTTGCAGCGGTCGCACATTAACCACCATCGTATTAGGTAATGCTAGGCACCGTTGTGCTACGGGGACTTGGATGGATGATGGCAAATCAGCAAAGTAATGAGGAAAACCGAGCGCAAAGTCTGACTTGGATCTAGATCTAAAATCTGTAACATGAGCTGGCCCATCAACATAGTTTGGCATTAAAAGCAGCAACAATGTCTTGCAAAAACGAAGATAAAGGCTTATCAAACTTCAAAAAAGTGTACTTTTAAACTTGTGTAGGAGTTTCGCTTTAGAGCATTAGATTGTATTGCTGCATTTTATTGATCAGAAGGAATGTTTCTAAACATGAACTTGGAAACCTCGTATCCAGGGCTTTAAGTGGGATGAAAAAAAGGAGGGGTCTCCCAAAGGGGCGTGCCCATTGTAATTGAGGGCGTGGCTTAACACGTATGTTAAAAATCTGTGCTTAACATAGTGTGCCGCTCAACTGGTATTTTGCTGTTTGTCATTGCATCCAGATATATAATCCAACCAGTACATTACGCCTACAACAAGCCGGAACTATTGGCTTGGTCAGTGGTTGTTAGTTGCATATAATAAAATAGCAACAACTATGGCTTAGCTGAATATAATATTAAAAATGGTTCAGTTCTGAAATGATGAGAATGAAAGTGTAACGAATATATTTGAGTTTACATCAAAGACAGTTGAGAGGGGTTCTGCCATAAATAAGATTTTTTTTCTGCCCTGAGAGTGGGGCTAGGAGCACAAATGGAGAGCCCGATAAGGAAAAGACCCGTCTCAGCACCTTCTTTTTAGAACTAACTGTGCTGAGCAACAGCAGGGCGCAGCCCACTTAAAGGCCTGCTCATACCCCTCCCTCCACCGCCCTGAAAGCGATTCCCCTAAGTGAAGCAAGAGGCGAGCCAATATCATGTATACCCTATCTGTCTCCCAGGCTTGTAGTCTAGAGGGAGCAGCATTGCAGTCCATCTAACCCTATACAAGAGGTTTATGTACAGCGCACATCCTTAACTGATGCATTTCAAGTTCCTGTCGTCCCACGGTAAGAGGCACAGAGAAACAAGTCAGTTGCCTTAGAGTGTGCAGTTTGGTCCAGCAGGGAAGCAGTGATTTTGTTTCCTGATAGTACAGTCAAGCTACTAGCTTAGTGCCTTACTTTCTCCCCATTTACGTCAAAGCTATGCAGGGGCGTAGCTTGGTCAGTAAGATGGGGGGGGGGTGCTTCAGATTTCTCAGCAATCACACTGGTATATCTTGTTAAAATATATTATGTAAAGCAGGACTCTATGGTGCTTAAGAGGCAGTGGAAAGAAAGAGGAGTGCAGATTGTTGGAGTACTTAAAACTGTTGTTTTCCACCTTAACAAGTATAAGGCAGAGACGAGCGAGAGATTGTCATTGTAGATATGTAAAAATCCTGGGTGAAATCTGCCAGACTTATTGCCATACACGGCTAAAAGGACCTGCACTCAACTATTTGCTACATAATACAATTTTTGGGGGTTGAAATCAGTGGCGGCTGCCTTGGAATGGGGGTGGTGGGCGGGAGAATTAAGAAAATACAGAAAATTAACTTAATTTAGAACGCCAATGCAGTCGCCTCTCCTCCATCCTCAGTCTCGCCTCTGGCAGCACTGAGCTGAAGCACCCAGGTTCCTAGACTCTCCAGCCAAACACTGTGCTGGATTAGTAGCTTGCTGATTGGTCAGACAGGGACTGGGAGTCTTGGCATGGTCTCCACCAGGCTATGCGACACAGCCAGGTGGAGAACATGCTAAATGCCCATGACTTTTTGGCTGGCCCAAGAGGGCTGTCCAAACCGTCATGCGCACTTAGAGAGTGCAAACCGCTCCTCACTCTACTCTCGCCAGCTCTCTCTCCGTAAAGAAAAAGATAATACGTCTTATTACCTTTTTATTTTCTTTGCCTTGGCGGAGGAGCTGCCACTTGTTGTAACGCATAAACACCCCCTGTGTCCCTGGCCAAATGCTTTGTCTTTAATTCTTTTAATAAACACATATATTACTGAAACAGGGAACATTTTAGAAAATGGTGACTGAGATAAGCGCGTGGTAGACAGAAGCCACACGAAGGCTCGGTTTGTTTTTGGCACGAAAATCCGGAAGAACCTCGAGCTGAGCCAGAGCCAATCATCTGGCTCGAACCTTCAGTGTCTCGCCCACCTGTGCGAGACCTCTCTGTCAGTGGCGTGAGGTGCGTTGTGAAAAGAAAAAGGAAAAAAAATGTCGTGCTTCTCTGCGCGGAATTTGAAAGCCGCTTCTCTGCAGAATACGTTTATTTCAGTGTTCTTTCTGCGCACAGAAATAATGATGGTAAAGGGGCTACTTTGTACATGTTCTGTTTCTTCCTGGGTACACCACGCTGTTTGCTTTTTGAAGTATTTTGTTATGAAACACATTAATGTCGCACGCCATTTGCAACCAGGAACATACTGCACGATCTTGGTGCATGTGCAGAATTCCTTATAAAGAATGACATTGCTAATTTATTGTTTTTAGCTGCCATCTGTTTTGTTACTAGCATTTGAAATTGTCCTTCCTCGCGAGTGGTGACTGCTGGGTCTTCTCTCTTCTAGAGCACTTCAGCTGTGTTTTATGAACATGTCGAAATGTTGTGTGTTGTAGCTCATCTATTACGGAATTGTTACTACAGCTGTTAGAATGGTTTCTGGAATGTTGTTCGCTTTTTTTTATCATTGCGAAATAATGTTCAGATGCCTGTGATGAGCAAAACTTAAGATGTTGGGCCCTTTGCCCTGTGCTTTTCCTTCCTGAACCCGTCCGAAGGTGTCTCTCAACACTTGTAAAGCCTTTATTTTTCTTTCTCGGGACCCAAATTTGAGGCCAGCCCACCAGGCTCAGAGCCATAAGAACGATGTGCAGTTTTTAGATATTTCTTGACCATTTTGTCTTTAGCTGAGTTTTATGTAAACAGAAAAAAACATCAATAAGCAGTTCTGAGAGAATGCCTTTGGCTCTACCACATGCCAATTTTCTTAAGCACAGGTTTTGATTAGACTGAAGTTCTGAACTTTTGCAGAAAGAGTGCTTCTTTTCCAGCCGTTGCCTTCTAGGAGAGCTTATGCATACTCAGTACAACAGAGCCGAGTGAGTTATGGTGACAAGCTATTGAACAAGGGTAATCATCTGATCTGTTTATTATTAAAAATGTTTGACAAAGGCAGTAGGTCTAACTTATTTATTGTGACAATCCTATGCCAAAATTATTAGATATTTAAATGTGCATTATTACACTGTGTTAAAACCTGTGGACTGGCCATTTTACAAGGATTCTCACAAATCACTATAGTGGGCAAGAGTTTGGGTCCCCGCTCTGATTTTTCCCTTTTAAGTAAATCTTGCAGTTAGAAAATGTGCATGTGATTAGCCTTTTTAAATCTTTTGGGAGGGTTTGAATGTTGTTTTGTCCGTTATTTTGTATGCACTTATTTTCTGGTTGAATGTCTCGTGGTTTCCTTGTGGGAAGGTTTTGGCAAAACTCAGTAGGCCTGAGTTTGTTATGGCAACAAGCTAAGGATAAAGGTTATAGACCTGATTAGTTCTTTGTGAACAAATATTTTGTTTTGATGTCATAGGCCTGATTAGTTTATTATGAAAAGTTCAAACAAAGGCAGTAAGCCTATCGCGAGAAGTGTTTTATAAAGCTGATAGTGATTTATAGATTGTCATTGCAATGTAATAAGCGCCGTAGACCAATATTGTGTTACATGGAATCTCACAGATTACCATAGAGAAAAAGGTTTTGATGTTGGTTACCCATATGACGAACACTTTGAATTGAAGATTTGCAATTTGATCATCCTTTTTGGACCAGTTTTGGTGGAGTATATGCAGGGTTACTGGAATTATGTGGCAAGGGAGGGCCAAATTATGCAACAGGGCTGAGTAAATTCTGCGCTCTAGAAAAGCCAAATAATGCAGCTAATTTTTTTTATAGTATTAGTTATTCTGTATTTTTTACACGTGTCAACCCGGTCTGGGGATTTGGGCTTCTTGTTAGTACCAGTTTAACACCCAAATATAGCCATAAGCAACATAAAGGTGACCAGTCAACCTTTGAAAGAAGCCTTCCACTGCGTGGCAACACATCCTTGTTTTCAGTAACTCTTGACCCGTTTGAGCTAGAAACATATTTGTGTTTGTTTAAACCTGCAGATTCGGCAGCAGATGATGGATTATGTGGCAAATGCGTCAAATCTAGAACAATGCAAAAATCGCTGCAGCCGCACGATCACATAAGTCCAGTGGCCCTGGGTATATGTTTTGCCACCTGTCATTTTAACACATCTGTGTACATATACACTGAATAGCAGAGTGCAAGAATGACGACTTAAATTGAATGGCTAAACTCAACCTTGACTGAAGAAGCAGTTTGTTGTAAGCCAGTTATAAACCAGACCTATTGGCACTGCCAGTACTTGTTGCAGTTTGAATGTGATTTCTCCTAAAGTCTCGTGCAGCGTATACTTCGATGGTAATGCAAAACTCAGATACTTGCTTTATCACCCGTCAAGGGTTAATCCATTAATTGCTGTGTTTTGGATAGGCCTCCTATAGGATGCACACAGGCCTCTGCTGCAGACATGCTGACCCACTGAGCTATTTTCTTTGTTCCACTAGAAGTGAGGAGATACTAGGAAACCTAGCCTTTTGAATCTCGGCAACAAGTCCGAATCTGTTTTAGAGGGTGGGTTGCGGACAGCTGTGAACCCCAGTGGAGCAAAATGAAAGGCTGTGCCCTGCGGCGCACTTGCATTTCCCTTCTTGGATTCACTTGTTTGCATCACTGCTAGACAACTGCAGCACGACCCTAAAACAACACGTCTCAGAGTACAATGCAAGCAGCTAAGAAGTTTAGGTCTCTATATACCGACCGTAGGGTTTAGGAGCAATAACTGGCAATTTGTAAGGTATACTAACAACTTGTTAAATGCAGGAGTAGGATTGTCTGGAGTTTGGCTTGGCCACTATCTAAAAATGTGAAATGTTTTACTTGAAGTAGCAGAATACCAAGGTGTATTTGTTTGCTCAGGATGCATAGTCTGCTTATTTTAACTCTTCACATCTGTCAATCCCTGGGTGGTCTTTAATTTAGTCATCCTACGTGTGTTAAATGACTGTCTGAGTGACTACCCTCACCTGGGTCTCTTGTGGCTGAAAATAAACTTTCACCCCCGCCTGCTTCCTTCCAGAAGCCTAAATGCCACTGCCTGCTGTAACCCATGGGGACATAAACGCGTGGCTATGCAGGACCAATGTAATGGCATTGGCTAGCGACTTTTTAAAATACACGTGGTTCCACACCAAGTGCGTTGAACTCCAGCAAAGGAATTCCAAGGTCTGCAGCCTCAGCAACTTAACAGTTGGAGGCCTTTGTTTAGTTCGCCCTGTGCTCCTTTTAACAGGAAGGCGTGTTTCCCCGGACTTCAAAGCTCCTTTGAAAGGACCTTGAAACGTTAACAAGAGGAGGTGTTGACTGTGTTATCCCGTGGCCTCAACAAATGTGGCTGGAGGTAGCTTCGACAAATGTTGAAAATGAAAACTCGTACAAAAGTGTCTTACAACCTCCGGTATCACCAAAGAAGAGTCACCTGTTGGATGTTTTTTGTTCCTCGTTTGCTTAAATCTTGTGTATCTTCGGCATTAATAATTTCTTTTAACATGAATGCATTCCTCATTCGTATGGAATTATTGTTAATATGCATTTATATGCAGTGGTTGCTCACTGTCCGTTTAGTATGTGTAAGATTTTCGGTCGTGAATTTACCAATGGATCTGGACATAACATTCTCCCCTTTGCATGCTTGTGTTCGAACAACTTCATAGTCCCCTCTAGGCAAAAGTTTGAAAAATGTAGACCCTTTTATCCACATCCCCTGGAGACACTGGTCTCTATTGTGATCCAACCAACAAACGTATCTCTAAGTTCAAGCCAGCCTCTGAATGATCAAAAGAGGAGCGGAGGGACCTTTTGGGGGTGTACCATTGGTAGTGTTTGAGATGATCAGGTCCAGAGTTGTGCAAAGCTGTGTCGGCGATACAGAGGGCCTTACATTCTATGCTTACATTCTATGCTTTTTTTGATGGGGAGCCAATGAAGCTGGGAAAGAGCGTGAGAAATTGATTATTTGGGAAAGCCCAAAAGTAACTGAGCATCAGCATTCTGTAGAATTTTTAATTTACGTAGTAAAATTTTCTGTAAAAGTGAGTTGCAGTAGTCTATTTTGGAAATAATCTGTGGAGACTACGGTTTTCGGCAAATTACACAGAATGAAAGGAAGGACTTTAGTGAGAATCTTTATCATGAAGTAAGCAGAGGAAGTGATAGTTAAAGTGGCTTTCAAAAGAGAGTTTGGTGTCAAAGTAGAACCCTCAATTGTTAACTTTGGTGATGTAAGTGGTTAGCCCCCCAAGTTGCAGAAGCCACCACCTACGAGACTAGAACAACGTGTTTATACCGAAAACCATTACCTCGGTTCTACCAGAGTTTGACTTTAAACAGCTGTGGGACATCCAGCTCCCTCCCTGAAGCATGCTGTTGTGAAATCTGATGGCGGTGTCGTCAGGATTGTAGGCCACTGACACCACGATCTGGGTGTAGTCAGTGTAGGGTACCACTGCAAAAAGAGAAGATTTGATCAGGTTGGCAAGGGGGTCACAAAGGTTGAAAACAGTAGGGATCAAAGAAGAGCCCTGAGGTACACCACAAGGCAAAGGGGACTCAAACTCATTCAGCATGACAATCCGCTCCCTGTCTGTGAGAAAAGATTTCAGGAGCTTAAGAGCTCTGCCCCTGATCCCAGAGGCAGAGAGACAGTCAATAAGTAGACCATGGTTAACCGTGTCAAATGCTGCCAAGAGGTCTAATAAAATCAAGGCAGCATTGCCTCCTGTGTCTAAATTTTGTCTGATTTCCTCGGAGGCTGTAATCGGAGCCAGTTCGGTGCTGTGCTGGCTTCTGAAACCAAACTGAGTGGCATCCTGAAGCCCGTTGTTGCTATTGAAGGAGGAAAGTTCAGAGTTAATGGCCTTCTCTGTGATCTTCGCAGGGAAGGGTAAGACACGAGATGGGTCGATAGCTATTGTGCTCATTGGCATCCAAGTTGGGTTTTTTAGGAAGAGGAGAACAGAGGGTTTCTCCCATGCTTCAGGAAAATAGCAAGTTCAAGGTGAAGAATTCTCGGAGGGCTGGGGTCCATAAGTGAGCCTGATTTAATTTGGCTAAATAGGGTCTGAACAAGATCTATGGTTAACAGGGAAAAAGTAGTCCGGACCTCATTGCCTGAAAAGGGAGGTGAGGGGGTCTCTACAAAAGTGGGGCAGTGAGCTGTTAAATTGCCTACCAGGGTAGTTTTCCTGGAGGCGATTATTCCAGCTGGTTCCGGTCCGTCGAGCATGCGAGCATGTCCTTTACCCAAGTTATCGGGTAGGTGCATGGTTAGCTGAAAACAAATTGTAAACCGCTTTGACCATATTCTGGAAGTCTAAGAAGGAGGCTAAGAAATTACAAAAAGCTTTGGCTGTATTTTTGGTTTGAGAGCTTGTTCAGTTATTTCTCTGTGGCAAAGAGTTCTTTTGGGGCATTTAGAGAAACTTCAATTCTGGAGGTAAAATAGCTAGATTTTTACGTTTGAGATAATTTCCTAGTAGGCCAAAATGGCCCATTTGTAGGATTCTTTTGCTATCCACCATTTTCTTTCTAACCTTCGACAACCTTGTTTTTGTATTCTACGTTTTTCTTTGAACCAAGATTCTGGTGAGTGACTAATCTTTATAAACTTTAAGTGGAGCAAAGCGGTTAAGAGTGGAGTCAATCCACTTATGATGATTGCTAGTAGCAGTGTCCAGATATACAATGGTTCCAGGCATGGTTTGGGCTAGAGTTGTCCTTGTGCCAAGGTCGGCGGGACATCAGAGAAGGCAGATAGTTGGAATTAGGGCTACTCGTTGTTGGTTCAAAATGAAACATGACGGCAAAATGACCCAACCATACAAGAGGAAGGGAGGTTGTTGCTTGGAGGTGGAGATTAGCTGAAAAAATTCCATCAAGTAGGTGGCCCACTGAATGAGAGGGTCCCTGGACCAGTTGGGTTAAACATAGGCTCACCATTGTGTCGATGAGGTGAGCTGAATTGTTATCTAGGGAGTTTTCAAGATGGAAGTTAAAGGCCCCAAGTAAAGTGAAGTCTGATGAATTGGCTTTGGTTTCCAGAGGGTGACCAAAGTTGTGTACAAAGGTTGTCCTAGGACCTGGATAAGTTCCCCATTGAAAGAATAATGGTTGGTGAGTTCCGTTTTGAAGGAAAGCTATTTGAAGTAGGGGGGTTACAGGGAGCAGTACAAAGGATGCTTTGAGGTGTTTACGATAAATAATAGTGAGTCCTCGTCCCCCAACCCCCCCTTTTACCGTTGCGGTTGAGCCTGAAAATGGAGTGAAGGGGGGGGTGGCTATGATTGGGCGTAATGGAAGGTGCTACTCAGCGCGGTGAAGGTGAGACTAAATACAATAGCACAGGCAAAAGAAGCATAATCAGTGTCCAGCAACCCCTACTGTATTGCAACAGCTCTTTTAAAAGGACAGTCACTGGTAACTCAAAATCTGACCAAAAGAACGATGTGAAAGGCTATAAAAAAACATAAAAACAAGGTATCAATTGAGAAGTGCACCATTTAAAGGTGACCACCAGGGAGCCAGGCACCTCTTGTAACGCATACTTGTGCTACAAGGAAAAACAATGAGTCGAGAGTATCTGATAGTAAAGTTACCTTCCTGGAACTGCTCGGACACACTGTTGGCCCAGCTTTGTAGTCTGGCATCCGGGGTGGGCATATCGGGGAGCATGACCGAAGCAAAATAATCCAAAAATGGAAGGCTGTTCTCCAAGTTTTTACTGTTATTGCAGGTGCTTTTCAATTCTATCACTATTGTAAGTAATTTGCACATACTAATTGTTGACCCGTCCTAGAATTATGTGGTACTGCTGTGTGAATGCACATGGGAGCGATGTTTATATCTGTTTTATTGTTTTCATAAAACTGTGCACATATATACAATACATATAGTGCTAATATCAACCGTATGGACTGGTAACACTCTGACAGATCAAGAAATACGCTTCTGTCGAGGCAAGGAGGCCAATGGGGCCGTGGCCCAATCACATACTTGAGCATTTGGGATATAGCACAGTATACCATGCCTGTTATGGGTAGATAGCCTCGGTAACAGAGGATGATTTGCCACACAAGTATATGTTCGCCAGTGTCCATAAAAAACATTAACTGGAGAAAACTAGGATAAAGAGGGACGAGGCAAAGGGGATTGGGCTTGGGATTGGGCTTGGGATTGGGCTTGGGATTGGGCTTGGGCTTGGGACAAGGCTGTAACCAGTAGACGTCAAGGGTGTGTGGGCAGAGACAAAGATATAAGACTAGTGTGATGGTGGGGAGGGCGGCTAGATAAAGGATCTCTCATCAAAAGCCACATGTGAGGCTTCCTTTGGGGGGGTGCTTCTCCTCGTTGTAGCAGAGCATCTTCAAAGAGCTGCAAGGCACGCAAGCGCGGGGGGAGGGAGCTGCAGGGCTCTGTTTTAGATAGATGTGTATTAGGGGTTGCCATACTTGTGTGAAGTGAGCATCAGTATGTGTGATACAACTAGTTCAGAATTCTATCTCCATGGTGTGTTACATGTGAGTGAGCCACGACGATGCCGGAGGGGTCATAGGCTTCTTCCAGTGCAGAGCGATAACTTGTTTGGCTGCCCCTAACACGTGTAAAATTAGGCTCCACTCGGAGTGAGTCATGCCTTTGAGAGTTTTGGAGTCGAATCCCTAAGATGTTGACGTACGATGTGACGTAATGGGGAAACCAACTGTATCTTTGATGTGGCTCAACACCTCTTTCCAAACAAGCAATTGCAATGCAATAGGTCTCGCATTTACACAAGTTTAATCTTTTAGTATTGTAAATGACACGCCTTTCGATTATGTTTTAAAAACAAAAATAAAAGGCATTGTCATTTGCAAGGTCAATAGCTCAAACTCGCGTAAATGCGAGACCTATTGCATTTCAAATGCTTGTTAAGAGCCACTGCAATTATGCAACTTTTTGGCCGCTGCATTTTTACTGCAAGAATGCTTTTACTGCATTTTTCACATAATCCATTATCTTCATAAATTCCATATTTTAACCAAAAAAAAATATTTTTAGATATAACGAATCAGAAGTGGTGACCTGTTGCTGCACAGTGGAAGGTCATTCACAAGGGTTGACTTGTCACCTTTCTGTTACGTATTTGTGCATTCAGGTGTCAAACTGAGACGAATGTGGTAATATCACAAAACGTGCTGCATAATTTGCCTTTTCTTGCCACATAATGTAAACCCTGCAGCATAATTTGGTCCGCTGCTCCTGCACAATTCCAGTGGCCTTGAATAAACTTTTATGATGTGGCTTTTACTAAAAGTGGCTTCGTCTATGTAGCTGATTCGAGACTCTCGCATGAATCAGGCCGCAAATAAAGAATGACCTATGTGCGCGAGGGATGGAACACTGGCGGGCACAGCTGTGAAACAGGCTGCGCTTGCTCACCCACCAGCCACGGCAGACACTCACCGTTGGGCACCAACAGGACACTTTTCACGATGTTCCCCCTGCAGAGCAGAATACAAAGGGCGTCCTAAGAGGAGTACCAGAAGCCTCCATTTTAAATCTCCGTTTGTTACAACATGTTATTTACCTCTTTCGGCACGGTCAGAAACTGGAAACTTACTCTGTCAGCGCGGAGAACTGCTGCAGAGAAAACAAGCTGAAGGAGATGCTGCAAGCTGAAAGACACGCCGTGCCCATTTACTGTCCGGGGCCAAACTGATGCACACACCGTGAGCGTGCCCATCGGCTGTCGGGGCGCGCACACGTTTGGTCTCCCTTCGCAAACCAAAGCGACGACAATAGAGTCTCGCAAAGCTGCGTTCGCTAGGCGAGACCTAAAGAGTTAACATGGGGCAAGACCACTAAATGTGATGTCAGGGCCGCAGCACCCACACATGGGTGAGGAGGAAGGCAACATCTTCTGAAGTTGGGCTTTACTTTATAAGCTGTCTCCCGCTAAGCAATGCTTCTGCATGTCCACAGCTGCTCCCATTGCTAGCAAGTTGGAGTGTTGCAGGACTCTGTATGTACGTGACATCCCCCCCCGAGCGTGTACCCTAAGTAATGTGCCAATGTCTCGAAGGAGGTAAGCTGGCGTGTGGCCCCATGTATTCCTGTGGGTGTGTTCAGCCAATGTCGAAGCTGATAGTACTGCAACTGTGCTGTGGGAGGGAGGTGGATATCTTGCCTGCACTGGTCAAAAGACTTAAGTGTCTCCTTGAAAAAGGTTGCTAATCTTGTGGCACCCAAGCTGGAAAAGAGATGGGTTGCAAGGATGGAGGGAAGCTGGGGTTCCGGACCAGTGGGTTATTGGGGAAGGAGGTGAGGCCCCTACTTTCAGCCAGTCTATCCCATATGTCCAGGACAGTTCTTGTGAGAGTAATGATGTAGGCACTACTTGGCCATGAGCGCCTTGGCAACCCGGCTAAGTCCCACAGAGGCCTGCATGCCACCGCTCTATCCATGTGAAACCAATGCTTATCACTCTCGCGGACTACCCACTCTGAAATGTAGCGCAAGTGTGCTGCCCCATAGTAGACAGGGAAGTCAGGACAGCACCCCCCCCCCCTCCCCCAATCTTTGGGCAGCATAAAAATTTTGCCCCAAATGAAGGAGTTTACTTCCGTCTGGAGATTAACAATATCTGCTTGGGTGATTGGCTTGGGAGGCATGGAGTGGGTTTGGAGAGGTACAGGAGACTTTTCACTGCGTTGAGTCTGCCTAGCCATAATATTCAAAGCGATTTCCAGCGTCTTAATTCCTCCCGAACAGAACGCTGACATTCCGGCCTATTGATTGGATACCATGAGGATAGCGAGTAGGTATCATTAAGGGCCACATATCGGATTGTGTGAGCAGCTCATTGAAACTGGGACTCTTGTGGAGGGAGTGTTAGATTCACCACCTGCGACTTTGCTATATTCATTTTGAAACCAGAGACGCACTCGAACCTATGGTGGAGGAAGATCAGTGCCAGGAAGGAGTTTCTGGGGTTGGTCAGAGTGAGCAGTAGGTCATCTGTTAATAAAACAACCTTCTTGTTCTCCCCACCAAAGGGAATACCTTGAATTGTGGTAGGTCGACGGATGGCTATTGCAAGGGGTTCTACTGGAAGGGCAAAAAGTAGAGGATAGCCGGCATCCCTGCCTGGTGTCCCTGCAAGTATATACTGGGGGAGCAAGGAGTCCATTGATCCTAATTTGCACCGAGGGGGATACGTAGGATGCCATAATCCAGGAGACCATGACTGGCCCAAGTCCGATCTTCTGCAAAACCGCTCTTAAAAGGCCCAATTCATCCTATCGAACGCTTTCTCAGCGTCAAGGAAAAGAGCATGGGAGCAATTCATAGCAACAAAAACGGCTATGTTGAAGCATTTTTAAAAAGGGTACTTTTTTAATAGAACTGTATGTTCCTACATTTACTCCGTGATTTAGGGACTGTACAAGTGATCCACCTGTGATCTTCATGAACTTGTACCATATCATTAAATTCTAGATAATTTTTCTAACTGAAAAAGACAACTGATTAATGGAAGCTTCCTATCTGAGCACCTCTAGATTTAATCTCTGTATTTAGCAAACGTAATTGTATATAGACACAAAGTTTTGTTGAAGTGGACCACAAAGTGTCTTGTGAAATGGAAAAGACTTCAGAGCTTTCCTGAGTGCCATAAGAACGGATAGTTTGTTCAATTTACAATGTTGGATTTCAGGTCCTAGTTCCGCCATCCAAAAGAGAATGGTCGCCTCTGAAGAAAGAAGACAAAATGTAGTCTGCATTGATTTGCTGAACTTCAAGGTTATTTATTCGTATAGGAATGATCTTTTAAATCTGGGACCTGGTCAGATTTGAAAGCTAAGGACTTTGTCTCATTCGTGACAATTTGCCGTTGATGGATTAAGTGAGTCGCAGCATCCGCTTCAGTTGACAAGTAGATAGACTGGTGTAAATTACACTTTCAGAGCACATCTTAAAATTGACCAGATATATTTACCACCCTACAGTGAAGATTATCAGCAATAACTAGAGAGACTCTGCTAAGCTAGGACACTGTATACCACTAAGGCGAACTGGGTATTAATGAAGCCCACTAAGATCATCCACCTGCTCTACACTGTGGGGCATGCAGGTTGATAAAGATAAACTTTCACTCCTGTGCAGAAATCAAAGGGAACTTAAGAGAGAAAGGGGGTTACCTCTGTGACACACCATCGATGTCTGGGACCAAGTATGAAGTAAATGAATGCTGTCTTGTCTGCTATATCCTAAGTTTACACCATTAGCAATTTGGAGGTACCAGAGCTTTGGCATGCCTGTTAACCATAGGCTGCTAGCGAGGTGCTTTCTGGGACGCAGGTGTGTTTCTCGGTACTTGACAAATTGCTCCAGACAGCGGGAGAAAGGGGAGCACAAGAGCCTCCAAAGCTTCAGGCTATCCCAAAAATAAATACTAGCAACTTCGGCTGATTGTCCCAGATTTAACTTCCCTCTGGTAAACGACTTCTGTTAACCCCGAGCTTGATAAATTGCAGCATGAAAATAGTGGCATCTCTTTTTTTTTAAGAAACGTGACACTTTATTAATCATGTAGCTTGCTGTGTATTATGTGTCTATAATTGAAGCGATGTGATTCTAAGTCTGTCAAGTCTGTCCACCTGTTCTTTTCGGTGTTGGAATTCTGGTTCATGATGGTACCAGAGCGGGGCTTATAGGACAATCCTGATTATCATGGCTGTACCCCTGACCTGCACACCCCTTTTCTAGACCTAAAATAATGTATTTGTCGGTTTAGTATGTTGAATGGCTGCAGTATGAATGAATGTGTGGCACAGTAGGAGGAAGAAAACGAAGAATAATGGTCTCCATTTATAGATTGCCTCACATTTAGATGTGTAGATGTTTTTTTCTGTTTCAACTTAATGGCATGAAAATGAATTTAGATACAGTCTTTAAGTTTTATAGTTCAAGCGCCACATGTACATCCAAATTCTTAAACGTCCTTTTTAAAAAGGAAAGGGCCAATTCCTGTGTAAAAGGATTTCATAAAATCTTTATTTTTTATTTTTGATTCATAGTTTGTCAACCTGTTTTGTTCACAAGTCAGACTGACTTTATCAAGGCTGCATAGTGCAAAAGGGTAGGTGTGAGTTCATTATGCCACTTCGTCACTGTGGAGCCCTTTCTTAGAAAGTGTTGGAAGGGGCAGTGAGGCTCCTCTGTGCATGTGAGGAAGCTTGCACTGTCTCGACTGCCTGTTCTTTATCTGTCTGTCCGGGAACCATACATTTTCTTACGGTGGAAATGTGAATATGAACTATGTGGAAATTTTTTGCATATTTGTTGTATCACATAATGCTTGTCAAACATTAGTTTTGGTTTGAAGTATATCCGTGAAAGGGTGGAAAGGACAAACGTGCTCAACCTCCCACACGCAACTACATTTATTGTCGTCTCTGGGAAGACTGATCAGCTATTTAATGTTCAGCAGCCTCCACAGACTACAAGTTGTTTACCTCTGTAAATAGGGAACAAACTGTATTTCACATCAGTCGAATTAGGAAAAGAAAAGTGGCCTCTTCCAAATGTGACCACTTCCTCAGTTGTTGCTCAAGACCACCCTCCACGGCTTCATTGCAGTTTGTTGCATGTGCAATAGCGGATGTGAACTGTGTGGCCCGGTAATAGCAGATCGCCTATTGTGATCTGACTTGGTTTTTGTCTGCTATACGACTGGTAAAAAAAAGTCCACACAAGTGCAGTTATTTGGCTTGAAGATCTATTGCTAAAATGTATTCATTGTTGGAAAGTTGACATTTATGCTGACAGATTTAAAAATAATCCATTCCGCCACAGGAATGCATATGTAGTCCTTGATCCAGATCCTTGTGCGTCAATTTTCTAGGCCCCAGTATATGCTCCTTTCCCACACGCTTGGTGAGTGTCTCCTAGCAGAAGCCAGTCTGCTCTGTCACCGGTTTGCACTGTTGCAGGTTCTTGTTTGCTATTGAGACCTCACCTTTTTTTGCCTTTCCTTATATAGAAATGTGAAGCCTTGCCAGGATCATGAAGCCTGCAAGTGTAAATGCGTTCCTGGGATCCTGCACCGGCATGCTTCCTCACTTCCGTGATGGAAAGAAGTTTCTAAATATAAATTGTCAACGGATGAACTTTGCTTTCCGCAAAAATATCTATTTAATTTAAACCACTTATGTGGAGCTGCTAACTTGAAACACCCCATTTTATGTTTTTTTAGATGCTTATAGACATTCCTCAGCTAAATTAGTCACTGCTTGGATACTTTTCATAATTTAGGTCTGTTGTTAGATTGAGGTCAGCTTCAACAGACTGCCATCAGGATACATTCACCCAGGTCTGATGGAGTTGCCCTTTGTGCCACTGACCATATTGGTGCTAGTTACTACACGGATGGAGATACGCGTGTTTAAAATTTCAAGGAAATTATATCCCATTCAAAGTGTAAAAAAAGAAAGAAAAAAAAACAGAAAGCTGCGAAAGCCTATCACACTAAGGCCCTAGTTTCTTGCTTTAAAGCGACATCGTTGTAATCTGGATTATTAAAAAAGAAGCTCCCCGTTTGCAAATTCGTTAAAAAAATCAAAAAATATCTGAATGACTAATGCTTTAATCGTTGCTGCAGAATGTGACTTTTTAGGCCAGGTTCATGTATGCTACCTGGGGACCTTATTCTTTGACCTCATCATCGGAAATGTAAAGGCTGCTAGTTAAAAAGGTACAAACAAAAACTGTGAGCATTAGAAGTTTCATCTAGAACCCTTATTAAGTGCATTTCACCACAATTAGTTGAAAGACTTTTCAAAGCAGTTGTCCCAAATTTTCTCAAACCTCACACATGTCAGTTTCGATTTTTAACTTGCCTTTTTCATTCGGGTTAGCATTGCCATTTTCAAAGTCATTGTTACAGTTGTAGGTTTATGGCTTGTTTTCCAAGCTATCTGAATTCTACTTGTTTTTGTTTTCTTAAACCGTGCATGCTTAACTGCTTTTTGGATATAGTCTTCAATTTCCCTATGCATATTTTGAATTATTGGTAACAATAGCTGTTGCAGACAGTTACGCTATTAAGCTTTAAAAAAAAATCCGGAATGATTTACTTTCATTCTGGTTAAAAGTTTGATAAACAAATGAGCCTTTAGTTTGTGTGAGATGAGATTTGTTTTGCATATAGAAGCAACATGTTCTTGGAGGAGCTGCAAATGAGACTGCCGGATGCTTTATAGAGATTCATTTACATGTTACCAACTCCGTAACCGCAAGGCCCAACACAGGTGTCGCAGCTCAAAAAGGCAGCCATGACTACTGTGCTTTCAAATACCCAGTGTGTAGGCAGTTAAGCTAATTGACAGCACCTGTTCAGTTAATGCTTTTATCTGTTCTTACTTTCTAAATGTCAACACATTGGTATGATTCCATCTTGAATAGAGCTGCATGATTATGGAGCATAACGTTGTGAAAAATAGAAATGGAGAACGCTCTATAAAGTTACCAGAGTAATTGAAATTGTAGAAACTTACTTGTTAAGAACATTTTTAATCTGACAAATACATCTAACTGCAGATTCCTTACCTTTGAACTTCCAGGTGTCAGGCTGGATCCGGAAGATTTTTCTCAGCAGTACCCCTGCGTGCCTCTGAGTGGACCTGTCCCCGGGTCCGTAACGATGCTGGTCACACCTCCAAGGCGACCTTCCACGGCATCGCGTCCGGCGCTGACGTCCTCTGTGCCGCCCACTGGTGGCGACTCCTTGATCCTTAATCCCAACGATACGGAGCCGGTCGCTTGTCCTCCTACTGGAGACCAGCGCAGACGGAGCCGTATTCTGAAGGATTAAAGATGGAGGAAGAAGATTGGGAGGGGGGGGGAACAGGATCACTTAGAAATCCCACTGCAATAAGAGTTAGACTGGCATGCTTTCCCATCTTACCCTGGCTACGGAGGAGGGAGCTTCTTTCGCCATGGTGGTGCTTAGGGCTGCAGAGATCCTTCCCACAGTGGTGGTCAAGACAAATGTCTTTACAGAGGTCCTGCAGCCTGGGATCTCGAGTTCGGAACCCCTACTGCCTTTCAATGAGGCCTTGACAGACGTCCTTCTGGGGGCATGGTCCAAACCCAGCACAGGGACTCCTGTGAATAGGACGATCGCCCGCCACCATTGCCCTGCACTGGGCTACCCACATTTTTTTTCTCACCACCCACCCCACTCCCCAAAGCTTGGTGATCCAGGCTTCCACTTCTCAGGGCTCTTTTCCTTCTGCACCCCTGGACAGGAAATCCAAGAGGCTGGAAAACTTCGGTTAGAAAATGTTTTCTTCCGCCAGCCCTGCATTGCAATTGGTGAACACTGCATGCCTCTTGGGCCATTACTCCCATTCCATATGGGATACAGTACCGCAAGTGCTGCCCAGACTTGTGGAGGAGGACCGGGCTCTACTCTATCAAGCTATATCAGACAGGAGGGACGCAGCTAAGTTCGCCAACCGATGTGGCTTGGACACGATGAACTCGCTGGGTGGTGGATTTCCATGACGGTGGCCGTTCGTCACCACGTCTGGATGAGAATGTCTGGTTTTTCTGGGGATGTCCAGACTAACCTCATGGACATGCCCTTTGATTGCTCGCGTCTCTTTGAAGACAAGGCAACTGCTGCCCTTGAGCGCTTTAAAGACTCATGGGCCACAGCCAAATCTTTGGGCTTCACTATCACCCCCAGCACTTTTTCCAATTTTATTTCTTTCATGGCTACGGAAGTGGCTATCAGCAGCACCAAACCTACCCCGACCAGTGGGCCCCGCAAGTTCAGTAACCTCTGCTGGGCCATGGAAGCAGTTCACTCCGGCCTTGTTGGTCAGGAAACCAGCACACCACTATCCCCTCCTCCACTGCAAAACTTTCCTATTTTAATCCCCCAGGATCACTCTCAGCCAGTTAGTGGCAGAATACGCCATCCTCTCCACCACTGGCAAAATATTACATCGGTCAGGTGGGTGATGCATATAGTCTGAAGGGGCTACTTCCTACCCTTCGAGACTACACCTCCATCCCTGCATCCAGTGCACGATCAGCCTACAGAGGATTGCCTTACCTTGCTCTGCGAGGAAGTCTCAACTCTCTTGGCCAAGGGAGCTATAGAGCGGGTTCCCAGGCCCGAAGTAGGCAGTGGTTGCTATTCCTGCTACTTCCTGGTCCCAAAGAAAGACAGATGCCTTCGTCCTATCCTAGCCCTCTGAGCCCTCAATTACTTCCTCAAGAAGGAGAAATTCAAGATTCTTGCTCCTGCTCCGGTCCCGTTTGCCTTGGACCCAGGAGACTGGATGGTGGCGCTGGATTTGCAAGATGCCTACTTTTATATCCCCATCCTGCCGGCCCATCTTTGCTACTTGCGGTTCAACGTGGATCACGAGCACTTTCAATTTGCGGTGCTCCCCTTTGGCCTCCGCAACGCCCCTCAGCTGATGCCGATGTTTTCAGTCAACCGGACTCCCTCTCAGATGCTCCTTTTCATTGGGGTGGTTCTGGACACTGTGCCGTTTTGGGTCTATCCTCCCAAATGGCAAGTCCAAGATATTTAGGCTATGATACCGATGTTTCAGCCTCCATCTTCGGTCCTGGTGAGAATGACTCTGAGACTGTTGGTCCTCATGGCTGCCTGCATCCTGCTAGTGACCCATGCACAGTGGCACGTGTGGTCTCTGCAGTGGAACCTGAGGTTGCAATGGGTGCAGCATTGGGGAAATCCCACTGACCTGGTCCAGATTTCAGAATGCACAGCGAGCAACCTGCAGTGGTGGGTAATGAACCGGGATTGGTTCAAGGGCAGACCCCTCTCCCTTCCCCACCCAGATCTCACAGGGAGACTGATGCGTCCCTTCTGGGATGGGTTGGCCATCTGGGGGAGGTGGAGATCAGAGGACTCTGGTCTCTGGCAGAAGCCAAGCTCCATATTAACCTGTTGGACCTTCGGGCATTCTGACTGGCACTGAAAGCCTTTTTACCATCCATAAAGGGAAGGCTTGTGCAGGTGTTCATGGACACACTTACCGCCATGTGGTACTGCAGCAAACAGGGCGGATTGGGGTTGTGGATTCTTTATCAAGAGGCCCTGCGTCTCTGGACTTGGCTGAAACATCAGGGTATTTCCCTGGTGGTTCAACTCCTGGTTGGTTCCCAGAACGCAAGGGCAGACGAGCTCAGCAGAATGTGCCTTGTGGATCACGAATTGCGTCTCCTTCGGGAGGTGGCACAAGGTCTCTTTCAGCAGTGGAGAGAGCATTGGTCAGATCTGTTCGCCTCCGAAAAAAGCGCACAATGTCAGCTGTTTTGTGTGTTGGAGCTTTCAGGCGGCACTCGCTCGGCGACGCTTTTCATTGCGAGTGGAACTCAGGCCTCCTATATGCCTTTCTGCCAATACCACTTCTGCCCAGAGTGCTCAAGAAAATTGGGAGTGACCAGGCACAAGTCATTCTTGTGGCTCCGGACCCGGCATGGAGAGTTTGGTATCTCGAGCTTCTATCGATCCTCCAGTCAGGCTGCCTCTTCGGGAGGATCTTCTGTCTCAGCGGCAGGCGTGGGCTCTCCACCCGAACTAGTCCACTCTGCGCCTCCTTGCATGGAATTGAGCAGTGACAATTGACCGCTTTTGACCTCCCTCCCAAAGTTTTTGAGGTTATTTTGGCAACCAGGGGTCCCTCCACAAATCGGTATACGCCTGCCGATGGAACACATTTTTTAGATATTGTACAGACCGGTCTATTGCTTCCTTGTCTGCTCACTTATTTGCTTCTGTTTATACTTTCTTTGGCCCAGCAAGGCTCTGCTCTGGGCACTTTGAAGGGCTGCCTTTCGGCCTTTTCTTAATTTCTTTGGCTGCCTGATCAGCCCTTTCTATTCAAATCTCCTCTAGTGCAGAGGTTTTTTAAGGGGTTAACCCATTTGTTTCCTCCTTCACCCTTCATCATGCCACAGTAGGACCTTAATTTGGTGCTCCCTTTTCTGATTAGTGCACCATTTGAGCCGCTGCATAACTGTCCTCTGCGGTTTCTCACCATAAAGACAGCTTTTTGTTGGTGGCTATAACCTCTGCCAGGAGAGTGATAATGATAATGATGATAATGATGATTTTATTTGCACAGTTAATTAAAACCAATGCAATACGATATAAAATATGAGTTAAGAAAAAACACAATATAAAATCACATATGTTTTAAAACCATCATAGTGTGAACATTGATGTTCTGTTCGTTATAAAAATCGTATTAGCCTTGCATTTGACACACAGTATTTAAACAGTAGAGTGAGCGAATTGCAGGTACTTTCCTCTCGGCCTCCTTACCTGACTATCTTTCTGGACATGGTAGTACTCCAGACTAGGGCATCCTTTCTGCCTAAAGTGATAACACCCTGCCATCTAGGACAGTTGGTTACTCTTCCCACCTTCTATGCACTCCCGCATCTTTCCAAGGAAGAGCAATGTCTCCATCATCTGGACCCAAAAAGAGCGTTCTCGTTTTACCTTGATCGAACCAAAGAGTTCAGAATGGATGACCAACTCTTTATTGGATACCTGGAGCAAAGAAAGGCTGTGCTGTCCAGAAGAGCGCTATATCCCAATGGGTCATTCTCTGTATTAAAATGTGTTACGCCTTAATGAAGAAGGATCCCCCTTAAGGGATTATAGCCCATTCCACCAGGGCGAAGGCGGTGACCACGGCTCTCCAGCACGGCGTTCCAGTCTCTTGACCTAAGCCAAGTTGCCACATGGGCATATCTACTCTTTTGCCAGACGCTACTGCCTGGATTCCCAGGTCCGCAGATAAGGCCTGTTTGGTCGCTCTGTTTTACAGGATTTTCGAGTCTGAAACATTTAGCAGTCCCACCTCTGGGGATGGTATTACTTGGGTATCTGTTCAAAGTTAAGGAATCTGCGGCTAGATGTCTTTATGAGATGGACAAGATACGCCTTATCTGGTAGAGACATGATCTAGCCGCAGATTCCTTACCTACCCATCCATCCTCCACGCCCAGTGGAATTGATTTTAAGGGTCAGGTCAGGGGCCTAGTTGTTAATTTTTTAATACACCATGGTCAGTCACTTCATGGCTTCGCGCTTCTGGCATGGAAAGTCTTGAAAAGTACTGACCTCAGCGCACCTGAGTGGGGGTTATATTGAGGACGCCAACTTCACGACTAGACTAACACCATCCAACAACATCATGCAGAGTCAACTGACTCATCTACCGGCGCGCAGGAGTACTGCTAAAAAATCTTCCAGATCTAGCCTGACACCTGGTAGTTGAAAGCTGAAAGGGAAAGAATCGGCGGCTGGATCATGTCTCTACCCGATAAGGCGTTACGCAAGGTAAGTAACTTGTCCATTATGTAGAAAAGGTTCCTTTCCCGTTCACCTAGACTAACTTTAGCCCAAAATCCTACCCTGTCTTTACATTAAACCCAGGGCCAGTGGAATTATGTGCCAGGGGAGGGCCAAATTAAGCGGCAGAGTTGGTCAAATTATGCAGTAACAAAAGGCACATTTTGCAGCATAATGCGTCACATTGTCATAATTCAGTGGCCCTGACTAAACCTAAAGCTGCCTCTTGCACTATTCTTTCTTAGTACCCCCTTAGCCCTTCACTAAAATGGTAATAACAATAAAAATAAATAGTGTGAATGTTATTTATTTTAAGGTCTTGCCGGCCTACCAGACCACCCTTACTCTTTAGTGGCGAAACATCTTATGTGGGTTTTCCAAAAATACACATTGGACTTGCATTACAGCTCACCCATTGCTCACCATTGTTTAACTTTGTCAGTTTTGTTTTCTTGCTTCTTATCAAATTGCTTGCCTTCCTCCTCTTCCATTCGTCACTCATTGGAGCATTCCCTCTTTACACTCCTTGTGATTGGCTGACCTATCCTTCCACTGCCCACTCCTAGGGAACTACTATTCTCTTTTTATTAGTTATCCATACAGGTGCATGTGTTTCATCTCTCTCCTCTGTGCTTCCTCTCCCCACAAAATACCTGCCCACTGAGTTGAGTTTTAAGGTGCTGCTAGCTGCCATGTGCTGCTCGCCACCTTGTGCTGCTCCAAAGTGATCCTCTGAGCCAGTGTTGGTGTATGAGTCCGAATTCCAGTCGAATCTGTGATTCCCTGCTAGCAATTTGGAGTCGGAATACTTGATGAAAAAGCCTTGATTGATGTGGATTTAATCAAACTTTTCCAAATTTGTCTGGGAGGGCTTCTAGGCCATATACTAGTGAGGCGAAAAAAGTAGCTTTTCTGACTTGCGGTAATAGAGGATGGTTGCTACTTTACATAGACTTGCTGCTATCCCTACGAACCATTTTTGCAAATAGCTTCTATAAGAAGACTTGAAGCACCTGAGGCCAGGGGTTCGATCCAATGTATTTATAGGAATTGGTCTTATCAATCGTATGATCTCCAAATTTTCATGACCAAGAGTGCGGTTGAAGGTCCTTGTAATTGTGACAATTTTGTTTTTTCCCGAGTTGATTTTTAGACCTTTGATGTTGCAGTAGGCGGGTCAAGTTGCTAAGTGAGGATTGCAGCCCTAAGGCCCAAAAAAATTCAACAGTGCTGTATTGTTGGCATATTACATAATGTGCAATGCTTACCCCAATTGCTCAGTTTCTGCCATAGCCTGAACCTATTGATACTATAAAGGGCTTTTTTTTATAGTCCATACAACGTGTGCAGGGCTCGTTTGTTGGCCAATGTTTTGTGGATTAGATGGGCAAGTGCCATGACGTTAGTGGTTCCGGTATTTTTTACGGAACCCAGACTGGAACCAAGGAATTATGTTTGCCTGAGAAGCCTAGTTTTGCAAATCTTGGAAAATCAATGAAGCAAAGAATTTAGCATCCACATCAAGCAGGGCTATCAATTGATCATTTGCTACATCGTCCCTGCTCTCATTTTTGCAAACGAAGACAATGTCATCTCTGCCAGGATGGAGGGTCAGGTTGGTTAAAAGAATGTTGTCAAATACACTGCTCATTGCTTTGATCCAGAATTGAGGGTTTCATTTAAAGCTTGCTCTGGGTAAGCTGTTTGGCCCTGGAGAACCATTGCTCCTTCATCAGCAATGATCTCTTCTAAGGCAGTGGCCTTAGTCCCAATGGAGCTATGGCATAGCAGTTGCTTGGCTGAGTTGGTCGAGAGTAGCACTGTTGAAGCTTGCTTGGCTGGTGTAAGAGACCTCAGTATTTGTTCTGTATAATCGGGCAATCTAAGTTTCCGATGTTGTACTTTCTACCAAGGCAACTCACTGATTAAGTCTGGGTCTCTTCTTAAACAGCCCTATCTGGTATCCTGCCACAAGAGCACTTTACCAGCATTCCACCAATTTCTGCTCAGATGGTGCTTTTGGTGGGAAGGGGGGGGGTGGATTTATGAACATCATAATCTGTGTAGACCCACTGTGTACTTTGTGTGGTGCATCCCCCCTCCCCGCACCAATATCATGATGATGAATTAAGCCTCCTCACTGCTAGTAGTAGTGCTTTTCCAGTCATAACTAGACGTAGCAACTCTGCACTCTTTCCTCCATTAGATGTTGAGCACTGACCACTGTGCTACTTCTTACCACCCCTGCGCCACCCCTTGGTCCAAATAATATGATGCTCTTTAATGTCCAAGTATTTTCCTGCTTCCTGTCACCTGTACTACTGCCCACTGAGGCTACTCAGGTGGCATACTTTTTCCCCACTATGCCCTGCAATAGAACCCAGCAGGACAAAGTGGGCCTACTTCACATTATGGCATATCATTGTGGTGCATTCTTCAGCAAAGTAATGTAATGTGCCAGCACCTGCTCACCCATATTTTTTTGTGACCACAAGCTGTTCTATATAACTGCAAGGTGTAGATATATTTATGGTGACGGTACTCTGGATTAACCCAGATTCCCATTCCTGATTGCACTTCAACCCACACTAAGGTAGGTAGATTAGTGGGGGGCATGCTCTTAGAGCTCTAGTCTGTTTTTTAAGAGAAGATTTCCAGTGTTTGAAGCAATATCTTGTTTTTTTTAAAGAAGCCCCGCTCCCCCACTCCAATTCGTTACCATGTCCCTAAACTGTCTAACGTGATAGACATGATAGACGTTTTTTAGGTTTCCTTGAATGCAACTTTCTTTATATACATACATGTTTCAACTTCAACTTGCTCTTTGTTTAAGGTGTTCTGTGTAGATTCATAAAGCTGTATGCTGTTTTGGCTTAAGGTCTGCCTTAGCATTGTACTGATTGCAAGAGGGCCCTGAGGCCTTGTGCGTTTGTTCTTGCCATTGTTTCTTTGTGGGTGCCTAAAATAAAACCATTATACATCTGGAAAAATTGAATGAATGCACAGCATTTTAATATACTAAAGACTGCCAGGCTACAATAGAAGCATATTTTAAACGGCTTTTACCATTACAAGTTTGTCCTGTTACAAGATATTGCAGGTCAGTGGACACTACCAATACAGTGGGCTTTTGGTCAGCCCCTAACTTACCATTGGCTATCATTATTGTCAGTCTCATTTATTTTGTTCTCATTTGGTTGTTTTCCTTCCTCTTCTTGTGTTTGATCCCTTCCCTGAACCTTAGCTTCATTACTATCATTTTGATTGGATGACATGCATCTTTCCAACGCTTACCCTGAGGGAACAACTTTTGTTTTGTCTTTCAGCTTTCTAGGTGAATGCATTTGTTTTCTTGTTCTTTCCCATTAACAACCCTCTACCTCTGGTGTTCTCCTTATTGCCGCCCATCCTCCTAACTCACTGATTTTTCTACCCCTCCCCCGGTCCCGCTCTATTTTGTATGTTACTTCTCCCCCTCCAGTCCTGTGTACACCCTACCTTCTCACACCACTAGTCAGCACATACGCTGGTTTGTTTTTGCACAGATCTTTCGCCTTTCCTTTAAGAGAAAAAAAGCACTTGTTATGCTTTTTAATTAGCTGCTCCAAGATGGGAATGCTAAATTCTTGGAATGGTAAACTAAACCAAAAACCACATTCATGACCAAATGTATAGTGACGCTGAGGTATGTCTCCCACATACACTTTGTGTGTGTTTATGCATCATCACACTTTTTTTTTTTTTTTTTTGCCAATGCTGTTAAGCTTTGGCAATAAACATTTTAGGTAGAACCCACTAGCATGCGCTGTCCACAATACATATTGCTTAACTATGGTTGGCTTTCCTGGCACTCTCATTTGCTTACTTATTTCTGCTCCAGCTTGTCAATCTTTATCCTTCCCAAGGAGCATAACCCCTTTACTATCACTTTGGAGAGGTTGGCTTCTATGTTTCTACTGCTTGCTTTCCAAGCACTACTTTTTTGGGTTAAACACTCCATTGGAGTACGTGTTTTTAAGCGGTCTCCCTCTTGTGCTTCTCTCCCTTTTGTACTCCATGTTGCTTTCTGTCTGTCTGGTGCCCCCACAAGACTCACCTGGGCTTGTGAACCAATTCCGCAGAGACGACAGTAGCCACCGCCCCTGTACCCAACTGACCCGGCAAGGATGAGATGGAACCAGGGATGGGGACCAAATAAGGATTGGAGAGGTCTTGGGTGGAAGTGGAGTAGGGTATGGTCTTGGCACGGCTGAGGGAACAAGAAAGGACCCAATTAGGATAAAGCACTACTCCTGCTTCAGAGTAAACCACGAAAACACATGCAGGAAGGAGCCCCTGTTCCCCGAACTTACCAAGGTGCTCTATGCGTGTAGGACCAAGGAAGGAAAGACCAGCTAGGCAGCGCCCATACGCTTCATCAATGTCATAAAGGAAAGCGCTCCTGCGCGAGAAGTGAGGAAAGCAAGAAAAAAAACACCAAAGTGCAAACGCTCCGGCGTGGACAGCAATAACCCAGGATGAAGCGCTCCTGCGCGATGATTAATAACCAAGGAAATAGCGCTCCTGCGCGATGTGACCTATACCAAGGCTCCAGGGTAAGCGCTATAGCGCGGCCCAGTACATGTTAAAACAGCGCTCCTGCGCAACATGTAATGCTCACAGCGCTCCTGCGCTCAGCAAAGAAGTAACTGCAGCAGCGTTCCTGCGCGGCTGCATGGAAGAGGACAACTCAGGGGATGACACGGTAATGCCAGGGAGAAAGCAAAGATGACAGCGCTCCTGCGCGATAAGATACACACTGGGAAAACAGCACTAGAAAAGCCAAAAGCGGCAAAGGAAATTGTCACGAATTGCGCAAGTGCACAGACAGCGTTACCGTGACTCGTAGTTCAGGCGAGGTTCTTCAGAGGGGTCAAGATGCGAAGCGGAACAGTCCTCTGCAGTCTGCTGGGCTCTGGACGGGTAGCTAAGTATCAGAAGCACCGAGCCGGCGGAGTTTCACGCATTCAAGCGATTTCCCCCAGAAGTGCTTGGGGTGGCGGAGAACTAGACCGGGACGTCACTCCGCCCGGAAGTGAGGATTTCCGACGCCTGCATGTGTTTTTGCGGCGCTCGGAACGGCGGAAGGCCGTTACATGACACTGTCACCCATGTGCTTCTCCCCACCCCCTCCATATTGCTCTTGCCCTTGTGTATTCCCCCATTGCTTTCTTGCCTGTGTGCTTCTCCCTCGCCTGCTCCACATTTCTTTCTCACCCGTTCCTTCTTTTCCTCACCCTTTATGCTGCTTTCCCCCATCCAGTGCCCTTATCTCCTTCTCCCGCGCTACCCCATACCTGCTCTTAAAAAAACGCATATGCAGGCAAAGTGAATAGGTATGCATTGTGAAAACACAGAATGCAAGATCTAGTGGATTTGCTGATGCTGGTTTATCATTTCCATTCATTAAAATATCCATAAGAATGTTCATTATTTACACTTAAGCTGTTACTGTGCAACTTTAAAAATGTGAAAAGAGATTTCCTGGAAGGGCAATTGTTCAGTTTTTCTTTTGAGCAGATGTTGACCGAATGGATTTTGAAGAAGTCTAACTTGAGGTATCCGTCCAATTTTCTTCTGCCAGAGTGGGTAATTTAGGACAGTGAGAAGGCACAGTGATGCTGATTTGCTGTACTCTCCACCTCTGGTCAAGCAGATCTTCTGCCCCTTTTATGATGTCCGAGACAGTTTGTTACCTATTTGTCTGCATTAACGTACATTTAGAACGGAAATCCATGTTGGAACTGAAAGGCATAGACCGGAAACTAAAAGTGGGGTGCTTGCAATATGAATTCCAACCCTGTTCCCCGATCTTTGCATTGATAGACACAGAAGATAGTGGGGAAAGGCTGTTCGATCCAATAACCACAAAAAAAGAGGGTGTTGTGCAGGTTAAAGGAAGGGAGTGGCGGCTTCATGCCCTGTTTTAAAGAAGCAGGGTTCTTTCTGTTTGAAAGAGCCTAAAAATGGATTCAATAGGGAACGATTCTTTGTCCCTCTGTCGTGTATTGTTATGCTAGTGTAGTGACGATAAGCCAACTTGGACATCGTACTCCAAACTTGATTCTCTGCTTAAAGCATATGGCTCTTCATTCAGGTTGCTAGCACATATCATAAACCTGAACTCCTGAACATTGATTCAGCTTGAACAGATCAGACGGTCATGTCCACATACTGCTTAATGCTGGGGGTTAGCCAATGGCTTGATTCTCCCGTGTTGGCAGATTCTTTCTGGGGTATGGGGAAATTTAGTGATGTGCCCAAGGTTAGTCATTTGGTGAAGGGTAGAAGACTCTAACCTCTAGGTTTGTAGACCACTTCTCATACCGTATCTCTGGTTATTGTCTTCATTCTGTAACCTTGTTTATTTGAATTGTACTGTGAGAATAAACACGTCTTATGTGGTTGGCCCTCGTTTTATCTATTTAAATGTAGACCGTTAGTGTTTGCTTTTTTCTCATTTCTTCCTTCAAGCTACAATTGACTTCCTTCCTGTGACCGTATTTTCTTCCAGGCGATAATCTAGACCTTTTTTGCTTGAAGCACTTGCCCACTCTGAAGACGTCTGCTCATCCTCTTTGCAATTATATTAATTGCTTTCAGTTGCTCTCCTCTTTTACATCTCTCCCACACTGATTGTTTTATACATTTTCTCTGATCTAGCTTCATTGGTTTGTCATAGCCTACATACTTCTGGAATGTTTTAAAACCTCCAGTAGCCTGATGTTGGCCCTCCCCCTTGGATGCAGATCACTAGTGGAGAGATTGTCTGGAACCGGAAATGTCTCATGACAGAGAAGTGGAGGTAAAAGTCTTCACACAAAATAGAAAGGATGAGTGTTGCGACTACAGTTCATGGTCCTGGTAAAATGTATAGGCAGATTCCGGAAGCCGTGCAAAAGTCAATGTAAGCCATATAAGCACATCATTAACACTGTTCTGTTAGGCTTTACCAACATGCTAGTAAATATCTGAAGTGGTAATTACCATGTGACAAACTAATTCTATTTTCACAGTGGTTTATCGGGAAGAACTGGCATTAAATCTTTTTTTCTGCGAACTCAACCAAGAATTGGAAGGAATGTTGCTATAATTTGAGTGCACAGCTATCTTTTGTTAGTACCTGAGAAGTTAGTTTTTCGCTTTTAAAAGAATGTATCTTTATGTGCAGTAATGCAAACATGCTACCCACTTTGTGCAGTTTTAGTCTAGTTTTAAATCTCTTAAACACAGAAGTATGTTTTCATTGGTCGTATGATATATGCAGCTGCAGTCCCTTTGGTGATTGCCTGTCAGGTTGACTTGTGCGAACAAATATGTCTATCGTGCCCTATTCGACAATCTTCCTTGTTTAACACAAAGGGTAGAATGAAGAGTTTTCCATTGTATCTTTCACATTGAGCTCTTTCAGTCAGGTTCTGGAAAAAAATGTGCTGTCGCTGATTAGGCCTTACACTTTACGCTGGCCTCCATATTCACAGAGATTTGTCATGGGTCAGTTCTACAGATTCCCTGAGCACACGAGCATGAGTGTACCTTGATGCTGCCCTAAGCCTCTTCAAATTGGCTCCATTGCCTATCTTAAGGATATTGTACAAGAAGCCTTCTATCAATTTATGATGATGGGAATTTGCTAATTTCCTCCCAATAAGTCTTTGCAACTCTGACCCACAGTCACTATGCTGCTTAGGCGTTCAATGTCTTCTTTCTGCTGTGAGCCCCCCCCCCCCCCTGTATGTGGCTGTAGAGCTGGTTTGGAAGATGCCCGTTTGTATTTTGATTACTACATCAGGGCAAAATCTCTCTGCGTCACTTGAGCACGTGTATTTGAATACATGTAATCCTACGCTTGGCCCCGTCTTTACTGTGGTGGGATTCCACACATATCCCTGCTAGCAGTTAAAAGAAAGCGGTTTGGTTTGTGGGTCTCCTTGTGTGGTCGTGTGTTTGCACCTGTGTGACTCCCAGGCTAAAAGTTATTCTATCTGTTGTGGGTGGCCTGCGCGTTTTGTCCGAATGGTAGTAGCCTCCCGTGTGCGGATTCGAACTACTTCCGGGAAGGGGGGGGGGGGGGGAGGGGGCTTGGGGGGGTTGCGCGTCAGAGTTTAGCAGTTGTTCATAGAGTCGGCTGCCAACAAAGGCATGTTAGTTGACTGCAAAGTAGGCCAGTAAAAGGAGGCAATCCTAAATCCACATTAAGTAATATAAAAAAAATAAAGATCCTAAATGCGCACTCCAAACTGTTTTATTGCGTTTTAGCGTAAAACTAATACAGACAATATGCAGACAACGCGTAATTAAATATAATTTGCAATGTGGGTCTTTGCTGTGAGGAAGCGTTTTATTGTAATGATGGAAACATTGCTCCTTGATATTCACGCATTCAAACGTGTCATCAATGTAAAGATTATGCCGGGAGCAGTGCTCACGATGTAACACTGTCTCGTAAACCAGCCATTGTAGGCTAAGCCTGGCTGGTATGTAGCCAAGGATCCCGGACTATGAACTGTGTGCTCGCACTAACACCCATCCACTTCCCCCACACCTCCTGCGATTCTTAACCTATCATTACCCCTCCTCCTCCCAGAGTGCTTATTGTCCCAGGTCTCCCTCCCTCTCCTCGCCTCGTCGCCTCAGGCGCGCTTTTTTCATTAACTTTCACGCTATTGTGTTTAGATTTCTTGTTCTTTTCTTTCCCTGTTAGAAGATCCAGCTTACTCTGTGCTACCATTGTGTTCAGCCGGAGAGATCTCGGTTTCGTCGAGTTAGACTTTGACTCAAAGTACCGTATAGAGCAAAGCACACACACGTGTAACATGCAGGTCACACATTTTCATTTTGTGTAGATATGCAAGTCCTGCCTTTTACACACAAATCCTCCTGTTACTTACAGTTCATAAGTTGCAGTCCTTCTAATATTATACAGTGTGTTATTAACTGGCATCAAGGAGCTGCATGCAAACTGCAAGTCATGGGTTTAGATCCGTTTTTTCTCATTCTGTTAGCCTAAGTTTGCAAAGAAGGGGTTCTTTAGGTAGTAATAAAACCTTGCTAGTACAGTCAGCCTAAACCACATCTTATGTTTTAAATCCTGATTTTATGTTTCTCCTGACATGCACTCAACTGATGTCAACTACTAGTATGAATGATATGGGACTTCTAGACCTTAGAACCTTCATTGTCTTAAAACATTTCCTATCCATTGATTTACACATTTATGATTTATTGTCTGTATACTGTAAAGCACTCTGACGGGATGAGTAGTAGTGCTATAAAATAATAAAAAAAACAAATTTGTGTTATTTAAATAATTATTTATGTCAAAACTTATAAACACCAATACATTCAGCATTCTTACAGTGAATGCATGCCTTCCTCCAGATGAAGTTTCTGCCGTGTCTAGGTGATGGGCTCCCAATTGCTCCCAGCCAGTATGATACTTGAACAAAGGGAGGAGTGATGTCCCTTCATAACAGGCCTTTGTTTTGGACCCAGCTGGAAGAGAAAATAATTATGGGCCCTCACAACATGTAGGTTGCTGCTCCAAACAAACACGAAGTCACTGCTGAATTGTGTCCTGGTGTTGGAAAATGACAGCAGCGCAGTCGGAATATTTCACGGGATCTGCTGGATCTCCGATCCGGCTCAGAAATAGCTGCTGCAAATGGGGTCCGACAGGATCCACCTAATTTAATGCATTGTTCCAGAAAAGCATTTTTTTTGCTGTTTAAAAGTGCTGTGTCATATTTGTATGTGTTGCGTACCAAGACCAGAGACGCAACTAGAGCCGAATTTCGGGGGGGGGGGGGGGGGGGGGGAGGGCGCTAAGAAAAAATTTACGGGGGGGGGGGGGGGGGGACTGAACCGCAGAGTGGAGCTGCAGGGGCTCTTAGACGGGAGTGAAACAACTGCAAGGCCTAATTAGCATTCAAATGGTCTTTTAAAGACCTGTGAAACGTTCGGGTGCGGCTCTGTGTGTGCCCGGGATCTGTCTCATCACCAGGGCCGGACTGAGAACCAAAACCGGCCCTGGCAAAGTGCTCGGCTGGCCCACCCACCCATGGGGGGGGGGGGCTTGGGGGTACGACTGCGCTCGTTGCCATGGCCTGTTTTTGGCCGATTTTGTTACAGGGCCGTTTTTGCAGCAATGCTGCAAAAACGGCCCTGTAACAAAAACGGCCCCAGGGGCCCAAAACCAGCCCCCACCCTTGCGGCGCACCGGGGGATTGCCAGGTTCCCGCAACGGCCAGTCCGGGCCTGCTCATCACGGGCTGCCACACACGACAAGGGGAGGGGGGGGGGGGGGGGGGGGGGGGGGGGGAGGGGGGGCCGAAGCCCGGTGAGTCCAATGGGTGTTGCGCGCCTGATCAAGACTGACGTTTTAGTTGTAGCCACTCTTCAACATTACAGCAGTAGAGCGAAATGTCTCCCAGCCCACTCAACCAGGCTTGTTCTTCAATGAATGATTGGGCTCCCCCTCCATGTCTGTTTCGTGCGTTAACCTGCACTCTTATGCAGTTTTTTCCCCCTAATGCACTTATTTTGTTCAGACATATCTTCTTCATTTTACACTGCAGAAGACTGGCACCATGTGTGCCTTTGCAGGCTTACTACCAGGATGTATCCTCATGTGACCTGTTAACACCTGTGCTTCTGACTAACGTTTCTTCTGGTCACGCCTTTTTAGGTTTCATCTGTCAGCAAAAGCTATTCTTAATAATAATTCTAAAAAAAATCTTAAAAAGGGCTTTGTGCTTGCCTATTGCTTACCTTTATTTAGTATTGCTTGGCTCCCAAGTCACTCTAGTTTCTTTCCTTGACATTGATAAGCACCTCCTTTTCGCCTCCTATTTCCTCCTGAAGTTTGAGTCTTTGTTGGTGCCGTGGAACATGGACTAAGTAGAGTATCTTGTGGCCAGTGTTTCTCCACTGGCTGCAGGCTCCTGCAGATACTCTGTTACTTTTGAAAATGCACTTTTATTGAGTGTATGTCCAAAAGTAACTTTCATCCCCCCATGTTTCCTCTACCTCTCCTGCCCTTCCTTGTTTTCACCCACCTCCCACCCTTCTCCCGCTCTACGATGTATTGTCCTCCGCCCTCTTTTAAAACATTTTTTTTAACATGTTGCATATCAGATCAGTCTGCTGTGCAACCTGACTCCAAGGATTAAAACGCCATGACGAAGTCAACGCTTGCCTTTTCATTGCTCTTTTATTTCTTTCCTTTACGCCATGTTTTACATGCTGCTGTGCAGCATGTAAAAACACAATGACTAGATTAAGGGATTTCACATATGGTAAACCTATTTGGTTTTGCCAATGCCTGTTACAATAGCTCTTTTCTCCATTTATAAACTGCTTGAAAAAAAAAGTTCCCATGTAAATAAGAACAACTAAGTAGCATCTCAGGCAACAGATAGTGGTTTAATTGGTCAAGTTGTTGACTGGGACCAGCTGAATTGGTTTCAGATCTTGACATCCCACAAATTGTGTTTCTTTTGGGAAAATGAATTCAACATCTGTACCTCAGTTCTCTTATTGGCTCAAATTGTATGCGTCTGAATGGGATTCTGTTTAGATTGAGAACTGTAGAAGAATAAAGTTGTTTGTGTTAAGTCACCTCCTGAACACCTCATGAATTTGTGACACACGGGTTGGGTTTAAGAATTTGCCAGGTTAACTATGTTTAATTAGTAGCATTTTTGTTTTAGAAGCCTTGTGGAGTATCCCTGGCAATATTGTTTATGGGCTCCTGCATAACCCAGGTGAAAACTGAAGCCATTGATTTGTATTTTAGTGGTTGTGAGTCGGATGGATCCAGAGCAAGGAATTGAGATCTGCTGGTAGCTTGAGAAGATGTTTGTTCTCCTGAAGAGGTCATACACTAGGTACACTATGGTGGCAGGCAGATCCTTCCTCGCAGTGTATGGCGCCGGTTGTAAGTTTTGTCTGAAAGTGATGGTGTGAGAAAAATGGACTTCTGTGGGGTTGTTTAGAAACAGGAGGGCATCTTAGGATTGGTAGAAGGGGACTGACATGATGTAAATAAAACTACTGGAGCAGATTGGGGGTCAACAAAAGGGGGTATGGGATTGTTAGACCTGGCACCTTGGCGTGGGTCTCCCTTCCACTTTTTGTTGCTGTGCCTCATATGTTTTGCTGATGTTAGATGCTCAGAGCACTGTGCCACTGCCAACCAGTGCCACAGTGCAAGTGCTCCCTGTGTAAATTGATGTATGGATTGGATTCCATGATTGGCTTATTTGGTTTACTGTCAGACCCTAGTACAGTGCACCAGGGCTTGTAACTTCAAATGCTGCTAGTCTGCTTGCAGCACTGGTTGTGCCACCCACAGAAGCGACCTTGTAAAATGTGTCTAAGGTCTGCCATTGCAGAACCTGTGTGCAGTCTGGTACTGTCATGCTGACTGGGCAAGTGCACCCACTTGCCAGTCCCTAAACCTTCCCTTACCTTCATGTTAGTCACCCCTATGGTAGGCCCAAGGGCAGGGTGCAGTGTAAGTAGAAGGTAGGACAAGCCCTGATGTGTGTGGCATGTCCTAATAGTGAATTACAGCCATTTTCGTTTTCCACTATTGCAAGGCTACCTGTTCTCCATAGGCCAGAATGGGCTGGTAGAATTATTACATTCTATAATCCTAGCAGACTCCGAGAACATGGTAGAAATTAGAGTTTAGTATGCCTGAACTCAGAATAATAAAATACATCTTTTAGTAAAGGTTATTTTAATATTCTGTGTTTGCAAATACCACTTTTAGAAAGTAAGTATTTGCTTGCCCAACCATTTCAGCCCGCCTCTGCTAGGATGTGTATCTGCTGTCTGGCTTCTGTGAGTGACAGGGCTGGGGAATTCCAGGAGACAGGCTGGGGCAGCCCAGTGGTGAATAGAGAGATTTACATCCAGATGGGTGGGAGGAGTACACCTGTACTCTGAATAGGACTGTGCCTTTTCACCACAATGCTGGCTCCACCTCCTGTGGAGTGTCCTTCCGCAAGCAACTTAAAACACATCTTTTTAAATCCCCGTAATCAATTCAGCCCCCTTCCCCTCCTCCCGGTTCTGTCATCCTCACTACACCTCCTTCTGGTTCCGTTAGCGCTTGGACGCCCCACGGCAGCAATCGCGCTGTACAAATTCATTTTCATTTCATTCATTCTGCCCTGCACACTGAAAGAAAAGCCAGAGTCATGTCAACAGAGTGCTCCAGAACTGGTTAAAACTAGGCATAGGCCTCTTTACCCCAAAGGAACAAAGGATTTAGGTGTATAAGTATTGGGACCCTGCTCCCAAGAAATTCGATCCAGATTTGCCAAGAAGAAACCTCTGCCTGAAAAAAAGGAAATGGGAAAACTGAAGGAAGAATACTGTCCCTAACCTGGGGGATTGGCCTGCAGTGGTTGCCTTGCTGCTGAATGAGAGGAGAAAGACTCAAAGACTTTATTTTTAACTTGTGCCAAAGATCTCCAAGGGCTTGGAAGTGAGCTTGCCCCCTGAACGAAGTCCCAGGACTAGTGGACTTCATCCGCCTCACAAATCGCTGCTGGAAAACGCTGTTTTCAGTGTCCGCCGAGGCCGGGAGCTGTGTAAGCCTCGTACGATCGAATCGTATCCTGAACACACCGGACCAAGTATCGCCGCCTCGATCAACGCCAGCTCTGCGCCCAACCACTCATACCCACGACGTCTCGGAGCCGTAGCTCGCACCGTGACTAGAAGGCACCGCAAAGTCCAACGCTTCACGCATCGACTCGCACAGGTCGGGACGACGCGCACACCGCAGCTGAGGTAAAGTCTAAAGATCGCACCGGAGTTGGGTACGCATCGTACTGCCCGACTCACAATGCGTCCCAAGACTGCAAGACTCCAGCTCCAAAAGTACAGCTCTACGCCGCAACGTAAACGGACCGCTCCGCACAAGGCTCCGTCCCCTCAAGCAAAGCGACTCCAAGCTTACCGACCCGCACAAGCGCCGTCAACAAGCCATAGCTCTTACCGTGACAGGAGGACATCGTCTCGTACAACGCTGTCTTTTGCATCGCCCCGTACGTGCCGGACGCATCACAAACAAGGTACTGTGTACGACTCGCACACCATTCTGCACGCATTGGACCGGAGCGTCCGCAGCGCTTGTAAGCCTCTTTGTGTCAGTTTTCATTGCCGTGAGAGCCGGACAAAGAGTACGAGTTGCACAGCCTTTAAAAACTACGCCTTTAACAAGAACTCATTATTGAAAACAGTATTGTGCGTCATTTTTGTCGTTATTTGGTCTTGTGCTAAGTCTTGTATAAAAGCTAACTATTTTTTATACAAAAACTAGTGTGGTGTCAATTTGTGGTGTTGTCACTAAGTTACTGTATGTGTTCACAAATGCTTAACCTACAACGCCTCTAAGATGAGCCTTGTCTGCTCGCGCCACACTACCTAGAGGGTGAGCAGGGGTTATTTTGAGAGGGTAATCCCCTTGTCCTGACTAGAGGAAAGGGACCCTGCTTGTCACAAGTACCTACCTGTGCCAACCAGAGACCCCCAAATCTAACCGGGATCTGGAAGGGTTAGTCCTTATTCCTGAGAAGAATAAAGGGGCAAATAGGATCGACCGGAAAATAAATTGTGCTTTTGATATGGCCAAGGCAACTGCAGGGCAATAATGGAAGGCACAATCTGGATGCATTGCAGCCATCGTAGCTCCAATGAACTGTCTCCGTTAGGAGAAAGTTCTATTTCGAACCAAATGATGATATACGGACTGATACTCTGCTGTTGGTGGCACATTTGACTGAAGTAAGACTAGATTGCCTTGTTTATAGCAAAGGACGTCAGACTACGCCTTGGGCATTTCAGTACTAGTATAGCACCATCTGTCCATCTTCTCCACTTTTTTGTTTGATATTTTTAAAACGCCTAGCTCTTTTAATGAACATGTAAATAAACACTTGAAAGACTGTTAACCCCTTCGCTGCAGGGGATATTCCCCTGCTGTGCTAGGGGGGAGGGGGCGCGCACAGTGCTCACATGCTCATGAGGAGCTGAGCTCGTCATGAGGCACGACGCTCCTGTGCTCATGACGAGCTCAGCTCGTCACGGCCACACCCGTTCCCTTGGAACGCTCAGCACAGCAGGGGAATTATCCCTGCATGCGAGCGTTCCACGGTTCATGACGAGCTGAGCTCGTCATGAGCACCGGAACGCCATGGCTCATGACGAGCTCAGCTCATCATGAGCATTCAAGGGGTTAAACGTGTCTAAACTTTACCACATTTACAGCTGTCAACCTCCCGATATTGATTTTTACTGCCCTTCCAATTGGTTCTAAAAGTCGCAGTCATGGAGATGCCACAGCTGTACAGCGGTACTTTGTACTGAGGGGATCAAATGATGTACTGCAGTACTTTATAATCAGGGGATCAAATGATGTACTTTATAGTAAGGGAATCCAACTTTTAAAATTCTTAAAAAAATTAAAATAAGCAGAAAGTAAAATGTACATCTCTATTCTGATAATAGTTATTCTTAGCTCTCCTATCCCAATCAAAACTACTCCTATCTCTGTAATCTTGTATTTTTTGACTTTGTATTTTTGGACTTTGTTTAACTTCCTTGCTGATTGTATTTTGCATGATATTTTGAGAGGGAAAGGTGGCACTTGTGCCTTCAGTAGCAAAAGAAAGTAAGATGTTGGCTAAATTTGATTACCAATGTGGACTTTGATTTGTCTATGGTGCCACATAATATGTGCAGGTGTTAAAGGTGTGCATCAGGTGCAAATCCTCCACTTTGACTGCTGTACACCAGTGCTGTTTCAGCAAGACTGCAGTATGTGGTAGCGTATTGTCTCTAGCATTCCCTGAAGGAGTGCACAGCAAACTTGGTCTAAGTGCAGCAGATCACCTCGCTTTGCATAGCCGTAAGCAGTTGTATGTATTTGAGAGACGCCCTTGATGGATTCATGTTGGACATAGGAAGGCTAATGTGTTCAGTCATGCACAAAAGCTATATTTAACAGTGCCCCGTGTACCTTCAATACAACGGTTTCAACAATGCTCTTAAAACACATCCTGGTCGGAGAATGTAGACTGCCTTATGTCTAGATTCAAGAAATATTCCAGATTTGTGTTCAGTTTTTTACAAAACTATTTTGAGTCGATGGTCTGGCTCTATCCTTGTCTGGTGAGCCGCTAAACCCTTTAATTTTTTACTCCAGTGCTTTTTCTCTGGAGCCATCAATTAAAATGTGAGGTTTCATTTGTCTTTGCTTACCATAAGCCCCTCTGTTTTTGCCTCCGCAATAGGTACATCAAACTCCCCAGCCATGTGTGCTTTATCTTGAAACAAAACGGTCTGTGTGGTGTTAGGGAGCTGGTCAAATCAGTACTGTTATACAGCTCGTTGTCTGGAGAACAATTTCATTAGCAAGGTGTTTAGGTGCATTTTATAGCCTATCTAAAATGAAGATGAGAAGGGCAGCAACATTGTCTGCGCTTCTACACTTTACCAAACGCTTCTTTCTCCTTGCCAGCCTCTGGCCTCCAATCTGGTCAAGACTGAATGTGTCTTTAGAAACCACTCTTCTCTGTGTACTGTCTCGGTGTAGTCTACCACACGAATGCAAGTTTGCCAAGCAACCTGTTTTAGGCTTTAGAATGGAAACACCAGACTCTGACACGGGAAAGCAGCATGCAGTGCAATTTTTGCTCATCACTGCTGCACATGGTATAGGCATCCACTTTGAGGTGAGGTGGTTGGGAGGCGTTGTACTTTTTTCCCATTCTATTTAGGTTTCGCCTGGCGTTACTGCGTAAGCAGTTCGCGCAGGCGAAATCTAATGTTTACAATATTGGCTATAGGAACGTCCCCCGGCTCCCATTGGCTAGCTCCATAAATGGAGGCTAGCCATTGGAAGCCGGATCTGTCTGTCAAGGCCGGACCAGATTAGTTGGCGTTCCTGCGATTTTTTTTTTTCCCTCTCCGCCTCTGCGATGTCGTCATCGCGGCCGTGGGCGGGGTTTTTTTTTTTTTGGGGCGTCCAGGTTTGTGTTCGTCATTCCGTGGCCGACCGCCGCCGGAGGAAGTCCAGGTCCAGGTGAGTGCTTTCCGTGTGTTTCCGCACCCCCTTCCCGCTGTCCCTCTTCCTGTTCCTGCCCCCCCGCTGTTAGTGTCCCCGTCCCCGCACCCCTCCCGCTGTCCGTGTGCCTGCCCGCCAGTTGTAACTTGTGATGCGTGAAACCGATTTGCTGCCATTGAGAAACACGCTGTTACATGTTTTTTTAAACTCTTGGTCGTTTTTTGAAACATCTTCCCCTTTGTAGCAGTGATTTCCATGAATCTCAAGCTGCATCTCCCTTGCATGTTGTTCCCTCTCCTCTCTCTCTTGCCACAGATTGCCTTTTTCCTTGCCTTCCCGCCCCCCCTCCCCGCTATCCGTTCCCGCCCCCCCCTCCCCGCTGTACGTGTGCCCGTGCTTCACAACGGCATGTAGTTGATATATTTTAGGTCAACACAAAGGTTTTGTGTATGTTTGCAATGTTATATACACAGAAATGCATGGTTTAGTTGAATAGGGGCCCATAAAACAAGATATAAGCCACAAATTGTTAAAGAGTTGTGGCATTGTATTGGGTAAGGACGCCACGGTTGTGTGTCGCGGGGTTTCTTTTAAAAAGAACAGGTGTGTGGGAGAGGAATCCCTTTAGCACCACCTCCCAGTTACAGTTGACTTCCTCATTGTTCATCTCTGGCGCTTTCGACACAAAGCATAAGTGACCTTTTTAATTTGCACCTCATATTGTCTCCAGTGTTTGTGCCGTACCTTATTATACAAACGCCCCTGGTCTCAGTTGTATATGGAGCATAGTTGGCTCCGTCATAGTTGGAACCTGGTTATCGGCAGGTTCACTGGAATTATGCGACAGGGCAGTGACAGATTACGCAGCAGATTTGAATAAATTATGCAGCAAGAAAAGGCAAATTAGGTAGCATTTTGTAATAGTATGACTCCATTAGTGAATCGTTTTCTATACCTGAAATTAATGTTTTGAAGAATAAAAAAAATAAGCCCAGGACTTGAGCATCGGGCTCTTGGGGACATGAAGCAGTTAAACTTACTAAATCACCCTACATCTCATTCTGTACCCTGCTACTGCCACCGATACAATCAAACTAAGAGCAGAAGGTTGCTTTATGTAGTTAACCCTAATTAGATAATTTCATGCTATTTTCACTGTATGGGCGAGAAACTTGTAGCTACGCTTTCAAAACTGTGGTCAGCAACATTTCGTGTGAATGGCTTCTCAGCACCGCTGCCCACTCCTGTTGTCAGGCTGAATGCCTGCAGGTGCATATAGGTCCATCCATACTAGACGCCCCCCTCTTTTTGACATCTCTTCACCTTTTCCCCAGTGATTGCATCTTCTGTCTGTCGCTTTCGTTAGTGACAGTTCTGCTTGGAGAAGCACTGCAGTGTTCTGTATTGAAGAGTGAATCTGATGTGTGTATTAACTTCTCCTGGGCTGGGATCTTTATTCTATTGTTATTTGAGGTGGTACGTTGATGGCTGTACATGCAACCGTGGAGGTACAAGTTGTTTAGGTTACTTTTTTAGAGCTTCATTTAATTAATTGACATCACGGTTTTAACGTAAGGGTTACGAGCATATGTAGATAATCACTTTATTTTATAGAGCTATTGCTTGATGCCACTCGTGGTTCCATTCTCTGCACTGATGCTTAGTTGGTAAGTTTTTGCCCATCCGTCTTTCCACTTGTCTTTAAGTGTCTTTCCCCTACAGTAAATAAGGCTGGCACATAATCGGTGGTTGCCACACTTGATGTGTACCGGTATTGGGTCCATACTGCCGGGTTGTCACAACGTGAGATCAAGTTGAAGCACTTGAATGATCTATCTGGGGTATTGTTTTCTGAAAATGTAATACATTTCTTATTTTTATCGCTATTAAAAGCTTACGTCTAGAATGCAATGTTTGTGTCTTGATGTATTAGCAGTGTTAGGTTGGCACTATTTAGCTGCCTCACCTTTCTGCGTTTCCAATGTGTGGGTGTTGGTCGTCCTTAAGGTGCTTTTTGAATAGCCTGCCTATCACTAAAACATCGTTTAACGTAGCAGGTTCACTACTACCCTGAATTACACTCTGTATGATCGCTGTTCTTTCTCGGGGCTTCCATTGGCTGGGCCTTCACTGTCATCACTTCCTGCACTGAAGGATTGTGTTTTTTAGGTTTCGCCTGGCGCTCGCCACACACAGCTCACTACCATACATGCCAACATTTCAGAAGAGCAAAGTGTGTGTGTGGCTCTTGGTGAGTGTGTGTGGCTCTTGGTGAGTGTGTGTGGCTCTTGGTGGGTGTGTGTGGCTCTGGGTGTGTGTGTGTGGCTCTGGGTGGGTGTGTGTGGCTGGCTCTGGGTGTGTGTGGCTGGCTCTGGGTGTGTGTGTGGCTGGCTCTGGGTGTGTGTGTGGCTGGCTCTGGGTGTGTGTATGTGTGGCTCTGGGTGTGTGTGGCTGGCTCTGGGTGTGTGTGGTAGTAATTGCTGTCTGCTGAGCTCGTCCGTAGGGTACAATAGGTCTCACATTTGCGAGAGATTAAGCTAATGGCAATGTAAATGACAATGCCATTTATTTATCTGTTTTCAAAACCAACACATAAATACAAAATTTGTCATTTACAATGCCAATAGCTCAAACTTGCCCCAGTATTGGAACTTTCATAGATTCCCATGCTTTGTATCATTCCCCGTCGTCGGAATGGGAGCCTCGGTAAATAGAAAATACCATAGTAGTAAGCACAAAGTGAAAAAATAGGCCTAGGCCTCGTCTCATTTTGTAGCTTATCCACCTCTTTTTGTAAAAGAGACCAAAATTCTGCAGTAGCCAATCAGAGCAGCCTCACCCCATAGAACCTTCCTGAGAGAAGCTCAGAGCCTCAGATTTTCTACCGCACGTTGTGCAAGGGAGTCTCCATTGAGCTCTGCTCAGTTTTCTTCAGTTTTTCTTGTTATTTCTTCAACTACTTGGATATTTTTCATCATGTCTGAGAAGAAAGCCCTTTTTAGGTCTCGCGCCTGCGATGCATATGGCGAAGCCATATGCCATCGCGCAGGCGCGATACTATTGCTGCCGGGTCTGCTTCCCAGGAGATAGGAGATGTCACGCGCACGCTCTGGAAAGCGATCGGCGCCGGCCGCGCGCGCGTTTCCCAATCTCCTGTCTCTCTGGGAAGCAGACCAGCAAGCCCCGCCAAGGTAAATTTAAAATAATCTGACCGGCGATATTATGGAGACCAGCATCCGTCGGACGCGCCGACCTCCGCCACCCATCGGGAAAACAATTTACACGGTTCTTAAAACAATTAAGTACCGGGCCTGTCAGTGAAAGGATAGAGGTGCGCGTTAGTCGCGTATGGGGCACAGTGCGGGAGGGATAAAAAATGCTTCTGTGCTTAGTTCGCGTTCTTGGGGTGTAGACTTGCACATACCTTCGAGTCAAACTACAGCCGATCCTTCGTGTTGGAATCCGCAAGACACAATCCTGTGTTCTTGCACCTGGGAAGTCGGATATTTCTATATTACTTCCGCCGTAGTCGTGCTTCTGGGAAATGTAATTCCAACGAAAATGGAAACGCTGCAATGTTTCGTCTAAAGCCTTTCTACGCGAATCGCGGGACTTATGTATCTTCATCTTTGAATTTTATTTGTTTTTTCAACTGATCTTAAATAAGTTTACAACTGGGGGTGTGGACAAATCCATACGTCGTCGCCGGTTTTCGAGGCTCTACTAGAAAGCATTCACTGAGTTTCATGTCGGTTTGGTCCCTGATGTTGTAATGCCAGATCCAGGGAGGCACTAGGTGTTATCTCGGCTCATCCTTGAATCGTCCATACTGTATATTATGGGGTTTGTTTTCCACTTGGAAGTGTAGATTGTGCACGGGTGTGCCTTCAATGTAATGGCAGTGTGGTGGGCTGAATGGAGTGTATCAATGAAGTTGCAGTTGACTTGTGACGATCTGATCTCTAGCAGTGTCTCATTAAGGATCACCATTATATGTCCAGAGTTCTAGTGTGTCGTGTCCAGGCTAACCAAAATCAGTTAAGTTTATGCAGTTCAGACATTTCATTGAGACCTTTGGTGACGAGCGTCTAGCCATTCGTCGGCCCCCCGCCACAGGATGCGCACCTCTCCACCCATCTCCTGCCCGCACTCCGGCATATTGCCGCGCATCTAGTGGTGTGCCGTGTAACACCTCCCCGACCATCCCACACAATGAAGCGCTTCATACTATTCCCTATAACGCTCAGCCATGTGCAGAAGCATTACCTAAGGCAGGCTCAGGCTAGGTGGCTCATTGCCGTTCTCATTTGACGGATAGTATGGAAGGGTAGGACGAGCGGGAGTGAAGATCTTTGCTCAAAGCACGACAAAAGAGGGGGGGGGGGGTTCGACACCATGCTTTCTCCTGACTTTTTCTAATGTTGTCTTCCTTGGCGCCCGTCTGCAGAGACGTCCTCATCCAAAAACGCCACAAGCCACACTATTAACCTCATTTGTGAATCACTCACACCTTTGGGTAAAGTCTGCGCTATATAAAAAGCGACAATTGCATAAATAAAATTCCGCGTCCCTTCGCCCTAAACTCAGCCCTTCCCCCCTTTTTTTTTTGCACACACCTTGTGCTCCTGACCCCCCCCCCCCAAATCTCCTTTTGCCTCCAGTGAGCCTCCCGCGGTCTTGGAAAAGTCTCCTTTAACGGCCTCCCCTTGAGCTTAACCCTCTTGCGCACCCCCTTGCGACCCTTGCCTAGGCAACCTTTCGACTTGTTACCCTAATGCAGAGCTTTCCATGCTCTGTGTCTCGACACGTTACTGTGTCGCCTGCACATGGTGGGTGTGTCGCGGAATGACGCTGGTACAGCGCAGTTCGTAGGGCAGGCAGATGTACATGCAGAAAGGAAAGGGAGACCTTTAGCCGAGCACCAACAGGACGCACCCCACTTTAAGCTCTCTCTAAGAGTGATGCATCGCCTCGATTGCCTGTGTGCGTGGGGTGGGGGGGGCGGGGGCGTGGGGTTGGCAGGGGGGACGGGGGGTGGGACGGAGATGCAGATGCAACACACAGCTCTTTAGGCACCTGTATGGATAATACAGCCCCGTGAGGACGTGTAAGGACAGACCCGTAAGAGGAATGCAGCGTGTGCTTATAAGAACCTGGGAAGCGTCGAAGGTCTCTGTAGATCACCGCTTGTGATAGTGACCAGTGTCTAACTCGCTGAGCCATTCCTCCCCTCTTGTTCATACTGAGTCTGGCATGCGCCTCTCAGACGCAACATACTGAACACAGCCGGCTCATCCTGTGCTCGTCTTGTGTGTGATCTGTTTTGTTCCTCTTGCGTGTGAGACATAAAATGTAGCCCTGCCTTTGCTGCTCTGAGGTGTGAGATATTACAGTGACTCAGCTTGCGCTCTGCTCCTATCAGGTGCAAGTTAATAAACACAACCCATCTTTTACTCATCTCGGGTGTTTGACTGTTGACACAGACCACCCTATCCCCTCTCACAGGACACGCTCACCTCCCCGCGCCCTATGGTGCCTCACACAGCCTACTGTGATTCCGACCACCCGCTGCCCCAGCCCAGCCTTCAGGCGCCCTGGGCGTGCACTGCCGTCCCCAGTCCTAATGCCTCAGACTGCACTGTTGATTATTTGAACTTACTCTGGTTTATTTACATCAGTCCCGGAAATGTGGCTGCAGGTGCGTGCTGTGTGCACACTGCTGTTTTGAGCCAGCACTGGCGCTGCCCATGGTCCCCTTCGTGCTCTCTTTGGAGGAAGATCGAAGCACCCTCTGCAGCTGCTCCTCAAACTCTGTCTTTCTCGGTCTCCCTCGCAGGTGCCCTTATCTGTCCCCAGCTGTAGTGCACTCTTTCTGCTGCAGTCAGCCCGTGTACACTGTCATTCAAGTTTCAACCAGTCCTGGTACAGACTGTTACTTCTGGTGCGCTCTGTCCTCATCTGCTGTCAGCCCTTGTACACTCCTTTTAGCTGCAGTCATATATATATATATATATATATATATATATATAAGTATGGATATAACTGCAGATATATATATATATATATAACTGCAGCTAAAAAGACAGTGTACAAGAGCTGACCGCAGATAAGGACAGATATATTCATATGTCTTTATTTGCTGTCATCCCTTGTCACCGTCTTTTTAGCTGAAGCCAGTCCTGGTGCCCGCTTTTTATCGGCAGTTACTTCTGGTGCACCCTGTCCTTATGTTAGTGTACTGTAGTTAGTCACTGTGCGCTCTCCTTATCTGCCCCCAGTCATACTGCACTGGAGGTGCCCAGGAGTGGATGCCTGACAGGGAAAGCCAGGACGGGTTCCACAGCAGTATTCGTACAAGCGCCTTGAGACCCTTGCGGGTGAGTAGTGCGCTATACAAGTATCAATTTACAATTTACAATTACCTCCTTCTGTGGTGTTCCCTTGTGTGCTCTGTCCATATCTGCGGTCAGCTCTTGCACACTGTCTGTTTAGCTGCAGCCAGTGCAGCCTAGTGCACTCTCTCATCTGCAGCCTGGTGCACTCTCTGGTGTACATCAAACGTCAGACTGTCTTCCCACAATTGCTGCTTGTTTGGAAATTGGTGTTTACTTTTATTTCTCTTACTGCAAAGTGAGAGTATTTCGTAAAAGATTCAGTGAAGTGTACGAATCTCTAACTTCACCGTTAACAATGTTGCCGCTGGTGTGGGTTTCTGTGATGGAAAACAAAAATAAACGCAGCTTTTTGCAGGCATACTCTACCACAGATGTACTCTACCAAATGTTAAATGTGAAAGGTCAAGTTGAAAGTGTCCCGAAAATAAAGGACTGTTTGATTGGTGTAGTTATCTTTGATTGTCACACTTGGTTGGCGTCTGTGATGCCAAAGTAGGCATGGTTTATTATAGTGTGCAGAAGTCTGTAAAAATGACACTTGGTGATGTTCTATGACCTCACGGTTGATGGGTTCCAAGTCTTCACAGTTCTCTCGGTCCCATTATTAATGACATGACATTTCTTTGTGTCTGTCTTCATAGTTGGCGTTGTCCTGTAATCCACCAAATTACACTTGATGGGGTTCCATGTCTTCACAATTGTCTCAGTTCATGACATCACAGTTGATGGGTTCCATATCTTCACCCCTCTCCCCCTCCTCCAACCCCCTTAGGTGTTTTGGGCTCGCTACTCTGCATTACCGTGTCGCAAAATTATGCATGTCGAAAAAGTGTGTCACCAACATGAAAAGTTTGGAAAGCTGTGCCCTAATGCCTTTGATTCACTGCTGGTGGGGAGGACAGCGAGGGGGGTGGGGTTACACAGTCGCAGCCTTTTGTGCACCTTCCTTTTCTGACCCTCTCTCCCCACTTCCTCTCTTCTCGAACTTCTTCCCCCTCCGCCATTCCCCCCCTCCTCCGTACCAATACATTTCCGTTCCTCTCTCCCCCGCTCCTTCATCTGCCCTCTCCCTCACTCCCCGCCACCCCTTCTCGTTCCCTACACACCTCTCCTGCCTGCTCGCGCCTAGCAATAAGCAGAGTAATTTAAAGCTGTTTGTGGACTGTAATGCGCTCTTTTTATTAACTGCTATTGCTTCAATGTCACAATTTAACAATCTCCGCACTAATATCCCTTCTCCCCTTCATCTCACTGCCCTGCTTTCTCAACTATCACTTGTATTGCCCCATCTTTCTACATATCTTCATCATGTCTTTGCTTCCCCTTCTCATCCTATTCCTCATTTACCTCCACTTCTTTCTCGCTCTTCGCGTTTTTACATCCTCCTCCTCTTTTTAGGTCAAGCCAATTTATAAGCGCAAACCTTCAAGTACACGCAGTTAAAAAATTGTCCAGCGCAACTACCACTGTTAAACAAAATGTGACTGGTTGCTTTGTGTTCTTTCTAATGTTTGGAAACTTGCAGCTTGTTATTTTTATGTCTTTTCATTCCCTTTTACAATTTCTCTCCAGCCTCCTCGTGCTCCATTTTTATTCCTCTTTCCTTCTTTCTGCCTTGCTGTCCCCTCCCTTCTTCTCCCACTAACATCTCATATTTCTCTATTTTCTCTCCTCCACTAAACATTCTGCCTTCCACTCACTTCTGTTCTGTCTCTTACTAACGTCCCTTTAGACCCGTTTACATGGTCCCCTCTCTCCTTCGTTCACCGTGTCATTGCATTTTCTTCTTTATCCCTTTGTCTCATTCTATCGCCCTCACTCGGTCTATCTATTGCCCTCACTCTATCTGTCTATCGCACTCACTATCGCCATCACTATCGATCGCCCACACTGTCTATCTTTCGATACCCCTCACTCTATCCATCTATCTATCGCCCTCACTCCATCTCTCGCCCTCCCTCTATCTATCTCTCGTACTCACTCTATCCATCGCACTCACTCTATCGCATCAACACAGCATCACTCAGGACCACCACAGCATCACTCAGGACCACCACAGCATCACTCAGGACCACCACAGCATCACTCAGCGACACCACCTCATCAATGTGTGCAACCATTCGACAACAACTGGTTCAAATATGTTCTCTCAATGTTTCAAGCTTTATTACAAATGTCACAAAAAGATGTTAATATTTCACTTTTGTTCTTGGATTTTCGTCACAATAAAATACAATGAACATAATCTTAACACAAGTTAAAGCTATTGCAGTTATAAATTACCATAACTTTTAAGTATTCATTATTAAAAAAAAAGTAAAAGCCATTGTTATTTGTAATATCAATACATCTAAGTCACGTAAATACAACACATATTGCATTAAAAATGCTATAGTTGTCACATTTGCGAAAGTTATAACTATTGGCATTGTAAATGACAAAGCTATTCATTTTGCTATTTTCAAAACCAACACAAATAAAAAAATTGTCATTTACAATACCAATAGCTCAAACTTTCCTAATGCGAGACCTATTGCATTGCAAATGCTTGTTAGAGCCTGTGCCACCTGCTCCAAAAAGAGGTTGTTTGTCGAGGACAAACACGAGGATTGTATTTACTGCTTGTATCCGGACCATAAACCAACAGGCTGTCCGATTTGCAGATCCTTCTCAGCAAAGACCTTGAGGGACAGGGAAGGACGTCTCTTCACATGGCTTCAAAAGATGAAGGACCGGAAGGATATTATCTCTTCGGACAGTGAGGGCTCCTCGTCGATGGTGTCGTCCAGGAAGTCTCTGAAGAGGGGTAGGTCCCCCCTTTCTGCTTCAGACGAGTCCCGTCACAAGGCCTTACCAGGGACCTCTGATAGGTCTGACAGACCTGCTGCCCAAAAATCTCCTCACCACGGTGAAAAGGAGAGGCAGGGTAAGCCTGAGGAACAACAGTCCTCAAAGAAGGTGAAAAAGTCTTCAACAATCTCTTCACCTCCCTCGGAGAAGGATCGAGGGGTCAAGAAGCCTTCAACTCCTGTTCAGAAGGTCGCTTCAGACAAGAGGCAGAAGTCGTCGACGATTAAACTGTCAGGTACGTCGTCGACGAGTGTTAAAAAGGACAACTCTGCCAAGGTTGCCTCGTCGACGGGCTCGTCGACGGGCTCGTCGACGACGGCTGTGTCGACGACGCCTACACCGTCGACTGTTTTCAAGGCTCCAGATTCCTGTTCGTCGTCGACGAGAGTGACCATCTCCACGTCGACGACGATGACTGCAAAGCTGGCGTCGACGGCGGTGTCGACGACGAGGACGACTTCGACGACGATGTCGACGACGCCGGTTACCATGTTGCTGACGACGAGCTCGTCGACGATCCCGTCGACGATACCACCATCGTCGACGATGAGTTTCACCTCGTCGACGACGCAACCCCCGACGACGAGGACAGTGTCTACGTCTGCACCATCGTCGACGCAGACCCATAAGAGCTTGCCGTCGACGACGGAATTTTCTGAAAAACATGTTTTTTCGCGTAAAAGAAGGCAGATAACGCCAGAGATGACGTCTCCTCGCCAGGTTCAGAGATTACCACCTAGCCTACTGTTAGAGGAGGACTCTGATGAAGAGACTTTTAGTGAATTTGGGCAAGCCTATAGCCCATCTGACCTCCAGGTTAAGGTTCAAGGTGTTAGCTCTGAGGAAGAGCAGATGGAACGACAGCACTATGTTCCAGAACATTATTATGCGGAGGAGCGCACTACTACCAGGCACATGCCTTCACAGCAGCCTATGCGTCAGGTACCTGAAGGGATGGTGGCAATACCGTCCACTTTAGTTTTTGGATTTGCAACTTATGTTGCAGGACTACCGACAACGTTTCCCTGCTCCTCCAGAAACCCAACAAGTGCGCCCCTCAACACCTCCGCCTCAGACTTTACGACCTGTGGCAGACCATTCTTTACCTCCAAGAGAGCGTGCCACTGCGCCGGAAGTGCGCCCACAAGAGGTGGTGCAGGTGCAGGATACTGATGATGACGCTGCTTCTTCAGATGCAGACCAACAAGCGGATCCTGATCAAGATCAACAGGCGCCGTGGAATACTACTGACCCTATAGATCCGGACAACACAGATCCAGATAACAATACTTCGCCTCCAGCGGACGTTGGAGGGTTTCATAACCTTATGGACAGGGCATCCAAAAGATTTGGTCTCCCAGTGACCACGGTTCAATCGGATTGCTTCTTATATGACTTTAAAGAACCATTCAGAAAATCAGTGAGATCCATACCGATCATTGAGCATGTCTGGTCTGAGGGCTTGAAGGCTATGCATAATCCGGCTACAGTCCTCCCGGTGCTACCAAGACTGGAAAAGAAGTACAAGGCACCTGATGGCAGTCCGGCATGTTTGCTTGGCCAACCGAAACCGGACTCGGTCATTTCTCAGGCCGCCCAGAGCAAATCTAAGAATCCTTCTACGCCGCTGACTACACCGCCGGATAAGGAGGGCAGGCGCCTAGACAATGTAGGCAAAAGATTTTCAGCTATGGCCAGTCTTCTGGTTAGAGCAGCCAATGCTTTAGCGATTCTGGGACGCTATGAGCGGCAAATGTGGTGCGACCTTGCTCCATTTGTAGAAGAGCTGCAGGATTCTTCTAAAGAGAAGGTGAAGAAGATTTTGCTCGAAGGGGAACGAGCCTCTTCGGAGGTCATTGATGTGGCAATGGATATAGCTACCACCGCATTCCGAGCACTTGCCGGCTCAGCTGTTCTGCGACGCCAAGGGTGGTTGAAGGCCACATGGTTCAGGCAGGAGGTGCAGAATAAGATCTTGGATCTACCATACGACGGTGAGATGCTGTTTGGCAAGCACGTCGATGAGGCCCTGCAAGGCATCAAAAAGGACACGGACACAGCTAAGTCCTTAGGTACATTGCAGTATCGTAAAGTGCCTTTCAGGGGGGCTAGAGGTAGAGGTTTTTCTTCTTATCGTGGAGGAAATCAAAATCGCTACTCTTCTGGATCACAGTCCAGCCAGACGTATAAGCCTCAATACTCTCAAAGGGGTTCTTTCTCTCGCCAGCAGCCTAAAGGACGTCAGGGGCAGCAAAGGAGAGCCAACACCAGGAAACAATAGCGGCCAGGTGGCTCTTTCCACTGTTCCTGTTCCCTCATTCACATCAGTGGGGGGCAGGATTGCCCATTGCCTAAACAACTGGATGATCATTACATCGGATCAGTGGGTCCTACAGATTGTCAGAGAAGGACACACATTGGAGTTTCAAGACCTTCCTCCAACAAGAGCGCCGGATGCCTACCCTCCCAAACATCTCAGGCTCCTTCATCTCGAAGCCCACCAACTTTTCACCAAGGGGGCGGTAGAGCCTGTACCCCTTTCGCAGAAGGGGAAAGGGTTCTATTCCAGGTTCTTCCTGGTTCGGAAGACAAAGGACAAGTGGCGTCCAATTTTAGATCTACGGCAGCTCAACACTTATCTCGTGAAGTTGTCCTTCAGGATGGTCACTCTTCAGGACATCCTTCGTCTACTCAATCCAGGGGATTATATGGCGACCCTAGATTTGGAGGACGCCTACTTCCACGTTCCAATTCATCCAGCTCACAGGCAATATCTTCGATTTACAGTGGGCAAGAGCCACTTTCAATTCAAAGTACTGCCATTTGGTCTCCGGTCCGCCCCGCGGATCTTCACAAAGATTCTGCCTCCGGTGGCAGCTTTTCTCAGGAAGCAAGCTATTCAAGTGTTTCCATACCTGGACGATTGGCTGCTAAAGGCTCCATCTGTTCTAGAAGCGTCCAATGCAGTCCGGACATGCAAAGATCTGTTCGAGCGACTAGGTCTTCGACTCAACAGGGAAAAATCGGTTCTATGCCCATCCAAGTCAGCAAGGTTCCTAGGGGCCATCCTGAACACAGACAGTTGCTTAGCCCTTCCATCGGAGGAACGCCAGACCAAACTAATGTGTTCAGCTCGTCTTCTCCAATCTCGAAAGACACTGACAGTTCGCAGGTACAAATCGCTTCTCGGATCGATTTCATCTTGCATACCTTTAGTTCCGCACTGCAGGCTCAGGATGCGCCACTACAAGAGCAATTGGACAGACAGTGGCGACAAGTCACAGGATCCTTCGACGACAGGATTGTCGTTACCAAGGAAATGAGAAAAGCAGGCAGCTGGTGGCTGCTGAAAGACAATCTTTCCAAGGGTTTATCGTTCCGACTTCCACCATCTCCCCTTATTTTAACAACGGATGCTTCCATGGAAGGATGGGGAGCGGTCCTCCAAGAGCTAAAGGTCAGCGGTCATTGGAGTCCAGTACAGAGCAAGTTCCATATCAACCTCCTGGAACTTCTCGCTATCCGTTTGGCTCTACAAGCTTTTCTTCCGAGGATTCACAACCGTGCAGTGCTGGTTCGTACGGACAACACCACAGCCATGCACTACATAAACAAACAGGGTGGAACAAGATCCTCCACCCTCTCCAAGGAAGCCCAGACGCTGTGGAATTGGTAAATCCAGAACAATGTCTCCCTCTCAGCGGAACATCTAGCGGGGACACTCAATGTCAGGGCGGACGCTTTGAGTCGTCAGAGAACAGTCTCTCACGAGTGGGAACTGGATCAAACCGTTCTGGAGGAACTCTTTGCACGATGGGGGACACCATCCATCGACCTGTTTGCGACTCCCCAGAACGCCAAATGCCTGTCCTTCGCAAGCATGGTTCACCATCGGGAATCCTTGGGGAATGCGCTTTTGATTACCTGGTCAGGCGCCTTTGTTTACGCCTTTCCTCCCATTCCACTGATTCCGAGGTTGATCAGCAAACTCAAGGTGGAACCGTGCAGGATGATTCTGATCGCTCCAGCATGGCCCAGACAATTTTGGTACTCGGAACTTCTTCTCCTCTCCCAGGACCAGCCAGTTCTCCTGCATCCTGTTCCAACTTTGCTAACAATGTCTCACGGTCCGGTTCTACATCCGGACTTGAAGTCACTGCGATTGACAGCGTGGCCCCTGAGTTCAGAGAGTTCCAGGGTTTAGATCTCTCAGGGGAATGTAGAGACATTCTGGCTCAGGCTCGAGCCCCTAGTACCAACAAGACCTATCGTTCTAAATGGAAGAGATTCTGTGTTTGGTGCCGGAAGGAAGGTTTACACCCATATACTTCTTCTCCGCACAAACTCTTGCCTTACATACTTTCACTGGCGAAATCTGGATTGGCTCCATCTTCTGTAAAAGTCCATCTGGCAGCCATCTCTAGATTCAGACGTTCATCTTCAGGTCCTTCCCTATGGTCAGCGAGGATTATCAAACAATTCCTGAAGGGTTTATTCAGGGTCTTTCCTCCAGTCCGGCCGCCACCTCCGGCCTGGCATTTGAATCTAGTTTTGTCATCTCTCATGAAAGCCCCTTTTGAACCTGTTCATAAGTCTGACCTTAAGTTTCTTTCCTGGAAACTGGCTCTTCTCTTGGCCCTGACATCGGCTCGCAGAGTAAGTGAGCTCCAAGCTTTCACGATTGAGGAACCATTTCTCCAGTTTAAGAATAATGTGCTGATTCTACGGACGAATCCTAAGTTTATCCCGAAGGTACCTTCGGAATTCCACCTAAATGAGCCGGTAGTCTTGAAACCATTCTTTCCACAGCCTTCTACACCTGCGGAAAGAACTTTGCACTCTCTGGACATTCACAGATGCCTGAAATTCTACCTGGAGCGAACGAAACATTTCAGAAAATCTTCACAGCTCTTTGTTTCCTTCAGTGCTCCACGCAAAGGTTGTCCAGTTTCTAAAGCTTGTATTTCCCGTTGGATTTCCAGTGCTATACAATTTTGTCACCAGGCGGCTGGGAAACCTCTGCAGCGAGCAGTTCGTGCTCACTCTACCAGATCAATGGCTTCATCTGCGGCTCTATTCGCAGGAGTCCCTATCAAGGACATTTGCAGGGCGGCAACGTGGAGCAGTGTCCACACCTTCACCCGCCACTACTGTTTGGATTCTTCTGTGAAGGAGGATGCAGCAGTGGGCCAAGCAGTTCTGAGGAATCTTTTCCAATAAGTCGGTGAGCTTTCCTTTCTATCCCGCCTTCCTATTCGCATATTTTGTATTGCTGTTTCTTGTCATATTATATGATCCTAATGTGTTTCTGCTTTTCTGATCAGAGATGTATCACATTTTCAGGTTCATATGTAGCAAAATATGCTTTTTTTCTGTTTACTGCTGGTTACTCTGATACAAAGCATGGGAATCTATGAAAGTTCCAATACTGGGGCAAGAAAACAAGTTACTTACCTGTAACTTTGGTTCCCCAGTATTGGTAACTTTCATAGATTCCCATGCGCCCACCCACCTCCCCTGGGAAAGCTCAGTCTTCTGGTCTTGGTGGATAGCTGTTCACAACGGCTACGAAAATCTGAGGCTCTGAGCTTCTCTCAGGAAGGTTCTATGGGGTGAGGCTGCTCTGATTGGCTACTGCAGAATTTTGGTCTCTTTTACAAAAAGAGGTGGATAAGCTACAAAATGAGATGAGGCCTAGGCCTATTTTTTCACTTTGTGCTTACTACTATGGTATTTTCTATTTACCGAGGCTCCCATTCCGACGACGGGGAATGATACAAAGCATGGGAATCTATGAAAGTTACCAATACTGGGGAACCAAAGTTACAGGTAAGTAACTCGTTTTCTTTTCCAAAGGCGAAACCATTGCATTGTAAGTGCTTGTTTCTTTTTCTCTTGAAGCCGAGAAGGTAAGAGTCTGAATCAATGCAGACTGTCTGTTTTGGGGAAAACTGCCACTAAAATGATTTGCACATACTTATGAATAGTTCCAAATCTCTGTTTTGCTACAAATCCCTAATGCTTTTTAACACCTTCATCATTTCTGGACTATACGGGTAACTCTGCTCAATCACAGTTACACTCAGCATCTCACTAGGGATGGTACAGAGAATACATATTGTCAGAGGATTTATAAATGTATAGTGAAATAGAGCAGTCTCTTAATATTCTCTGGCAGAAGTATGCATGGCATCCACACCCATTTAGGGCTTCCTGCTCGGCTCATGACCTTTTTATTTCTATGGCTCTACTATTGTGGTGTTGGCAGTTGCGCTTTAACACCGTTTTTCGAAATCCCAGCTCCCGCCCCCTTCACCAACACCGCATACCCCATTTTACTATATCACCATTTTCTCTGTTTTGCAGGAGGGCCTTTTCTTTGATTACCTTCGTAATCTACACAAGCGTCACAGCCATGCATAACTTTCCCTCAAGGGCAATAAGTGTTACTTACCAGTAATCTTCATTTCTCCGTGTTCTAGTCTTCCTCGCCACAGTATAGTTCATTCTGTGATTACTGTGGCGAAAAAGACCGACCAGAAGGTAATGGTTTGTTTACAATGTATGACTTCGCTGAGCCAACCTCATGTTTAAATATTTGCAGATTGGCATTGCTTTGTTCTCCGAGTGAAAGGCAAAAAGTGATGGTTGAAGTGCGTGAATGAATGTCGGCCATCAGTAATTATGCTGAATTGTATTCCAGTCCATTGTGTTTTTGCCTCGCTGTGTAAATATAGATTGTGACCAACGACGCACAAATCATCCTTAGTTCTGATCCAATAGGAAAAAAAAGTCCATTCCGGATTGCGAGATTTCCCCCACCACCACCCCTAACCTGCATGCAGGAATACAAACCATACAAGACCGGTTCAGCATGTGCTTGGTTTCCTAGAGTGCTGCTCAGAAAAGCTAACAAGTTATTAAATGAATGCAGATTAATAACTAGTTCTTAATACTGATCCAAGCCCTTTCTTCTTCGCTTTCAAACTTGGTCACAGTTTCGCGAATCCCTTGTGTCAGCGCCACGTAGACTAAAGTCCTAGCTTGTCCAAGTGTGTGAACCTTTTCATGTGCTTTAAAGTTCGATATTGTGCTGTGGCATATCATTCTAGTGAGAGCTGTTTGATTCAATATCCAAGATGGTGCTCATATTCTTACCAGAAGTAGATTCTTCTTTGGTAGCTTCAGATGGCATATCTTCAGGAAGGAGTGTTTGGGGTCCTCCCCCCTCCCACGCCCGAACAAATGCATTCTAGGCTTGACAGTTGAGTCTGGGGGCCCAGAGACTGGTCGCCCAGAGTCTGGTCTCCTATGCCTTTGTTAGTTTTTCTAGTCGTCCTCCTTTCAATAAAATACTTGTTTTTTACTCGGGACCTTAGAAAGGGACCCACCAAATGCGAATCAGTTTTTAACCTCATCCTCATAGGAACAGTGTATGTCAAGCCGTGGTTGCCCCTCCACCCTTCTGTATACTGTGTTTTAGTTGGGAAATGTACGATTCTCCCCCCCTGGTAGTTTCGGTGCTCTGCTCCCTGGTTCTGAATCGGTCACTCTCACATTGTGTGGGAAGTAGAACGGGGCACCAAGGTGTTGGTGGTCTTTGGAGCATTGACAACTGGGCTAGTTCAAGCCAGGAATATGAGACTTGCAGGGTGTTTCCTCAACACAGCGACAACAAATCTCACGCAGCTGAAAGATGTTCTCTTTTGAAAGAAAGGAAACGTGGACACGCGCAGCCTCGTCCTGGAAAGCACAGCCAGAAAGGAAACCTCGCTTGGTTACTGGAGCTTAACACCTTTTAGACCGCATAATATCTCTCTCGGGAAGCTTTAAACTCTGAGTCTAATCCATCAAACGTGAAATGGGAAAGGATTTTCCGGCGCGGGCATGGCCCGGTCTGCTTTTCATCAGCAGAAATATGCTCACTGCTCATACTCTTACCCTCCCCCTCTCCCTACTGTATCTCTGAGAGTGAATACCATACATGTGTTGTGCAGTGTTTTTTCCCGCAGTTGTAATACCTTTGTAGCTTTTGATGTTCTTTTTATAAGGTGAATGTCTTTGAGAAGGGGCATTATATTTCGGTATCCGTATTTGTCGTTTTCTTCTAGCTTTATTTAAGTTAATTTTAGCATAATTTTCTCATATATTGGTTTCATATTTCGCCTCCAGCAAACTGGTCTTGATGTGATGTGCTAGCACTATCATGGCATCTGCTATGTGGCTGCCCCTCTTCTTCCACCCATATTCTTCCTGAGTGGATATCCACGCCTGTGAGAGTATTCTCAACCATAGTATGCTGGGTAACTTTTGCAGTGCATTGATCCTCAAAATTGGCTTCTCCCTTAAAATACTGCAGCACGGGTTTTGCTGCATGAATCCTTTTCTGGATTAACATGCTGTGCATTATTCCACCATCTAGTGGTGGGTCCGGAATTGTCTGGGTTTTTTACTCTCTTTTGGGCAACATCAACCACCATTTGGTGCTAGGTCCATCCCTTGTGTGACGTCAGACGGCGCCCCGGAAGTTCCTGTGCTCGAGTCTGGAAGCAAAGGGAGGCACTCCGAAGTTTTCAACAAAATCCCTGAAAAAAAGAAATTGGAGAGAAAATAACCTCAATTGAGAAGACACCGGAGAGGAAGAAAATACCACCGGACACCTTTCCCAGTCAGGGTATCCAGACGGAGCAGTGACGCAGATGGATCGAAATAAGGCAAGGTAGGGAGCCATAAAAAATACCCCTTTCAAATTTTGCCCAAATTGCCACCGCAAGTTAGCACAACGCAATCCACAGGACGTTTGTAACCTCTGCCTGCTGAGGGATCACAAGAATAAGGACTGAGAGGTCTGCGTGGTGTTTGTGTTTAAGACACTCGGGCCCATTGAAAGCAGAGGGAGGACCATTACGCAAGAATGCCCCATCAGTCCGAATCAACAGACATCGCTGAGGGACTTTGGACTCTCAATTGATGAGGACGACCTGGGGGTGGCCGCATAACCAACACACAGGAGGATCGGACGTAGTGATCTTCGAAGGGGACGCAGAGAGGAGGCATACTGTGAAAAAAACAATGGATGTTGAGAAGCAAACGGACAAGGCAAAAAAACCCCTCACCCTTCGTATACCAAGGGTCTTGAAAATTAGTCCCAAAAGGCAGTCCAAGCATCGAAGAAAACTACGACAAAGGGTTAGCAGCGACCGAAAGAAACCCACAGATCCCACACCAGAAATACAGACGAGGAAAGATTGTCAAAATCTACCAGTGTCAAACGAGAGGCCATGAGGGGAAAAACCATACCCTCCGAGGCAGAATCCACCCCACTCTAGAAGAGAATCTCCCTGACTTCAGACACTGAAAGGGCCCTTGAGGTGGAGAAACAGAAAAGAAGTCTGGATGTAGAAATGGCGTCACTCCTTAAACGAAAGGAGTTTGAGACACTGAAGGAATTCAGAATCCCGGCGAAACCCAAAGCAGATGCAGAGGAAGAGATTTCCCTCGAAGTCCTAGCAACCCCAGAACCTCACGAAGAGGACGTCGAAAAAGAACTCAACGCTCCAGAACAGGACGAAGCCTCAAACGTAACATTTTTTTTCTTTTTTATTGATAACAAACTGCATATAATCACAGACCTCAGTATGCAAACTTTACAGCAATATAATATCAAGTGCTGGTATTGAAATAGCCATTCATTACACAGTCAAATATTGCAGCCAAAAAAATGTTTTTCCCTAGACTGTTCCATTTCTACAGTTGGGGATGTACATAAATCTCCATGATGCGCATTCCACCCACTCCATTTCCTATCCCACTTCTTGGGGCAGACTCTAGATTTGTATGCTTATTTTTCTACAATCATGCATTTGTCGAGTTCAGCCGCCCAGGCTCTTGTCGGCCTCTGGAACTTTTGAGGAAGAACAACCTTGACACAAAGCTCAAAAGAAGAGGTCTGTAGCTAACCCTCAAAGTCTTCAACACCAGATGACCTAGCCTTCTACAACAGTCTCAGCAAGAAATCAATACCTTCGGAGTCCCCTTGGAGGAGGAGAAAGAAGACTCTTGCTTCCTCCTAGAAACATTAGTACTAGCCACCAAGGGGACCACAATACCTTCCAAAGCTGCCAAGTGTTCTGGACCAAGGCAAGGAGGCTTTCAAGAAGCCTGCCTCAGCAAAGGGGGTAACCCCAAGAGTTGAGGAAAAAATACAAACCCTTTACAAAGAACCCTAAATACATTCAGGGGAACACAGTGGCAGACTAAATTGTTGTCACAACAGCAAGAAATAAAACCAACGCTCACTCCACTGGCCCATCTCCAGAGCGATAAAGTAAAACAATGGGCATGATGGGAGGAACGATTAAAAAAAGAGGCAGCAACGCAATGGTGAATTGCACATTTTAATGCCCTCGTCAGTAGGTATGGCCACCAACAATGGGACAACATCAAAGAACTGATGAACATGCTTCCAGAAGATAAGAAAAGAGAAACTCATCATACCGGTGGGAAGAAACCTAGCAAACACCTGCCTGAAATCGGCTCTAGGCACAGCTGATGCAGCCAGCAGACAAATGTACACAGGCACAATGTTGAGAGGGCATGCCTTGCTCCGAATTTCAGGATTCAAGTAAGAAGTCCAAACCACCGTAATTAGCAAACCCTTCACAGGAGGCCTGTTTGGAAGTGAGGTAGATGAATCCCTACAACAAATAAAACAGGACAATGAGCGGGCCAGGTCCATGGGAGCCTTGGAACAGAGGGGCACCTTCAGAAAAAGGAGGTTTTAACCCCCGAAGGCCCATGGGAAGGGCGGGGGGTCTTCCCAACAGGACAACAACCTCAACAACATCAAACACGGGGCAGCGGACCGCAATCAAACCAGCAGTCCGGATACTAAGCCTTGTAGGACCAACTGAGGCACTCCTTTCGTGGCAGAGGAAGAGCCCGGGGACAATCCTCAAAAGGATGAGGTGCACACTCAGTGATTTGTGCACACACAACACCAGTGGGAGGCAGAACAGCACATCACCTACTTTAATGGGAAAACATCACCACTGACAGTTGGGCTTTAAATGTGGTACACCACAGCTATTGTATAGAACTAAGTAAACCCCCTACCACGGAAGAGGTTCCAAAGAACATAATTCTAACAATTAGGACAGGAAATAAAGGAACTATCACAAAAACAAGCTGTAGAGAGGGTACCAAAAAGGGAACACAACAAAGGACATTACTCACTTTACTTCTTGTTACCAAAGCATGATCTCACGCTGAGACCTACCTTAGTTCTCCGATTCATAAACCAATGCATTCACATGCAGCTTTTCAAGATGTCAACACTACAGGAAGTAATCCCACAGCTAGAAAAAGGGGATTTCATGACCACAATTGATCTTGAGGACTCCTATCTGCACATCCCCATGAACCAAGCACACAAGATATACCTCAGGTTCACTCATGAGGACACTCCCTACCAATTCAAGTTCTTGCCCTTCGGAATAAAATCAGCACCAAGAGTCTTCACAAAGTGCCTAACAGCTTAAGAAGGAGAGGAATCCATGTCTATCCCTACCTAGACGACTGGCTGGTGATGGCAAATTCTAAGGATAGATGCTACACACACGTTCATCATGTGATCACAATGATGCAAGAACTGGGTGTTTCAATAAACCACAAAAATTCATCAACAAAACCAGAACACGAAAAAAAACCTTCATAGGAGCAAGTTAAACTCCAAGATTTCATTGGCGTACCCGACCTAAAGGAGAATACAAGCTAACTAACAGCAAACCTGCCTCTACCAGAAGGGTCAGGCTCTGACAGTGAGGACAATCATGAAACTCATGATAGCATCACAAATTTCCCTCATTACCCATGCAAGTATCCACATGAGCCCTCTACAGGAGTGGCTATGCAACAGTTGGTCACAAACCACGGGGATGTAGGAAGCTCTAGTGGTTGTAACAGAAAAGGTACAGATGGAGATACAATGGTGGGCATCGAAGGAAATTAAAACTAGGCCTCCTTTTAAAATCACCCACTCCCTCAGTGACCATCACAACAGCTGCGCCAACAAGGTTTGGGGAACACATTCAGGAAACCTGAGGGTACAGGGTCAATGGAACGATGTAGACTCTATAAAGCACATCAACTTCCTAGAGATGAAGATGGTGTTCCTGGCACTAAAGGCATTCCAATCCCACAAACGAGTGAAGACTGTATTGATCCAGACGGACAATACCATGACCATCTTTTACCTCAATAAACCGGGAGGAATAAAATCATTTACCCTAAGCAACCTAGCTTAGAAAATATGGAAATGGGCCAAATTCAAGGAGAATCAGCCTACAGACAATTTACCTGCCAGTTAAGGACAACACTAAAGTGGATCAACTCCGCAAACCGAACAGCAGCTCACACAAATGGCAGAAAAGCAAGGAGCCTACAACAGGTCTTTAACTTCTGGGAACACCAGAAATAGACCTATTTGCAACCACTAAGGACCAAAATTCCAATTCTTCGCCTCCAGGTTTCAACACCACCACCAAGGAATGCCCTGTTGCTAAACTGGTCAGGGACATTTGCATACGCTTTTCCTCTGAGTCCTCTGCTACAAAAAGTACTGGAAAAAGCGAGGCAACCAGGAACAAATCTAATCCTCAATGGGCAAGACAGACCTGATACTATCAGCTACTCGTAACTGTCCAGGAGGCAGAGTATAAAATTCAAGGCAGAGAAGAATCTTCTTACTATGCAAAAGGGTCAGATTTTTCACCGGAACCAGCGACCCTCAGTTTAGCACAACGACGATACTAAAGGAGGCAAGAAAACAAACCACAAGACAGTGCTACGCAGCTAAATGGAAACGGTACACCACATTCAATTTCCAAACAGGAAACAGTGCTCATATATCTTACACACTTGCTTGACAGCGGCATCAACTACTCAAGCCTCATGGTCCATGTGGAAGTATTTGTAGCCTACACCAGGAGAGATTCATGTAAAGGTTTCTTCACAGCACCAGTCATCAAATGATTCCTGGAAGGGTCCGCAAAGATTGCACTCCCAAGGAAGGCTCCAGCCCCAATGTAGAGCTTAAACACCGTTCTAACGCAACTATTGACTGAACAATTAGAGCCCTGCACAAAGCAGAACTCTGATGCATCACAATAAAGACTGCCTTCTTAATAGCTAAAACATCTCTGCGTAGAGTAAGTGAACTGCAGGCATTAACTATTAAGGAACCATACATGCAAATCCACAAGGACAAGGTTATCCGAAGGACAAACACTCAATTCCTACCTAAGGTAGTAAGCAAATTCCACATGAACCAGAGCAGTCTTCCTAAACCCACAAAAATGACTAGAGAGAAACCTTCATACCCTGGATCTTAAGAAGGGCTTTACTATACTATCTACAGGAAAAAAAAATCTGTAAAGGGAATCAATTGTATCTCACTCAAAGTCCAACAAAGAAGCACCTGTGACAAAGGGGACAATTGCACGTTGGATTGTAGAGGCAATTCAAGAATGCTATGCCTCAGCAGGAAAAACTCTAAACTCGTGGCCCAAAGTCCACTCAAGAAAAAAATGTTTAACCCTGGCCTTCATGGCTAATTTGCCAATAGTGTGGTTATGCCTATGTGCAGCGTCAACATAGGCATCCCCAATCCCCTTCACTAAACATTACTGCGTGGATATACAGGTGACTAAGGAAGCTCAAGTGGGGCAAAAGATACTTCAACACCTGTTTTGTGAAATCTTCCTCATCTTGCCACAATCACCCCAAGGAGGGGTAAACCTCTACATAATCCAGAAAGGTATTCATGCTGCAAAACAAAATTCTTACTTACCAGTAGGAGTCGTTTTGCAGCTTGAAGAGTTTTCTGGATTCACATGCGATTCACCCACCTCCCCTCAGAGGAGTAATGTAAACAGGCGGGGAAAGAAAATCATGTGAATAAAGCACAAACCACTAAAGACAACAAGATTTAAGACTCCCTATTTTACCAAGTAAGGAAAAGGGGAAAAAAGAATCCGAAGATGGATACCGCGCATAGGAACTTCCAGGGCGCTGTCTGACGAAACACAAGGGATGGACTTATCACCAATTGGTGGTCGACAATGCCCCAAAGAGAAAAAAAAAGATGGTGGAATAATGCACATCATTTGAATCCAGAAAACTATCCAAGTTGCAAAAATACTACCACTGGTAAGTAACCATTTTGTTTCTCACTGAGATGTAGGCGCCAGTCCCAAGCAACTAAATGATCAATCTTCATGTGGATAAATTATCCAGCTCAAACACTACCTTCAGTGGGCGAGTTCCTGGTACACATCGGACAGGTTCCCCATCTATGGTGTCACGGGGTAATGTAGAGTGCCCTGTGAGTGCTGGTGGCTCTCAGCTGTGCTGGGCTTTCATGCCCGCACCCATGGGGAATGGACTTCTTGAGACCCAGGGTTCCCGTTTGACCTTTCAGCAGATGGGGTGCAACCCCACTGAATGTAAAAGAAAACAGTTTAGCGTACCCTTTGGCATGCCAGGGATTAATTTACTCTGGCCACTCATCCTCGCTCTCTCTCTAAGTTTAATTCACTTGTTTTGGCAAACCAGTCCTGATCAGAAATAATGTTATTGATCAGAACACCATTTACTCTTAACCCAGCTTATTTGCACTGTAAAATGATGCACTCCACGCTTATAAACGTCCGTTTTTGTATTAAACAAATGCATCAACCAATGAAGTTGAACCATAAAAAGCATTAGATGAACAATTAGAAGAAACCTGAAAGTATTTGTATTTGTATGTATCTCGTTTAATCAGATTATCCCTTTTCAAACGTAACTCCTCTTTCATGAGGTTTTCCTGGTATTTCCGGAATCGCAGCATGAGGACCATTTCTTTTTTTACAGGTACATATGTGTGAGCGCTTGTGTGCTTTCTCCAGTGGACGAATGAAGTCTGTTCCCGTTCGCTGATACATTTTTCTTCCAAGATAGGTCGTTAGGGGTCTGTGGAGGCGAGCTCTCACATGCCACCCTCTTTTTTTTTTTTCTACCTCAAGCCTAATCTGCAGCTAGTGGTTTGCATGTGTGCCTTCCTGCTTCAAGGAAAGTAATTAAGGTAACTGTACATTAAAGGTACTTTGTCGTTCCAAGTAATTATTTTAGTCTACATAATTCTTCTGAAATGGAGTTTGTCCGAAAGTTGTTCCTCTACGTCTTGTGGCATTGTTGCATTTGTTCCCCATTTCCTGTACGGATTCCTGTGGCTTTTGACTGCATTCACATAATGCACGTAGGGCACGTCGTCTAAACATATGGCTAAACTTTAAAATTCACAATGTAGCAGCCTGCCTGGTTTCCGTTACTGGTGGCTGTGAAACTGCCCTGTCAACGTGTACATGTGGCTTAAAATGCTCTACTACTTATTGGGATATATTAACCCCAACAGCATACCCTGTCATTTGTTTGTTTTTTAAACTGACTATGTTTTTGCTCTGTCACACTGCCTTTTATTAAAACCGGATGAATGCAGTGCCTAAGCTAATCTCGGGCAGCCGTAATTACTACAATCCGCGCTCCAGTCCATCGTCCTTGGGCACTATAGAAATGGGCCGACCACAGATGGATGCAAATCGCCTTTAGCTGGTCCCAGTAGTGACCGTCCTCCCCTAACTGCTAGACCATGCGTCATCTATAAGGGAACACTAACACCTCTTACGTATTTCCTACTTGTTGGGTCTCTTCATTGCAAAGCAGCGTGAGTCCCTTCCCCCACCCAGGACCTTTCTCTATCTAAACATGGTCCCTACTCCTGGACCATTCCGTACCCCCCCAATCTTTCTAAAAACGCTAGAAAAAAAATCAAACACAACCTCCTCATTCGAAATCCAGAAACACTTATTGTTGACAACTACTACAGCCCTACTGCCCCCATCAAAACAAATTATATTTTCTACTCCAAACGCTCCTCTAAATTGAAAAGCATTTTCACTCAACATCTCCTAGTCACAAAAACTTCCATAATATCCCATGGCCACAAACTTTACACCACTCCCTCTCCAACCTTTTGTGGGGACATCAACATCTCCATTTTCAAAACGGGTAACATCCTCATCCAAGCGGCCGTACCCCATCTTAACACCTTTGAACTCCATTTCAGAGCCTTGGCCTTCCAATTCCACCAACAGCCCCCCATACTCTCCACCTCCTCTCTTCCCACCAACCCCACCCCAGCTGTCCACCTCTTTCGCCCCCGACCTTTCAACTTCATTAAAGACCGGAAGCAAGTTTTGTACATCCCTTTATGCACATGAAGATTTTTCACAGCCACGAAGTATAAACTTTACTTATATTGTCGATCAGCACTCTGGCTTGTGGTGCCATTTGAATTTGAATTTAAAAACACTTATAAAGTGCGCTTTTACCTAGCGGTTTCTTGGTGCTGAGGACTTTAGAACCCGGGTGGCAGCTGTGAGAGAACTAGGCTGGAAACGCTTGCAGAAAGAGATGGATTTTTAAGGCCTTACGGCGTTAAAAACCATATCCAATACCTTGAAACCATATCTGACAACAGAGAAACGGCAAACTCTTCCCACTTTAAAAAATATATATATATATTATTTCTTTTAAATGGCACAAACATTGTTAGTGTGTCCCATGGTATTGTATTCAAATGCAGGAGTTTCTTCTCGCCTATATGTTTCACCCCTGCCCAAACTCTCTTGCCCCGGTCCTCCGACAGTGGTCCTCAGAAAATTCAACCTCATTGGGATTGTCTGATTCCACATCCAGACGATGATCTGCTCTCCATCTCCCCCACACTTTGTTGAATATTTGGGTGCAACGTATACCCTATTAGATCACCTTTCTGCTTGCATGCACCTATACACACATTCCTTCCATTTGTGTATAGTAGGGAATTGCTGCTTTTTCCACAGTTGTGCCACATCCCTCTTTGCCACAATAAAGCCCAACATACAAGTCAGTGCGGCCCTAGGAATGTCTGTGGCTGGGGATCTCCAGTTCCCAAACCGCCTCCAGTATGATAGAACTGCCTCCCAGTATGCTGTGAGTCTAGGACACCCCATTGTTTGTGTTTTTGTGTGGATTAGTGTTTGAGAGAAGGTGTCCTCCTTGGTAACACATTTTATGCAGTTGGGTTGGTGGATCGCCCCATTAAAAAAAAAAAAAAAAAAAAAAGTTTACTTTCTTTAAAATAGTTTAGGGAAAATATTTCCGTGCTTTGATAGCCACCTCACTTGGGTGCATCAAGGCTGTCTCCCAAGCTACATCTTCCAGGGCCCCTACCTCCCTCTCCCATCTGGCCCGCAGGTGTTTGAGGTTATAAGGTGGATTATTAATGATGGTGCAGTAGAGTTACAAAACCGGCTTTTGAGTAATCTCACCACCCTTTACCCAGTTCTTTAGGGTGCTGTGCTCTGGGATATCAGTTTTTCAGATCTCAATGCATGGGTCAGTTGGCTATACTTGTACAATTAGGTGGGTGCCTTTAATTCTCCTCTTGATCAGGTTTACCAATGTGTCTTATCATCTCACTGAGGGAAACGCAACAGTTTACTGATTTCTTTAAATGCCTGTTCCTTCCACAACAGCATTGCTAATTTTAATATCCCATGCTATCCAAGGGCCTTATTAGCATGCTTACAGTGTGACATTGGTTGAGGTAAACAAAGGATTCCTGTCTGATCTCCCATATAGATAAGGTAGGTATGTGGCTGGTGCCATCCTGACTCGGTTGCTGGTGCTTTATGCGGCACAAAACCCCACTCGGTAATTAACTGAAGTTGTGCGCCCTTATAGTGTGCTCTGAGATCCGGGAGGGCAGTGCCTCTGTTGTAACTTGAGCTATATAGGGTCTGCCGTGCTATCCATGGGGCTTCATCGTTCCAAAGCAACCTCCGTAAAACGTTGTCAATTTTACCAAACTAAATCTTTGGCTCCTCACAAAGTGAGTTTTGTGGTATATACAGGCGTTTAGGTAGGGAGATCATCTTGTATAGTGCAGCTTGTTCCAGAACCATTAAAGGTAGATTGTGCATCTGATCACAAATTAGTGATATTTTTTCTGGTTCACTGATCACCTCTGGGTAACACTTAAGTTTGCTCTGCAGCATAACCAGGACGCCAGGGGCTTCTCACCGAGTGCAAACAATAATGGGGAGAGCAGGCATCCCTGTATAGTCCCTTGACCCAGCTTGAATTGGTCTCAGAATGTCCCATTGACACTTACGACTGTCATTTGGGCTTTGTATACCAGGGCTACCCACTGGCAGAATTGCGACCAACACAAAAAGCATTTCAGGCTGAAATGATAGCATGTCCAGACTATAATGCCAAATGCTTTTCCTGCATCTAATGAAAGAATGGCCCTGGGCTCCCAGTTGGTTTTTGTGCCGGCTAGTCATGCCTGTAGCCATCTGAGGTTGAGGCGAGTGGCCCTTCTGGCATAGACCCAGTCTGAGCTTCGTGTACTAAAGATGAAATTACACGACCCAACCTCATTGCCAGTATCTTGGCCAGTATTTTACTCTTTGTACTCAACAGTGAGATGGGCCTATATGGCACATAAAGGTCTTGAGGTTTTCCTGTCTCATGAATTACTACTATAACTGCATGATTTAGGTCTGGTCAGAGTTTCCCCTCTGACTGCGTGGAATACATTTCTCAGTTGTGGTTCAAGTATTGGAGCCAGGCACTTAAACATTTCCACTGGGAAGCCATTCCCCCTGGGTTTTCCCAGATATTATGGTCGCCAGAGCCTCCATCACTTCAATGGATAGGTCTGCCACTAGTGCCTCCCAGTCTACCTCAGCTAGCCTTGGGACCCTTATTTCTCAGAGGAAATCTTTGATGTTTTCCCCGGACCGCCCTGTCCTTGCTGTATAGAGCTTATGAGAGTACCATGCAAACTCTTGTGCTATGTCTCGGTCTGTGTTGACCTGTATACCCTCTTCTGTCCATAGTTCTGCCATCCATTTCGCATCTTATTCCTTCCTACCCAGCCAAGTCAATAGGAGGTCTGCCTTATCACCTGTTTCGTACAACTTTCTCTGCATCAAGAGATGATGTTCTCAAGCCTCATTCAGTGTAAAGTTGCGGAGCTGCTCCCGGGTTGCATCCTGTCCCCGCTCATAAACCTCTGGGGTCCTTGTTCCCAGCCATTCTCTTTTTTAACAGTATTGCAAGTTGTCTCCCTAGGTCACGTTTTTGTTGTTCCTTATCTTTCTCCTTTACTGCCACTATGTCTCGAGCTGTATCTATAATCACTGTTTTGTAGACTTCCTACAGTGTTACCAGGGAGTCTTCTTACCCTTCATTCTCTTCATAGTAAAGCTGAGTGGCAACCTGCAGGGTACGATCAATTTCTTTATCTTGAAGTACCTAATCTCCACAGAAATGATGAGTTATGTTTACATGCCCATAGTGTGATTTGCGGTGGAGATGGATCTGATACACCACTACCTAGGTATTCTGTCCTTATTACCCAGTGGTTTTCATCTGCTGGCAGGAACACATAGTATAAACGCAACAATGACCTGATAAAAAAAAATGTATATAGTCTGTCTATTGGGTGCTTCTCCCGCCACACATCTACCAGGCCCATAGCTTGTGCGAAACACACCTGGGCCTACGCATCTGTGATGCAGCTGTGTACTTGGTGGGCATCTGTCATATTACCTGTGCATCACCTCATTAAAGTTCTCACCTACTACGAATATATGTCCATATTGGAGCATAATAATAGAAGGATCCCAGGTTGTCCAAGGTTTCCTCTGTGGCTTAGGGGGTGTATAGAAATTCTATATACGGATGCCTCTCCTGTGCTGGTTCCCCTGTACCGCCCGTAGCATTCCTCGGGTGTATTTGTTGTTTAATTACTTGGAGGGGAGGATATTTCTTGGCTAATACCACCACGCCTCTTGATCCTCCTGTGTAGCCCGGGGGCTCTAGCAAGGGTGGACCTGTCCCTATGCAGGCATTTTCAGTTCTTTTCCAGCTGGTGTGTTTCATATAGCTGCATTATATCTGAGGAGTGCCGCCAAAGTTGTTGCGCTACCACTCCCCTTTTAATCTTGCAGCCCATTCCATTTACATTCCAGGAAAGAACTTTTAATTGGTCATCCATCAGGGCAGCGCATGTGGTGTGGTTCGGCTTTGTCGTAAAGATAGGTTCCCTTGTCTCCCTCTGTCCCTCGTAATTCCGTCCTGTCCTCTTGTTGCAGTATCCTAGGCATATGCAGTGTTTTAAGTATATTACATGAAACTTTATTTTGTATCCTCCTCCACCCAACTTTTCTTATATGTGGGCTTTGAACTACATACACCCCCAACCGCTGAAGGGTCTGTCGCCCCTCCCTCATCCCGATCCTACCCCTAAATTAGTTTTAAGGCCAATAAACCCTCCTCTACCTTGGTTCCACCACCTATCCAACCTCAAGTATTGCAGCATGTAATCAGTAGTTCACCCAAGCAGGTTAGTCATACTCTGGTTTGTCTGTTCGCCCCATCCCCTGTCAGTTTCCTGGTCCTCTCTGGCATTCGTGTTAGTAAATCAGTCCCCAGCAGTGTCTTTCCCTGTTGCCGGAGTTGATCCCGATCTGTTGTTATGTTGATCACCTCTGTGTGCCCTGACTGGTACGTCGCTGCTTTCCGCCTGCAGGTTGCTCAGGTTCTCGAGTTATCCTTTTGGCTGCAGTCCTGGGCCCTTCCTGGACCCAGTCCCATGCCAGGTCAAAGTTCTCAAAATAGAAATCTTTCCCTTAGCAAATGACCCAGAGTTTAGTGGGACATAGTAGCAGATATTGCACCTTCATGACTCACAATTTTTGCTTCACCAGATCCAATGATTTACATTGCTGTTGTACCAGTCTCGTATAGTCCGGGAAAATTTAAATCTTTTGTAGACCATGGAGTGTCTCTTCCCCTTCTTCTGAATGTACGAAGAAGGTCCCTGTCTCTGTAGTTCAAGAATATAGCTGTAGTCTCCCTGGGTGAAGCTCCCAGCTGAGGCTTCCTTTCCAGGGCATGATGAGCCTGCCCATTGAGGAAATGGGGTGAGGGGGAATCAGATCTGCTGGCACAAAGGTGTGCAACCACTGTTCAAAGAGTTGTTCCTGATGGGATCCCTCCATGCCTTCTGGGAACTCAACAGAGAGTAAATGTTTGCACCTTAAGGGACCCTCTGCATCTTCTGCCTGAGCTGCAAATTTGATAGTTGTCCTTTTAGTTTTTGCACCATCGGTTGGAGCACCTGGATTGACCCTTCTGGTGTAGTTAATTGATCCTCTGTGTCTGGGAAGGTAGTCTCTAATTTCAATTTCTAGAGCCTTCCGGGAGGTTTCTATGGCCTGAAGAATCGCATTGGTCCCCGGGTGGGGTGATTCTTCATTCCCCTTTTCTCTTCTATAGAGGGGAATCTTCTCTCGTGTCCTCGTTCCTTGCCCCTCAACTAGTGGCACTCAGCCACCATGGCCCTCTAGGCCTCTCCTCCAAGCTCTTTGGGGGCATAAGTAGCCTGGCTCCCTCCTAGAAGTTTCTCTTGAATAATTGGCGTGGCAACTAGGTTGCTCCGGTCGGTTCCAAAGGGCACTTCCCTGGCTCCAGTTTGATTTTCCTGAGCAGGTTGACTCCAGAGGACCAGGGTGGGCTACATGCCCCCCTTCTTCCTACTTGTCCCTGCTGTCTCCTGAGCCCCTCTCAGACCAGGGCCAGACTCTTCCATTTGGTTTCCCATGCCATCTGGGGCCAGCACAGGAGACCCAAGGGGGCGTTTCAACATTGGGCCCCTGAGGGTCTCTACCTCACCCTGGTTGAGTTTCACCCTGCCGCTCTCTCCCGGGCCATCCACGTCCTCTGTTTGCCGGGCCAGGGTCCCTATTTTTAACACCCAAGCCTCCAACGCTCAACTTGCTATCTCCCGGGCCAGGGCCAGCCTGATCTCCTGCTTTTGGTTTTATTCTCATGCCCCCATCCCTCCTCCGCTGCTGACACAGCAGACTTAAAGGGGCCACATGTGCATGGGGGTTCTGCGGTTTCCTGATCTTTGGGGCGCGGCCTCGCCTGGCTGCTTTCTCTCCCGGGCCACCCACACCTCCAAGTGACTAGAACAGGAAAATCATATGATATTGTGTTACGTTTATTGATTGGCCCACAAGACGATGAATGTCTTTGTTATTGTTCTGATTGTTTTAACTCTGCAGCTCGCTTAACAGACATTGGCAAAGCCAATAAGTATGCCAATGGAAAGTGCAATTATTTTTAGGGGTGGGCAGAATTTGCGTAATCGTGTTACTCAAATCTCCACGAAATAGTAAAAAATCTCTGCGAACGCGCAGAAATTCTGCGAGCACGCAGAATTGCTAGTTCGTGATGCTTTTTTGCTGTTTGCGTGCTCGGGGGAAATATCTTGTGAATACGCATTTGGGAACGCGAGCAAGCAAAACATTTTGTGAAGTCGCGGAACACAGAATTTTTGGCAATTTCGCGTTCTCCACGGAATGCGAAGTTACCCAAATTCTGCAAATTGCGCGAGCGGGACGGATTTTACCTTCCAGGCCTAATTATTTTGCAAGCATATAGAATAGAAACTATAAGTAACGCAAGATGTTAAAAAAAAAGAAGAATGATATGAAAGGAGAGATTGTGCATCAGCCCTTAACAGGGACATGCACTTCTTATTAGGTGGAGGTGCACCTACGATAAGCAAAATGCTGTTTCTCAAGTGCAGTAGAGCCAGTGACTGAAAGTGTGCTGATTCATTTTCCTATGCTGTATGCAGAGGTGGATGGAAACACAACGTGAATGACAATTTAACAGATATAAGGGTGAACAGGGCTGACCCAGAGACCATCTATGTAACCATATATATATATTTTTTAATACATGAGGCTAGTGAACATAGCTCTCATTATGCCAGATCTAATAAATTAGAAATGGAAGCATCGTTGGAGCTTCCAGTATTGCCGTAAAATCAGTTGCGTTATAAATTAACACGAGTGCATGAATACAGCGGTATAACGTAGTTTCTACATTAAGTGCTAGAAAGTGGCTGCAGTGCATCGCAAGGTATAGGCCTGAGCTATGAATGGCTGGGACTGTGCCCGGCACATAATCTGCATCTGTCCATGGAAAGGAAGCCTGCCAATGAATGCCGTGACGTGGCAGCAGCAGAGCTAGGGGAAGCTCTGCTGAGAACAAGGCTGGAATTAACGAATACCCGCCAGCTGTGGAGCCCAGCACCATAAGGGCATCACGTGCACCGCCAAGGCTCCCCGTTTAGATGCAGCCGGAGCGCGCGCTGCCTTCTCGTGCCAAGCGCTGTCCGTGCAGTGCAATGAAAAGGGGGCTTGATGAGGCTGCCCGGTGGATGCACGCAAATGAGCGAAAATTCCGCCCTGAGACGCTGCCTATTGTGAACGTGGCGTTTTTATCTGTGAAAAATCCTTCCTCAATGGATATACTGTGTACCTTTTTGTTGTAACGTTGAGCCTTTTTAGAGCAAGTCGGACACTAACTACTTTTGAGGAGACCCATAATGGCGGCTCTGTGCGCGTGTGTGCAGAAAATGTTAATGTTTGCTACAAAGAAACTTTTATTCACTTTTATTTTGGCAATGGCATGCTTAGCTTACAGTACAACATTGATTAAGCCTTTGGTTTGTTATTTAGTTGCAGTTTCTTCCACCGTGCTTTGCCACTTGGTGCAGTTTAAGCCTCTGACAGGAAACTCATTTAAAAAACCTAATTGAAGTGGTTCTAGATTACTGAAGGCCTGTGCACACGTCTATATTCAGTTGCAGAGTATGTACTCTGTATCACACCGTTTACACCAACAAGCATAACAAGTGCATTTGTATTAGGAAAACAGTAAACACTCTGGAGTTTTTGTGTTCTTCTTTAATCCTGAACGATTACCCACCTCATTGAAATGGCACTAGGTTTGTTGTTCCACGCCGAATCTTCAGAGGATTGAGGGGGGCCTTTCTGTGCGTGCTTGCATTTCACGGCGATTTACAGGATTGTGCTGTGCCCGGTTTGGCCTTCATGAATTGGTCTCTAAACCAAGTACTTCATCTAAAAGATTTACTGGCACAAAGTTTTACTAAATTGTCCGTGCAGTGTAGTGTCGGGTCCTATGCCACCAAATCAGAGTGGTATGTATCAGAAGTGACATCAGTTCACTTTACTCGCAAATCTACATTACTCCTATGGATAGCGCATTATACATGCTTTTAAATTCCAGGCTGCTTCAAGTTATTAAATGTGAGTGATCTCTGCAGAGATTCCAGCTTCTAAAAGTACAAAAACAAGTAGCGCAGTAACTGTCAGGATCGTCAGGACGCCGTGTCAGGATCTTGCCGTATTTTTCTCGGACAAAATCGACAAACTACTCAGCGATATTAACCGCAACATAAATGACTCCACCTCTCAGGCCTATATGGACTTTGTCCCTACAGGAAATATTACCTTAGAATCTTGGCCTCTCATCAGGACAGACTCTCTGAAGGCCATTCTTAAGACCATCAAATCCAGCTCTCCCGTGATCCTATTCTTGTCAAAATACTAAAACAACTGGATGCCCCGTCACTGGAAGTCATTGTTAATACTTTAAATTCCTCCTTGAAATTCTCCACTGGTCCTTCACTTTGGAAACATGCCATGATTAGCCCACTACTGAAGAAGCCCACAGCAAACCCTGAAATATTGTCAAACTATCGACCTATATCCCTGCTCCCTGTCTTTTCGAAGCTGCCGGAAAGACACATTCACTCGGTCCTAACCCTTTTCTCTGAAGAAAACTCCCTCCTTCATCCATCTCAATCTGGTTTCAGAGCCTGTTTCTCCACAGAAACTGCCCTCCTAGGAGTCACCGAAAACATCCGCAAACTCCTTGACTATGAGAAAATGGTTGCTCTCATTCTTTTAGATTTGAGCGCGGCCTTTGACACCATATCACACAAAATACTCTTAACTACGTTGAGAAAATATGGAATCTTTGGTATGGCAATTGATTGGATCAGGTCGTTTTTGGCACAACGGACGTTCCAAATCACATCCTCATCAGCATGCTCCGGAGTGTTTAATGCCCCACACGGAGCGCCCCAGGGATCCATTCTGAGCCCATTATTTTTCAACCTTTATCTTAGACCTCTGGCTGATCTTGCGGAAAAATCAGGACTCGCCCTCATGACCTACGCAGACGACTCACTGATCATTTTTTCCCTGTCTGAACCTAGCCCTTCATCTTGGTCTCCCCTCAAACTAGGTCTCCAAAACCTCTTCAGCTGGATGACTAGGAACCAGCTAAAATTAAATGGAGATAAAACGGAGATCCTCCTCTTAGGGAAACATGACTTGTGGAACCCTTCCCACTGGCCTTCCCAGATGGGAAACTTCCCCACTCCTGCCACTCAGGTACTCATTCTAGGGGTCATTGTTGACAGCTCCCTCTCCATGAAACAGGCCAGCAAAGTTGTTGGCCTCTGCTTTACCATCTTGAAGTGGCTGAGGAAAATCCTCTGGATGTTGCCTAGCTCCACCCAAAAAACCGTAGTCAACACCCTCATTACATCCCGGCTTGACTACGGTAACATCTTGTACCTAGGCTCTAATCAAGCTGTAGTACGGCGACTACAGCTTGCCCAGAACTCAGCTGTCAGGCTGCTGTGTGGTATACCTAAAACCACCAGTGTCTCAAATTACCGACGTGGCCTGCATTGGCTCAGGGTAGAAAATCGAATCCGATTTAAAGCACTGAACTATATGTTCAGAATAAAAACAGGCAATGCTCCTAAATATCTACTTGCAGTAGCCCATCCCTACACCCCCAGTCGAAACCTTGGGTCCGCAGCCAATTTCTGCATACCCAGGTTCAAACTTGCTATAATGGGTGGCAGATCTTTCGCTCATCTTGGACCAACCCTCTGGAATGCACTCCCTCCTTACATCCGCAAGGAGGAAAACCACGCCAGATTCAGGAAGAATATCAAAACCTGGTTGTTTGAGCAATAATCAGGAACGTCCTTGCATACCCTCGCTTCTTTTGTGCTGTGTCTCGGCGCCGGGAAACCCTTTTTGGGTAGCTGTTGCGCCTTACAAGTTTAAATAATAAATAAATAAATAAACTGTTAGAAAACATGCAGCCAAATTAAACTGCCCGAGCATCAACTCAGGCCGCATTCTGCTCTCCCGATCTGCTGCCTAAAGTTATTTCCAACCTCTGACAGGTGTAATGTACTGCATGTTATTTGAATTTTCTCTTGGATAAGAATGTGCCCAAAGATAAGATTTCCAATCACACACACAGACACACACACGCACCTGCATGTAAATGCTCAATAATTGTAGGCATCCATTTTGGACTAATGCCAGCTTGAACAAGTGTGTGTGTTGTATACAGTTAACCGCACATATATATTTTATGCCCTATTTCCCAGAAATAGCGTCTGTTCAATCCTTACACTGACTGGGCAAGTAGACAACAAAATGGAGTTTCAGGGAGGTTTGGCAAGAATGTTTCCCCAACAACGCTTTTAGGGTAAGAATAATGCATTTTTAATTAATGGACAACTGGGGATGTTTATATCGTTATGTGGATACTCTGGTGCACCTCTGTTTTGCAGCATCATTAGGAGATCGAAGGTGCCCATCCAAATAAATAGTTCGCCCTTTGCTGCCTTAGCAGGCAAGGCTGAAATTAAGGCAGCAAATAAGAGTGTTCTCTCATTCCACAACCTTTGCTTGTCGCAAGTTATTACATTTTATCAAGCTCTGTCTGCTTACCAAACTGTTTAAGGCAAGGAACCCATTGCCTCCTTGGACTTAAGAATTTAATTGTTAAGCAGTTGACAGCATCAATTTAACCTTTGTCATGGAAAATAGGGTTGTATAGTGAACCATTCACCCCCCCCCCCTTTTTTTGTTTGGTCTGGCGCGAGCCAAGACGTTTGATTTTACAATAATTATGCATATAATATGCTGATGCGGACTCTCGGCCAGCCTTTTTCATCTATTGGTCTGTTGCTGTGTCAGTCACATTTTTCTTCCCACACTTCAGTATGTAGCATGGAACAATGGGTCAGTCTGCTTCAGCCAATGACTAACTTTACTGTGAGTGGCAGCGTTCTTCTGTTTCACAAGGAGCACTTCAGCAACCAAGTAGTAGTCCTTCAGGACTGCAAATTGTGCTTTTTGGAGCTGGAAAATATTTTTACTTTTAGATGCTTTCTGTTTTTTTAATTTATATTTTCTTTGACGCTGCAACTCCCTAAACAAACACATTGTATAATGCCTTGACAAAACAAGCATTGACAACGCCAGAAGGCTGGCAGCCACTGCCAGACCTATTGGCTTTGCCAGTGCTTGTTTTAGTATAGAAATTAATGTTCCTTCCTGGTTCATGTCCTTTTAGCCGACTGGTTGTTCCGACTGCAGCACTCCACCTTGTGGATGGTCAGTAGGTGGGTCAAAAATTAGGTTGATTTAATCCCCCTCCCTTAAATGGTAGGTCGCTTGGCCACTCAGACCTAGTTTTCTTCCTATCTGACACCCCACTCCCTCATTCCCTCTACTTTTAGGGTTAGCATTTGAAGGCTCCTGCGGAAGCAGCATATCTGCTTTTTGAGGCATTGGATGTTATAGAAAGAGAGCTATTGGTGCAAAGACCCTGCTTGGAATTTTCCTCTTATTAACAAAGAAGAGACCACTAAGTTTGTATTTGTGTGAACCTGTGCATTATGTAAAATGATTAGTAGCAAAGAAACTTATTAAGCCCTTTCCTTCAAATGGCAGTGAGAATCTAGGACCTGCCAGGGTAAAACTAAAGTTTAGAAGTATGTTGTGAAACTAAGATTTGATATGGGTTTTGTGGTTTCGTCCAACCATAACATTTTATAAATCTGTGACTGTGGCATAGCTCTTTATCCTGCTACAAAACTACAGCTGCTGTGTAGGAGCATTTGACTGTTTAACAAAGGCAATGTTTTATGATCCTGCTGATTTTTATTTAGCCAAGAACATTTAGATGAATGTAAAGAAAAAATAATGGTGCAAGTGGGCAGCCTTGGCTACTGTAGCTGCCATTGTCGTAGATTGGGTATGCAACTAGAAGGTCTTTGACTTGTTTTGCGAATGATGGAAATATGATAATGTGTGCAGAGCTGCACAAAGAATAAAAGAAGCCCTGTATATCTACAGGAGGCATATTAATAAACATTGTAGTAAAGACAAAGGGCTGAGTAAAATCAGATAATACAGTGCCTCAAAAACGAAATTAATGCAAACTAGCTGCTGATTTTGTAATGATTGGTAACCCTGTGAATCACATTATCCAGGAATTTACACTGAATACAGTGCCTCTCTTTGATGGGGCCTCTCCAACTATAGGCTCATGAAATGACCGCTTCAGGGTGAGCATTGTGTGGTACCAGACAGCACAGCTTTGATGGACATCTGTGCCTCAGAACTGGACTCTCGGACAGCAACCAGAAATATGGTGATAGTTATACGATCCTTTCAAAGTACTCGTGCTGGCAAGAAAAAAACTTAAGTCAATAAATATTTATCTTCTCTTCTCCTGAGCTGTCAATCAATCCACACTCTTGAAACTCTCAAGACAGCACTCATACAGAAAGAAGGGAGCTTAGGTTAATGTACTAGGCTCGACAACAGTGCCCAACATTACTTTTTCAGCAGTAGAAATATTTTGAAGACAATCTGGTTCATGTTAATTTGCATATATGACCCATTTGTTGCTGGGCAGGTTTTCCCAAGTGTCAAATGTGCCCAAATATAATTGCCTTGACAGACACAAAGTGAGACCAAGATATCTGAAAGGAGGACCTTCTCCCCTACATCAAAGCATGACAATGTAACCTTTCAGTTAGTAGTAATCTGCCTTTAGATGTTTGCTCTAGGTCATCACAAGTAGCACTCCACTCGCGAGCCTATCTTGAAGTTGCATATAAGACAGACAGAATTTGTACACTTTTTGCTTTTAAAGTGAAAATAATTTGAGATGTTTCGGGTATAATATGAGGCTGTAGGACCACCTCAAAATTATGTACTCATTCAGATGGTGATGAGACAAAACCTGGTACAAAACAAGAGTGTTTGCCAATAAAAGCCTTCTTAGTGTTTGAATCTTTATTCAGTTTTAAAAATTTCAAAAGGTGTACAACCTCCAAAGTTAACCTTCACACTTTTATAGACTTTCTCTTCAAACCGTAGACCCTTGTGTATCAACACATTTCCTCTTAGAAAGAGCATGCACAAAACCCTTTCATACATGAGGCCCTTAGTGCAGCATTCCAGTTTGTAACTCGCATCACTGAAATATTGTTATATTCATCTACGGCTATGAAGAGCCGCAAGCATGGTACATATGGAGATGACATTAATGTGTTAAACAGCTAGTTTGAATGGTAGTATTGTAATATTTATAGTGCTTACTACCCATATGTGGGGCGCTGAAGGACAACTTTCCCATGTTTTGATCCTATGTGGGAAGTGTTTCCATGTTGTGTGTGAAGACCACCAGGGTGTGGTTATTTTGTTATGAGCTGCAGCGCTTAGCAGCGTGATAGATAAAGAAGCGTGAAAGCTAGACGCAGCTCATGTTTTTCAGTAAGCTGGCAGCTTTGGCCAGCTCTGCATGCCCCTTTATGGTATTTTTTATATTCATAGTCCACTTGGCTGCTTACTTCACTGGATTGTCCTTTCTGAGATATTGTGTTTTAAAGTTAAAGTTCCAGAGCAGGCATAGTTGACAGGGTAAATGGTGGAAGGATGTGCTGGGATGACATTTAATATCATTCCATAGCTGATTCTCATTGTGAGATATCGAGAAGCAGTTGTGGCATGTAGCTAGTTGGGACCTGCACTGGTTAATATCCTCAGTTTGCTAGCAGCATGTGGCAGATCTCTTCAGTTACTCGAAGTCTATTCAGTTGGTGTTGGATGATTCAGTTGGTGTGGACTGGTACAGTCCTACTGGGTGATGGACATGGCCATTAGCAGTTTTGTCTTGTATGAATGTGTGAGTGGTGAGTAGTAAAGGAAATTATTATGCAGCCTGTACAAACTACAATCGATTGCCCAACCGCGGAGTGTTATGATATTACTATTAGTGTGGGTTATATATTGTATTTGTATTGTAAGTGAATTTTTATAGCTCTTCCTAACCATATGAGATGCTACATTACTTAACGCCAGACAGCACGCTGCTCTGGTACCCAGAGTTCGTTTTTTCCCTCCCATTCATTGTTGGTTATTGGGATTAATCTTGCGCTCTTAAGGAAAGCCAGACCTTGCATTTATTTATTCCCGCTTCTATGTTGAGTGTGGAGGCTCTATGAGGTAGCATGCAGAACTGTAGAAAGAAACATTATTTGCATGCGTTATAATTCCACTGTTCGCTGTAACAACACAAACATCCACACACAGTCATCGCACACAGGTAAATAATTTAAAAATGTGGTTTAATTTCCCCATAGAATCCAATGGAAGGACACCACTGAAACAGTCTTGTTGTACTTAAAATGTTTATGCTAGAAATGCTCCTCCCCGTTCCCTCTGATCCGATCAGGTTGAAGGTGGTCAATGTCTCTTTTAGTGAATTTGTGTGAAATACTACTTCTCAGGGCAGGTAGCACTTGGGCTGTGTCCGATCTGAAGTACCCACAACATAAGCACAATGAAGTGTGAGGTTATAGGCTGTCATTCAGTCTTCCTGTAGCAGTAATGACACACACAAATGAGAGGAACTGCCTAGAATCTCTCACACCAAAGCAATAGAAATCACAATGCAACTCGCACATTTCCCATCTTCCAAGCATACGATGCTAAGGAAACTCGAGTAATCAGCAGCCCCTCCTTACTAGTAAGATCCTCATTGTATTTCTTAGAGGAGCCTGTTGCCATTGTTCCGCGTTCAGTGCCTGCTCTCCACCCTCCAACCATAGGAATGCAGACAACATACTTCCAGATACTGCCCCTCCTCCCCCATCCACTGCTGATCTGTTTCATCCCATCTCAGGGTCGGATTGGTTGAGCAGCAATCGGGCGATGGGCTGGTATCTGAGCTGCATCTGTGGGCCACTGTTTTGGGCAGCGTGGTGGCCGATTTTGGCTGTCTATGCTGTTCAGATGCCACCAGTGGGGGCCTAAGTGGCCTTTCCAGAGGCAGATGGGCCTCTGTTATCTTTTATCGAGGGAGCATAGATGTCTTTCCCGGTCTATCTCTGGGCCAGTCCATTAATGTATGCTGATTTAGCAGGGGGCCTAAGCGTAAAAGGCATAATGTATTTTCAGTTGTGGTTCACCATTGTGAACTAATTCGTGCACAAAGAGTCCTGGCAACATTTGCATATGCTTTTTATCCCAGTGATGTGAAGAAATCATGCCTCTTTTCATAATACTTAAAATACTGAAGCAGTGTTTTGTGAAAAAGCGCAATCCGCAAATGTAGGATACTTTTTTTTACTATGGTGGCTGGGCTTATATTTTTTTTATCCCAATCCAACCCTGCATCCTCCTGCTCCCTTCGCACTTCCTGTCCAGGGCAGTGCAGCTCACCCATGTCTCTAAATCCCTCAACACCGCACATACCCACTACTGCATATGGTCCAGTTCTAGAAACGCAGATGGATGAAATAAATGTCTAAGGCATTAAATGTACATATGTAGATTTACGAGCAAGCAGCATGCGCAAATGCCATACCCGTAAAGTATAACGTGGCACTGTGCTGTGGATTTTTGCCTTTTCAGTGAAGGGAATTGGTGTCTAGCGCAGGCACACTATGCCGGTAACAGAAGTGACAGGGTTGTCCTTACCTGTAGCTTCCACATACTTAGGATGTTGGACTCATCCATGGCAACATGTCCCGTGGCTCCCCTTGGTCCTCCCACAACAGAATAGCAATGCTGTGCTACAGTAGTCAGACCCCACAGCTCTGCATCTGCCTCTATGGCGTACAACTCATGAAGCCTTCTTTTACCTCCGAGCCACCTGTACAGTGCTCTTGTCCTCCCAGCCACCCGTCATCCCTGCAGCAGTTCCTTGGCCAGGCGGTCCAGGATCTATTAGTAGCCTGGTGTCTATGCTTGCCTCCTCCATTTGTCAGTCCTTTTAATAGCCCGCAATCTATTGTACAGAGAAGGTAAAGAAAAAATTACAAGCTAACCTCTTCCTGAAGATCCATCCATATACCCCTTAACCTCAATTCCACTATTCTGTCAACTTGCCTAGAGATTTATAATTTGGGTAAGATATTTAAGGCTCCTGTATTAAAATGTGGTACCTAAATATCCTCGAAGTGCTAATTGATGATTCAGGTTGTAAATCAAACATTGTTGAGCCGTCATTTGTTCCGTGGAAACACTGATCATTCTTCTGGAGATGGAGGTATGAGGATTTCCAAAATGCCTCAAGTTACAGATTTTATCCACGGCAAAGTTGGAGGCAAACCAACATGTTTTATGCTTGGTGATTCCTAGAATATCCAAAGTGTAATGAAGAATGGCTAGCTCTGTTGAGTGAGTAAAACTTGTGGATTTTATTTGGTTCCAGAGGAAGACTCCGTATGAGCTCTCTTAGGACAAATCAACAGGATATTTAATGTGCCACCTCGTCTTACTGACATGTCCAACAGGTGAAGTTTGATATGAGTGTAGCCTGGCGTACTCTTATCCTGTGACCAATGCTTGTAAGACTTTGTAGTAGCTGACCTTCAACCAGGACTCTGCGTCCTTTGTTGTGAGTAGCTGGTAAGTCATGCCAGTCTTCTTCCAAGTATGGCTTATAAAGAGCGGCTGCCACTTACAGTAAAAAAAGCCTGGCTGTCCGTTTTGAACTAAGTTCGTCAGTCTCATAAATGCCAGATATCCATTTCCTAGTGCATCTCCGTTTCACTAAGTAAAAGTGCAAGGTCGAAGATTGTATGTTAAAGGGTTGTTTCCCCAGCATCTTCATTAAGCAAGTTCTAAGTTGTATATAGAGTCAGTTTGGTTATGATTCACATTTAATCCATTGTAGAGATTTGGGAAGGATTTAAAGAGTCTGCCTTCAGTAGCTACCCTGTAGTTACTATGCTTTTGCTTCCCATTTAGGCCGGTTTACTAATTGTCTATGGATTGACAGGGTAGCGCCTGTAGCAAACCGGAGCTTGCAGATTCCAAAATCCTTTGGCAACGAGGCAAAGGACTAATCTATGATTGGATTAATCTCCTTAGCCTGAGGTACCCTTCTTCTCCATATATATTCTGGGGTCCATGAGCGCCTTCTTGAATACGATTCACAGTCCAGAATCTTCAATTCTTTGTTGAAGTGATATACCACTTGTGAAAGGTGTTGCGCTAGATAATACAGTTTTAGTTTTGGCTGGCGCAGGCTGCCAGCTGAAGACGCTGTATGGAGTTTTGACAGACGATATCGGCCCTTGGTCTGCCTTAGGTGGGTTGTGATCTGTCGATCTAGGTCTTGTGTCAAGAGTTGGGTAGAGTGATAAAGGGCTTTCCAAGTACATAATTGAATCGAGGACTCGCTAACATTTTTGCCATCTGTATCCTGCGTCTTAGCAAGAGCGTGAGTTTCCCCCATTTCAGAAAATCTCTCTGCGCTTAACCAATGGTGTGCCTCCTTTTTATTTGTTTACCATGTAAAAAAATAGGAGTGATGTTTTCTGTTTTGCCAAGGAGCTTCTTGGTCTATTGTAAGGGGCATATTCTAGAATTGAAGTGATTGCATTAAGAAAGCGTCAAAAGGCTGCACACCATATGAAACTGGAAGGGATGCCAAAACATCTGGTGTGACTGCCGCTTGGATACAAGAGAAAAGAAAGTTGTAGAATTGGGTCTTCTTGTAGGCCAGCCAGGTTCAAGCTCTACTGACCTTTTGTGATATGCTGAAGAGCCCAGACCGTGTATCACATCTGACACCTTTGAAAAGGGAGAAACATCCCAACAAGTCTAATTTTCAGGTGGGAATATTAAAACGCACACTATTATAACATTAGGGACCCACTGGAGCCACCTAACTCATGTTGTATCTGTTTAAAGTTAAGGCATACACCTGTCCGAAAGAGTCCTTGCTTCTACCCCTTTTGTATTCAAGTTATTCCCATTTCAGCTGAAGGTCACACAGCTTCCATAAATAGACAACCTTAAGACTGCCCTCATGAATTACCGTCTTTCGATATGTACCCCTTATCCCAGGACCTCCATTAGACTACTTCTTAGATATTCAACTGAGAATGAATGTAAGGATTTTGAATTTCTAGCGTTGAGCCTATGATCAGAAACCTGATCCTGTGAGAAGTAGAATTTGTATGGCAGTAAGCATTTTCTAGTACAAGGGAGTTGATTCTCACCATATTCCATCCCAGCTCCCCACTTCTCTAGCCTCGCTCGATTCCAAGCATGTTAAACATTTGAATCTTATTATTTTTAGGAGATTCACCCTTTTATGCGCTGGACAAAGGCCTCTACTTGCATGTACTAAAGCACCATAAGCACACCTTTACCAGTTTGTTATTAAGTGACAAAGTTTACCATTCACAATTTTGCCACTGGGCGTATAATCTGCTTCAAGAGTGTTTACCAAGTGTTCAGCTCTGCTAGATGCTCGTTTACGCAAGGAAACTCTTATCTGGACTCTCTGATGGAGTGATCTTACATGGTGGCTATAGTCCATGCTAAATGTGATGAATTGTGGTATAAATATCACATATAGGAAAGAACATCTTGGTTGTAAGATCTGATGCGGATCAAATTGTATAAAGCACAATAAAGATGTGTTTTAAAACACGGTTTGAAAAGATTTTTTTTTAAATTAAAAATAAAATTCTTATTCTCTACCCCCCTTTTTTAGTCAAAGTCCTTGGGGTTTCACATCTGTTGTGTTTTTAGCCTCCTTTTTTAGTCAAAGTCCTTGGGGTTTCACATCTGTGGCGTTTTTAGCCTCCGTAATATCGTTGATGCCATTCGATCCGCAGAGTGGAAAGGAATAGAAAACACCACTCTAAGATGGCGCATAAAGTGAGGATCACGTGATCGGAGCTCATCGGAATTGGATGGGCGTGTTCTTACGCCCGCGTTAGAACATTTAAATATGCCGTCTAATGGAAGGCGAACGAGCGGGGAACGAGTTAACCCACCGTTGCAGTAGATGTACGGTAGGCGGAAGTCTGAAGGAATGAATGGCTGCACCACGATAGACCCTAAGCGGCGGGTAGTGTTTGTAAGGAGTGACCAACACTTTGTTGTAAGAGTCAGGGGTGTGACAGATATGAACGATATGGGTGAGAACCAACATATATCTCCTTGGGAACTGGTGTGAGTAGATCGGGAGAGCTGTGGGCTAGTGCTGGGAAAGAGTCGAGCCACATTACCCCGTTTTGAACGCAAATTGCATGCTCATGTTGTATAAAACTCGTCTGACTCGAAATGGCTAGAGATGCCCGAGTTGTTTCAGAAGGGGTACATAAATATGTATTTTATTTGTAGGTTGACGCAGAGCAACTGGCATAAAGATTTTGGGGATATGTGGATGCGTACACGATTTCCCCAGTAGGTGGCTGTAGGTATGCCAATAAGTGGGCAACCACCTGGTAAATATCTGTGTCCGGTCCATTGAGCAGTAGCAATAGGAAGTTCCTTGGAGTATGCATACCAACTCTGATGTGTGTTACTCAGTGTTTTTTGTGTATGTGTTGTCTGTGTCTATGTTCCACAGGTATTAGGCTGTGAGTTCACCGTGTGGCGAGGACTGACCCCTAGCCCTGAAGAAGTTGCCGATAAGTATTAATAGGCAATGAAACATGTTGGCTTCTTGTATGAAAATGACCAAGCACGACAGTAGGTCTTATTTTTAATGTGAGCAAACTCACAGCAGTAATTAAAGTTGGAAATAGTGCCAGTGGTTGTTTAGCTTGTTTTTACAGGGTAAGCGCTAGAAAATGTTTGATTGCTCTTACTCGTGGGTCAGGTTTTTCACTTATTTATGTTTCAATTTAGTTGTGCACAATTTTTTACGTTTATTTTAGTGGGGAGGCTACAGATCTTAAGTGGAGCACACTGATGAGTACCTATCAGTAGATCCCTGGCGTTTTTTTCCGTAAGGTGGCTCCTCACTTTTCACACACTTTTTTGTCGGTTGGTAGGGAGGAATTGTGGAAAGTGAGAAACATACGCAGGATAGTTTCTGGAGGGAATAGATACAGACTGATGTGTGTCTTTTAAAAAGGAGGGGATAGGGACACCCTGATAGTACAGCAAAGTGTAGCCAGTACTTTAAGTATTCTCTCCAATAAGGGGTGTGGGGCATGTTCATGATATTGTAACCCAAGAATATAGAGCAGGTTTTTTGTGAAAAAAAGTTGAGTGGAGGGCAACCTGCGTCTTTTACCTCTGTAGCTCCTGTTTGTGATGGTATGTGGTCAGAACAAATTTAAGATTGGGTGCAGATACAGTTTCAGTACAGGTTTTAGGCTTAGCATGCAAGTCAGTGGTAAATTTCCGTATTCAGATTATAATTTACTAGACGTGCTAGTCCCTAGCAAGCAGAATTTACTGGGCTAATGCTGTTTTTGTTTCAAAGGATACTTCATTTGAGTGCTCTGCAACAGTAGCTCAATGGTCAACAGTCGAAGTCTGGGGGATCTGGAGTATATAATTAGGTTGACAACGAGAAGATTCAGTTCCAAGAATTTTCGCCAGAGTAGAACTTCTCAGATCGCTTCCTTCGGGTGGTCATTGACTAAGAACCAATCATCCACTTCCAAATCAGGAGAGCAAGAGATTCTTTTGACATTAATAGGTGCTAAATGATTTCATTGTCACAATGTTTTCACTTGGCCCTTCAGACCTATCTTTGAAGTGCAGCGGAGTGTCCGGAATGCAACTTGCTGGTGCCATATAAACACTTAAGTAATTAATCTACGGCTCCATGGTAGGCTTAGGAGTACTTGAGTTGGATATGACTGTTTAAAGCTAGTCTGCTTAACAGCATTCTGTATATGAAAGTGTTAAAGCCTAATGAGATAGGAATAGGGCTTCAAGCTCTATACTGTGAATAGATAGCAATGGTCTGAGTGATTAGCACAACAACAATGTACTCTGTCTTGAAGAGGGATCACCTTGCGTTCCCTTCAGCTCAAGAGAGTTGGCACAGCTAAGAAACGGATATACTCGCAGAGCATGTCAGCAGAAACGATCAGGCAGCCTACATTTGTGAAATATGCTTGGAAGCTGTGTGCCTGAATTTTCAGGAATGGAAACTCGGGAGAAAACAAATGCAAGATGACAATTTCTAGCACAAACTCAGTCAGACCAATCTGTGTTGAGGATAGTCGTTGTTCTAACATGGATCAGGCAGGCACAAATATCAAACTGTATAGTTATCAGTACCTTCACGTTGTAAATGGTGACGCCAGGGTATCACATTAATGTTGTGTTCAGGAACAAGAACACATCCAGAACCCAGGCCACTGCACTTCATAGCCTATCTCCTGAGATCAGCATTTGATTATTTACAATGATCAAGGTGATTAATTGAATGCTTAAATTAATCTCAGCCACTTGTAATTACTCGCAGCCACATCCCAGTCCATCGTGATTTTGCACACAGTGTTCTCTCAGTTTGGACCCAGCCATATGTCAAACAGTCTTAACCCTGCTTCAAAGTTAACTGTTCAGCCCTAACTGCAAGGCCAAGTCCTCAATGAACCGTAACACAAGAAACCAGTTTCGCCCTAGTTGGGGCTCATCAGCCAGGTACAGCCTGGTTCCATTGACAGTTTGCACAGGACCCACGTCACAGCTTACCCGCCTCACTTAGGGCAACAGTCTAAAGTATACAAAAAAAGTGACAAATGGAATGCTTTAATTAATCTGCCACTGGTAATTACTCGGGTCAGTCCTTAGATGTCTATGTTCTGTTACTAGGAGGACCTGGCCTGATAGTTCGGGCTAGGCTTGAAGCAGGGTCAAGGCTGATTTGCTAATTGCGGGGTCCAAACTCATGTGGCATGGTTTGCAAAATGATGGACTGAGAAGCGGCCCGAGTAATTACCAGTGGTTAAGTTTAATTAATGCATTCTATCAATCACTTTTTGTACACTTCAGTCCTCAGGGGCAAGACAGTATCCTAGTAGATTATTGCGCAGCAGTGCTTTGTGTTCAAGCAAGCAAATTACAGGTCAATCTAAAAGGTATTTTGCAATCAATATCGCAATTTATAAATAAGGGGTTAGTGCATGTGTGTTTTTTCTTTTAGCCATTTTTGTGAGACTTGGCAGCTTATCCGGGGAAAATAAATAATGAATCTTTATTCCAAAGTTCCATCATTGGCACTTGGCAACAAGGACTGAAATGTTTATTCCACCACATAAACTATCACCGCCACTATTGGATATGAATGTTGTGCAAATAATACCATCATTTAGAGACTGCCCTAGATGTGGTACAACACGTTTTATTAAAAATAAAAAGAAGTGATAATAAACATTTTTTTCATTGCATGTTAAATATAGATTGGTAGCTGTGACAATAGGTAAAAGATATGTTAGTGCTCTGCTAGTCAGGGTAGAATCTAGAGAAAGAATACTAATTCAAAGACTTATGCTAGCACAGTGTATAGCCATGGCAATGATGGTGAATAACAAATCACTTAATCATAAAACAGTACGCTGGAGCACTACAACAATTTGTTAAAATTACACTGTTTATGGACAAATAACCAGAAAAATCATTCCATTTAAGTCCTAGGTTATGTGATCTTTTTTTTGTCCTCTTTATTGTGTTTACACTCTTCAACTAAACTGGAAAATCGGCCCACACATGTCCGTCCCCAAATAAGGCTTTTTCAAGGCGTGTGACAACAAACTGTTTCTCTTACAATACTACATGAAGTAAGATTATATATGAGCCAGAGTATGAGTTTCTTCTAGGTGATTTGTGATATGGCCTATTCGATTGTTTTAATTCTTCCTAATAATACATAGTCATCTTCAACTGTTTATCATCAATATTTTCAAGCTCACAATGAAGTGGTATTACTATTTAGTCATGGACAACACAAGTGTAGAGAGCCCCGATAAGCCCTGTACTGTTCGTAGAATGAAATCTTGGCCAGTATATTGCTAAATGACTATTCTCATTGCAGTTGAAATCTATGCACACATTTTGTAGTAAATGGAGGTAGCATTTAAGGCCGTCTCTTCCTAGTTTACTGCATTCAAGCTTGGATGTAATGTTATGTTAAAAATATTTCTAAAGCGCAAACTGCTACCCGAAGGTGTCTTGGCGCTGTCTATACGCAACCCAACAAGATAGAAGTAAAGAGCTCGGAGTTATGCGCCAAAAAGCCAGGTTTTTAAGGCTTTCCTGAATGCCAGTAAATCAGGACTGTTCCTAAGATGAAGTGGTAGTGTTCTATGCCTTAGCTGCACCACTTACGAAACTCCTACCTCCCCAGCTGGCTTTTTTAGAGATAGGTACCATTACCAATTTTGCTCCCAGAGACCGAAGTGGTCTGTTGGGGACATACCACCGAAACTGTTGCTTCAAGTGTTCTGGCCGGTACCATGAAGCGCTTTGTAAACTGCACAGAGTGATTTGAACTGCACCCGTTTCTTAACGGGCAGCCAATGAAGTCTTCTGATCTCTCCGGCGATCGAAGCAAATTTAGCTGTTCCTGAGAGCAGTCTGGCCGCTGAGTTTTGTAAAAGTTGGAGTCTATGCATTAGTCGTTCCTGAATATTTAAATCGAGGCTATTGCAATAGTCCAACCGCGATAAAGTTAATGCCGTCACTACTGTACGTTCGTTTTCCTTGGGTAGAAACTGCAAGATTTTCTTGCATGCTCTAAGAGCAAATGTGGTCGCCTGACCACTGCATTGACCTGGTCCTCTAGATTGGGGTTGTCCTCAATCAGGACACCAAAGTTCTTTACTTTCCTCGTAGGGATCGGAAGCACCCCCAAAGAGTCTGGCCACCAACTTGGGGTCCAGAACTTGGATATGAATTTCGGTCTCTAATAACCAAGGAACACTTCTTACTGATGCACAAGGGTGGGATTGCCCAGGACACAACCTATTTTTCTGCTGAAAATAGTGTTCCTGTATATCAAATCAATAGGGCAGCTCACTCTTTATCTTCAGTCAAAATGTGTAATCGTTCCCTTTGCCATGACCGTATATAATTGTCAAGGTCCGTGCTCATCAATGAAGCAACATGTTATGGGGACCACCTCCTGACGAGAGGCCAATTTCAGCATAAAATGCATGATATTACACACTCTATGTACAGAATTGATGATGAATTGCATTTGTACATGAAAAAAATACATTACTACGTAATGAACATTGGATACCATGAGTAATTTTTGAGATTAGTTATTGTTACCTACAGAAGAAGCAATATACCAAAGGCCATTTGGCACCAACAAAGAAGCAGTGCTACGGGAGAGAACAATCCCAGCGAGAAGGATTGCTGTTCAGTCTATTGGACCTTGTAGTCACACAGTGATCAAAAGTTACTACTAGCCATTCACCTATTCCTCTCACTAGTTCCTGGAGGGGCAAATATCCACTTTTTTTTTTTTTTTTGTCTCACCTAGGCTGTGCTTGTGCTGTTTCTTTGAGACATTCTGTGTTACGGATATGGGCTTTAAGCTCCACCCATATTTTCAATTGGCGTTTTAGGCTGTCTTTTGTAAATGCTTTTCTCTCATTGTTTAATTTGTTCAGTAGCCCCTCCTTAGTCCCTCCCTTTCTACTTTTGTAGCCTCCCATAAGAACCGGCCCTATTACATGTAATTTACTTGGGATGTTGTATTCACAGTTTGCACTATTTTGTTAATGACTATTGGTCTGCTGGTGTTGCAGGCAGAACAGCTACACACTCCCAACCGCAGTTTCCGAACGCCACGCTTAAATGTTAACAATATTTACAACAAGGGGTGGTGAGGGACAGAGTCTCTGAATTAAGCAGAAAGCTCTCACCCAGTCAAGAGATCAGGGCTAGATCCAACACCGTTTTTTAGCTCACTGCACCATCCCAGTTTCAGAACCTGGCTGTATGCAAATTAGCCTGTTCCTGTCCCAGTGCATGATGGGAACAGGGCAAACCAAACTACAAAAGCCAATTCTTACACTGGGAAGGAAACAAGCTCCCGGGGACCGGTTTCTGGCATTACAGCCGTCTTCGGCCCGGTTTGCTTGAATCCTGATGGTGCAATGAGCAAGGGTCTCACATCTGAGAATACCCTTCCACGCTTAGGGTGGACAAAAATATTTACAACAAGGGGTGGTGAGGAACAGAGTCTCTGAATTAAGCAGAAAGCTCTCACCCAGTCAAGAGATCAGGGCTAGATCCAACACCGTTTTTTAGCTCACTGCACCATCCCAGTTTCAGAACCTGGCTGTATGCAAATTAGTCTGTTCCTGTCCCAGTGCATGATGGGAACAGGGCAAACCAAACTACAAAAGCCAATTCTTACACTGGGAAGGAAACAAGCTCCCGGGGACCGGTTTCTGGCATTACAGCCGTCTTCGGCCCGGTTTGCTTGAATCCTGATGGTGCAATGAGCAAGGGTCTCACATCTGAGAATACCCTTCCACGCTTAGGGTGGACAAAAATATTTACAACAAGGGGTGGTGAGGGACAGAGTCTCTGAATTAAGCAGAAAGCTCTCACCCAGTCAAGAGATCAGGGCTAGATCCAACACCGTTTTTTAGCTCACTGCACCATCCCAGTTTCAGAACCTGGCTGTATGCAAATTAGTCTGTTCCTGTCCCAGTGCATGATGGGAACAGGGCAAACTAAACTACAAAAGCCAATTCTTATACTGGGAAGGAAACAAGCTCCCGGGGACCGGTTTCTGGCATTACAGCCGTCTTCGGCCCGGTTTGCTTGAATCCTGATGGTGCAATGAGCAAGGGTCTCACATCTGAGAATACCCTTCCACGCTTAGGGTGGACAAAAATATTTACAACAAGGGGTGGTGAGGGACAGAGTCTCTGAATTAAGCAGAAAGCTCTCACCCAGTCAAGAGATCAGGGCTAGATCCAACACCGTTTTTTAGCTCACTGCCCCATCCCAGCTCAGAACCTGGCTATATGCAAATCAGTCTGTCCCTGGCCCAGTGCATCATGGGAACAGGGCAGACCAAACTACCAAGCCAATTCTTCACCAGAAAGGAGACAAGCTACCGGGGACCGGTTTCTGGCATTTCAGCCTTCTTCGGCCCGGCTTGCTTGAATCCTGATGGAGCAGTGAGAAAGGGACTCATGTCTGAGTATACCCTGCCACACCTATAGTGTCCAAAAACGATTTACAAAAAGGGGGTGGTGATGAACCGAGTGTCTGAGTTAAACAGACCACTCTTACCCAGTCCAAAAATCAGGGCTTGATCCATCACCGTTATTTATCTCACTGTCCCCGGGAGCTTGTTTCCTTCCCAGTGTAAGAATTGGCTTTTGTAGTTTGGTTTGCCCTGTTCCCATCATGCACTGGGACAGGAACAGACTAATTTGCATACAGCCAGGTTCTGAAACTGGGATGGTGCAGTGAGCTAAAAAACGGTGTTGGATCTAGCCCTGATCTCTTGACTGGGTGAGAGCTTTCTGCTTAATTCAGAGACTCTGTCCCTCACCACCCCTTGTTGTAAATATTTTTGGCCACTATAGGTGTGGCAGGGTATACTCAGACATGAGTCCCTTTCTCACTGCTCCATCAGGATTCAAGCAAGCCGGGCCGAAGAAGGCTGAAATGCCAGAAACCGGTCCCCGGTAGCTTGTCTCCTTTCCGGTGAAGAATTGGCTTGGTAGTTTGGTCTGCCCTGTTCCCATGATGCACTGGGCCAGGGACAGACTGATTTGCATATAGCCAGGTTCTGAGCTGGGATGGGGCAGTGAGATAAATAACGGTGATGGATCAAGCCCTGATCTTTGGACTGGGTAAGAGTTGTCTGTTTAACTCAGACACTCTGTTCATCACCACCCCCTTTTTGTAAATCGTAAATGTTAACAATGGCAGCCGCAGTCTTGTTTCTGTTGCATTATCGTGCTGCTTGGCCACCCGTGGTTTGTTTTGTTGTGCCCAGCTCCCACAACTGTGTTTCTACAAAAGTAAATTAAAAATGTTAGAAAAAAAAGCCGTGCAGCTGCCGTTTTTGAATGTATTCACTTTTGTGGCAATGGCGGCATGCAGCGCTTTAGCTTTAAACATCTAAAGCTAAAAAAGCGCGGCGTGCCGCCAGTGGCATATCCTGTGAATCTAAAACTGATTCATTCTGCAAAAGTAAAAATAATGGCTAACTGTAAGTGTAGTATTGCAGGACGCATCCTTTTATGTAAACATGACCCACGCTATCCCCAGACAAACAGAGTAACTTGTGAATCCTATGTATGTATCTGCACTAAGTGAATTACAATTTACTTCTCTCATTTACCTACCTATTATACTACAGTGCCATGGATAAAAAATACAGTCTCAACAAAGTTCAGGCGAGATACAGTACAGTCTTTGTGTCAACGTTCTAATGAGCAATTCTCGACATGCCTGTGGTTAACATCCAGCTTGCTAATATAGAGGAAAACCTGCAAGTAAATGAGAAACTGAATTATGCACAGCATGCGAGTATATTCAGCATAACAACTCAATTCTGCTGTTACAGGTAACTTATTTGGTTGGGCACACTGCTGCTTTCATTCTGGTTAGACTTTTTGAGCCAAAGATGCTTTTGTGCATGCATGAAGTATGATTTTTATTTATTTTAAGTTTTTTTGTTTTTAATATTGTCAACTTTTGGTGTGTGAGTGGATGAATACTAAATGCTCATCAGGAGAGGGAAACCTATTATTGAGGTGCTCGATACATTCCAAATTATTTCAAATGCACTCAATGACTCATATGCTTGGCAATGTCTTGAGGACTGTGTGAATTTGTGCTCTTGAAAGTATAGTCTGTCTAACGAAAGCATGGTCCCCGTTTGATTGTTCATTTTCCAGTCACTCTTTTGATAATAGTGATTTAAAGGTTTTCATGTCTGTCCTGGAGAGATACAGATACTACAGTTAAGGGCCATGAAGCAAAGTGATTCTGAAGAGTGAAGCCGCACAGAGGTGTGTGGTGTCATGCGATCCTGATCGCCAGACCGGATGAAATTTCCTCTGCATTATAGCTGTAGTCCATGAATTATTAACTGTATTGTGTACTGCTCATAGATCTGGACTTGCCTTCTCGCCAATAATTGCTGTGTGGTTTGATGCATCTGAAAGTTTTTAGAAAGTTGAGCACAGATGCAGAGTTGTAGACTCGGACCCCCCGCCATGGGTTTTTTCCCCCGCTTGCTCTATAATATGCTAAACACGTATGCCTTTAGAACTGTTAAGAATGTACCACGTAGATCTATCATATATCTTAGCCATACATTATAACATTTCTAGCCATTTTCACATTCTCTGCTATTGTATATGTATGATCATTTAAAGTGACTTGTAATATCCCTACAATGTTTAATAGGGGTGCGTTATTCTGCATAATACGAAGAATTGGATTGTCAAAAACACAGTTGTGGATCATACAGAAACTGTGCGTTGTTTACCAGCCCTTTGCTTATAATTGGTCTATATTCATGTCTCTCTAGTTTTCTTGCTTCTGTTCTCCTCGAGCATAGTTCTTTACCATCCTTCCTTTGCCTACGTTCAGGGATCTGCTTTTTAGCCAGAGCAAGTTATTTGGTTACGAAAGACCTAGTGTGAACTTACCCTAGGCTTATAGTCTATTCATGGCTCACTATTAGTTGGGTTTATTGTCTCTTTTGGTTGCTTCTTCTTTACTGGCATGCCTACATCTTCTTGTGTTTTTCCCTCCCCTGGAACATAGCCCGTTTATGATCCTTTTAAATAGCAAACTTGTATCCTCCCACTATTCACATGAATTGCAATCACTTTTTAGGTCGAGCCTGGACAGCTCATGCGCTGCTCTGTGAGGCATGCTGTATTGGAATATGCACTTGAAGACCCGCTCAAGTGTTGCTCGGTTAGGATTTAATTACAGCCACCGATAACCATTTTATTTTTAATAGTTTTTGCATGCCTGCTGTTGCAGGCAGGACACACTCTCTCGCGACAGCTTTATTCCTTTTTTTTTTTTTTTACATAGCAAGCAACGCTGATGGTGGCGGCTGTGCTTTTGCTTTACTTGCGGCACTAAACGTGGCTGCATGTTTTTTATTTAAACAATGAATTTGTTTTTTAAATGCCCCATGCTGCTCTTGCGCTTTGTCGGCTGCGCCCCTTTCCTTAAACGAGCAGTCTAAGGAAAGGGGCGTGGCTGCCATTAAAGTGAAACCGCGGCTGTGGGGTGCTTTTACAAAAAAATACCTTGACAGACGATTTTTTTTTTGTAAAAGCGCCCCATGCCGCACTTTTACTTTAATGGCGGCCACGCCCCTTTCTTTAGACATGGCTCCTCTAAAGTAATGGGCGCGGTCGATGTTAAATTGCTGCATGGGCGGTTTTACAAACTAGCATTTGTAATGTAATAGGTCTTGCATTTACAAAACTCATGTAAATGTGAGACCTATTGTATTGGAAATGCTGGTTTCTTTTCCGTTCAGTCATGAGAATGCATGGGTTTTCTTGTTTTTTCCTCCTACGTGTGCTACTACTCTCTCATTAATACACCAGTGCTTCTGAATTCCCCCCACACCCCCGCCCACCCAGTCTGTAAAAGCACAACAGCAAGGACCCAGTTTTTTGCTGGGCTCTGGTTGTAGAGCAGTTGTTCAGGTTTGTTTGAATGATCCCCCCCCCCCCCCCCCCCCCCCCCCCGCATACCACATGTTACATTAAAGCACAAGCTTTGCCACACAAAGGTTTTTAAGGTGCAACGGGAAAGGCACTCAGCTGGTGTCTGAGGCAAAAGGAGTACTTAGTATACGCTTCTGCTGGAGGCACATAAATCTGCTCCCTGTGCATCTACTTAGGCCCAAATGACAGAATCTAGTGGAAAGTAAATAAGGCCTTGACAAGTGTTTTACTTTACATCCTGACACTTCCTTATTCTTTTTTAATTGTGTTCAAAGCTTCCCGAGGGAAAAGTATTTGAAAAATAAATTGTGGTTTATAAAGATTAAAAACTTGAATTCTATCAACATTTTTGAGATACCACAAGATGTTTACTTTTAGTCTAGTATTTTTAAATGTTTTTTCTTTTACTTTTCTTAAACTATACTTTACAGACAAACCTTGATTAAGTATTCTATGGTTTCAATTGATAAAAATGGGTACAATAAGCAATGTGCAATAGATTAAAATCCTGTATACATTATGATTTAAGAGCGACATGCATACATACATAATGAGTGAAAAAACGGTAGGTGCATTTAAATACTGTTATAAAGTTAATGGAAAACATTAAAAGCATTAACAAAAGTTTATAAAGATAGTTTAAAATTTAGATTTATGGTACCGACTTTCTGTTTCAAACTTCATTAGCATATGCACAAAATAAACAAACGTGCCAAACGCTCTAGCTCGGTCGTCGATCGATTGGACAATCCTTGGCAAAGCCAACCGCTTGGACTCCCAATATAAAGGCAACACCTATTGGCTTGGCCAGTTCTTGTTTGTTTTACTTCAAGCACAGCTTGAAAAGTGCATGCTCTCAACCTCTCGCCCTCATGTTCAGCTTCCCTTTGTAAAATACCAGTCCTTCCAGCGTTGGTCTTGTTGCGCCATCCTCACTCCACCAACAACTCATCCATAGTTTCATTGAATGTTTTTAGGGCTCGCGCCCTGCTTTGCACTGCACAGCAGTGCTCGCAGCGCGAGCCCTTTAGTAGGTGAGAAACGGGGTTTGGAAGCTGCCCTAGGAATCGCACACGCTTGTGCGTGTGCTTTTCCTTTTGTGGGCAGGTGATGGCCTTTGCGTGCGTCTTTTTGTAAAAGACTGCACGTAATTGGCCAAAGGCGGTCACATTGCTCCGCCCATGGCCTATTGGTGTCTATTACGCGCTTGGTGCGCGTAATAGACACCAATAGGCCATGTGGTCAGCTGTGGCGCGCGCGCGCGTGCACCACGCGCGGCCGTGTCTTTCATTGCTGCTTTTTGAGGCCGCACATAGACCTTGAGGACGAAGCTGCTTCAGCATACCTGCGTGCATTGAGGTTAAATGCATAGCTTTAGAGGGGAGAGGTCAGAGGGCGGCGCTGGCTTTCCTTTTATTTGTCTGATCTCACTTCATGTCCTCTTGATTACCAGTTTCACGCTGTGATACGTGGAATTACTTGGTTTATTTCCTGTTTTTTATTTTTATTAAATTTCGGGTCTCAAGTGGCTCTTGTGCTCATGCCTTAAGCGTGGCTGAAATGCTCTTTATTTCTAACACACCCCATGCTGTTCACCCTTTGAAGAGTTTCTCATTTGGTGCTCAAGGGTTAAATCCTCGGTCTGTACAGAGTATATGTATTTACTTTTTGCATTTTTGTGCCGCCGCACTTGGCGACCACATTCTTGCGCCCTCCCCTCTGTTGCTAAGACTTGCCGTATGGCTTGGCAGCATTATGGATGCCAGCAGTTAAAGAGGAGATTTTTTTTTCTATTTAAAATGCTTGTGACCTCGTTTTTTTTTTTTAGGGGGTGGGGGGGAGGGGGAGGTCTATCTTCTGCCCCACTCCGACATCAGATTACCCGTTTCCCGATTTACAACTAAACACCGGTACTTTTCAAACTTGGTGCACAGCGTTTTACTGCTGTGAACTGCTTTGATCTGTAGCCCGTGTTTAAGCGCCCAGGGCAGTACTCTCATCTGTGGTGTAGCCATTTTGAATCCCCACAAAGCCAACACACCCTTTCATCTTTCCAAATTCACTTTTGCTCTTTTTATCCGCATCAGAAAGTAGGCAATCATGTTTATTTGCAGACACGGCAGCCCTGCGTACATCTGTGGAATATTGGTTAAAGGGGCCCTCGAGTTTAAATTAAAAAAAAAAGGAACAGCAACAATAGGCTTCTGGAATGTTCTCTTGTTTCGTGATGTCATATGAAGTTTAGAGATCTATTGTGACGTCATTGACTGAAGGACCCTTTAAAGGAAGCGCTTACTGCAGATTACTTGATTCTAACAACTTCATAACTATAAGACTGGGTCGTGCCTTATACTTCAAATACATTGTGAAATCTTTAACCGAGGATTTGTTTACACTGGTGAATGACACAACTAGGTCAGTAAGATTAGAACGTACTTAGTTACTTGGGTACCTTGGTTACTGTTTACCTTTGGAAACAGTAACTAAGAGTGCGTATTGAAACGCTTTACATGAGCACCAGTTATATTACACAAGGACACATTAATTCATGGGGATATTATTTTAAATGATTTGCCCAAAATCCCAGGATGTTGAGCTGACGTCAAGATTCGAACCAGGATACCCAGTTCCAGATTTGGCAGATTTGGTTGTTATGCCACATCCATATAGTCGCTCCCCGCTTGCACCTGCCTTTGAATGTTGCTCTTTCTCCCCTAAATCGAGCTTGACAACCCCTCCCTACCCTCTTACCTCAGTCTTCCCTCACCCTTCAATAGAAGTATTCTTTGAAAGAACGTCACTACCATATCATTGCACATTAGTCATTTGTATACGCATGCGTGCACGCCTCTGCCTCCCTGCAGCTTCTTTTGAATAGCCCAGCATGGGTTACCTCGTATGGCATTCAGTATTCTGCAGAGCTTATATATATTCCGGTACTCACTTTTTAGAGTACCGATTTCCTGAAAAGTGCCTGTAGTCTCCCATTAAATATACTGCCATAGTGCTGAGAGGTGCAGGTACTCTCCATTTCAAATTAAATCTGGTGAGAAATAATATATTTTATAACTACGCTTCTTACAATTTTTCTCGTGATACGTTTGCATTTTAAAAGCACTGTTTTGATTCTCCCACTGAAAGCACATTTTTATTTCCAAGCACCGAAGATGATCTCTTGAGGCCGAAAATGCAGCAGCACGCTGTTACTAGGAAATTGCAGCCTTGAGGGAAAGCGCAATGCCTTTAAAGCGAAACAATCAAGAAAACAAAACGCGAATACAAGCCAGCGGAGGATCAATTCCACGTTAATTCCATCAAAGCCAAGGTGACAAAGCTTGCTGTCCTGAAAAGTCAAGCAAGGAAAACGCTGTCTCAATAGAGCACGCCAGTCAAAATCCGTGGGTCACTTTAGACACTTTTTTTAAACTTACAACTTTCTTTTAATATACTTATATAACTCGCAATTTCAAAAAGTAGACTGTCCTGTCTGTAGCGAAACCAAGCTTCAGCCAGGTTTGAAGAGGCCCATTCAGACCCAAAGCTTGAGTGTGCCTTTGACTCAGTGTGCCTGCGTTTGTGATCACATGCTTCGGTGCACCCGTGTGCCTCTATGTATTAGTGTGTCTGTCGCACGGGATGCGTGTGTTTCTCAGCGTGTGCATGCATGTGTGCCAGTTTGTAGTGCTGTTTCTATGTATGTCTGTATGCAGGGGTCAACTGGGGGTAAAAAGACATTGTCATTTACAACGCCATTACTTGTTTCTTTTTAGAAGTTGGTCAGCAGCTGTAAGGCATGTAAGTAGCCAGATGTGAGACGTGCGTGTCGGGCTGACAGACCTCGTAAGGGGCTGATTATTGCATACTGCAGTGGCCCCCTCATATGAAACGTGAGGGCACTGCTGTGCCGGCTGCTCCGCGCTGTTTTTCCTCATTGTTTGTTGGTGGATGGCGCTCCCTGCAGAAAACAACAACGGGTGTGTCGAAAGCTAACGACATCGGGGAGCCAGTGTCCCACACCATGTAAATGGCAATTCATTTATGTTCTCAGTTCAAAGCATGGGACGGGCGCAATATACTGGAGGATATGGAATCTGTTGTTAACTGTGAACTTTAATTTGACAAGGATTGTAGAGGGTGTAATCTTTATTAAAACTCAAATAATACATCTGAAGGCATGCAGCGTTGCAAAACCTCACTTGGCTGGTAAATCAGAATATTGGTTTGATTTTTGCGTGAAATTGATTTTGCGCTCCCTCTTTATGCGTCTGTGACCTGCTCTTCACTTCTTTCTCACACACTTTCTGCTCCCCTGTCTATTTCAAGCTCCTTCACCACTTCATGCACAAACTTCCTATGCCTCTCTATCTTCCTTTCTATGTATTCTCTGCAGCTCTCAATCCATCCATCCATCCATCCACCACATAATTCAACTATACAAATACACTACACACCACACAATTCCACAACTAACAATTTCAATAATTTGACTCCACACCATATACATCCACTCTAAACCAAAAATTGTCATGTTCGAGGCATATGGGCTGCAGATGGTACATTATGAATAGATCGCCATCTGGTGTTGGGCTCGGATGATTGCACTTTGTTTTTCTCTTGGAGAGTCTTTTGTATCTTGGTGACTCCTCCCTTGGTTGGTAGTGCGCATGGGCATCGGCTCCATCCTTAGATTGTTTTTTTCCGCCATCGGGTTCGGATGAGGATCGAGACGCTCCAGATCAACTTCAGAAGAAAGTGATTTATCGGCGCGTATTCCCTTTCCAATTCGACGGTATTGTTATCGAACGCGTTCATTTCCATTCCGACGCGTTGTAAATTCAAAATCGAAGAGAAAAACTTGGATCTACGTCGAAGAACAGGAGGCCTTTCTCGACGCAGTCAAGCCCGGAGTCCATGGAAAGGACTCCATTCAAAAAATGTCCAACGTGTGGTGCTAAGTTCCCACACAAGGACCTACACGAGGTGTGCAACCTCTGTATATCGCCTGAACACGAATCCAGGTACTGCGAAGCCTGTGCAGCATTCTCCTCCAAGCTAACGATTCGAAATCGTCGAGCTCGAAGACACGAGGTTTCCAGAATGCAGGCGGAAGCGATCCCGGAGCTGTTCGGAGACGAGCAAATCGAGGAAGAAGAGGACCAGTCTGGGTCGGAAGGGGACCAGTCGGAGGTTGAAGAACTCATCGAGCAACAAACCGTGAGTGACGACGTCCCCTTACCGAAAAACTGACCCCGTGCGGTAACGACCCCGCCCTCGGGCCCGGTCAAACCGCAGAAAAAAGTTTCCGACGCCCCGCCCTCGGGCCCGGCAACGAAACCGAAACTGAAACCGAAACACTCGGACTCCCACCATGTCGGATCCGAGAAAAGGGCGACATCGACTTCGGCACTGAGGCTACATACAAAGGAAAGCTCGGTATCGAAACATTCCATGTCGAAACATAAATATGACTTATCGCCCAAGAGACACTCGATACCCAGAAAGTCGGAATCGAGCAGACATTCGGTGTCGAAAACAACAAGATCTGACGATCGAAAACAAAAGCACCTCTCGGAACCAGGATCTTCGGTACCGATTCAGGAGCAACAGACAGATCCCAAACAAAAGATCTTGTTTATTGATCCACAAACTGGGAAAGTGGTCACGAAGAAGAGAAAGAGTGAACAGTCAGAAGATAAACCTCTTCCTTCGAAAAAGAGAACAATGGGGACAAATATAACTCCTCCTGCTTCTCCTCGACCTAGAGTCACACCCTCTTCTCCTATTCCTCACAATAGGCCAAATATTCCTACACCTTCCACACCAAGACCAGCTACACCTCAGTCAGATGTAGACAGTGATCTAGGGGAGGGAGAACCTCAAGGGGATGACGAAACTATCCCAGATGAGGAGGACCCATGGGAAAATTATGATGTAGGGTCAGATGAGGACAACGACCCAGAGCTATATCCCTCAAAGCCTTCACCACCTGATGATAACACAGGTTTTGTGCAGCTCATTAATAGGGCAGCAAAATATCACAAACTAGATATGCATACAGAACCTCAAATAGAGGATTTCTTGTTAGAGACTCTACCTAATGCACAGAGAACATCAGGTACTCTTCCTATGTTGAAGGGTCTTTTTAGTCACACGGAGGAAATATTCGAAAACCCAGTGAGAGCCAGGGTGTTAAACCCAAGAATTGATAAAAAATACAAAGCGGCTCCAAAGGACCCAATATTTATTAGAGGGCATGTACCTCTAGACTCGCTGGTGGTCTCAAACGCTCGTAAAAGAGCAAACTCATTATCTACAGGAGAGGCTCCTCCACCAGATAAAGAGTCAAAGTTAATAGATGCATCAGGCAAAAGAGTAGCATCACAGGCAGCGAATAGCTGGCGTATAGCCAATACACAAGCACTACTCGCACGTTACGACAGGGCACATTATGATGAGTTAGAAAAACTTCTCACACATCTCCCAAAAGAACATCAGAAAAAGGCAGATCAATTAATACAGGAAGGTAAAATAATAACCAATACTTCCATTAAGTGTGCATTAGACGCAGCAGACACTGCAGCAAGATCTATTAACACCAGTGTCATGCTAAGAAGGCATGCATGGCTTAGAATCTCAGGATTCAAACAAGAAGTACAAACGGCCCTACTGAACAAACCATTTGATCAGAAGACATTGTTTGGTTCAAGCACAGACGAGACATTAGAAAAAATGAAGAAAGATACGGAAACGGCTAAGTCAATGGGAGCATTGCAACAGCCAACACACAGAGGTTCCTTTCGTAGATCCACCTATAGAGGGGGCTCAAAGAACACAGGAACGAATCAGCAATCCACATCTTTCACACCAACATCACCCAGAGGTAATTCAAGAGGCAGTTACAGAGGTAACAACGATAAGGGTGGAGGCCGCGGAAATAATAACAACCGCAACGCCTCAACACCAAAACAGTGACTTCATAGAACTCCCCCCAGACCACATAACACCGGTCGGGGGACGTCTATCACAGTTCCTACCTGTCTGGGAAAACATCACGTCGGACAAGTGGGTGAGAAAAATTATCCAACATGGTTATTGCCTAGAACTCACAGCTACCCCACCAAACATCCCCCCCAAACAGCGTCCAATGAGTCAAGATCATCTGACATTGTTAAGAGAAGAAGTTCTAGCACTTCTACAAAAGCATGCAATAGAGAAGGTCCCAAAAGATCAACAAGGAACAGGAGTATACTCTCTATACTTCCTGATCCCCAAAAAGGACGGGTCCCTAAGACCAATATTAGACCTCAGACCTCTCAATGCTTACATAAATTCGGAGCATTTCCACATGGTCACGCTCCAACAAGTACTCCCTTTACTGAAGAAAGGGGACTTTCTTTCTACACTGGATCTAAAAGACGCTTACTTTCATATCCCAATTCACAAAGCCCACAGGAAATACCTAAGGTTTGTGTTAGAAGGACAACACTATCAGTTCAAAGTCCTTCCGTTCGGTGTCACAACAGCACCAAGAGTTTTCACAAAATGTCTAGCTGTGGTGGCAGCACACCTAAGAAGACAACAAATACATGTCTTCCCATACTTGGACGATTGGCTAATAAAGGCCAAGTCAAAAGAAGAATGTCTTCACAACACACAGAAGACAATTCAATTGCTACACCACCTAGGGTTCACGGTGAACTACAAAAAATCACACCTGCAACCAAACCAGATTCAGCAATACCTGGGGGCTACAGTAGACACAGAAAAGGCAATAGCATACCCGAGACACAGAAAAGGCAATAGCATACCCGAATCCAATCAGAGTACAGACAATGGTCGGGTTAATACAAAGATTTCAACCACAACACTCACTACCAGCACGAGTGTTTATGCAACTATTAGGCATGATGTCCTCCTGCATACTGCTAATACCACATGCCAGACTACAAATGCGCCCACTACAAGAGTGTCTAGCGACACAGTGGAATCAGGCTCAAGGTCAGATTACAGATCTGGTGTTGGTAAACGACCGGACGTATCGCTCTCTGAAGTGGTGGAACACAGAAAACATTTCCAAGGGACGGTCGTTCCTAGAGCCAATTCCACAAGTGATAATAACAGCGGACGCATCGCTCTCAGGATGGGGAGCGCATATGGACAGATACACAGTGCAGGGGAAGTGGAGTGTGCAGCAAAAGAAACTGCACATCAACTACCTAGAACTATTAGCAATATTCCTAGCACTAAAAGCTTTCCAAATGCAAATAACAGGCAAAGCAGTCCTGATCAGAACAGACAACATGACTGCAATGTATTATATTCAAAAACAGGGGGGGACACACTCTCTCCAACTGTCCAGACTAGCACAGGACATATGGAGATGGGCCATTCCTCAAAAGATCTACCTGTTAGCGGAACACCTACCAGGAGTTCAAAATCAGATAGCAGACATCCTAAGCAGACAGTCAGTACAAGTACACGAATGGGAGCTGCACGACCAAATACTACAGCCATTCTTCCAAAAATGGGGGCAACCAGAGATAGATCTGTTTGCCAATCATCAGAACGCAAAATGCAAAGACTTCGCATCCAGGTACCCACACCAACGGTCCCAGGCAATGCACTGTGGATAAATTGGTCCAACAAATTTGCTTACGCGTTCCCTCCTCTACCACTAATTCCGTTACTGGTTCGGAAACTGCAGCAACACTCAATGACAATGATACTATTGGCACCCACGTGGGCAAGACAGCCGTGGTTCACCACGCTGCTACAACTCTCACAAGTACCACATCAAAAGCTAAGGTTATTACCCATGCATCTTACACAGAACCATGGAGAAATAATGCACCCAGATCCCAAACAACTGAACCTAGCGATCTGGCTCCTGAGGTCATAGAGTTTGGGTATTTAGATTTACCACCAGAATGCATGGAAATCATTAAACAAGCAAGACGTCCTACCACCAGAGCATGCTATGCAGCAAAATGGAAGAGGTTTGCTATACACTGTAACAGTAAGCACATCAACCCTCTGGACGCATCCACTAAACAAATCATTTGCTATTTACTACACTTACAGCAATGTAACCTAGCATATACCTCTATCAGAGTTCATCTTGCAGCCATAGCGGCGTACCTACAAAACAGGCAACATCTGTCACTGTTTAAAGTACCAGCAATTAAAGCTTTCATGGAAGGACTCAAAAGAGTCATTCCACCAAGAAGACCACATTCCCCAGTCTGGAATCTCAACATAGTGCTTACCAGACTAATGGGGCCACCTTTTGAACCTATGCATAGGTGTGAAATACAATTCCTCACATGGAAGGTGGCCTTCCTCATAGCTATCACGTCACTTAGAAGAGTAAGTGAACTGCAGGCTTTTACGATTCAAGAACCATTTATGCAGCTACACCAAAATAAAGTGGTTCTTAGAACAAACCCAAAATTCTTACCGAAGGTTATTTCAGCATTCCACATCAATCAGTCTGTGGAATTACCGGTTTTCTTTCCAAAACCACAAACAGTAGCAGAAAGAGCCCTACATACATTGGATGTTAGAAGGGCCATATTGTACTATATAGAAAGAACACAAACTTTCAGAAAGACAAAACAGCTATTTGTTGCGTTTTTCTCCTACACATAAAGGCAATCCCATCTCCAAAGCGGGCATTGCCAGATGGATTGTAAAATGCATTCAAATATGCTACTTAAAGGCAAAGAGAACATTAGCTGTTCCTCCTAGAGCTCACTCTACACGTAAACTAGGAGCATCTATGGCATTTCTGGGAAACATTCCACTAGATGACATATGCAAAGCGGCTACCTGGGTTACACCGCACACCTTCACAAAACACTATTGTGTAGATGTGCACACAACACAACAAGCTAGAGTGGGCAAGCAGTATTAAAAACATTGTTTCAGACAGTTGCAACAGACACGGGCGACCACCGCTAGGGAGAGAACTGCTGTATAGTCTATTCATAATGTACCATCTGCAGCCCATATGCCTCGAACGGAATATGCTACTTACCAGTATGCATCTGTTCTTGGCATAGAGGGCTGCAGAGTGGTACATGCCCTCCCAGCCTCCCCGGAAACCTGTGTCTGTTCCAACATTATCTTATTTAGATACACTTACATGGGCACTCTTATCTGTATTCTACTATACTACTCCATCTAACCCTACTATGGCAAAACAATCTAAGGATGGAGCCGATGCCCATGCGCACTACCAACCAAGGGAGGAGTCACCAAGATACAAAAGACTCTCCAAGAGAAAAACAAAGTGCAATCATCCAAGCCCAACACCAGATGGCGATCTATTCATAATGTACCACTCTGCAGCCCTCTATGCCAAGAACAGATGCATACTGGTAAGTAGCATATTCCTTACTACGCCAATAGCTCTAACTCTCACAAATGCGAGACCTACTACATTGCAAATGCTTGTTTTAATTACCTACCCCTGTCTCAAGCACTCCCATTCCACATTCCATTGCTCTCCTCTCATTCACTTCCTTATCACTCGCTCCTCCACCCCACTCCTCATGCCACAAAAACATTTTTATTTAATCAACTTTTTGGAGGGTTCGGCAGCTGACATTTGATGTTGGGCCACTCCGTTTTTCAAAAAGCACTTTCACGTGCATATACAATTTTTTATATTTCTATTTACTGCTGAACTGAAAATAAAAAGGCGGCCACATTATGCTAGTAGGCTCACAGATGTTTGCTCATGCACGCTTTTGTCATCACGCTGGGCCATCCGTTTCATGACATGCAGATAAGCACACAGACATATACGTCATGGCGCCTTTTTTCATTTTCTTTTTCAGCATCTTCAAAAACCAATGGAAAAGCCAATAGATCAAAAAGATGAGCTTGGTTGGCTTTCCCAATTCTTATTGTGATGTGCAATTTGTTAGTACTGTTGTTTAGTAGATGGGGCATAGTTATGAGGATTTCTGGCACAAAAGTCAGCAAGTGCAGACTGTGATCCTAGAGCCGCTAATGCACTCCTTTAGGATAGTCAAGCTACATGCTTTGGTCTCGCCTCCAGGGGTAGTGAAGTCGAATATTCAAGGCTTACAGTAGGAGGTGCAAAGGTTTGAATCTCCTGTACAACAGGACACAAACGTTGTCTAGTCAGTGGTATAAATTCTTTGGTGTCTAGCTCCTTATTTGCCATTGTGTCATATGGGGAATTTCAAACTACACAATAGACACTAGATTTTCCACAACTGTTTCACTCGTGCATCAGTCATACAAGTATCCCTCACACATGTGAAACAGGAGCCACGTGGGTATCAATGGTGCTGACTTCTCTGGCTCACTGAATAGTTGTTCCACATAATATTCAGAGTGGAAGCCCCCTTCTCTTATCTACCTGCTATCGCTTTAGCATTCTTCTCCTCTATCCCAACCTACACTCCCATTCATCCCCTTCCTGTTGCCTCCTTTCTCCATATCCTACATCTCTCATCTCAACCCCCTATCCTTTCTACCCCTGTGCACATTACACCAACACACCATAGCATCCTGATTCTGCGCCCTGCTTTATACCAACAATCATACCCACTCTTGCATTGCTTTACAGCTGTACACTTCAGAAGCCTCTTCATCAATTACTTTAGCACACATCTGGGAGGAAATGAACACCCCTCACACCATAATCTGCTCACACAGCACTCCCTCAACACCTAACCCCACAACTCGTGCCATCAAGCCGCAATCACTTTACACTCAATAGCACCTGAATTACCTCAGCAATATTGCCTGCACCACACTTTCCCAAACTATACCTCCTTCACTATGCAACCACACAGCACCCACATCACACACACAACACTAGACTCCATCCTATAACCCGAGCCAAGAACTGAAGTCAACTACACAACAATATGGCCCATCATTCTAGACATCCAAAAGCATCACCCTGACCCTATACAAAGCAGACCTATACACAACTCTCGCTCGTATGAAGTGTCATTACAGGATATTAATCGTGAAACACCACCCAATCCATACGTTTTACTACACATATGAGAACATAAACAGCCATCACAGACCCAATGCACAACCTTATAAAGCATCTCGAGTAGCAGGACTTCGTCCTAACATCTCAATCTTGGCACAAAATGAGTTTACTATGGGGGATCACATCCCTCCTCACCAATAACCACACCAAAACACGCACATATCAACTGCTGAACACACCACCCGACAGCAATCCATACAAAAATAATTATCCTTTCTGCAGCTCATAATTGCTCTGCAGTCTGTCAGTCAACCATCACCCAACCATTTACTGGGAACATATCAGAAGTCATTTGTACCCATCAACAACTGAATCCTAAACATTGACAAGCACATTCTTTGGTCCAAATCAAAACTACAGACAGCTTTGCCTTCCTGAAAGTAGAATAAGTAGCCAATTTCGCTTTGGCCCAAATGGTTCAAGAAACTGTTAAACATTTTAGGAACCAGCATCTTTGAGACTGGGGTGGAGCTTTATCTCGTAGGTGTTTGAGGGTATGACTGGGTGTAAGTGGACAATTTCCTGGATAACCTTATTAAGCCAGTCCAAGAGCTTGATGACACTGATAAGTTAGGTTACTATGATAACTACTCCAAGAACAACACTGAAATCTTCCATCAGTAATTTATGCTCACACCATAGTTAAACGTACTTTCTAGGACTAAACAAAGCCATCTACTAAGCAACCTGGACCAGCTTAATATCCAGGAAAGTGGCCACTTTCACCCAATCATACCTACAAACAACTAAGAGATAAAGTAACATAAAATATGAGGTTCAATAATACCACAAACTTGTGAATTCAACAGCACAGCTTACATGGGTCTGGTGGAGGGTGGTAAGATTTCACTCCACTGCAGTACACCCTCAGAGCGAACACTGGAACACTCCTTTACCACTTGGGCTGGTCACATGGACCTTGATTTCCCTTCATTCCTCGCCCAAGACTCTAGGGTTCATCTAATTTTATTACCACTCCAGTCCTTGAGTATATTGGGGGCAAGAACGAGTATAAAGTTAAAATAAAATGTCCAGGCTTACGTCCATAAGTAGGACCAGGTTTGGAGGCAGGACAAAGGGCTTTATTTGCATTGTTATACCCATTAATGTCACCTGGGTCTAGACTAAAACGACAATAACAAAGGTTTCTGCACACATTCTACGTACCCTTGTGTCAGTTCCACGGACTTCGATGGTAAATGTTGGTGCCTGGAGTGTAATTTTAAATTATAGCATTTTTCAAGGTATTGTTCAGGTCCTACTTGATGAGATAGCCATAACATTAAGACATTTACCAATGACCCCAGCTCATGTCAGGCATTTCACATCCATAAGCATTCTCGGTGATCAATGCTCAGGCCAAAATCAATGTAACCAAGTCTGGAATAATCTTAAATCATTTATGATTAAATACCCAATAAGTAATTTCATGCTGAGAATTCATCCTTGCAGCGCCCCTGGAGCAGAGTAATTCTTATCGGACCAAGTTTATAACGGAGAGAATACGCGAAAAGGCAACACTTAGGAATTCAGATCTATTCTAAGACTAATTTCGATTCCTTACAACATGCGGACAGTATCAAAACAAAAATTGCAAGCTACAGATAAGTGATAAGTTGTGTATATCTGCAGTAGTGTTAGTGCAACACCGACACATTTTTTGCCATTGCAGTTCATGGTATAAAATGCGCATAAAAAGACAAATTGTTCACAATGATGCATCTTATAACTTCTTGCCACTACAGTTCTTCATTATATGTACAGTAATTGCATTGTACAAAATCATCTTGGAGGTTCTGGTTTGAAAGAACCAAGTGAATATCACATTTGCTGAACTGTAAAATAAAGGGTGAGTGGACGGCAGGGTAAAGAGGTGCCGGAAGAAAGGGTTTTAGTGCTCCATTTTAGAAAGAACAGATGTGGGCAGCACACTTCTTTACGAAATGTGGTTGGTTTGCTGTCACTCAGACTTCTGTGTGACGAATCTTGAATATTTGTGACCAAGGTGTAAACCTGTTGGTCTGCCAAGTGTCCCTTTTGCTGGGAAAGGCCCATCTGCCAATAAGAAGTAGCTTGTCTGCTACTCACAATTTGTTGTCTGCACTTAGGGTGTATGTAGAGGGCCCTCAAAACTAGAAAAACCTCAAACTTGAAAAAGGTGTAGCCTTCTCAACTCTTATACAGGTTACTGTTAGTCTATATTCCAAATTGATGTTGTGGATCAGCATTTAGTTTTGTGTTCAGCCGTATCAAACAACAAGAAAACCAATAGATCGCACATTTGAAAGGTATTTGCTGACAATTTGGATTTGGCAATGTTTTTTCTAATGCTGTTCAGCATCAGCATGTGTACGTAGGCGTCCTGGTTTAACAAAAAAAAAAAAGAATTATGCTAAAGGACTTTCTTTTTTGTTTTTGTTTATTGAGAAAGGAGTAGCCTGGTAGTAAATTGCAGCTGCTGTGTACTCAAACACAGAAACAACCCTGAACCTGGAAAGGTGAGGAAGCACTCAACGTCGCCGAGAAGCAGTGAGCAAGCGGGTGGAGAAGTAACGGAGGCGCTGGGTGGGGAGTAGGCAAAGTAAAGGGGAAGCAACGTAAGAAGCAGCACATGAGGGAGAGAAGAAAGCACATACATTCAGATGTAGTGCTCAAAGAAAAAGAAAAAAAGTAGCTATGTGAATGACAGCAGTTGGTGGATATAATTCATCCCATCAGAAGGATGGTAAAGAAGATGTACACCAGGGAAAGGATATGCAAGAAGAGGAAGGAAAGCCATTGAATAAGAAGCAAGCAAATGAGATGACAAAGTCAACAAATGATAAGCAGCATGCTGACCCAAAGCGCATTGTTAGCAATGGTATTATACACAATAAATCTATTAGTAATAGACAGCTAAAACGGTCTGCAAGCTACAGCTAAAAACAAGCATTTACAATGCAACGGTTTCGCCTTTGTAAAAGTTAGAGCTATTGGCATTGTAAATGACAATTTTTTTTATTTATGTGTTGGTTTTGAAAACAGATAAATAAATGGCATTGCCATTTACAATGCCAATAGCTTAATCTCTCGCAAACAGTAACAATGATTAATAATAACTAACCTTCTTATCAAAGGACCAAAAACCCTGCCTTAAGTTGCAGTCATTAAAGAGATTGCAGACAATTAGGAGCTCCCTGAGTGATGGTGTGTTTTATAGGTGTGTGTGTGTGTGTGGGTTTGTGCACGTGTGTATTGCTGGCATGCAATGCTCACATTCAATTAGGAGCTCCCTGAGTGATGGTGTGTGTGTTTGTAGGTGTGTGTGCGCGTGTGCACGTGAGTATGCACATGTGCACGGGTGTGTGTGCATGATCATTGTGTGAATGAACGTTCACGAGTGTGTATGAATGTGCGCATGTGAGTGAGTGTGCATATGCATGGATCCACAAGGCATGAAAATGTATGTGCCACTCTAGTTCGTTGGTCTGCAAGGATTTTTTCATCATGCCCTCTGAGGCAATCATGGACCAGAAACAATGTTTACTGCATGTGTGAGTGAAAGCAAGTGAATGTCAGAATGCATATGTTTGTATCTGTGGCAATGTGTTAAAAGTGGTGCGTGCATGTGTGAGGGTAAGTGTGTGAAAGAGAGAGATAGTGTGCAAAAGGCCTTGAAGGGCTGGTATCAATATGCAACAATTGTCAGCAACTCATTCTCCTGCTCATCTATGCAATCATAAACCAAAATGTACGTGTGTGTTCGTGCATGTGCACTCGTGTAAGTGTGTGTCTGTGTGCATTTGTGGAAGAATGCACAAGTGTATTAGAGTTTGAATGTGTGAATAATGCGTACACCACTCTAGCTAGGTGGTCTGGCATATTCGGCCTCCCATTAACAAACTCATGAAGCAAACATAAACTAAACCAAATCTTGTGTGTGAGCTGTAGGGTCTTTCCCTTGCGAAAATGAGGTGTGAAGCAAATTACCACATGGGAGTCAAACCCGAGCTCCCAAAGTGTCATTGCCTGCAGGGGAATGAAATCAAATTGTGATGCCTATTACCCCTGTCCCTAATCTTAAGGTTCCCAGGTCCACTCCACAAGCAATCCATTATGTCCTTGTTATCGCGTTTCCTTAAACCCATTGAGATGGACCGAGCAAACCCAATTACACAGATAATGCCTGCGGTAATGTCAGCTCTGGGGTGGTGTCGAGGGGACTGCAGGGCCAGAAACAAGGCCAGCTCTGCTGCCCCTGGGCCGAGGCACACCTCATCCCTGCTCCCGCGTCACTTTCTCTGCCACATACACACACACGCACACACAAACAGGGCCACAGAAGCAAGACGCTCAAACAGCACAACACCAGCATGAACACCCAACATTCACGCAAACACGCACACTCAAAGGACGTGTGAGCCCAAAACACAATTACAGGAATACTTCACCGAAGCACACACATACAGCAATCAAACCATGTACTCCTATAACAATACAAACTCCTGTGCATTCGGGGTAGGCACACAACCACAAAACACAAACAAAAACTTACAAACATATGTGACACAAATCACAGCGATAGAAGTACAACCAATCACTCATACATAATACATACATTCGACACACACGGAACACTCTTATGTCACATAGATATGTACATATCTAAGTGACGTTTGCACATACCCAAACATACATTGAACACAATTATAAACTTTCAAAGGCGCACCAATGCAGTTTAGCATACAAGACACGTATGGCAAAACACCAAATACAAACTAAACACACGTACCAAACACACACACATATCTACCAAAAGTAACGAAAACAAGTAACACAAAACCACTGGCCCAGAGCACACTGCGCCCCTCCAGCTCAAAGACAGCTTATGGCTTTGCAACGGACAGGAACGACTTCCGCAGGCACTAGGGGAGGGGCAGCAGGGTCGGAGATCCGAAAGGACCAGCACAGCATTATTTATTTATTTTTATTTAGGGCATTTTTATATAGCGCGGAAATTACCCAAAGGAACATTAAACAAGCTGTGTGTAAACAAACACTTTGTACTTGCTTATGAGAAGCACAGCTGGCATTTACTGACAACCTTGCTTCTCGTAATCAAGGATTATAGGTACAAAGTGTGTATTTATGCACCGCTTGCAGGTTTTCAAAACAAATGAATAAAAGCATTGTCATTTACAATGCTAATAGCTCCAACTCTTGCAAATGCAAGACCTATTGCATTGCAAATGGTTGTTCATTATACGGTACAAAAGGGAGTGGTGATGGACGGAGCATCTGAATCAATCAAACACTCCCACCCAGTCAAAAGATCTGGGTTTAAACCATCACCGTTTATCACCACCCCCTTTTGTACCACTGTTCATTATTCGTGCACCACAAAAATAACACTTAGCACCAAACATTTGTAGTTTGTCCAGGACATTAAGAACACCCACAGCTCGGTGCCTGGAACAGAAAGCGAAATAAACAGGAGGGAGAGGGAGATGTAGAAAGAAAGAAAGTCGGGGACAGAAGTTAGGAATTCCAGATAAGGACAGAGAGAGAGAGATAATGAGAGACAGGCAGACCAGGACAAAAGTCAAAGTTAGGGAGAAAATAGAAAGTCAGAGACTTCCTTGCAACTCTAGACCTCAAAGACGCATACTTTCATATACTGATACACCCTGCTCACAGAAAGTATCTCAGGTTCACCATACAAGGACAGCACTACCAGTTCAAAGTACTACCATTTGGTGTCACAACAGCTCCACGCGTCTTCACCAAATGTCTAGCTACAGTGGCGGCACATCTCAGGAGGCAACACATCCATGTGTACCCTTATCTGGACGATTGGCTAATACACGCGCCATCGGCCCAGCAGTGCGCCAAACACATGTCAAAAACCATCCATCTCCTGCACAGTTTAGGCTTTTCGCTAAACTACCCAAAATCACATCTGCAACCCTCCCATGTACAACAATACCTGGGAGCAACTATAGATACACTAGCAGCAAAAGCATATCCCAACGCAGCACGGATCAACGTCATGCTATCATTGATCCAAAAGTTCAGGCCCCAACACTCAGTACCAGCTCGAGTGTTTATGCAACTAATAGGCATAATGGCCTCATGCATATTCATAGTCCCTCATGCCAGACTACACATGCGTCCTCTCCAAGAGTGCCTAGCAAGGCAGTAGAACCAGGCTCAAGGGCAATTACAGGACCTAGTGTTGGTGACCAGTCGGGCATACAACTCTCTGCATTGGTGGAATCCACAAAACCTTTGCAAAGGACGACTGTTCCAAGAGCCTGTCCCACAAATAGTGTTAACCGCGGACGCATCCCTACTAGGATGGGGAGCCCATGTCCTACACTACACAGTACAGGGACTCTGGACTGTACAACAAAAGAAGATGCACATCAACCTTCTAGAGCTGATGACTATCTTTCTAGCCCTAAAAGCATTCAAGACACACTTATGCAACAAAACCGTGTTGATCCGGACGGACAACATGATAGCTATGTATTACATTCAAAAACAGGGAGGAACACACTCGCCACAGCTGTCGCACCTAGCTCAAGCAATGTGGAAGTGGGCCATTCAAAGGAACATGTTTCTTATGGCAGAGCACCTTCCAGGCAAGGACAATCAAGTAGCCGACCTGCTCAGCAGGCACAGTCAACAAATGCACGAATGGGAGATTCACCCCAAAGTGCTCCAACCATTCTTCCGGAAGTGGGGACGCCCAGAGATAGATCTGTTTGCCACAAGCGAAAACGCAAAATGCCAGTACTTTGCCGCCAGGTTCCCACATCCACAGTCGCAAGTCAATGCGATATGGATGAACTGGTCAGGCAAATTTGCGTACGGTTTTCCCCCAGCTCCATTAATACCGCTAGTGGCACGCAAACTACGCCAACAATCACTGACGCTAATCCTAGTTGCTCCCACATGGGCAAGGCAACCATGGTACACAACGTTCCTAGAACTGTCAGTGGTGCCTCATCAAAGACTGAGACTCACACCCAATCTTCTAACTCAGAGCCTTGGAGAAATCCAACATCCAGATCCGCAACAGCTGAACCTGGCGATCTGGCTCCTGAAATCCTAGAGTTTGGATACATAAACTTGCCTCCAGACTCTATGAACATTATCAATGAGGCAAGAGAACCCACTACCAGGGCATGTTATGCAGCTAAGTGGAAATGTTTCGTCATTTACTGCAGAAACAATGATATAAACCCACTTGATGCTTCTACTCAAAACATCATTTGCTATCTCTTGCACCTACAACGCTGCAATTTAGCCTATTCATCCATCTGGATACATTTAGCTGCGTTAGCAGCATATCTTCAAAACAGGCAACACCTTTCACTATTTAGGGTGCCAGCAATTAAAGCGTTTATGGAAAGACTCAAACGCGTAATTCTTCCAAGACACCCACCTTCACCGGTCTGGAATCTGAACATTGTTTTAACCAGATTTATGGGCCCACCTTTTGAACCACTACACTCATGCGAAATACAATTTCTTACTTGGAAGGTGGCTTTCCTTATTGCCATTACTTCGCTTCGAAGAGTTAGCGAGCTCCAAGCCCTAACTATTCAAGAGCCATTCGTCCAAATACATGCAAATAGAGTAGTTCTCAGAACAAACCCTAAATTCATGCCAAAGGTGGTATCCCATTTCCACATAAATCAAACCATCGAACTGCCAGTATTCTTTCAAAATTCACAAACAGTAGCTGAAAGGGCCTTGCATACTCTAGATCAGTGGTTCCCAAACTTTTGACTCCTGAGGACCCCCATTGAATCACCACTGGAAGCCGGGGACCCCCACGCAATTTGTATGATTTAAACTTCAAACATTGAAACAGTAATTCGAAAAAAATAGACATGTGTGCACACAAAACAAATACTCAAAGTACTAAGGATTTTGGGGCCAGATGTACGACCATTTCTTTTAGCGCCTCGCAATTGGCGACACATTGCAAGTGGCAAATTGCAAATTGCTAAATGAAATGTACAACAGTGTGTTTAACACTGTTTGGGATTCCCAATGGGGTCGCTAATTGCGAGGTTCATTAATATTAATGAGCCTCTAGCAATTTGCGAGCCCATTGGGAATGCCACCCCTCCCAGCAATGGTGGCCTGCTGGGCGCTGCAGGCCACCAGGTCTCGGACTGCTTTTAAATAAAGCAGTTTAAAAAAAATTAATGCAGCCTGTTTACCATGCTTTTAAAAAAAAAAAGGAAAATTAAACGTTTTCGTTTCATTTTCTAAGGGCAGGCAGAGGTCCCTGGGACCACTGCCTGCCCTTAAAAAATAATTTTGCATGCATTTGCAAAGGGGAAGGGGTCCCCTGGGGACTTCTTCCCATATGCGAATGCATTACCATCTACTTGAAGTAGGCGGTAATTGTGACTATTTTGCGACCGCAAAACATTTGTACTTGGTTTTGAGACTCGCTATTTGGAAGGGAATGCCCCTTCCAAATAGCAAGTTGCAAAACCTATTTAGAGAGTCACAAACAAATTGCGACTCGCGAAATAGGCTATGTACATGGCCCAGTAGGTTTTTGCATGCACAAACTGGTTCGCAAACCCGTTCGCGCGTATAAAAACAGATCGTACATCTGACCCTTAGTATTTTATATTGAAGTAATAGCCCCTCTGTCACATGTATTTCATTTGTTTATAGCATCTCTCATACCATTGTAGGATGTCAGAGCACTTTACATCACACACATATAGAGACATTGAATCATACATGTATAAATTAGTGTGTATATAAAATGTTTAAAGAGTGCTTGGTCTGGAAAAGCACAAACTCAGGATTCAGAACATAACACAGTGGCTAGCATTGACTTGAACATTAAAAATGTATTTCCACCCAAATATATCTTTTTAGCAGCATCAGGATAATGAATAACTGGGACAAAATATAAGTTACTAACTGGTACCATGCAGTTTGCAAGCAGCTCTTTGATGAGAATTTATAGGTCCCTCTGCTAGATTACGATTGTCACTTATGAAGTGCACAGTAACATAAGAATCTCTGTGACAAAAGCAGTAACCACCAACCTAGGCACATAAAATACTGCTTTTTAAGATGCATGTTACACGTTCTTTGCAGTAGGCACATTAACCCTCTGTGCTACATTAGTTAAATCAAAGCTGCCACTGATCAAAACTCCCCTCACTCTCCAGCAGGTACATTAATCACTGGCATTCTTTTGACACTTTTATTGTTGCTGGAAAGCTGCTAATTACACAAGAAACATTTGTGTTCTTTTTAAACTGTTGCCTGGACCCCCTGGGAATGTGTCAAGGACCCCTGGGGGTCCGCGGACCACAGTTTGGGAAACACTGCTCTAGATGTCAAAAGAGCTCTGCTATACTATATAGACAGAACTAAGGCATTTCGAAAAACAAAACAGTTGTTTGTTGCTTTCTCACCGCAACACAAAGGCAACCCTATTTTAAAATCAGGTACAGCCAGATGGATCGTTAAATGCATCCAAATATGTTATTTATAGGCCAAACGCACCTTAACAGTTCCCCCTAGGGCGCATTCCACACGCAAGCTAGGGGCATCCATAGCTTTTCCTGGGTAATATTCCTTTACCCGAAATTTGTAAAGCAGCCACATGGACAACAACACATACATTTACAAAACATTATTGTGTAGATGTACATTCAAAACAGCAAGCTGCTGTAGGACAGGCTGTTCTCAAAACTCTTTTTCAGACTGCTGCAGCTGACACAGGTAGCCACCACTAAGGGAGATACTGCTATACATTCTATGCACAGATATGAATTCAGCAGCCCACATGCCTCGAACGGAATATGCTACTTACCAGTATGCATCTGTTCATGTAGAGCTGCTGACATTCATATCGCACACCCACCTCCCCGGTGCCTGTCGCAGCTGCAGCATTCACTCTTTGCATGGACATCTCTTACTGTACTATACTTCGTCTCTGCCACAATGGCGAAAACAATCTGAGGATGGAGAGGATGCCCATGCGCACTGTAGTCTGAAGGAAGAGCCACCTATCTCGTGATACTTCGAAGACTCTTCCAGGACAACAATGTGCAATCGTCCGGACCCAACACTAGGCAGCGATCTATGTACAGATATGAATGTCAGCAGCCCTACATGCCAAGAACAGATGCATACTGGTAAGTAGCATATTCCTTTTCCTCTTCCTCGCAACGATCTTTCATGTAAATTTTGTAACGTTTGTAATATGCTAAATGCCAAATTCCTCATGTAAAGCGCTCTGATAGCTCCGGGTGTAACAGCGCTATATAAAACTCTTAAAATAAATAAAAATAATACTGATTAACTAGGTTAGTCCCCCCCCACTTCTTGGACCCAGTGGTTTTTTGCAGGGTGTAGAATCAACTCTTGCAATGTTATTTGAGCAGTCCTATACACATCTGTTAACATGGCATTACATACGTCACCTACGTCTGACACATTAGTGAGTCTGTTAAAAACGTAAAAAGCCGAACTTGTAGGCTGTTCAAAGAGCCCTTCCCAGGCGGAGAGTGGGGAGGGGATGGAGCGTTTCTTTGTGAATAGCTTCACATGTGCTTACTGTGCTCGTAGCTACAGCATCTATCGGAAACAGTCAGAGGTGGGACCGCCGGGCGTTCCCTCTCCATCTTTATATTGGTTATGTTTTGCATGCGGTTAATGGCAAGAATAAACTTTATACCTCAGCAAGGGCATCTTTGCAGGGGGGGCGGCGTCCACCCGGTAAAATAAATTAAAATAAGTGGGGGGACGCCGTCCACCTGCGTGGTACCCCGACTCGTGCCCTGCTCCCTCCTGTTGTCTGTGCCTCCCCTCCCCCGTTGTCCGTGCCCCCAGACTGCCCTCCCTCCCGTTGTCCATGTGCAACACGTGATTCTAGACCACACTATTAGGCCACACCCTTCGTTACAACGGACACGCCCCTTACATGAGTCCTTGTTTTATGGTCTAACATAAGGGAGAACGGTTTCAGAATGTTATATTCCATAAACGTAATACAGCAAGAATGTTTTTACAAGAACAATCTTACAAAAACTACACACAGTAAGCCATGAATGCAAGCTGCGTCCATGTGGATCCCGAGAAGGGCATATATTTATTGGCTTTGACACAGCTCGTGTTACTAGTTTTCCTTTTCCCCTCTGCAGCGCTCTTCTTCTGCCGTTTGGATAGGTTTACGCTATGCAGAAACCTCATGCATGCCTCGTGGGGGTAGCACAGACACCTTCCTGGTTTGCATTTCTGTGGCAGTGGAATGTTTACCGATGTCCAAGGACTGTTTTCAGACGCATTAGAGGTCGAACTTCCTCTGTGGCGCGCGCGCTGGTAGACGCATTTTTTAGGACGAGGCTTCATCTCGAGGAGTTGACTGGAATTTGGACGGACCGGCCTGTACTCTCTTTGGGCGCTCTTTGTAGAACATCGTTACCCGTATACCATCTTTGGAACTCTTTTATTACTGAATTTCTTTCAGCCTCGCCTCACCCACCCTGACTCCAACGACCTTAAAGTGGTGTAAAGCGCTTTACAAGCAAGCAACATAAGCTGATGTTGCAGTTGAAGGAATGTATTTCTTGCTTTGCTGTTTTTTCCCATTTTGACTCTCCCAGCACATTTTTGGCACCAGTTTTTCATCTGTAGATTCTTTCACATCCTCCACCCTTGCCAACAATAACTCCTGTGTTTTCCTCCATAGTGCCGCAGCAAAACATGAACTGCATCACATTCCTCGTTGTTCAGTGGAGGAATCTGCAGTTGGCACTCAGCAGCGTCTACGTTCCCGCTGCTGTCTCTGGGCAGATAGGCAGTAGGCGGATGAATGTTCTGTTTATTACTAATAATTCTGTACTACAGATATTTTCAGGATTCCTCGAGTACGTGCTGAAGCTCAGCCCCTCACAACTTTTCGATCAACCCAACTCGGGTGACTGAGAGAGGCTTGTCAGTTGTCATAAGGGAAGGATGGAGTTATATTGGAGTAGTCCTTTGTTGATGTTTACTCATGTGTTCAGTGACTGCGTCCCGTGTCATAGCACGGGACACAGAATGTACATATATTTTATGTCGGTCTTTTACTCTTCTTGCTCCGTCCTTGGTGCTCAGTGGAACGGCTCGCTGTTTGACAGACACCAAGGAGGCGAGGGAAGCCGTGGTGGGCTCACTGTTCAGTCGACGAGTTATCAAATAAAGTCTCCTGTTAATACATCGGCTGTCGCGTGGTGATTTCCCCACTTAACGATTTGCTTAACGAGTTCATGCTGCATGGGTCGCTGCCCAATGGGAAATGGGAGCTCAGTGAACGACAAAGCATGCCACGCTCACAAAACGTTGGTTTATTTAGTATCATGAGTTTAATAACACCAGTATCTTTACCGTCACATATAATGCGTTTTCCCAAAGAATGTTTAATGTGAAAAATAATAAACTTTAAGTTGAAAGATTTCATTGCATTATGATTTTGTAATTTACAACAATAGTTCACTCTACACCTTGTAGTGTTGTTCTATTTCATTTCATTCTGCTGTATCCTATTCAGTCAGGTTTTAATCACGAAATGTAGTTCTGACTCCTGCAGAACACGGTATGCCATCTCTTACACACTGACTGAATATATTATCATCAGCATGTTATCTGAGTGACTTCTACCACGAAAACGTTTATGATCTACGACAGACAGGAAGGTTATACTGCACTCCTGATCTATTTTCTACCATAAACTTCAGCATTTTAAATTATTTTGCCTGACGCTTACTTTTAATGCAATCCATGTTTACAATTTTTTTTTTACCCCTTGCTAGTATAGTTGATTTCCCCTAGTGTCTCCCTAAAGAGGAGTTTTTATAATGGAATCGGAAGGAGTTTAAAGTTGATGCTTGAAAATGTTAATTTAAGAAAATGGCACCTATAGTTAATTCTGATGTCATTTTGACCTTTTAAATGAGCAGGCCACCGACTCAATTTCCTCTTGATGATTAAATGTGAAATACAATAGCAGTTGCACTCACAGTAGACGCATGAGCAGTTGGAATATCGAAATGAAACGGTGGGGAAGCTTTCATGCATTCCATAATTTATGAACATTCAGTTTGTGGAGCAGAAATACTTCGATTTGCCCATTGATTTTTTTTTTTGTTCCCCCTCCTGCCCCCAGTGGAACACACAAAGGAAGAGTGTGCTAGAAACTGACGATTCAGGCACTGGGAGGTTCAGGGCCGCACAGTTGAGTTTGTGCCCGAGATTTCTGCATGTTACTCTGTGCTCTTTTTGCCCAGTGGTACACAATAACCAATTCCTTTTTATTTGTAAACTGCAGCTTCTGCGGATTTTTCTCAAAGTCCGAGCAGTCTGTGGTTACCGGGCAGTAGCAGTGCTGGTACTGGTGGTTACCACTGGACTCTTGGGGGTACACAATGCATTTCCTTTGTACAGCGCAATATAAGGTTAGTGAGCCAAGAATTGAGTTAACAGTTTTCCACCGTGGTGCTGGTGGTGCCCGGGGCTCCGCACAGCTCTCTGTAAATATTTATTTTATTTTAGCCCTAGGGGGGTGTTGGTCCCAGGGCTTCAAACAGCCCCAGGAGTGGTGTCCACACGGCCCCCCTACATTTTAATAATAAAGCCCCAGGTAGGTGGTGGACTGCCTTCTTTTCGAAAGATGTGCGTCCCTTAAGTCTAAAACTACTGGAGGGATTTACACCAAATAACAAGAAGCACTCTTTCTGGACCAAGAGCTAGCTTTCTGCCAGATTCATTCCAGAAGTTCGGGCTGTAGTAGGGTCTACAATCCCTATGGGAATTAACATGGGAAATGCACTTTTTTTTTTACCCCCTCTTTTCCTGTTCCCCACTTGACCGATTGCCCCGAAACTTTCCATGCAGGGCCGGTGCTAGGCATTGGCAGTGTAGGCTGCTGCCTAGTGCCTTGCACTCAGCCCACCAGCATGGGGCCCGCACCAGTTTAACAAACCAGCAGCCCTCTTGTACTCCTGCCGATTCAGTTGAAAGAAAGGTGTTTCTTTGCAATTGGGCCCATGAGAGGAAGGGGAGGGAGCCCTCCGAGCCTCTTAGGGATGGTGTCTTATTTACCAGGAGACGCATTTTGCTGGTTTGTCCATTCAGACACACTGTGGGGCGCCCATTGTCAGCACTTTAGTGCCCCACAGGTTTAACTCTCATCCCCAAGCAATTCTCATACCTTCAGCTGTAAAAGAGGGGCTTGTAGGTGGCTGAGAGGAGGAGCTGCAGCCCAGGGTGACTCTGCAAAAAGCAGCTTTCGGAGCCCTGAATGTATCACATATGTAAATTAGAGGGGCCTTGCACATTTCCTTTCTGCCCAGGGTTCAAAATCCTAAAACCGACCCTGTTTCCGTGCACAACAAGACCCAACTTGGGCGGTGCTGGTTCTCCAGTTAAGGATCTGTTAAATATTCAATATCCTTGCTCCTTACTTGGAGTGCTGGTGCCCTACTTTACTAAGGAATGAGGGAGTTGAGAATATCTATATAGTTAAAGATTATCTCTTCTTTCACTTTGAATTTTCTTTCTCTTGTGGGCATTGTTATTGACTGATATTTACATGGTTACCATCTTCAAATTCATTTTTTGCCATTTGGTCTGTACGCAAGATGGAGGAGCTCTAAATGAAGTGCAACAAATTTGACTGTCACTAAAAAAATGTGACCCTTCATCACAAGTATTTTGAAGGAAGAAGAGAATATGGTCACCGAACAAACTTCAAGTTTGATGGGATACCACAGGGATCACCATAACCGGTTTCCACTGAGAAAAGAAAACCATGAACGGTAGGAGAAAACATGTTCCAAGACTACAGAAGTGGGGCTAAAGCGACACATGGATAATACCCTATTTAAGTTTTACCCCAAGTGTCACCACAAATTCATCAAGAAATATACCCACAGGGTCTGCAGCGTCTTCTTTATGAGGGAACAGCTCAGAGGGGTGTCCCCTGCTGAGTTCCAACCAAAAACTCTGAAGGTGAACGCAAAATGTTGTACACTTTACACAATGGTGAAGGAGCAAGGAAGCACCTTTCGTTTAAGAATCTTGGCCTGACCAGCAAAGAAGAGGAAAACATTAAAGAAATTTTGTTAAATGAAGGAGGGGGAAATCGTACATCAGAGAAAGTGTAATTGATGTTGAAAGACTCTAGGCCGCTAGGGAGGCATTTAGGGAAGCCGACACAAAGAAATTGCATAAGGCAACAGCCATAGTCTCTGAATACTGTAAAGCTGCCTTGACGTCTAGGCACTAGCTGACCGAAGGGCGATAGTTTCACAAAAAGCCACATTGCCTATATCCAGGGACACTGATAGAGGCAAACTTTCAGGACCGTCACCAAAACCTGATGGCAATAAGGAGACGGAGCCTAAGGGCAAGAAGCCACAGAGTCCAAAATGAAAAACTATAAAATTGCCAAGTCGCAAGCACTCAATGTCCAATGCAAGAAACAACGGCTCAAAGCCAAAATGACAGATTTTGATGAAGGGGTTTCTGATTCCAGCAAGGTCATTGGAGTCCCAATCCGTCGAAGAAGTGCGGATGGAGATAGAGCCTCCCACCACCCCAGAGCCACACAAAGAAGGATACGAGGAGTTCTTAGACTATGTGGACACATGGGACACTACCATCCTTGAGAACCAAGAGCCACAGGAGGAAGCCTGGCAAGACCTCGATGCCGACTCTCTAGAGGAAGGCATGGACACATATCCTTCGAGGCCTTTGCCTCCGGACAACCTGGCAGTGAACAATATGCTCACAAAAATAGCTGCGGACACTTATAGGATGCATCTCAAAGTGGAACAGGACAGATCATGTTTCTGCCTAAAAAAACTCATGCCATCGCAGAAGCTGAACACCTGCCAATGCTCCAAAGCATTCTTGACTAAAGAAGGGAGGTTTTTCAAAAGCCAGCTACTTCGAAGACCGTGACCCCTCAAGTTGAGAAAAATTCAGACACTGCTCACAGCATATGATCTTCATCAAGTAGAACTCATCTGTAGACTCACAGCCACCTCAGCCAAGAAGAGAGGAAATGTCCTAACATCAATAGGGCCGCTACCTGATCAAGAAAATAAGTGAATAGAGATGTTGGATAGGACGATAGAGAATGGTGGCCACTTAATCTAGAATCACCAACGCCAGTGCCTTCCTCAAATGCTAGGTTAACCCGCAGTGGGAGGAAATGGTAGCAGGTCAGAAAGAGGGCACAAATAATTGCTCAAGAGGGGAAAGCCTAAAGAAACATGTAACTCAAATCAGCCCTCCACCCAGTGGACACAACCAGAAGGTGGATGTGCACTCAATACTAAGAAACACAATTCTCTGGGTTTCAAGCCTGAGGTACAAGCCTCATGCATAAACATGACCATTGTTTTTATTATCACTTTCAGAAAGACTATGCTCTCAGAATAATACGGGTCATCGGTATCCGGGCTGCTTTGATCGCATGGTGCCCAGTATATTTACATATATTTATTTCATTTTTACATCACTATCACAAACCTCTGCAGAGTGACTATATAACTAACATGTTGACCCTTGATAGGGATATATTTGTTTAATCCCTAGTCCTATTTGTAAACTCTATTCCAGATCCCCACTGATTACAGCCTACTCTGACCCCTGGAAACACTTTATTTTTCACCCTTGCACTTCTTCTGCACTCTGCCCCCTTTTCTATCTATAATCTTTGAAAAACACCTAATACTCCTCCCCTTTAGGGAGTCGTAGCCCACACCATGAACCTTGCAGCCTGGGTGTGAGGAGGGAACCCAATGATAAAGCATGTCACCCTTGGGTGAGTAAGGGTTCTTATCCTAAAAGGATTTCTTTCCTGGTAGCTCCATCACATACACATACATACCAGTGAGTATACAGGACACAACCTAGATACACGTGATCTGTCTGTCCTGTCCTATCAGCTAGCCAGATGTACACATTGTGATTTTTTTTTTTTATCATTCAGCACTGCCAGTGGTCTTAGTTTTTAGGTCTCGGCTGAGCCGCGCGGAAGCGCTGCTCCGCCGAGAACTTATTGTCGGCGTGTGTGCTTCCCAGGAGACACTCCTGGCCATGCGCATCGCCCTGGAGGCGATTTGTAACTGACACGCGCACAAGTACGAGCGCTGAGTTGTGCGCTGTTTGTTCTCCAGTTTCGTTTTTGCCTGTGCCACTGTCGATTATATGCAGATACATATGCTTACATTCAGCAAGCTGCTTTGGTTTAGCAAGCTGCATTTTCTTAAAATACAATGCGCTTTTAGAGTATACGTGTAAACCGCTTTCATTCATCAAGCTGCTTTCATTTTTCAAGCTGCATTTTCTTTAAATTCAATGGCGTTAAAAGTAAACAGCTTTCATTTAGCAAGCTGCTTTCATTTCTCAAGCTGCATTTTCTTAAAATACAATGCGTGTTTAGAGTAAACGTGTAAACGTGTGACATTTAGGTTTTATTTTCTTCCAATACAATGCGTGTTAACAGTTTACGTGTAAGATTTAGTTGTGCGCTAAGTTGTGCGTTGTTGGTTCTTCATTTTTTTTTATTCTGTGCCATTGTGATTGTCTTCTATATGCAAATAGACATGCTTTTATTCAGCAAGCTGTTTTCATTTACCGAGGTGCATTTTTTTAAAATACAATGCGCGTTTACAGTAAACGTGTAAGATTTATGTTTAATTTTCTTACATTACAATGCGCGTTAACAGTTAAAGTCTAAGATTTAGTGACTTCTGAAAAATGCAGTGTTATTTATCAATGCTGGCATAGTGATTCTCGATGACATGCATTTGATGCTAGAGTCTCGCAATTGCTTTTGCGTCTTAAAGTCTTTGGAATTGCACTATTAGATCGCTTTTCCCCCATAAAGCCTTTTTAAGGTGAGTACCATTTGCATTACATAGGGACACTTAATTATTTTTTTCGGTTCTGGAATCTTGTGATTTGTGTTATTCACCTAATGCTATAAGTCTCGCGCTACTCTCGTGCTACAGTAGAACGTGGTGCTTCCCTAGCCTCAAAGTCGGCTGCTTTAGTTGTCGGAAATGTTGACTTTTGCCTTCTTCATTAGCATATCAAAGAAAGTAGCATCTCCATAGTACTTTTAGTGTTGTTGTTAGTGTGGCGTTATCTGGGGAGTTTCTGTCTGCTCGCCCTGTTTTTATAAAAAAGAAACTTTTCATACGGAAATGTTGACTTTTGCCTTCTTCATTAGCATATCAAAGAAAGTAGCATCTCCATAGCACTTTTAGTGTCGTTGTTAGTGTGGCGTTGTGACTCTCGTCTACATGGAGATGGACACGCTTTTATTTAGCAGCCCTTTGCTTACTTTTGGCAGAGTGTTATAAAAGCAGCGTGTGTTTAAGATTAAGACACGTGTTTTGCCAATATTAAATATCACAGAGCGGGCAAGTGCCTAAGCAGGCAAAAGCATGATGGTTGTGAATGATATTATGTGGTTCTATATTTACAACGTAATTATCTAGAATTGTTTTATTAGGCTTTGAAAATATTACATGCACTCAACTTCCTGTTGAGAGGCATGCTGGTGTTTAGTCTAGGTACTTTTTGCTTTTTCTCCCAGTCGGTGCACAGAACTCAGTGATATAGAGCAAACACGAAGCACATCATTTGTTTGAGAATATTTCCAAAGGACGAAGTGTGTTTTCCTTTTATTTCCTTAGTTGCGAGTAGTGAGTGCGCAGAGTAGTGAGTGCGCAGAGTAGTGAGTGCGCAGAGTAGTGAGTGCGCAAAGTAGTGAGTGCATGTGCAGAGTGCTGTGTATTGGCAATGAATATGACAATGCCATTTATTTATGATTTAAAGAAAAAAAAAGAAATGTCATGAGCAATGCCAATAGCTCTACCTTTAATGATGCCGAGACCATTGCATTGCAAATGCTTGTTCCTGTCTTCTTATAGGAAGTGGAGGTGATAGATTTGGAGTTCTCACCAGTTTCAGAAAGATTAAAGTAACCAAAACTATGACTTGCTAGTATAAATCCTGCTACCTTCGCCCCCATATTGCAATAGGTGCAGTCATATCCCAGCCCTACTCCAGGTTAGTTAAAAAAAAAAGTATAGAGACCACTTTGACTTTTATTGGGTCTATGATTGTATATGGTCTTCGATTGGTTTGTGGTAATAATTGATACCGAGTAGATTCATTCTGGTAAATTCCTATTTTGTTTTTTGCGTCTTTTAGATTGGCCGTTGACATTGCATACTAAAGTTTTAAAAATTGAATTTTAGTAGTTTTGTACTTTCCATACGCAGGCAGGTGAGGGCCCTTTATTACCTCTGACTGGGCGGTATAACGGAGTTTTCTACTTTGGTGAAATAAAAAATAACACCCATTTTGCTGGTTTAAATCGAAATATTGCTGTCGGGCTCCGGAGAAATGCTTTATTCATTTGGTTGCTGTAATATATTCTTGTATTTTCTGACTTGGATAATCATATTCTGTTGTTTGAAATTTCAGAAGAAATGATGAGAAAATCAGGCCAAGCCTCTTGATCAGACGTTGCTTGCAGTGAAAGTGACAACCACGCTCATGTTTTCTCCTGATCAAGAAAATCACCCTTCCAAAGCACCAGTGAAATATGGTGAACTCATTGTACTAGGGTAAGTGCATCCTTCTCAATTATATATTGTATGAAACAGTGTCTGCGATTAGGATACAGTTCCCTCCATTCCTAACATAGTTACCTGTTCGACCATAGGCTGACTCTGTTGTCTTACATTTATGTTTTTAGGATGGGGTAGTATTTTCTTTCCTCTTCCATTATTCTGTGCATTTGAGTGTCTGAGCATTTGATGCACTTCCTTTGCCTCCGTACCTTCTCAGCAAACCAGGTCATGTTTCTTACTCCCGGTGGAATTTTTGTGGAACCTGGGATTCTTCTGTTGCAACTTCATCCAGCTTACCTTCTGTTCCCATGTCCACAAATCAACAGATCGCCTTGGATTCTGATACCTTGTATAATGTCAATGTGAAGTAAACGCTTCTGTTAAGATCTCCAGCGGACATAAACAGTGAAACCAGTCTAAGCTCAGTTCTCGAGTATATTTTCTCTCTGCATAACTAGTGAACAAATAAATTCCACTGTTTTATTTATACTTGGTACTGATTTTGTTAGGGTGGTGTGGACCTCCTCCTTATGTGTGCATCAAAGGAGTCCTTAGGAACTGGTGACTTGTTTACTCCTTATATTAGCTTCCGCGTCAGCAGCAAGCCGTTCGAGGTACTGGTTTTGAAAAGCGAATTCCTATGTAGAATCTCCAAATTGTGAAGAATCATCCCAGAGTGACACACTGCTCCAGCCCAACATCAAGCTGAGCCAAACGAAGTTTGCCCATGAAACCTTAACATGCTTACTGCTGCAGAAGCCATGCTGCTCAGACCAGGCAGCCATATGCTAAAGACGCTTGTGGAAACAAGTTTTCTTGATGAGAGTTGTTCGTGCTGTACAGAGCAGTATACGAGTAATAAGTATTATAACCATTTAAAAATAAGAGTGACTTTGACTTTCTGACACTGTTCTTCAATTTCATTGCCTCCGTTCGTTCTCCATAGCTTACCATGTATTCACTTTACACTAGCGTAAAGATGTATGGTTCATGCATTTCCTGCTTAAGTAAAAGTATAATAGGCTTTTGCATTCATTCAGGACACTGGTGAGAATACTTAGTTCTGCTGCAGAGAAAAATCATCCTTGTTTTGACTAAGCAACTCTGACCCTTGGAACACTGTTTTTTGAAAATCTAGATGTACTCCACGACTCCAGGAGATGTAGGTGTCATCCTGTATTGAAGGGTGTATGGTAAAGTTTGGCCAGGGCTCTCTGTGACCTCTTTCTACTCGAGTCTTATGCTGTCATATTTCCAAGGTCAGCAACATGTTCATGTCCAGTAGTTTCCTTTTTGGGATCTTAATTGTTCCTAAGTTGAAATAAACACTACTTTGCAGTAAGAACCTTTTCTGCATTCACATGCTGTGCATTATTCTATGCGCCATGGGGTCTGGAAACATTGCAGGAACTCACAAGATATTCAAGAAAGTTTTGAGTTTTTGTCAAAGAATCATTATTCAGACAAGGATAATACTGAAGGAAGTTGAAAGATAGAGCACCGATTTCAAGTGCACAATTTCCTCAGAGAAAAAATGTTTTAGGAAACTCACTGTCCGAAGCAAGCAAAAAAGCACAGATTGGACAGAGGACTCTAAAGCATCTATTTGCAAACTCATTTCAACCCAGCCTCCCGGGAAGGGAGAATGTCTCTACATAAACGATGCACAGCATGTGAATACAGACAACATTCATGCTTTAAAGTGAAAAGCTATTTTCTTGTAGGAGTAGTTATGAAGCTTGAAGGATTTTCTGAATTCTGTGCGACCCTCCCACATCCCCAGAAATGAGGAGGGTGCTGAGCAAAAATATCCAAGAAAGACATTGAAAGATTAGGTATCCTCGACAAAAACAAGTCACCAAGAGGGAAAAAATCTCAATATGGCAACCATGCGAAGGGACTTCTGGAGTAGACGCCCGACATTGCTGAGGAATAGACAGGACATCAAATGGGCAACTGTGCCCATGTTACAAAAAAAAAAGAACCCAATAATAGTCTACAAAGATCATTTCAGACCCAACCACTATATGGCGTAATGATGCACAATATGTGAATACAGAAAAACTCAACTCTCCAAAACCACTTTTACAAATTTGTAAGCATTTGACAATGGCAGGTAACTGTAGTTACTCAGAAGAAACAGCGGATCAATTTCTGACATTAGTGGCTTTGTTCTCCAAGCTCTGTCTAGTGGTGTTTGAATCACTCCTGCTGGTAGCCAGGCAGTCACCATTCCTCTAGTTCTTTGCACACTGTCTGTAGGCATGGGAAGAACCTCTCTCGCCAAGCCAGTGTGCTATGGAATGATTTGTTCACTGTCCATTGAAACAGTGCGGCCCAAGTTGAATGGCTCTGGTTTCTGTTCCACTGGAGCGTCTTGCAACTGCAGAGGTTTGGAAATACTGTCTTAAATAAAGATGAAACTTCAGTATCAGTCTTGGGAAGTGTTCATCTGGATGTTTGCAAGACTGCATTTCTAATTGCAGTCACCTTAGCTTAAATAGAAAGGTAATTAAGTTTTTAATGTAAATGTAAATGTATAGGCATTTATATAGCGCACTACTTACCCGTAGGGTCCCAAGGCGCTTCGACCGCTGCGAAACCCTTCCTGGCTTCCCTGAGAGATGGTCCCTTAATGGGTATCTCCAGGGTGTAACCAGGCATCCCCGGCGGTCTGGTGGGGCCGTTAGTGAAGATGAGGCAAGCTAATGCCCAGAGTTGCCTAGTGTGATCGCTGATCAGAGTGGGCACCGAGGCGAGAGAATTATCGAGTCCGCTGACCCTGGTCCAGAAACCTGCCGCACCGGGAATCGAACCCTGGTCCCGGGCCGTCCTCTGCTCTCGGGTCTGCCGCCTCTAACCAGTGAGCCACACTACTTCATAAATAATGTAATGTAATGTTTAGAATTCTTGCCTCATGAACCCCCAAGTTGCGAACCAGGAAATCTGCCATCCAAATGTCCTTCAGAGTGCACCAATTCGAAGACTACTATATATTCTTCCTCTCAATTAACCTAATGGGGAATGACTTCAAGGTGTCTGTAGTCTTCTGGAGTTTGCCCTGCATTTGTAAATGCCTGTTTGTCTTGAAGGCTTCTCCACTCGGAGCAAACACTACTTTTGTTACTGTCCAAAGCCCATTGACCTCTTTGAAGCAGTCGCTTAGACTGGGTTATGTTATTTTGCGTTATTTATTCAGTGTTCATGTAGTGTTCTGAAAAAATGACTATTTCTTAAGTTATTAATTAGAAAAAGGACACGTTTTTAATCCTGTGCACAAACCTAATTTGTCCTGAGAACTTCTAAGCTGTAGAGGAACTTAATTCTGCACAGTAGGGACTAGAGCTAAAACGGAACCTCTATGTGCTTTCATCATTCTGAAGACCTTCAGTAGTAAGGCGTTTTGGTATCGTAAAATTCTGAAGATGGTTCAACATGTGTTTTTTTTCTGTTAGACTAGAGGGCCTTCTTTATAAAATACCTAGTGAGTTATGCAAAGCAAGTTCATTCCTGCATTGAGCCAACAAAGGCCAGTGAAGGGCTCTTGAGGCTGGAGCAAAATGTTTTCTCATATCTTAGTTTTGCAAAAGACCTGCATCAGTGTTCTGAAGGCTCCCCAATAAGAGACTAATCCCAGGTACATCTTTATAGCATAGTCTGGGAGAGTTTTTGATCAGATACGATTCCCTATTTTGCTGAGCTAGCACAATCTCCAAGGTTGGGAAGCCATAGAGGTGAAGGCTGACTGACGATTAGCAAATTGTGAGTCAACCGCAAAAGTTTAAATTTGATAAACATTTGATCAGATTCCCGATTTTAAATCATGATGGTTTTAATACAATCTGAAATGGTCCTGTATGTTTCCTGACGGTAGACAATTCTACAGAGATCTAAGGATCATTAACATAATTACTGGCAAACCAAATAGTACTAAATTGCGTGGTTCCCCGCAGTTCAGAGAGTAGCATGGGAAAATGACAACAGAAGAGTCTGATGGATAAAAACTGCAGTAGACAAAAAAGCGACCTTTGAAACCCTAGTTGGGCTAGGCACTTAAGCAGCTTAGGCAGGATGAAATGGTTCAAAATATCACATGTGAATGAAAGCCCTGTAGGTACCAAGCAATGAGGTTTGCCTGGTCATACCTTGTGTGTTGGTCAATAATTGACACCATCTGCCGACTAAATCTCCATTTAAAGTCTGAATGAAGTCTATACTATATGCTGGAGATTATTTTCTGTGATTGGCTTCAGTTGAATTGTGACTACCCTTTCTAGAAGTTTCTCGGTAAGTACCTTTGAAATAAGCCTGTAACTGGCTGGGTATGAACCATCCATTGGTAGTTTCTTCAGTTTTTACATTCCTACGGTAATAATGGCACATAGAAGCTAATTGATTAGCTTGAGGATTCGCAATCTCTAGTTGCTGTGTTTTTCAGATGATCACAAAGCATACACCTCATGTACGCGGAGGATACCCAAATTGTTTTTCTAGTTTTAGAGCAGGGGTCTCCAACCTTTTGTGTAGTGAGAGCTACTTTTGGTCAGTGAAAATCGTCGTGAGCTACGAAACCCCAAGCAACTCACGTATTTTTCCGAGAGACCCCCCACGCCCAGTTTCTTTGACTTTAAGCCTAATTTCTTCAGAGCCCATACTGTGGTTTGAACAAAATACTTAACCACTCTAGCTCAGATGCATTTAATTAGTTTTATAGCACCACTCCTACCAATGACACTTTACATCACACAGAGGCAATCAATCAGGGAAATGTTACATAAGGCAGAGGACAAGAAAGTATATGAGTCAGAGGTCATCCATACTGGTAGGCAAGATAGTTTAAGAGTGCTTGGAGAAGAGAGGCAGAAACATAGAATTTAAAACCTAGCACCATGGTTGGGGGATTCTCTTTATTAATAAGAATTGATTTCTACCCAAATGAACCTATTTTGCAACATTAGGAAAATGAAAAACTGGGGGAAATCATAACGGTCTAGTCAGCCCTATGCCTTGCAGTTTTCATGCAGCTCTTTGATAACAGTTACTTGCTCACTGTTCTGCATTCGGATTTTAACTCATAAAGAGCTAGCAACAATATGGTATCTCTGACAAAAGTAGTAACCCACTGACCAATTTACATTATGTTATATATGCACTTTGTGATCTGCAACTTCTTTGCAGCAGGCTTATTAACCCTATGTGCTACCTTACGATGAGTAAAAACTTCCTTTACACTTACACTTACAGATTATTACACAAACCTCCGATCTCTCTCTCTCTCTCTTTCCAGGAAGTACATTTATCACCCTGTTAATTTGCTATTTTCATTGTTGGCTGAAATATGCCGGATGCCAGGAATGCAGCAGAAGGTGCTTTTCCATAATATTGTCGCCCCCACTCGAATTCACCACCAGGTGGCACCGGTTGCGCCGCCCTAAAGGCCCTGGTGGTAGCAGCACAATACAAAGAAAAAAAAACACAACGCTCCTCTGCTGAAGGCTCCTCACTGGTTACCAGTCACAAGAAGTTTTCATCCAAGCTATTATGCATCACTCACGTAGTGAGATAAACAGTAAAGGTCCTACAAAATCATTGCAGACAATACTTCCAACCTAGAAACTTACATTGCAGGCTAGCACAGGGTATTCTAATAATTTCTGCATACAACCAATACTTTCTCCATACAGGCCTTCAAATTATTGGGAAATGCATTCCAGGCTAAAGTACGAGGCATTCAGACTCATCTAGAAATCAGAAGAATGGCAAAGAGTCAGTGCGAATACCGGCTCAACTCTATTGCTGGACAAACATCTTGCCTGAAGTCTTTTTTGAACAGAACATAATTAATAGAAAGGCCAACACGCCTACAAAGATAGTAGACTCTTTAATCTCCACCTGCTCAAACCCTGTGCAAGGGCTTTTAATTTGAATGTCGGCTACCACTGTGCTTTACTACTGTTAAGGCAGATGTAAAGCACGTGGCAGCTGATGTTTAAATCAAAGGTCCTCGCATGCTCAGAACAGCTTTCACAGTCATGTAAAGGCAAATATATAGTGCGGTGTAGTAATCAGTGACAGGCTTTCACTATTACTACACAGCGCTATATATTTGCCTTTACATGACTATGAAAGCTGTTCAGTGCAGGCAAACACATAGGATTTAACATTGCCTGGCACCGTGGTAACCGTCAGTGCCTGCAGGGAACTTTGATTTTAACTTCGGTTGCCACGCGCTTTATTCCTTAAATATAAAGCACAGTGGCAGCCGATGTTAAAATCAAAGTTACTTGCATGCACTGAGCCGCTTTCACTGACTACTACGCAAGGGAAATGAAAGTGTGGTAAAGTCAAGGAAAGCGGATTAGTGCAAACAGGAACATTGCATTTTAACACAGGCTGCCACTGAGATATCAGCTCAGTTCCTGAAAGGGGTTTTAATTTTAACGTTGCCTGCCACTGCGCTTTATTACAGAAGGCAGATCTGAAGCGCAGTGGCAGCAATGGTTAAAATGAAAGGGCTAATGCTCAGTCAGGGGCCCACTTACCTCACAGCTGCTCCGGGAGGCCTAAACGGAGAGTAAATGAGAAGCGAGGTGCCAGGTTGGAGAAGACAGGTGGCGCAGACTAAAAGGAAGAACGTCACATTCTTCAGCCCACCCCACCCCAGCTAAGCTCACTTCAGCCAATCAGAGCAGCTGGTTTGTGTGAGGGCGGGCAAGGGCTGATAGCTTTCAAAGAGAATGATGGGTTACAAAATAAAATGCCTAAATGACGTCTCAATAATAAGATAGCAGTGTGAGCTACTCCTAAAGGGTCGGCGAGCTACTGGTAGCTCGCGATCGACTGGTTGGAGACCCCTGTTTTAGAGGGTCCCTGATGGCCTCCAAAGAGTTGAGGGATGATGGCCTGGAATCATCTTAAGCTAAATGAAAGCAAAACAGACTCCCTAACCCGATACAAAGAGGTCCAGTATGGGATCTTTCTTCATGGCTGTAGTCATTGGGAGAGAAACATACCCTAATGTGAAGAACCTAAAGGTTCAGTTTGATGAGCAGCTTTTTCTGGCGGAGCAAGCAAATATTGCAGTAAAACTCTACATATTTCAGTTATGCGCCTTGAAGAGCATTGTACACCTCTTTCCTATACCATAAATAATTACAACTGAATTCTTTCAATAGTACTGCCTATTGCGGCTTTCCTGCAAACTCCAACGAAGAAAACAGTTTGTACAAAATGCAGCTGCAAGACTAATTTTCAACTTAAAAAGGTTTGATTCCACCCCATCTATATTACCCAAGCTGCACTGGTTGCCAGTTCAGCTGAGTTATCTTTAAAACACTCAGTTTAGTTCATAAGGCTATTCATAGCAGTGTTTAGAGCCCTATGTCGAGGAAGCTTGTGATGTATAAACTAAAATGTCACATTAGATCAGAAAAAGCATTTTTGGCCACCTGCCTAGATTCCATCGTTCTACTGTGTGGAAAAGCATTCTTAGTGGCGGCATCTGAGCTGTGGAACTGCTACCAAGAAATCTATATGGCGAATCTCTGGAAAAAATTCAGACAACATCTGAAGACATAACTTTTCCCAGCAGCTTTACAGATGTCCGTCTCTCTTAGTAAATCTGCTTTCCTAGAGGTGTATGAAGGGCCTCAATACCTTAGAGTGATTATTGCACTATATAAATAAAATGCACCCAGCCAGACCATCTACACTTAATTTAACAGAGGTTTTGGAAAGGTTCCAATGAAAGATGTAAAGAAGTTTGAAGGGTCTGAAATATAGCCGCTGTGAAGGTGGATTTGGTTCTACGTGCTAGATAAAGGAAGTTGATCTACATCTTTATGGATAGAAACGTTTTTGGTTTTTTTTAAATGTAAAGACTTTCACAGTTCTTGTGAAGGGATGTGAAGGCTCCCCTTCCAGCTGAGTTACCGCAGCCGCCGCACTGCCTTCGACCCAACCCAGTCCAGATGATGATCCCGATTAAAGTGGATCGACACGCCGTCTACCTTCCAGCGCGATCATAGTTGCGACACACAAAGTGGTCCACGAACAACACATTGAACATAAAATTGAAGCGAACTCTTGAAATTACCTGAAACAACAATACTTTCTAAAAGTGGCATTTTTAGACCTGCAGTGTAAAAACCAACTTCACTAAAAGATGTATTTTGAAATTGTGAGTCTATAGACATCAAACTCCCATTTTCTATCAACTTCCGATTAGGAGATACACTTGTAAGATGTTACAAGGCAGCTCCAGGGCTAACCTATGGGAGAAATAGGCCTTGCTGTAGTGAAAAACTAAATTAGCAGTATTTCACTACCAGGACATGTAAAACGCAACACGTTCTACCTTTTAAATGCACTGCACCCTGCCCATGGGGCTACCTTGGGGCTATCCTGGGGTTTGCCTTCCATGTAATAAAAGGGAAGGTTTGGGGCTGGCAAATGGGAGCCCTTGCCAGGTCAAAATGGCTGCACACAGACACTGTAGTGACAGGTCTGAGGCATGTTTTCAGGGCTACTCATTTGGATGGCACAATCAGTGCTGCAGGCCCACTAGTAGCATTTGACTTGCAGGCCCTGGGCACACCTGGTGCACTATACTAGGGCTATTCAGGGCTACTCATTTGGATGGCACAATCAGTGCTGCAGGCCCACTAGTAGCATTTGACTTGCAGGCCCTGGGCACACCTGGTGCACTATACTAGGGCTATTCAGGGCTACTCATTTGGATGGCACAATCAGTGCTGCAGGCCCACTAGTAGCATTTGACTTGCAGGCCCTGGGCACACCTGGTGCACTATACTAGGGACTTAATCGCAAATCAAATAGTCCAATCATGAGGGAAAACAATCCTCATTCTAGTTTAGACAGAGAGCACTTGTACTTTGGGCACTTTACCACTGCTGACCAGTGCTAGAGTCCTAAAGCTAGCAAAAACGAAATCCAGCACACAGTCACAAACAGGAGGTCAGAGGCAAGAAGACTGGGGAAACGACACTAAAAGATGCCAGGTTTAACAACCTTCCTTTGGAAACATCCACTACCTTTCAGTGGTCCAGAGTTGGAAAATGCAGTTTGGGTAGCATTTGAGGTGATACAACAAAAAAAAAGTGGCAGGCCTACGCTTTGCTATTTTTTAATCCAATGAGGCCCAGCTGGTTTGCTGCCACAAAGGAAAGGCATAAATTGCAAAAGCAAAAAAACAATTAATGCTGCAACTAGGTTACATCCTTTTTAAAGTTGAAAGAAAATGCTACGTCCATGAAATTAATTTCCATTTGTATCTTCTATAATCTTGGTAAAATAGTTTTACTCTACCTCTTGTAGGTGCTATGTCCAAAGGACTACATTGCAGTGATGAGAATATTGAGATGGGGTCGAGGTGCCAAACAGGCTCTTACCCTCCAAGGATTCTTACATTCTGCTGCATTCCTAGATGGCAAGTAACTGCACAGTTATGTCCCGTGCAAGAGAAGGAAAACCCGTTTTGGCATCTTTTTACATATGCATTAACATTTACATGGTAGTCTGTAGTCTATTGAACCCACCAAATTAAAATGTATTTTGGCTCACTCCGGAGTTGGCATTTTTCATACTTGTTGGTAATCCCCACTCCTAAATTCAGAAAGTGTCCACAATAGTAAAACAACAATATTTAAATCTCCATATTTTCAAAAGGCCGACAGTTCAGTCACTACATAAGTTGCTTTGAATACCTTGTATACGTGCTGGTAATTTGTACTGATGTTTCTGAAATTAAGCAAGTTGTCCAGTGGCAGAGCAAACACACCCTTCGTGCTCATGCCCCCAGTCTGTTCCTTTTGCTCCTCACTGAAGAGCCACCCTCAAACACAAGACATCTGAAGCCAACAAAACCAATTTAGAATTATCACCCTAATGACCCACCCTATTAGAACTATCCAAGCACTCGGAGGGCACCAAGGGCTCTGACTGAGCTGATCCCTGGGAAAGACTCTATGTACGGTTGACAGAGATTTCCCTTGGCTGTGAAATATACTCACAAGGGACTAGGGAAAGTTTGTTATTGGAATGTTTGAAACTACAGTGATGCATAGAATTAATCACTATAGAAGATTGTAATTCATTCTTGCCTGAAAATTAATAAAATAAAAAACTGACTATTGAAGGAGTGAATTGAAGTCTGTGGGAACATGTATTAAAGTTAGCTATCTTGATTCAGTCCAATTCCAAACAGTTTATTCAGTATGGTAGGATTGCTCTTGATATGAGCGTATAGTTTCAGTAGTGTTGGGAAGACCCTGACCCCTTAAGGAAATCCGCTGAAAACCTGGTTTTCTAGTTAGAAACCCTAACTTCTTGGCATTTTCAGTTGCTTACTGGTGAAATGCAAACGTTTATTTGTGAAGGCGTGCCTGTCTTGAAAAGTGGGATGGAGCAGAAAGGATTTACTTTAGAGAAAGTCGGTTCATTCAGTTCCTGCAAAGCCTCGTAGAATATGATTGAGATGTAAAACACTAGGCTGCAAGAAGCAGATTCACCCTCACTGCTCCTTACCCTTGATTTCTGAGATTCCACTTTAGCACATTATCAGTGTAGCCCTGCTTTGGGTGAAGCCAAGGGCCTTGTGTTTCTGCTGGGGTCTTCCATTGAGGAGCTCCAGTAAAGTGATATTATATGCATTGCTTTTCTTCTTTAAGCTGTAGAATGTTTAAGAATAACCAAGTATGAATGTTCCAGGGTTTCTTGTCTATCAGTAAATACTAAGCGACTGTGTGTATTTATACCTTAAGTATGTTAGAATTCTGTTTTAACTACCACAGGCTCTCCTGCAGGTACAATGGCTCATTGCCAAACGGAGACCGAGGACGAAGAAAAAGCAGGTTTGCGCTTTTAAAAAGGCTCAAAGCAAATGGGGTGAAGCCAAGCACTGTCCACATTGCCTGCACCCCTCAGGCAGCAAAGGTATGAATTACACTTTCTGTATGTGAGGTTTGCTATTATGTGAAACTGATTAAAATTTTCGGAGTTTTATTTTTAATGTCTAATGAGTGCGTTGTCTGGTTTTGTGAAACGTGTTTAGGAGTCCAATTTGTGCAAATACTTTTGAATATCTTGCATAATCGAGACCCAAACTGTTGATTGATTTTTTCAGAAGTGTTTTAAATTAATGGATTCATCATGTTGTATTCAAATGCTACCACACTCCTATTGCAGCCAAACATATTTTTTTGTGTGGGCTATGTGGCAGCTGGTACAGTTCTGAATTTCCATTTTCAGAAGTGGCATGTAAGGACCCTTTTATTTTTGTTTTAAAAAAATTATCTCCTCCTACCCTGAAACAATCTGCCAGCCTCTCTAGACAAGTCCCAGCATGGTTCTGTGAGTAGTAGGACTTACGAAATTGCTTCTTTTTGAAAGCAGGTCCCCAGTAAACATGACTTTTGTTGCTAGAAAGTGTAATGAGCACAATGGAACACGATCCTCTGTACTGTAAGAATTAATTACCAACGTTCTCCCTTTAAACATTAGATTGTCCAGCAATTCGCATTTAAGGTGTACTCCAGTAGGTGTTAGAGGGGTTGAAATATATATACTATGACACAAGTGATCACAATCCATAGACTAAATGTTCAATCTGTTAGTTTTGGAAAAAATAGACATTTTCGGGGAGGAACGTAGGACAGTCAAACATAAGAGTCAAAAAATAGACTTAGAACCTTCTTGAACTAAAGTACCTCACTAAATACACACATAAATGTATTTATTTTATTTTTATTTATAAAGTTTTATATAGCGAGAACATGATCCAGAGGGATATCCGAGCGCTTTACAATTGAAGGGAGAGGAGAGGTAACAGTTGCAGTACATTGCGTTGTAAAACACTGACATTCAAACAGGCAATATAGCCATTATAATGTAATGGGCACTATTAACTACAACAACCAGTGGACCAGAGGGAGGGGTCTTAAGCTGAACACTATGATAGCCTGCTCTCGTTTCGCAAATCCTGTGTGCAAGTCTGTGAGCTCAATTTGTTTGTGATCCAGTGGCTGAAAATCCATTAAAACAGGCCAAAAATTAAAGTGACCCTTAAAACTCACAAAATGAGCATGGACCCCAAACAACAACCAAAGTGATTTTTCGAGTGCCTGTGTTTGAATTTGAAAAGTAGATTTCTTTTTAACAGGACTACCAGAGGATCATTGTTTTTCTCCACACAGATGATACGGTACAGGGGCTAAGCAGCTTAGGGTTAAACTGGCCTTGCTGTCCTAGTTCACGAGTGTTGATGCTTAGGCTCAACACCTAAAGTTCTGTAGTAGGGGATCTCTGTGTATAGTCATAATCTAGTGAATAGTCCCGCTCATGTGCGGGGACCCCGTAGCAATCAAAAATAATCTCTTAAGCTGTCTTTTTTTTTTTTTGCAGTCCTGCATATACACTTAAGAGAGAATTTAAAGACAAATAATGCAGCCTATACCTGCTCGGCTACACTGTCCAGTACTTCAACTAGATATTCCACCAATACCATATTCAGCCCAGCCTGCCAAGTTTCCTTCATAGAGAAACTTCCCCTTTTACCTAGAAAGCTTCTGGAATGATAGAGAGGAAGGGGTGGACAAACAAGCCCATAGGCTGCCATTATGTGGCTCAAAAAGGGATACCGTGCCTTTAAGAATCTTTCTAGAACTCTCAGTATCCCAGAATGCACAGCAGGTCCCCTCCACTTTCAGTTCTTTTTTCCGGCTCCTGCTAGCAGGACCCTGGGGCATTGAGCTCTCCCTTTTTTAGGGCTCGTCCTTTCCTATTACGCAGTAATAGGAAACAAGCCCTAATGCAGTCAACCCATTTCTTAGTTCAGAGGATTTTGGGAAGTGCACGCCGCCTCGTGCACGAGCTTGCCTGAGCCTTCTGCCCATCAGCCTACCAGTTCTCCTCCCCTAATTATTCACTTCACTTGTGACTCCCCACATCAAAGCCTCAGCCTCACTCCCTTGCCATTTGCTTCCTATCCAGCCTGCCTCGAGAGCCACTTTCACGGCCCTGCATTTCTCTTCCCCCCCCCTCCTCCTCGTGTCCACATCAAAGCAATCACCCTCCCTCCCACAGGCTTCTGAAGCTTCCCCCGTACTTTCACTTTCACGGCCGGGTCTGGCATTTCTCTACCCCCCCCGCTTTATTTTTTTTGTATTAGGGCTCGTCCTATTAATTCCGCAAGGAATAATAGGACGAGAGTATTGTGAGTATACCCACAGCAATGCCAAGAGCTTGTGTAATAAACAACAATTCCAAGTTTGTTTGCGGAAAAAAGTAAGAGAACGTGTTGGAAGGTTGCCTTTGTCATTTGTTATGACCGCAAACTATTACTTATGTTGTGGAGGCCAAAAGGTAATAACCTGCATCATCATGATATCGCATCTTTCATCTCAGAATACGCACTGGCCCTCCAGCTTTTCTGCAAATTTAATGCTTCTGAGGCATTCATTCGCTTACAATAACCACTTTTAGAGTAAATAACGTCCAATTTCTGTCTTTGCTCTATCTGATCAGGTTATTTCATCTGGCCTCAACCTTTAGCAGGGTTTCAAACATGCTGTTTTCAGAAAGCAAAGTAGCGCAGCATACTAGTCTTTAATTGGGGTGCCTGCGCTCTTTGTACATTTTCTGAACTTCTTATGCTTGTACATTTTCTGAACTTCTTACGCTTGGATCATCAGGGTTACGTCTTGAAGTGCAGATTAATATGGGAAATCTACTAAAGTGCTTGCTGATAGCTGTGCAAAATTACAGCTGTTTGTGTGTTTGCCTTTGCATTGCATTTTCAGGGACATCCCGCTTAAGCAAACTATGCTTCTGTGAACCGGAAAAAAGGTGGGCCGTTTATATTATGATTTTATGCCTCGCAGCAAGCATTGGCAAACCCAATAAATAGGTTGTACCGTTTTTTGCCAATCCAGACCTATTAGCTTGTTAAAGTATGCATTTCAACGTGGTTTGCCCAGGACCACACAGTTTCAGTCGTGCGAGGGAGCTGCGATTAGAGCTGGGGGTTCAAGGTTAAGTTTCCCTAAATGAATCCATGCAGCGTTCCTCAGCTTGTATTGGTCCCAAGGGTATGAAAATATGTTAAAACCTACTTACATATATGGTGCCTGACAGGACTTTGTAACAGGATGTGCCTTCTGCTCCCCTGATTGCACTCGTTTTTTTCTTGCCTTCTGCTCCCCTGATTGCCCTCGTTTTCTTGCCTTCTGCTTCCCTGATTGTACTCATTTTTTTCTTTTTTTTTTTCTTGCCTTCGGCTCCCCCACTCCATCCATTCAACCCCCCACTCCATCCATTCAACCCCCCACTCCATCCATTCAACCCCCCACTCCATCCATCCATCCCCCCACTCCATCCATCCATCCCCCCACTCCATCCATCCATCCCCCCACTCCATCCATCCATCCCCCCACTCCATCCATCCATCCCCCCACTCCATCCATCCATCCCCCCACTCCATCCATCCATCCCCCCACTCCATCCATCCATCCATCATACTCCATCCATCCATCCATCCCCCCACTCTTCCATCCATCCCCCCACTCTTCCATCCATCCCCCCACTCATCCATCCATCCCCCCACTCCATCCATCCATCCGTCCCCCTCCATCCATCCATCCATCCGTCCCACTCCATCCATCCATCTCCATCCATCCCACTCCATCCATTTATCCCCCACTCCATCCATCCCCCCACTCCATCCATCCCCCACTCCATCCACCCATCCATCCATCCCCCCCACTCCATCCATCCCCCCCACTCCATCCATCCATCCCCCCACTCCATCCATCCATCCCCCACTCCATCCATCCCCCACTCCATCCATCCCCGCACTCCATCCATCCATCCATCCATCCATCCATCCATTCCCCTGACTCCATCCATCCCTCCCCGCCCCACACTCCATCCCTTTAAGCTATTGCCATTATAAATTACAATAACTTTTATTTAAGTAGTAAATATTGAAAAAAATACAACCCATTGTTATTTTTAATTTTAATACATCTAAGTCATGTAAATACAACACATATTGCATTACAAATGCTATAGGTGTCACGTTTGCAAAAGTTAACACTATTGGCATTGTAAATGACAAAGTTATTAATTTCGCTATTTTCAAAACAAAAACATAAATACTAAATTTGTCATTTACAATACTAATACCTCTAACTTTACCAATGCGAGCCCTATTGCATTGCAAATGCTTGTTAGGGTTTATTTCAATTTTTGTGTTTGAGTGTGTGTTCACTTGTGTTTTTGTGCCTTCTTTAATTACTGGTGTTTTCTGGTAATTCTGAGCCCTCATTTATCAAATATGCCTGCCTTATTTGATAAATGCCCTGAGTGCTCTAGGAAGTAGGCCAAGTCCGATCCACACAAGGTGTGTATCCCGTGTCTCCCTTCTGCACGTGTTCCTGAGGAGTGTGAGATCTGCTAGACTTTCTCCTCCAGGGCCCTGAAGGAAAGACAGAAGATCAGGCTCCAAGGACTTGAGCAAAGAAACCCAAACAGCAAGATCAAGGTGGGTCTGGGCGGGCTGGAACTGCTTTATCTGCTACCCAGAGAGAAGAAGGCCAGAAAACGCCACCGGTCTCCGTCGACATAGATAGCCTCGACGTTGGCGTCGAGAGGAATGACCACGGTCTGTTTCCCGTCTCCCCAGGGCTCTGGGTCGAAGTGGCGTTGACGTTAGACGTCAAGGGGACTGACCTTGAGATCTCAGTCGACGTCTAGTACAGATTCATTGTCGTCGTCGAGTCATCAATGTCGAGAGGTCACGACGGCGCCAGCGCTCGCAGTCGAGGCGACACCGCCGGTCGACGTCGATTCGACGTCGAAGAAGAGATTGTCAACGTCCAGAAGATCATAGACGTCGAGACATAAAGCTTCGAAGTCGCTGCGATCTTCGACCTCGAGAAGGAGAACTCCGACGACGAGACATAGATCATCGACGTAGAGACGCCGATCGTCTGTGTCGAGAAGGCGTTCATCGACGCCGAAGAGGCGCTCGGAGCCTAAGAGGAAGGCATCGTCCTCCAGGAGAAGTTCTGACGCCAGAAGCTCCACCAGATCATCGGGAGCACGGCGGCGACGTCGTTCACCGACAAGGTCAGGCGAGGAAGAAGAGGAGAGTGGAGTAATCTCCGGACTCTGTGTACTTTGTGGTATACTCGCCCCCTAAACCGAGGTCTCCTTCACCACCGCCTCCGTTGCCAAAGGATCTGCCCCCTCGGATTCCGACACCGCATCCTCCTCCTCCGCAGCCTCATGGGCTGCCACCGCCTCCGCCACTTCATGGGCGGCCGCCTGCTCCACAGAGGTCTGCCTCGTTGCCACACTTTCTGACTCCGCCTACAGGGCCTCCTTCCTCCAAGGCTCCCAGTCAGGCCTGCAGAACGACCAAGGCCGAGGAGGTCTCGATCCCGCTCCGGACAGAGAGGGAGATCCAGGAGTCGCAGTTGTTCTTCTACTAGATCTAGACAGCGCCACAGGAGGGGCAGGTCCAGGTCTCGTACGGATTCGTCCAGCGCCAGGGACAACTCACCTACCCTGTCTGAATCCCCTCAGACGAGGGTGTCGCCTGTGGACGACATTATCTCCTTCCAGGATGTGCTGCTGAGAGGGGTGAGCAAGCTGAGCATCACACTTACTGTGCCCACGCCGACAACCTCAGTCATCTTTGAGACCCTTCATAAGAAGCAATTGTCTTGCCCTCTGTTGACGTTGGTGCCGAAATTGGTGGAGCGCGCCATGGAGTTATTCCTCACTCCGGCGATTACGAAATCAGCCCCTCCAGGCTACAAAATAAGTACAGTGCTCCTGACTCTGACCCAGCATTTCTCAGGGTGGATCCAGCACTGGATTCGGTGATAGTGACGGCAGCGCGGAAACAACATGCCACCACCCCGTCATCTACAGTGCCTCCAGATAAGGAGAGCCGCTGAATGGATTCAGCAGGCAGGAAGGTCTGCGGGACGGCCGCCACCTCCATGAAGGCGGCGAGTGCCTCGGCGTTGTTGGGACGGTACGATCGGGCTCTGTGGGAGTCCCTCCAACAGTTCGCTGACCTCCTTCCCAAGGAGAAGAGGGAGGATTTCAAGGAGATCCTGAACAAAGGGCTGCTAGACACTGATCAGCGCAGCTGCGGATTAATCGCTCCTGGCAGCCCACGGGTACTGCCATGGAGTCAACCAGAGACGTCATGCCTGGCTGCGGCTTACGTCATTTGAAACCTGAGGCCCAGCAGAGGGTGGCCAACTTACCCTTTTCGGGCGAGACCCTCTTTGGAAAACACGCTGACGATGAAATGGCCCAGATGAAGGCAGAGGCTGAAACCCTGACGACTGTCGGGTTGGAGAAGCCCAAGGAACAAAAGAAGACCTATCGCCCGTTCCAGAGATGGTACGGGGTGCAGGGCAGGGGACGAGGCCAGCAAACTGGACAGCAACAACAGCAGCAGCTCCAGAGGAGGCCCTTTCAAAAACGTCAGAACGTCAATCTGCCACCGCGACCAAAGGCCCGGCCGGTCTAGACCCTGAACTGTTACTTCTCCTCACCGGAGTGGGTAACGGATGACGGGGAAGTGTCCAATACTACCTGGCGGAGTGGAGAAAAATTACTCCGGACAAGTGGGTGCTGAATATTGTTTGCAATGGATACAGTCTTCGGTTCATCAGCCCGCCTCCAGCAATTCCACCGGTTTGCTCGCAGTTTCAGCTGCGCGAGCTCCAGGCGGAGGCCGATACCCTGTTAAGAAAAAGGGCGATAGAAGACGTCCCTCTGTCTCAAAGGGGGAAGAGGTCTTTACTCGCGGTTCTTTCTAGTACCCAAGAAAGACCAGAACGAGTTCAGGCCCATTCTGGATTTGCGACAAGCAAACAAATGGATTCGCAGGGAAAAGTTTTGCATGCTGTCTTTGCACCAGATTTACCCTCAACTGCAAAGGGGAGACTGGCTGTGCGCAATAGACCTACAGGATGCATACTTCCATGGGCCCATTGCACAGAAACATCGGAAGTTCCTGCGATTTCAAGTCGGCGCCAATCACTATAAATACACAGTACTACCGTTCGGGCTGAAGTCTGCGCCCAGGACCTTTTCAAAATGTATGGCATTGGTAGCGGCACACCTGAGAAAGAACAGGGTGTTTGTCTACCCATACCTGGACGATTGGTTGATCAAGGCATCCTCCTTCTCGGAAGCTCAAGCACACTTCCAGAAGACGTCCGTTCTCGTGAACAAGCTGGGGTTGCACATCAACATGTCCAAGTCTGTCCCGACTCCGGTCCAGTGCCTACAGTACTTGGGAGCCTCCGTCAATACGCTTTCAGCAAGCGTGTCTCCTTCGGAGGAGAGACGGTTATCACTCCTTCGGAAGGCTCAGGCTCTTATGACTGTTCCATCTACAACAGTGAGGACGGTGTCTTCTCTACTGGGGTCGATGGCCTCTTGTATCTTCCTCACGCCACACGCACGTCTACACATGAGACTGCTGCAGGAGTTTCTGGAGGATCAGTGGGACCAGAGGCGAGGGAACTGGGACGATAAGATAAGACTGTCTCTGCATGCTCTACAGTCTCTGAAATGGTGGTGTTCAGAGGAGAACCTCCTCAAAGGGGTTCCCTTCCACAAGGACATTCACACTCAGACCATCGTGACGGATGCTTCTCTCCAGGGCTGGGGAGCGCAGTCCGGAGAGTTACAGATACAAGGCCAGTGGTCCCAGACGGAGTCCACGTATCATATCAATTTCCTGGAACTCAGAGCTGTTCACTTGGCACTGAAGGCCTTTCATCCGTCTTTTCAGACCAACTCTTTGCTTGTACAGACGACCACGATGTATTACCTAAACCAGCAGGGGGGTTCGAGATCGCGCACACTGTCGCAGGAGGCGCAGGCGATCTGGCACTGGCTGCTAGCCAGAGGACTGACGATAACGGCTACCCATCTGCCAGGTGTACAAAATGTTCAGGCGGACGCACTGAGCAGACTGATTCAGGAAAACCACGAATGGGTCATAAACGACGAAGTACTCTGAGACGTCTTTGCCTGGTGGGGCACTCCAGACGTGGATCTGTTCGCCACCGCCGAAAACCGCAAATGCCGAGAATTCGCATCCAGGTATTATCAGCAGGGGACGTTGGGGAATGCGCTATGGATCAACTGGTCGAACAGCTTTTTGTACGCCTTACCACCAATTCCCCTGATTCCGGCGGTGCTCATCACGCTGTCCCAATCCAAGGCACGGATGATCCTAATTGCCCCGGAATGGCCCAGAAAGTGGTGGTTCACGGATCTGCTTCACCGGTCTCTTCTTCCACACATACGGCTGCCGTGCCGGCCGGACCTTCTTATGAAGTTCGGGGGGCAGATGGTACACCCCAAACTCTCGTCTTTTAGTTTGGCGGCATGGCTCCTGAGATAGTGCAATATGGCCATTTGAATCTTCCCGCAGATTGTATGGACATACTGAAGGAGGCTAAGAGACCTTCCACTAGGACTTCCTATGCTTACAAGTGGAAGAGATTCTGCATCTGGTGCAAGTCCAAGAACTATGATCCGACGACATGTAAGGAAGATGTCATCCTTCCATACCTTTTGCATTTGGCGCAGTCGGGCCTTAATTTTCAATCCATTAAGGTCCATCTAGCTGCTCTGACTGCCTACAGGAAATGCCCTTCACAGACTTCCTTTTTCCAGATTCGTGATAAAGGATTTTTTGGAAGGCTTGAAGAAAGTGTTTCCTCCTGTTCGTCTTCCTTCGCCTTCATGGGAATTGAATGTGGTGCTGTCCAGATTGATGAAGGAGCCTTTTGAACCTATTCGTAAGGCTTCGCTACAGCACCTGTCCTGGAAGGCGGTGTTCCTCGTGGCCATTACATCGGCCCGCAGGGTGAGTGAAATTCAGGCATTGTGTTGCCAGGAACCTTACACTGTTTTTTATGCTGCTAAAGTTGTGATGCGTACTCACCCTAAATTTCTTCCTAAGGTTATTTCTGATTTCCATGTTAATCAGACTATAACTTTGCCTACATTTTTTCAGAATCCCTCCACTCCAGCGGAAAGAGCTCTTCATTCCCTGGATGTCCAGAGGGTGTTGAAATTCTATTTGGATTAAAAACCAAGGATATTCGTATGTCAGACCAATTGTTTATCAACTATGGGTCAGTCAGGACTGGTCTTGATACCTCTAAACAGTCCATCTCTAGGTGAATTGTGTCCTGTATCCAGTTTTGTTACCAGAAGGCTAACAAAACCTTAGGGGGTAAGCCTAAGGCTCATTCCACCAGGGGCAAAGCGGCTACGACAGCTTTGCTCCGTAATGTTCCCATTGCAGAGATCTGCAGGGCTGCCACTTGGGAGTCGGTCCATACCTTTGCTAAGCATTACTGTCTGGACTCTGATGCCAGGGCAGATGCTCAGGTTGGGCAGGCTTCGCTTCGAAATCTGTTCGCACAGTAGTGGTGTTGTTTAACTTTTTCTCCACCACCGCTTTGGTGTTGGGGATGGGCTTGCCATTCTATTCACTAGATTGACTATACACAGAGATCCCCCTACTACAGAAGGAGTAGTTTCTTACCTGTAACTCCAGTTCTGTAGTAGGGGTATCTCTGTTATAGTCGTAAGCGCCCGCCCTCCTCCCCATTGGAGAAAGATGTTCATGTACTGAATGCTACAGGTCTAGCTTTATACGCCTCCAAAAAGAACTGAAAGTGGAGGACACCTGCTGTGCATTCTGGGATACTGAGAGTTCTAGAAAGTTTTCTTAAAGGCACAGTATCCCTTTTTGAGCCACATAATGGCAGCCTATGGGGCTTGTCTGACCACCCCTTCCTCTCTATCATTCCAGAGGTTTCTTGGTAAAAGGGGAAGTTTCTCTAAGGAAACTTGGCAGGCTTTGCTGAATATGGTATTGGTGGAATATCTAGTTGAAGTACTGGACAGTGTAGCCTAGCAGGTATAGGCTGCATTATTTGTCTTTAAATTCTCTCTTAAGTGTCTATGCAGGACTGCACAAAAAGACAGCTTAAGAGATTATTTTTGATTGCTCCGGGGTCCCCGCACATTAGCGGGACTATTCACTAGATTATGACTATACACAGAGATCCCCTACTACAGAACTGGAGTTACAGGTAAGAAACTACTCCTTCTTCCCACTAGATTATTAATATTTTTGATTCTGTATTTTAAACCTGTCTGGTTGTGGCCAAGACTTTCAGTTGATGGGAGTACCCATAGTACATAGGTCACTATTTGGGATTGGGCAAATGGGATATAGGGATACGGTGCACTTCTGTCTTCAAATGACCTTTCCAGAATTTTAGAGACAAATGGTCTCAAAGTCCTGGTATCATGAAGAATGGCCACATCCAACAGGACCGTATTCTACATCGTATATTTAAGAGCAAAAAAACTTACCATTCATCTAGGACTGGAGGTTGCCAAATATAGACTCCCACAAAGTTTATGGTGGTACCTGGGATGTTGGAATGATGCAGACTTCCCAGAACTCCCAAAATGCTCATATACAAGACTTAAACTTCTTGGTCACACAGATGCTCTTGAGTCAATTCTAGCCAAGGTGTTTTGCTACGATTTTATGGCTCCCAAGTGGTTCACTCCCTCGAAATTACCTTCACTGAGACTTCAGTCAAATGCACCTTGCTCTTCTTCCTCCATAGGAGGGCACGCTCCTTTGTGCATACTTAGCACTGCAGCTTCTTCTTCTTCCAAGTCCGGCTGCAGCAGCAGGGCTTCTTTAGAGTCCTAGGTCTATTTTTGCCAGTAGAGACAGTGCAACTTCCACTGTCCTCATTCAGGAAAATGACTGAATTGGTGCAGAGTCTGTTTCCGAAGTTGAGATGAAGGGTACCACAGATTAAATGAGACCAGTATTTAAACTGCTTTGGGAGGCCCTGATGGAAAGCCAGGGCAAACCAGATTATTAGCTTAGTTCTTAATAAAGATCCTGTCCACATGGAGTACATCTTTCCTGGCTTTCTGGGAAGGCAGTGTAAGAGTGGGTGACAACCAATTAAGTTATGTTGATTCCCTTTTGATCAAAACCAGACTCTTTCGGGCAAGTTTCCCCCACACCACAGCACAACAGTAAGAATAACAAAACCATGAAGGAAGGAGAACTCTAGGACTGTGCCTATATATATATATTCCAAAACCCACCCGAGGCCCATACTGGGCCTCTAGGACACAGACCCTGGAACAGCAGCAGATATGTTGACACCACAAAGAACAGACACAGCCCAAACAGGAACTACTGTTAAAAACAACTTGCAATGTCTGCAGCCAACGCTAGATGATAGTGTGTAAAATGCAGGATTCTGCAGTAGCTCCATCTGCTCCAATCCAATAATTATAAATACTTAACTTTTTACAGCACCAATCTTTTCTGGATTCTCATGCTGTGCATTATTCTTCCGTCTACTGATTGACTCCAGAACGATCTCCTTTTGACCCTAGTCCTCTTTTGAATTTATTTATTTTGTTGTTCGTTTGTTCTAAGCTTCTACTTCTTGATGTCATGTCCTTCCGTGAATGAAGTCTGACATATGACCCAGAAGCACTTTGACTTGGTTGCCATCAACAGACTGTTTTTTCATTGTTTATCTGAGAAGCACAGTCTATAGCACTAGTGCTACTAGTGTAAGAAAACAATATTTTACATTGAAAGATCTAAGAGGTTTTTTTATCGGATTACTGACTGGCCTCAAAGCAGGAAAACACTGAGAAACCGAATAACCATGAGATTTTTCAAGAACAGCAAAAACCGCCACATGGGTCAGAGAATGATCAAGGGATACAGACAACACCCTTTTTCGATGTTCCCACTGCCCACCCCGACCCCACTGTCACCACATTTCACACAGCAGGACAGTCATGACATTTGCAACATTTGCCTCTTGACAGATCACAAGTTAAGAGGGGTGTGCTGAAGGACTCAGACTCCAACATAAGCTGGGTAACACACCAACAGTGCACCAACCAGAGAGCAGAGCCGAAACATTCAGACACTAAAGCATGCAAAATCAGCCTTGACGCCTAAAACTTCATCAAAGGCGGGTAGAAGCTGGAAGAGCTGCACTGGTGCAAGCATAAGTACACTGGAGGAGACAGGCCCTCTGAACTGTCCTCTACACCAAAAGGTGATTGATAAAGAGCAACGGAGAGGGATAAATAGCCTCGCAAATGGGAGTGTTCAACGCAGAAAAGAAAGCCTGATACAGTTAATAATGACCAAAAAACTCTCAACGCTGAAAGAAAGAAGTGACGCCTCAAGGCCAAAATGGAGGCCCTAATGAAGAGAAGGAGGGAGTTTGATTATTCCCTGAAACCTTACCAAATTGCTCTGAAAGCATTGAAAGAGGGGGTCAGCGAACACGGCCTTACAAAGTTAGATCCTCTTGCTACACCAGAACGTCAGAAAGAGGTTAAGGTGGAATTCCTATAGTACGAAGACAAAACAGAGGATGGCTTAGTGGAGCACGAACGCTCCCAGAGATGAGAAACCTACAGGTGTGGAGGAGTGTGGCTCACTGATTAGAGCGGTAGACCCTGATGCAGAGGTCTGGCCTGGGACCAGGGTTCAATTCCCGACGCGGCAGGGTCCTGAGCCCAAAAATGTCCACGGACTCGATAATTCTCGCCTCGGTGCCTACTCTAATCATGGGGCCCCACGCTGCAAATCTGGGCAATAGCTTGCTTAATCTCCACTACGGCGGCCCACCCGCTGCGGGATGCCTGGCTTTCACCTTGGGGATGCCCAGTAGGGGTTATCTCACAGGGAAAAAGCCAGGACGGGTTCCCAAGGCAAGCGCCTTGATGCCTTCGGGTGATACGTGCGCTATATAAGTCGCAATACATTTACATTTACAGGTGACTGACAGGCACTCTACCCAACACATTCTTCTCTCCCCTGACTATATTTGAGTCTACAATACTATAATAAAGAGGGCAACAGATACTTGTGGAGCAATTGCAAACCACAGTGCACTGCCAAACAGATATGCTCCTCCAAAATTCCCCCAGCAATTGGACAAAATTGAGAAACTCCTGCTACATCTGCCAGAGAAAGATAAGAGGGCAAAGACAGTGATTCAAGCCCGCAAGAACATTGCCAACACCTGCCTAAAGCCCTCACTTGTGTACCCAGAACTCTGAGGAGACGCACCTGGCTGGGTCTGGTTTTAAACCAGCAGTACAAGCATCCGATCAAAAAGCCCTTTGGCTGGAGATCCTGTTCTGCAGAATGGTTGGCGATGCGTTGGAGCACATGAAAATGAAAGATGAGACTGTCAAAGCAATGGGGGCTTTACAATACGAATGGCTTTTTTACAGAGGAATTAACCCCAGGAGAACAACACCCACACGGGGGGGGGAGGCAGCGTTCATTTAACTTCACACGCCTCCTTCACTCTGCTTAGTGGTCAACCAACAAGTGCAATGTCACAATGGCAGTATAGGTCACCACCACAACTCTCCTTCCGAGGGAGGGCCAGATGAAGGGGGACTGCCCGATAGTGTCAGGACCCTCTAACAAGTGACTTAACAGAGTCCCATATATTCAGTTGACAAGTAGGATGAAGAAGTAGATTCTGCAGTGGATAAGTGTGGTAGGTGGGTTATTGCTAAAACTAAATTGCTGGGTAATCTAGTAACTTTGGTGGGATACTATGGTACGAATTGTTACAAACCAGAACCACTAAAAGCAGTTTTTACCAATATGCTGGATTTCCCAGAACCTATAATTATGGCTGGGGATTTTAATATAGTACTGGATTTAAAACTGGATAAATCTAAAAACAGTAGAGCTGTGGCCGCCCCAAATCACGTATATATCTTCAGACGACGATGAAGCATACTGGGCTCTGTCATTTCTGGAGAGATGGGACTGGCCTCACGCTAGGCGCTTCTTATCATAATCAATTTTAGATCCATGTCTGTAGTTCTTATTATTTCTTGGTTAGCTTAAACCTGAGAGAGGCAATCCTGGATATCGGTTATTTGAATGCCCACCTGTCTGATCACTCTGGGGTCACTATGGAATTGGAATTAAAAAGTAGGCATTCAGGGAGAAATTGGACTTTTCTCTCCACCATAGACTAAATGAGTTATCTGCGCAGGGAGACAGAAGAATTCCTAAATTAAAATAAATAATAAAAAAAGGCCTTCCCAGTAAGACACCATTCAGCCACTGACAGAGCAAGCTTACCTCTACCAGAAGGGTCAGCTTCTGACAGAGCAGTAGGAAAAATTATGGGCCTGATGGCACTTTGTTTTCCTCTTATTCACCATGCAACACGCCACATAAAACCACTTCAAGAGTACTACAGAAGCAATGGTCAAAGGCAATCTGGATTTGGGAGGATCTAGTGGTTATCACAGAGTACACAAGGAAATATTGCAGTGGATTGCAGATATTACAGTGAGCCGGCCCTTAAAACTACTAACGATCTCTGTAACAATCAAAACACATGCACCCCAAGAGGGGTGAGAGTCCTCATAGGGAAACCAACCATCAGGGCCCATGAAGCCTAGAGGAGGCGGTAACGCATCTGTGTCTTAGCTCTCAATATTGTCTTAGTCCTCAAGACATTCCAGACACAGGGTGGGGAAATAACAGTCCAAATTCAAATAGACAACATGGCCACTATGTAAAAAAAAACTGGGGAACTAATTTAACATGCTTTCTAGATTAGCACAGGACCTATGGAAGTGGGCAGTCTATTAAAGGATGGCACTTATGGCGATACACCTACTTGTGGTACAAAACACAGAGACAGACAGGCGGTTTGCACAGGTGGAGAACATCTTTTGGACTAAAGATAGACTTATTTGCAACTCAGGAGAACGCAAAGTGCTGAAGCTTCAAATCCGAGTAGCCACAGCACTTATCTAGAGGGAATGCCCTATCGATGCACTGGTAAAGGAAATTTGCATATGCTTCTCCCCCAATATTGTTAATGCCACTGGCGATACAGAAGTAAGCGCAAGCTAAGACTGACCTGATCTTGATGGCAGCCTAGTGTGCCGGAAAAACATGGTTTTCTGGCTTGGTGGAAATGGCACAAGGCTGAGTCCTGAGATTGACAAGTGGACCTAAATGTGTTTGGCAGTACAAGGGAAGGGATAGGTATTCTATTCAGCATCAGCCACCTTGAGCCTAGCAGCATGGTATTCAAGGACATTGAGTTTGCCCACTTAAAGCTGCTGCCAGAGCGATTTAAATACTTGAAGCCAGAAGGCCAACTACAAGAAAGTGTTACATAACGAAGTGGTACAGATTCATACATTGGTGCAACAGGAAAGGAATTGATAAGGGATGGATGCAGGATACTGCAGTAGTCTGGAACCTTGCATATCCACTACAGTCTTCTATGCTTCACTGAAGGTACACTTAGCAGCCTCAGTGGCATATACAAGGAGAGTAACAGAGACCAGTTTCTTCACCACACCAGTTATGGAAAGGTTCCTGGATGGAGCAAAGAGAATTGCAACCCTCCCAGGGTCAGCTGCAACAAACACGAGGAACTGTAAATGGGTGTTCACACAACTCATGAAGCCCCCCCTTTGAACCCTTGCATAATGTAGAACTCTGACATCTAACCATTAAGACAACTTTCCTAATTGCAATCACTTCTCTACAAAGAGTTAGTGCATTGCTGGCTCTTACTACGTAGAAGACTTACCTATAGATATAAAAGGTCAATGCGATAATGAGAACAAATCTACAATTTATCCCTAAAATGGCATCACACTTCCATATAAACCAAGGTATACGTTTGCCCGTGTTCTTCTAGCAGCCCAAAACACCGGCGGAAAGGGCCTGCATACATGGGATTTTAGAAGAGATGTTCTGTATTACAGGGGAAAAAAACACTACCTGTCCTTTTATCTCTTTCTCCAAGGCAAGCAACGGCTCCCTAGTAACTAAAGGAACTAATGCAGGATGGGTATGACAGACAATCCAAATGTGTTACAAATCTGGAGGAGTTTCATTGGGAGAAAAGCCAAGGGTACACTCAACAAGGAAAAAAAGGGACCAACAGTCTCCTTCATCGCTAACGTATCTTCAAGTGACATCTGCATGTCTGCCTCATGGACTTCTGTGTACACCTTCAGAAAGCATTATGGCTTGAACATACATGTTAATAAGGAGACTCGGGTGAACAAAGTATTAAAAAGTCGGTTTGCATACCCAGCCTCCCAACTGAAGAGGATACCACTAAAACATCAATTCACAGCATGTGAATCCAGAGCAGTTTCACTGTGCAAACCGAAATGTTTTGTTGTCTGTAGAAGTAGTTTTGCAGCATGAAGTTTTCTGGATTCACATTCGACCTTCCCACCTCCTCGAAATGAGGTGAATTTGCAAATGTGAAAGTTTAAGTTGTAAAGATAAGAAGATGCAACCGGACATACCAGAAGATTGCCCCAGAAGAAAAAAGAATCTGAAGATGGTGAAGCACATCAGAGGGTTTCCAGTGCATGCGTCTGTCATTTGTACTGCACACTGGGTTCGGAGGAGAAACGACCCCAGTTAGGTGATTGTTTTTTCTTTCTGTGAGGTGGGTGGGTTTGAAGGCTGCCACCACACTTGTCGTGCAGGTAAAGGGGCCTGAATCCCTTACTACAGTCGGCTGCCCTCCACCATTGGCCTTCTTTTGGCCCGTTATGAAGGAGTAGTTGCCACCTTTTAGCTATGGATAAGACTACACATTTGGTCACACCCATTGCCAGTATAGCTAGGGGCTATAACATTCCTCAACAATGTTCTGATGCTGTCGGACCAGAGAGTCTGTAGGTGAAAAAACATGTCAGCCTAGACAAATTCCAACAGAACATATGGCATAGCTTCACCAACTTTGGACAGATATTAGTCTACCACAGCAGTAGCGAGGCAATTCAGCCCTCAAGACATTTACACATGAAACTTTAGTGCCAAGCAGCGCTTTCTTTCACAGTATCCTTTTCAATGTTGTCATGTAAGTGGTAATCTACACCTTTTTGAGACCCCAGGATAGAAGGGGCAGGCTATGTACTCTCACTCAAGGCGTTTTACCTTCATAGATAAGTGGAACAACTGTAAAGACAGGTAAAAACGGGGCATGTTTGAGTGTTTAGAAGAGCATTGTAATGTAAAATTAACTTGTAAAGCCCTCTGTTGCCTATAAAGGTGTACTGCCACTAAGGATTACCTGGAGATTAGCTGTTCGAAGAGTCATGAGGATGCTCTTTTAATCAAAGTTTCCATTGCTTGTATAGAGCCATGTTTTCAGGGCCTTTGAGCAAGACACAACCTGTGGTATGGAATGCAAATGTGGCTGTAACAAGTTCCAGACTTTTGTAGCATTGACTGAATGAGCTCAGCCTTCCATCGTAGACCTTTTGACTCGAGGAATCATAAGAAAGTTGTCAAATCTAGACCGAAGTGGTTGCATTGTATAGAATGACAAAATCTATCTTGCACATAGGTGGGGCCTAGTTTATTAAATGCTTTAAATACTAAATACATTCAATACAATCTTTTTGGGGCTTGACAACCAATGCAGAGAGTTGAATGCTGCATAAGAGTGTCTGGGAAGCTGAAGGGCCAGTCTGGCTGCCTTAATCTGGACACAGTGCCGCTTCATCAGTCCCACAGTACATCCCAGAGAAAAGGAATTGCCATGGTTCTAAGCAACTAGGAATTTTGGCTTGTGCCAGTAAAGGACGAGTATTGGCTAGAAGATATGAGAGAATTTTTCTCAGCTGCCTCAAGAAGCGACAATAAGTCAAGGACAGATGATGGACCTCCTCATTTAAAGCCAACTTGGACTGGCTCACAAGACATTGGGTCAGAGACCGTTCAGGAGAGAGGAAATATTTACGGTCAGAGACAAACATAATTTCCAACTTTTCAGAGTACATTTTAAGGCGGTATCTGCTGACCACCCTGGCACTGCTAATGTACACTTGCGTCTAGGGTGATCACAAGGTGTTTATCAGTCAGCGTAATTTATAAGAGTAGGTAGGACAGAATGCAAGGCAGATGAAAAATAGCTTGAAAGAAATTGGATGAGTGCAGAAGTGGCACTGGGACAGAAGTTTCAGCGTCCACACATGTACGGTGTGGTGGGCCTTCAGCCGATTGTGCTTGCTCTTGGTTTCAGAACACAGAATGTTCAGTTCTGTGGGGACTTCTTGAAAGGAGGGGACGTAATAGCTTCAAAAATAGCAGCTCCTATTTATTTATTCATACTGCTGACTTTAGGGCACTTGCTTGTGATACAAACGCCACTTCGTAGATCTGGGTCTTTTCAAGTCATGGATTACGTTTCCTGGTCTAATCCCTGATACTACATGGATGTAAATATCAGTAGCTTTGGAGAGTTGTCCACCCATGTCCATTTGTTGCTGAGCTCTGTGCTAGATTGTCTTGTCCTTCGTGAAGCCCTGACCGACCCTTGTCCACACCACATCTTCAACAAAGCAGACTCCATCATCGCACCCCATCTTCGCGATGTCATCAACTGTTCCTTCAAATCCGCTACCTTCCCGGAAAGCTGGAAACATGCCGAACTCAGCGCCCTCCTGAAGAAACCCACAGCAGACCCCACTGAACTTAAGAACTACCGCCCCATCTCGCTCCTCCCTTTCCCTGCCAAAGTAATCGAGAAAGCCGTCAATAGCCAGCTTGCCACCTTCCTTGAAGCCAACAAATCCCTCGACCCCTCACAGTCCGGATTCCGAGCCAAACACAGCACAGAGACCGCCCTTATCGCAGCAACAGACGACATTCGAACTCTACTGGACAACGGAGAAACAGCCGCCCTCATCCTACTTGACCTCTCTGCGGCCTTCGACACAGTCTGCCTTGCACCCTCATACAACGCCTCAATAACGTCGGAATACAAGGGAAAGCATTGGACTGGATCATCTCCTTCCTCGCTGGAAGAACTCAACGAGTCCGCCTCCCCCCCTTTTAAATCAGAAGCCACCGAAGTCATCTGCGGCGTACCACAAGGATCATCACTCAGTCCTACCCTCTTCAACGTATACATGAGTCCCCTCGCATCCATCGCGCGCCAACACAACCTCAACATCATCTCCTACGCCGACGACACTCAGCTCATCCTATCCCTCACCAAAGACCCAAACACCGCCAAAACCAACTTACACGAAGGAATGAAAGAAGTAGCCGAATGGATGAAGAGCAGCCGTTTAAAACTAAACTCAGACAAAACGGAAGTCCTCATTTTAGGCTCATCCCCCTCTGCATGGGACGACTCATGGTGGCCACCGGCCCTGGGAACCGCACCCATAACTACGGATCACGCAGGTAACCTGGGCTTCATCCTTGACTCCTCCCTTTCGATGACCAGACAAGTAAACGCCGTCTCATCATCTTGCTTCAACATCCTACGCATGCTCAAAAAAATCTTTCGTTGGATCCCCACCGAAACAAGAAAGACGGTCACTCACGCACTGGTCACCAGCCGACTGGATTACGGAAACACCCTCTACGCCGGAACCACAGCCAAACTACAGAAAAAACTCCTACGCATCAAAAAGCCTCAGCCAGACTCATATTGGACATCCCTCGGCAAGCTCACATTTCCGGCTACCTGAAAGACCTCCATTGGCTCCCCGTCAACAAGAGAATAATGTTCCGTCTCCTCACCCACGCACACAAAGCCCTCTACAACCTAGGACCTGAATGCCTCAACACGCGATTGTCCTTCCACACCCCCTCCCGCCAACTACGATCGTCCAATCAAGCCCTCGCCGCAATTCCGTGCATCCATAGATCCACCTTGAGGGGGGAAGATCCTTCTCGTACTTAGCGGCTAAAACCTGGAACTCTATCCCCACCCACCTCCGCCTTACACAGAACCACCTCTCCTTCAGAAAGCAACTAAAACCTTGGATTTTCGATCAGTAAAGCACCCCCCTCCCTCAAGCGCCTTGAGACCCTCTGGGTGAGTAGTGCGCTATACAAATTTCTGAACTTGAACTATCAGTTGGGAAAGTGATCCCTGTGACATTTGCGGAGACGGGCAAAAGATGTCTGAAAACAAGATCTAACGGTTGCAAATCGGACCAAATCCCCAACCATATACCCGACAGGGAGTGGTCTGAGCACTTCAGGAAGCTTTATGTAGGGGATGACGAAACAGATAGTATAGGGCCCCCAAGCGGCTTTATGGCAGCCGCTCCTGCTCAGGGTACTTTCCCTAGGATAGAGAAGAAGGAGGTGAAGGCTGCTATTAATAAGATTGTACCCGCTAAGGCCTCGGGACAAGATGGCATACCGGGTGACCTATTTAAAGCTAACGTTGAGGATTGGGCCACCTTTTTTGTACTCCTCACTAATGCCTTGTTGGAAGGTTCACCAGTCCCATATTCTTGGAAGGGGGCCAAAGTAATCTCCATTTATAAGAAGGGTTCCAGGGGGGACCCTGCCAACTATCGGCCAATAAGTCTCATAGACGCCGGACAGAAGTTGGTTGGTAGTTTTCCTGGAGAGGATCCTTTCATGGGCAGAAGAAAATATCATCAGCTCAAAGTTCCAGGCTGGCTTTAGGGCTTGTACAAGCATGATAGACCAGGCATTTAGGTTGGCACTTTTGCATTGGAAGGTGGTTACCATTGATAAAGGCGGTCTTTATTTGGCGTTCATTGACTTAAAGACCGCCTTTGACCTGGTCCCCTGAGACCGCCTATGGCTGTTCCTGCAGAAGATGGGGATCCCTTCGCCCATTTTGAACCTCCTGGCCCGTATGCACGATGGAAACTACGCCCGCATTAGGTGGGGATCACAGGAGCAAAAAACTGATAAAATTCCTGTGAGTAGAGGCGTCCGCCAGGGATGCCTACTGGCACCCACACTATTTACGCTTTTTGTGAACGGCGTAGTCTCCTTCCTGCTTGAAATTAATGCTGACGCCCCGGTCCTGGCAGGTAATAAAGTTCCCGCATTACTCTTTGCGGATGATACGCTGTTAGTATCAAAAACCCCTACAGGGTTACAGAAGCTGTTGGATCGCTTCTGTTTGTTTTGTAAGTTGAGGGGTCTTATCATTAACACCTCCAAAACTAAGCTTCTCTATTTCAACCCAAGCATATCGTCTAGATCTACCTTGTCTCTTGATGGGGTGCCATTGGAGCGTGTGAAAGAGTTTGATTATCTGGGAATTAGAATTTCTGATAAATTCAACTGGCAGTTACATATTGATAAAATGGCCCTAAACCACAAACGGGTAGTAGGAGTATTAGGGAGGGAACAGTGTGCATCTAGCACTAGGCCCATTGCCCCTGCTCTGGAAATTTATGTTGCCAAAGCCGTAGGCTGTGCCCTATATGGAGCAGAACTCTGGGGCTTTGGATGTGTAGACGTGCTAGTCACCTCAGAAACCAACTTCTCTCACTCCAGAGGGGCACCCCAACTAAGCCACTTTTGAGTGATCTGGGTCGTCATTCAATTAAGGACCTAATCACTCTGCGTCCTCTTATATTGGGCCCGGTTATGGCGTACTCCAGAGCTTTCCAAGTATGCCGAGGGCCTAAGAGAGGTCATGAACCTCCAAGGATCCCACAAGATCGGATGGTTAACTAATATAAGGAAGCTCCTCTCGGCCACTGGCCTCTTAACTGCTTGGGAGTCTGGGGTAGTGTTATCAAAGGTAGAAACCAAGAGAGCCTTTTGGACATGGGTTGACGATCAAGAGAAGAGGGACCCAAACCAAGGCAGGCTGACTGAGGTATTTCGTCAACACAAGCATACACCTCACCTGGAGCCCTATCTGGACTTTATCACAAAGCCGAGAGACAGGACTCTTTATATCCAGTTCAGGATGGGTACCCTTCCTCTTCGTGATCGTACCAGTAAATGGAAGCCCCCGCACCAAACTAACGCGGATTGTCCAAACTGTGCAGGTGTCGCTGAAAATATCCCTCACCTTTTCTTTGTCTGCCCAATCTATACAAAACCCAGACTGAAATGGCTTAAAATGGCCCCATAGGGAAGATAAGGAACCTTTTACGCCAGCAGGAAGTCGGGCTCTAAAAGAGAAAACTCGGCATTGTGTGGTTTCCGGGGCACGGCCCGCCCCTTTTTACCCGCATTGTTGTTGTTCTTTCGGCTAGATGCAGACTTCTTTTGTCCCACCCTCTCTCCCACAGCATTCACTGTGAGGCTCCTGTACAACACGCTGCTTTTCAGAATCTTGTCCCAGTACCGCCGTATTAAGCACAAAAAGGACCCTTAGGGCAAGGGAGGGGCAGTCACCTAGCAGGAGCCCCTCCCCCCCTCCCCCACCCCCCTCCCCCGCTCCACCCCTACTCCGGCTAGGGGGGCATTCTGGAGGAGGCGGGCTACGAGCTGCCTGTGGAGAACCCATACGGCTCTTAATACATGTACAATTGTCACTATTGCCTCATGTAAGGTAACGTTTGCTTTTGTAGCATGCTCACTTGTACTATTCTCCTCATGTATCACTATTGTTCCTATTTGTCATCAAATAAAATAACTAAAAATGCTTGTCCCTTCGCCCTGAAATCCCGACTCTCCTTCCTTTCTTCTCCAACATTATGCTCCCACCCCCTGCCCCCCCACCCCCGCTCGCGGCGCCGCCAAAAAGGTCCATCAGGTATTCCCCGTGGGACCTCAAACACTTGTTCCCGAGCACCCCATCCACACAGCCGCAACCCTCAACTGAGCCACCAACCACTCAAAAACGGCCCCCCTTCCCGAGAGTCCTTCCCCGCGTCAAAGCCTTCCTGTGTACCCACCATTCTAAAACTTTGCACCCAATTCCTTGTGATTGCCCTCATCCCCTCTGCCAAGTGTCTGTGTCTGTGTCTGTGTCTGTGTCTGTGTCTGTGTCTGTGTGTGTGTGTCTGTGTCTGTGTGTCTGTGTGTGTCTGTGTGTGTGTGTCTGTGTGTGTGTCTCTGTGTGTCTGTGTGTGTGTCTCTGTGTGTCTGTGTGTCTGTGTGTGTGTGTGTGTCTGTGTGTCTGTGTGTGTGTGTCTGTCTGTGTGTCTGTGTGTGTGTGTCTGTCTGTGTGTGTCTGTCTGTGTGTGTCTGTGTGTGTGTGTCTGTGTGTGTCTGTGTGTGTCTGTGTGTGTCTGTGTGTGTCTGTGTCTGTGTGTGTCTGTGTGTGTCTGTGTGTGTCTGTGTGTGTCTGTGTCTGTGTGTGTCTGTGTCTGTGTGTGTATCTGTGTGTGTGTGTGGCTCTGGTTGTGTGTGTGTGTGTGTGTTTGTGTCTGTGTCTCTGTCTCTGTGATATGAGCTGGAAACCCACATCCCACAACCCATTCCTGCAGTGTGAGAGACAGCAGTGTGTGTAAGAGGGAAAGCAGTGTGTGAGAAACAGCAGTGTGCGTGAGAGAGACAGCAGTGTGAGAGACCGCAGTGTGTGTGTTCTAGGGAGAGACAGCAGTGTGTGAGAGAGAGAGAGAGAGACCGCAGTGTGAGACCTTTTATTTATGTTTTGGTTTTTGAAACCTAAATAAAACGCATTGTTATTTGCAATGTCAATAGCTCAACTTGCGTAAATATGCGACCTATTGCATTGAAAATGCAATAGGTCTCGCATTTGCGAGATATTAAGCTATTGGCGTTGTAAATGACAATGCCATTTATTTATCTGTTTTCAAAACCAACACATAAATAAAAAGTTTGTCATTTACAACGCCAATAGCTCTAACTTTTGCAAAGACGAGACCATTGTATTGTAAATGCTTGCTACCCCTTAATCCTAAACTGCAATTTTTAAACCCGATATTCTTTGCTGGGCTATGAGCAGCTGGGCTTTGTTAGGGAAGTGGTGGTCAGTGCTTCGCTGTAGCAACGCCATAATATTTACAAGAAGCATAAGCACCATACACTTCAGCAGTTGGCTTATCCTGTAATAATATTCGAGAGAGCCACTACATTGCTGCCTCACACTTCTATATGAGGCTAAACATATGTGGAGATTTAAATGCGGTCTCCGTCATCAGGTTGATTGACTTGCATGGCACACTGTAAGGGCCGGACTGGGCACAGAAACCGGCCCTGGCAAACTGTTCAGCTGCCCACCCCTGTGGTGAGGGGGAGTGCAGCTCAGCAGTTTGCGAGGGCCGTTACCGATTTTGTTACAGGGGGCCGATATTGCCGACCCCTGTTAACAAAAACGCCCCCACCCTAGCGGCCTACCGGGGAAATGCCCGGTGCCTGTGGTGTATATCTGCTGTTATACAGACTGAAATGTGCTTGTAGCATTTGCATACACGAAGCTGGTCTCATTGCAGCTCTCTTCCTGGCCCTTCGGAGACAGTAGGGGGCAAGGAAGGCACGTCTGTGGCCTGTTCGCTGTCCTTTGTTCGAGCTAGCTGGCATTGCCTCCCTACCAGCCAGTCTGCCGCTCATCAGTAGTATGGCTAATGAGACTGTCTCGAAGCCGCCTTTGTGTGCTCGTGCAGCACGCTGAAGAGACCCAGCGGCGTGACGCATTCATCCTCAGACCTTCCTCCGCGAGGCGCGAGCCGGACCTTTGTCTGATTCATCTCGAGGCGTCGTCAGGACAAATGATTCACCAAGGCATAAGCAGGCTGGTGATTTCTAATCCCAGCAGGAGGCGCAGCTGGACTGGTCTTATTCTGTTAAATGATCGAGGGTGTCTTGGTTCTAACATCTGTTCCCCCAGAATCTGAAACACAAACGTGCTTTATTAATGAAACCAGGCATTGTAGATCAAGCCTATTAGAAGGTGCAAGCTATCTGGTTGCAAAAGATCTATTGTCAATCTACCAAGAGTTTACAGTGGGCTTAAGGACTGCCAATTGCTTACATCTGCTGCTTTCGCTACTCTGATTTGCTTGCTTCTTCTTCAATGGCTTGCCTTATCCAGCTTGTGTTGTGTCCCTCCTCTTGAGCATATATCCTATTTACTTGTGTCCGTCCAATGCTTATTTATTAGGGAATTAACTTTTTTTCTTTTCACTTGCAAACTCGATGAGACTGAACGTGTTTTCCACCCGTTTCCCTTGGGTGTGCTTTTCTTCCCCCCTCGCTCTCTGTTACTGTCTCACCTCTTTGCTTCTCCCCTGCACTGCTTTGTGCGCTTTCACCCCCCCCCACACCCCGTGTTTTACTGGTTTGCACTTGTGCTTCTGAGGTGTCCACTTCCCTCTTGTGCTTTATGTACTTCTTTTCACTTACTACCCCCACTCGCTCCTTCATTACTTCAACCAACAACAATACACCCCTTTTATTTTTGTTTACTAGTGATGTGAATGTCAACTTCCATATTCGATCAGTCATTAAAAAATGTAAATAAATGGCACCTGAGTCACTAAGCAATCTGCGCCTACGTTCTGACACAAATAAATCAGTGGAATGACACGCCCGCAATCGCACCTTTTGTTTTGAAACATCCAACCCTTCCAAAACCAATTGGTAAAAGCAGTAGGTCAAAAAGGCGAGCTCTATTGCCTTTGCCAGTGCTTGTTGTGCTGGTCATTTTACTGACATTTTGGGGAATTAATGAGTGGGGTTGGTGAGACAACCATGATGCCACTCTGGTGATGCAACTGTTGTAGATTTTTTTTCAGTTTTGTAAAAACAACAAGCTAGTGTACCCTCTGCGTTTGTTAAACTTCATCAGAACCTGACCAATATTTGTGAAACTCACATCAATAAGCATGCCTTTGTTGCCATGAGTTTTGTATGTTCTAGTAAAACAAACTGAATTTGGGAGCAGTTAAGCAAATGTCTTGCATACACATGCCCTCTAAGCAGGAACTAGATTTGACAGAAGCAAGTGATGGTCTACGCTGAGTAATCGTCCACACTGACTTAGTGGTACCCTGTAATTACAGATAGGGAGCATAACTGTGCAGAGACAGGTACGACACTTTCACACACTGCAATGTTTCAAAAACGTTATATTTATCATGTAGTCTGCCCTCCAGTTTGCTTCGTATTTAATCAGAACCTGTCAACTTATTTGGTGTACTCTTTGTAGGGTCTGGCCCTTTATGTTGGTAGCCTTTTTTTATATTTTATGCATTTATTTTTGCAGTTATGTTCCATACCACTTGTGTGTGGTACTCTGATACACCCACCTATAAGTTTTTCTCCTCTAGGTTTTTTTTTCTCGCTATCGTTCACTTGTCCTTTAATTTATCATGTTTGAGTCCTTTGTCCAAGTTAAGTAAATTAATTAAAAAAAGTTTCATTCCTGACAGTTAAAAACCTTACAGATGTATCCGTTAATGTGCAATTGTTTGTATTCTTCTTGATCATTGATAAAAATGTTTCTAAGGACAATTGATGATGAACATCTGCTTTGCACCTTTTCTGCAGGCAATAAGTAACAAGGACCAACACAGTATATCATACACACTGTCTCGCGCCCAAACTGTAGTGGTGGAGTACACACATGACAGTAACACGGATATGTTTCAGGTAAGGAACTGGAGAAAATTTGGCTGCAATGAGTGTCTTTCATTTGTTGCAGTGTCCCCAAAGTTACCATGATGCTAAGGTATTATGTACGGGCATGCAATTTTATGCTGTATGCAGCTGCAAATTGAGTTGCATGGCCAACCCAACCCAGGGAGCCGATCTGAATTTTCCAATGGTAGGAACCGAACTATCCTTGGACAGATCATCTGTGTTCGTTTCAGTACAGCGTTTTGTCATAAAGTCATCATCTCTTCGAATTAAAGACCGTTTGTACAAAACTTATGTTTTGATTATTGAAATACATTTTGCATGGTATACTGAACATTGGATAACACATTAATTTTTCAATGTGCCTATATTATTACTGACCCTCATAAATTCAGTTTGACTATCGCCAAAGCACTGAATGTGTAGTTAAATTCATATCACAAGAGGACCTGTTCTGTTAATCTTGACAGGATTATTTTGAATTTGATTTATTATGAGTTAATAATTAACGTTTATGTTGCTCTTTTTTGCTTTTAAATATTTGAGATGATCTTTCCTAAATCAGTTGCCTCTTAAAATTATCCATATTTGTTTGTTGTGAGCTCTGGTAGGACTGGGTGGGTCTAGGATTGCGTTATCGCCGAGCAGGCTAAGAGTGAAGGTTGTAGTTGGATTTCCTGTCTTCTCACGTAGTTCAACAATTTTTGGTTGCTAATTTGTCAGTCTGTTGTGGAAGGTGAAAATAATGTCAGTTGTCTTATTGGGAGGGTACAACAGTGATAAGTGCCTGTGTAGTCTACATTCGGGGAACATCCTTTACAACGGAACTATTACAACGCGGTACCGTTACCACACAAGTTTTACAACGAAAGTCTTAACAACGACTTGCCCTTGAGGGCGCTTTAGGATAGGGAATAGTTTAATTTACTATCCAAAACCTTCCCTACTATCCACGACGACTTGCGTTGTAAAACCTGCGTAGTAGTGGTACACGTGGTAATACCACACGTTGTACCGTCATACATCCTCTGCAATCTTCCCCTTTATGCACCTGCTGTAGCTAATGCTCACACCCAAACTATTTTCCCAACTCCGACGTCAATGCCCCGATATTCCATTTGAAATGTGCACATCTTAGACGTATTATTGTTTCCTGTGCCATCCCTGTCATGCTTCCACTCCAGTGTTGTGCTTTACTTCCGCTCCTGATACTACTGCCAGTGCTGTGCTTTACCTCCACCTCCTTATACTGCTGCTAGTGTTGTGCTCTACTGCCACCAGTGTTGTGCTTTACTTCTCCTCCTGATACTGCCGCCACTGTTGTGCTTTACTGCTGCCTCCTGATACTGCCGCCAGTGCTGTGCTTTACTGCCGCCCCCTGATACTGCCGCCAGTGTAGTGCTTTACTTACGCTCCTGATACTGCTGCCAGTGCTGTGCTTTACTTCCGCTCCTGATACTGCCGCCAGTGCTGTGCTTTACCTCCGCCTCCTGATACCGCCGCCAGTGTTGTGCTTTACTTCTGCTCCTGATACTGCCGCCAGTGCTGTGCTTTACTGCCGCCTCCTGATACTGCCGCCAGTGTAGTGCTTTACTTACGCTCCTGATACTGCTGCCAGTGCTGTGCTTTACTTCCGCTCCTGATACTGCCGCCAGTGCTGTGCTTTACCTCCGCCTCCTGATACCGCCGCCAGTGTTGTGCTTTACTTCTGCTCCTGATACTGCTGCCAGTGCTGTGCTTTACTTCCGCTCCTGATACTGCCGCCAGTGCTGTGCTTTACCTCCGCCTCCTGATACCGCCGCCAGTGTTGTGCTTTACTTCTGCTTCTGACACTGCTGCCAGTGCTGTGCTTTACTTCCGCTCCTGATACTGCCGCCAGTGCTGTGCTTTACTGCCGCCTCCTGATACTGCCGCCAGTGTAGTGCTTTACTTCCGCTCCTGATACTGCCGCCAGTGCTGTGCTTTACCTCCGCCTCCTGATACCGCCGCCAGTGTTGTGCTTTACTTCTGCTCCTGATACTGCCGCCAGTGTTGTGCTTTACTGCTGCCTCCTGATACTCCCGCCAGTGTTGTGCTTTACTGCTGCCTCTTGATACTGCCGCCAGTGTTGTGCTTTACTTCTATTTCAGAGATCGCTTTTCTCTGTTATGCTATGGGCCCAATAACAATCACACTTGTCTTCTTTCTTTGGTCCCTGAAATCATGGAGCAAAACGTTAAGGGTTGTGAAGTCTGCCTCAGTAACGCATCCCAAATAGCTGCTTCAGCTGGGGACTTGCTAAAAGTACTAGGGTGATCCCTGGCGCAGCCTGCTGGGCAACGAAGGGTGAGGCCCTCAAAGCCCAGTCTAGGTAACAGTAGGCAGACGCTGAGGCCAATCGCTCTGTCTTCAGGAGGACTCATTATCCTGTGCCTGTGTTGAAGTCTGTGCTCTTAATTAATGCACTGATTACCCTCCCTCGCTCTGTCTCCAACTGCTTTAACATGGGTAAATGTATAGGTTATAAAAGGTATGCATGAGAGTTCTCATTGACACTGGGGTAAGTGGCCAAACGCAGTCTCCTGCGTCCCAGAGTACATCTCAACGTGCAGTGTTTCCAACCGGATGCCTGTTGCCCCCACCTCAGTAGTACCTCCTTATTTACTCTGTTCCACTACGCGGTCTTTCACCTGACCCCTCCCTTCTGCCATTCAAACACCTAAGGCTGTCTATCCACAATGCATAGTTCCACCTAGCGAGAAGCTTATGCTTTGGGGAGACCCATCAATAGGTATTGTCTTCTTCATACGACTGATCTGGTCCCCTCGTTTCTTATCTCGGTTACTCATGTAACAATAAAAACCTGGTATAAAGTCTGGAGCAATCGTGAAAATTAGATCAACCATGCGCTCTGGATCGCACTACAAGGCGATCCACAGTCCTCCTACAAGGAGTATCTTAAATCATCTTTACAGATCACTAACATGGCAGACCTTTGGCAGTGGAATCTCCCATTTACTGATTTTCTACAAATACTAAAGAAGGCGGAAAAGCAACACTCACTAATGGAGGATAACGCCAAGCTGTGCAAGGGAACCCAAGCGTGAATGGTCTTGCAATCATACACAAAATTGCGAAAGCCAAAAACAGAGCACAGCACCAATATACGTACCAACTGACCAACAAAAGTCAGTAATGTATTTTAATTGTCCAAGTACATCATAAATCAAAACAATCCACATGACAAGAACATAAACAGCATATATTTATTTAAACAAGTTTACACGTAGTTGTAGAACATCCACAGCTGACCCGTGTTTCATTGATAAACTACTTTCTCAAGGCTGTTGACAAAACAAATACATCTGATGGTCTAATTTTTTAAAGAAGCATAATGATACAAGAGGGAAAACTTGCAAACTTCTGCCAATTTCAACATTAGAATATCACCTTAACCTAGTCCGTGCAACACCAAAAATATTTTCGCAGAAAGTGCCAATAGAAAAATAACCAAGAACCGGAGAGACCCATTCAAAGTATAATCTGTTTATGTTCTTGCCATTTGGATTGTTTTGGGTCATGATGTACTTGAGCAATTAAAATACATTACTGACTTGTTGGTCAGTTGGTACGTATATTGGTGCTGTGCTCTGTTTTTGGCTTTCTAGATTGTAAGTGCCTGCAGGAAGTTTCCTTTCTGCACAGGGGGACATTGTCGATGGCACAGTGTTAACATTTAGCACGCCACATGGCATATTAGTATATACTTGTGCTGACTGTTCTCTTGTTCACCATGGCCATCATATTGTTATTACATACACAAAATCACAAGCAGAAACATATTTTGGTCATTCTTTTTCTCTTATTTAAAGTCTACGTTGTTAGCAATACGTTTTGGAAAGCTGCCGTCCAACACAGACCAGCCAAATTGGAGATACCTGAGCCCTCATGTAGCCTTTGTGGTTCACCAACACAGGATTTTATTCATTTACTATGCTTCTGCCCATCCCTAAGCTAGGATTGTCGCAAATTGCTGAAGGGACCATTTAACGCAAGAGGCATTCGTTCCTTTAGAACCGCAATATAAAAATGCCTGTATCCGAATGACACACAGCTTAACTGATGTTTAATAAAATGTTTAATCACGAGAAAGTATCAAAACATGGCTAGTGGCCTGGCACAACGGCACTTTAGAGACAATGGACTGCATAAGCTGCCTACTTTGTAAACCCTGTGCAATTGTGACGCTGAGATTAACTGTCACTTAGCAAAATCCTTTCAATCACCGATATGAGGAAATATCATAAAATGTATATGGGAGTAGCACAATGACACTTTAGAGACTGTCTCATGTCCTCTTTTCCGTTATCCCATGTATTGCTTACCCGTAACTGAATGTTGAGGGAACCTCTGTGATAAGAAACTTTTTAAGCATATATTTTAATGTACATTTTAATGGTGTTCTCTATTGCGATTTACTTGCACATGTTATGGTTTTAATTAACTAAACAATAAAACTTATTCTGATTCCTGTATCACTGCTGCCCTCCAGGTTCATTGTGCGATGTGATTTGAGGGTGGGATAACTAGATATATGAACAACTACTGTGATGAGCTCAGGCCTGCCAAGTATCACGCATTAGGCGTGACGCTAACCCATTTCAGTGTGGTGTTCCCTCATCACCGCACTGAAATGCATTGTCACGCATGTTGTCACTGACCACATGGCTGCCCACTTGACGCCCAGGTGCTAGAGCGCGCCGGCGCTGACATCCGTGTGTGCTCCCCGGGCCGCAGCAGACTTCACTCAATACCAGCGGCAGCTTAACAGTTAAAGATCTGCTCTGCCACTCTCCGACTCAGTGGTTGTTACAATGTTACTTACTAACAATCTGCTGCTGAATTCCGTCCTCAAGTCCTCCTGGAACAGGAAGTGAGGTCGGCGGTGGGGCCAGCCCGAGGACTAGACTGGAGGAGTTGCAGCTGTGTCATCCGGTCGACGCCCGGCGTCCCTTAAACAGTCTTCTGAGACTGTCTGTGTCAAGTGCGCCGCTGCGAGGCCTGCGCAAGAGGGGCATTCATTCATTAAAATCGGCCCGGCCATATTGTTAAATCGGCGGGACGCCGGCACAGCATGATCGACCACCTGCTGGGAGTCGCACTCGGGGTCAGTCAGCTGCAGTGCTGCACAGCCGTGGGGCTCAGTCACGGTTCGTCGAGGCCGCCGGAACCCCTGTGGGCACAATGGCTGAGCAAGTGGTGACTCGCACCACCACCACGGCAGTATTGATCTCGTAGACCCGACTGACCCCACCGGCCAGGCGGATGAATTTGAACCACGCCAGCCCGGGCCGTCAGAGTGGTTCACAGCAGAGTCCTGTCGTCAGAGTCCTGTGAAGCAGATAAGGAGACAGGACAGCTGATCGGCCTGGACGAGTCTATTGCTGGAGGTGTCGGGCGGCAAACTCGCATTACCACGACCGCAGTGACTCAAGGCCTGTGCCTGTGCAGTGTCGCTGCCTTTAATTATGGAGCGCTGTGCCAAAAGCGCAAGGCCAGATATTGGTTAAGCATGTTAACCGTTCAGGGAGCCCGGCAACTAACCTGCTGCCTCTGAAGGTGTCTAGGCACTTGATCTCATTATGGTAAGGGAAGTTTTTTCGAAGTTGATATTGTGACGTATGTACTGAGATGTGCGAGGGAAATTTTGGTGTTTTTCCCGAATAGAAATCCCGTACAATGACTGTTCCCTAAATTAATTGAAAACAAGATCTGTATTATATTAGCTTGTATGCTTTTCCATTTACAATCCTGAAGCACTGTAGCACTGAAATTCGTAACATGCATTAGTGTCGTTCAGCAACATTATTTAATTTGAAATATACTTTTTCTTAAAGAGATGTACTAGAAACTATCTAAAACAGTGTCCGGTATATTTTATCGCCGCGGTCTAGGCAACAGCTGTAGCCCAGCATCAGTCCATAGACCTGAATGTACCTGAACTAATTTTTCTCTCGAGTGCAGCTCTTTTATTCTCTTTCTGTGATTGACGGTCTAGCTGACAGCTCTTACCTGTTTATGTGCTACAGTACATATTTCTTGTGCTTAGGACTTCTCTCCAACGTTACAAATGGGGAATGTTATTTCTGAATGACCATTAGTCTCTAGACACTTTACACATAACTTTTTCTGACTTTAATATTTGTTCCAGGATTTTGTGTTTAGTATTATGCAGTCCTCATCTGGGGAACGGATAAAGAAGTGCTCCTCATCCCAAAACGTATGGTGGACTAATTAAAAAATATATGAAACTCCACACCCCTTTTGTTGCCTGTGTGAAACTTTAACCATTTCTCTTTTGGTCTGTCAGCGTCTGCCATACCTTTGCATTTTCTCATGAAGGGACATACTGTTTAACACACAACAGCACCCAGTGCACTAGGTTAGTTCCCTTCCATTTATAGAGCTTTGCAGCTGTTTAAGATCTCCTTAGAATTTCTTGTTGTTCAAATGGATGTAATTTCCGATATTTATAGGTTTCTCTCATCTTCATTGCTTGATTTGACTCGGTAGAAAGTGTCACTCATAGTCGTTGAAATGTCACTCATTATTACAGTGAAATTATGAAAATGTCACACATAGCAATCTGAAACCTTGGCAGCTATGTGAGCTCTGTACTGCTGCACCTGTGATTTTTTTTTTTTTTTTAATAGTGCTTAATGCCACAATCCATTCCAAAATGTAGTACATTGACAGCTTTAGCATTACCAAATGTAATGACTCATTCTTTCACCTTTTGAGGGTGAAAGTTGGGGGAAGGGCGTTTGACCTTGTTGGGAACGTGTGACCTGTGCGTCACATCAGATGTCAATCCCTTGCCTCACTCGCTGTGCCATTGCTGGCAGATACTTATGTATGTCGCATAGGTAAATCTGGTACTACCAGTCTGTGGGAGCGGATATTGCTGCATATCTAAGTGGACATTATGCAAATATCAACAGGAGCCACATGGCTCCGTTACATTGCTAGAGCAGCTTTCCTCTCTCCAGTCCAAGGTCACTTCATTCTTATCTTGACGAATTACCCCTCGACTCTAACCTCTGTTCCTTCCACTCTTCTCAAGTACTGCAAACAAATATCAGGGGAGACGGGAGGAGGGCGGGGGCTTTCAGATCGCGGTGCTCGACTTTTGGAAGCTCACTTTTCAGACGGGTGGCAGATAAAAAAAAAGAAATATATAAACACGCTCCAACTCCTTGTTTCGCCAAGAATTGCCGCATTCACGGGGATGCTTTCCAAATACTTTATTCAGCAGACAGTGAACAAACTTGTTTCGGCATAACACCTTCCTCGGTGTTCATGACACACCGGGGGAGGCACTTTTAAAAACACTGACTATTGGATGTCGAAATTAAGGAGGGACAAACACCTATCACTATCATAGGCGCCATCTTAGAGTGTTGAATACACCATTGCAATCGATAATGCACATTATTTATATCATGCACAATTGCAGACATGTCACCATGACTCATCGGAATTAAAATAGTCATATCGTAGATACGATAACATTCCCAAGATTAACATAATTCAATCCATAGAAATGAACATGTCATAATAAATTCAATCAAGCCATGTATCGGCCAATGTCCCTTATAAAGCTTTCCCATTAACCATTTCATATCATAGGCAGTGTTAGTTTATAGTCGGAACATGTTCAAAAGTTCATTGGTTATCATAGAAATCAGGTGAATCTAAGCTATATACAAAAATATATACAGAAGTATTTACAGACCACAGGTAGAACGGCTAATTTCATCACGCCTCTGCAAAGATTGAATATCTGCATGTATGTTTATCCATATGTATCCAGACAAGACAGTGAACACAATTTCCATTCACTCATGATCCCAAATGTACAGCTAACTCCTCCCCACTGTTCAGTCCTCCTGGGGATTTGGTTATCAAGTCTATTGTATATCGAGACTCTAGTCTGCGTAATTTTCTCAACCGGTCCCCACCTCTGATGTGGACTAGGACAAAATCAGGGCCATAAAATTGTAGCTTATTTCTATCCATCTGATGTACTTCTGAAAAGTGGCGTGCCACCGGGTATGCTACATCTACCTTCTCAATAGCCCTCAAATGCTCCAGGACTCTGATTTTGAGTTGATGGATAGTGCTTCCTATGTATTGCAGTCCACAGGGGCAAACAAAGCAATATACTGCTTAGGAAGTACTACAAGTAATGAACTTGGTTATAGGTTTCATCTTATTGATTATCGGCAATCTGTAACTTAGAACTCTCCTGCTGTTGGTACATTCCTTGCACCTGCTCCACGGAAAAAAACCCTTTCATATCCTTCAGAGTGTTGGTTTTCCCTGGTATAGCTTCTAGATGACTCCTAACTAGCATGTCTCTTAGTGATTTTGCTTTTCTAAAAGTCACTAACGGATGTGTTGGTATATCATCCTTGATGACGGCATCGGTTTTTAATATGGGCCAGTTCTTTTTGAGCATTTTCCTAAGATAGTTGGCTTCAGATGAGTATGGGGTGATCATGCAGAATTGACTCTTGATCTGTTCTTTCTTTTTAGGCTCATTGGCTGCTAGCAGCTTATCTCTGGGTATCCCTCTTACTTTAGTCAGAGTTTTCGCCAGGTTGTTAGTTTGGTAACCCCTAGCACTGAATCTTGTGATGCATTCTGAGGCTGCCGCCTCAAAATCCTGATCCTTGGAACTATTCCTTTTTAATCTTAAAAGCTCCCCATACGGTATACTCTGGATGAGCTTTGGGGGTAATTGCTGCTTGCATATAATGTTAAATTTCCAGCTGTGGCTTTCCTAAATAAAGCTGTATGCAGGGTTCCTCCTTCCACGAAAACACTCGGTCCAGGTAGTCCACTGTCACTGGACTCACTGTACCCGAAAAGTGTAAGTTATGGTCGTTGTCATTCAGGGCCTTGATGTAATCTTGTGTCTGGTCCATTGTCCCCTGCCATATGATGAACAAGTCATCAATATAGCGATGCCACTGAACTACTCTGCCACCTCTTCTCCCCCCCCCCCCCCCCCCCCTGCTGTGGTTTTGGGCACCTGCTCCTCCCACCAGCTACACAAACGTGTTTGTTGGCTGGTGGGAGTAGTAGGTGGCTCTCCATGTCACTGCAGCCAATCGCAGCGAGAGGCATATTCGAAAAATCCCTCAAAGCCTTACATTTGTAGCCTCTGCCATTCGCAGGGCTTTAACCATTGGGTAATGGTAGCGTCCACTGGAGGAAATAGCAGCCATTGGTGCTTTCCACTTGAAGCGCCCGGCATTACGGTGCGATTACACAGCAGCACAGCTTTCGCAGGCCAGGAAGCCATGAAGGGGCACCGGCTCCGTTCTCAAGATCACTGAAGCATGTTGGGTGTACCCTGCAACACTAGAACATAAAAGCTAGGGACATTCCAGCACTGTCGTCAAGTTTCGGAAGAGAAAAAACCCCCAGAGACTTTTGGGAAGTTGTATCTTATATACCTGTCGTGCTGAATTGGAACTTGTATCTTCAGGTTCCACCTCCGTGTATGTACATGTACCCACCTGACTAGATGTGCCCGGGCTTCCATTGGCGTGACCAACGGCACAAAGATTCCCAAAATCAAAATCTGGGACATACCATAAACCTAGAGGTAGGACTAGACATTAGCAGTGTTCGCAGTCCACAGAAGGCCCACTCATTAACAGAAACAGGTGAAGAAGACTAATGTTCTAACATGGGAGCTTGTGTGGTAAATAACACAAGAGCATTAAATGCACGTTTATAATGTATTATCACCCCTGGAAGGTAAATGGCCTGCTTGGGGGTGCAGCATGATCACCACCGGCCCTGCGCAATAGGACGAGCCAGAGAGACTTCAAGTTTAGAAAACTTGTATTAGTCCGAGCTAATGCGCATCACTTCAGACTGCAACACCAATGACAACATGGAAAAAACATCAGAGAAAAAATAGCACATTTAAATAAAGCGACACAAACTTCAATAAAGTAAACGCATAGCTTCCACAAGCAGTGGAGCAGCACATTGAGGTATCCAAAGGGCATGAATGAAGAGCCCTGCTGGAGGTCTCCCCTGGGGTGGGATTGTTTCCATAGCGTAGAGCACCCGGGAGCTGCACTGCAGAACCCCGAATAGAGAGAGGAGCGTTTAAAATGTAGAGTTGAACCCTTCTGAGCAGGTGTTGGCTGCGGTGAACCTGGTGATATTGAGAGCTGAACCCACACTCCATATACTCGAGTCTCACTCTTAATGTGTGAGACTTGAGGTCTGCGTTTCTCTCATCTACCCCAGCACCTGCACACGTCACCCCGTTTTTAAAGAGCCATGCCGCCACAATCTGAGAATTAAAATATATACCAGGACAATAGCAAGGTGGCGACACGCAGGGTGGGATGCATTGCACTCCTACCTCCGCCACATTTGCCTCCAGGTTGTCGGTGAGGTTGAATAGGTGTGTGGGGACCAGAGGAGGCACCTGGGAATACATTTAACAGGACATTGGCAGTTTTCTATAATCACAGCAAGTACGACTTACCGCGTTTCCACACGGAACTGAAAATTCCCCTCGCAGCACTTACCTGGAGGAAGCGAAGAACTCTGGGACCTGTGGTTCCAATGAACTACGGGTTGGTGAGCCAATACCACGATTGAGGGGGCGGAGCGGGCTTCCACCAAATAGGAAGTGTTGGACTATATATTTAGTGACGATGGAAATGCCTCCTGACATTTAAGCATCCGAGGAAGGCCATGACAGGCCGAAATGCATCATGCCGTGAATTTCAATAAAGGTGTTCTCCATCTGAATCCCCCGTCTGGCCTCTGCTCGTTTCTTTAGGAGTGAGTTGTTTTGTGTGTATGTGTATGTATATATATATATATAGATAGATAGATATATATAGATCTATATATATATCTATATCTCCTGGAAACTTGAACCACTTCCTGATTTCCGCCGCGGCAGACAGGCGAGGAAAGACACAGACCTCCGAGGTATTTTCAAGTGGGCAAGATGATTTTATTTGCAAGTGACCCAAACACAACGCGTTTCAAGCCCGTAAGCCCTTGTTCACGTGTCATAAGCGAAAACACCATCTACTACTTTAAAGTGAGTGATACCCCTCCCAGTTGTTGACATCACAGGTCACATGGGCACAGAAAACATACTCCTGTGGCTGCACAAAACGTTTCGTAGTTATACATTGTTGAGGCAGATTAATATAATATGACACAATGAATTTTTATACACATGCTTTAAAAATAATTTAAAAACATGTAAAGTGCTAAGTGTCAAAGTATTTATAAAATAATAAATACAAATCGTTTTAAAAGTTCTCATTGGTTGGATAAATCCAAGACTGCCTACATAGTGACAGCCTCGATGTTTTGATATGACCGGTTAAATCCGATAATTATTCATTCAACCAAAAGAAGGCCTGTCAGTCACGTGTACTAGATGACATGTACTCAAAATTGTCTCAATTCTAACATCATTATTTCTATGTACACATGTAAATGCTATAGGGAGAGGCATTGTGCAAAAGTGCATATATTAAAATCTATAGTGCTAGTGTAGATAGTATAAATTTCTCAATAAATCAAATGCTAATTTCAGGTCTAACCATCTGTTCACAAGAAAAATATGGTTCCAATTCATACAGGGTTAACAGCCAACATTTGATCCTAAAAACATTTGATTATATGTAAAAAATATAAATACATTTTGAGAAATAAATATATATATATTTTTTTTCAAAACTCTCTGGAAATAAAACAGGACACCTATATAATTAGCGGGATTTCCCGGTACTGACGTCTATAACCCGGGATTTTCCGGACTCCTAAATGACCGTTTAGTTTACCGAGCATTACGTTTGTAAGGGGAAACTATTCGGATTTAGACACATTTTGCACATCTTGTGCCGAGATGTTACTCGTTTTTTTCTGTTTCACATCAAAATTTAGGTGTGCAGAAAGCGAACACTGAGTTTCCAGTTCTGCAAACATTTACATTTCCAAAGTCACTATTTCATCCGACTTGCTCCCTCTTGTGGCCTTTAATAGAAAGGCACCTGCTGGACACTGGAAACAAACTTCGCTTTGTAATCATTCGTCAACATCCATATTTCTCGAGCAGCATGACGTATTTATTGTGCTTTACTACACAGCCAACCTCTGCTACTACCTTCTTGATGCGTGGAAGCCCAGGGCCGGTCTGAAAATAAAGCAAACCTGCCCCGCACTGCCGAACACAGTGACCAGAAATTCACACTGGCGGCATTGTTGGCTTTTTTCAGCCCCTATCAGATGGCAATTTAGCCAGCAGCCTTCGAGGACCCCCTGGACGCCCCTGTTGGAGTTAGCCTCCGTCACCCAGTGAACCTGGCTGGACCGTGTGCGTTTTTAATTCGATTCAGAGATATTCGTCTGCCTTGTCGTATTTTCATTTAATCCTACTTGACATCTGTGCTACTTCTTCGAGGTATTTGTAGCAGTTTTTGTGACGTAACGCTGTTAAAGTTTCACCGCGTCTGGGAAAAGGAATAGTTCAGTCAGTTCAATTGTGTTTTTAAAACTGACAACGCAACATTTTCTCGTACTCTACAGGGGTAATTTGACTGTCTACTACACCTTCTGATTCAGTCATTAACAGGGTCGGATTGGGATCACAATTCGGCCCGGGCACGGACGAAAAAAATGGCCCACATTCAAGAGGCGTGGCCCATATTTAAGGGGCATGGCCCACATTCAAGGGGCGTGCCCTTTCATGAAACACCATTTGCACAGACAAGGAATGAAAGTGGGAGGATACTGTTCTTGCACACGACACAGGGCCAAGGTGACAATGGCCTACATGCTGAGCAACTAAAAAAAATAGCAAGGCCCCTTTCTGTCACAAAATTATTCCAGCCCTCCAGCACAGGAGCACCTGAAAAGCAGCAAAGCCCCTGCTATTACTAACCTACTTAGCCCTCCCCAGACCTTCAGCTCAGGAGCACATGAACAGAGGTAAGGCCCCTGCAATTAGTAAATTAATCAGCCCTCCAGGCCTCGGGAAAATGTCCTGGCAGGGGAGCACAAAACACAACTTTCTTGGTCATCCAAGGTAGCCAGGTAGCCAGGGGGGAGGCTGAGGTGAAGCTGGTGCATGGGAAGTGGCTTCCCAGTGTGTTCTGGCAGTTTGAGTGTTTACCATTTACTGTAGTATTACCCTTGTACCTGTGTATGGTACCCTTTTGTAACTTGCAAACGTCACTTTTCTCTGGTATCACACTGTATGCTACCTCTCACCTTCGTTTGCTTTAGATACTTGCACAAGTGCCACCATTGCCTATGTAACGTTTGTTCTTGTGCTGGAGTGTCTGCCATTTATTGCAGTATTATACCTCTACTTGTACTCTGTACGCTTTTGTAACCTGCACACATATCACTTTTTCCTCCTGTAATGTACCGATTGCTACTTCATGTATTTTGGTTGCTCACTATTGTCACTTTTGATTCATGTAACTTAACGTTTGCTTTTGTAATTTGTCCAGTTGTAATTTTTCTCCTCATGTATTATTGCTGTTCCTAGTGTGAAGCGCTCTGACACCTTCGGGTAAAGTCCGCGCTATATAAAATCGCATAAATAAAAAAATTCCAAACATCACCTGGCCCCCACAGCAAGACCCATTCTTACTCGCCCACTATGCCCTTAATGTGAAGGGCTGTGGGCGAGGTGTTAATACTAACACTGTTTCTGGGCTGCATGGGCCCCAGGGGGGCCGAGGTGATGAGAAACACCTAGCCCCCAGGGAGGCCGATTCTTACAATCAACCCTCCCCAGCCCAGCCTCAGCTTGATTGCTTGGCAGGGCAGGGGTGAAGGAGAGGCCACAGCTGACAATCGCTGTCCGACCGCACAGCGAGGCTGCTTTCATTTTCTCTGTCTGTCTCCGTGCACTCTGTGGGCCGTTTTTTTTTTCTCCCCTTTCCTAGTCCACTCTCTGTGGACTGGGACAGGGGAGAAAAAAACGGCCCACAGAGGGCACTGAGGCACCGGCCCTTCGGCCCATTGCCGAATGCCCGCCTTGCCAATCCGCCCCTGGTCATTAATTAACTCCAAATGTGCCTGTGGAGTGGCTACAAATAGTTCAAGGTAATTCAGTTCAATTCTGTTTATTCACTGACTTGCTCCTTGCATTTAGTATTTAGGTTCGTTTGTGTCCCGTGATAGCACTTTTTCCACATCCAGTCTTTCTGATTCATCACCGGTGCGCTGGAATAAAAGGAATGAGCTGCAACCTTTCTTGTATCTCGCATGTGTAAATTCAGTCTCATACCTTTACCATTAGCAGTGCCCCCACAAACTGAAGTGTAAAGTGGCATCGACTTTTTAGGTCTGGTCAAGGCCTTTTAATTTTTCTAAATTGTGTAGTATACTTACAGGGGGCGTTCAGCCAGCCTTCTTCATCCATTGGTCTGTTATTGTCATTCACATTTTTCTGCTGCCCAACACAGCATTCAGTAGGGGGCAGTGAGTAAGGCCTCTTCCGATAATAGCTAACTTTACAGTGAGGGACCTCCTCCTGCCTTTTCACAAGGAGTACATCCACACCTAAAGTAGTCCACTTCAGTGCCAGGAACCATTAAGGGAATGTGAGCTTTTAAAGATTAATTTTGATTTGCTTTTAGCCATTTTTTTCCCATCTTAGATTGACGAGAGTCCGACCGCTTAACCAACAATAAACATTTTGCAAAAAAAATGACAAAACAAAAGCCTTGCAGAAGGCTGTGACTAGAAATTAGGTTATTTCAGCCGTTCAGAAAGCAACCCACTAGCCAGCAGCTCATGAAGACCCTGTGGATGCTACTGACAGGCAACCTATGTATAAAGAGATTAAAAAAAATACATGAAAAAACAAATGAAGCCTTGACCAAGCAAAAGGTTAGCAGCCAAGGATGCACATTTTAATTTTGGCATTTTTTCCCCCTGTTTCTTTAATTCTTTTAATTTCCAGATGACTAGAGCCCGGTCTCTTTCACAACAATAAAGTTTAAAAAAAATAACAAAACAAGCATTGATAAAGCCAAAACACTTGCAGCCAACTAGAATGTGGCCTAACGGCTAGGGGGTTCTCTATCTCAAATCTAGGGAACGGGGTTCAGGTCTCGGCAATGACGCTCAACAGCCTGTGATTCTGGGAAAATCACTTAATCTCCTTGTGCCTAACAAAAATGAATGTGTCCTTGTGTAACTCAACTGGCACTCTGAAACCTTGGTCAAGTTAGTGGTATACAAAACTCCAGGATTTTTTGTTTTTTGTGCCTTTGCCAGTGCTTGTTCCCTTTGGTAGCTTTTTTGGTCTGAATGCCTTGTGTGTCTCCCACATTTCCTCCACTGTATCGTATGCAAAAGTGTATCCTTTTGATGCTGTAAAGCAGAGGTTTATATTGGCAGGTTGCCCTGACCAGCACTTTCTAGGAAGGCTGTGAACAGTATGTGAATTCAAGCCTCTTAGGATCATCTGTATGTGTCTTTGTCATTGGGGCGCTTACTTCCGGCAAGCATAATACTTGATGTTGCATTGAATTGGCTGTGTACATCCTGCGTTGCGTCAGGGTCTGCGCTTGCGTGATTTTTAAATTCCTCTGATGGAGCTGCTGATGTGCAAGCAACACTTTCTATTTGAGAGTGAGATTCTACTAGTGACGTAGGTGCAGTTGAAGGCAGGCCATTTCCTCTTTTCTATTCAGCAGTTAATGTTCTGTAACTTGGAATGCCCTCTATACATGTCCATTACAAAGGCCTACCACTTCCCGAGCTTTGAATGTTTGGACCAGCTTATACTTTCATTTTAGAATCTAAAGAGTGCGGCACGTTTTTTCTAGTTGAACAAAATACTCCAGTAATTAGTAGGGTGAATGTGTCAGTTCTCACTCACGTGTTCTAGCCCCTGCAATGTTTTATGTAAATAATCAATCCATTAGAACAATCACTTGGTTCCACATGCCCAGCATCGACCGGTTTTGAAATCAAGTGTTGGTAAAATACAGAGAACCTTGGTTTACAGCGACAGCTGTATTCGTGGAATCGCCAATATACAGAGGAATGAAGGGCATTTGGTAAATGGAACAGTAAGTTGCTATTCGAATCCTAGGTGCTGCTTTTTGGCGCAGTCTGCTTTCAGTGAACCTTTTTAAGGTGTGTTCATCCCCTGCTCACTGTGTATATCATGTTTGACTAATTATGGCATTGGCATTCCAGCCCATGCCAAGAATGTGTGCGGGGCACTGTCCTGAACCTTGCCTGTTTATAAAGTCCTGTGGGTGTAACCATTTAAGTGCGAGTTTAGAAAATTTGTATCTCATACATATTAAATGTTTCTTACATTCTTAATGAAGGACCCGGCGGCCTTTTGAAGGCTGCCATGGCAAGTCTTTTTCACACCAGAAGTACGTCTGATGAAATACGAAAACTGTGGGAGACGGTCTGCTGTCTTTTAGCAGTCCAAGTGTCGAACAGAGAAACAAAAAAAGTTCTGATTGTTATGCAGGGGACAACCCCTTTCAGGAAAAAAACCCTCACTCACCTGGAGGTGACATGCTTCATCATTGGGTTCCCTCCTCACACTAAGGCTGAAAAGTCATTGGTGTGGGCTACAACCCCTCACTAAGTGAGGAGGAGCGGAGGTGTTTTAGGAAACTCAAAGAATGGAGTGAATAAGGGGCAGAGTGCAGGAAGGAAGGAAAAGTATAAAACGGTCTATAGAAGGCCTAATGACTTTTATTCCATGGCCTTAAGGGACAGGATTAAAAGGAGGACTAAGGGTTAGCAACAAATATACCCCTACACTAGGTCAACTTGTTTCTGCCCTTTGGTGACCCCAACCAGGGTTCTGGGGCATTTTTTAGGACAAGGTATATAGTTACCCTGCACAATTCAAACAGAAAAAGTATATACTGGCCACCAAATCAGTAGCCTGTTCAGATACAACGTTGGTCCATAATGCTGTGGGTCCGTCTTCCTATATGTTGACGTAGAGAAACCACTCTCCAGCCCATATTGTGACACCACTGTTGCACAGCTTAATGAAGTCTGTGCATCTACTGCGGGTGTCCGGTTGGTGTCATCCAAGGGCAGAAACATGTTGACCTACAAGGGGTATATTTGTTTCTAACCCCTAGCACTCTCTTTTAATCCTGTCTCATAAGGCCACGGAATAAAAGTAATTAGCTGTTCTGTAGACCGTTTTATACTTTTCCTTCCTTCCTGCAAACTTCCCCTTACCCGCTCCACTCTTGCTCTTGGGTTTCCTAAAACACCTCCGCTCCTCCTCACTTGGTGAGGAGTTGTATCCCACACCAATGAACTTGCTCCCTTGGTGTGAGGATTAATCCCAATGATGAAGCATGTCACTGTTGGGTGAGTGGGGGTTCTTGTCTAGAAAGGGGTTCTGTCCTGCATAACAAGCGGACCCTTTTTTTGTTTCTCTCTTCGACTCTTCGACTGCTACCAGATTTCGTACAGTCTCCCTGAGTTTTCGTATTACACCAGTCCTACTTCTTGTGTGATATACTTGCTTAGATAGGGAGCAGTACGTATTTTGGTTTGTGGCTTCTCCCTTTGGATCCCTTGAATGTTTATAATAAAGTTTATTTAACAGTCACGCTTTTAGTTTGACAGGTTATTCTGTGGAAGTTGTCCAAACTTTGCTCGAGCAGCCTAAGTTTTGTCCTCTCCCATATCAACATTTCCATTTTCGTGTGTATTTACTTTGCAGTCTATAGGCATTAAAGCCTCAAGACCAGAGTTTTCAGGATAACAAAGGGCTGAATTTGCACACTTTTGGCGCCCCAATTGAAACTTTGTGTTTGCAAGTAGAAATGATGTACTTTTTGAAACGTAAATTGAATGGATGAAGATGCAGAAATCTGTCAGCACTACAGATTTTTACTTGTAAAGGGCTAGATTTGGAAACCGATGTACCCAGACGAGGGGCTCATGGTTGCCATTGAAGGTGTATTTTTGTTGGGATTCATGAACTTTTCCAGTGGATTTTCTGACCCATTTAACGCCCAAAACGACCAACATAGATGATCAGTTAACTGTGGTTTGGAAGAGTTCCATAAACAAAATGATGTGAGGAATGGGTTCCATCAGAGAAAATTATTTTCAAAGAGGTGGGTATCAATCAATCAATCAATCAAAGCATTTATATAGCGCACTACTCACCCGGAGGGTCTCAAGGCGCGAGGGGGGGTCCGCTACTGCTCAAACAGCCAGGTCTTGAGCTGCTTCCTGAAGGCGAGGTGGTCCTGGGTCAGGCGGAGGTGGGTCCGGAGGGAGTTCCAAGTCTTGGCGGCGAGGTAGGAGAAGGACCTTCCCCCTGTGGTGGCTCTTCGGATGCGGGGGACGGCGGCGAGGGCGAGGCCGGTCGATCGAAGCTGGCGTTTGGGAGCGTAGAAGTTGAGGCGGCTGTTGAGGTATCCTGGGCCTTGGTTGTGTAGGGCTTTGTGTGCGTGGGTGAGGAGACGGAAGGTGATTCTCTTGTTGACCGGGAGCCAGTGCAGGTCTCTGGAGATGTGGTTGTGGCTGGGGATGTCCAGGATGAGTCGTGCTGAGGCGTTCTGGATCCGCTGGAGTCTCTTCTGGATTTTGGCGGTGGTTCCGGCGTAGAGGGAGTTGCCGTAGTCCAGACGGCTGGTGACGAGGTCCTGGGTGACCGTCTTCCTGGTCTCGGTGGGGATCCGCCGGAAGATCTTCCGTAGCATGCGCAGGATGTTGAAGCACGACGAGGACTTGTCTGGTCATGGAGAGGGAGGAGTCCAGGATGAAGCCCAGGTTGCGTGCGTGATCTGTCGGTTTGGGTGCGGTGCCCAGGGCGGGGGGCCACCAGGAGTCGTCCCGGGCGAGGAGCTCAGGATGAGGACTTCCATCTTGTCTGAGTTCAGTTTCAGGCGGCTGTTCTTCATCCATTCGGTACCTCTTTTATCCCATCGTGTAGGTTGGCTCTGGCGGTGGCGGGGTCGTTGGTGAGGGAGAGGATCAGCTGGGTGTCGTCGGCGTAGGAGATGATGTTGAGGTTGTGCTGGCGTGCAATGGCTGCGAGGGGGCTCATGTAGACCTTGAAGAGGGTTGGGCTGAGCGAGGAGCCTTGAGGAACGCCGCAGATGACTTCTGTATAAAGACCTGTTTGCAGATTAGTTCAAACGGAGTGCGCTTGAAGGAATAGTAATACTGCTGGAAATATACGCTAATCACAAATATCCCGGAGTACTTCCAGGCAAGTTTGTCGAACTTCCAGGCAAGTTTGTCGAACACCTTGAAGGCATAAAGCAACCACAAATGCAAATATATAAAACAGGGGAGTTAATTTCTGACGTTCCCAACTGTGTCCCTGGTCTTACTTTCTTGTATTCCAAGACCGTTTCAATTTAATATTTGTGACTTTTTTGTTGATTATTAGCTGCATGTTTTCGTGTCTCCATCTATGTAAAGAAAAATGCATTACATTTTCTTCCTGATAGCCTCATTGCCTTTTAAATCATACCATCCAGTTTATTCCGCTGAAAAATCTTCTCTTTGAAAATTAACTCCTGCCAGTCTAAATATCACCAGTTCTACTGAGAGGTAAACATTTTCTGCTTGGCCCCAAGTTGCAAGAACTGGAATAGATTATTTTCTAAAAAGGGATTTGATTATGCACCGATACGGACTTGAGACAAGGATCCAAACATTGCCTTGATGGAGTATAAACCTGTTTCACCCTAAGCACAAAATAAAGTTGTTTGAGAACGTTTTGCAGTCTGAACCTGTTCTGTACTTGTATGCTGTGACAGATCCCTCCATTTTATTATAACGTGAAGGGCAAAGACCAGGTCATGCTCACTTATTTAATTGACTACCAGTCCACAATGGCATATCGGCCTAAAGAAATATGAGCTGGTCACTCAATCCTGTGAACTCCCATTGCTCCGTGGTAACCTCAACCAACTTTAAGGTCATAAACTTCATATACAAAGCCATCACCATCGGCGCCCAAACCTATCTGGCTGGCAAGCTCACCATCGCAAGTGGCTCGCTGCATATTCACAGCTGGATTACCATCAGATTGAAGGACAAGTAGGTGCAAAAAAAAAAAATAGACTAAGCATCAGGTCTTTTCTGCCTGCACACAAAGGATCTTGAACAATATCTCTATATCCATCAAACACTCCTGTCAACCCCTCTTCAATTTAAGAAAGCAGAAGACCTGTCTCTTTAAAGAGCACTTCATCACAAGACAGTATATAGTCCAGCCTTACTCAGCCACACCGCCAAGAGGCCTAGAGTCACAGTCTGATTGTATCTCTGCTTTCCTGTGGGGTGCTCTGATGCCGTCACCCTGTGTTCTCGCTATTCAAATACCACAAAAATGCATATTCCGTAGACGCACTCTTAAAATTGTTTAGTCCTCCATCTGGCTTGTAAGCACAGTTGCAATTAGTAGAAAGGAAGTGCATAATATGCGGACAATGGAGTTCAAGGGTTTTTTGCCCCTCCAGTCCGTCCAGCTTTTCACTCCTTTCTGCTATCTCAAAACCCCTTCTCTATTCCCACCACTTCTGTTGGGGGAATGCTGCAGTTATTATATCACAAGTGGCACAATATGCCTTCAGGCATGACAAACGTTTAGAATGTGTCTGTTCAGGTTATTGCAAGAAGTTTATCATGAGTTCCAAAGACCAGACTTGCGTGCTATTTGGGAATACCTTCTACCTCTCCTTTTGTTTAAAGTTGAGGTACCAAATTGGTTCAATAGAAGGGTACCCACTATACGAAGGGGGCTAGAGTGTGTTCTACATATACTTTCTTATATTGCAGATATATGGCACTGAGCACCCCATTCTGGATCTCAGATCTTTTGAATTGTTTGCAGGGGATTTTTACCCTCTGTTGTACTTTTTCCATATACTTGTTCCTTCTGTTGGATAATTTCGGCTGTTAGTCAGTTTTGGTAAGGTCCTTTTCTGTTTTCTCTGCTGTTAGCCACTCTTTCCACCCACTCCCACACTTACTTTGTGGTATGAACGAAAATTGCTTTCTCAATGTACATAACTTTCTCCGTACCTATGAAAGCTAGCATGGTTGCGCAGACCTCATCTTTTTTGGTTAGCTCTTTCTGTCCTCTTGTACACTCTGTGCTGGATTCCTAAAGTATGACTAGACATTTAATAGGGCTAATTTGTCCTCACAAATGTGAGGCTACATTATGTGAATATGTGCATCCCAAATAAAAAGGTGATCGACTGCTGTCTGTCTGTACAGCGTGATGACCTCCCATGACTGTTCTTATCGGATTTTCTATGATCCGTTTTCCTTTCAGTAATGAATGACATTTATCTCAGTGTACGTTTACTGTTCCTTGCATGGCCCCTAGTCTTTGCTCCTCCACCATACCCCAGTGTACACAACGTCCCCGTTTGCATAGTGTAGTCCATGTGGGAGAATAACAATTTCTAAGATGCGTAATGTCTGATTAATGGCGTGGGGCTACACAGTGGTCTCTCTGGCCTCCTCTGCCCAGGAGGTCAAGGGAAGAGTCTCCCCCCTTTGTTAGAGCATGTAGCTTGGATACGAGTGTCTGTGCTTGCAACGCCTGTCACTTCAATTATGGGAGTTCACTGTGGAATTGAAAAAGCAAACAGCTAGTCGTTCACCCTGGATGCCCTCGTGCACCTCTGTTCCCTGGCTGTATGGATCGTATACACTGGTGCCGACGGGCCTGTCGGTTTTAAGAGGTGCTCATAAACCGCTACTAGGTGAGTACAAAAAAAGTAATCCGTAATTGAGGGCCGCTAAAAAGCAGGCCAAATGTGTTTTTTACACTTGAAATGTAAAGTATGCAGTTGGCTTCTGATGTGTGGTGTGAAAATCATAGCTGAAAAAACTACCGTAGCGGTTCTTAATACTGCACAAAGATACCAACGCAAAGGGGCCATCAAGGAATCGTTTCAGGTATGTACCATGACATCCTCGACATGTGAGTTTTAAACGCCCGGATCAGCTGCGGGCACTGCGCAGCGCAGCGTAGCGTTGCGTTGTCTGGTCAGGCAGGCGCGTAGAGATGGTCTGCACTGCGCAGACGTCACGTGCCACGAGGGCACCGAGCCTGCTGGCGCGTGGTGCAGTGCTCCGGGGAAATGGGAAGATTGAGATTTAGTTGCAGCTGCGAGCCCTTTCTGCATTTCAGCAAAGAGAGCCGCCGTGTCAAGGTGGTCATTAGGTAGATTGAAGCTGGTGGTTTATGTGCGAGGGAAGGAAGCGGCCAGAGCTGAGTTTCCCTTCGTCGGCAGTGGCCCTTAACGTTTCCACATCGACTAACGAATATCCTATCCGAAACCAAGCGGGTGAGGATTTCTGATCTGAGACCTTTCACCAACATCTGTGGTTCATGGCCTTTCAAAGAACATCGTTTTGCAGGGTCAGAGGGGAATATGTTGGTGTGTTCCTTTTGTTTGTTTGTTTTGCTGGCTGCAAGCTTCATTTAGGAGAGTTCTGATATGAAGTGCACATATTGATTGGCAAGGGAAATTCACTTCTAATTTACCACAGAGGCTTTTCCAATAAAGAGTACTTTATACGAAATGAAAAAATACATTTAACCACTCATCATTGAGCAGTTTGGTTCAGTAACGATTTGATTTTATGACAATTTAACCCGGTGATCCCATTTCAGAACCTATGCACCAGTAAACTAGGCGTAAATGTCTTTCCAGGACTGACGGAAAGAACACCATAGGTCTTGTTAGTGCTTTGGGTATTTTAATTTATTTAAAAAGAATCGGTTACTTCTAATACATGCAATAAGGCAGACACAGCAATTCCATACGTTTTCAGAAGTGATGGTGTCACGAAAAACAATGTCAAAGTCTGGTGAAGGTGTGATCTAGTGCTTGGAGTCCAGTTTGTGTAGTCAGTAAATGCACTGGGGCTCTGTAAGCATACATCTGAGACATGGGTCTTTAGCCAGTATTGGTCTATTGCTGAGCCTTGGTTTGTCATGTACACATTATGCCAGTTTGGCTGTCCAAAGTCGTGAACAGACGAGTGTGCATGAGGGTACTTAAGAAAAGTTGGTGGTGCGTAATAATGTGACTGGTGTTAGTTGGCTGTTATGGATTGTTTGTGTAGAACAGTGTGATTGAAGCAGTTAAAGGAGTATTTTTGGAAGTTATCACAAACATCGTAGGTTTGGTTTTTGCATGTCCGGAATTATATATGCAGTTTAACTTACTTTAACATATGATAAATGGACTAGAGTTTCAAATAGTGTTTTTAAGACATATTAGTAATCAGTGTTTGTAATTCGTTTGTGCTAAATACATTTTCGAGTTGTACAGCTCTATTCTAGAGGACAATGTTTTCCAGTTGGCTGGCCAGCAGTAATGTTTGACATATGCATGCTGTAACCGTATACAGTTGTCTATTTGTATGCCGTTATAGAGGAGTCTCATGACTTCCTAAGACAATGTCTCAGACTAAGCTTTGTGCGACACTCTCTGAACTGAGCAGTAGTTCGTTATAACCTGATATTTTACAGTTGTTTGCCTAATTTTTAGAAACACATGGAACCATTATTCAGATTTGTCAGCTTTCCAAGAGTTTATTTTATACCCATCATAGTTTAAATGAAAGTCCTTTATTTTTATAAATTTTTTATCATTCACTGTTCAAAAAAGTTATGATGGACATTTATATTAATGCCTAAAAACAGGCTGCGACCAATGGGTGTCGCAACATTGTTGTCCGTTTCACTCTGAGAGGAGCAGGAGCTCCTATACATATAAATTGTCTCCCTTAGCTGTGATTTTCAGAAAAGCGTTGCATGGCTCTACAGAAATATATGTCCGATCATCGATAGTCATTAACGCCTGCATGTCTGTACAATTGAGCATCAGTGCTCATACTCTCAGTACGAAGTACATTTTGAAAAATTTACTTTATTTCATTCCTTCATTTTTTTGTTTTTTAATAATCATAGGTGACACTGGCCCTTCCTGCCTGTTTGCGGCAGGCCTGCTAATCTCACCTTCACGTATGTGTTGACTGCCCCATTTAATATCTAAACGATCCTGCTTGTTAGGTACTCATGCATGCTGTGTATTCCAGTTTGAAATCAAACTCTATGTATGACATTCTTGCATCTCAAGTGAAAAAATCACTACATCCTGACAAATTAATGCTATTTTCTGTTACCACCGATTTGCAGAGTTTAAATGTGCATTGTGTCTTTGTCAATTGTATTAACACGGACGCACTTTAAGCCTACTTTTTGGAATGAGGCAGCAATTTTGCTTCTTGTATTGAAGCATTTTTTGTCTTATTATCTTGTCACCATGACAAATGAGGTTGTGACACATCTGAATTTAGTATTGAAAATGAAAAATTACCTGCTAAGATGTTTATTTCTAGAGTATTGTGTATTAGGTTGCTAAACTAACATCTGATGCATGCATTGTTTTCAAACTGAAAATAATTTTTCTGTAATTGACTGCTACCTGTATAATCGTCGATCCCCTGGAATGAGTAAGCGGTCACTAAACATGCAATGATGCCAATCGTAACTTCTGCCACTCGAGAGAATCTGTTAGATAGTAATAAACTTTAGGCCATACCTTTCATCTTTGCTTGTCCTGCCTTATTTGAACAATAACCTTCATATTGGAGAAGTGTGGCTCAATGATTAGAGCGGCAGACCTTGATGCAGAGGTCTAGCCCGGGACCAGGGTTCAATTCCCCGCCTCGGCGGGTCTTGGGCACAAAATTTCACAGACCTGATAATTCTCGCCTCAGTGCCTATTCCAATCATGGAGTCCCACTCTGCAACTCTGGGCAGTAGCTTGCTTAATCTCCACAACGGCCCCCACAACGCTAAGGATGCCTGGCCTCCACCTTGGGGGTGCCCAGGAGTGGACGCCTCACAGGGAAAGCCAGGATGGGTTCCACAGCGGTATTCGTACAAGCGGCTTGAGACCCTTGCGGGTGAGTAGTGCGCTATACAAGTATCAATTTACATTTCCATATTCATGGTTTCATAAAGTACACCTTTATGGACAAGGGTTAAAAGTTTCATGAGGTTTGTTTGTGACAGTGTATTATGTAAGCAAAGTCCCTACCAATACACACAAGCACAATCTCATAGATAGATAACTATATATTATAAAATATAGCATGGTTAAGCCTTCTTGGTGAATGTTTGACAGTGGTCTCAAAGTTCGACAAAAAAACCCTGTAAATTATTATTCACAGCGCTTTTATTGGTAGTTTATTTATCTTCATTGAAAAAATAAAGTTAAACACAGCATTGCGAGAGGTCTCTCTCTTTCTCACTCCCTCTCTCTCCCTCTCCATTTGGTTTAGATGGTAAATGGGTAACTATTACAAGGCAACTTTGGGTAAATAATAGTAGCATTCATCAGTGGTTTGCGAGTTTTGGGGTATTTTTGAATGTGGCTTAATCTATATTTTATCTTTCTTTAGCTTATTCCTACATATTGAAAAATGCAATTTTAGAATCTAGACATTATAATATGACCTAAAAGAACTAACGCCCGTAACTGAAATTTTCTGCAATGTACGAAGATGGGTTATGTTTAATTACTAATAGATTTGTATTTAGTGCGACAAAATCTCCCAAAAATGATTGTAAGGTTCATGTTTGTATGTCTTGATGTTGAATAGCAACGAAGCAGTCAGGTTACACGTAAAAAGTGAACATTAGTCTGAGACCTGGGTCATTGTCATAAATCTAGAGGTTTGCTATGTTGTGGCAGGTCAAAGCTCTTAATTGCCATTGATGATTTTGTTCTTTCAGACCACAAGGATAAAAGGAAATTGTTGGTTACTTGATTCTTTGCATCTAAAAGAGACCTGCCCATGGCAGTTGTGACAGTCATTTACATTGTAATGGGATCTGAAAGTCAGTCCCGAAAAGGCCACTGATTCCTCATTCGTATCTAAAACTGTTTTTATTCAAATTGGAGAGGTCTTTCAGTCTGTTTCAACCCTAACCCAAATATACCAAAGTGAACGGTACCCGGAGTACATCAATGCGAGAACCTTGATTGTCTCAGCTTAACCTTCAAAAGGTACCTGGTCAACATCCTTCAATAAAATCCCAAAGTCTTCTGCTGTGAAATGCTGCCCTTTCTAGCCCAGGACTACTTCAGTCCTGGTGCCAGCTGGAAAACAATGTAAAGCCGTTCTTATCAGTGACACTTTGGATTCATTATTTGCAGCCTTTAAGCAATAAGTGTCCGGAGGCTTGCTGTCAAAACAGTGCATCAAAGCACTGCATTTGCATTCAAATCCTATGTTCATTGTCTTTCATGCCTTTAGGACCCCGTAGATTGGAAACATGATATTGTGAATGTCATTTATTGGATGGTGTTTAGAGACGAGTAGGGTTTAGAGCAGAATCGCATGACCTGCATTTTGTGTTGCTTAATCCCAAAGGGACAATACAGTGGACACTCATTTTGCTTTACCAGCTCCTGCATCATGAATAATTTAGATTTTAGATGTTGGGTTATCTTACAATGTAAGGCTTGGTTATTAGATCTGTGGAGCAGTTTTGCCGACATGCGCCCCTCATGGAGCTTTGCAATCTAGTTTAATATGGACATTTGGACAAACCCTTGTCTTTCTTAGTAGTCCGGTAGGTAATGTTAAAGAACGTAACGTGGCAGAAACTCTTTGTTCTCTGTTAGTGCCCGAGCTTTTACCTTTCTGCCTGGTTAGATGTGACCTTGGTGTTCTAATTTAAAATAGTGGATGTTATATTATCTAGCATTCATGTAGTACTTCAGACTGTCCACAGTGTTTACAGGCAAAACTTTGTGTATGGTTGGAACTTGTTGCTGCTGTTAGCATGCTCATTTTTTTTAGGTTGAGCTTGGGCAGCGCATGGCTGCTCTGTGAGGCTGTATTATAGTATGGCCTTGAAGCCCCGCCCACTCTCCACCCATATTTGTCATTGGCTTGTGTAAATGCTGACTTCTGATTCCTTAATAGGCTTGTTAATCCCTCCTTAATACCGCCTTCTTAGTTTGTAACCTCCCACGAGGACTTTCCCTTTTACATCTTTTACACAGTATGTTTTATTTAGTCTGTAAGCACTATTTTCTTTAATGCCTTTCTCCTACTGCAGACATGACATACTTTCCTGCAACGTTCAGCGTGCCAAGCTCGTTTTCACTTTCCAAGCAGCCCCTGCTGTTCTATGCAGCACGACACGTTCCAAGCAGCCCGTCCGTGGCAGTCAAGGTCTCACATTGACACAAGTTTGAGCTTTTGGCATTGTCAATGACAATGCCTTTTATTTATGTAGAAATTATCAGAACAGACAAAGGCATTGTCCTTTATAATGCCAATAGCATAAACTCTCACAAATGCGAGAACGATTGCATTACAAATGCATGTTAAAAGTATGTGAGAAAGGGTAGAGTATGCGTCATGTAGCATCTGTTCAATCGACGAGCCGTGCTTACCCGGTTTCTTTCAGAGGTCAAGCTAGCTTGGTCAATGGCAGAGATTCTCGTATGTTTATGGCTATGGCTGTTCTTACAACAGGTTGCTGTGTTTCCGGGTTTTTGGGGGGATAAACTATCACTTTTGGTCTGAAACCGTTTACTAGAACACAATAATATTCGTTACGATTACTGTAGTCTGCACACTCCAAAGTGAACTATAGATGCTGTGATTGAAAATCTGATCATGTGAGGTTTGGAAGGGTTTCAGCTTAACCCCTAAGTTTTAATATTGCGTTTCAAAACCATTTGATCAATAATGTCTCGAATGAGTTTGTTGTTTCTTATGGTTGGAGAAGAGACAGTTGAGCATTGTTCCCACAAAGTTGAGTTTCATAATCTCCCTTCAGTAGATATTTGTGAATGTCCGATGGCATGTAACAGGGTTCTGTGTTCCACGAGTATATATTGAGGACTGTTGATGAATTTGAAAGCACCCTTTGGATATCAGGCAAAGTAGTTTATGCAAAAATATTTCATTGAATCCCATCAAAGGTGCTAGACCTCGGGCATTTGGACGTTATGGAACCATCTCCCTTCTCTCCCATTCACTGATCTTGAGCCCTGTGAATGCTTGTGTAAGGTCACAAGCAGTGTGTTTGGGTGATTATGGTTGTGCTGTTTTTCATAACTAGCGAGTTCGTGTTTTTTTTTTGTTTTTTTTATTGCAACTAAGGCATAGATGCATCAAACGAATCTGCGATCGCAATCGCTGCGAAACAGCGATTGCAAATTCCACTTCCGCAATGCATCAAGTAGAAAAACAACAATTTGCGAATTCGCAAAACAAAGAATCGCTAAACCCGTAAAAAACCCCACTGCGATTCCTTGAAAGCGATTCTCCACATATTCTACGAATTTAATAGCGAATCCGCAGTCAAATAGCGAATTAGCAAACAAATCGCTATCCCCATGCATCAGCAATCGCAAATAGCAAAAACACCATAATTCGCAAAATGCGAGTCGCAATTAAAGGAGAAGCTAAACCAGGTGGTAACCATGAAGTCAAAGTGGCAAAAAAAAATGTTGGAAATAACAAACAGGTGTTGGCTAAATCAAACACACTTAAGGAGACTCATTAGGAGCATGAGGAAAGTCACAATGGCAGGTCTATACATCTTGGCAAGGCGGCTGAGGCTCCAGGCTGCAGCCCAGAACAGACGCAGGATCCATGAACGCATCTTCCGGCTGCTGATTACACTACTGGGACAGACTGAAGAAGAGATCTACTCCAAATACAGGCTCAATGGGGCAATGATCCTGAAGCTCATCAGAGACCTTGAGCCCCTGATGCAGCACCCAACACGGAGGACCAATGCTGTGCCCACCCATGTCCAGGTCCTGTGCTGCCTGCACCTCCTGGCCTCCCGCAGCTTCCAGGGGATAGTCGCAGTTGCAGGGGGTGTATCCCAGAGTACACTTTCACGCTGCCTACAGAGTTTCCTGGACGCCATGCTGAGTTGGATCCATCACCACATCACCTTCCCAACAACCCAACAGGACTTAATGCAAACTAAACAGGACTTCTATCAAACCGCCCATTTCCCCCATGTAATTGGCTGCATCGACTGCACCCACATACACATCTGTCCACCTGCAGAGAACGAATACATGTACCGAAACCGCAAGTCATATCACTCCCTCAACATTCAGGTGGTCTGCAATGCGAAGACCAACATTGCAGACATTGTGGCACAATACCCAGGGAGCACGCATGAAGTGTTTATCTTCCGGCACAGCGGTATACACACCCGCTTGGTCAGGGGTGAATTTGGCGAGGGACATCTCCTAGGTAAGTACACATTCCCACATACAGTATGTTAAGAACATGTTGCCGCGAATAACGGGCACTGACCCTCTGCTCCTCCCTTCAGGTGACAGCGCCTACGCCCTCAGTGAATACCTCCTCACCCCATACCTCAACCCAGCAACACCACAGGAACGAAGGTACAATGGTGCGCATATGCACACAAGTAATGTGATTGAGCGAACATTTGGCATGTTAAAGAGTAGATTCCGCATCTTCCACAAAACTGGCGGGGCCCTCAAATACCGGCCCGAGATCTGCTGCCGCATCTTGGCCGTGTGCGCCATGCTGCACAATATTGTCACCAAGCGGAGGATACCTGTTGAGGTGTCTGGTAGTGAGTCGGAGGGGGGTGACCTGCCACCTGCAAATGTGCATCATGCACACGGGGAGAATACTGCTGAAGGTCACAGGCGCCACACGCTCATCACACAGAACTATTTCTAGTGCATCCATACCCTTCACACAACACTGCACTCATGCAAGCCACATCAATGATTGACATGAGGAAGATTTGTTGTCAAAATAAAGCTTTTGTTTATTTCACAAAGTCTTAATGTGCTTCCATCAGCAACAAATAAGGGTACAGCTTTTAAACATCCAAGGTCATGTAACCTGAGCTGGCGTGCATGGTTGCCTCACCACGGCACAGCCTGAAATGTAATGCAACTAGCGCCTCCTGCCGCACGCACCCTGTCGCCTCTCACCCTCCACGTTGGGCTGGTTCTGTCTGGATGCAGTGTTGGGCCGGGCACTGCGCCTCCTCTCTGTTTGCACAAACACAGACAGGCTGCTGAGGCTAGATGCCCCTTTGCTGGCATCATCCCCCCCCCCTTGCATTGCTATGGTCTGCTGCCTGTTGGTGCTCCACAGCGATGGTGACCTGCTCCAGGGCCCTTGCTATGTCAGCACAGCATTGGACCATCTGGGTTTGCATGGCCAATGATCTTTGCGAGAGCTGGGATGTGGCGTTCCCGATCAGGTGATTGGAATGGGTGTAGGCTGACAGCCGTGTGAGCAGCAGCTTGTGGCGTCTGCGGGTGACGTCCTGCTGCGCTACCATCAGCTGGTTGCTCTCCTTCACCGCCGTGGTCAGTTCCTGCACACTCTGTGAGGAGACTGATGTTGGTGCTGTTTTGTATAGCTGCAGCTGCATTGCTGCCATGTGCTGCGCCTGTTTGCGGTGCACACGCAGCATCTGAGCCTCAATGCCCAGGCCCACGTTGTGTGCGTGTTGCTCCATGGCTGCTGTGGTGGGCACGGAGCGCTGCTGCCTTGACCTGCCGCTGGCGTGGGCCCGCATACTTGCTGTGATTCGTTTCTGCCTCCTGGTTGGAGGTGGGGTCTGCTCCACTGGCATATGTGCCGAGACGTGATGTTGTGCTCCGCCTGTAGCGGCAGGGGTATTCCTGGGTCTCTGTGCAGGTGCAGGCTGCCTCTTACCCTCTGTCTCTTCAGGTGTCTCCACGATGTGGAGAATGTCACTGTTGGACGTGTCCGTATCCGCAGCACCTGTGATGTGGATGAGTGCATGATTACTGATGATTCAGGCCCCTGGGATGTTGCAACATGCATGCAGGCTCACTATTGGTTAATGTCTGCATTCCCTGGCTGGCTTTAGGGGTCTGTGTATCTGGACTATTCTGGCTGTGTGTGGCTATCAAGGCACATTTACACACTACATGTTCCACAATGCATTTGGTCGTTTGGGAGGAGCAGGGACTGGAATACTTTGGTCACAAATATGGATTGCACTGGGGGCATGGGCATTGTTAGGGTACGGGGTCGCAGTAGCATGCCTCTTACCTTGAGTTTGGTGTGTGGTGCGGGAGGTGTCTAGTTGGGTAACGCCCACGCAGGCTTCAGGGTGTATGGTGTCCTCTGCTGGGTCCTCCATGGGGGTGTTTTCAGGGACTGTGGAGTGTCCCCCTCCCGTACCCCTTGTCTCTCCCAGCCTCTCAGCTATTCGCTCCTTGGCACGGCCTCTAAGGTCGTACCACCTCTTTTTTTAAGTCATCGATGGTCCGGTGGGTGACTCCCACCGTGTTCACCTTTGCCTTGATGTGCACCCAGATGCGCCTCTTGGTTGCCTCGGGCACCTTCCGGGGCAGCTTCCCGAACAGTTGATCGTGGTCCCTGCTCACTCCTTCAATCAGGTACTCAAAAATGTGCACCCAGATGCGCCTCTAGGTTGCCTCGGGCACCTTCCGGGACAGCTTCCCGAACAGTTGATCGTGGTCCCTGCTCACTCCTTCAATCAGGTACTCAAGTTCTTTTTCACTGAACATGATTTTGCGCTGGCGTTTTTTTGTCCACTGAACTTGATTTTGCGCTGGCGGGGTTTTTCACTTGGTCCTGCAGCTTCCTGGGACATTGTGGGTTGATTTCCACTCCTGTATGGGCACTGCAGGGTGTGGCTCCTGGAGCTCAGTGTCAGCCTCCTCCTGTATCCAGCTCTGTGGTCCGAATGAAGCTTGGAGCAGGCTACTTCCTGGTAGTGATGTCATCATTGGGCTCCAAATGCGACTTCACGTTTTTGCGATCTCGCAATTTGCGAGATCGCTATTTGTGAAATCGGTAATTGCGGATTCGCAATTAGGGGGTTGGAAACAGGCGACGGCGATTTTGTAGGGATTTTTGCAGAGTCGCATTTGTCGATTGCGGGCGGGTGCGAATTGCAGATATTTTGCGTTTTGGATGATGCATCCCATTCTGCGATTTCTAAATAGCGATCAGTTATTTTTTGCTCATTAGGATTCGCAGAATGGATGCTTGATGCATCTATAGGAAAGTCCCTTCAACTGAAGGTTTTTTGGGGAATGCATTTTTTTAACAGGTATCTTATGTTCATATCAGCAGGTTACTGATGAAGGGCTCACACTAGCCTTTCATCAGTCTGTCGGCGATACGTATCACTGAACCCAGTAACTGTGAAACCTTTTATTTACAGCATTAAAAACACACATCTGACAGCAAGAGCTTTATAAAACATTTTTGTGTCTGTATAAAAATCAAGAGAACGAAACCATTATGGGAATGTGTATTTCGCACCTATCGTTCCATCGAGTGTATTAAAGCAATATAAGACATACCATGAAGTAGTTTATAAGTGTATATTAAACTATATCTTGGTGAATGATTGCGCATTGTTTGTTGTAAAGTTGCATAATTCATGAATTTTAGACACAGAACATCACTGTGTCCTTTCATGGGAATTAAAATTGCCATTCTGATTGACATGAAATAAAACTCTAATCACAATACCTCTTTAAAATATTTATAATTTTGGCTATCCTATTCTAGATCGCTCGTTCAGAGAAGAAAATTCAAATAGTAACGGGTGTATAGAAATATTTACAATGCAAAGGACCTTTGCAAAAAATGAAACATTTTGATTTATTTCAGACTGTAGTGATTTAAGGTGACTATGTACTAGAATGTTAAATTATTTTTGCTTTTCCCTTCTAGATTGGCCGGTCAACAGAAAGTCCCATTGACTTTGTTGTAACGGACACTGTCCCTGGTAGCCAGAGCAATACAGATACGCAGTCTGTGCAAAGTACTATATCAAGGTTTGCGTGCAGAATCATTTGTGAACGAAATCCTCCCTTCACAGCAAGGATCTATGCAGCAGGATTTGACTCGTCAAAAAACATCTTTCTTGGGGTAAATATTAGGTGTTTAGCCTCGTGTTGCAAGAGGCCACTCCGCGATTCAATTTTGGTTGAAAGCTTTATCATCTTTGATGTTCTTCCTTGCAGGAAAAGGCTGCCAAGTGGAAGACGTCGGATGGACAGATGGATGGTTTAACTACAAACGGAGTCCTTGTTATGCATCCACGCAATGGATTCACTGAAGACTCCAAGCCCGGTGTATGGAGAGAAATTTCAGTGTGTGGGAATGTGTTCACCTTGCGAGATACCAGATCGGCTCAGCAGAGAGGAAAAATGGTAAGTAATAATCTTTTTAAACAATACGGTTCTGAAGGAGAACTAAAGGCCCCATTCTGCGAGTATAATATGTAGGCTACAGTAAAACTGTTCCATGTGCTGATGAGCAGGGTAAAGGTTGCTGTTGTCTTTGAATCTGGGCCGAAGATATCTTTTGTACGTTGTCTTCTAAAAGATCTGTATAGTTCAGTCCTTCTCATAATGTTTAGTGGATCCCCCGCCCAGATTTATTGTGTTACCAGAAGTAAAAGATGTTTTCCTTTTATCTTTTATTTCTGACTAAATGTTACTCTTCATATATTTCTGGCACTGACGGCTTCCTTTTCCTTAGATGTGGTTCTCTTAAGGTTTACCCTTTGCCTCCACACCCTATTGCTTTTACTGATTAAGACACCCACACAAATTGCTTTATGGCACCAGGTCTACTTTGGAGAAAGCGCATAGTACTTGTGGGACACAGTAGTTCGAGAAACTGAGAGAGGGGCATCTTGCATGTCTGATTCGAAAGTGGTGGATACTTCAAGAGACTCCTTTTTTTTTTTTTTTTGAGTATTCTTTTTATTGAACAAGCTCATAAGACAGTACATTATGTACCATATATGCATTCTACATCACTCGGTTGATTATGAAAGTATAACGTAGGGGGGACTGGACAAACACAATCGTCGTAGGAATAAACATAATATTAAGGTTCTTTTCAAGACCAGGAGATAAGTTACATTATATACATTATCATACATTGCAAAGTAAGTAGAACAATATTGCGGACTTCAGGCCTATGTACCTCTGTATCCGCGCCATGGAGACCATATTTATTACCATTTCTTCACACACACCCTGTTTTTAGATACTACTTCTTCCGCTCACTGTCACCAGTCTAAATCGTTCTCCCATTCGGTCACTGAGGGAGAAGGGGCGCACCCCAGTGTCTGGCGATGTTCAGTTTCGCAACACCTGCTGCCTGTGCCAGCCAGAGTCTAGTATCCCTAGGCCAGTCTTCCTCTCCCTTGATCATTCAGAGACTCAGTCTTGACCAACACAAACTTGGGGCAGTGGTGACTTTTTGTTTTATCATGCAACTAGGCACCAAGTCTATTTTAGTCCTATTCTGCTCTGTCTAAATACACTCTCCATACAAGAAATGGAGCATTCCAGTGAAGGAACAGCAAAACTCAGATGACAGGGGAAAGCTTTCAGTAATTTCTCAAATTTCACCAAAGTGCTACCAGAACATATTCCTACTGGGTGCTCATTTCAGAATCTAGGTAATTTGTTCACAAGGCACACTGTCTTTTCTACTTGAATGAGGACAAGTGAACTTGAACTCCGGGTTTAGTCAGGTACATACGGGCAGATCTTGTGTCTAACCTGCAAATATGTTGCTTTTTTTAAAGCGATTTTGCATTTCAGAGATGGAGTCTTAAAATTCACTCTATACTTTATCAACATCCAGTGATGTCTCTTGACAACTGAATCAGAATTAATTAATCTCAAGGTGATGTGTGATGTCACCATATGTCACTTTTATTCAGCTTTAGGGGAATTGCAGTCCTAGATAAAGCATATTTGCCATAGTCCCATTCTACATTGGCTGTCCTACCCACTGGCACCTTATGTCGACCCGTTTCAGTCAGAAGAACCCACCCTAGTTACATGGGCAGAAGAACACACCTTTACGGCCGTTCCAGTCGGTGCATCCAAGTCGACTGCTCTCCCTTCTGTTTTAGGGTGTAGTTTTTCATTTAATCTGTCAGTACTTCATACTTCATCTGTCAGCACTTCTCTCTATTCTCACTGCACCCTGCCGAGCTACCATGGTGGTGTTCCCAAGTGCTTTGCAACTTACTACCATGTAAATCATTTTGTATCCTGCATCGATTACATGTGCATACTGTATGTCACTATACAAACAGTCATATGGTTGGACAAGACACTTTGCTTTATGAATGCATTGCTGAGACCTATGTACGCCTCACTACCAGGAAAGAACAGCGTAAAGCTGTAGCGAGCCATTACTTCAGAATGGTAAGATCTTAATTGATAGCTATAAACGTTTGAATAATTTCCTGCTGCATGCTTGGACCCCAGTGGACGTTTCGTAGGTGTATTGTCAATTGAATTATAACACAGGGTGTCTATTGTGCATTTCATTTTTTGTTGGTCTAAATAAAGGCTATTGGACGCCAAATGAGAAGTTTCAAATGTGCATTGTAGCACGTGGGATGAAAGTGTACAATCGAAAGAAAAGGAGAAAATGCTGCCTCATAAGCGTATATAAAAAGCTTCGGAAGAGTGTCTTGTTCATATAAAGTTCCAGAAGCTTTCCCATCCCTTGATACTCTGTACTGACACAGCCAATCCACTATGTGCCTCACAGCCAATCCATTTTTTCCAGCTCCTGGGAGTAGGATCTCACAGGACAGGTTAGGTTTCACACCTGATTTTTGACTAAGGATTTGGTCAGATCTTTACTTTTTCCAGGTTCATTCGACATCTTTTCCGTCATACCATCAAGTGATGTGTTTTTTGTTGAGAAGAGACTAGAGTAGTCCTCTTCTCATGCTCTGAAAAGTAGCCAGCTCATGACAAGGACTCTACTTGCTACCCCTTGGTTCCGTATTTATGTCCAATACTATCAAGATTAATCAATATCCTAAAGAAACACAACTAACTACCTCACAACCTCTTTGGAGGGCGCTCAGCAACTGGCAGCATGCCTCAAGTGAATTCAGAGCTATCTACACGTGATGCAGTACCTAAAATTCAAACAGATTAAGACCGAATTCCCTTTGTTCTCTCAGTAGTGCAAAGCTTGATCTAATCCTGGCTAACATCTGTGAACCTACATGGCCTCATTCCCTCTTTCATCAATATGTTTTTTTCCAACCAGCAGGTACAGATTAGTACATAATAGGTCCTCATTCAGGATAATCTGTTAACACCCTGTCCAATATTTGCTAATTTGAAACTGCTGATTAGTGGTACTGTACCTCTAATGCCCCTCGTCCAAAGGTTTACTTACATTACCAACTAGTGGGGATGCTGCTACCTGGTGGTCAAGACCATACATGCTGCAGTATTCAGAAGTATAAAGGCCAGTGGACACATGCCCAAGCCTTTCCTGTTGAGCCGTGATAAGAAATATGGGCTCTGTGAGCTTTTAGTTACTTTTCAGCCCTTTCGATTCTCACTTTTGCAACATGTTTTCAAGATGCATCTGTAATGTGATAACACAATAATATGGAGCAAGGCTTTGATCGCTCAGTTGGTTATATATTATGTGGTGCATTGTGTATAATGTGACTGCCGCAGGTTAAAAACTGGTAGCACTGTCAACCACTTTCCTTTTGAATATAAATTGCCTCGTTCCAACTCTCAAGCAGATGATCTTAAAGTAATCTTCTGCCCCTTTAATCATCAGCATCTCGTTTATTAATATCATAGCTTGCATCAATGCAGTTTACCAAAACTATTATAGCGCAACACCAGATACCTACTACGTTAATTCAATCCTGTTGTTCCTAGACGGACTCTGATGCATTTAGCTTTGTAGCCTGTGCGGGCTGTGGGTTGCTTTTCCATCTTTTCTGAATAAACGGTTTGTGTCGTATGTAGCTGTTAATGCTGTGCATGCTCCTGCCATCTAGTGTTGGGCTTGGACATGTGCAACTTGTTTTTCTTCTAAGAAGTCTTTTCAAATCACAAGGTATAGTGACTCCACTAGTTGCTGACAATACAAGTGGGCATCAACTTTATTAGATTATTTTTTCACCATTACCGGGTTCAGACGTGTCTCTGGGAGTTCCGGTTCGGCGCCATGTGGTATTCTTGGCGGGCCCTCAGATCCATTCCTCGTCGCTAGAACCTACTGTGTGCTTACTCATCGGGTCCAACCATTCTCCTTTTGAATCTGCTCTGCAGCCGACCGCTCTCCTCCGGTCGGGGATCAGCCCCTCCACACTTCCATCACTTTGACGTCCGAGAATGTCCACGTGATGGAACGGACTCTGTTCTGCTTGTGCCCCACTGGCCACATCAATTACCTGAGGAAAGACCTGCTCAAAGTATGTAACCTGTTTTTTCCCCGACCATCGAGAGGACTCTTGTGTGTCTAAAATGCTCCGGAATTGCCGAACCCGTTGCATCATCTTGCCTACCATGGCGCATACTTGAGAGGAAGAGAATACTTCCAATCTCTTCAGGGTCCGGGACACCGAAGACTCACTGTAGCTGAAGCTCCCTGCACAGAGATGGAGGAGACCTTTTTGGTGGGCAGTGCTCACTCTATGCTGAAGTAGACAAGCCCCTGCCGGCTCAGCACCCATCACAAAAGGCAATCACAATGACTACCACTCTCCATCATTCCACTCAACATATGGTGATAGCTTTGTTCGCAAGCCACCATGAGTCCTTCAGTCCACCACTGCCTCACGACAATAGTCTGCACCAAATATGAGCCCTGACCTTTGTACCGAAGTACTACTCGAAGCCTTGCACGTTGACATCCACCACTGGTTTCGAAGACTGCCTCCATTGCAACCGTTAACCACTAAGCCAAAACACACTTAGATACCGTTGGGTCACCAAAAGCCATTTGCACCAACCAGACACCCATTCACAGCTTCCTCCTCTGCTGTTTCTGAGAATCTCAACCAGATGATCCTCGGATGGCTCCAAGAACAGCTCGACACCAGGCAGCAACGCATTCACATCCAGCCCAGGTCCAGCATCTCCATACAACCGAGGACTCTGTTCCACACAGGAGGAATTTGACCTTTAAGGGGATCCTAATCCTGCCTGTGAAGTCCACGCCCAAGAAGCCACATTCTCCGCAGGAATCTTCACATTCTGGGGTGAGGGACAGCCCTAGGTCTTCAAAAATTCCTTACGACCCACTATATGTTCCCCATGTCCCTGACGACCCATTGTATTACTACGATATAGACAACCCCCTACACTGATCGGGACCTATATCCCACCAAGCCTTCACCCCCTGATGAAGGAACCTTATGTTCGAGGCATATGAGCTGCAGATGGTACATTTATGAATAGATCGCCATCTGGTGTTGGGCTCGGATGATTGTACTTGTTTTTCTCTTGGAGAAGTCTTTTGTCGTCACAAGACCGATGACTCCTCCCTTGGGTGCTAGTGCGCATGGGCATCGGCTCCATCCTTAGATTGTTTTTTTCCTCCATCGGGTTCGGATGAGTATCGAATCGCTCCGGATCGACTTCGGGGGAAAAAAGTGATATTTCGGTGTGTATTCCCTTTCCAATTCGACGGTATTGTTATTGAACGAGAGTTTACTTCCATCTCGACGCGTTTCGAGGTCAAACAACAAAAGTTACAACTTCTACGTCGACGAGACCGGGAGGCCTATCTCTACGTAGTCCAGTCCGGAGTCCATGGAAAGGACTCCATTCAAAAAATGTCCAACGTGTGGTGCTAAGTTCCCACACAAGGACTTACACGAGGTGCCTATCACCTGAACACGAATCCAGGGACTGTGAAGCCTGTGCAGCATTTTCCTCCAAGTCGACGATTAGAAACCGTCGAGCCCGAAGACACGAAGTGTCGAGAATGCAGTCGGAGGCAATCCCGGAGCTGTTCGAGGCCCAGCACCCCGAAGAAGAAGAAGATGAGGAGGAGTCTGGGTCGGAAGTGGACGAGTCTGATGTCGACGAAATCGTCAAACCGTGAGTGATGACGTCCCTTTACCGAAAAACAGACCCCGTTTGGCGTCGACCCCGCCTTTGGGCCCGGTCAGACTACCGAAAAAAGTTTCCGACGCCCCGCCTTCGGGCCCGGCAACGAAACCGAAACACTCGGCCTCCCACTATGTCGGATCCGAGAAGCGATCGGCATAGACATCGACACCGAAGCTCCATAGAAAGGAAGGCTCTCAGTCGAAACATTCCATGTGGAAACCGAAACACGCTTCGATGCCGAAGACTTACTCGACACCGAAAAAATCGTAATCAAGCAAATTCTCGGTACCGAGAAAACGCACACTGACGATTAGAAGCAAAGGCACCTTTCGGAACCAAAAATGTCGGTACTGATACAGGAGCATCAGACAGATCCAAAACAAAAGACTGTTTATCGATCCGCAAACTGGCAAGGTGGTGATAAAACTACCTAAAAAGAGGAAGAATGAACAGTTGGACGACAAAGCTCCTCCTACTAAAAAGAGAACAATGGGGACAAATACAACTCCTCCCCTTTCTCCTCAACCTACAGACACACCATCTTCTCCTCTTCCTCACACTCTGCCAGCTATTCCTCCACCTTCTACACCAAGACCATCTACACCTCAGACAGATGTAGAAAGTGATACAGGGGAGGGAGAACTTCATGGGGATGACAACACTGCCCCCGATGAAGCAGACCCATGGGAGGATTATAATGCAGGGTCAGATAACGATAACTACCCCAAACTATATCCCTCAAAACCCTCACCACCTGATGATAATACAGGTTTTGCACAGCTAATTAATAGGGCAGAAAAATACCACAAGGTAGATTTACACAAGGAACCTCAAATAGAGGATTTCCTTTTAGAAACACTAACTGCTGCACAAAGAACATCAGGAACACTACCTATGCTTAAGGGTCTTCTCAATCACACAGCTGACATATTCAAAGATCCTGTGAGGGCTAGGGTATTAAACCCAAGAATTGATAAAAAATATAAGGCAGCCCCAAAGGACCCAATATTTATCAGGGGACAGGTACCTCTCGACTCGCTAGTAGTCGCAAACGCTCGTAAGAGAGCAAATTCATTAACTACAGGAGAAGCTCCTCCTCCTGATAAGGAGTCCAAGTTAATAGATGCCTCTGGCAAAAGAGTAGCATCCCAGGGGGGAGGAGCCAAGCTCGCGACCGAGATGGCCGCATTGTAGCTCGGCTCCGTCAACCTCCTGCCTGAAACGCACATCCTGTACTTCATCCTGCCCCGAGGAGACATACTTGGCGGAATATGGAAAGGTGAAACGCTGCTCGCACTTACCGTCTGGCCTGGGGACTCTGGGATGCCGCGGATCTGGAGTTGTGCCCTTGTTTGTTCCGGAGCCTCCGCGGCGTGCGGGCCGGGTACTCGCCTGTGACGCTCGGCCGGAGCGAGGCGTCAACACCGGCCCCGGGTGGAGGAGAGGGGCCAGCTGAAGGGGCCATTGTGCGGTTGTGCCGGTGGCAACTGACCGGGCCCAGTCTGGTGGCCCGGGGGCTTTGCTGCGGGGCGCAGCCCGCCTCGGACGGGGGTAGACCGTACAGGAGGCTTGTCCCCCCTTTGTTGTCCTGCCCGGCCATCTTGAAGCCCTTCGCCCGGAATCGGCGGGCGGCACCCGTGAGACGGTTGCGCCGGCGACCCCTTGTTTTTTGGCGGCCCATCTTTCTGCACCAAGATTGCCATTAACGGGACTCGCCGGCACATTAACGGGACTCGCCGGCACTCCGGTGGGCCTTATTCGACGGCCCGATCCGAGGGTTGAGGAGCGGAGCATTCCTGCTGCACTGACAAAATGGCGGCCGGCGCCCTGGGTCTCGGACCTGTTTGGGGTGGCGAGTCTGGTCCGTCGAGATACACGAGGGCTGAAGCTTATGGAAGTGAGCCTACGATTGGTGATGTCCTCGCCGCCCTGTGTTCTTGGCGTGCGGCCATGACCTTTGACGCAGCTGTACAGGAAAGCGGTCCTGCTGCCGTGCCTGTTGGGCCGTTCTCCACGAATGCGGCCCGACTGCAGAGGTGTGCTGCTGTGCCTCCCTCGACTGTTGCAGAAAGTGATGCCGCCGTTCATCTGGGAGACCGTATGTCTGCGACCCCTAACCTCCAGGAAGTTTTGACTGTGGCGGTCGTGGGTGAGGGCCCCATGCCGGGGCCCGTCCAGGTCAGTCTGGCTGGGGAGTCCGGCTGCTATTTGACTCGAATTGACTTGGTGAGGTCCCACGGCTGCCCTGCTGGAGATACCTCGCCCCCTTGGGCGGCGGGACCGCACCCGGACTGTTTGCTGCTCCTGATGTTGCTCTTTGATAATTTGGTCTTCGGCCGCCATTGTTTGCATTGCTGCTCGGGACTGAGATCCACTGTTTTTCACCCTTGGCCTGCTTTGTTTCGATCCAGTGTACACTCCATGCCGCACTGCTTGCTGTATTCTATTTTACTGTGCACTAAAGTTATGACCAGGAGAGGACAGGGGTGAGATGGAAATCGCCTCGGCGGACTGCTAATTACTGTATGAAGATGAGGACTGGTCGCAGCTGTAATAATATGACTGATTCCTCTTCATGTTCCTGATATTTGAGGCTGTGTCGATCTCGTTTCGATGTGGGCTTTAGCAGTGTTAAGGCGGGGGGTAGGAGCTGGATGTTCGATTGCAGATCTCCTCTCCCACTGGTTTTCTTCCCCCCCTTTCTTTCCCTTTTTGTCTTTTGTGTTCTTTTACCACTTTCTGATTCTTCTATATTTCGGGTTCCACTTAGGGCGACAGGCACGCTGCTGGGGGGGTAGGCCGTAGCCTTCTGCAGGGGTGCAGGGTGGTGTGGGAGGGATGGGGTCTTTATATTGTTCGTTCTTCTTAGTTCTATGGCTCTTTTGTATCCCTTTATCGGGACGCTGTGTCCGCGCGCGCCCTTCATGAAGTGTTAGCCGGCAGTGTGGGTATGACTTCCTCACGTCCATGATAATGATGGCACATATCATGTCGTACTCGCCTCGACCCTGATCGTGGGTCTCTAGTTCAGTGTACTTTATTCTCCATGGGACGCGTATAGCGGCGCTGCGTTCTTTCTTTTCTGCTCTTAATATTCCTTTCCTGTCCTTCCCCCCTTCTTTTTCCTTTAGTTGGGTTAGTATATTAGATGGCTATCTTGCATTGCTGTTCTGATTCCTTTGAATTGTACCAGCACACATTCAGGTGATGACGGGCGGATGGTGGGCAGCGGTGGGAATTGACTTGAAAAGGGGCGATTCTGTGCTGACTTTTGCCAATTGCTGCTATTACTTCCGCTTCTCACTGCTCCTTTTTATTGATGCTTACCGACTGCCCGCCACAGGACTTCAGATGTCAAAAGTTGCCACTGCTCCTTCTATACTTCCTATTATATTATAAAACTTAACCTTCCTTAATCCTGCTCCTAGCGGTTATATTCGGCTCCTAATGTTGATTGCTTGTTTATATACTGTTTGCGAAACTGCTGGGGAATCTTAATGCTGACTCCGTGCGTTTACAATGTGTCGTGGCCGGCCTGATTGGTTGTAGGCCCGTATTTGTACGCTTTTACATGCACAATTAAGGTTTTCAGAAGAAAAAAAAAAAGAGTAGCATCCCAAGCGGCAAACAGCTGGCGCATAGCTAATACACAAGCGCTACTTGCACACTATGATAGAGCTCATTATGATGAGTTCGAAAAACTCATTACACATCTCCCTAAGGAACATCAAAAAAGGGCAGATCAGCTTATACAGGAAGGGAAGATAATAACTAACACTACCATTAAATGTGCTTTAGACGCAGCAGACACTGCAGCAAGATCCATCAACACCAGTATCATGTTAAGAAGACATGCATGGCTCAGAGTCTCAGGGTTCAAACAAGAAGTACAAACATCATTATTGAACCAGCCTTTTGATGAAAAAACACTTTTTGGCTCACGTACAGACGAGACGTTAGAAAAAATGAAAAAAGACACGGAAACGGCTAAATGAATGGGAGCATTGCAACAGCCAAGTCAAAGGGGTTCCTTTCGTAGGTCCACCTATAGAGGCGGGTCAAAGAATACAGGCACAAGCCAGCAATCTACCTCTTTTACACCAACATCACCCAGAGGTAATTCAAGAGGCAGTTACAGAGGTAACAACAACAAGGGTAGAGGTCGCGGAAATCACAACAACCGCAACTCCCCAACCCCAAAACAGTGACTTCATACAACTCCCTCCAGACCATATAACACCGGTCGGGGGACGTCTATCACAGTTCCTAACTGTCTGGGAAAACATCACATCAGACAGATGGGTGAGACAAATTATCCAACATGGTTATTGCCTAGAACTCACAGCTACCCCACCAAACAACCCCCCCAAACAGCGTCCAATGAGACAAGATCATCTAACATTTCTAAAACAGGAAGTACTATCACTGCTACAAAAGCATGCTATAGAAAACGTTCCACAACATCAACAAGGAACAGGGGTATACTCTCTATACTTCCTAATTCCCAAAAAAGACTGGTCTCTAAGGCCAATACTAGACCTCAGACCTCTCAATGCATACATAAATTCGGAACATTTCCACATGGTCACGCTCCAGCAAGTACTTCCTTTACTGAAGAAAGGGGACTTTCTTTCTACACTGGTTCTAAAAGACGCTTACTTTCACATCCCAATTCACAAAGCCCACAGAAAATATCTCAGGTTTGTTGTGGAAGGACAACATTATCAGTTCAAAGTCCTTCCGTTTGGGGTCACAACAGCACCAAGGGTGTTCACAAAATGCCTAGCAGTGGTTGCAGCACACCTAAGAAGACAACAAATACATGTCTTCCCTTACTTGGACGATTGGCTAATAAAAGCCAAATCACAAGAAGAATGTCTTCAAAACACACAAAAGACCATTCAGTTGCTGCACCAGCTAGGGTTTACGGTGAACTACACAAAATCCCACCTGCAACCAAACAAAATTCAACAATATCTAGGGGCTACTATAGACACAGAAAGAGCCAAAGTATACCCCAATCCAATCAGGATACAAACAATGCTCACGTTGATCCAAAGATTTCAACCGCAACACTCACTAACAGCCCGAGTGTTCATGCATTATTAGGGATGATGTCCTCTTGCATACTGCTAATACCATATGCCAGACTACAAATGCGTCCGCTGCAGGAATGTCTAGCAACACAGTGGAATCGGGCTCAAGGTCAGATTACTGATCTGGTGTTGGTAGACGACCGCACACATCGATCTCTGAAGTGGTGGAACACAACAAACATTTCCAAGGGGCGGTCGTTCCTAGAACAGATTCCACAGGTGATACTAACAGCGGATGCATCGCTCGCCGGATGGGGAGCGCATATGGACAAGTATACAGTGCAGGGAAGATGGAGTGTAGAGCAAAAAAGGCTGCACATCAATTATCTAGAACTACTAGCAGTGTTCCTAGCATGAAAAGCTTTTCAAATGCACATTCTCAACAAGGCAGTCCTGGTCAGAACAGACAACATGACAGCGATGTATTATATTCAAAAACAGGGGGGGGGGGGACACTCTCTCCAACTATCCAGACTAGCGCAGGACATTTGGAGATGGGCCATTCCTCAAAAGATCTATCTGTTAGCCGAACACCTACCAGGAGTTCAAAATCAGATAGCAGACATCTTAAGCAGAGAGTCAGAACAAATACACGAATGGGAACTGCACGACCAAATACTGCAGTCATTCTTCCAAAGACGGGGACAACCAGAAATAGATCTATTTGCCACCCATCAGAACGCAAAATGCCAAAACTTCGCATCTAGGTACCCACACCACCTGTCGCAGGGCAATGCGTTATAGATAAATTGGTCCAACAAATTTGCATACGCTTTTCCCCCTCTCCCACTAATTCCATTAGTGGTTCGAAAACTGCAACAACATTCAATGACAATGATACTAGTAACACCAACGTGGGCACGACAGCCGTGGTTCACCACGCTACTGCAACTCTCACAGGTGGCACATCAAAAGTTAGAAATATTACCCATGCACCTTACACAGAACCATGGAGAAATAATGCACCCAGATCCCAAACAATTGAACCTAGCGATCTGGCTCCTGAGGTCATAGAATTTGGATACTTAAATTTACCTCCAAACTGTATGGAAATCATTAAGCAAGCAAGACGTCCTACCACCAGAGCATGCTATGCAATAAAGTGGAAGAGGTTTGCTGTATACTGTAACAGTAACAACATCATCCCTCTGGACGCATCCACTAACGAGATTATTTGCTATTTACTACACTTACAGCAATGTAACCTTGCTTACACATCTATTAGAGTACATCTTGCAGCTATAGCAGCGTACCTACAAAACAGGCAACATCTATCCCTGTTTAAAGTGCCAGCAATAAAAGCTTTCATGGAAGGCCTCAAAAGAGTCATTCCACCAAGACTACCGCTTTCTCCGGTCTGGAATCTCAACATAGTACTCACCAGACTAATGGGACCGCCTTTCGAACCTATGCATAGGTGTGAAATACAATTCCTTACATGGAAGGTAGCCTTTCTTATAGCCATTACTTCACTCAGAAGAGTAAGTGAAATACAGGCATTTACAATACAAGAACCATTATTACACCAAAATTAAGTGGTTCTTGGAACAGACCCAAAATTCTTCCCTAAAGTAATTTCAGCATTCCACATCAATCAACCAGTGGAACTACCAGTCTTCTTTCCAAAACCACAGACTGTAGCAGAAAGGGCCCTACATACATTGTCAGAAGGGCAATATTGTACTACATAGAAAGAACACAAACTTTCAGAAAAACCAAACAACTATTTGAAGCGTTTTCTCCAACAGATAAGGGTAATCCTATTTCTAAAGCAGGCATTGCCAGGTGGATTGTAAAATGTATACAAATATGTTACATAAAAGCAAAAAGGACATTAACTGTTCTTCCTAGAGCTCACTCTACACGTAAACTAAGGGCATCTATGGCATTCTTAATAAACATTCCTCTAGATGACATATGCAAAGCAGCAACCTGGGTTACACCGCATACCTTCACAAAACATTACTGTGTAGATGTGCAGGCGACACAACAGGCTAGAGTGGGCCAAGCTGTACTAAAAACCTTATTTCAAACTGTTGCAACAGACACTGGTGACCACCGCTAGGGAGGTAACTGCTGTATAGTCTATTCATAAATGTACCATCTGCAGCCCATATGCCTCGAACGGAATATGCTACTTACCAGTATGCATCTGTTCTTGGCATAGAGGGCTGCAGAGTGGTACATGCCCTCCCAGCCTCCCCGGAAACCTGTGTCTGTTCCAACACTATCTTATTTAGATACTTACATGGGCATTTCTATCTGTATTCTATCATACTTCTCCATCTAACCCTACTATGGCAAAACAATCTAAGGATGGAGCCGATGCCCATGCGCACTAGCACCCAAGGGAGGAGTCATCGGTCTTGTGACGACAAAAGACTTCTCCAAGAGAAAAACAAGTGCAATCATCCAAGCCCAACACCAGATGGCGATCTATTCATAAATGTACCTCTCTGCAGCCCTCTATGCCAAGAACAGATGCATACTGGTAAGTAGCATATTCCATATATTTTACACCGGGCAGCCACCTACCACAAGGTGGAAATTCATGTTAAGCCTGACTTCCTCATGGAGATTATCTCCTCCACACAAGGGTCACTCCAGTACCAGTCTATGTTGAAAGACATGCTTAAGCACACTAGGGGCATCTTAAAGAACTAGTGAAGGCGTGAGTCATCTTGCCAAGTGTGGAGAAAAAATATAGAGTATCTTGCTCTGACCCAACTTGTATCCGGGACCAGCTAACCCCAACTCCTTTGTCGTGGACACAGCTAGAAAATGTGCTAACTTCCAGGGCACAGAAGATGAACCATCTCCAGACTGAGAAATTAAAAATATTAATGCCGGAAGCAAACATGTTGCAGCACAGTCTGACCATTGGCGGAGTACCAATTCTATGGGCCTACTTTGAGCATTACCAGTTCTATAGGACTGCTCTCCAGGTAGGACCGGGCCCATTGGGATTAGATGGAAGACCTCATCCAACACCTCCCACACAAATATATGAAACTGGGCCAGGAGTTGGATATGGAAGAAAAGATCATTTCCAACCCCAACATTAGGTGTGCCTTGGATGCAGCAGACCTAGCTTGGCTGTGAGTACCTAGGTTTAAAGAAGAGGTACAACATCTCCTCGACATGCCTTTTGTTGCGAAGCACCTCTTCAGCATGCAAGTAGACTAGATGTTGGAAAAGATTAAGAAGGCCACCGAAAGAACCAAAGCCATGGGCGCACTTCAAATCCCATTTGCCCGTGGCTCATAGTATAGGGGTGGATCCAAAACCAACACACCTGAGACTTTTCTATCCTTCCCTAGGCAATCACAGCAACAGTCACCCTTGCGTGGTTACTGCAGGGAAGGATACAAGGAAAGTAATGGCAGGGGAAAGGGGGCAACCCTTAAAGGGGCCGCTTCTGCCAAGCTGTGACGCTCTCTTCATTCCCCCGACCACTTACACCTGTCGGGGACGATTGCAGGGGTTCCTGCCCTGCTGGGCAGAGATCATAACTGACCAGTGGGTTATAGGCCTCATACAGGGAAGGTATTCCTTAGAGCTCACAGAAACACCACTAAACATTTCCCCTGCAAATACTCGCTACCCGGAACATCAGCATCCGCTCCAAGAGAAAATGCATGCCCTACTCAAGAAAAGGGTTATAGAACCAGTGCTGCTGCAACATCATGGCAAAGGGGTGTACTACTTTCTGATCCCCAAAAAGGGTGGATCCCGGAGGCCCGTCTTTGACCTCGACCTGGGGCGCCTCAACAAGAATAGCCTGTCAGAGCACTTCCACATGGTCACCCTACAGGATATCATTCCTTTCCTACAACAAGGTGACTTTATGACCACCCTCATTCGGAAGGAAGCCTACTTTCACATATCCATCCACCCTGCACCTTTAAGATTCCTTCAGTTTGTGGTAAGAGGACAGCATTATCAAATCCAAGTGCTGTCCTTCGGCATAACCACAGGCGCCAGGGTGTTTACAAATGTCTTGCAATAGTAACTGCTCACCTCCAAAGAAACTGCGTTCTCGTCTTCCCATACCTGAACAATTGGCTGATCAGGAGAGCCACGCTACAGAAATGGCCAGTGCACACGGACACCACCATAAATCTCCTTCACAGCCTAGGCTCCGTTGTCAATAGAAACAAATCCCGACTCCAGCCCCTCCAAGTGCAGCCCTTTTTCAGGGCTATACTTGACTCTCGAGTAGGGAAAGCTTACTCCAGCCCAGCAAGGGTACACCCACCCCAAACACTATTACCTCTGTTTTAGCCAGATCTCTAGGTAATGGTCACAAAGGTTATGTGTTTATTCGGCCTGATGGCATCCTGCATCGCCATAGTTTCTCACCCCAGGTTACACATGCTTCTGTTGCAGCAGTCCCTGGCTGCATAATGGTCACACATAGAGGGCCATTAGTAGAATTGAGTGTTGATCTGGGGCCGTATTAGTCCCTCTCTGCATTGGTGGAATGCAAACAACCTGCTGCAGGTTCGGCCCTTTCTCAACCCTCTTCTGCAAGAGAACATCACCATGGATGCCTCGCTCACCGACTGGGAAGTGCATCTGCCCAGTGGATCTCCACATCAACCACCTGGAGTTGCTACCAATTATGATGCTGCTCTGAAAGCGGAATATAAGGCCGCTCTTAAAATCTACCACGCGTCATGTGATAGCGCCAGAGCTTCCTTTACGAACACCACGCTCCTTGTGGCACAGAATAGACCTAAGGCCCTGTTTAAAATCGTGAAGGAGCTGTCAGGTGCATCTACTGTACCCAAGGCCCCTATTCTTGATACCCCCCAGTGTGAAGCTCTGGCCAATTTCTTTGTCCAAAAGATCGAGAAGATCTATGACTCCTTTAATTCCTCTCCCGCTGTGCCCACTCATGTTGTTTTACCTGCATGTTCTCCCCCACTTGTCACCTCTGTTTGTCGCACTTCCTTGCTTCCCCAACTCCTTGCTTGGGATCCCATTTCCCCTCTGCTTCTAGAAAAGTATTTACAGGACATAAAATCTGGGTCTCCGCTTGACCCCATGCCCCCTCAAATTCTGAGCTCTCTGGACCCTACTCTACTCCTTATTATCTTGGAGCTCTTGAATGCCTCCCTTTCTGAAGCTATCGTACCCAACGAATGGAAGCATGCTATGGTGGTCCCACTATTAAAGAAAGCCAACTTAGACCCTAACAACCCATCTAATTTTCGCCCTATTTCGCTACTCCTGTTTCTCTAAAATTCTGGAGAAACATGTTAACTCTCTGCTTAATTCTCACGTGGAAACCTCTAACTTTCTTCATGGTTCTCAATCCGGGTTCAGGGCTGGCTTCTCGACTGAAACCACTCTCCTTGGTGTGTCAGAATCCATCAGGCAAAAAGTGGACAACGGGGAGACCGTGGCACTCATTTTGCTTGATTTGAGTGCTGCATTCGACACCGTCTCCCATTCCATTCTGTTGTCCTCCCTGAGAGAGGTGGGTGTCGATGGTGCTGCCCTGGCCTGGATCGCTAACTTTCTATCCAATCGCACGTTTCAAGTCTTTTCCTCTACTTCTGTTTCCTCCTCTTTTCCCTCCAATCACGGTGTTCCACAAGGTTCTATTCTCAGTCCTCTTTTTTTTAATTTATATGTGAGACCTCTTGCTTTTTTGGCGGAACAGGCAGGTCTCTCTATCTATTCCTACGCCGATGACACTCAAGTCATCTACTCTCTCTCCACCAACAAGCACCTCCCTTTCTCCTCTCTTCAAGCTGGACTAAAACAGATCTCGGCATGGATGTTGGAGCACAAATTAAAATTAAACGGGGAGAAAACAGAACTGCTTCTGTTTGGCTCAGACATCTCGCTCTGGGGCCCACAACATTGGCCGCCGGAGATGGGCCCTCTTCCCACTCCTACTCCTTCTGCCCGGAACCTGGGGGTCCTCCTGGACAACCAACTGTCTTTCAGGCAGCACGTCGTGAAAGTCTCTGCCACCTGTACCACCATCATCAGGTGGCTTAGGAAAATCTCGTGGATGCTGCCTGCTGACACCTTGAAATCTGTAGTCCAGGCTCTTGTCATCTCACGCCTGGACTATGGTAACATCTTACTTTTGGGCGCCTGTAAGGAGGTCACTAAGAAGTACCAGGTAGTACAAAATATGGCTGTTCGCCTTATTTGTAAACTACCCGCCAGATCCTCAGCCTCTTCCCACATGCGTAATCTACATTGGCTGCGGATCGAGAGCAGGGTCAAATTTAAGGCATTATGTTTCATGCATAAAATCATGACCGGAAAAGCTCCTCCTTACTTATCTATTCTGGTGCAGCAATATCTTCCTCTGCGCACACTTAGGTCTTCCACCCAGAATAAGTTCAGGATTCCACGCATCAAGAGAGCAAAAATGGGAGGTCGCTCATTTTTTCTGCTGGCTCCCTCTCTTTGGAACTCTTTACCCCTCCCTCTGCGTTCTGAAATGTGCTTCCTTACTTTCCGTAAGGGAATCAAGACCTGGCTTTTTAATATGTAAGTTCGCTGATTTGACTCCCTCCTCATTTGGCATACTGTTTTTTACTCCCAGCGCCGGGAAACCCACGGGTAGCTGAGCGCTTAAGAAATGTAATAATAAATAAATATACAGTTAGCCCTAAGACTCCCCTACATCGCATTCAACACAAAGAAGTCCTTGTCCAGATGGACAACACAACTGCCATGTTTACCTACCAAAACAGAGGGGCACGCACTCACTGCAGTTGTCTGCTTTAGCCTAGAACATTTGGCGGTGGGTGATGCATCAAAGTCCATCTCCTCATGCAGTACGTTCCCGGGATGGACAACAATCTGGCAGACCTACTCAGAAGGATGCATCAAGAAGTCCATGAATGAGGACTCCACCCACAAGTTCTAATACTGTACCTCGACCATTGGGGGTTCCCAATGATAGACTTGTTCGACACAGCTGAAAACTCAAAATGCCCAAGCTTTTCCTTCAGTCTTCCTCATCCACAGTTCCTAGGCAATGGATGAATTGGTCATGAATATCTGCTCATGGTTTTCGCCTCACCCACCTCTTCCATTCATGGTTTGGAAACTCGCTCTCATTCTAGTTTCCCCAACATGGGCACGCCAGCCCTTGCTCATTACCTTTGTCTATCTCGCTCTAGTGCCTCATGAGAAGCTTCCCAACCGACCGGATCTTCTCTCCCAAAATCAATGCACACTCGGACAACCCAACCCCTGACCTGACAGCTTGATCATGTAATGTGGCTCCTGAGGTCTTAGTAGAATCTGGCTACCTCAATCTCCCTACCGAATGCATGACCATTCTGAAGGAAGCATGAAGGCCTACATTAGAAACTGTTCATACACCACTGACTTCCTAAACATATTGACTCTCTCACAGCCGCAGTGCAGGACATTATTTGTTAAATTCTTCACCTGCAGAAATCGGGTCTTGCCTATACCGCTATCAGACTTCATTTAGCTGCTGTGGCTGCTTACCAACAAAGTAGAGAACATACTTTGCTTCTCAGAATTCTTGTTATCAAAGCTTTCATGGCAGGCCTCAAAAGGGTTACCCCACCACAGATGGCCTGCTTCTGTTTGGAACCTCAACATAGTACTCACTAGACTAATGGGCCCTCCTTTTGAACCACTTCACTTTTGTCTCTTTCAGTTCCCCTCCTGGAATGTGGCTTTCTTTGTGGCTATCACATCCATCTGGCGTTTCAGTGAACTGCATGCTCGTATCGGGAAGAAAGTACCTTTCAGGGTAAATCATGTTACTGTAGTCCTAAGGATTGACCCCAGATTCCTACCCAAAGTGGTTTAGAACAAAGCCTTTCCTTAACCCCTTCCATGCTCATGACAAGGTCAACTCGTCATGGGTGTTACCTGGGCTGTGCTTATGACGAGTTGACCTTGTCATGAATAATGGGATTCATAGAATGTCGGCACAGGAGGGGGAAACCCCCTAGCAGCCAAGGTGTTAAGGCTCTTTGTATCTTTCTCCAAACCAAGTAAGGGGCATGCTCATTCTAAGTCAGGTGTGACATGCTGGCGTGTAAAGTGCATACAGGCCTGTTATGCTTAGACAAAAAGAACCATTGCCTATACCTTCCAGACCCCACTCACTCCACCTTTAAGAAAGGAGCTTCTATCTTCTTTTTGCGCAGCTATCTCTTAAAGGCGTTACTCATAATCCACAATCATTTCAGTCGTTTTGGTCTCCTATTGATGCATATGTTTTGAAATGATATTGTTATATATTCTCTTATGTTCTATTTTTACATTACATTTTAATTGTAACTCTGTAGTTAATGAATTTATGATCCTATGACATGTTTTTTCCTTCCCCTCTCCCTCCCTTTTCTCCTTACCCTTCCTCTTTAATTGCGATTCTCTTTTATTATTATATGTTAATATTGTGTATTTTAGTTTACTGCATTTCATGTTGATTTTTGATCACTTACACTTGTAAATTCCTTCCTCTTTTTTTGTATTGTATTTATTCTTTTTCATTTTGTCTTAAAACTTAATAAAATCTTACTGAACTAAGAAAGGAGCTTCTATGACTTTTATGGGTAATAATCCTATAGCTAACATCTGCAAAGCAGCTACATGATCAACTCCACACACATTAATTTGTGCCGGTGCTTAGCACAGGCACTTAATTATCAGGCCCGGGTCTACACGCATCTGCTGCGCACATATTGCACCGATAGATATATTTTATAATTTACCTTCGTACTTTTGCACTCAGTGCAGCCGCATCGTGTTTTTCCGGTCTCCCGAGTGAGTCAGGGTGCTTAACAGTGTTGTAACTGTCACTCTTCTTAGTCACTTAGCCTGCCCTGAGCTGCGAGCCCAAGAGGAGATTCAAATAAATACATTTATTATGTTAATGATGGCGGCAGCGGCCGGGCCGACCCTTTCAGTCAATCAGTGTTACCACTTGCCGATGGGCGGGCCGCGAGACACTGATTCTTGGGCTAGATTTTGTTTCGGATGGGGTAGGAGCTGTGCGGAGTGTGCGCAGACTTTTTATTCACAATGCCACGCCACGGCAAATTCACTGCAGCTCACCACGAGTCATCATTGCCGTTCATTCTAGTCAGCCCGACGACGATGTTGAGGGCAGGGCAGCCATCGATCAGCCAGAACAGTATGGTAGCTTAGCAAGCAGCACCAGGCCGCCTAATTAGTTATTAAAGGCAGTGTGAGTGCCCAGCCAGTGTGTGTCCCTGACTCCATGCCCACCACCACGAGTAACGGTAAGACGTTATTCACTAAATTACTTAGTATTAGTAGTAGCCAACTACCGATGCCTTTCTAATAAATAACATGCCAAAACCAAAGCGGTTTTATTTTTTGGGGGGAGCATGGTGGGGCGTGACGGTTCAGTCGTCAGATCATCACCGTGGTGGTAGGCAGCTCGTCTCCGGCACAAGATTAAATTATTAAGATGTGATCACAGTACTGTGTGGTCTGGTCATCATTCATTCATTCAGATTCACTGATTGCCGGCTGTAGGTACATCTCGATAGGGCCTTCCATGCCGGCACCGCAGTACTGACCTGCCGGGGTTAACCACGTTATAAACTCAAATCCCTGCCTGTCCAGCCCCTGGTATGCTGACTTGTCCAAACATGGTGCGCAGCCGCGCCCAAATTCATTTCTAGATGAAACGCATTTTGGTTTCACTTTCTCAGGTGTCTCACTCAACAAACGGCTGGGTACTGTACTACCGCCGGGCAATGGGCACGCATGCTTGAAGTAACCCCGGGCCTTGCCTAAAAAAAAAGATAAGCAAGCAAGAGGCATTCCCTCTTCCTGCCATTACGGTACAATTATTTATGCAAGTTACTAAAATCATGAACTGGACTGTAAACTAACACCGTCCGAATATCTGAGGCATCACTGACAAATCCTGATTGTAATCGAGCGCATGTGCGCTCCAAAAGAATTTTTATTAAAGAGGAGTTTGGGCTCACTCACTCGCCCAAATGCCTGGCGGCATCCTATAATATAGCAGACAGTCCTCCTAACTGGCCATATTCCCAGTACTGGTTGTCTGTATAGTCCAGATTCATCAGCAGGGCCGGCTCTAGGGTGGTGCGACCGGGGGTGCTGGCTTCCTGGGGGCGCCATGATTGCAACTTTATTATGCTTTTAAAGAGCCTGCTGTCCGTTCTTTTACTCCTGCAATTATGGGGCCTCACGAAAATAAAATGTCAAGATAATTCCTGTGATTAATGTTTTTCCTGGACAGAGATCGGAGTTTTGTTTAGTTGATGTTTTCACTTATGTGAGGGTTGCACAGAGGGTTAATATGCCTGTTACAAAGAACGTCTACCAAGTACATTACAGAGTGCATTTAATGTAAATTGATCAGCAGGTTACTGCTTTTAAAAGAGCCACCCTTTTGTTACTTGCAATTTATAACTTAAAGTCCTTATATAGAATAGTGAGGTATTAATTAACTTTATAATAGAACTGCATACACTGAAAAATATAGAACATTGATTAATGTTGCAAAAAGGGCTAATTTGGGTAGAAATGGATTGTTATTATTAAAGAAAACTCCCAACTATGCTGTTTGTTTTTCAACTGAGTTTGTGCTTCTCCACACCAAGCACTCCTAAACCATACAAGCATGGATGACCTGTGACTCCTACACTTTTAATCCTTTGGCTTATGTAACATTTCCTATACACTGTTTCACACAAGTATGATTTTGTGTGTGTGTGTGTGTGTGTGTGTGTGTGTGTGTGTGTGTGTGTGTGTGTGTGTGTGTGTGTGTGTGTGTGTGTGTGTGTGTGTGTGTGTGTGTGTGTGTGTGTGTGTGTGTGTGTGTGTGTGTGTGTGTGTGAGATATGCAATGCAAAGTGCTCAGACATCCTTTACTGGTACGAGTAACGCTATATAACGAATTCAGTACATCTGAGAGTGGTTTTGAGACTTGGTTACTGTTAAAGGGTGCTAGTGAGAGAATCTGTGGTGGAGGTGGTCATTGGAGGCGCCAACTAACATTGTCGCACTGGGCGCCACCAGTGCTAAAGCTGGCCCTGTTCATCAGGCTTGTGCAGGCATGACGCGGAAGTCCGGCACCCCATCGTTCTAAAAGCACTTCCTGCAAGCATGTGACTGAGCATTGATGGAATATATATGATAATGCAACACAGACACAGTACTGGTGCAACAGCAACTGTGTGTTGTTCCTTTGGGTTTCTTTCTGTATGAAGATCCATGAGTACAGGCAGCCAAGAGAATGCACTCCGTGGCTTTGTGTCTTTGCAATGGAGCTTATAGCCTCTATTGACAAGCTGCAGGCCATACTCCAGTCCATGCTCCCTTCTCGCCCTCAGACCGCAGTTCAGGTGTCTCGAGACCTGAGCAGGCAGAGGCCAACTAGTGGGGCCAAATGACATCATTTTGAGTCAGTAATGGCAATTTTGCTGCATAATTTGCAACAATTAAAACCAGCATTAAATAACATTTTTACCCACGACTGCTGCAAAAATAAATATCCTTCTGGCTCTGTCCGATCTGTAGAAATGCAAATCGTAAATTGCCTATCACTGCTGGTAAACATAAATACAATCTGCTGCCATCATTATTACTACCAGCCTCACTGCCGCAGAAGCATGATCGCAAGAGGGAGCAAGGTGAGGTGAAGAATAATTTTGAAGAGGGTAGGGAGGAAAGGGTAGGCAGCAGAAAGAGACAGAGGTAAAGAGGGGTGTGAGCTATGAGGGCACATACTAAGAGAGATGACGGAGCAAGTGATGGATGAGGAGTGAATGAAAGATCTATAGAAAGACAGTGTTGAGGGAGGGATAGGTAGAAAAAAAGTAAAGACCATCAGAGTTAGAGGTAGACGGGGTAGTGGGGAGTTGGAGTTAGAGAGAAAAACTGAAGCAAGTAAGTGAGAGAAAGAAGACTGGGGACTTCACTACATTATGCTCCCAAAAAGGGCGTTATACTTACACGTCTGTGATTGATGAACAACTTTGAGCAATGTTTGTAATTTTTAGGACAACAAGGTTATGGTGAAAATGTACTCTATTTTGCTGCGTAGAAAAAGTATTTCTCTAGTGTGGCCTGCAACAAAACGGTAGTCCAAATTATCTATAATACTTTAGGCCTTCAATTCCTACTCCTGAATGTCATTACATTGAAGTTTATATTCTTCAAATGTGTAAGTTTGATGTGTTAAATAAGCCTGCACAGGTGCTCACGCCCGAACATAGATGTAAAGTTATCCCTCACTGATACACACCTAATAGTAGTTACAACACACAGCTGTTGCAGGAAGCTCAACAAAGAATCCCTGCAAGCACAGCATCTCTGGGATAGGCTCGGGAATAGGGATAGCTTGCAGTTTCACTCTTCTTACCATTAAACACAGGCCTACATGCTGCCTGCAAATGACATCTGACTTTTAGCAGTGCCAGTTGAAGATGTGGGTGGAACTAATAAGAGTAAGTGGGTGGAGCCAGTGGAGGAAGTGGGTGGAGCCAGAGAAATGTAGGTGTGGCGTCCTTCAAACATTTGAGCATCTGCACTTCATATTTTACAAATTAAGCACTGATTACTAGCAATGGGTGGAGTCACAATACCTTGTGACTCAAAAAGACTTAGAAGAAAAACAAGTTACACACGTCCAGGCACTACACTAGATGTCAGGAGTACGCACAGCATGTGCATCTACAGCACTAAATGACACAAACAGATACTTAGAGCGGTCTCTTAAGATCTTATCGTGTCCTACTGTAATCTCATGACAGCCTTTAGAGTGCTCATTATCTTGCTAGTCTCTGAAAAGCAAATCCTAATGCTGTGGTACGCCTGTGCATGCCTGATGGCTACACCCCCTGAATGGATTCCTTGTATCTCACCTGGGCTGTCTGCATTCAGTGCGTGCCTGTGGGTTTCTACACTCTTCAGGTTCGACTCCCCAAAAACATTTACCATTGCTGCATGTATTCAAATTAATTCATCTGGGTTGATAAGTCCGTCATGGGTAGTCGCTAAAGTGTTCATTATGGCTGTGTTTCTTTTGTTAATGCAGTCGGTTACTTCTCGCTTGCTCCTGGGCTAACACTATAAAGCATTTGCCGTAGTTGTGTTTGAGTACATTTTTAGGGTTCGCCTGTAAAGCTCACACCTAACCAAGAGGAAACATGTATGCCCTACCCACGATGGTAGACCAGTCTTCATGTGCAGCTCTTTCTCCCTTCTTCCTTTTAGTGCGTACATAAATGCAGCACAAATGCAGCAACGCAGTGAGTGCATTTCACAATCTGGTATGACAATAGAACATTTCTCATTTAGGCTACACATATAACCCCACACTTTTTCCAGACTCCTATTACCTCCAGTGCATGCTCAGGCGTAGCTAGCAATGTCCAGATAAAAATACCACTTGGTCAGTTGCACCTAACGCAAAAATGGTTCCCCTATAGGCTACACTACAAACTATTCAGTCAATCCACAGGCATCTCCCCCATGTGTGCCATCTGTCTTGCAATGTGCTTTTTATGGGTTGTATAAATGCCACTGCAATCCAGTACAGTACCTAGCAGTTGGGTATTATTGGATTACATCCCACGCCCTCTTAGTTTACACCACTTGAATTACCTGAAGTGTTTGATCAATTGTGTTAAATAGACATTAAGGGTTATATTTTCAAAGGGGTTGTTCCATGGCAAAGCATTGTGCCTGTAAGTCACTCACTGTTCCAACCTTGACACATTAATCATGTGTCATACTTTTGAGTTTTCTTTAAATTTGGCATTATAAATATAGTTTCTGCAGTGTCTGCTAGTGCCATTTTGGGCATGGACTTGCAATATCTTTCAAGCTAGATGCCCTGACACTAGCCAGCTCTTTCCAGTGACTACATCTCTCTTGAGGTTTAACAAGTATTGTGTATTAATGCATAGGATACCAAATTGTAGATATGGAACTAGACTTTTCATCCTGGATGGTGCATTTTTTAACCTCATTGATATTTTTGAACTTCAGATTACTCAAAACATTCTCAGGGTAACGGTGTACTTACTACTTACACCTATGTATGTCGCTGTAGGCTGCACAGATCGTACAAGTGAAGATCCTAGGTATTCTTGTACTTCAGCGTTTGTCAGTGACAGCAGATTTACTTTCAAGTGACGGCTAAAAAAGCAAAGCTCCCTTCAAAGCACGAGAAAAGAGAAATCTTTCTGGGGACATCACAGTAAGCATTCTGTAGAGCAGGAAACATGATGTGCCACAGAATTAGCCCTTTAAGGTGCTGGGCAAAATGGTGAAGAAAATTAGCCAGTACCTAGTGCGCACCTGCCTTTGAACTGGCAAGCAGAGGTTAATGTTTCCTGATATTCTATGGCGTATACCATGAGGCTGACCTCTAGATCATCCTAGTGTCAGTGACTCTGGATTGATTTTGGTGTGGTGGGATCATTATAGACATCTGTTCATGTAGAGATGCTCGTAGCCATTGAGAAATAAGATCTAGAAATCTGAATTTATTGATACAATGAATGTTCTTTGCCTAAATATGTTTTGACACTTAAGGGTGGAAATGTCCTTGTGAATGATGTTTGGAACGCAGGATGAGTAGTATATCCACCAACCCTAATTTTATGAAAGAATGTATAGTTCTGGGATAATTTGCCTTGTCTAAATATTCAGGTTGTGGAAAGCTATAGGTTCACAATTGTTTCAACAATGACATCAGAAAAATGTTTAGATTCCTTTGAAGATGTGGCGCACTTGTTCAATTGATGTGTCTAAGACTATTATTGAGAAGTGGAGAAGTGTGGCTCACCGGTTAGAGGAGGCAGTCCCTGATGCAGAGGTCAGACCCAGGTACAGGGTTCAATCCCCGACGCGGCATGGCCTTGAGCTCAAAATGTCCACGGACTCAATAATTCTCGCCTCTGTGCCTACTCGAATCGTGGGTTCACACTCTGCAACTCTGGGCAATAGCTTGCTTAATCTCCACTACGGCCCCACCGCGATGGGATGCCTGGTCTTCACCTTGGGGATGCCCAGTAGGGGTAATCTCGCAGGGAAAGGCCAGGACGGGTTCCCAAAGCAAGCGCCTTGAGACCTTTCGGTGAAAGGCGCTATATGAGAACGTATGATTTACGATTTATTTATTGTGCCTTTTTAAAGGCTTTGTCAAGCAGCATATTCAAGATGCAATTCTGTAAGACCAAGCGGTAGGCAGATAACATTTGAAAATAGTTGTGTGAATTCCTATTTAGATTCCTGGTGTGCATCTTCCACAAAGTTGTCACCAGGTCAAGTGGACAGATTCTTCTTCTTTAAAGTCAGAGCTGTTTTACTTAGACTGGGACCTGGTTTTACGGTAATAAACCTTTGCATAATGCACAGTGTAAAAAATAAACCAACATTGTTGATAACTGTCTTCATGACTACGCAGATGACTAATTTAGGAAACATGAGGCCAATACTTCAGGACTCGTGCTGTCAAATGACCATAGATGAAATACTGCTGCATAGATTTGTTTTAAATTGACCATCACAGCCACTTGTTGAATGTTAATGAAATGGGATTTAGTACCATGTAGTAACAGATGTATCATGCAGTTGTTAGTCTTGGAGTGCTAGAATCTTATCTAACCGTGCAATTTCTTCTTTTGCAGGTGGACAGCGAAACAAATGAACTTCAAGATGGTTCCCTAATAGATCTCTGTGGGGCAGCATTGCTGTGGCGTACTGCGGAAGGCCTTTCACGCACCCCCACTGTGAAGCATTTGGAAGCACTGAGACAGGAAATAAATGCAGCCAGACCCCAGTGTCCTGTTGGATTTAACACGTTAGCCTTTCCTAGTATGAAGAGAAAAGATGTCGTTGATGAAAAGCAGCCATGGGTGTACCTGACCTGTGGTCATGTTCATGGTTACCATAACTGGGGCAATAAAGAGCAAAGAGATGGAAAGGATAGGGAATGTCCAATGTGCAGGTCAGTTGGGCCCTACGTACCGCTGTGGCTTGGCTGTGAAGCTGGATTTTATGTTGATGCAGGACCTCCAACTCATGCTTTCAGTCCATGTGGGCATGTGTGCTCGGAAAAGACAACAGCGTATTGGTCTCATATCCCTCTTCCACATGGCACTCATACGTTCCATGCAGCCTGCCCCTTCTGTGCACATTCATTGGCTGGAGAGCAAGGTTACATCAGACTTATTTTCCAAGGACCTCTTGACTAGCAAAACGTTCCTCAATGACTCTGCAAGCTGAGCAATTTCCCTTTATTCTTTGTATTAAAACGACTGACTCTCCCAAATGTCCCAGGCTTTGAGAATATGCGTTAAAAAAGACAGTTCTCTGTTTTGTTACTCGTTAGAAGTAGACCAAGGCAGAAAAAAATTACTAATTCTTGGTGGTTTTTGGGGAATGAACTATTTTGAGGGGATTATGCATCGTAACATTGTATGCCTTCATAAAATATTTCTGAATGACTTGAGATCAGTATTTGAACAGTTATTTGTGTAACTCAAGAAAATACTGTCAATTCAAACTACATTAGTTTACTGTTCAGACGACACACCTTGTAAATTATAGTAACCTAAATTGCAAACTTTTATAGCAATCTTTCTTATTGGAAATCAAGTTTCACTGGGCAGGTTAGTTTGTCAAGCTGTAGTGCATTGAATGAATTGCTTTTGAAGGTAGACAAGTTTAAGGAAATAGTTTTTGATCTACAATTGAATCAGCACTAATTTGTATGTTTCACCAAACATACTGCTTAGAACTAGTGTAGATAGAGCAGCAAAGTAGGTGATTGGTAAAGAGGCTAACTCATACGTAAGTTGGTCACTAAGGAAGATTTTTTTTATTGTAAATTTGAACCTTAATATTCATTATGCAACTTAACCTCGAGTGTCTGTATCTCCCTTTGTTCTCCAGTGTTCCAATTTAAACAACATTTCATGGGTTTATATTTTAATCCTTTGAACAACTGCAACTTCCTTCTCAGGAACAAAGTTTTGCCTCATCAGAAAGTTCACTTACTTTGTAGAAGCTCCAGAAACGTAGTTTACCTGTCTCAGCTGAAATTCTCGACATTAGGCGCAAATAGAACAAGTTAGACATTAGAACATGTGAGCATTATTAAGCAGTTTACTTCGCTGAACATTAGAAATTGAAGATCGGTAACCTGGAAAATAATTCAGCTATTGTTATCCACTGCGAAGAGCACTGTTGCGCACCTTCCTGTGTCCAAATGGCGTATGCGGGCTAGACATCCCAAAATGAATATTTAATTTGTCCATAAATGTCTGTTGTTCTTCATTGTTGTCTTTCTCCCTCGTTTTGGTACACTCAGGAAATGTATGCAACCGAAAAGCTTACATGAATGGCTACTAAAATTAAATGGACTTGGACAGATTTGTAATTTTTTTATATAATTGTCAGTGCATTATGCAGTGGAATGAGCAGAGGCCCTGTATCGTATTTGTTCTACTCATTTATATTCAGACTGTACAGTATAGCCATTTTTATTTGCAACATAATTTATTCAAAGTATGTGAGTTAACCCTTTTCAGAGACATCATTTGGTTAAAGATTTACCGCGAAAGTTTTGTTTATGCACATTAAGGGGGTGTGTGGGCTGAGATTGACTAAATTGTACATTTGTCTTATTTGTTTTGGATTGAAAGATTCTATTGAATATTCTTTTTCAGCATTCTTCATAGTATTCTATTAAGCATGTCTGTTTTAATATATTTACTGCAAAATAAGCTGAAACGTGAGTGTTTTTTCCTACTGTGCACTGGCGTCTGCAAAAAGTTGTAGTATCAGCTGTTGCTAACTTTCTCTTGTCTGCCGGGAGGAAGCACAAGAATCCAAGCGTCTGCATTGCCAGACTAATGAAGAGCACGATCTCTGGGAACCCCACATTGTGCCTGGTTATGATGAAACTATTAAACATGTTACATTGGTAGGCTGTCGCCTTATCTTAGAGTCTGAGCATTCCCGGGTTGTGCAATTGTTTTTGTGTATGTTCAATAGGTAAAGTGCTATTTAAACCGGTCACTGTTCATTGTAGCTTATCCATCGTGCTCACCAGTTGGCTGGAACAGCATGTGTGTGCTTCAGACTATGGTCAGTAGTTTGTCACATGATTGATATATAGACTGTTATTAAAAGGCAGATTATTTTTGAAGCCGCTCAGTTTACAGTGCCCTGCCATTGCTCATGCAATGGTTGCAAAACCTTTTTTCTATGTGCCTACTGAAACTACTGCAAACTGTTTCTCTGGTTTGTCTTTCGCTCTTCCTGTAGACACACACACAGTGTGGTTCTGCACAGTGGTCAAATATTATTGAATCCCCAATGGTTAAACATGGCAAAAATATGCATTTCAAAATGAGTTCTTTATTACTCGATTGCAGTACCGCTGTTTCATGCTACCGGCTGTAACATTGACTTGAGTAGAAGTTTTACACTTTGAGAAATGTTGAAAACGTCGACTACCACTACCCGATGCAATGGAAAGTTAATTTGCAGTTTGCTTTTAATCGAAGTTAATTCATAACCTAAAATAAATGGGATTCCTTGTATGGCTGGAGCTGGACCCAGAACCACAATCAAATGAGCATGCCCACGTCCTAAATGCCCAATTGTAGTGCCCATCTTTTGGCTAGTTAATAGTTCCCTTCTGTTAGTGACAGGGTAGTTTTAAATTACAATATTCAAATTTGTATTCTAACTAGGTTTGCCATGGCTTCACAGTGCATTCTTTTTTTTTTTGTACATTTTTATTGAGAAGTACATGTCAATATATAAACCATAGTAAAAAGAATTGAACAATAAATCACATTATGTTCTTTCTGTAAAATACTATGAAATGGTTACTTCTCAGATGTGTATACACAAAAAGAAAAACAGAATTCAGATATCAATAGATACAATATCAGAGATATTATTCATATCATAATGCATCCGGCTGTGAATTGGATCTTAGAAAGAAAACCTGGAAAGAAAGAAGTAGGGAGGTGGACAAGTGAAAGGATGATGTAAATATTATGCACTATGTATTAACCCATATATTCCAGGTAATTAGAAGATAGTAGAGATAATATCATACAAATCCACACATATAGCATTTTAAATGGCGATATCCCTGCTAAGTCAAAAATGTCCAATAGGTGAACAGTAAGTCCTTATTAAAATAACAGTATTAATGGCTAAAGCTTCAACAGTCTTAATAAGATCATGACTGTAAATAATAATGAAAATGAGTTAATAAGGAGAGAAGGAAATAAAGAAGGAAGGGACTCCTATGTTGTGTTTTCTAATTAGAAGGAAAAAAAAAATCGTAAGTATTCCCAGAAATAGAATATGTATTATATAGAAGGGTCCGAATTAGGATGAAAATTCCAATATTATCCTGCAATCTGTACATGAGTTTTTCATATGCCATTTTATACATTTCAATAAGTCATTCATCATCTGTAGAACGTTGTGGTGTTCTCCAATGTCGTAATATACGTTTTGCAGCGTGAATCTTTCTGGATACACTATGCTGTGCATATTCCGCGGTCTTGTGGTTGGGTCCGGATTCGTAGTCTTTTCCTTTTTTTTTTTTTTTTTTTGTAGCCCTTGTGGGCGTCGGCGTCACACCTCCTCGGGTGCATTTCCGGTGACGTCGGCATGCTTCCTGCGGAAGCTCCCACACTTGGGCGCCATCTTCAGATTCTTTTTTCCGCGGTCGGGTCTGGATCGTTCCCGTTGTGCTTCAGACATTTTTGGAGAAAGTACTGAAAAGAGTGGAAGTTGGAGAAGATATTGGAAGAAGAACACTAAAGAAGACTTCACAGAACATTGACGAAGAGAAAAGAAGGTGAAAACCTCGAACTTCGACGATCGTCGACGCCCACGCGGTCAGGGAGGCCTGAACGCACGAGGATGGACAACACGCCGTTCAAGTTCTGCCCGAACTGCAGACACAAGTACGCGCAGAAAGACCAGCACCCGGTTTGCAACCTTTGCCTGCCGGTAGAACACAGAAGCGAGGACTGCAACGCCTGCTCCGTCTTCGCCCGGAAGACCCTTCGTGTGAGGAAGAGACAGAGGGTAGCACACGCCACCCTCGAAGGAAAATCCCCGACGCCATCGCTGTTCGAGCTGGGGATGTCCTCGGAGGAAGAGGACAACGCTGCCGCCGAAGACGACAGCTACACGGTCGTAGAGACCGATTACAAGAAGACACCTGATAAGGTAGGAGACTCGACGTCCCACAAGAACACGAGAGACTCTGAGTCTCGAAAGTACGAGGCCAAGAGCCCGAAGGCGCCGACGCAGCGACATCTGCCGTCCGCGACCACAAGCAGGCCCAGCGGATCCTCGGAGAAGGAGTCCCTGGCGCCGAAAGCTGTTGACCAGCAGAAAGCGTCGAAGATCGTCGCCGAAAGGGACCGATCGACGTCGAGGGAGAAAGACCCTAAAGCCTCGGCGCCGTCCAAGGACCCGAAAGCCAGTTCGACGTCCAAGCCGTCGGCACCGAGAATCTCGGCGCCGAACCAGGCGACGAAGAGAGGGGCCCAACGTTCCGAAGCCGAAAACGCGGCCGAGATGGAAAGGAAGAGACGTCGGCTAGAAGACGAAATGGCAAGCCTCTTGCAGCGGAGGAAGGATTTGAACGCCGAGATGAGTGGCTTCAAAATTCCACACAAGACCAAGCACGCCGTGCTAGATCTGGTCTAAGAAGAAGAACAGGTCGACGACCATGTGCCTAGCGACGAGATGGTCGACGACCAGGAAGGTGAAGAGAATCCCTACGAGGATTACAGCTATGAGGAGGAGGAGGGCAGTAGGTTGGACGCCGAGTCGGCCACCTCTGACCCACGCGAGGAGGATTACCTAGACGTCGACACCGAGAGCCCGGAAGAGGCGGTCGACTCATACCCCTCGAGGCCCTCGCCGCCGGACGACATCGGGGCATACAACTCGGCGATACAATCTGCCGCAGCTGCATTCAAGCTAAAGCTCGACGAGGAAAAGCAGAAAGCAGACTTCCTGCTAGAGACATTGCTCCCAACACAAACAAGAAGCCAGTTCCTTCCAATGCTCGAGAGCGTCTTGGCTCAGGGAAAGAAAGCGTTCAAAGAGCCCGCAACATGCAAGGCGGTAACTCCCAGAACAGAGAAAAAGTACAAACACTCCTCAAAGGACCCGTCCTACATTCGGGGCGAGATCTCCGCTGACTCCATTATCACGGCCACAGCTAGGAAGAGGGCGAGCGTATCCACTACCTCGGGCCCACCACCGGATAAGGAGAGCAAGAGGATGGATCTGGTGGGGAGAAGGATCGAGCGAAATGCCGCGACCCACTGGCGCATGGCTAATTCCAATGCCCTGTTAAACAGGCACATGTACCAGATCATGGAGGGGCTGGGGCAGTTGGTGAAGGACCTACCCCAGGATGCCAGGCAGAAGGCCGAAAAATTGATCGAAGAAGGGAAGAACGCGGCGAATTCTTGCCTTAAGACGGCCCTGGACAGAGCAGACACCGCCAGCAGGCTCATGATGATGGGTGTCACGGAAAGGAGACACGGCTGGCTCAGGATCTCAGGGTTCAAACCCGAGGTACAACACAGTATCCTAAACACACCGTTCAACGGCGAAACGCTTTTCGGAGCAACAGTTGACGAGAAACTATGCCAACTCAAAAAAGATAACGAGACGGCAAGATCCATGGGGGCATTGCAGTTCAGAGGCAACAGGAGAGGCACCCCGGCGCGGAGGACCGGCAGGAGAGGTGGAAACCAGCCAGGTACATCGCACCAGGCCTTCCAGCAGACGCACCAGGCAGACTCGCAGGCTCAGCAAGGTCACCAGAAGCAGTCCTGGCAGTACCAGCCAAGAGGTCAGTCCTTTCGAGGGAGAAATGGACGTGGCCAGAATAGAAGAGGGGGGCAGCAGCCCACCTCGAAGTGACTTCAGAGACCTCCGGGTGCCCGACCACAGAAAAGATCCCAGGGGGCACCACGTACGAAGGGGTCAGGACAATCTAAACACCTACGACCACATGACACCAGTGGGAGGAAGATTAAAGTTCTATCTCCAAGAATGTAGAGAAATAACATCAGACAAATGGATCCTAAACATCATCCAATTCGGATACTGCTTGGAGTTGGAGAGAAAGCCAACAAACAGAAAACCAAGGGGAAAGCCACCAGCAAGAGAACAGCTGGCGAGGCTTCAGGAAGAAGTGCAAGAACTTCTACAAAAACAGGCCATAGAAAGAGTTCCCTTCAGGGAAAGGAACAAGGGAATATACTCAACGTACTTCCTAGTACCAAAGGTCGACGACAAGATGAGACCCATCCTAGACCTAAGGTTCCTCAACAAATTCATAAGAACACAAAAGTTCAAAATGACCTCCCTGCAGGAGGTGCTGCCGCAATTGCAGGTCGGAGACTTCATGGTCACGATAGACCTCAAGGACACCTACTTACACATACCGATGAACGAGAGGCACAAGCATATGCTCAGGTTCGCAATCGGAGGGGGCCACTACCAGTTCACAATGCTGGCCTTCGGACTGAAATCAGCACCGAGGGTATTCACAAAGTGCCTCGCGGCAGTCGCAGCGCACTTACGAAGACAGGGGATACACGTATACCCTTACCTGGACGACTGGCTGGTGAAAGCAAACTCGTACCAGAAGTGCAAGCAGCATGCACATACAGTGACAAACACGCTCATAAACCTGGGGTTCTCCATCCATTGGAAGAAATCATCAATGGAGCTGGAGTAAGTGAAGATCTTCCTGGGGGCAGAGATCAACACCTTACAGGGCAAAGTGTTCCCCAGCGAGAAGAGAGCAAGGGCACTGGTCAAGGAAACTCGCCTCTACCGGAAGGGACAAGCTCGGACAGTGAGGACTGCGAGCAAGATCATGGGGATGATGGCATCGTACATCCACCTAGTGCCGAATGTGCGGCTCCACATGAGACCCATGCAAGAATGGCTCCAGGAACAATGGTCACAGGCTTCGGGCAGTTGGGAGAATCTTGTGGTGGTGACGCACGCAGTGCAGAAGGAGATGACATGGTGGACCTTGGAGAACTTAACAAGGGGACAGCCTCTAACACTCCCAACTCCGACAGTGTCCATCACCACAGACGCATCCCTGAAGGGATGGGGCGCTCACATGGAGGAACTCAAAGTGAGGGGTCTTTGGACGCCAGCAGATGCGACAAAGCACATCAATTACCTCGAATTAAAGACAATCTTCCTTGCACTGAAAGCCTTCCAGACAAGACTGTACAGGCAAAGGGTGTTGCTACAGACCGACAACACCACGGCGATGTTCTACATCAACAAACAGGGTGGAACACAGTCAACAACGCTTTCAACGCTGGCGCAGGAGATATGGAGGTGGGCCATCCCTCTCCAGATAGACCTGCTAGCCATACACCTACCAGGGAAGGAGAGCATTCAGGCAGACTGGCTGAGCAGACAGACCTCGGCATCCCACGAGTGGGAGCTCAATGCTCAGGAGACAAGGAGGCTGTTCAACAGGTGGGGAACGCCATCAGTGGACATGTTTGCCACACGCCAGAATGCGAAATGCCGAAACTTCGCATCCAGACAACACGAAGAAGGGTCCCTTGGGAATGCCCTATGGATAGATTGGTCCGGGACATTTGCCTACGCTTTTCCCCCGATACCACTGATACACAGAGTACTGAGCAAGTGCAGAGCGAGCACCATGACCCCGATACTGGTCGCGCCACAGTGGGCGAGGCAGACATGACACTCGCAGATTATGGAGATGGCACAGTGTGCACCCCACAGATTCGGCAGAAGAAAGGACCTGCTCTCCATGCAGAACGGAGAGGTGCTGCACCCAGAACCAGAGAGCATGAGCCTAGTAGCATGGCTCCTGAGGACATAGAGTTCGCACATTTGAGACTGCCAGAGAGCACCCTCAGGGTCCTTCGGGAGGCACGAAGGCCCAGCACAAGGAAGTGCTATGTCGCAAAGTGGAAAAGATTCAAGATGTGGTGCAGGAGGGAAAGACTCCACAATAAAATGAAAAAGGACTCCACGGTACTGAAGTACCTGACACACTTACTGGAGAAAAACCTCAGCTCGTCCTCCTTGAGAGTGCACCTGGCGGCTATAGTGGCATACACAAGGGGTGAGATGGGCAGGAGCTTCTTCACATCGCAAGTTGTAAAGAGGTTCCTGGAAGGAGCGAAAAGGATTGCACCACCCAAGCGTGTGCCACCACCGGCATGGAACTTAAACGTGGTCCTGACGGAACTCATGAAGGAGCCCTTCAAGCCGCTTCACAAGGCCTCCTTGAAGATGCTAACTATGAAAACTGCTTTCCTGGTTGCAATTACGTCCTTACGCAGAGTGAGCGAGCTGCAAGCGCTAACGCTACAGGAGCCCTACTTGCAAATACACAATGACAGGGTTGTGATGAGGACCGACCCACACTTCATGCCGAAGGTGGTGTCCAAGTTCCACATGAACCAGTCCATACAGATACCGAGTTTTTTCCAAAAACCAACCACTAGCGCAGAGCGAGCTCTGCACACCCTAGACGCCAGAAGGGCGGTCATGCATTACATTGAAAGGACAAAAGGACACAGAAAAACGAAACAGTTCTTTGTGTCGTTCGCCAACAGTTACATGGGCAAGGCAGTGACTAAGACCACTATTGCACGCTGGATCGCGCAAACAATCCAACTCTGCCACAAAAGGGCAGGAGAAGAACTGGCAGAGGGGGCACGGGCCCACTCCACTAGGAAAAAGGGGGCTACAATAGCCTTCCTGGCCAATACACCCATACAAGACATATGCCTGGCCGCAACATGGGCTTCGGTGCACACATTCACGAAACACTATTGCGTGGATGTTCAGATGAACAAAGAAGCACAAGTCGGACAAAAGGTGCTCCAGCATATATTCAGAAACCAGAGCTCATCTTCCACCCAGCCGCCACAGAAATGAGAAACCGCTACGAAATCTATGCACAGCATAGTGAATCCAGAAAGATTCACGCTGCAAAACGAATAGTTTCTTACCTGTCGGTGTAGTTTTGCAGCTTGAAGATCTTTCTGGATTCACTAGCGAACCCGCCCACCTCCGCCAGAAAGATGAGGCTGGAGAGAGAAGAGGTAGTAAAAAAAAAAAAAAAAAAAGAAAATAGGGGGAGAAGAAGTAAGAGAATATAAGGACAAGCGGTAAAGAAATTCTCACCTGAATAGAACATTGCCATTGCTTTGGGAAAGAAGGAAACACGGAAAAAAGAATCCGAAGATGGCGCCCAAGTGTGGGAGCTTCCGCAGGAAGCATGCCGACGTCACCGGAAATGCACCCGAGGAGGTGTGACGCCGACGCCCACAAGGGCTACAAAAAAAAAAAAAAAAAAGAAAAGACTACGAATCCGGACCCAACCACAAGACCGCAGAATATGTACAGCATAGTGAATCCAGAAAGATCTTCAAGCTGCAAAACTACACCGACAGGTAAGAAACTATTCGTTTTGCTACATTGAGTGCAATAGCCATCAATCACCTCGTACGGTTCATTAGATTTGGGAGATCAATAACATCATGTAATATAACAAATTGTTCCATGAAAGGAATGGACATATGTATAGCTCTGTGTAGCGATGCAGTTATGGAAGATCAGTATTCCTTCAAAACATGACAAATGAATAAAATGTGTTGGATATCGCAGTCCTCATGTGGACGCCTCCAACAGGTAGAATGGTGTAGTAAACCTACTGTCTTGAGTTTTTGTCATGACCAGTACCAGTTATGAAGAATTTTGAAAAGAGTACACTTCATTCTGGCCTTTCTGATTTGTTTTCCATGTTAATAATAACATCTGCGTATTCCTTCCTCATCAGAATAAGCTACATTAAGTAACCCTTGCCATTTGACATTGAGTTGTGATAGTAATGGGAATGAGTGTAGTGTACGCACACCTAGATTATAAAATCCAGAGACTGCTCCTCTGAATTTCCCCCAATTATTTAAGTATTGTAACACTGGGGAATCCTTAAGCATCCACGGATATGGTCCATGTCTGCTAAATAGAGCTTGTTTTAGTTGTAAGTATTTCCCCTCTCGAGAGCTAGGAGTTGAAATTCTTTCGGAAGCGTTTTAATCTCACCTTTTAACCCCTTCAGTGCTCATGACCAGGTCAACTCGTCATGGGTTTTACCTGCCCTGTGCTTATGACTAGTTGGCCTTGTCATGAACAATGGGGATCATGTATGTTCAGCACAGGACGGGAAAACCCCCTAGCAGCCAAGGTGTTAATGTGAATAAGTGATCCAATATTAGAATACCTGCTCTCTACCATATGTCCCAATAAATAGTCTGGTTCCCTATTCTAGTTTCAGTGTTTCATAGTGCATTCTTAAACAGTGGCCCTTTTTAGGCGAAACTGGAAACCCATCAATTGTGCTTTATGTTACTTGGTTAGTGTTTGATTGTGAGCCAGGAAGTGTGTTGAGTGTTTTTGTTTAGAAGTGGTTTGTGTAAATCAATGGGAATTAAATTTGGGTTTGGGCTTGAGAGATTGTTGTTGATTCTTGTATACAAGTTAATGTGATAAAGGGCCCAAGTTCTTCTGTGTTGAAATTTCATCTGTCCATTGCTCATGCAGAGTAAAGGATCCTCGGTACAAAAGGGGGTGGCAGTTCGGGCTGGACTGTTCCCATGAGGCACAGGGTCAGACTGATTTGCATATAGCCATGTCTGAACTGGGGTGGCAGAGTGGGCTAAAGAACGGTGATGGATTAAACCCAGATCTTTTGACTGGGTGTGAGTGTTTGATTGGTTCAGATGCTCCGTCCATTACCACCCCCTTTTGTACAGAGTAAAGGATCCTCTGCATTGCTGTCCAGGTAGGTAATTGTGCAGTGTGAACCTTCTCTAGCTTCACGTACTTTGAATTCTCCAGTATTAGGGGTGTCTTTCATAGATTCACATGCTTGAATATTCCCCGTCGTCGAAGTGGGAGTCCCACGGTACATAAAATAGCAATAACATATGCATGTATACATGAAAAATATCATAAATAAAAATATACATACATATAATGTAATAAAATTGTAAATTCTAAAAGTACCATAGAACATAATAGGCCCATTGAAAAGCCTAATGGAGAACTCACTTTAGTAGCATATTAGAGTCATCAGTGTAGGTTCACATTCCAGCCAATCAGGCTGTAGCCTCCTCTAGAACCTTCTCCTCAGAAGCCCAAGGCCTCAGATTTTCTACCGCACGTCGTGTGAAGGGAGTCTACCTGAGCTCTGCTCAGTTTTCTTCAACTCTAGCTGTTTATTTCTTCAGAAATGTCTTAAAATAAGAAATCTTTATTTAAAGCCTGCCCTTCTTGTGGTAAACTGCGCCTTTTCCATGAGGATCCACACAGTAAATGCATTTACTGCCTCTACCCAGACCACGAGGTGAAAAACTGTAAGTACTGTCGCACTTTTCCTCCCAAGACTCTGAGGGATAGAGAGGCCCGTCTCCTTCTGTGGCTACAGAAGTTGAAGACTTCAGAGTCTGTGGTTTCTGAGGTAGAAAGTTTGTCATCTGGTGTTTCTAAATCCTCTCAGAAGCGTGGGTCTGAAACTGAGGTTCCATCTCCTTTTCTGAAGAAGAGTAGACTGTTGGAATCCTCCAGGATTGTTTCCCCACAGGATTCGCTTCAGGGCACGTCTACGGGACCAGGTTCTCTGACGTCTGCGCCCAAAGCCTTGCCTTCCTCTTGTAAATCTGGCATTGGCTCGTCGACTGGCTTGTCGACGCGTCCGTCGACGTCTTCAGCGACGACTAAGTCAGTGACTGTAGCCTCTACGTCGACAACTACCTGTACTATGTCATCCAGTACTGCGTCGACGACTATCACCTCGTCGACGACAGCCCAGGAGGTGAGACCCATTACTTCTTTTGTGAAGATCTCGTCGACGAGTGTCAGATCAGTACCGTCGACGAAGTCATCGTCGACGCTTCCATCGTCGACGTGGACACCGTCGACGAAGATCAAGTCATCTAAAAGCAGCCTGTCGACGGGCCCATCATCGTCGACGGCCGTCTCGTCGTCGGCGCCTCCGTCGACGGCCATCATATCATCGTCGATGACTTCGTCGACGGCTGTCATCCACTCTTGCATCGCCTCCGGTGGACATTGCAAATTTCCATAATTTGATGGGCCGTGCTGCAAAGCGTTTTCATCTCACTGTCGAAAAACAACAACATGAAAGTGAATGCTTCTTGTATGATTTTAAGGACCTTTCACAAAGGCAATCCCACACAATACCAATCATTGACTTTATTTGGCAGGAGGGCCTTAAATTAATGGAACATCCAAATTGGGTACCTGCAGTCTTGCCCAGATTAGACAAGAAATATAAGGCTCCGGCCTGTTTGGTGTCACAACCGAAAGCAGATTCGGTTATCACTCAAGCAGCACAGAAAAGATCTCTCAATCCTGCTACACCGCTCACGTCTCCTCCTGATCAGAAAGGCCGCAAGTTGGACTCTATAGGCAAAAAATTTACAACAACGCCGGCTACTACTGTGAGGGCGGCTAATACCTTGGCTATTTTGGGCCATTACGACCGCCAGATGTGGTCCGAGATTGCCGCACTGATTCCTCAAATACCCGAGGCCATCCGTGCAGAAGCGCAGGCCATTATTCAGGAGCTAGAGATAATTTCATCCGAAATTATCGACTGCGGGCTTGATATATCTCCACGGGCTTTCGTCAATTGGCTGGGGCTGCAGTCTTGAGGCGTCAGGGCTGGTTGAAGTCTACCACCTTCCGTCCAGAGGTACAAGCAAAAGTCCTGGACTTGCCGTACGATAGGGAGTCGTTGTTTGGCAAGCATGTAGACGGTGCCCTTGAAGCGATAAAAAAGGACACAGACACTGCAAAGTCCTTAGCTACCCTCCAGTAGAAGAAACGGCCCTTTCGGGGGGCACGAGGTAGAGGCGGAGGTTCCTCTACTTTTCGAGGATCAGGCCAATATCGATCGTACAACACCTACAACGATAACCAGCAGAGGGATTCCTACCAATCCCAGAATCGTCAGTCCTCCACCAGACCATACCAACGGAAAACAACTTATAGAGGTGGCTCAAACAATAAAAAGCAGTGACCGTCTCAGTTCCTTTCTTCTGCCGACTGTAAATCTTGGAGGTCGCATCTCAAGGTACTTTTGCAAATGGTCTGAAATCACCTCCGGCCAATGGGTCCTGGACGTTATCTCCATAGGACATACCCTAGAGTTTACAAAATTCCCTCCCACTTGTCCCCCTTCGGGGCCACCCTCTCCCCATCTCAAAGAACTTTTGGCCCAGGTAAAAATCAAAGAAAGACAGGACCGCATGGTAAGGATGGTGCATCTCCTACAGTCAAAACTGTACGTTTCTGTTCAAATCATTCCTTGGCATGATTTCCTCGTGCATCCAAATTATCCCCAATTGCAAATTGCACATGAGGACTCTACAGGAGGAACTGGACAAACAGTGGAAACAGGTGTCAGGGTCAATTAGACAAACAGTGGAAACAGGTGTCAGGGTCATTCTAGGACAAAGTCCTTCTAACACCTCGCATCCAGAAAGCGCTGGAATGGTGGGCTCACCCTCCAAACATATCTATGGGCCGTTCATTCCAAGACAAACCTCCGACTCTGAGCTTACAACAGACTTGTCTCTCGAGGGATGGGGAGCGCATCTCGACGGCATGTCTGTAAAAGGAAAGTGGACGGCGACCCAACGTACTTGGCATATCAATCGCCTGGAACTCTTGCCGATTTTCTTGGCCCTGAAATCCTTCCAGAGATTAGTGCAGGGTCACACTCTGTTAGTGAGGACAGACAACACCACCAGCATGCGCTACCTCAACAAGCAGGGCGGCACGAGGTCTCTCCTGCTTTCACAACTGGCACAAGAAATATGGGATTGGGCGATTCAACATCAAATCCATCTCACAGCCATCCATGTGCCGGGTGTGGCCAATGTTCTGGCGGACTCACTCAGCCGGGCGTCGTCAGACAATCACAAGTGGGAACTCGACCAGCCAACCGTCGATTTCATCTTCTGGCGGTGGGGCCAGCTGCAGATGGATCTTTTCGCGACTGCTACCAACAGGAAATGCCAACGCTTTGCAAGTCGGCATCCCCACAGAGAGTCGAGCGGAAATACATTTTCGATCAATTGGTCGAACGACTTCATCTACGCTTTCCCTCCACTTCCTCTAATTCCTCGCCTGTTACACAGAATGAGGTTTCAACCTTGCCGCATCATCCTGATTGCACCCAAATGGCCGAGGCGTCCATGGTTCACGGACCTGCTTCTATTTTCACAGTCCGACCCGATACCGCTTCATCCTCTACCTCACCTCCTCACGAGGAAACAGGGACAAATCTGTCACCCCGATCAGGCATACCTCCAACTCCATGCCTGGAACCTGAATACAAGTAATTTGCACGTCTAAATATCGACGAGGACTGCAGAGAGGTGTTAGCGCGCGCTCGCGCTCCATCCACCATTAAGACCTACCTAATAAAGTGGAAACGTTTCTGTGTCTGGTGCCGCACTAAAGATTTGGACCCATGACTGCAAAACCTGAACAGATCTTGCCTTTCTTTTTATCCCTGGCGAGATCAGGACTTTCACCCTCAACTCTTAAAGTGTTTCTGACGGCGATTTCCAGCTTCCGTCATGATGGTTCTACATCTCTATGTTCCTCGAGAATCATTAAGCAATTTTACAAGGGCCTTTTTAGGATGTTTCCACCTACCCTTCGCCCTCCACCAGCTTGGCGCTTAAATTTGGTCTTTTCTCAACTGCTTCTACCTCCATTTGAGCCTATCCACTCTGCAAGTCTAAAATTTCTCACATGGAAAGTTGCTCTTTTGCTTGCCTTGACATCCTCTAGGCGTGTCAGTGACATCCAGGCATTTACCATACAGCCTCCTTTTCTACAATTCACCAATGAGGCTGTGACATTGCGAACTAATCCTAAGTTCATCCCGAAGGTTCCCAGTGATTTTCATCTCAACGAACCCGTAATCCTGAAGACTTTCTTTCCTGCTCCGCAAACTCCAGCTGAGCGGTCATTACACTCATTGGATGTGAAACGTTGTCTCAAATTTTACATTCAGTGAACTGCAACTGTCAGAAAGTCAGATCCATTGTTTGTGGCATATGGCCCAATTTGCAAAGGACAACCTGTTACCAAACAGACCATAACAAGATGGATATCTTCTACCATATCCTTTTGCCACCAACGGGCTGGGAAGCCCTTTCCTGCTCCAGTTCGTGCTCACTCAACTAGAGCGGTGTCTACTTCTGCTGCCCTTTTTGCGGGGGTACCCCTGAGGCAGAGCTGCTACTTGGTCGAGCAGCCATACTTTTACAAAAAACTACTGCCTGCTATCAATAGACGCCGCGGATGCGGCAGTAGGTCGAGCGGTGCTGCGGAATCTTTTCCAATAAAGGTGAGCCTCTGTTGCTACCCGCCTCTAGTCATAAAGGTTTTTTTCTAATAATATTTTAATGTTCATTGCATTTTGACTGATATGTTTACCTTACTTGCTTTGGTATATCACCTTTATGACTTATGTGATGATTTACTGCTTTCTACTCTTATTCAAGCATGTGAATCTATGTAAGACACCCCTAATACTGTAGAAGAACAAAAGTTACTTACCTGTAAACTGTGGTTCTCCAGTATTGGTGTCTTTCATAGATTCACATGCGACCCTCCCATCCTCCCCTCAGAGGCTCTCTTCTCCTAAGGCACTTTTTACTTACTTTGTGCTACGAAAATCTGAGGACTCTGGCTTCTGAGGAGAAGGTTCTAGAGGAGGCTACAGCCTGATTAGTTGGAATGTGAACCTACACATAATGACTCTAATATGCTACTAAAGTGAGTTCTCCCTTAGGCTTTTCAATGGGCCTATTATGTTCTATGGTACTTTTAGAATTTACAATTTTATTACATTATATGTATGTATATTTTTATTTATGATATTTTTCATGTATACATGCATATGTTATTGCTATTTTATGTACCGTGGGACTCCCACTTCGACGACGGGGAATATTCAAGCATGTGAATCTATGAAAGACACCAATACTGGAGAACCACAGTTTACAGGTAAGTAACTTTTGTTCTTATCCTGCCATCTAGTCTTCAAATCCTGATTTTAGAGTTTTTTTCTTTTGGGTGTTGGCCACAGCCATGGGTCTATAATGTCAAATGTCAGCCTCATTTCCAGGTACTTCTTCTCCGTTGGGTTCAGAAGCGAGAACAATTATGGAGTGATCCAAGTCAAACATTTGATGTACAGAAGTATTGGAGGTGAACATCAGAAACCAGGATAGTATGCATCTGAAAAGTAGATGACACCGAAAACAGAACAAAGTGAAACCGAGTTTTCTGGGGAAAATCTTTGACTGTACGAGGGTTGGAGAATGCACATTTTGGTGGTGCTCTTCCACTCAGGACCTTCTTGGTCCTTTTTGAGAGTCATGGAAAATACATCTTTCAGTTCTGCCCCAAGTGCCACTCAAAATTTGCACTGACGAATAAGCATGTATTCACTTGTCTCCCAAAAGACGATATGGCCGGGATGTCCGCCACCCCCTCCCAACACCGATTCCCCATGGGAGGAGACAGACACAAGTTTGAGCTTTTGGAAGGCGGGGGGAGTTACCCCCCCGCCCGTATTTATTAAAATATGAAACAAAATTTTAAACTTTAAATTAAAACGTTTCATAAATTATGTACAATTTTACTTTCATTACATTTTGATGAAGACATGTTCTTTGGCTAACCTTAACAGATCTCTAATACAAAGGTTTCCTAGCCGAGTCTAGCATCCTGAAAATGCATCACATTCTAGAATAAAATTGTACATCCTAGCATTAAGGGCCAACGGCAAGGTCTTAACCGGTGTCAGATCCCTACTACCAAAATCCCGCCATCACGGTGTGAGTGGTGCATGCGCAGAGGACTTTACCCGGGGAACATCCTTTACAACGCGGATGTTACACCGCAGGTCCCTTACGGCGCAGCTTTTACAACGCAAGTTGTAACAACGAAGTGCACTGGGGGGCGCTCCAGGATAGTAAATAGTTTAATTTACTATCCAACTCCTTCCCTACTATCCACGGGGACTGGAGTTGGAATAGTAAATTAAACTATTCACTATCCAGCCCCCAACAACGCAAGTCGTGGTCACGACTTGTGTTGTAAAACATGCGTTGTAAAGTACTGCGATGTAAAACATTGCGTTGTAACGACATACAACCCTTTACCCTCGTTGCCAACTGTAACATCCCTTGTCGTGGGGGCCCCCTTTCACTCGACGCCATCTTAAAGGTCGTCCGAGTTCCCGTGTGAGGTCTCTGTAAGGAGGACAGCGTGGACGCCCCCCCTACCCCACACTCTCTTCCGCCGTCGCGGATATCCGGCCCCCGGGAAATTCGTAGGAGGGGCATATAGCTGTCTCCCCCCCCTGGGAGGGGCCTATGGCCGTCTCCCCCTAGGCGACCCATCCGTAGTGGGTGCCGCCTCCCTGTGGGAAGGGCCAATGGCCGCCTCCCCCGGGCGCTCCCATCCATACTGGGTAGCGCCCCCCCTAGGGACCTTGAAATCACTGCTCACCGATCATGACCTTACCGCCCGACCAAAATAAATACGACAGTTGTTTACCTACTAAGGAGAGAAAAGACGCCTAATCTGCCACATCTTGACAATTCATCAACTTACTCATTTCTACAAAGGGAAAAAAGTCCTAAAGCACAAGACCATTTTCTTATTTGATACACTCCTTCACATTCCAATAAGGGAAAAAAGGCCTACACACATCTATTCATTCAAAGGCATATATCAATGCTGAAAAATGTGACTGTATCTCTTTAATACATTCGAATATCACCAACCATTACTTTATTCAAACAAACATTGCAAAAGGGGGCTGGTGGGTGGGTCAAAATTGCTGCTTGTTCCGTCGAGGGCTCACAAGCAACGAGTGGTGCAGCCTTCCGAGCACTGGAACAAGAGGACGCTTCATTGGATTCCTGCTCTATTTATCCGTCTGCGGGAGGGCGGGGGCCCTCCTCGGGTACGCCCACCTGGGCGCGGTCTTCCGGGCGGGTGTCTAGGACAACCCCTTCTGGGCGGGGAGGGCGTGCCCCGGCTACGCCGCTTTGGGCATACTAGCCGAAACACGCCTCCCGCCCAAAATGGTTTCCCGGGGGGATCGGGGCACCCATCCATACGTTCGGGGGGACCGAGTGGTCTTCCCTTTCCATATGGCCGGGATGCCCGCCACCCCCTCCCAACACCGATTCCCCATTGGAGGAGACAGACACAAGTTTGAGCTTTTGGATGGCGGGGGGGGGGGGGGGGAGTTACCCCCCGGCCGTATTTATTAAAATATGAAACAAAATTTAAAACTTTAAATTAAAACGTTTCATAAATTATGTACAATTTTACTTTCATTACATTTTGATGAAGACATGTTCTTTGGCTAACCTTAACAGATCTCTAATACAAAGGTTTCCTAGCCGAGTCTAGCATCCTGAAAATGCATCACATTCTAGAATAAAATTGTACATCCTAGCATTAAGGGCCAACGGCAAGGTCTTAACCGGTGTCCGATCCCTACTACCAAAATCCCGCCATCACGGTGTGAGTGGCGCATGCGCAGAGGACTTTACCCTCGTTGCCAACTGTAACTTCCCTTGTCGTGGGGGCCCCCTTTCACTCGACGCCATCTTAAAGGTCGTCCGAGTTCCCGTGTGAGGTCTCTGTAAGAAGGACAGCGTGGACTCCCCCCTACCCCACACTCTCTTCCGCCGCCGCGGATATCCGGCCCCCGGGAAATTCGTAGGAGGGGCATATAGCCGTCTCGCCCCTGGGAGGGGCCTATGGCCGTCCCCCCCCTAGGTGACCCATCCGTAGTGGGTGCCGCCTCCCTGTGGGAGGGGCCAATGGCCGCCTCCCCCCGGGCGCTCCCATCCATACTGGGTAGCGCCCCCCCCTAGGGACCTTGAAATCACTGCTCACCGATCATGACCTTACCGCCACAGGCCGGATAGTTGACCGACTATCCGGCCCCCCTACACCTCCTAAAGGTCATGCCTCCTCAATCCCCTTAGCCATGCAATGAAGTCTCCTATGAGTAAATCATTCCCCGCCCTGGACAGGTGAACCTTATCATTCAAGTAATAGTGATTACCCCGAATACACCCATGGGGAATGCTTTGCAAATGCGCGGAGCGAAACAGTTTCTCAATTTTGTTGTTGACCCTCTTTACCGAGTGGTTCAACGCCGTCACAGAGAAACCCCCCCGTCAAACTCTCCTGGGGATCATGTGGGACCAGGCAATTGTGCACCCCGGGAGTCTCCTAGCCAACCAGCTGACTGCCGACAATGTGTTCCACTAACACTCGTCTTCCCAGTCTTGCCAGGTCATTTCCCCCCCAGGTGCACTATGATTACAGATGGCGGTGACCTTTGCCGCCCTAAGAGACCCTCCACAAACGATTGAAATTGGTCAAAACAGAGGCCTCCCCTCCCATGGAAGGTTACACTCAACCCGTATTCCCCAGATGCATGAGTCGCGTCACCTGCCATGAATACGTCCCCGGCGCGCCTCACGTATGAGTGGCCCATACCACTTGCTCTCCAGTCGGTGATCCTCGACCGCTGGTCCTCTGGTGATGGGTTGATCCCAGATTCCGCCCCGCGTCACAGGCTCGCGAAACTGTAATTCAAGCAAAAGACAACAAGCGTGAGTGCATTTCATCAGTCTTTTACAACATGTGCAGTCGCACATACCTCTTGAAACAGTTCGAGGACCAGGCCTAGCTGTTTCACTTCCTCCGCACCCAGACCCCGAGCCGTAGCTTCAGTAGCGGCCCCTATTCTGAATGAGTGGGTCCCAAAATCGCACGGGTCCATGCCCACCGCAGCGATTGTAAGTGCCAGCACCCTCTGAAACTGAAATTTCGTCAGAGGGGTGCCATCCTTGTGTCTAAGCAGGCTCCCTCCCCATGTTGCCGGCCTCTGTGCCAGGTAGTGCTCTAAATACCTTATCGGACAAGTGGGGCTCCCTCGAGCGCGCTGCACAGCAACACTACTCCCTATAGCTTCCTGGTCTGTCTTGGACCTGGCTATCGAGATCAGCATCGAATCACCCCGTATTTGAACGTGATCCCTGCATAAGCCTCCCTCCATACCTTTCTTGTTCCTCGCCACAAGTTCGCTTACCCGCATGGCCCCATGGAATGCCAAGGCGAAAGCTGCCCGGAACAGAACTGCTTCGAAAGGGGTGGAGCATGTCCCATCCAGCTTTGCTAAGAGCAGAGACAATCTCTCTAAACCAATCGGGTGCGTCGTATCTTGTCTGCGACCCTAAAGGCGTTGCCAACCGCGGAGCGCCTTTCTGACTAAAAAGGAACCCGTCGGGTCCGTATGCCGTGGAGCTGTGCCATGAATGATATGGCCGCCCTATGTCTGTTGGCAGTTGCCGCTGATCGGCCTTCTCTATGAAGCGCCACTAAGAACCCCAGGAAGGATTCCTCCTGCCCCCAGCCATGTCTCCCTGCCAGGACTAAAAAGGTGCAGTAAGAACGAAACGCTCCCTCATAGGCTTTCCTCGTCCTGGGGGCTAAGCCGGCTGCCACAAGGTCCTGTAATCCGGGGCACCGATCAGCCATAGAGCTTCGGGGAACGGTGCCGCCACTAGATCCGCTGTCGGTAGATAGCCCCTGAAAGCCTGCATATGTGAACGAGAGAGTGCATCAGCTGCATTATTCAGTACACCCGGCACATGTTTTGCCCTGAACTGTACATTCAATCTCATGCAACGCAATACAGTTTCTTTCAACAGCCTCAAGATCCCCTTGCAGCGTGCTGCCTGCTGCCTGCTGATTAATGCACTCGACCACTGTCATATTGTCCGACCAGAACACTACTGAGCGGTCATCTGGCCATGCCAACAGAGCCACCCAAATGGGAAACAGCTCCAAGAACCCAATGTTACCTGTTAGGCCACTGGAGTGCCACCACGTCGGCCCTATGTGTGCCGACCATCGGTTACAAAAGATGGCGCCGACTCCCACGCCCCCAGCTGAGTCGGTCCACAATCCCTGTTCGTCAGACGATGCTGGGGGTTTTTTCCACGCCACTCGACCGTTGAAGTCCGCCAGGAATGCTAACCAACTGCGCATATCCTGGCGAGCCTCTGCCGACAGTCTCGTGCGGTGGTGGCCTACCATAGCTTGCGCAATGGAACGTGAGAAGGGGAGAGCCATCGGTATTACTCTCAAGACAAAGTTAAGCTGGCCCACTGTTTGTTGTAACTGATGCAGGGTCACTTTTTCCTTGCTCAGGCATTGTATTAAGGAAGCCCTGAACTTGGCCACCTTCTCCATTGGCAGACGGAAGCATCCCTCCACAGAATCGAGCTCAATTCCCAGAAACTCCAGTGAAGTAGATGGCCCCCCTGTCTTACCTGGTGCCAATGGGACCCCACACTCCTGTATAAAAATGCAGAAGTCCTGCAGTGCCTGTGCACATTTCGTAGTGCCTGCCGGCCCTAAGAACAGGAAGTCGTCTAAATAGTGCATCACCTGTCTATGCCCTGTGGCCTCGGTGAACGCCCATTCTAAGAAACAGCTGAACCTTTCAAAATAAGCACAAGAGATTGAGCAGCCCACGGGCATGGATTTATCCAGTAATACTTCCCCTGGAACGTAAATCCTAACAAGCGCTGGTCCTGCGGGTGTACCGGGAGCAACCTAAATGCTGATTTGATGTCTGATTTTGCCCGCAGAGCACTGGGGTGTTGAACGGACAGCTGATTTTTACAAAAGGGGGTCCCCCGAAAATTCCCCGCCGGGATGTTGAAGCCATATAGGAAACCATTCCTCAAAATCCCGGCGGATACATGATTAGGGTATTTTTTCAGCCAGGGAGTCAAAGCCATGATGTCGATGGGTAAAGATGCCTGCCTCCCAAGCATCACATCAATCCTGCTTGGATCCCCCTCCTCCTCCCGAACTACCGCTCTTGGACCTACAGCTACTTTCCGGGTGTGAGGAGTTCCCGCACAAGCATGTCGGAACCTACAGGAAACGGGCTTTGTAAACAGCCTGCCGGCACCGCTACGAAACACGAGGGGTGAGCCGAGACCACACCTGCACGCGTACGCGATACCGACCTATTGGCGGTTCACAGCGTCCCAGTACTGAGACAGGGGACGATACACGTCAAGCAGTCTTCCACGGGGGCCGGGTAGGCTTACCACAGAAGGCCACCTGGTACAATAAGGGAAGATTAAGAAAGGTGCATGTTAAACGCTGACCCACCAAGAAACCCTGAAGAAATCACTGAAACGTAAGGCAAAGTGATGAAACATGTCGGTTGACTTTTAACAGTGAGCTAACAGCACAGAATAAAGTCATGAGTTGCCAGTTAGCCTCACCCTTTTTATAGAGGTATATTTGGTTTTCACTTAATTGGGCACGGATATATCACATCGGGTTTCAGCACACACAACACTTGATGGTTGCCTGACCTATATGCACTTTCTTTATTTTTGTTTTTCTCCCATTTTATTTAAGGTTGACAGTAGCCGATGATGAGAAGTGAGGAATCAAGCGAGTACCAGTCTGATACAATCCTCTCCTTGGTGTTGCTTCCGTGAGGCACTGTCAACCTTCCCTCCCCCTTTTTTTCACGTGTGGAAGAGAAGGGATATATGTAGCCCAGTGGTGGAACCAGTAGACAAACACACGTACTGGCAATATTGCCAGACTCAAAATTGCAACGGTGTGCATGACTGTTGATAGAAGGTATAGAATTCCTCTACCACAAGAGTAAATTCTTTTGCAGCCTTAGAGCTGATCAGGAGCAGGTCATTGTTGTATGAGAGGAACCTACATGTTCCCTGGGGCCTGTTACAGTTACCTCTGTTGAAACCCCAACAAACCCCGCGCTTGCCCCCATTTCCGCCGGGCTTGGGCTGTGCTTCCCCCCCAGCGTTTGTCCGAAAGGGCTGCGCTGGCCTTTGTTGCACTGCCCCACACCCGCTCCCGCCCGGCGAGGACGTACCCGCCAATCCAGGCAAGAGCTGTTTGTGCCATGACACCGTGTCGAGGCAATCCCACATTAAAGTTACATCAAACTCTTTAGATTTTCGAAAGTGAACATCATAACCTTTCCATTCATTCCCCCCGAACATGTTATAAAAATCCATGATTCTGTTCTGGTAACATGATAGATCGAGCAACACCTCAGGTTTACGTTCCCCCATTACTGCCGTAAATATAGAGAAGGCCTTCACCCAGTTCGCTATGGTCTCGTCGACCCTAAATTCTGCCATCTTGGCCCGCCATACGCTGGGGTGCCATAAATCTTTCTGGGTCTTTGCGTACTCCATCTCACGATGGTCAGTCAACAGTGAAAACATATTAACATACTTGTCCACCCATATCATTTCCTTCGTGGCCGCTGAGATGTGCTGGGCCACCCTTTTGCGCCTCGAAGGCACTGAACTCTCCCCTACCATTGGCAACGGGTTCTTACCGGGTTCAACCGCCGTGTCTCCAGTCTTTTCTCGGCCAACCGCCGTCACTCCCGGTGCCACCTGTGGGGGAATAGAAGGAACATTCGCCGTCCCAGCTTCTCTTGACTGCCCTAACTGCTCGATTATAAATCTGGCTTCCTCAGCCGGATCCCCCGCAGCCACTGCCCCCCCTGTTTTCTTCTTAAGCCAGGGTAACACTGCCGCTAACTGAAGGGCCAGTTCTGGGGGCATCTGACCATCCTCAACCGGCGTAATTACAACAGGGATTGGTAAACCCACATCCGTATTCGGTACCGGGCTGTCCACCGGTGTGACGGGGCCTGCTGGGGGTACCTCCGGAACCGGGCCCTCCCCCGAACCCGCCCTCTTCTTACTACGTTTCCCCCTACCCTCAGGGGCGACTACCGGCAAGGCCGGTCCTATCACCTTCTTAGGCCGCCCAGAGAGGTTGTTCTGGGCTGCTATCTGCTTTTTAACCTCTGCTAAGCCCCTGCCGATCGAATCCACTTTACCCAGTTTACGGTCCATGACCGCCATTCGGTTTGACAAAGTGCGCAGTATCTTCTCCAACTCGGAGCTCTTTCCCGCCTTTCTGCCGGACATGACTTCGTCCACTCCGCTCGACTTGATCGACGAGGTCCTAGATCCTACAGACGCCTGATTACTGAAAGAGAAAGAACAAAGATTACAAGTTCTCAAAATTGCTGCTTGTTCCGTCGAGGGCTCACGAGCAACGAGTGGTGCAGCCTTCCGAGCACTGAAACAAGAGGATGCTTCATTGGATTCCTGCTCTATTTATCCGTCTGCGGGAGGGCGGGGGCCCTCCTCGGGTACGCCCACCTGGGCACGGTCTTCCGGGCGGGTGTCTAGGACAACCCCTTCTGGGCGGGAAGGGCGTGTCCCGGCTACGCCGCTTTGGGCATACCAGTCGAAACACGCCTCCCGCCCAAAATGGTTTCCCGGGGGGATCGGGGCACCCATCCATACCTTCGGGGGGACCGAGTGGTCTTCCCTTTCCATAAGTTCGAGGCCTGCATCCATTTTAAGCAAATACTCTAAAGATCATAGAGAAATAAAAGTGGGTGCACTATGCTTTGGCAGAATGTGTCTTATTCTGATAAGCAAGGATATGACACCCTGCAAGGGACAGAGGCAACAAATCCAGATTGCTGATGTCAATAACACATTTCACATTGAAAGAGGAGTTAACTCCATGTCTGTGCCCAAAAAGCCTAAGAAAACAATGCGTCGGAAAGAAAATCTTTAGAGCCAAACGCAATAGGACTCAAGAAAAGTCAAAAGTTAGCCTGTGTTGTCAAACACCAATGAACTTCAGGTCTTTGAACAAGTACATCCTGTTGGTACTTTTCCAGGTGACGAACCAGGAGGATGTGAACCCTCTGTTCTGATAAATCGATTATATGATTGCGCTCTACCACAAGGATGCCTACTCTCAAAATGCATCCGCCCGGCCTACCGCTGGTTGCTTTGTTGTAAGTGGGCATATCTACCTATTTAAAGTACTTCCTTTGGAAGTCTTCATTGCGGTTCATAAAGTACCTAGCAGCGATGGCCGTTCATCTGTGAAGGAGCAAGCATGTCTTCCCCCTTTGATAGTTGACTGATAAACAGGAGCAGCAGACAAAAATGCCTAGTGCTCACTCGAGCAGTGATTTCCCATAAATGCTATCAAGTCCCATATCTAACCTCAGTAGATCCAACCTTCCTGGGATCTGTTGAATGCAATCACAGGGAAAGCCTACCCCAACCACTTGAGTCCTGGCACTCCTGCAACTACGGCCTCTTTTTCTACCCAGCTTTTAAAACTGTAATATGGCTTCTATATATAATGGTCTTGTTCCTTTCTATCATACCACAGGCCTGGTTCCACATGTACACCATACCAGCATGCCTTGCAGAGCGAAGGTTAAAAGTAGGGGCTCACTGAGAAGATCTAGTGTTTCCTTGCATTGGTGGAACAACAACTTGTTGAGACAAACAAGAAGGACATATACGTAAGGGAAAAAGCAGGCAAGGGGAGAGATTCAGGGGAGTGGGGTAGGAGCAGGGGAAGTAGACCAAGAGACACAGCATGGAAAGAGGAGGGGGAGGGTGATGGGGACACAAGCCGGTAGACGAGACAAAGCTGCATCCAAAGTCCAGTAAGCTTTGATCTCAGGGAAAGTGGTATCATTTCCCCATCTCTGTTGCGAGAGGCTCCTTACATGCAGTGGACTCTCAGAGGGGTCTATGAGACTCCAAGGCCTACATACTGGATCCTTCCCCAAAAAGGGGAGAGGTAGTGCTTTGGCAAGGGGTGCCATGCCATACCTCAACTGTGAGTGGCTCCCTTGGCGCTGTGGACTCTCTCAGGGGGTTCGCTGAAACTCCAGAGTATAAATATTGGATCTTTCCCCAACAATGGGAGAAGGAGTGCTTAGTCAAAGGGCACACAAGGGTAGGGGGGCTAGGTGGTATAGCAGGCAAGGGGAGAGATTCAGGGGAGAGGGGATAAGAGGAAAGGAAATAGAGAAAGAAAGAGTACTAAATGGGAACAAACGGCATCAGTTTGGGGGACAGACTGTTTTCTCTCTGTGGCCATGAGTTTGCCCCATCTCTAAGGTAAAAGTCTAGCACATGCCATTCCAGAAGCGTTGCCATCCAGGACATGAAGCACACAGTTAATAATTTGAATGATTTTTTCACAATTCACAGAAGTTTATAGTACGCTGCACATCAGCAATCCAGATGTTTTCATATTAAGTTCTTGGGTGCAGAGGATGATGTTCAGAACTAACAGTGTTTAACCCAGTCATCATCCAGGAGAGATCGTTCAGAATCATGAGGCTGAGGGAGAAAATCATGAACCCAATGAAGGCCAACTCGTGGACCGCAGGGTTCTCTGTAGAGGACACGTATGTCAGAGGGAGCAGGCATAAGTTCTCCAGGACGTTCAGGATGAAGTTAAAGTGGCACAAGACGTGGTAAGTGCGGGTGGAACATGACGTTGCACGATAATAATCCCAGTAGGCCACAACCACCAGGAAGCAGGGTGCAGAGTGGAATCCAATTCAGAAGCGCCAAACATACCTTTGTGCACCTCACCCCCACCCCCCCCCCACCCCGCCCTCCCCAAATCGAAGCGCTTATGGAGGAGAGCTAATTCAGAACCCCAACCTCATCAGATACCAACTGCGCTCCTCAGGTCTTGTACTCGCTGAAACTGCTGCTCCGATTTGGTGACGGTGGTCGGTGTACAAGGTAGAGGCACGATGAATCGCCCCAGGAGACAAATAAATCTTCCTTCGGGTGCGCTATACCACCATTTTAGAGACAGGCAAGATATCTCGTAGTGCAGTGACGCTAAATCCGGTGCAAATCTGAATAAAAAAAGAAATCCTCAGGTTAAGCCTTTCTCAGGCCCACTTCTGCTGGTGACTATTACAACGGATGCCTCTCTCACATGCTGGGAGTTACACCATTATCGTGCAAGGGATTTGGTCCTCCCATCACAGGGGCCATCATGTCAATTACCTCAAACTACTGGCCATGTGTTTAGTCCTTAAATACTTCTTTGTAGTAATTTGGGGGAGAAGATGGACAACAGGATGGCCATATATTCGTTTCAGAAAGAGTGTGGTATGCACCCACTCCAACCCACCCCCAGTGCAGGGGATTTGTCATTGGCTGATACTTCTCTACGCTCAACTCATAGCGGAACATCTTCTGGGCATGGACAACACCTTGCAGACCTTTTCAGTGTGGCACATGAACAATTCCACCCACAAATCTTACTCGAGTACTTCTAGAGTTGGCCACCCCACAAATAGATCTGTTTGCCACACTGAAAATGCGAAAGCTTCACCTCCAGGTACCCGCACCCACTGTCCATGGGCAATGCCCTATGGATGATCTCATCAAGAATCTTTGTCGTAATTTTTCCTCTCTCACTGTATGTGGTGAGGAAAATTAGACTGGTGTCCTTCAGGCTCATCCTGGTGGCTCATTTGGGCTAGACAGTCTTCGTACTACATGCTTTTAAAAACGTCCATCAGCCCCCACAGGAAGGCCAGAACTTCTCACCCAGAGACAAGGCCAGATCAGAAGATCAGACTCTCAGACCTCTCAACCTAGCAATCTTGCACCTGAGGTCTTATAGTTTGGGCATACATTTCTAGGGGAGGTTTACAAAGCCATTCTTTAGCAGGCGCGTAAGCCCACCACACAGCCCTGGTATGTAGCAAAGTGGAAAAGGTTTGCCTATTACTTTGTTTGAAAAAATCTACCACCACCCCGTTTCCACCAAAGGCTAACATCTAGGAAATTGTCTGTAATCATTAGCTTCTGCAGAAACATCTCACTGCTGCAGCAGCTTAACTGCAAACCAAGGAACATTTATCTTTTTTAGGATCCCGAAAGTCCGGGCTTTCTTGGAGGGTTTTATGAAGGTCCTACCTCCTAGAATATCTCCTGCACCCTTTGTTCATTTTCGACAACCTCTTGGGTGTCTAGTATGCTCTGTGCAGAGTAAATAAGAAGTTCTTTTTCAAAGGTGCTGATTTAATCACATCCCCACATGCAGCCGCAGATACTTGCCATAATGTTAATACATCCTGCAACGGCAGCGCCTTCCTCCATATCTCGTTAGGTAAAGTGAATTCCTCTCGTCCTTCATCGATAAGCGCCCAGTACCGGTAAGCTACTTCTTTCTTCTCAAATGTGCCTAGGATTTTAGCCTCTAATTCTGAATTTCCTCACCCATCTTTTCCTAGGGGTATAGCCCAGCTTATTAACTGATAGTATTTGAATTTAGACAAACCCCGTTTGTTAGATCTACAAGACTCTCCCAGTAGACAAGATTAGGTCCAATTAATATTTGTCCCCATTCCACTATTCAGTTTTCTTTCAGTGGGACTGATAGCGCATCCTTTAAGCATTCAGGCATGCCAGGCGAATCCCAAATGGGGGCATGGTGAACATAATAGGGAATCTTCCACAGACATCTTATCTGAACCCACAGTCTAATGGCTGCACCCAAGATTTTTAATTTAATCTTCGTGAAGAACTGCGTGTGGCCGAATGTATATAGAAAGTGGTCCCCTTCTGGACCTGTCATTGCTTGCATAACAACTGGAAAGGAGTTAAGTTTTTTAAAGAGTACTCTAATGTTCTTAAAATGGAACGCCCTGTAGTATTGGAATATGTCCGGGCTGGCTATCCCTCCATGTTCCTGTTTCCTTCTTAGCTTCTTCCATAAGATTCTGGCTCCCTTGGAGGCTCAAATAAAGATGTTGATTTCACCCTGCATTTTAGCAATCAAATCTTTTTTTAACCCTAATGGTATCGAGTTAAACAATATATACATTTGGGCAAGATCATCAGCTTGACCAAGTTGGACTTTATTAAAGTTTATCTGAGCAATCTTCTTAATCTCCCGCACAATTAAGATCCCTAAATATCGTATTTGTAGTTTTTCCAAGGGGTTAATATCCTGTGTGTTCCAGCACATTATCTCAGTCTATTGTTGATTGATTTGGTAGCCTGATAGACTTCTAAACTGCTGTAGTGTTGCTATTATTTCAGGGAGGGAACCTATCAAGTTATTTGTGTGTATCATTAAATCGTTCGCATAAAGCATTTATTTTTTCCCCAATTCCTACAACTGAAAGGAGGTATTGATGGATTAGATCTTAAAGAACAGGCCAGGGGCTCAATATAGAGGTTAAACAGTATAGAGGTTAAACAATATAGGAGATAACGGGCACCCCTGTCTGGTACCTCTTTCTATGTGTATTCTCTCCGTCAGGGACCCGTTAACCAGCACACATGAAGTTGGGGAGCTATATATAGCTCTAACTGCTCTTGGGAAGTTATTGCCTAAATTATAGGCCTCCAATGTATCATGTAAAAAAACCTCCAATTAACCCTAACAAAAGCCTTGGCGGCATCAAAAGTAAAGACCGATAGGGGGAGATTTTTTTCATTCGCTAAATCTATAGCTCCTATTAATTCATGCGTGAGTTCCTGAATCTGTCTACCCCTTATGAATCCTTTCTGGTCTGTGTGAATTAACTGTCCTGCGCACATTCTTAATCTCTTTGCCAACAACTGCATAAAGATCTTGTAGTCGCAATTTAACATAGAGATAGGCCTGCAGGATTCGCAGTGTTTAGGATATTTCCCTGGTTTTAATATGATACAGATAGTAGCCTCACTCCATGATTTAGGATGTGTTTGTCCTCTTATAAAAATATCATTAAACAATTTATTGAGTTCTGGAACCAACACCCCTCTCAATACTCTATATTCATTAGGCAAGGCATCGGGCCTAGCAGCCTTAGCGCTTTTCAGACCTTTAACTACCTCGTCGACTTCAGATTCAGTAAATTCTGCATTTCATTTTTCTTTTTAGGTCTTGTGGCGTTGAACAGCGCGTAAGCGCTGTCTCGCCAGAGATCTATTGTCGCTGGGTCTGCTTCCCAGGAGACAGCACCTGGCCGCTCGCATTGCCTGTTCAAGGAGGCGATTTCAGCGGGCCACGCACACAAGAATGTGCGCTTCATTAACATTACAGACCCAGACACATTAAACTGTGAGCGTCGAAGAGTGTGTTTATTTTAGTTTCAGTTAGTTTCATGAGGCTTTCCTTTTTGTTGATCGTGTCAGGCGATTGCAGATTGAAGCAGCATTTAAATGCTATATGTTTACGTGCTTTCATAATAAAATCGTCTTTATTTGTATTTTTTTTTCATGTTCCCTTTTTTGTTGATCGTGTTAGGCGATTGCAAATTGAAGCAGCATTTAAATGCTGTATGTTCACGTGCTTTCATAATATCGTTTTTACTTAAAAGCAAGTCTCGCCTCTGTGGTGCTAGTAGTTGTAAATTAAGTACAATGCTCAGGATGCTGTGAAGTGTTAACTTCGTACCGTGAAAAATGAAGATTTTTTTTTGCTGGCGCCGCGTGTCTATACGTTTTTTTGAGATGGCTGGTGTTCATCATGCCGGGCAGCCAAAGGCAGAAGCAGAGGACGCTAGTAGATGTAAATTAAGTACGAGTCTCGGGAAGCTGTGAAGTGTTAACTTCCTACTGTGAGAAGTGAAGCTTTTGTTTGCATGGCGCCGCGTGTCTACACTTTTTGGTTTGTGGTTGGGCCAGCGTGTTAGGCGATTGCAAATAGAGGCAAAATACTAAACTAGGAGTGAGCAGCGTGGCCAAAATAATGATTGTTGTAAATGGCATGTACATGCTTTTGTTTTTACAACTCCATGTTTAATTTGTTTTTTGCGTTCCTTCATAGTGAAAGCGCACATATCCGTTTCAAAAACGAAACTCTTCCCAAATGAACACTCTACTTTTTGGGAGAAACGAAACTTGTGACATTTACGGCTTAGTTCTTTCACCTTAGCTTTTTGGTCTACCGTATCGGACAACTGTAAAAAAAGTCAGACAGAGGTAGTAGTGGGCAGCGTGCCAACACGCACAAGTACCTAAAATCGTCAATTGAAGCAGCATTTAAATGCTGTATGTTTACGTGCTTTCATAATAACATCGTTTTAATTTTCAGCCTCGCTTTTTTGCATTGTTTTTATTTTCAGCCTCGCTTTATTTGGTGCAGCGTGTCAGGCTATTGCAAATAGAGGTAGAATACTGATATAGGAGTGGCTAGCGTAGGCAAAAGCATAGTTGTTGTGAATGGCATCTAGATGCTTTAATTTTTACATGCTTTCATTTTTACAATGCCGATTTTATTTTGTTCGACATGGCAGGCGAAAAGGTGTACGTTCATGAATATGTAAACGTGGTAGGTGATTATTGTATTGTTTACTGCGGACCAAGCGGCAAAGTTACATTACTATGCTTTATTTAGTGGCTTTACTATGTACAACGTTGCCTATTTTTGCAGTACACAGTGTCAATGTTTTTTTTGCATTAAAGCAACATTTTACGTGCTGTAATCTTTACGGCTTAGCTTTTTCCATGTTAGTTTTTTGGCCTACCGTGTTGGACAACTATAAAAACAACAGAGATAGGAGTGGGTAGTGTGCCAACACGCACAAATGCCTAAAATCGTCAGTGGGCAATTATAAAAAAGAACGCTACTTTGTATACATCCCACGATGTATTATGCTTTTATAAATTAAAAGCATTTTTGTATATTGTTAAGTTTGTTTAATCAGTAATACTATTGCACTTACATTTGTTTTTGGTGCATTGCATTAAATGTAAAATCCTAAATATTTACAAATGAGCCTATTTGGCCGCCGTGTCGGTTAATTGCAAAAAAAGACAGAAAACGCTTGCTGCAATGTTAGGTAACGTTTTTAGGTTGTACTTGAAAGTAGCGTATACTTAAAAGCAAGTCCCGCCTCTGTGGTGCTAGTAGTTGTAAATTAAGTACAATTCTCAGGATGCTGTGAAGTGTTAACTTTGTACCGTGAGAAATTAAGATTTTTTTTCCATGGCGCCGCGTGTCTATACGTTTTTTTTTGATGGCTGGTGTTCATGCCGGGCAGCCAAAGGCGTAAGTAGAGGACGCTAGTAGATGTAAATTAAGTACGAGTCTCAGGAAGCTGTGAAGTGTTAACCACCTACTGTGAAAAGTGAAGCTTTTGTTTGCATGGCGTCGCATGTCTACACTTTTTGGTTTGTGGTTGGGCCAGCGTGTTAGGCGATTGCAAGGTACAAGCAGTTTACGCAAGTACAAGTAGAGATGTTCACTCTCTTCAGCTAAATGCACGGGAAGTTTGTAGTAGAGACGTTCACTTCCTCCAGCTAATTGGATGGGAAGTGTGTCAAAAGCGCGACTGTTGTGCACCCTATGTTTGCACAGTATTAGCTTGGGCAGAAAGCCTTTAATTATTAAATGTGATATGCTGTAGGCGACAAAATCTGAGCCTGTAAGTGTAAAATACGCTACACGACATTTTGAAACTGAACACTAAGCATTTTATTTCTAAATGTCACGCCTTAAGTCTTAGACATTAGAACACCAGCTGCTAAGTGCAACTTTGAAAAAGAGTAGAGGTAAACTGTAAGAAGAGACAGAATTAGCATGACGCCATCTTTTAGAAGATCGCACTGTTTAATGGCACTTTCACATCGCGCTCTTTTTAAAAGCGTGTTGCATACTCCCCAACAAAAAAAACCAATAGACATAGCATGGCGCCAACGTTTACAAAATGGTATTGTTTCATTGCACTTTGAGATCACTCTGCCACTAGCATTTTACACTGCATGTGTTATAAAAGTCACGCTGTCTATGCTATTTGTTTACGTGCTATTATATTAACATCGTCTCTATTTTTAGCTTCGCTTTTTTGGGGCAGTGTGTTAGGCGATTGCAAATAGAGGCAAAATACTAAAATAGGAGTAGGCAGCGTTGCCAAAATTATAATGGTTGTAAATGGCATTTACATGCTTTCATTTTTACAACTCCGCGTTTAATTTGTTTGTTTCGTTCCTTCGTTTGTTTCGTTTCTTCATAGTAAAAGCGCACATACCAGTTTTAAAAAACGAAACTCTTGCCAAATTAGCACTCAACTTTTTAGGAGAAACGAAACGTGCAATATTTACAGATTAGCTTTCCCAGCTTAGCTTTTTAGCCTACTATGTCGGACAACTGAATAAAAACAGGCAGAGGTAGTAGTGGGCAGCGTGCCAACACGCACAAGTACCTAAAATGGTCTGTGGTTAATGCTGGAAATAAACGCTATTTTGCATACGCCCCACGTTGTATTGCGCTTTTTGTAAATAGTTTTTTTTGCGTTATTTGCATTTATTTTAGCTGTATTGCAATTATTGTATTTTTTATTTCATTATAGGTGGGCGAGCCACAATCACGTGATTTATTTAGGGGCTTCTCTATGTACAGCATAGGCTATTTCCCACTACAAATTTTAAAATAATTATTTTTATGAAGGGCTAGTAGCATTGGACAGAGGAAGTGCCAAACATCAGAAGCACAAGCACAAACATTATGCACAAGCAGAAGGTATAAAAACTAGCAAGGGATAAAAGCACAAGCAGGTAGTACAAGTATAAGCAGGTAACACATACACAAGGAAGAAATAGGCGTACACGTGAAGAACATAGGGAAAAGTATAATACATACTACAAGCAGGGTACATACGCACAAGCAGTGCAAGTGCAAGCAGTGCAGTGCAAGAGAAACCTGTACAAGCAAGTAGGAAAAACACAAGGGAGAGTCCATATGCAAGCAAAAAATATTAAATACAAACAAAGCAAGAAATAGATGCACAACAAAGGCACAGGTAGAGAACACAAAATAAGCATAAAATAAAAAGCACAAGCAAGGAACACAGGGACAAACACACAGGCACAGAATATAGAGGCAAATAATAAAGACATACATGCAGGAAGCAAAAAACACTAAAAAGAGTACAGGTGCAAACAAAAATGTTAAGCACAAGAACAAAGCAAGAAATAAATGCACAATAAAGGCACAGGGGGAGAACACAAAATAAAAGCACAAACAATGAACACAGGCACAGAATATAGAGGCGAAGAATAAAGACATACATGCAGGAAGCAAGAAAAAGAGTACAGGTGCAAACAAAAATGTTAAGCACAAGCACAAAGCAAAAAATAGATGCACAACAAAGGCACTGGCAAAGAACACAAACATAAGCACAAAATAAAAGCCTTAGTAAAGAGCACCAGAGCAGAGAATATAGTGGCAAAGGTTAAAAGCATAGATGGGGAACAAAAGGCATAAGTTTGGACAAAAGCCCAAGTAGGTATAGGCAGAAAACAAAAGCACAGACATAGAATAAAATTGCAGAAAATAAAAACATAAGTAACATAAGGCATAAGTATAGAACAAAGGCATAAGCAGACTACAAGTATAGGCAGGTATAAAACAACGGTATGAGCAGGCTGCAAAAATAAAGGTGAGTATAGAACAAAGACATAAGCAAGCTGCAAAAGTAGAAGTAGAAAGCACATGTACAAGCAAGTAGCAAAAAACAAGAGAGTACATGTGCAAGCAAAGAATCTTAAATGCAAACAAAGAAAGAAATTGATGCACAACAAAGGCATAGGCAGAGAACACAAAATAAGCACAAAATAAAAGCACAAGCAAGGAACACAGGAACAAAGATCGAGGAAGAGAATATTGTGGCAAAGAATAAAACATATGCACGAAGCAAAAAACAGAAAAAAAGAGTACAGGTGCAAACAAAAATCTTAAGCACAAACACAAAGCAAAAAATAGATGCACAACAAAGGCACAGGCAAAGAACAGAAACATAAGCACAAAATAAAAGCTTAAGCGAACAGCACACACACACAGGCAGACAATATAGTGGCAAAGAGTAAAAACATAAATGGGAACCAAAAGGCATATGTTTAGAACAAAAGCCCAAGTAGGCATAGGCAGAAAACAAAAGCATAAACGGAATAAAGTTGCAGAACATAAAAACATAGGTTAATAACATAAGGCATAAGTATAGAACAAAGGCATAAGCAGGCTACAAGTACAAGCAAGTATAAAACAGGTATAAGCAGGCTGCAAAAATACAGGTGAGTATAGAACAGACATAAGCAGGCTGCAAAAGTACAAGCCGGAAGCACATGTACAAGCAGGTAGCAAAAACACAAGACAAAGTACATGTGTGAGCAGAAAATTTTAAATACAAACAAAGCAAGAAATAGACGCACAACAAAGGCACAGGCAGAGAACACAAAATAAGCTCAAAATAAAAGCGCAAGCAAGGAACACAGGAACAAAGACACAGGCAGAGAATATATCAGCAAACAATAAAAACATAGATAAGGAACAGCTTTCATCACCCTTTCATGGACACCTGACAGCACACAATCAGTTGCACGTAACACCAGTCATCCATTTAGAACACCACAATGATACATACTCACAGCGCCACTTACTGCATCCGCCACTCACTCCGTTCACCTGTCTTCTGGCTATTGCGACAGAACCTACTTTCAGCGCCAACCACTTACACTATTGCACAAATACAGGATAAACCTACTTTCAGCACCAACCACTTACACTATTGCACAAATACGGGATAACCTAATCACACAACTATTTCACATCTCAGCCACTAGTTTTGCCCTTTGCCACATTACTCTGGTCTTTGTATCCCTTGACCAGTCACAAAATCTCTTTCACTACACACCCCTGCTTTAGCCACTCACTGTGTCATTTCCCACTGAGCACCTACACTACTCCTCAGAAGAACTCTTGTTTAATTAATTGAAACTTTAATTGGAACAGTTCTGAACACCTTTTAATCAAATCACTGACTTCTAGCTAAATGCATCATTCATTCTCAGCTGTTCAGCAACCCCCGTCAGCCCCACCACAGATCAGCAACACGAGCCACAACTACACCCTTCACTCACATTAGCAATGAGCTGCTGCCACTTGCACACTGTCCAACTGGCTCCCACCATTCATTCATCTCGACTATATTACATACCACTCACTCATGTAATCATTTGCTGCACAAGCACAGGCAAATAGAAAATACACCGAAAAAGCACATACAGAAAAAGAAACCATAAACACAGAAACAAAGGCATTGAAAAGCATGCCGTATTACTAACACACTCATCTTTCTGCATAAGCACATGCCTAAAGGATAGCTGATTTTAAGCACGTTTTACCTTTCATAGTACTAATAATTTATTTAATTGTGATCTATACCTACTTTTCCGTTCCTTTATAGTGAAAGCGTACATACTACCTTCAAGAAACAAAACTCTTTCCAATTAACACTCCACTTTTGGGAGAAACGAAACTATTTCCCAACCAAGATTCAACTTTGCCCTCTCCATTGGCATAGACCGTTAACATGCACCCGTTTTTAAAACTTTAGGATTTTCACACGCTGGGCATGCATTTCCTTTAACATCTGTTCTTTGCATTTTATTGCCCTTGGAGATAGCTATCTACTTGAAACTTTCTACTTAATCCAAATGCTTCACCCATTGCTAAAACATTGCAGGTGAACTACTCCTAAACGAAGTATCGGATTCGATTTTCTACTGCCGTTTGCATTTGGTAAGTTTGGCTTCTGAAAAACTATATTAGTTAATAATGTTTTTTATAACTGTTACAGGGAAAATAATATTTTAACTGCATACCAGTTAAATTATTTATTGGATAAAATACAATATTATGGATAGGTATTTTTATGCTTTATTTACGCTACTTTTTCCTCGTGCTCTCCTTTAAACGCACGTATCGCTATTTTTTTAGGATAGCTTTTAAAACATGTTTTTTAAAGTTAGCGCACCGCAAATATAACTCTTATAATATTAAGCATATAATTAATGTGTTTTGCTTTTTTTACAGGATTTGATACTTTTGAAAACTTACGGTCTCATTCGTATTGCAAGATTTGCTTTGTTAATAAAAACGTAAGTACCTATTACCCTTTTAATTTCAATCTTTTTAAATTAATAGCTACATTCTTTACAGTATGCGTACCTTTTTGAATTGCATGTAAAAATATATAATACCTGTATACTACAACAAAGTGTTTTATACATAGAAACATGTTTTCATAATTGGTATATTGTCCGTCCTGAAAAAAAAGTCTTTACAGAAGTGCTTTTTCCAAGCAAACGCATGCAAACTTGCAAGTATTAATTTGTTCGTATCGTATATATCCAGTACAACTTCTCCAACATTCTAATAGATGTTTAACACAAAACAAGTACGCGCCAAATGTTAAGCATTAAAAGTGCTTAACTTATACAAGCACGTGCACAGTCACAAGCGTTTATTAGTACGTATCGTGCACATGCTGCATGAGAATGCGCGCAAATTCGAAGTATTGCTTAATACGGCTTATACATAGCCGTTACCCAACTTCTTACATTAAAGGTATCACACATTAATAAGTATTAATTAGTACATGCTGCAGACATGCCACATAATGGACTGCCCAAAATTGCAAGCATTTAAATACATGCCGCATGCATCCCACATAATAGCGCGCAAAGTTGCAAACATTAAAGTACGGGCTGCATACATCACACGTAATGGCGTGCGCAAACTCGCAAATATTAATTAATTTGTCAACTTGCAAGTATTAATTTGTTCGTATCGCATATATCCAGTACAACTTCTTTAACATTCTAATAGATGCTTGACACAAAACAAGTACGCGCCAAATGTTAAGCATTAAAAGTGATTAACTTATACAAGCACGTGCACAGTCACAAGCGTTTATTAGTACGTATCGTGCACATGCTACATGAAAACGCGTGCAAATTTGAAGTATTGATTAATACGGCTTGTACATAGCCGTTACACAACTTCTTACACAAAGGTATCACACACTAATAAGTATCAATTAGTACATGCTGCACACATGCCACATAATGGCCTGCACAAAATTGCAAGCATTTAAATACATGCCGCATACATCCCACGTAATGGCGCGCGCAAACTCGCAAATATTAATAAATTTCTCATATACATAATTACCACACAACTTATTGTAAAAAAAGTCCTACACACATGCCACATAATGGCGCGTGCAAATTGACCATTATTATTTAATACGCCTTATATATAGCCACTATACAACTTATAATATACAAGTTACGCACACATGCCACATAATGGCGCACGCAAAATTGGAAGTTTTCATTAATACATCTTGTACAAAGTAACAAGTATTTATTTATACGTAACGCACATATGCTACATTAGGCGCGCATAAAGTTACAAGCATTAAAGTACGTGCTACACACATGGGCTGTATAATGGCGCACGCAAAGTTGCAAGCATTTATTTATACCTATTGTGCACATACTATACAACTTCCTACTACACAACTTTACTGACAATGTAAAACGTACTTTACAAGAAACAGGCACGCGCAGTCGCAAGCATTAATTATTATGTTTTGCAGACATTATACATAACGGTGCGTGCAAAATTAGTAGTATTAATCAATACATTTCCTGCCGTAGTACACAACTTCGTAATAAAATTCACCCGCGTAAAAAAAACATTCCGATTATTCTATAAACAATACATAATTACATACATATTAATAAATTAATACCAATGTCAGAAAACAAACTTACCGATTAGACACACAGCTAAGTCGACACTTCTTCGAACTACGCAGTTACAATCTAAATATTTAATGCGCACGCATTGTTACGCTACGTAACAGAACGTTGCAATTTCATTGGCTGTTGCATACGTCCATTAAAACAACACACGCAACAAAGAAAAAACTAGACCGCATTGCTTCAGAACGTGGTTAAAGGACATAATGTACGCATTTAGCACTGATGAAAATTTTAATCGTGCTAATGTATACCTATTCATAATACTGCAATAAGCCTTTGTCATAAGGGGATTTTTATGCGTTACTACATGTTACGATATAATTCGTTTTTTTAAATGAACTTTTGCCACAGAAAGCATCTATTTACATTATAAAAAATATTTAGCATTTATTGCAGTAAAAAATAAAATCATGTTTTTTTTTGTTTCTATACAAAAGGCCACATTTTTTTTTAGGATGGTACATCATATCTATACCTCTATGTTACTATTCAGTGCTTATTTTATTTTGTATTGTATACCAGCCATCTAAAAGCATTAATATTGTGAAATGCTACACATTTACGTTTTTTTATATTTACAACGTAAGGCAACCTATTGCTTACTATATTTGTATAATTATCTGGTGATGTCAACAGACGTATGCCAGCATATGTTCACACAATAAATATAAAAGTAATTTAATATGCAGCGTAAGCTTGAAAAAATCTTGATCTAGTTATTGGCTCTTGCATTTTCAAGTATAGGGACCCAAATATTCGACGCAGAAAGACTAGATAAGCTTGTCAGAAATGTATGTATGTACTTGTGTTTTTTTTTTATTTTTTTTTATTTTTGGAAGACCTTTATTGACAGGCAGATACATATACAATCATGCGCACAGCCCGAAGGCTCAAGAATGCAATACAGGTCAATAAGGCAAGGCCATCAGGACCAAAGACAGGAGTTAGCATCAGGAGATCAAAAAACAACACATTGGTTCCGTTCTCATGAGACAGGATTAGTCAGAATACTATGCAGAATATCGCCAGAACCACATCTAGTCGCAATTAGAACTCGTCATGGAAGGTGCACGGATCAGGAGTTACAGCGAACCACAAATAACACTCAGAAAATAATAGTCCACATTCAGGAGGCTAAAAATATAATCAGTCCGCATTGAGACACAGTGGATAAGACTTCCTGATCACGCGAAACCCACCCCACTAAGAAGGTATAGAAAAGAAAGAAAAGAGAGAGAGGAGAAAAAGACAGAGGGCCATAGAACTAAGATAACCTAAAGCATTCCCATCCCCAAAACCCACCCTGCATACCAGCGGAAGGCCACGGCCCACCCCCCCCCAATAGGCATGCCTGTCGCCCCAAGAAGAACCCCAAAAGAGGGAAAGCGGAGGAGGCCCCTCGTACACCCCCAGCTCAGAAGTAGAGGCCCACTCAAAAGGAACGTGGGCCTCAACCCACGGGCACCCCAGCCACAATCAGTCTCCAATATGAACAACATTCCGCTTCGGCACCAGAGTCACAAGAAATTGTTGCAGGTAATCAGGAATCAGCCCTGGCCAGTACGAAGAAAGGGCAGCAATCGATCCAACCGGCTTCCAGGCAGCAACAACAAGTCCGCAGAGGCAGGCTGGGCCATCCCGGGTCGAGACAAAGACCAGAGCGATGTTGCCGGAGCAGTGTCCCAGGGCACGTCCAAGTTCCACAAGGAGGCAAAACGACAATAGTACTGCAAACCAGCCGCCGGCAGGTAAGTAGTTTGGGGAGCAAAGTCGCAGTCTGTATCCACACGTTCCCCGGCCCCAGCTCCGAGCGTCCCGCGCACCCGGGGGGCGACCACTGCTGCTATCGGAACAAAGGCAGAGGCTCGGTCTGTAGCGCACCCTGCTGCGTCATGGTATGCCTCGGCCAGGGAGGAGGTATGCTGTGAGATGGATGCAGTTGCCCTCAAACCCTGTATTTCAGCGCGCCAGTCTAGGAGAACCAGCCAGATGTCTTTAATTGTGGGCGCCATCTTCGTACTTTCAGGACCTACGGACCCCGGGGCTCACACAGCGAGGAAACGCCGCGGCCAGGGCTATCTTCGGCCTTAGTAGGCGCTCCAGTGCCTCGGCCTTGCTGGTAACGTTACATTGGTTGCCCATTCGCAAGAGGATCGCCTTTAAGGCTCTGACCTTGGTCTATAAAGCTCTTCACAAGGGGGGAGCTAAGTATCTCCAAAAGAGAATGGTCTTTTATCATCCGACCAGGTCTCTGAGGTCGGAATCCCTGCACCTTGCTGTCGTCCCTCGGGTAAAGAAAGCGCGCCTTGGTGGACGCTCTTTTGGATTGTTGGCATCTCAGCTATGGAACTCTCTGCCGCTGGCCCTGCGGGGTGCCACTAGCTTATTGGCTTTTAGGAAAGGCCTTAAGACGTGGCTTTTTATTCAGTAGCCGTTCTTTTTGGTATTTCTGGCTCACTACTCTTTTAGTCTTTCATTTGGTGTTATGGTATTATGTTGCAGTTTTCTTGCCTTCTCCAATAAAAGCGCCGGGACACTCTTTTTGAGTAGCCGTGCGCTATAAAAATGAACCAATAACATAACATAACATAACAATCTATCGCATCAGCTGTTCAGCGGCAGTAAGCAATGCGCGGCATAAGTCGGGTCCTGGAGGACACAGCACTTCACTCCTCTTACCGGATTGCGACCCAGTGTCTGCAGAGGCGAGCTGCACCTTTGTCCGAGCCCCTTTACGAAATCGCGGGCGCCAGCAGGGTGTCGCGCCACAGAGATCGAGGTCACACTGTAGCGAAGGATCCAGGGAAAATCGTCGGGTGCAGTTTCAGTTTCACTACACGGGCACCGGAACCTGGCAGCCGAGTGAAGCCGTTGTTGGTGCGTTGCTGGGCGGCTGTAGCGCTACCCGAGGTCCCGGCGTACCCAGACGGAAAGGCCAGAAACTTTCAGACGGCAGTGCGCGGCCGTCCGAAGCAGCAGGATCGTCGGAGGAACGCGGTCGGGGTCCACCGCGATTCCGCTACAAGAATCCGTGGCTGGGATACAGGATGCGTGCCAGGAGATCGCCGGAGCTGAGGGCGAGCTGCGGAGCCGGGCGTCTATGCGGCCATCTTGGCCGCCGTCTTGGCTCCTCCCCTACTTGTGTTTTTTAAGTTTGCTGTAAAGAGAAACTACACAAGCAGAAGTACATATTTCATTTAATAAATTGTAATTGGTATATTATGCTACGTTTTGTAATGGTACTTGCTATTAGCATTTGTCAGTGCTTGTTCTCTATAAGTATCATTCTCATTGCAGTGGTGCAATGCCTCTTCTCTATATGTATCATTCCTATAGCATTGGTGCAATGCCAGTTCCCTATGGTTGTCACTATTATAGCATTGGTGCAGTGTGTATTCTTTATAAGTGTTACTCCCAATGCATTACTACAACGCCAATTCTCTGTGGGTGTCACTCCTTTAGCATCAGTACAGTGCCTGTTCTCTATAGGTGTATTGGTTTATTATGCTACGTTTTGTAATGGTACTTGCTATTAGCATTTGTCACTGCTTAAGTAATGATACTTGCTATTCGCATTTGTCACTGCTTGTTCTCTATAAGTATCATTCTCATTGCACTGGCGCAATGCCTCTTCTCTATATGTATCATTCCTATAGCATTTGTGCAATGCCTATTCTCTATGGTTGTCGCTCATAGCATTGGTGCAGTGTGTATTCTTTATAAGTGTTACTCCCAATGCATTACTGCAATGCCAATTCTCTGTGGGTGTCACTTCTTTAGCATCAATGAAATGCCTCTTCTCTATAAGTGTTACTCTCATAGGGTAAGTGCAATGCCTATTCCCTATGGATGCCATTCATTCCTATAGCATTGGTGCACTGCCTGTTCCTTATAGGTGTCCATATCATAGCATTGGTGCAGTGACTATTCTCTATGTATGTCATTCCCATTGCACTAGTGTACTGCCTATTCTCTATAAGTGCCACTATTATAGCATTAGTACATTGCCTAGTTTGTATGGGTATCACTCCAATTGTACTAATGCAGTGTCTGTTCTATATAGGTATCATTAATATAGCATTAATGCAATGCATATTCTCTATAAGTATCAGTATCATAGGATTCAGCACCTCTTCTCTATCGGTATCACTCCCATTGTACTGGTACAATGTCTGTTCTTTATATGTGTCATTTCTATAGCATTGGTAAAATGTGTATTCTCTATAGGTGTTACTATCATAGCATTAGTGCAAGACCTGTTCTCTATAGGTGTTATTCCCATTGCACTAGTGCACTGCCTATTCCCTATAAGTATCACTATAATATTATTAATAAGTGCCTATTGTTATTACTGTCACTCTCATTGCATTAGTACACTTTCTATTCTTTATACGTATCACTCCCATTGCATTCATATTCTCTATAAGTGTCACTATCATAGCATTAATGCAGTGCCTCTTCTCTATAGGTGTAACTCTTACAGCATTAGTGCAATGTCTGTTCCCTATGGATGTCATTCCTATAGCATTGGTGCACTGCCTCTTCTTTATGGATGTCACTATCATAGCATTAGTGCAGTGCCTATTCTCTATGTATGTCATTCGCATTGCACTAGTGCACTGCTTTTTCTCTATAAGTGTCAGTATAATAGCATTAATGCATTGCCTGTTTTCTATGGGTATTACTCCCATTGTACTGCTGCAATGCCTGTTTTCTATAGGTGTCATTCCTACAGTATTGGTATACTGCCTATTCCTTATAAGTGTCACTATTATAGCATTAGTGCACTGACTATTCTCGATGTATGTCATTCCCATTGTACTAGTGTACTGCCTATTCTCTATCAGTGTCACTATTATAGCATTAGTACATTGCCTATTTTGTATGAGTATCACTCCCATTGTACTAATGCAGTGCCTGTTCTATATAGGTGTCATTAATATAGCATTAATGCAATGCATATTCTCTATAAGTGTCAGTATCATAAGATTCAGTGCATATTCTCTATGGGTGTCACTATCATAGCATTGGTGCAACACCTCTTCTCTATGGGTATCACCCCATTGTACTGGTACAATGCCTGTTCTTTATAGGTATCATTTCTATAGCATTAATAAAGTATGTATTCTCTATAGGTGTCACTATCATAGCATTAGTATAGCACCTGTTCTCTATAGGTGTTATTTCCATTGCATTAGTGCACTGTCTATTCCCTATAAGTGTCACTATCATATCATTGATACAGTGCCTATTTTTTATTAGTGTCACTTTCATTGCATTGGTACACTTTCTATTGTCTGTATCACTCCCATTGTACCTGTGCAGTGCCTGTTCTTTGTAGAGGTGATTCCTATAGCATTACTGCAGTATCTAATATGTATAGGTGTAACTCTTACAGCATTCGTACAGTGCCTGTTCTCTATAGGCCTCATTAATATAACATTGATGCAATACCTGTACCTTATAGTTGTTATTATCATGGCGTTGGTACAGTGCCTCTTCTCTATGGGTGTCACTAATATTATTTGTACACGGTCTATTTTCTATGGGTATCCCTCCCATTGCACTGGTACAATGCCTATTCTCTGTTGGTTTCACTCATAGTATTAATACAACATTAGTACAATGCCTATTCCATATAGATGTCATTCCTATAGCATTAGTGCACGGACCTTTTACTATGGTTGTCACTATCATAGCATTGTAGTAGTACCTGTTCTCTATGTATATCATTCTCATTGCATTAATATACTGCCTCTTCCCTATAGGTATCACAGTCATACTGTCATTCCTATAGCATTGGTGCAGTATTTGATCTGTATAGATGTCACTCTCACAGCATTAATACAGTACCTGGTCTATAGAAGTATCATTCCTATAGCATTTTTGCATCGCATTATTGAACAGTGCCTCTGCTAAAGGAAAAAAATATTTTAATATTCCTTATGATAAAATTGTTATTCTCCCTTTAGATAACTTTATTAACTATTTACTAGCATACAGTCGAAACTTATGTATTTACCTGCATTTTTAAAGTTTTACTCTGAGGAGAAACTACACAAGCAAAAGTGCATGTTTTAATTCATAAATTGTAATTGGTATTTTATACTGTCTTTTGTAATTGTATCCGTTATAAGCATTTGTACAATACCTGTTATGCTTAGGTATCATTCTAATTGCACTTATACAGTGCCTCTCCTCTATGTGTATCATTTCTATAGCATTGATGCAGTGCCTGTTCCCTATGGCTGTTAGTATCATAGCATTGATACACTGTCTATTCTCTATATGTGCCACTTCTAATGCATTAATGCAATGTCTATTCTCTGTTGGTGCCACTACCATAGCATTGGCACATTGCCTATTCTCTATAGATGTCACGCTCACAGCATTTTTTCACTGCCTGTTTTCTATGGATAATTTCTTATAGCATTAGTGCACTGCCTGTTCCCTATAGGTGTCACTATCATAGCATTAATGTAGTGACTATTCTCTATGTATGTTATTCGCTTTGTGCTAGTGCACTACTTCTCCACTATAAATGTCACTAGGATAGCATTAATGCATTGCATCTTTTCTATGAGTATTACTCCCATTATACTAATGCCTTTTCTCTATAGGTGTCATTCCTATAGCATTGGTGTACTGCCTCTTTCCTATAAGTGAGACTATCATATCATTGGTGCAATGCCTATTCTTTATATATGTCATTCTCATTGCACTAGTGCACTGCCTCTTCTCTATCAGTGTCACTATTATAGCATTAGTACATTGCCTACTTTGTAGGGGTATCACTCACATTGTGCTAGTACAGTACCTGTTCTATATAGGTGTCATTCCTATAGCATTAATGCAATGCATATTCTCTATGAGTGTCAGTATCATAGCATTCAATGCATATCCTCTATAGGTGTCACTATCATAGCATTGGTGTCGTACCTGATCTCTATGGGTATCACTCCCATTGTACTAATAAAGTGCCTATTCTTTATGGGTGTCAGTTCTATAGCAGTGGTTAAGTATGTATTCTCTATAGATGTCACTATCATAGCATTAGTGCAGCACCTGTTCTCTATAGGTGTCATTCCCATTGTACTAGTACACTGCCTATTAACTATAGCTGTTAATATCATATCATTGGTATAATGGCTATTTTTTGTCAGTGTCACTCTCATTGCATTGGTACACTTTCTGTTCTCTGTAAATGTCATTCACATTGCACTTGTGCAGTGCCTGTTCTTTGTGGATGTCATTCCTATAGCATTAGTGCAGTACCTAATCTGTGTAGGTGTCACTCTCATAGCATTCGTCCAGTGCCTGTTCTCTATAGGTCTCATTAATATAACATTAAAGCAATATCTGTACTCTATGGTTGTCACTATAATAGCATTGGTACAGTGCCTCTTTCCTATAAGTGTCACTATCATACCATTAATGCACTATCTCTTTCCTATAGGTATCATTCCCATTGCAGTACTGCTTTGCCTATTCTCTGTTGGTATCACTTATATTATTGGTACAGCGTTAGTGCAATGCCTGTTCCCTATGGATGTCATTCCTATAGCATTAATGCACTGCCTTTTCCCTATGGTTCTCACTATCATAGCATTAATGCAATGCCTGTTCTCTATGTATATCATTCCCATTGCATTAGTATACTGCTTCTTCCCTATGAGTGTCACTATCATAGTATTATTGCATTGCCTGTTTCTATAAGTATCACTCGAATTGTACTAATGCAATTCCTGTTCTCTATAGGTGTCATTCCCATAGGATTAGTACAATGCATATTCTTTATAAGTGTCACTATCATAGCATTGGTGCAGCACCTATTTTCCATGGATGTCATTCCCATTGCAGTACTACACTGCTTCTTCGCTATAGGTGTCTCTATCATATCATTAATACAATGCCAATTTTCTATAGGTGTCCCCTCCCATTCCACTAATGCACTTTCTGTTCTTTGTAAGTGTCACTCTCATTGCACTTGTCCGTGCCTGTTCTTTCTGGATATATTCCTATAGCATTCGTGCAGTATTTGATATGTATAGATGTCACTCTCACAACATGGGTGCAGTATCTGGTCTCTATGGGTGTCATTCATATAGCATTTTTTCATCACATGATTGAACAGGGCCTATGCTACAGGAAACATATTTTCATAGTTCTCATAATAATAAAATTGTTATTCTCCCATTAGATGGCTTTATTAACTATTTCCTAGCATACATGTTGAAACTTATGTATTTACCTGCATTTTCTAAGTTCTGCTATAAGAAGAAACTGCACAAGCAAAAGTGCATGGTTCAGTTCATAAATTGTAATTAGTATTATATACTGCCTTTTGTAATATTACCTGCTATTAACATTTGTACAATACCTGTTCTCATCAAGTGTCAATCTAATTGCATTTATGCAATGCCTCTTTTCTATGTGTATCATTCCTATAGCATTAGTGCAGTGCCTATTCCCTATGGCAGTTAGTATCATACCATTGATGCGCTGTCTATTCTATATAGCTGACACTTCTAATGCACTAGTGCAATGTCTATACTCTGTTAGCGTCACTCTCATAGCATTAGTACATTGGCTATTCTCTATAGGTGTCACTCTCACAGCATTTTTGTAGTGCCTGTTCTTTATGGATGCCATTCTTATAGCATTAATGCACTGCCTGTTCCCTATAGGTGTCACTATCATAGCATTGGTGCAATGCTTATTCTTTATGTTTGTCATTCGCAAGGCACTAGTGCACTGCTTTTTCCGTATGAGTGTCACTATCATAACATTAGTACATTGCCTGTTTTCTATGGGTATCCCTCCCATTGTACTAATGAAGTGCCTATTCTCTATAGGTCTTATTTTTATAGTATTAATGCATTGCCTGTTCTCTATTAGTGTCACTATCATAGCATTAGTGCACTGCCTGTTCTCTATGTATGTCATTCCCATTGCACCAATGCACTGCCTATTCTATATGAGTATCACATTATAGCATTAATAAATTGCCTATTATGTATGGATATCACTCCCATTGTACTAATGCAGTGCAAGGTTCTATATCAGTGGCGTGCCTATAGTATTAATACAATGCATATTCTCTATAAATGCCACTATCATAGCATTGAGTGCATATTCTCTATAAATGTCACTATCATAGCATTGATATAGCACCTGTTCTCTATGAGTATCACTCCCATTGTAAGGGTGCAATGCCTATTCTCTGAGTATTATTCCTATAGCATTAGTACAGTGTGTATTATCTATGGGTATCACTATATGAGCATTAGTACAGTACCTGTTCTTTATAAGTATCATTCCCATTGCACTAGTACACTGCCTATTCCTATAACGAGCACGTTTATGGACGTAATGTAAAGTTGGCTAACATGTACTTATTAAATGTATGATCCTTACAGCTCATCTAAACATGTTAATCTGTATTTTTTTAATCCATAATTGCCACTAGTTTAACTGTAATATTAATCAACAAGCAAAATGCACTGTGCCACAGCTTACAGATCAGTATTATATATATTCATTGATTCATTACATACTACTGCATAGCACTTCTACCTTTACTTATGATATACAATCTAGTAATATTATATTATCCTGTTTAGAATAATTTGACTAATATACTTTAAAATGTTATCGTTTACATAGGTATTTAATATATTACTTCACTACTAATTTTGCTATTTGCTTATTTCTACAGAAAATTGCAACAAAAGTAAACAAAGGTAAGACATTTATTTTGGCGATTTATATTTGCATGTTGACCAACAATAACTTAGAATAGCTTTAATTGACGTTGTTAGATTAACAAAAGCTTTAATTAGCAAGAACATATAACACAACTACAATCCTTTAAAATAACAACATAACTATTACCACTTGTAACAACACAAATACATTAACAAATAATACATAAAAAAAATATTTGCAAAACACAAAAAAATGCACAAAATCATACAAGCTAATTACCATCAAGGACATGATAAATTTTCAGTCATATCAAAAGGCAAACAATGTTTGCCAAATAGTACATTTGCTATTATTCATAACTATGAAAAACCAGCACAGACATGGGACAAAGAAGATTTACATTACATTATGGATCTTGGAGATGCTTTATATAAAGATATGCACTTTTTTATTAAACAAGATCTTATGCATCCTGATGATTTACCTAAATATATTACACATATAAACAACACATATTCTATTACAACATATCAACCATACTATGGAAACATATTACAGCGTTTTGATACATTATACCCAGACATACAAACAGCATTGACAATATCATTAGTTAATTCAGGAGTTTTGCTCTGCATGGATATATGTTATATCTATTATGAAAACTGGAGATCATTATTTTATTTTTGATTCTCATAGTAGAGACAGCAATGGAATGCCGCATCCACATGGAACAAGTAAAAGTTTGCAAAAAAAAACTTTACCTGATGTAATGAACTACATTTACAATTTAGCTCACCAAATTAAAAAAATGCAGATAATGTACCATTCGAATTAACTGGAATAAATATAAAAAGCATACAAAAAATCATTTAAAAAGGCACAACGAAATAACATTAAAAATACTGCATCTACAACACCAAAATACTTTATGCATACCACAGAAAATTCTACACTATTTGATCCTAGTACAAGTACGTCTCACGAAGAATCTATCACCACAATTTATTACAGCAAATACTCTAACACTTACAAAAGAACAACCATCAACTACAGAAAAAACAATCACACGTTTTGCCAACAGCCAATCTTCCCCCAAAAAAGACTACGTACAAACACTGTAATCCCCCCAAAAATTAAAATAATTAAAAAAAAGAAAACAGCACATAATGGTGTACAGAATGATGCTAATCCTACTACACCACATATTACTATAGTCAAAAATGAAACGCCTATAGTACCACATTTAAATATACAAGTACATAATTCAAGCACTTTAAAAAGCCCCATCCCAAAACAAAATACAACTTGCACAGCAACAAAATATACAAAACTATATATACAAGATAATGCACACACAAACACTACAAAAACACAAACATCAAACCCAAAAAAAGCCAGTATATTAACACCCTCAGTAATAACGCAAGAACTAAAACTACCTATTAATGAACAACAATTACAATACTTAGATACAAAAGAAATTTTTACTTCCAATGCAATTACATGTAATATTAACATTTTAATACCATCAGATGAAATTAATTATAAATATAATAAAATTAATACAGAACACAACATGTTTATTAGCACTAGTATATTTGCAATTATATATAACTGCACTCACAATGCATCTAAATGGATTGAACAAGACCGTAATAGTATAATGCAATTAAGTTACAACTTACAGACAGAAATGGAATATTTTTATGGCCAAAAAAAATAGAAATACCAGACATACCTAATTATATAGAGTACAATAATATAATATGTTCAATTAAATTTTCCAAACACTGCAATTATAACATATCAATGCAAAATACTTTAAAAAAGTGATTCAACAAGTATTACATGCTATGTTAACAACATGTAATGCTATAATATTGTTCCTGCAAGACAACATATTTGCAATAGGTAAAACAAGCAAATCCTTTTTCATATATTATTGCCATACAACAGATATAATAGAACATATATATGTTAAGTTACCAAGTACAGCTATAAGAATAGATACATCAGTTAAAGTAATAAACTATGTATTGCATCTTATCCTTACTGAACTGCCTTCTGATAATAGTAATATTATAATACAATTAATGCCAATCAATATAAATGCAATTAAAAGAAATTATTTAAAAAAAAAACAATCCAAAGGAATAAAAATAAAGCTACAGCAAATACACGAAAGCATATGACTGTACATACTGCAAAAGCATCCCACATTACATATGCAACTATTACATCTTCGCCGACAAATACAAACATTGATAATGCTGAAAAATACTATAATAGCAATACTAATGAACTAACAACAACAACATCATCAATATCACATACAACTGAAACAAACTTACCTACAGCATCTTTAACAGAACAATACACCACTATACAGAATCGCCCACCAACAAATAGTTACCAACATAGTGATATAATAGAAAACATCACATTGCAAACAAATATCATTGCAAAATTTCATCAATATGGGCCAGAATATATTTGTACTATTTGTAATCAAATGTGGCATAAACAAACAGTAAGACAAACACATAGCATTAAACACCAAAAAACATTTATATTATGTGATATAAGTTCACAAAAAACAGATTATATATGTAAAACATGCTACACATATATTAGTCTAAAGAAAATACCTCCAAGTTCAGTATTTAATGGAATGAAATTTCCAGATATACCACCTGAACTGTACTTACATAACTTAGAAGAAAGATTAGTTTCACCAAGAATCCCTTTTTTACAAATAAGAACATTACCTCGTGGTTTTCAAAAGTCTTTATCAGGTGCTGTTGTTAATGTACCAGCTGATGTCATGACTACTGTTACAATATTACCAAGACAAACACATGATAGCATGACAATACCCATTAAATTAAAACGCAAATTAAGTTACAAATCATATACACAGTTAGAAAATGTCAGAACTAACATTGTATAAAAAAGCAGCCCTATATTTAGCACACAATAGTGCATTATTTAGAGAATATGGAATAACAGTAAACAAACAATGGGAATATATACCAGAAGAAAGAAACAACAACATAAACACTTCAGGAACAAGTAATACATCAAGCAGTACAGATAACATACCAGCAGGTAACTTCGATACAATGTTAACTAATGAAACAATAACAGATAGCATTAATATTTTAAGTTTAGGTCCTGCAGAACATAATATACCACGTGGTTTATATGAAGATAAAGATTTAGAATACTTAGCCTTCCCAACAATATTTGCTGGACAACGTAGGCCAGCAAATGAAGATAGACATGTACCAATGTGAACTAAGAAATTGCGACAAGAGTAGCTCAATCAGTAACAAATATGTTTTTTAAACTTACAAAATTACAAGTTAAACAAATACAAGACAACATTTTTGTATCACTAAAAAAACATTTTAACAATGGCCAAGTTATAACAGTAAAAGACATAAAAGACAATTTAGAAGGAATACTACAGTATAATGAAGGCTACAAAATCTTAAAAACAATATGCAGTTCACCTCCATACTGGGAAAACTGTAAAAAAGAAATATTTGCAATGCTGAGACAATTCGGAGTACCAACATTTTTTCTAACATTATCAGCAGCAGAAGCAAAATGGTTTCATTTAATTAACATATTATTACGAATTAATAATAACAAAGAATGCACTCGCGAACAATTTGCAAATATGTCTTGGGAAAGCAAATGTACACGGATACAACAAAACCCCATTATATGTGCTCGCCATTTCGACTACCAAGTAAGAAAATTATTTAGTAGCATATTATTGCACAAAAGTAATCCTATTGGTAAAATTGTAGATTACTTTTACAGAGTAGAATTCCAACAACGCGGATCACCACATATACATGCATTACTTTGGATCAATAATGCACCAAAGTATAATGAATCAAAAAATGAAGAAGTAACACAGTTTATTGACAAACATATAACATGTAGTAAAAATGAAAACTCAAATATACAACATTTAATTCCCTTGCAAAACATGGACATACTAAGAACTGTCGCATAAAACATAAAAAGACATGTAAGTACCAATATCCTAGATACCCTATGCGGCTTACTATTATATTAGTTCCATTGCAATTAGAAACAAACAATGATGTCATAAAACAGCACATAGAATTAATTCATACAACAATGCATACACAAGAATTTATTACTTATACATTTGATTTTTTGCAACAAATGCAATTAACCGAAGAACAATATATAACATGCATACAATATCTTATACAAAAAACAACTATAGCTCTAAAAAGAACTCCAGCGGAGTGGTTCATAAATAACTATAACAACATAATATTACAAGCATGGCAAGCTAACATAGATTTACAATATGTTTTAGATGCATATGCATGTGCTGTATATATTGTTTCATATATCAGTAAATCTCAAAGAGGATTAAGTAAAATAATTGCACAAGCTACAAAAGAAGTACAACACAATCCAAATATTAAAGAACAATTAAAACACATAGGGAATAAATTCTTAAACTGTACTGAAATTAGTGCACAAGAGGCAGCTTACCTAATATTACAAATACCATTACGAAAAGCTTCACGATCATTTGTATTTATAAATACAAATACACCAAATAAACACACATACTTAATGAAAGATATAAATACAATTAACTCATTACCAGACACATCAACAGATATACAATTTGACAATATACTTGTAAAATACAGCACACGGCCAATAACATTGGAACAAAGCACACTAGCCGACTATGCATCTAACTACAATACTAAAAAACAAACAGCAAAAAAACATTACAAACAAACATGATATCTTGCTTTTAGAAACCAACTTTTATAGCTCAGATGAAGAAGAAATCGAAATTAATAACATAGTTAAAAAACAAGACAATATTATATTTACTGAACGCACACAACGAAAAATGATCTGATACTGCAGATTCAACAAATTGAATGATTCAGAAAATTATTACAGAGAATTATTATTGCTATATTATCCCTGGTGAATAGAAAACAATATAATTGGTGCAAAAGACACATACTATGAAAGATATCTAGAAGTACAAACAATAATTGATGCAAACCATTATATATATAATAAACAACATGAAATACTTAACAAAAGTAATATATCAACAGAAAATGATGCAATGCTTACACCTACATTATCACCTGTAACAATAATACCCGATGATTTATATAATGACACGGAACTATATCATCAAGAATTACAGTATGACATATCATTAGATTTAGGAATTAGAAGTACTACAGAAGAAGAAGCATTAATAAATAATATGCTACCACAAGACAAATACAATGACATAATGCAAAATTTAACATTGGAACAAATTAACTTTATCACCATCCAAATGCTATTAAAACACAAAAACTACCTTTTTATACTTTTTGTACTGGAGGTGCAGGCGTAGGAAAAAGCTTCCTTATAACAGCACTCCATCAGACTTTATTACGCTACTACAATACTAAAGCTGGAGAAAATCCAGAAAATGTTCATATATTACTAACAGAACCAACAGGTAAAGCAGCACATAATACAATTGGACAAACACTACACAGTACTTTCAAAATACCAGTATCACAAACTTTAACATATAAACAACTAACTCATGAAAACAGGAGCATACTTCAAAATAAACTTATGCATTTAAAAGTATTAATAATAGATGAAATTTCAATGGTAGGTGCAAATATGTTTAATTTCATACACAATAGATTACAAGAAATAAAAGCTTCTAACCAGCCTTTTGGAGGTATATCAATATTAGCAATTGGAGATTTCTATCAATTAAAACCTGTATTTGACACATCCATATTTGACAATTCAAAACATTTGTATGGGCCATTAAGCACCAACTTGTGGCAAACACATTTTAAATTGTATGAACTAACAAAAATAATGAGGCAACTAAATGACATGCCATTTGCAGAAATGCTCAATAGGTTAAGAAAAGGCAAACACAAAAAAAACGATATAACAAACATCAAATCACCACAAATAGAACCTCCACAAAGTATAAAAGAAACTATACCATATATATATTGGCAGCTAACAAAGAAGTAAATGAAATAAATAACAAAGTATTATTACAGCATATACAACAACATGCTGTTTATACCACATTAGCAATAGACACAGTTGCTTCAGACCTAAGTCAAGAAGTAAAAGAAAAAATATTAAAGCAATTACCAGCAGACTCTACAAAAACAATGGGATTAACAAGCATACTGCATATTGCAATTAAACTTCGCTATGATTTAACTGCTAATCTTAATGTCAATGATGGATTAACAAATGGAGCAACAGGAATAGTTGAATATGTTGATTATACAAATAACATACCTATTATAATATGGATACATTTTGATAATTGCAATATTGGGAAAACTACTAGACAACAAAACAAACATCTATACCATGTTAATATATCACATGAATGGACACCAATATTGCCTATATCAAGAAACTTTCAATACACCAAAAAATGTATAACAATAATTCGAAAGCAATTTCCATTATGACAATCATCAACACGCACAATCCATAGAACACAAGGCGAAACAATTGAACCACTTTATATACACTTTAATAATAGCAAAATACACCACTTACACTACGTAGCTATTAGTAGAGCAAAATCATTAAAATATATATATATATATATAAAAAACTTTGACGAAACAAAAATTTTAGTACATCCAAAAGTCCATGAAGAAATGTTCCGCTTAAAAACATATATGTTGCTACAAATATCTATAACTCAGATATCACAATTTACAAACTACTTTACTATATTGTACAAAATATACGCTCACTACAAACAAATTTTAAATTAATATTGGCTGACAGTAACATATTAAATGCTGATATTCTATGTTTTACAGAGATAAATACAACACATAAAGCAAATAGTGATGCATTTGTAATTCCAAATTACAATATGCTAATATTTGATAAATACCACAACCAACAAACAAACCATGGTATTATAATATATTACAAAACAAAACACATATTACAACCAGTATTCACAACACAACAGAAAATTGACATCTTGCAATTTACTAAACAAATAAAAAACAATGACTACCTATTTTTAATTATATACAAGCCACCAAAAGTACAAATACAAATACTATTGCAAATATTAACAACCATATTAAACAATTATCCAAATCATAAATATATAATAATGGGTGATTTCAATATTGATTTGCAAACAACACACAATAAAAGTGTATTATTAAATTACATGTTAACAAACTTTAACAGTGTTCAAAAAATAAACACACTTACAACAGACTACAATTCTTTATTAGATCGAATATTTACAAATGCAAATCTAGAACATTATGGAACATTAGTCATATTACAGTGATCATAAACCAATATGGACAGTTATCTAATTTATATGCATTATAATGTACAAGTATCCTATGTAGCAACTTCCAAATGTTTCAATAAATATTAAAATATTTGCATTGTTTTTTGCAGATGATTTCTATTCAAGATTTGAAAGACAGCAAACAAGATGAAACTAAGCCATACCAGAAGGCAATTCATGTAAATATCATTCACTGTACAGGAAAAACATACTATCGGAATGCTAAACAGGAAAATAAAGTGATGTACCATATGGCACTAGCAGATCAAGGCACGTCTATCAAAGCTACTTGCTATACTGAGGACTATCATGCTCAAACTAAAGAGGGACATGGCTTGCTAATTCGCAATTACCTTATCAAAAATGATACTTTTATTATGACCAAACAAACAAAAATCTCAAGAATGCCACCAATTGAAATACCTGCAGAAATTATTCAAGAAGCTATTAATATTTTGCAGCCACCACCTCCACCAGTGTCTCCAATAAAGACAGTGAGAGAAGTGAGTGTAAAAACACTCCTAAGCATCTCCGGAACAATAACTGAGGTAAGCAACTTTTTTATACTTTGCATTTCTACTATTGCATTATCTGAACCAACATCTTATTTACAAAAGTTAAAAAATGTTTATAATTGCATGTTTATAAAAATACTTCTATGTACAAATAAATAAATGTATAATAATACTACAATGTTTTACAGCACAAATTGTCACTAATTACCTTTACAAAAAGTTCAACATACGCTGTTCATGGTAACCAATTTCTTTGTTAGCCATATTGTAAATGCAGCATTGTTAAATGAAGTAGCACTAGCATCAAATATAAAAATGATGCTACCTACATACTATAATGGAGCAAACATACATACAAAATATTACAGGTAAGTAAACTTGCGTACTAGCTAAAAAAAGTAAAAACAGAGTACGTCTGTATATTTATTGTAATACAAAATTACATGTATTACACGTTACTGCAAAAAATATTTTAGCACTGATAAAAGGTAATGAAAGTACAAAATTTAATTAAATCATATTTGATTTATGTATGAAAATGTACATCATTTACTATACCATTAAAAGCATTAATACTGAAAATGTGAAACAATTGGATACCTACACAATATTCACAAGCAAAATGCATCCCAATAATAACGTAAGTAACTTGCAATTAAATTTCAAAATTAGAAATATAATTGGACTCCCCCCAAAAATATTATTAGCCTATAAAATCCCAAAGTGGCAGTCTGCGAAACAATCACTTTGCAAACTACATTTACTACCAGTTCAATAAAGGACTGCGTTAAAAATCGGCTGCCTAACTTTCAAAGCTGTGTTTGGGACTTCGCCTGCCTACCTCCAATACATGGTCACTCTCTACTGTCCAATACGCAACATTTGGTCCTCTCATCAAACTTCTAGAAACCCCCTAATCAAATTACAAAAATTCGGCAACCATATAGTTGCTTACTTCGCCCCAAACCTCTACAACTGGTTGCTCTTCTCAATAAAATCCTCCAATTCTCTTCTACAAATCACAAAACTCCTAAAACCTGCCTTTTTATACAGTGTCGCTAAACCCCCACGTGTACACCTCTCAACACCCAATTAATGCCAAGAAACTTATATCAGAGCACTATATAAGACACCCTTAACATAAGGTAAGATAACAGAAGATTATTATGCAAAACAAACTGTTACATTAATATTGCTCCATCCCTATAGAAATAATAAGAGGTAAGTAATCTAAAACTTATGGTAATACACCGTTTGCATTACATGTGTGTTGGAACCTAATGATGTCAGATCACCTAGGGTAGCCTGGCCTAGGGTAAGACAATATCAACAGAGGCACATGTGTAAAGGTGGCAAACCACCCAGCAGTAATTCAATGCAATAACACTCAAAAATGACACTACACCAAAGTTTGTGTAAAAATATGAACTGTTTTATAAAAATATACTTTGCTCTTTTGTCTATTATCAATCTTCAGTTAACGCAGTTCAATACCATATGTCAAGTAGGAACATTATTAATCTCTCAACAGTTGCCAAATTATTTCACTAATCAGACTCTCAGCTTAACAGCATTTTACATTAGTCTCCAGGGAGCAGTGTCTAAATCTTCAGCATTGAAACATTCATAGGAATTACTTCCTTATCAGTCACCGGTACCTTAGTTATGGGGTCTCAAGGTAAACAAAGCCAACTCTTACAGCAACACTGCAATTCCCTCCATCCCCCCAATGGATTCTCTGTCAGACGGTTTCCTGTGGTCAAACTCTCTCTAGATAGAAGTAAACAGATTTGTTAGGACCACTTTCCCATATCAGATTTTTAGCAGGAGAACACAATATCTAATGAGTGAGCCTTAGATTTAACAAGTTCGATTTGACAATTCTCTAAGGAACCACAGGCATTCTACCCAGGCTGCTCCCCAGTAAAGTTAACAGTGTTCTTCAGTTGACCTTACTCAGTTCTGAAACTTCCTCTTACTCTGCCTCTTTTGAATTCTGTAAAGGGAATCCTTTGGGATACCAGAACCGAACTTTTACCCCGCGTACCTCGGGGCTGGTTTCCAGATTGCACCTGCCAGCCCCGTGAGGAGTTCGCGCTAAATTCACGCTCCGTGTGGGGCCCGCTCCCCGTCTCGGTCTGCCTCAGTCAACTCACTCTCCGGCAGCGCTCCTGTGCACGCGCGGGAGAGCAGCGGCTCGGAATGGTGGCTGCTCCTCTCGACAGCACGGGAAGTGGCTCACCTCTGGGCCTGCTCGGTCCTAGGCCCCTCCTGTCAGGACAGTGATCACCGCCGAGAGTCTGTGCAGAAGCGCGCTGCCAGAATACAGTCAGCGCTACACTCCGCTTCACACCAACTTCGCGGCAGCGCCTGATCTCCCACCTCAGAATCCACAGGTGAGAAGAGATGACTCTGGCTGCGCTCTCTCCCACAAGCAATGGGGTCCCGGTTTTACACCAAGGAAGAACTGATCAGGGGTAAAGTTCCACACTCCAAGGCTCCAATCCTCTAACTCCTGCAAATTGCTCTATCCCTTCATACTGGACAAGGGTGGGTAAAGACTTGGTTTTACACCTCACACCCTCCTGGGCTGGAGTCCCCCTGTCCAGGGTCAGCAGGATGGAACTAACTGGGTCAGACCTACAGAGGTGGAGGGGGGGAAATCCTAAAAGGGGCAACCCATGAGAGGTAAGCTACCCTGTGAAGATCCTACCCCTTACCAGACCCTTAACCTATACTCCAGCTGCTCCTCACTAACAAGACAAAATGGTTGCCCAGCATTCCGCCTTTTATAGGCTGACCCTCAGAGGTCCAGAAGGGACCAGAAGGTTCTGGAATGCCCTATGCTATCCTATGGGACAGGCCTCTGGTGTGTCAGTTGTGACAGTTAGAAGCCACCATTTTGTGGATCTATACTTATTCCTGTCAGGAAAGGCATCTAGGCCTGAGGTGAAAAGCTATGAGGGCAAAAGAGCACCTATCCCCCAGTCCAACACCATAAAAAAATCTAGTGGACACAAAAATGAATAAAGGCATGAGGGGCAAAAAGGGGACAAAATAAATAATAAATTGGAGGGACTACGCAAAAGGCCAGACAGGTCTAACAATGTGCAAACAATTTTATGAATCTTACTTTATTACTTTATGCACTTTTACAAAAAAAAGTACAACCATTATGAAATAAAAACAGTATCATACAACGAACCTATGCACCATTAAAATAACAAGTAACGTAAAAATATACTACACGTATTTCCAGAGTATATGCACTATGGTATAATAAATACAAGGAACAAAATCATACTACAAACAATGTCTGCATTTAAGCATACAACTCTAGAAGGTAAGTAAAGTAAAAATGTTATTAATAAAGTACAAATTTGTATTCTAAACAACTTGTATTAATTTTTCAAAGTTTAATTATTTAACGCATTTTAACAACAATTGCATATACTACACATCGACCTTTACATTCCTAAACAAAGTAAAGGAAACTATTAAATACTTAACTTATGCTAACACATAACTAATACATCTCCACACACATTCAAATAAAGCTAACACATAACTAATATATCTCCACACACATTCAAATACAGTACTCAACACATTTTTACCATCGCAATATTTTTAAAATCAACAAAACACAAACAACTACACTACGCACCACACATAACTTTATATAATTTAGTGCACCTACGTACTTCGCAAGTCGTAGCACGCCCTAGTTCATGCAGAACTAGGATGGCCCCAATGATGAAGCATGTCACTGTGGGGCAACTCCAGTGAGTGAGGGGACTCTAAAAACGCATTGTTTTTCTTCTACACTAGACCTACCTACATTTACCGAACAGCCATATACACACAAACTTCTTTTAAACACTACATACACCTCGAATACACTTACAATACAGTTAGCATCACTCAAATAACGTACTTCACACAACAACACTTTAACCACCTATCATTACATCAAAAAACTCTCAGTAACATTACCCCATATTTGCATCCTACACCTAAAACACAAGTAACAATTGACTTACTATAATTCAAATTAAATTATTATAATGCCAATGACAATTCCTGACTAAAAGCTAGAACTTTCTCCCTACTGAACTGTTTAACAAGTATCCTTTCATGCTCTTTCATAAACTGCTAACAAAATAGCTCTACTGCAAGGCATATTACATAATCTGCACTTGCCATTATGAATGCTACATAAAGTAACATATTTGCCTAACAGCATTTTCATGAATAATATTGACATTGTATATTAACAACCGCAAATTGCATATTGTACTACTATATCTAATTACAAATATAACAAACACATGTTATTTTACAGGAAGAACAATCCAAAAATATATTTGTTGGATGACAGGAAACAACATTAAAAAGTATCACCGTTAAAGATACAACTGACTCTGTAAAAATTACCTTATGGAGAGAAGCAGCCGACTTCCCAATACGGATTGGACAATATGTACACTTATCTCACCTAACAGTACATGAATTTAATAAAGAAAAGATTTTGAACACAACTCGACATACTAAAATACAAGTAAGTAAAATTTTATATTGATATTAATATTTAGATAAAATTGCAAATTGAATAAATACTAAAACAGTATATTTGCAGGTAGTAAAACCACCACAAGAAAACCTTGACATAACAATTTACAGATTAGACAACATACTACAAGAAACAAGCATTGTAACGGTGCAAGTTAACGGAACAGAACATTTCCAATCCATGGAAATTCATAATATCACATTGATGGACTTTTTACATATAAGAGATGATGTTGAGGACTTAGCTGACGCATTGATGGAATATCTACCACTATCTGTAACAAGCATTTGCAATGCAATAGGTCTCGTATTAGGAAAGTTTGAACTATTGGTGTTGTAAATGGCAAATTTTTTATTTAGGTTTTGTTTTTGAAAATAGCTAAATTAATAGCTTTGTCATTTACCATGCCAATAGTTATAACTTTTGCAAATGTGACACCTGTAGCATTTGTAATGCAATATGTGTTGTATTTACGTGACTTACATGTATTGATATTACAAATAACAATGGTTTTTAATTTTTTTAATAATTAATACTTAAATAAGTTATTGTAATTTATATTGGCAATAGCTTAAACTTTTGTAAATAACATTTGGGAAAATTATGTTCAGTGTATTTTATTGTGACGAAAATCCAAGAACATATGTCAAATATTAACATCTTTTTGTGACATTTGTAATAAAGCTTGAAACATTGAGATAACATATTTGAACCAGTTGTTGTTGAATGGTTGCACAGATTGATGCTGTGGTGGAGCTCAGTGATGTTTTGGTGGCACAGAGTGATGCTGTGGTGATGCTGTATGCTATGCTATGTTTTGTTTTGCTATCCTATGTTTTGTTTTTCTATGCTATGCTATGTTATGTTATGCTATATTATGTTTTGTTATGCTATGCTATGCTGTTTTGTTATGCTATGCTATGCTGTTTTGTTATGCTATGCTATGCTGTTTTGTAATGCTATGCTAACTGTTTTGTTATGCTATGCTAACTGTTTTGTTATGCTATGCTGTTTTGTTATGCTATGCTATGTTTTGCTATGCTATGCTATGTTTTGTTATGCTATGCTTTGTTATGCTATGTTTTGCTCTGCTATGCTTTGTTATGCTATGTTTTGTTGTGTTTTATTATGCTATGCTTTGTTTTGCTATGCTATGTTTTGTTTTGCTATGCTATGTTTTGTTATGCTATGTTTTGTTGTGTTGGTATGCTATGCTGTGTTTTGCTATGCTATTATGTTTTGTTATGTTTTGTTCAGCCATGTTATGTTTTGTTTTGTTAAGCTATGCTGTTTTGTTGTGTTTTGTTATGCTATGTTTTGTTATGTTATCCTATGTTTTGTTATGCTATGTTTTGTTTTGCTATCCGAAGCTTTGTTTTGTTATGCTATGCTATGTTTAGTTTTGCTATCCTATGCTATGTTTTGTTATGCTATGCTATGCTTTGTTGTGTTTTATTATGCTATGCTTTGTTTTGCTATAATATGTTTTGTTATGCTATGCTATGTTTTGCTGTGTTTGGTATGCTATGCTGTGTTTTGCTATGCTATTATATGTTTTGTTATGTTAAGCCATGCTATGCTTTGTTGTGTTTTGCTAGGCTAAGCTTTGTTATGAGATGTTTTGTTATGCTATGCTTTGTTTTGGTATGCTATGTTTTGTTATGCTATGTTTTGTTATGCTATGTTTTGTTATGCTATGTTTTGTTATGCTATGTTTTGTTATGCTATGCTTTGTTATGCTATGCTATGCTTTGTTTTGTTATGCTATGCTTTGTTTTGTTATGCTATGCTTTGTTTTGTTATGCTATGCTTTGTTTTGTTATGCTATGTTGTGTTTTGTTATGCTATGCTATGCTATGTTTTGTTATGCTATGGTTTGTTGTGTTTTGCTATGTTTTGTTGTGTTTTGCTATGTTTTGTTTAGCTATGTTTTGTTTAGCTATGTTTTGTTTTGCTATGTTTTGTTTTGCTATGTTTTGTTTTGCTATGTTTTGTTTTGCTATGTTTTGTTTTGCTATGTTTTGTTTTGCTATGTTTTGTTTTGCTATGTTTTGTTTTGCTATGTTTTGTTTTGCTATGTTTTGTTTTGCTATGTTTTGTTATGCTATGTTTTGTTATGCTATGTTTTGTTATGCTATGTTTTGTTATGCTATGTTTTGTTATGCTATGTTTTGTTATGCTATGTTTTGTTATGCTATGTTTTGTTATGCTATGTTTTGTTATGCTGTGTTTTGTTATGCTATGCTTTGTTATGCTATGCTCTATTTTCCCAGGTTTGGTCACATGTGATATTTGTGTCCTCGTGGAAAGTTTCTAGACTTCTCCCTTGTCATGGGCATAACCGATCAATAGCAATCCACCACTTATTAATAACGGGCCAATCCCTGGCAGTGCTTTTTCAGTTCGCCTGAGACGCAGCGAGATGCACAAAGCAATAGCATATTTACATTTTGTGGTTCCCATGCAGATATAGGCAACCCTTAACTCTGCTACATTCACATCACTTGGTGTCTTTTTTCGCTGTGTACGGCTCCTTATGTTGACGCAATACCAAACCCCACATTTATATCAGAGACACTAACATTTTGAATCGGTCTAAACCCGTGCAACAGCAATACTAAGACAAAAGTGGCTATGATGGATGAACACAGAAAATGCACTAGTGGAATAAATGTAAATTGTGACAACTTGCACATTCTTTTAGATTGCTTAAAGTTTCAGACACCACAGGAAATAATTTCAAAACCTCTCTTTCTTAAATAGGGTATCCATGAACGGAGGCAAGCAATAGCACTTTTAACTGATATGCGATATTTGGATGTGACATGTGCCTTAGGAAGATTTGCAGTCGCCAACAAAGGCATTTTATTTGATTTTTTAGTGGGACTTTTTAAAGCAGTTTTCCTTTTTAGTAATCGATAAATTATATGAATAGATTGCACAAAGTGATTTCATGTGTATTTATATGAAAGAGTTGATTTATTTTGATATGGTTGTATGATGTTTTCAAGACTAAGATAACAAATAAACATTCACTTACTGACTGTGTTCGGCTCTGAACCTCAGTATGCATATGCCATGTTGAAGGAGGCATTTTTGCAACCCATTGCCATGTAGTATCTCAGTGCATTTAATGACGAAGTCAAGCTTGAGCATACCGTGTATGACTTAAGTCGACCTCTATTATTGTGAGATTATGAGAGATGCTATTTTTGACACACCACCTTCACTAACCTCACTGACCTCCCTATGCTGCATTGAACGGTGCCCTGACATGATTTGTACCACCCTGAAACACTTTTAACAGCTGGCAGGAGTGTGCATCTGCGGCATCCTTCAATGTGATGGCTTCCTAGCACTTAGTTGTTGAGGTTGTGATGAAATGTTATTATCTAGCCATAGGAATTCATGTCTTTGTCGCTCATGTGACAACATGCATGCTCACTTTACTTCCTGACCTTGTTTTCTTTGTCCTTGCAGTGTCTCAGATTGGCATGGTTTCTCTTTTGAGACAAACATTTGCCTGCGGTACTGGAATTGTGTGTGCCGGTCCCTCACTTTCACTGGTGGACTAGGTACACAAGGGTATTTGTAAATTCAGGGCAAAAATACCTCCCTGCACTGTAAGCATTGGTTTATTTCGTGATCGTATCTGCCCCGTTATTTCACGAGCATTGCTGCCTCTTTGCCCCGTTATTTCATGAGCATATCTACCACTTTCCCCCGTTGTTTCATGAGCATATCTGCCACTTTGCCCCGTTATTTCATGAGCAAAGCGGCCATTTTGCCCCATTTTATGTGTGGCACTTTCAGACATATCCTGCTTTGTAGCCAACAACATGTACAAAACTAGGAATATTTGGCCCATAATGCAACTTTCTCTTGGCTAAAAATACAGGAGTGAATTTCGTATCACAACTGGCATGGGGCCACTTCGTAGCTATGTAAGAGCTCCCCTTCGGTACTGAATTTAATTAAAACCTAAGGCTAACCTGCTGTGTAGTGGAATTAAACATGCTTTGGAATGAAGTACCGGTTGTCCATATCAAATAACCAAATGGATGTTTGTGGAAATATATGTGGGCATGAACTCCCACCCCTGACATTGAGTTGTATTAAGCGCTTATTGCCCAGGTGAAGGCATAGCACTTCCCTCAAGCGCTGCCGTGATGTCCGCCTCGCGCCTCGCAGCTGTTATTTTTTGAACGCTGAAAGCTGCAGCTGGGTGTTTTCCTTCTCCAAGAACCCCCTGGAGCGGGTGAGAGGAGCTCAGGCTGAAAGGAGACAAAGGCCTCAAGCCGCAGGTGATGGCAGTCTCTGAGGTAAAAGCACTTTGTGGAAATGAGACACCTAAGTGGGTGTTTGTGTTTAAAAGAAAGAGAAAACAAGCAGCAATATTGAGAGGTGGTGGGGGATAAGGGTTAGGGAGAGACGGCTGGGCAGGCTGGAAAGCACTTTGTGGAAATGAGACACCTAAGTGGGTGTTTGTGAGGGGGGCGGAGCTAGCCGGCGAGAGGAATGGCGGCCTAATCTCGCAGCTCCGCCGTGTGCAGCCCTAAACATCCTTAAAAATCCTTTACAGCAACGTTCGGGGATCAGCCCTTGCCCCCGCGACCTGCCTGAAGTGTGGGGGGCAGTCGGGCGTTCCGGCGGCGACAAGTGTGCGGCGTCACAGCAGACCGGAGGAGTGCTGTGCATCAGAGGCACTGTGCCGCAAAGCCGCGGGCTGAAGTTCTGAAGGCGCCCGGGTGACCTGGCGCGATGTGCGGCAGCGGCCGCCGCGAGGCATCGGTCGGTTGACCCCTCCCCCATCTGGAGCACCGGGGACACAGCGGCGGCAAACCTGAGGCTGACGGCCCCCCCACTGCCCCTCCGCAACAACGCCCAGCGGTGTAAGTCCTGAGATACCTCTCCCCTCCTACCAAACTGCTGCAAGGGGACGAGGAAGGAATACGGCCCCCCCCGCTCCCCCGAGGTACGGCTGCCAGGGACCCGACTTCGGCTGCCTCGGGCCGAGGTGCGGGAGAGGACATTGCGGTGGGCTGGACTGGGGGGCCCCTACACAAGAGAGACAACGACCTGTCCTCGGCAGGATCCTCGCACCCTTTCTGAGCTCGGCGACTGCGGTGCTGAGGATACATGTCACCAGCGAGGAAGCTCCTGATATTGCGCCAGGAGGTAGGTGCATTTCCTGGTTGGCACGAGGCGTGCCCCCTGATCGGCGGGGCCCCCCTCTTTTACCCAGTTGGCCCTTCAAGACCGGCGCCGGCTCGACTGTCCCTCCGGAGGTTCATGCCTTAGTGCCCATAGCACACAATCCACGGAACCCCGGCCGGGGGGTGATTAGAGGTGAGGGGCAGCCTGCAGGCGCTATATCCTTGTGCGTTATCGCCCAGAGGGCTACCTTAACGATCCTACGCGTTGGTGCGGCCTGCAGGAGTAAGGAGTGGCAGCATGGGCAAGGGCGCTAGAACTCAAAGTAAGCTGCCCTTCTCGCAGAAGCGTCTGTTGCAGCAGAGCCCAGTAGCTGAGGGTGGCCCGACGGAACGCTTGGTGGAGGCTCCGAGCATTGACACAGACTTAAAGACTATGCTGCTCTCTATGGAACAGGGCATCCAATCCAGCATCTCGGCCCTGGGGTCCAAGATTGACGCGATGTCCTATAGGATGGATCGGATGGCAGAGCGGCTGGACAAACACACCAATAGGCATGATATGGCAGAACGCAGAATGACGGAAGTGGAGGAGGCGCAAACCAATCTAGATACGGCGCAGAAGAAGATGGAACAGATGATGCAGTCACTGCAAGATAAAACCGAGGATTTGGAAGCACGTTCCCGGCGTTGTAACCTACGCATCACCGGCCTTCCGGAGACTACAGCGACGGGCCCTATGGAGCGCTTTGTGGAACAGCTTCTCGTGAAACTTCTTGGTGACGGAGTGTTCTCACATATGTTTACGGTGGAAAGAGCACATAGATCGCTGGCGCCCAAGCCGCAGCCTGGGGCGCCTTCACGCCCTATTATAGCGAAACTTCTCAACTATAGGGACAGAGACACTGCACTCCGTTTGGCACGCACAAAACAAAACCTACAATACGAGGGGTCAGCTATCTCCCTGTACCCGGATTTTACGGCTAAGGTGCAGGAGGAGCGGAAGCAATTCATACCGCACAAAAAACGCCTGAGGGAGATGGGTCTGGACTACGCGCTGCTGTATCCGGCTAAGCTACGGGTCAACAAAGGAGGGCATTCTCACATCTTTACGGATCCTAATGTGCTGCAGCAGGCGATGAAGCGGTGGTCGAGGGAAGCGAAAGGAAGCTCGGACAAGAATCAAGAGGGCGACGACAGCGACAGCCGCTTAGATGAACAAGACTGAACTCTGTCGGTCTGGGTTGCCCTGCTGACCGCCGGGTCTTCGAGGAGTGGACTCCAGATCCGCTCTAGTTATGGCCCACTCCGGGTGGGGTGAAGGACAACATGGTGCATCTTCTGAGGACTGCAGGTCAAACAGATAAGTGGTGGGAAGGGGGAGGGATATATGGGAGGAGGGGCGGTTATGATCGCGACTTCTGCGCACCCCCTCTGTCTAGACGCCTGTTGGGGCATGCCGCATGATTTGTTCTAGTGGATGTTGGGGGGCTGACGGAACTGGGCCTGGGAACATTTGCTGCTTAAGGACCTGGACATGTATCTCGCGGGGGCTCTGTGACACTGCTTATTGTTAAGATGTTGAATGTTGCACTGACCGAGGGCTTATGTACACGGCGGGAGCGGGGAGAAAGGCAGACGAGCGCTCTGAGACATAGGAAGAGACTATGACATTTGGCTACCTAGGCCCCCCGCGCGTTCAGCACACTGTTTTGTTGGTTAACTTTAGTTGAGGTGGGATCTCTGGGGAGTGGGGTGGGTACAACACTGTCGGACCGGGTTGGGGTGGGTCTGCTGTGGGTGGGGGGATGGAGGGGAATGGTTGGGGGTTTGCTGTTTCTGGGTATAGGTAGGGGGAGAGGGGGGCTATTTCCTAAATGTTCGCTGCACCCTTTGAATGCTGCGTGTGCTGTTGGTGGCATGAAGGTACTGTGTTATTATGTGGCCTCACTTAACTCCGATGGCTAGTGCCCAGGTGACTAACTTGAATAATCCTCCTGATACCTTGAGAGTGTTGACCTGGAACGTCCGGGGTCTTAATGACCACAGGAAACTGAGGAAAGTACTCCACTATCTACAAAGACATCAGGTAGATTTGGCCCTCATTCAAGAAACCCACTTGCCACTCACGAGCGGGATACTACGGCACAGGGGTCTTTTGGGCAACTCTACAGTGGCAGGCTACACTACACACTCTAGGGGCGTCTTGACATGGGTGAACGCATGCTCCAAATTGGTCCTCTGTCCACTTAAGGCAGATCCCGAGGGCCGCTACCTGATTTCGAGGTGCGAGGGTAGGGGCCATGACTTAATAGTGGTAAATGTATATGGCCCGAACTATGACTCCCCCGATTTCTATGCCCGCTTGGCCCTTTGTTGTAGAACATGCGCCTCGGCGCACATGCTCTGGGGGGGGTGATTTTAACCTAGTCCTGGACCCCGGGTTGGATAGATCTTCTGGTCCCGCGCGAAAGCCAGCTGCAGCAGCAGTGACCCTACAGGCAGAGCTGCTGACTTTAGATCTAGTGGATGTCTGGAGGAGCAGGAATGTGGGCAGGGGTGGGTTCACTCATTACTCTTCCTTTTATGACATACATACCAGGATTGATTACTGGTTGGCCTCTCACTCCATCACCAGCCAAATTGTGCAATGCTCCGTGCTCACGCGAACACTGTCTGACCACTCGCGAATTCTGCTAGTCCTGACGATGCCGAACCACAGGATCCCCCGCTCACCTGGCGCTTCCCTCCATATGCCTTATTGACGATACCTTTAGAGAGGAACTGGCGGAGGAAATAGACGTCTTCTTTGAAAAGAACCTAGGCTCGGTGGATAACTTCCACACGATATGGGAGGCCTTCAAGGTCTTTATCCGCGGGATAGCCATGGCCAAACATTCCAGCGTGCTGAAGGCCATACGACAGCGGCTACGTACCTTGGAATCCCAACTAGCGGACCTGGAGACGAGACTCCTGACTGATCCTGACCCCACTTTAGCGGATAGGCTGCGATCCCTAATCTCGGAATTCAATGAAGAGGCGGACAGGGAGGTCTGTTACATGGGGAAATACGCCTCGGCGAGAACTTACGGTGAGAGTGAGCGTCCTAGCTCACTGTTACTTTGTCAAAAAAGCAATTCCCTTTGGACACATTAATCAAAACAAGATGACATAACATACAACAACAATACAGGCAAACTCAGAGCAATGCAATAGTAAACCAAATTCTGAAACAACAAATAAATTCCAAATGCACAGTTTTATTTAATAATTAAATAATTAAAAAATGAAGTTAAAAACCAAGTTAAAAGATATATCAATCAAGGGAAAACAGACAATATTTGGAACAAAATATATTCTAAAGTTCATCACATATGTTCCTAAAGCTAAACCAAGGGAGATACTCAAAAGGGTTTATTCAGCGTCAGTCAGAATAGTCCTTTGATTATACAGTGGATTCTCTCCCCCAATCCTCAACGCGTTTCGACGGGCCAAGTATAGTACAGCCGTCTTCTTCAGGAGAAATATTAACTGTCTTCCCCAGGTAACTTAATAGAAGGCGTAATGGTCATAGAAGGGATATATATCTCCTGGCTTTCTAATTAGATGTACTTCCTGTTGCTTAGCAGTTTTTGATAAGTCGTATTGTCAAGTCTTCTTAGTCTAATGTGATCCTATCAATGGATGCTGTACATGGTCACTTCAGTGAGTAGATATATCTATCTCTTCATAATATTTCCATCTGATGAAGTCAGATTATCCTGCTTGCACGCGGTAGCTGAGTTCTGATTATTAATTTTTTTTTGAATAAAGACACCAAATAGTAACCTTATTTACAAGCCAGCTCATATATGAATGGGGATGCCTCCGTCTTCCCAATCGTTAATAAATGCTGCTTCTTTTAAAAGGGACCGATAAGCCTCCCGCGTGTAATCTCCGTGGTGTTCAATAGCTCACTGTTAGCCAGACTATTGCGTGACGATAAAAAGACCCCTCGTTTGACGGAGCTTGAAACTCCGGGAGGACACATAGTCACGGCGGAAGTGGACATTCTCGCTACTTTCCGCGACTACTATTCGGACTTGTACCCTACCAAGACACACGATCTAGAAGCTGACATGGACGATTACCTGGAGCACATACAACTACCATTCTTGGCGCAATCAGACAGAGTTTCTCATGTCACCGATTCAAGCAGACGAGCTCTCTGAGGCCTTAGCTTCCATGCGTGTCCACAGCGCTCCCGGGATCGATGGATTGACAGTAGGCTTCTATAAGCCTTCAAGGACAAACTTTTCCCGCACCTGTTGTCCCTGTTTGACGAGGTATGCGAGGAAGGCAGCATGCCCAGCACTATGAGGGAGGCCCTCTTGGTCACCATACTGAAGCCGGGCAAGCCCCCTGGTGTCTGCAGTTCGTACAGACCGATTTCACTCCTAAATGTGGACGCTAAACTTTACGCCAAGGTCCTGGCTACCCGACTGGCCCTTATTGCGCAGGAGGTGGTTGCCCCGGAACAATCCGGTTTTGTGCCGGGACAGAATCTGTCCTATAACATACGCACAGTACTGGGCACCATGCAGCATGTGCGCCAGGATGCGAAGGCTGTCGCAATCTTCTTAGACATGGAGAAGGCGTTCGATTCCGTTGAATGGCCTTTCATGCTGAGGGTCTTGCGTCGCATGGGGCTGGGTGAGCAGTTTTTGCAAATGATAGGCGCCCTGTACTGGAGACCGGTAGCTCGGGTGCGACTAGGAGATCAGGTCTCGGACCCCTTTCCCACCAGCAGAGGCACGAGGCAGGGCTGCCCCCTGTCCCCGTTGCTATACGCCCTAGTCGCTGAACCACTCGCGTGCGCACTACGGGAGTACCATTGGCATAGGGGGGTAGCTTTCCGTCCTACAAAATAGTCATCTCGACGTATGCGGACGATACGCTACTGTACGTACGAAATCCAGAGTTCAACCTGTCCCCTGTTCTACGGGAGGTAGTGCGCTTTGGCGCCCTCTCGGGTCTTAAGGTTAACTGGGAGAAGTCGGTGGCGTTCCCGCTGACCCCGGTGACGGATCGCTTTGAAATGGAATACCCGTTACACTGGTCGACAGACCCGGTGCGGTATCTTGGCATTAAGATTCACACTGACCGGAGGCACTTTTCTCTGAGAACTATGGGTGGCTTTTAGCAAATGCGAAGAGGACGTGGAGCGTTGGTGCAAGCTCCCGCTTTCCTTGATGGGCCGAGATTCTTATTCCTATTCACCGCCTTACCCATAATTCTGTCAAGAGCCTTCTTTCGGAACCTAACAAAACTTATGACCCGCTTAGCTTGGGGGGGGGGGTAGACAGCCGCGCGTCCGGTGGAGCACTCTTACACTCCCGTGTGAGCTGGGAGGACTGGGTGCGCCTGACCTGGAGAGATATTATAGAGTGGCCCAGGCCACGCACCTGCACACATGGATTCATGGTGACAAGAACATCCCGCACGTACGGTTGGAATGGCTTTTCGCGGAACCTCTCCCACTCCCGGCCACGGTCTGTACTTCAGTCGATCGTAGGGTGGGTGTATTGGACTCGATAACGGCCACAAAGCATGATTGGAATGCCTTACTGCAGGCTAGGGAGGAAGTACTACTGTACTCCCCTGCGATGGCGGTGGAGTGGCTACAGTGGCTGGCCCCCATCGGGGACGGGAACATACTGCGGGAGATCTATTTGAGAATGGTAAGGCCAAAGCGTGGGATCAGGTTGTACAAGGAGTTGAGAGCCCGACACTCTTGCAGAGGTTCCAGTTCCACAGACTTAGAAGTGCCTTGAGAGACGTTCTAGGGCCGGAGCTGGCAGAGCCGCCAGATATTCCGGAGCTCTCGTACGTCATAGCGACAGCCTCCCCACGGCATTTGACGACGCATCTGTACAAAAGCATTGCCTCCCACAGAGCACAGGAGCCTTCCAAGGCCCGATTGGCTTGGCAAACTGACCTCGAGACGGAAATAGATGACTCGATGTGGGCATATTGTTGCGCCAATACTAGAAAGGTGTCTCTGAACGGGCGACACAGGTTGGTACACATTAAATTCCTACAGAGAGTGTATTATACTCCTGAACGATTGCATCGTTATGGCCTCAGACAGTCCCCGGAATGCGAGCGCTGCCATGCTCCGGTGGCGGACTTCCTGCACATGGCGTGGAGCTGCCGCAAGATATGAGTTATGGGAGGCGGTTATTTCGGAATTGAGCGAGGTGTTAGACCATGACCTACCGATGGACCTTGCTTTGGCACTTCTGGGCTAGTCAAGGCCACTGGCGGTGGCGTGTAGGAGGTTGGCAGACATGGGACTGTTGTTGGCAAGACGTACGGTGGCGCAGTGCTGGATGAGAGGGCCGACCCCGACCAAAAAACGTTGGGCCAGGGACATGGTATATTGCTGCACACAAGCAGAACACTACAGCGAGCTCCTGCCTCCCACCAGCAGGCCGAAAAACTTCTGGAGCTTATATACCATCTTCAGAAACACCAGGAAAGATACAGAGGACACACAGCAGGCGGGAGAGGAGGATACACAATAACAGACATGCACACTATGCACCCTAGAGGCCTCAATCGGGGTAGGGATTACTTTGAGTGGAGAGACGGGGCGATGGCTGGGTGGAGTGTTGAAGCCTGGCTGTCCTGGGGCGAGGGACGGACGATACTGCACAAGGGGGGCTCCGCGGGGCGGGGGTGACACTTACCCGGCCTGTTCAGAAGGAGGTATGCCAGGGACGAGGGAGACGGACACCAACACGAGACTACACATAGCATTGCTTACAACCGGTGGGTTAGCGAACAAGTAGGGCAGCAAGAGGGAGGGGGTATGGGGAGTTCTATGGGGGTTTTTCTTCCATGTTTGCCTTTGAAGGGAGAGGGAAGTTCACTGTAAGGGGGGGGGTTTAAAATACAAAATACACCTGCATTTCTAGCTTTACAGCTTGAGGCCTACATAACCTACCCTCTGTAAGTGTAAAGTCACTATCATGTGCACATCCATGATGTCGGAGGAAATTTGCGGTTGGGCAGTCCACTAGCTGGTGCTGATGCGCCGCCGTACCCCCGGGTTGACGGCACCAGGCTGTGTACTTCGCATGGACTGTTTACTGTTTACTTGCATCATTTCACCTTTATCGCATCGCCGGCCCGGGAGGTTGTAGGCAGAATGCTGTGTATGACTGGAAAATGTTAATAAAGGTGTTATAAAAAAAATTAAAATAAAAAAAAGTGGGTGTTTGTGTTTAAAAGAAAGAGAAAACAAGCAGCAATATCGAGAGGTGGTGGGGGGTTAAGGGGTAGGGAGAGACGGCTGGGCAGGCTGCGATGGGCTGGTGGGAGGAGAAATGCGAGTGAGTCAGGGAGGGGGTGGGCAGGCTGATTAGCTGCGGAGCGGATCTCTTTGAAGGAAAGCAATTAGGGGGAGGTGGGAGGGAGGCTGATAGGCAGAAGGCTCGGGCAGATGTCAGATTAGAGGGAGAGGGTGGGCTGCCTGCAACTCGAGTGACCATATGGAGAGGGAGGGAGGGGGGTGGGCTGCCTGCTGGGAGAAGCTTGTTTGCCTTTGATGATCGAATGCAAGCTCGTGCACGAGGAGCTTGTGGTCACGTGATTTCATGTGAACTGTTGAAAATCCTCATCGTAAAAAGTCAGCTTTGTGGATGGATGGCAAAAGGTCTCTCTATGAGACCTAAAAATAACATTTTGTAATGGATATATAACAAGCATCATTGAGAAAATATAATGTACATATAATAATACAAACATTAAAAAAGATTTTGCATATCAAAAAGACAATTAATGTTTACACTATGTTACATTAGTCAAGTTGTGATAAGATATATATTTTGTTTGCTGTTGTTTGATAACAAAAATTGTATTACAATATTGATTTCAATTGCTGATCACTGTTTGCAATACTTTTATTAACATTACTGTGTGGAAATTACTGTTAAGTACTTAACTACTCTCTGTATGCCCTTTACACTTTGGTAATTTGCTTTTAATTCGAAATTTTAACATATACAACTGTGAAGTTCACTACTAAGTTTAAACAAACTTGCATGTTTTTAGTAAATGTATATGTTACTCATTTACAATAAATAGAACTGCTTAACAAAAAAAATAAAGTTTATACCACAAATCAAAAATCTTTACATCAATATTTACAAATATATATGTATTTTGTATTGTTAATAATAAATAGACAAAGAACTAACAAACAAGTTAGATATTCCTACTACATATTACCTACTTAAAGTACTATATAGCCTTATCACTAACAGTCTACATGCTACATTAATTTAGGAGTACTAAATATATTTTGAAAAAAACAATGCTTGTTGGTCTTCTAACAGAGTTTGTTTAACCCACTGGCTGAGGTATTCTTGAGTTAAGGCCTCGCTATTCTTTTTATCGTCTTTATATAGCTCTGAGAAGAAGTCAAAGAAGGCTTTTTTAATATCTGCTTCTTCTATAAGTGGTCGACTACTATTTACCTCTTGAATGCTTGAAATTTTGTTCTTACTTAGGTTAGTCTTTGTTTTCCAAGCTAAAAGCTTACCACACCCCTCCCCATATTGATAATGAGCTAGCTTACTGGCCTCCCACCTCTTCTTAATTAGAGCATCTAATCTGTTTACTAGGTTGTTTTTTGCCTTAATTTGTTCCCTCCTGGATGTTTCCACCTTTTCAGCTGATGTTTCCTCACTAACATTCTTTTCCCACCTGTGAATTTCACCCTCTAAACTCCCTATTTCCTTCTTATTTAGTTTATTTCTATAGGCCGTTAACCTGATCATCTTACCTCTAAGTACCGCCTTATAGGCCTCCCATATAATCTGACTGGAGGTCTGTTCCTGATTTAATTGGAAATATGATGTAGTTTCCTCCCTTAGAACCTCTATTACTTTGTTGTCTAGAAGTATTACCTTATCTAGAGTCCACCTTGATTGGGTCTGGTGATTATGAAACTCAATCTCGTATAATACAGCGGGGTGATCTGATAGGTGTTCGGGTAGATGTCGGACCTTTTTTACTTCCCCTAGTATTGAATTGTCAATTAAAAAGTAATCCATTCTAGAGGAATGTCCCAGTTTTTTGTGTTTGAATGTAAACAAGTGGTTTTGTTTTTTCACCCTTACCTCTCCATACATCTATTAAACCTAGGTCTTCTAGGTAAGTCTTAAGCCATCTCCTCATTTTAGGCAGGGTAGGTGTATTTTTTGGAGGACTCCTATCTAGTGCAGGGTCAAGCAGTATGTTAAAATCACCACCGAGGATAATGGGCCTGACGTATCTAGAAGGTGTACATAAAGTTCCTCGAGGGGCTGAGGGGTCATCGACATTAGGTCCGTAATACCCTGCAATCACTAATGATCTACCACCTATGCGAACGTTTCCAACAGCCCATCTCCCTTTTATATCAGTTTTGTAAGACTCCATAGTTGCTTTCGCTGATTTTCTAATTATAATGATTCCCCCTTTAACACAGCATGTTTGTTCTGTACAAATATAGAAGTCTGCCCAGCGTTGGGTTTTCATTATATCCTCCCATTCAGATTTTAATAGATGGGTTTCTTGAAGGATTATTATGTCCCAGTCTTTATGTTTAAGGTACTCTAGAATCCTTTGCCTTCTTTTTCTGACTCTCAAGCCATTCACATTCCATGAGATAAAATTTAATTCCCATGATTTAAAATAGTAGGTTCCCACACGTGTGTGCCATAGTTTAAACAAAAACCGTGTCCCTCCAAACCCCAAACTAAAAGGACTCCACATTAGTTTAGAAAAATAGCCAATATTTATCTGAATAACACAAGACCAAAACGACAAAAATCTAGCATACACAAGTCAAGATATGAATTTTCCAAGATGAATAAAGTTGCAGTTTTTAAAAAGCAATGGATGCGCTTGATCAGGACAAAGTACGGTAGATGTGTCAAAATTCAAAAACTCAGGGGAGGTGAAGCAACGAAAAAGCAGGTGATGCTTTGGTTCCTTACTGCTAAGCAGGGGGAGGTGATGAGTCGTTTGTGGGCACGATACCTTGGTTCCTTATTGTGATGTGGTGTCCATAAAGAAATAGGCATCCAGGGATGATGCTTTAAAGGTCAGGTCATGCTGTGTTGATTCCACAACGTTGAAGCAGGCGCTGCCTCGGAGTCAGGGCGATGCATCATGGACTTCAGTGATGCAGTGCTCGAGACTCACATAGCGACGGTTCTTGGGATGCGCTGCAATGAAAAGTTGGAGACTGTGACTAAGCCGTGGTTGAAGCGGGACCATGCTGCCGTACAGGCAGCGGCGATAGGTCACGTTTTGGCATTGCTGCGCTAGTTCAGAACGATGCATGAGTTGATGCGTGGATTTTCATCTTTGTATCACCAGAACTCACTTCCAAGGGCCCAGGAACTGGGTTTGGCACCACTTGACATAGCAGGACTCAACAGCAGCAGAGTCCAGGTGATTGCAGGTTAAGTCTTTGATGGCCCTGAGACTTCTTATCAGGAGGCCAGCTCAACTCAAGCCCTTAGAGGTAGGATATAGAAAGCAAAGTCCAGTCCTTTCACTCCCAGGTAAGAAGCAGCAGGCCAACACAGCAAAGCAACAGCAAAGTGGCAGTCCCTCTTGACAGCAATCCAGATATTCTTTGTGGTAGAATGTCCTCAACATGGATTTGTGCTGAGTATGTGGTGTCACAGGTCCAGTACTTATGTCCATTTCAGCCTTTGAAGTAAGGAAGCTTCAACAAAAAGATTTTGGTTTTTATTTTTAGTACACAAGACCATGCCTTTCCCTGCCCTAGCTCCACGCATGCTGCAGGGGGTGGGCCCATCAGGATATGCAGGGCACACCTCTGCTCCTTCTGTGTGACTGGCTAGAGGGAATGCACAAAAAGCCCACCAGTCATCCTGACCAAGATGTGTATTCAGAGACAGACATGCACAGCATGGTTAAAGTAAATTAAAAATGCCAAACTTCTACAAGTCTAACATATAGGGGAGTGATCCAATTAAGGTAATGGAGGGGAGATCAATATAGTCTAATAGTAAAAAAAGGTACCCCTACACCATAGGTTGATATTCTACTTTTCGAGACACGTGAGACGTTTGTGTCCAAATGGGCAATGAAGACCCCTCGTTTCCTTGTGGCGTTCTCCCTACTGCTCTTTACTTTCCAATATTTGTGATATTTCAGTGATTTTTTTTTTTAATATATATATATATATATGTCACGAAATACTTTCTTTTACTAAAAAAAGAACGGAGAGACACAGGGGGGGTACTGTGGGAGGTTGCTTTTATTCCAAAGAACTATGGCATGATGCGTTTCGACGTAGTGTCTTTTTCAAATGCCAGTTCTTGCCCCACGCTAGCAGCAGTCCTCTTGAATATCTCCAGTCGCTCCGCCTTAAATGGAAATCCTGGTTGGTCAGTCCACTTGCACCAAAAAACCAGTAGTCCATGTAGTGAACTACTGGTCCCAGAATACCCTGCCACGGCGTTCCAGGTAAGTGCTGCTCCCAACTGCGGTGTGCTCCGCGTGAAACCAGGTTGTTGTTTGGAGCGCTGTTTAAAACTGCGGCTGTCAGGACACTCAGAGCAAAGTTCACCTCCCCAGTCCCATTGACGCCTCGAACCACACTGTTCCACTCCTGAGGCTGGCCTGGGAAACCTCCATACAGTGACTGAGGCCCCTCTGCGTAGTCGCAAACTGCTTCCAGCGGCCAAAGTGCAAGGGTGGGTGTGGTGGGTTGGAGTGTTTCACCACCGTGAAGAACAAGAAATGCCGAAGCTGTCCGGATTGCTCCTTCCACTTTATCGAGACGGGACTCTCCAATGCACGTCCTGGACCCACGTGCATAATTTGTCACGAAATACTTCCTTTTACTAAAAAAAGAACGGAGAAACACAGGGGGGTACTGTGGGAGGTTGCTTTTATTCCATAGAACTATGGCATGACGCGTTTCGACGTAATGTCTTTTTCAAACGCCAGTTCTTGCCCCACGCTAGCTGCAGTCCTCTTGAATATCTCCAGTCGCTCCGCCTTAAATGGAAATTCTGGTTGGTCAGTCCACTTGCACCAAAACACCAGTAGTCCATGTAGTGAACTACCGGTCCCAGAATACCCTGCCACGGCGTTCCAGGTAAGTGCTGCTCCCAACTGCGGTGTGCTCCGCGTGAAACCAGGTTGTTGTTAGGAGTGCTGTTTAAAACTGCGGCTGTCAGGACACTCGGAGCAAAGTTCGCCTCCCCAGTCCCCTTGACGCCTCGAACCACACTGTTCCACTCCTGAGGCTGGCCTGGGAAACCTCCATACAGTGACTATATATATATATATATATAAAATCTCCGAGTGAAAAATGCCACATGTACATTAAATAAACAGTCGTAAACAATCAAAATAATGTGACAAAAAATACATTTCATGCTGTGAATCCTTTTATCAGACCATGCTGTGTATATTTTTTTATGGTCGAGTGTAAAACAAACACTTAATGTTGTAACAATTATAAAACACAAACCTAATTTATCTTAGCCATATGAATGATTCACATATACAGTACTTTTCTTGTCCAAATCGATAAGTATACAATACATATAGTGGCATAACAATTATGCACAGTCACATAAGGAGGCATTTTGGACTTGCAGTCCATACCATATTCAGACTTTGCCTGTGGTGACGCTCTCCACGAGTGGAATTTTTTTTTTTTTTTATACAGCACTTCTATACCAAACCACTAGATGGCAGAATTATGCACGGGGAGGCAGAGGATGAGCAGCTCTTCAGTAGAGTGTTGTCGGACATTCAATTAAACCCAGATTTTTGGATCTTATACAAATGTTGTAGGAGTGTGGTGGGTCTGTTTGTACTTGATTGTCTTGAGCTACTGTGCATCCTAAAAGCTCTCTCAAGTCAGCCTACAAGTGTGATAAGTAAGGCTGGAGACAGTGAGAAGTCTATTCTGAAGTATTGTGGCCTGTAGGATCCTTGTTTTATGCTCTGGCATAATATGGAGGATGAGTATAGCTTCACCAGAAAGTGTATTGCCTGTTTTCCTGTTTCTGGAGGGTGGAAAATTCTATGAAGGGCCGAGACGGCCATGAAGCAAGTTAGCCAGTTCAGGATTGCCTTTGCAGGTGAGAAGGACTCTGTATTGACACAATCAATGGAGATGCAGGCACAGTGAATGCACTAAGAAAAGCACCATGCATTACTGAGCACAGAGATGCCCATGTGGCCCATATTCGATGTTTGATAAGCTCACATTTCAGCATGAACTGAGCTCCCTTTCTGTTCCTCTGAAATTAGGCCACGCAAATAACCCTGGGGGAGAAACAAAACTGCGAAAAATTATACAACAAACTTAAATACCGGTGCCCTGTTTGATGGAGAAGCAAGCATTGACAAAGCCACTGAGTCCTGCCTATGCAATAGCTATTTGCTTTGTCAATGTGTTTAAGTCATGTTGTACACCAGCATGGCTAAAAGTTTGTGGTGCAGAGGAGAGTGGTGTGGAATGGTAAAGTGGAATAGTGTTGTAGAATGGAGTGGTAGAGACTGTTGTGTATTGGAGTGGCAGAGTGGAGTTACATAGAGTAGCATACACTGGAGTGGCGTAGAGTGGACTGGTGTAGAGATTAGAGTGGAGTGGCGTAGAGTTGAGTGATGCAGAGGGTAGTGGTGGCTTAGAGTGCAGTAGCATGGAGTTCAGTGTCATGCAGTGCAGCGGCTTAGATTAGAATGGTGCATAATAGATGGCATAGATTAGAGTGAAGTGGCATAGAGTTTAGGGATGCAGAGAGCAATGGTGGTATAGAGTTACAGAGTGTAGTGGCGTAGAGTGGTGAAGAGTATAGTGCTGAAGATTGCAGTGTAGAGTGGCATACAGCTCTGTGGCTGAGAGTGCAGTGTTGCAGAATGGAGGGTCAGTGCAGTGGCATAGAGTGGTGCAGAGCATATTGCAGTAGAATGTAGTGCAGATTACAGTGGTGAAGAGAGTCATGGCATAGAGTACTGTGGCGTGCACTGACAAAAGTGCAGTGATTGAGTAGAGTGGTGTAGAGGTCAACAGCGTAGAGTAGATGGTTTTGGAGTGCTGCAGGGTGTAATGGTGTAGCAGGATAAAGTGGTATAGAGTGCAGTGTAACGTGGTATAGAGTGCAGTGGTGCAGAGTAGATTAGAGTGATATAAAGTAAATTGGCATAGAGTTGCGTGTTACAGAATAAAGTGCATTGGTGTAGAATGTATTGGCATAGAGTGCAGTATTGCAGAGTACATTGGTGCGGCCTAGACTGGAGTTGTGTACAGTGCAGATCAGAGTGGCAAAGAGAGCATTGGCATACATTAGAGTGGTGCAGGGTAGAGTCGAGAGGCTTAGAGTGGTGTAGAGTGGAGTGGTGCAGAGTACAGTGGAGTAACGTAGAGTGGAGTATTCATGTTGTGGTAGCACATTTCTATTATAGACAAACACATTTTCAATTGAAATGACCATTACATTTGCACAGACATACAGTTTTACTATTAAGACTATACATTGCACAGATGAAAATTGCATCATATAGTGTAATGATTTTGTTTTGATCATATTAAACTATTTGTTTCCAACATACTTCAGAAATAACAATTAAATGTGCTTTGTTTATGCTTTGCTAATCATGATATATTCTGAAATAATTGCACAGTTCATTTATTCATTTGTGGGCTAGCAAAACACCTCTTTCCTACCCCCAGTATCCAACAAGATTGTCACATAAATCCTCTCACTTTAAAGTCAGACAGAAAAGTAAACCAGTGCCTGACATTTGACCTTGGTCTTTGAATGCACCACAAGACAAATGTGATGATAAGATTTACAGGCCTGTTTACAGAAAGGGAAAATTGGAAGCATACTGTAAAAGAAATTTGGGCAAGGAAAGATACGAACTCAAGTTAGACAGACTAAAAAAATAAAGCCAGCAAATGGAAAGCAAAAAACGCGAGTTACAAACCACAAAGCCAATGGTAAGCAACTGGCCAAATGCATTGCTAGGTCAACTTTCTAAATGTCTCCAAGATGTGTTCAGCAAACCAGACAGCTGTGACCTACCCAGTGCAGAGTACTCTGCAGAAAAGATTGACCTGCTGTGCAGTTGGAAGAGGTGCAGAGTTTGAATTTCCTACGAGAGGCTTGTGAAGTGAGGGCCTCTGTGCAGTGTGGCGCAGACAAGGCTCAAGCTGAGCTGGAGGGCCAAGGAGCTCACACCCCATGAGTCATCAGTCAGAGGCAAGAGGGAACCGAAGATGAACCAACAGTGGCGGCTCCTCCGCTAAGGCAGAAGAGCATCGCCCCACTGCAGAGAGCAGCAAAAGATAGGAAAAAATAAAATGATAACTTAATGTTATTGTATTTTATTTTGTCCTCCAGCTGCGGCAGCGTGCATGAGGGGGCTGGGCAGGGTTGCATTGCAGGGGAGGAGCGGTAGAACACTCCTGTGCGCTATGACTGTTTGGTCGGCCCTCTCGGGCTGCATTACAGCCTGCATGGTGAAAATCCCCACCCTTCCAGCCCCTGGCTGTGTGCTGTGTCACGGCGCTCGGATCATTCACAATGCTGCATTGCAGCGTTGTGATTAGCTGTGGGGTGCGCGGGAGCCCTGGTGCTTCCTGCTTCTCACAAGAAGCCAGGAAGAGGAAGGGACACAGGAGAGACTGCAGCGGATGTCCGGGAGGTACGTGATTTTTTAAAAATCTTTTTTGTTACCTGATTTTCGCCCCCACCCGCCCGCCTGCTGTTTCAGGGCAGCAGCTGCGACTGTGAACGCCCTTTTGGGGCTTGGCACTACACTGGAAAAGGAGGAGGCTGTAATAAACTGACTGGTAGATTAGTGGGCAGAGGCAAATAAGGAGGTGAGGTTCTTCCTCAAGAGCACAGCTGACAGTTCTGTCTGCGGGTGCTCCGTGTATTAAGGTCCACTCATACTTTGAGCAAACTCTGTAAAAGTGATCGAAGCCCGACATGAACAGGGACTCCTCTCTCGCTAATCCCTCAATCAGGCTGCATGAAACTAAGCTAATACGTAGAAGACCACTCAGTACTGCACAGCCTCATGCACAACATATGAGCATCAGGCTTGGTGGAACCACATTCATAAACCACTAAAGAGCCCAATTGTATGTTAGTCTTTCATTCATCCCATCCAGACCGATGAATCAGAAAAAATAGTAAAAGCGCCAAAGACAGTATGACTTACAGTAAAACTAGTTAAGCAACATGCTGCCCTGTGCTACGTGGTGCCTTCGGCATAGACCCACCTCTTCCATTCGAGCTCTTTTACAACACCCTGGAGAGGGCTTCTCTAGCCAGACAGGCTGGGGAGTAAGGCCTGCAGTTCAAAGGTAAAGGGTATCCCAGAGACTTGGACATCAATAGCTTTTCTTGCTGCTCGTGCTCATCTCAATACGTGCACTCGGAAACACTACAATGTGAGTGAGTTGAATCATCCATGCATAAATACTTAAATCCATAGATCATAGTACAGGATGTTGCCTTCTAAATCAAGCTACCCCCTCGATTCCAAATGTACATACCCACTTCTGTATACTCGTCTGTTCGCTCAGCACAACCTTCTGACCTATCTGATCATGTAAGACATGCAAAAACCAGTCCGCCGCACACTTATCCTTGAATGTCAATGGGCTATGCAACTTTGTGAAACATATCAAAATATTACAGTATTTCAATAGTAGAAAAGTAGGCATAGCCCTCCTCCAGGAGACTCACTTCGCACCAATTGGAACAGAAAAGAGAAGATGCTGTTGGGCGAGGAGTGTGATTATCTTCTGGCAGTGCGGTGCTTCCAAACCTGGCTAGCATATGTGGAGTAGCAGAATTAAACCAGATGGTGGTGTAGCCACCCAGATTGCCCAGGTATACCTACGTACATCCTCTGCCGCCACTCTGTCTCAACCTAGTAAACTCCAACCACCACTTGAACGACCTCAAATTACAGACACAAAGCCATCTCCCTCAGCCTATATTGCGCAAAGGCACGAGAGCCGGAATACATTACTTCCTGTGGTCATACACAGATTGGTCAGGCAGACGTTCCTTTGTTTCGTGGAACTGTCTATAGTAGTCTTATGCTGACATCTGGTGGTAGCCTTTGGTGTAGCAACGACAGAACACATTTTAAATGCTATGGGGATTTGTATACCGCGCTTATCACCCATATGGGTATCCAGGCGCTTGAAAAGCTATGCAGGCGTGAGGCCCAGCAGAGTTGTAATTGCATTTATATAGCGCTTACTACCCCTGACAAAGCGTCAAAGTGCTTTTCCTCGAGTAGCATGCTACTCCGGAACTCAAAAAGGATTAGTGGTGAAATAGTATAGGGAAATACTAAAACTGAGCGGTGGACGTGTGTTTTTTTATTTGGATTGAAAAAGGATAGTGAAGGGATAGACGAGGGAAGGATTTGCATTTATATGGCCCTTGCTACCCCTGATGAGGCGTTGAATTGCTTTTTTGCAAGTTGCACGCTACTCCAGAACCCAAAGAGGATTAGTGATGAATTAGTATAGGGAAATATGAAATTAATTTGGGTGATGGACGTGAGTCTGTTATTTGAATTGAAAAAGGAAAGTGGAGGAATAGAAGAGGAAAGGGTTTGCATGTATATAGTGCTTGTTAATTCTAATGAAGCGTCAAAGCACTTTTTGGCGAGTAGCACGCTACACCGGAACCCCAAAAACAGGATTAGTGGTGACTTATTATAGGGAAATATGAAATTAATTTGAGCCGTGGACATGAATCTATTAGCTGGATTGAAAAGGATAGTAGAGAGTTAGAAGAGGCAAGGGTCTCGAAAGTATTTAAAAAATCAAAAAAACAAAGTCCTGGCTATGAGACACACAGCGACGTCAACATTCTAGGGGAATGTCACGCTGCTGCTTCTTGATCTTTGCGAGACAGGCATTGACAGTTCGGCACATGTACTGGTCTGAAGCCAGATAGAACTGGGCAACTACACAGCTTTCTAGGACTTTTGCAAGGAAGGGTAAACTGGGGAGAAATAGCTTAACTCTTTAAAGCTCCTGCTACTTTAAACAGGGGCAATACCCAACATTTTTAGTCACTTCAGGGCTGTGCCTTGTTCTGGTGAGATATAAAATATATTTAATCAATGCAAAAGGGAGTTCGGTCTGTAAGAAGCAGCAAGCTAATGCCCAGCACTTCTTACTGTTACAGGAACTTAGTAGCAGTTATGAGTATGCTCACTACTTTCGAGAAATTTGTTACAACTTTTCCAGATATTAGGGATCACAGAGATAACATCTTACTGAATAGAAAATAAAATGGCCATTTACAAAAAAAGAGGAACATGTGCTAATGGGCCCAGTGCCAGAGAACCCATTAGAAAGAGTGTGTTCTGACTTAGGTGGGATCATATGTAGAATCAGAAAGTCCACTCCCAAATATTGTACAACTAGTATTACACCATAATGAAGTTAAAAACAATATTCTGGTATATACAGAATGCTTCAGGGAGTTTGGACATAAGGCAGGCCTTATGCAAATCCGGAAGAAACGTACACATATTCCATAAGGAAGTCCCAAACACCATCAAGGAAATATTGGGCCACCCAGTTCCAGTGACACTGAAAAAACATTAAGTCTATGCCCAGTACAATGTGATGAAATTATTCTATTGTACATGATTGGCATCTCCCTGGGACAAATAAATTAGCAAAAGCAACAATGGGGAAGTAAACATAGGTTCTGTGAGCAGTTGAAAAAGGAAAAATAAAATGATAATAACGAATGTTATTGTCATTTTTTTTTCATGGCTCGGCTGGTTAGGGTCGCGGTGGGGATGGCTGTAACAGGAGAGGAGCGGTAGGCACTCTTTAAGTACGCAGGACTGTTTGGCCGGCCCTTTTGGGTCGGCCAAAACAGTTTTGCGCACTTTGCATGTTCTTCACCCAGGCTGTTCTACAGCCTGGGGGAAGAACATGCCCAGGCCCCCAGTCCCTCTCTGAACGCCGAACCACGGTGCTCAGACCAATCATGACGCTGCTATCAGCAGCATTGTGATATGGCTAGGGCAGTCTGGAAGCCCTGGGTGCTTCCTCTTCCTGGTTCCTGACACTGGAAGCAGACGAAGAAGACCGAGGCGGCAGCCGGCCTGCAGGTAAGTGCTTTAAAAAAATATATATATTTTGTTTACTCACCACCTCCGTTAAGTAGCATCCGCCACTAGATGGAAATCACTGCTCTGTGTTGTTGAATGAACTCAGGAAACGTGTAAACATAGTACCACTGATGTCCCATATTATAGGAAAAAGAGATATTGCAATACTGTATCCGATCAGGCTATTGGTGTTGGATCTATTGATATAAAAAAGAAGCATGAACAGAAAGTATTATACAATTGGAGAAAAGGTCTCCCAGCTATGGAATGTGTTGAACATACCATTGAGTAAAGGAGTGAAAAGGGTAAGGTCAAGTCAAGTCAAGATTTATATAGCGCACTACTCACCTATAGGGTCTCAAGGCGCCTTTGGGGAGGGGGGTTTCGCTATTTATCAAACAGCCAGGTTTTGAGTTGTTTTCTGAAGGAGAGGTGGTTCTGTGTAAGGCGGAGGTGGGTGGGCAGAGAATTCCATGTTTTGGCCGCTAAGTAGGAGAATGATCTTCCTCCCATGGTGGCTCTGCGGATTCGTGGAATCGCGGCGAGGGCTTGATTGGATGATCGTAGTTGGCGGGTGGGGGTGTAAAAGGTCAGGCGGGTGTTGAGGTAACTGGGTCCTAGGTCGTAGATGGACTTGTGTGCGTGGGTGAGGAGACGGAACTTGATTCTCTTGTTGACGGGGAGCCAGTGAAGGTCTCTCAGGTGACCGGAAATGTGATTGTGGCGGGGTATGTCTAGGATGAGTCGGGCGGAGGCGTTCTGAATGCGTTGGAGTTTTTTCTGTAATTTGGTTGTGGTTCCGGAGTATAGGGTGTTCCCGTAGTCCAGCCGGCTTGTGACAAGTGCTTGGGTGACCGTCTTTTTTGTTTCAGTGGGGATCCATCGGAAGATCTTTCGGAGCATGCGTAAGATGTTAAAGCATGATGACGCGACGGCGTTGACTTGTCTGGTCATTGAGAGGGAGGAGTCTAGAATGAATCCCAGGTTGCGAGCATGGTCCGTTGGTTTGGGCGCGCTGCCTAGGGCCGGTGGCCACCAAGAGTCGTCCCATGCAGAAGGGGATGATCCTAGGATGAGGACTTCCGTCTTGTCTGAATTCAGCTTTAGGCGGCTACTCCTCATCCAATCGGCTACGTCTTTCATCCCTTCGTGTAGGTTGGCTTTGGCGGTGTTTGGGTCTTTGGTGAGGGAGAGGATCAGCTGTGTGTCGTCAGCGTAGGAGATGATGTTAAGGTTGTGCTGGCGAGCGATGGATGCGAGGGGGCTCATGTAGACGTTGAAGAGGGTGGGGCTGAGGGATTATCCTTGTGGTACTCCACAGATGACTTCGGTGGCCTCTGATCTGAAGGGGGGGAGGCGGACTCTCTGGGTTCTTCCGGCGAGGAACGAGATGATCCAGTCCAATGCTTTTTCTTGTATCCCGACGTTGAGGCGTTGTACAAGGGTGCTATGGCAGACCGTGTCAAACGCTGCGGAGAGGTCCAGGAGGATGAGGGCAGCTGTTTCCCCGTTGTCGAGTAGTGTTCGGATGTCGTCTGTGGCTGCGATGAGGGCGGTCTTGGTGCTGTGTTTGGCTCGGAAGCCGGATTGTGAGGGGCCGAGGGAGCCGTTAGACTCGAGGAAGGCGGCGAGCTGGTTGTTGACAGTCTTCTCTATGACTTTGGCAGGGAATGGGAGGAGCGGGATGGGGCGGTAGTTCTTAAGTTCGGTGGGGTCTGCTGTAGGCTTCTTCAGGAGGGCGCTGAGTTCGGCATGTTTCCAGCTTTCCGGGAAGGTAGCGGTGTAGAGGGAGCAGTTGATGATATCCCGGAGTTGGGGTGCGATGATGGAGTCAGCCTTGTTGAAGATGTAGTGGTGGCATGGATCCGTTGGTGATCCGGAGTGGATGGAGTTCATCAAGCGGATGGTGTCTTCGGTGCTGATCGGGGTCCAGGCGCAAAGGGTGGTGGCGGGGGGCTTCAGTTCGGTGGTGAGGGGAGTGAAATGTTCGCCGAAGCTGTTATCTATGTCAGCGATCTTGCTGTGGAAGAACGAGTCTAGGGAGTCGCAGAGTTCTTGAGAGGGAGTGATGTCGTTGGTGCTGGCGCTGGGATTGGTAAGCTCTTTGACTATGTTGAAGAGTTCTTTGCTGTTGTGGGCGTTGTTGTCGAGTCGATCCTTGAATGCTGATTTCTTGGTGGATCGGATCAGCTGGTGGTGTTTGCGAGTGGTGTCCTTGAGGGCGGTCATGTTGTCTGTGGTTGGGTTTTTTCGGAAGGCTTTTTCGAGGGTGCAGCAGTTTTTTTTTAGTTTTTGAGGTCGTCATTAAACCACGTGGCTTTTTTGCTTCCCGGCTTGTTGTGGTGGTTTTTCAAGGGTGCTAATTCATCAGCGCAGTGGGTGATCCATTGTACGAGATTGATGGCTCGCGGGTTTGGGTCCGATGCTCTGGCGGGAGGGTTTGGGTTTAGCGATGTGGTGAGCTGGTCGGTGGTGATTTTGTTCCAGTTTCTGCGGGGGACTTGTTGTGGGTGGTGGTGTGTAGCAGTTTTTCTGAAGTTGAAGTGGACACAGCTGTGGTCCGTCCAGTGTAGTCCTGTGGCGTGATTGAAGGAGATGTGCTTGCTGGAGGAGAAGATTGCGTCGAGCGTGTGTCCAGCGTAGTGGGTGGGGGTATTCACCAGTTGTTTGAGTCCGAGATTGGCGTGGTTGTCCAGAAGGGTGGTGGTGTTGCTATAGTTGTTCTTTTCTAGGTGGAAGTTGAGGTCCCCAAGGAGGATGTAGTCCTCGGAGTGGAGGGCGTGTGGGCTGATAAAGTCGGCGATGTCTTCGCTGAATTGTGTGCGGGTCCTGGGGGTCTGTAGACGAGGGTGCCTTTAGGTGTGGTCTTGGGGTCGGTGTGTATTTGGAAGTGAAGATGTTCGGCGGCTGTGAGGGTGTCGTCGGCGCTGGTCGTGATGCGGATGGAGTTCTTGTGGACGATGGCGATGCCTCCTCCTGTTTGGTTGATGCGGTCCCTTCGGATGATCTTGTAATCGTCCGGGATGGCTATGGCGATGTCAGGCGCAGATGAGGCGTTCATCCAGGTTTCTGTAAGAAAGGCGACTTCGGCGATGTGTTGTCGAGTAGGTTCCAAAGTTCAATGGCGTGTCTGTGGACCGAGCGGGTGTTGAGCAGGATGCACTTCAGGTGGTTGTTGTTAGGGTTCTGTTTGGTGTTTGTGGTTGCAGTGGGGGTTCTGCTGCAGCAGAACTTGCAGGAGAATGGTCCATGGGAGCGACCTGGGGCGGCTTGGTGGCAGTCGGGGAGTCGACCGGTGTTGAGTGCAGTGAGGGTTGTGGCGTTGTAAGTTAGGCGAGTGGAGTGGTTTATGCGGGGGCCAGGGTGTCTGGCTCTGGGCGCGGTCCGGGCTCGGACGGGCATAGATGGGCTTACCTTTGGCGTGCCTTCGGCGCGCATAGTGCGCGCTCGCTGCGCGTAAGTGTGTCTGTCATATGTGGAGAGTGGAGTGGAGGGGCGGGGCGAGGGAGGAGCAGGCGGGAGCAGGGTGGTGAGTAGGGAGGGGATCGTATTTGGAGATGCTGGAGGAAGCGGGGGTGGGGCCGCGGGGGAGCAGCGGCAGGGAGCGGGGAGGAAAGACGGGCTAAGGGCACAACAACAACAATAATAATGGCACAGGCACAAGGGGGTCGCTGGCCCGAACCAAAGCCAATGCAGCCAATCAAGGCACGCAAAGCAGGAGATACGATACCAGCCACGGGCACAGTGATACAGATACAGGCACAGGGGGTCGCTGGCACGAACCAAAGCCAATGCAGTCAATCAAGGCACGCAAAGCAGGAGATACGATACCAGCCACGGGGTATGGCACAGATGCAGGAGATCGAGGCACAGTATGGATGAATGCGACCGGGCACACCAGGGAGGGCTGCGCGGCGAGTGGAGCGACCGATTCTGACCAGGTCAGGTCGTTATGCTTTCTGTGTATATACATATCTATATTTGTTAACTAATGCATTTTCTGATTTTACTGGTAAATGGGTCAGAAATAATTGTATAACTGTCTGTGTGGTGGTGAACACCATCATCCAATATTGCTCTGCAAAATCTTATTTGTGAAATAGCAAGAAATCTTTCTATAGTTAGGACCTAATAATTCTTAGTGGCTCGGTACTCCCTATGAGGCTCATTACAAGTGCAACCAGCCACATGGGGATTATGAAATACAGAATTTCAGAAGCAGCCAAAATCTGTGGGTGAAACAAAGGGCAACAACTAGTGGAAATCAGTGCATAAACACCGATTTCACATTTTATTAGCCAGAAAACTAGTGATCAGAAATATTTTGCCACACCTCCACTGAGGCCCCCCCGCCCCCAACCCTTTTCCTCCTCCAACGTGGGATCGATGCCACCTGGCGGGATGATAGAAATAAACCGAATTCACCCAACGACAACACTTGTGCTTGTCCTGGGATCCCCCTGATTCTGGAATCTTTTATTTTATATCTATACACACTCGTCTCTGTATCACATTTGTTTCACAGTGTGTTCACTTTTTGTTGAGCACTCCATTGGTATTATGGAATTATACCTGATACCCTGATTGCTGATCTAGCAGCCTTCCAGCTCTTCCAATTAGTTAAAGGTCCCACACACAATGGAGGTCATACGCTGGATCCTATCTTTACGAATATTTAATCATCCAGCTCCCCTGCTCCTACACCTATTGCCTGGTCAGATCATTCTATGGTTGTACTGATTTTTTGTATATCCACCCCTGACAAATGTACAACTCAAAGAGCCGTACGCAAAAGGCCCTGGCGTAAACTCCGCTTAGCGGACTTTCACGCCCTTTTGGAAATCGATCCTTTGAACCCCTTTTCTGACATTGAATCAGGTTACGACTCGTTCTGCACCTGGCTTACCCGGGCACTGGATAGACTTATCCCAGTAACCTGGAGTATGAGACGCACCCAGGACGCCAATCCCTGGTATAACGATACTTTGGTGGGCCTTAAAAATATCTGTAAGAGATATGAACACGACTGGAGAAAAGACTATTCCACTGAGAAAAAGGTCTGCTATCTAAAACAACTCAAATTATATCACAAAGCCATCTGTAGGACTTGCGCAGTATACTATGCCACCGAAATAAAAATCAGCTCCAATCCGGCTAAAGTGATCTTTAAAATTCTTAAGGAACTTAACACCAAGAAATCCGCTGCCAATATTGTCACTTCAGCAGCTCAATGCGAGGAGATAGCCTCCTTCTTTGTGGAAAAGATCCGGGCATCTACCTAGCCATCATTCCTGAGACCCAGCCCTGCGGCGGCTTAGACACGAGACTTAGTCCTGTCTCCAGGTTATCAGCTATCCCCGAAATCTCTAATGAACCGTTCGATCAGCTAACTAAGCTCATTAAATCGGGCTCCCCGATGGACCCTCTTAAGCCTGCCCAATTTAGAGACTCTTCCCTGTACTGTTTTGCCCCACTACATAGCCTTATTAATGCCTCCTTCTCAACAGCAATTGTGCCGGCTAAATGGAAACAGGCATGGGTCTCACCTATAATAAAAAAGCCTACCTTAGACCCTCAGAAGTCCGAAAATTTTAGACCTATATCGTTGCTTCCCTGGGCCACTAAGATCGCTGAGGCCCATGTAAATTTCATCCTTACTAATGTTCTAAACTCCAATGACACCCTGCATGATACTCAGCACGGATTTCATGCAGGTTATAGCACGGAGACGGCGCTCCTGGCTATGATGGAGCATCTACGGGCCTCTCTTGACCAGGGCCAAACGGCGGCACTGATCCTACTGGACCTCAGTGCCGCGTTTGACACTGTCTCCCACCAGATCCTGCTCCACCGGCTTGAAGAGGCAGGGATCACTGATATGGCTCTTGCTTGGTTTAGGTCTTTCCTGACCAACAGATCATTTCGTGTTTCTACTCCTCCCTTCCTCTCTAAGGCGTACTCTATTGAGCAGGGGGTTCCTGGGGCTCGGCACTGAGCCCCACCCTGTTCAATTTGTACGTTCAGCCGTTGGCTGTTGTCGCCAAAGCGTGGGACCTTAACATTGTGTCGTACGCTGATGACACGCTGCTAGTGGTCGCCCTATCGGAAGGAAATGCTATGGATCATCTCAAATTTAATTCAGGCCTGGCTGCTGTAGCAGAGTGGCTAACAGCCAACTGTCTACAACTTAATGCCGCCAGGACGGAGGTGCTATTGGTGGGCAGAAACCCGGAACTTTGGGGAGACCACTGGTGGCCTTCTAATTTGGGAAAAGCTCCTACACCTAAGCCAGAAGTAAAGAACCTGGGAATCTGGTTAGACCCAGCACTAAGTTTCATTACCCAAACAAAGAAAGTTGCTGCTGCTTGCTTCGGCATACTACGTAGTTTAAAAGCAGTTTTGAAATTCTTTGACCCAGCTACCAGACAAGTTATTGTTCAATCTACGGTGTTGTCCAGATTGAACTATGCCTCTTCTCTGCTTCTTGGTACCAATAAAGTGGAAACTGCCCGTCTGCAACGCATCCAAAATGCGGCTGCAAGAGCTTTAATAGGCCTGCCTCGTTTCAGCTCTAAAATCCAAAACTATTCGCAAACTCCACTGGCTTCCAGTAGCTCAGCGAATACAGTTTAAGGTTTTATGTATTTCTTTTAAAATTTTAAAACAGTCTACCCCTAAAATGCTAAAACCTTTGCTGAAGATGTATGTGCCTACGCGGGCCCTATGCTCAGCTGGCCAGAATCTGGTTGAGACCCCTCGGTTCAAGCGAAGCAGAGCCGGTGGACGCTCCTTCCGGTTTTTAGCAGCAAAGCTATGGAACACTTTACCAGGCCATATTCGAGAAATAAATGAGCTGTACCAATTTAGGAAAGCCGTTAAAACTAATCTATTCCCTTAAAATTCAGGTGTCCTCTCTGTTGTGTTTTGCTCAGGATTAGCGCCGGACGCCCCTTTGCTGGGGCAGCTGCGCGCTTTACAAATTCTCATAACATAACATAACATTAATACATGATCTGAATAATTATATCCTAGCAATTTGTTTGATTACATTTCTGTGGCCATGCTTGCTTTTTTCCCTCCTCTAAAATGCAGGAAGTGACACAGTTGTGGATGGCTCTCACATCCACTAGAATTGTTAACGGTTTTGTAAACATGATTTCACTGTGAACCTAGTTTTTCTGTATTACCAGTATCCGACTGCGGGCAGCCAGAAATAATATGCGAATTCCACCCAATCCTGTCCCAAGAGGGAAATATTGAGTTACCCATTAATGTGCACTGGAAATTTTTTTTTTATAGAGGACAAAGACTATTACCCCAACCTGACCATTTCCCCGACTGAGTAGATCCACTATGTTAACGTAATGGTCCAAGTTAAATTATATATTTGGCGGGAGGACGTGAAAAAGTAACAGATTTTTTTAAAAATAGCAACATGGAGTGGAGAGGGGAAAGTAGGGAAACCCCATCTAATACTGTAGCAGGGCATATACAGAAAGAATACAATTTGTCCAGATACAAAAAAGATTTTAAAAATGTCGGATCCACCTTCATAAATTGTATATCCAGCATTAGCTTTGCATTGGAAGGCATTGGAAAAAATAAATTTTTAGGAAGGTCACAGAAAAAAGCTGTACACTTTTATAGACTTTTGAAGCCAATCTGAGAATATACTTTCCAGTCAACAGTCAGTTGACAATGTTGTGAGGCCACCAATGAAAGACTGGAATGGACCAGTTTTGGTATAATGTTATTAATTTGAAAAAGATGTGTGGTGTATTTGCCCAAGCACTTTAGATAGACAAGGGATTAAGGGATTTTTTACTTCTTAAATTATTCAGGAAGATTTCGCATGCTTGGACTTTAGGAAGGGTAGCAATGCCTCAGGTTGCACTAGTCATAGAGGTTTAGCTCTCAGACACCTGTGCTATGCCACATGTTACTCAGAATTCTCTGGCTGCGATCAGCAGAGTTGTAATTCAGATGACAATAATTTCACAAGCTCGTATACAGCAAAGATATCCCTCCCGTTACATAGATCGTCAAGATTCAGTTCCATGACAGCCAAGGTGTGATTTTCGACTGATCAGAATTTAAAGGCTTCTTTACATGACAGCTTGATATTCTCTGAATACTTTGAACAAAAAATAATAGGATTATGGGAATATCTGAACTTTGTAAGAGGCAGAAAAAGCAGATTTGAGGGATCAGGAAAGTGAAAATCTGTCAATCTACAGAAAGGTTTTGTTGCTAGGGTGCATAAAAGTGTATTTTATACTATGTTGAACTAAAACAAATTTGCCAATTAACAAAATGTATTACATACTTATGGAGAATACTGCTTACCCCCTGCCATTATGCATACATATTATCAAGGTCCTACAAGTCTACAAGAAAAAGTTACTTACCTTCAGTAACGCGTTATCTGATAGAGACGTAGTCTAGCTGCAGGTTCCTTAATTTTGAATTCTCCCAGGCATCGCACTGGATCCAGAAATGTTTTGTGTGCCAGGGGACGGCTTCGTACAACTGCATGATAACATTGACTCCGGTTTTGATGTCAGTGGAGCCATATAAGTCCTCTCCTGTGCATGGATGTCAGTTTCTTCTGTGAAACTTTCCATGCCAGAAAGCGGAGCCATCATAGAAACTGGCTTTGGAAACAGTGTGCCAAAAAAAGAACAATATACCTTTGAAACAACAAAAAGATAAAGGAAATGAATGGTATGGTATGGTAATACCAAGTCAAGTTCGATAAAGAAAGATCAAATGGATTGTTGAATTAACCTCATGAAACAGTGAACACTGGTATATAAAACCAGTGCTAAAAAAATTGTACATCCCTTACACTACAGGTTGTTCGCAGAGCGGGGAGGATGGGTAGGGCGTTAAGGACTCTGCAGCTAGACTATGTCTGTACTAGATGATGAGTTACTGAAGGTAAGTAACTTGTTCATCTGATAGAGACATCTAGCCGCAGATTCCTTTGCTTTTGAATTAAATATCATAACTATACCCACCTGAAGGAGTGTCTGCAAACTAATTCTAGAGCAGTTCTCAGATGCAACCAGCTGATCAAAAATCACAACACACCAGACATACATGGGGATTAGATGAAAAAGAGCATGTGTTCCTTATAAAGATTGTGGCAAGGACCACAAGCAATGAAATTAATAACAACTCTACAGGCCCGGAAAAAAAACATACCCCAAGGGCAGCAAAATAACATTGTGTCAGAAGACAACATTCAACAGTAGGACAGCAGTACTAGACCCCTAAAGGGTGAAATGAACCCATGGACTTGAAAAGACGAAGGCAATAATGAATGCCAAGTAAACAACAGTTCCCTACACCAGTAAGGAAGTATTCAAAAGAACGTGTGCTAATTAATCCAGAAAAAGAGCTCCCAAAACATATTCCCTTTAGAGCCCAGGTGAATAAACGCCTTCACCATAAGGTCATGAAGATCAAACCAAGTACTAGCACTGATGAAATTCAAAGTCCGTCCTTAAAGAAAACTTCATTAGATAAAGCGACCTCTACAAGGGTCATACTACACATAGAACCTGTAGAGACGGATAGGTGGCAATTATACAGATTTGAATCTGCCATAAATAATGATCAAAAAATGCTCAAATGCATATAGTCTGTGCCCTACGTACATATATAGGGCCAAACACATCAACAAACCATTTTGCTATTTCCTAATTGTGAATCCTTGAGATTCGCAATTAGGAAATCGCAAAACAGAATGCATGAAAGTGTGCTTAACATTTTCTGCGATTCGTAGGGGATCGCAAATGACCTACCTCATGAATATTAATGAGGTTGGTCGCAATTTGCAACGCCCTAGGAATCGCAAAAATCACGGGGATGGTGGCCTGCTGGGGCTTTTAAATAAAGCTATCATTTTTTTTGTAAAGCATCCTGTTTTCCTTATAGATATATACATATATATATATATATATATATATATATATATATATATATATATATATATAGTAGTTGTTTACAGTAAGAGAGTATTATTGTTTACAAACAAGCACTTGCACTTTATGATAAAATAATAAGGTTATCTTGAATGAAATAGCATTACTAGGAAATGTTCTCCCATTCCAATTAGAATAATTTGGCATAGCCACGTGGCGAACTAAGATAAAGTATTGGATCAGTTGTCTAAGGTCTAATGAAAGCATTCAATTGGGAACTAAGGTTGTACAGCGTGTGATATGAAATTGTAAATAATCCTATGAATACTCTTTGAAGGTTCTAATAGTTTTGGGGCACTTGCCCAGACAATTGTGGAATCTTTATCGTTTGAACGATTGAAAATGATGTTTTTCATGCACTTGCGTGTTATCAAAACAATGTTTTTATACACATGATACAAAACATGATAATAGGATGTTTATATTTAATACTTGGTTATTGGCGTTTGCCCTAAACATGTAGCATCTATGCATCGCTGCTGTACAAAGGTTTCCTTAGATTGCAGGTGCTAAAATGGCCGCCAGATTAGTAGACGACTTGATCAGATTTTACTTGTCCTTCTCTACTGTTTACTACCTTGCTTGTGTATTTGTAGAAGTTGTGAATGGCGGTACAAACATCGTGATCAAGGGAGCTTGACTCCCGAAACGCGTTGATGGATGTAATTTAAATGATAAAAGCCTGAACTGACGATACCCTCGTACGAGTGCTGGATGATTTCCTTAAAAATGAAATGGATATCCTATCTTGAATATATATATATATATATATATATATATATATATATATCCAAATTCGTTACAGTTCCGGAACTCAGAAATGTTAACAGCGACACTCCAAAGGATAGCACAATTATACTTTATTGTGCCCACAACAACGCGTTTCGGCGATGCCTTTTTCAAGTTTGGTACCTGTGCCCAACTCACCGTAAGAATAGGGGTCATGGTGCATGAAAATAGAAGACACAAGGATACAAGTTTCACATTATAAGTTACAATGTCCTTCATAAAATTCAATAAAGTTTTAAATAAACATTGCGATATCATCATTGGCAAAATAATCTACATGCATAACTATATATTTTATAAAAAAGAGGTGCAATCATCAGGCAATAGATGAATGAAATTATATGGTTACTATTTGAGAAATATTGAGCAATATTTTGAATTGCGGGTATATTACCCATGAATATTCTTTCGGTCGGGTGACTCCGTATGAATATGCATTGCAATTATGTGAATTTAATTGATGTTTATTAAAATGAATTGATATATTATGCAACTACTGGAATTATGGGTACATTACCTATAATTGGATGCGTTATTTGATTCCTTTAGAAATGACGGAGTGGAATTACGTAATCAATTGGGTTACAACATTACCCGTGTCTTTTGATGTATTGTGAAGCAATGCAACGTTACTATGATCTTGTATATTTATTAGATTGGAAATATGATTGTGTGACAAAAGCCCTCAGTTTCGGCATATATAGGTGTGGATTGTACGATCTATTCTTAAATGAATTAAGATGCATAAATCCACACTACGCTCTAGCGGAACATGTATTCTAATTGGAGAGCCGCGATGCTGATAAACAATATGCACAGCGTTTTTACACATGCCGGCTAGCGCGATGAGCTTTTGCTTAACTGGACGACCGATGAAATGTTTTTCATTTTATATTGAAGGTCATTGCTCGTTCTCGCATATTTATGCATGTAGGTTATTTTGCCAATGATGGAATGATGATATCGCAATGTTGATTTAAAACTCGTTGTATGCACAATAAAGTATAATTGTACTATCCTTTGGAGTGTCGCTGGTATCATTTCGGAGTTCCGGAAGTGTAACGAATTTGGATATAATTAACACGGTTGTCGTCACCACTGCTGGCACCGGCGTCGCATTAGGAGGAGGATCGGCGAAGTACGACGCAGATTGTTGTTATATATATATATATACACACACACACACACACACACATACATCTACACACATTTACCAATAAGGTATGACATACAGCCCTAGATAAAACATATAGGGCCTCATGTAGGTAAATAGTATTTACTGATTCGTAAATACCGAATTTTACAGATTCGGTATTTCCGAATCAGTAAATGCTATGTAGGTAAAAAATCGGTAAAAAATACTGAATCGTTAAGATTCGGTTTTTACCGAATCAGTAATTACCGAATCAGTATTTGCCATTCATTCCAATGGGCCTGGAGGCCCATAGGAATGAATGTCAATTACTGAATCGGTAAATACCGATTCGGTAACATTGGGGAGAAGTAAAGGGTGGCAGGGTGTCACTTTGACACCCTGTTGCACTCCTGATTACTGCTAATGTGCACATGTGGCACACATATATGCCCTAAGGGCATGCATGTCTGTCACATGGCACAGGTGTAAATGCACATATTTGCATTTACATAGGAATTCGTTCTTTACCACCAACTAATAGTTGGTGGTAAATAACGAATCCTTTAAGCCCAGAAGCACTGTTTGAAGTGCTTCCTACATTTCATTTACCGATTCGGTAAATGATGATTCGGTAACTACCGAATCGGAAATTACTGATTTGTTATTTACCGAATCGATAAATATGCCCCTACATAGGAAAAGGCTTTTACCGGTCAGGAACGGCCGATTTCGGCCGTTACCGACCGGTAAAAGTCTACCTACATCTGGCCCATCGTGAAGAAAGAAGCAAACTTCAACTCATAGTAAGATTTACATAGATCTAATAGATATCTTGCCTTATTTTGTACAGCAGATCTATACCTTAATATATGTGCAACGCAGGCAGGTTATGCCTGTGTGTACGCCATTTATCCATAGAGATAAAATGGAACAGACAACTAGCCCCATGTTACCTACATCACAGAAAATTTAAATTGAGCAAAAGGAAAGGAAGATCACACCTTCCATAAGACACCCTGGGTGACAGGATTAAAATAATGCAGATCGTCCAAAAGTAACCAAAGAAGCTGTTACTAGAAGTCTAAAAGAAAACACAGGAACATGCTGCAGTGTTTCTTCCTCCCACCTACTTAGCATTGGCAGAAGTTGTCCATCTTTGTCCACAGTGTTTCTAAGTCCAAAGAAGTTTTATGGTACGAACAAAGGCCTTCGCGGTAAAAATTACTAGGGTGAATAGTAATGCGACATTAACAGAAACCAAATCAACTATATCAGTCTCTAAAAAGTCCTCATAAGCTCAACACTCGAGTGCCGATTAAGGATTTTCTTCACTTCTGTATGAGAACTGCAAATGCTGTCTGTATATACTTTTATCAAAAAGGAAGTAGATGTCAAGAAGCACATAACCAAGGCAAAGGTTATAGACTAAGTAAGCTCTTCAGCAGTTTTGTGTACTCAAATGGCAAACAACGAGGACACTACACGTAATATTCTGCTCATCTTTAATTTTATGCAGCAGACTTTTCTGCTCATTCGTCATGGGTGGTGACACTGGCAGAATATACCATAGTTACACCAATAAGAGGTCCTTTTCTATGGTAATACTTTTTCAGGTCTCAGCATCTTTAGTACCAGAGAACAACAGAGTCAATATGCAGCATGTGTCTGGATCTTCATGGAGCACTTAAAAAGGAAGGCCAACCTATTTAGGTGGAACCTGGGCAGCACATGTGCTGCTCTGCAAGGCATGCTGTATTCAGCTATGAAATGAAATGAAGGAAATGAAATGAAAGAAACATTTATAGAGTGCATAGCTACCCTTAGGCATCCAAGCACTGTATGGAGACGAAAACCAAGGCGCCCTCTTACTGTGGCGTGGCTTTAAAAAGCCAGGTTTTGACTAATTTCCGAAATGCCATATGGTTAGATTCCTCGCGTATTTAAAGGGAAAGGGAGTTCCACAGCCTTGCCACAGCTATGGGCTTGAAGCTCCGCCCACTCTCCGCCCATATTTTTATTTGGGTTGTGTAATTGTACACTGTAAACTGTGGCTTTTCATTGGTCATTAGGCTTAGTAGCCCACCCTTAGTACAACCTTGTCTCATTTTGTAACCTCCCATGAGGACACCTCCATTATGTGTGTTGTTACTCCTTAGGCTTTAATTACAGTCTCCAAGCATTATTTTCTCAAATAGCTTTGTCCTGCCTGCTGTTGCAAGCTGAACACTCTATCTCCTAATGCTTTAAAAAAAAAACCTTTATATCAAGGGCACCGTACCCATTTGCAATGCAATAGGTCTTGCATTTGTGAGTTTAAGCTATTGGCATTTTAAAAGACAATGCCTTTTATTTATCTGTTTTAAAAACGACACAAAAATAAAAGGCATTGTCATTTACAATGGCAATAGCACAAACTCTCGTAATTGCGAGACCTATTGCATTGCACATGCCTGTTATCATTCCTTCTGATTTGCCAGGCAAACTATGGCCTCTTCTCCTACTCAGTTACCCACTAGTGTTTGCTGCTTCGTTAATTAAATCAATTGTTTGTACACAGGGGAATGTTGGAGTACTTTGGTATCACTCATTGGACCAGATGACCAGCAACGTGCCAGGGGCAAGTTACATTCTATAAGAAACAAACATCTTTGCTTTTGACACCTTCTTTGATATTCTAGGTTGAATGGTATGGAAGCAACAAATTATTTTTATTATCTTGGCCCTACGAGTTTGCACCATTGTGTATTAGTTTACAGGTGTGTTTAGTATGTAATTTCTACCTCCAAGGATAATGCTGACAACTACATGGCATTCCTAGAAAATGCACCTTTTGTGATTTCAGAAGAAATTTAAGTTTTTTTGTCCCATTTTTGTCACCTGATTAACTCTTACATTATTCATTACTAAGTATATGGATCTGAAATGTCGGAAGTAAATAGAATTGTCAAATTTACTAGTCTCAGAATAGTAAGTCAGATCGGCTGGAGCCTACTAACATATGTGCAATGATTCCTATCATGTGCAGTCTCCTGATGCTCATGGGGTAGGGGAGGTTAGCTGGCACAGTGCAATCCACCCCATCCAAAAAATCCAGAAAAACAACATTGTACTTCTATGGAGATACAGGGATAAAGGTCCTCAGGGCCGCTTTGGGAATCAATGATGCGCTGTTCTTGTACGCTTCAGGACAGCCCTGTGCGCAGTTCTCCCTTAACAAGCAAGGCAATCTTGTGTACCAATTGAGGAGACTCCAGTTTTATCAATGTGAAACAGAGCTAGCTTTTGATGTCAAGGGGTATTTAAAGTGCACCCCGCCAGTAGTGATTAGCTATTGTCCTCTCTACTTAGGCTAGGAGAAACTAACTTTGGTGGACGTATATTCTATGTCTGTGTGGCATAGGACCATTTATTTATTTTATTTATTTATAAAGTTTTATATAGCGAGAACGTGACCCACGAGGCTATCAGAGCGCTTTACAGTATAAGAATAAAAAAGCGCTTTACAGTATAAGAATAAAAATGATTGAGGTGGTATACACAAGCATTCAAATGTGTCAAATTCTTACAACAGAAATATTTAAAAAAAAATATGAATAACAAACATAGAGGATCGTGAATCTGCAGGACGTTGTACAATAAACAGTTAATGAACATTAGGTGATTGTGCTAGCAGACATACAAATTATAACCTCGATCGATTCTCAATGGATATAAAATGTATAGATAACCGAGGGGGGAACCCGCAAGCAGCTAAACTTTACACTACATACAGTGATTGATCAATGAGGACTGTGATATTAGTCTTACATATAATAGTCTCATCCATTTCACCTGCTATAGTCAGTGGTTTTCGGATCTAAAGGATGCCTCGGTGACATCCTATAATTAAAACTTAGGACATGCATTTGTTCATAAGTAGTAGTATTTTTACTTATTTTTTGAATGCGGTAAAGGAAGCGATTCCACACACCAATGGAGGTAAGGAGTTCCAAATCTTTAGTGCAATCCCTGAGAAAGCTCTACAGCCAGTTCTCTTCTTATGGAAGAATTGAGGTTTCAGAAGGAAAGTGCTCGCCATGTGCGCGACCCCCCAGAGATAGCCCACGGCACCCTCTACCATACAATCTGTGCAGTGTCCCCAGACTCCAGTCTTCTGCCAGAGTCATGCAACAAGGGTCTTTACTTAGAGAGGGTGGGGGGGAATCAGCAAGAAGGGGAAACTAAAGGGGTGGGCAGAAGGAGACTAACTGCCACATGCATCAAACTCCCGTTTTGCGTTTCCAGATTTGCGAATTTTACCGAATCGCAAATATGGATTCGCAAAACGGGATGCATCATAGAAAGTGCAAAATATTTCCGATTCGGTAAAAATCGCAATTTTTACCGAATCGCAAATATTATGTGACTTCAAAATTGCGAATTCGCTATTCCCATTGATTCCTATGGGCCAAAAGGCCCATAGGAATCCATGGAAATTGCGAGTGGCACTTAGAAAATTTCATGGGTGCAGGGGGGGGTCCAAAGGACCCCCCCCTGCACCCCTGAAATGTATTTTTAAATGGATGTTTCACACACACATGTCCTAAGGACATGTGTGTCTGTAACATGACATTGTTTAAAATGTAAATTAGTACATTTTAAACATTTTTCGCAATTTACCACGAGGTTCAACCTCGTGGTAATTTGCACTTCCAAACCTTGTTCTCGCAATTTGATTTCAGAATGATGCATTGCATTTAAGGAATCGCAAATTTGCGATTCCTTAAATGCAATCGCATTCTGGAAAGTCGCAAAATCAGCGAATTTCATTAAAAAATAATGATGCATCTGAAAAAGCATTTTTGGAGTCGCAAACGGCCGATTTTAAGGAATCGCACCGTTTGCGACTCCAAAAATGCTTGATGCATGTGGCCCTAAGCACATTAACGCACACAGAATTGTTGGACTGAATATGTTGGTCTGCTTTATGTGAGGCAGCCTGGGGACTATCTTAGACCGTAGCACTACAAGAACACAGTCACTTGACCCTCCATCCCAATGACATTTGCTTCTGTGGGTAAGGTTGCCAACCAGTTCTTAAAAGTTAGCAATAGTTCACCTAACAGAGAGAGTCCCTGCGAAGGCAACACTGTTATCCCCCCTCAAGGCCACAGAGCCGACGCTCTGCTACTCCAGGGCATGGAAACATTTCTGCAAAACTAACTCAAGGCAAGAAATGCTGAAACAAGGATTTTCTGCTCATAAGGGAGGGGGGAAAACTGTACCATGAGACATTGGAGCTGCAGAGCAAATGTCAGCATCAGAAATCTGTCTGCCATTCTCTGGGTGTGAGGCACCCTCCTTTTTGACTAATCTAAGCATATGTTCTCGGGGTACCGTTGCTCTATAACACCATGTCATGATCGGACTACTGAAAAATGCATCACAGTTCAAGTCATGAGCAGGAATTAATGCAAATAATATCAAACTGTCATCAGGGAAAACACCGTATTGAATTATATACTGAGTGTTCAGTTGCATTATCAGCGAGGACCTGTATCTAACATTAATGAAGTAGATCTTTATCGGGCTGAGAATTTTTTTTTTTTTTTACTAAACTACTCAAAGTATACTAACCCTCACAGCTACTTCCATAGGGCAAGAATACAAGCAACAATTTTCCACCCTTGTGTGTGTATGAAGGCAATGACCCACACACCCAATAATCTGCAGTACTATAAGTAACATGTGTCTGGTGCAACAATGGAATACTACATCATCCTAATGAACTTCCCAGTGCTCCTCCTCATGAGGAACTAGGGTCACTCTCATGTGGTGTTGGAATAGTACTCATGAGGGTATGCGCCAAGCAACAAGAAACTAATTCTCTCAAGAGAAATATGAAAGCAATAGTTAGGATACAAACAAACACAGTATTAAATTTGTAGACCATAAGAACCAAACGAAATCAGGGACATCTGGACAAGGAGCCGCAAAGGCTGCTCCTCCTGGGGAATAGGAACATTCAAAGGGACTCATTTTCCTAGCTAAAAGTCCAAAGTAAACTAGGGGAAAAACAGTTCACACTAAGGCCAACTAGAGGGCATCTTCTCCCTTCAAGGGATCTTCTCCCTGTGTCCGTTAAACCCTCACAGGCGGACTTCTATTGTTCATTCCCTAACTCCCACGACGGAGTCGTACAGCTTCACGACTCAGAGGAGCACTTAATCTGGGCCCAGGCACAATCCTAGTGTCCCACCTGACAATGTCTCGACAGTGCACCAGGTATCTTCCAGCAGTCCTTCCCTAACACTTTCTTTAGTCCTTCCCTACTTCCCTTACTCAGCCCTTCTTCCGGTGCCCTGCACTCCTTTCCTGGGCCACAGATTGTATTGAGTGCTCCCTCGCACCTCTGGATCTGTGAACAGAATGGGGGGCTCAATGGCAGGGGACTTATCCGCTGATGTTTGCTCACTGTGATCAAGAGAGACCTCACCACTAGCAATCAGAGCCGGCCTCTTCTCCTTTTGATCAGGCTCCTCACCTCTCAAAGCATCCGAGAAGCGTATTTGTCATCAGCGACGCCCTTTCTCACCCACTCATCATAGGGCAACAGAAGCGGGACCCTCTTTACACGGCTGACGTGGGTGCACGACTTATGGCCCCGAATCCTGAGTGCGGTTTGGGTGGCAAGCAGCACCTGCCTCGGCTCACTTCACCTCGGCTCCAAGCAAGACTTCCGCTGGTATCTTCGGATAACGACTCAGTCCCCATGTTGGATGGTGTGTCCAGGCCCCTCCGGTTGCGGCTTCAGTGTTTCTGCTTCCTGCTGATGAAGGGAATGAAGATCTTTAGTCAAAGCATACAAATAGTCTGTCAACAAAGGGTATTCAATATCAGCAAAACAATTTGGTCTTGGGACACCCCAAACATTTGCTGGGCGGTGTGAATTGGAATGTAAAAACATCTCAGGCCTATCAATAAATTTGTGCTGACAATAGGTAATACATTACATATCTGACTTTTTCCACTGTATTACCAGTGGACGGATGTATGCGTTAATTCTAAGAGAAGAGAAAAAATAAAACATAACAGACGTGTTGTATTCCCGCATTTTCACTTGAGAACCCTCAAAAAGGGAATCTCAAACCGCTATTCCTATAGCATGCACACAGCGTCTACTTTGTGAACCTTCACTGTTGTGCAAAACTTCAAACACTTCTAATATTCTTTTTTTTTTTTTTGCAAAACAACTATATTTTGCTCATGACCATGCTCACATACTATAGAAGCAGCAGGAAACTAACTTCTACAAAGCTATAATTTCAACAGAAAAAAAATATTTTGCTGAGGATCACACAAGCATCTTTCACCTTTCTCACTATTTAGACCATGTAACATTTTTTTTTTAGGGGAAAACCTGTTCATCAGCTCTAATAGGGATTGTCAGCTCAACTATACAGGCTAACTGTTTTTTATTTTTTGTAACATCTTTTTTATTGCAGCACCAAAATAATTGTACAGACATTAATTTCACTGTATAATTAGAAAACATAGCAAGAAGACATATTATTAATTCTCCCCCCCCCCATCATGTCTGGCATGTCTCCAAAAAGAAGACTAATCTGCCATTGCGCTGAGTCCATTCCTTGCTGCCTAATTCAACGTCCGACATCATATTCACAAGAAAAAGTGGACTGCTTTTGTGGTTTTCGCCCCTCCCCCACCCCTAACGATCACCCTCCCCCCACCGCTCAACAGTCCCGAACTCCCCCCCCCGTGGCAGCGCTGTGTAAAAATCCTAGTCAGAGTAAGGTCTGATGTGTTGAAGAAGGTCCTATACATTCACTAAGGTGTGTTCCTAGGTGTGTTAGCGGGGTTAGCTGCCATCAATTCCTCCTCCTCCTCATCCCCCTCATCAGTATCATCTCGGAGCGCCTGTACCATCATTTCCCATGCTGTTGCCCTCTCCATAGCCTTCTCATCATCCGTTCTCCTAGCCATCTGGTACCTCAAAGTACTTTCACACGCTGCCCACCGCAAACATTCACCATACCACCGCTTATACGTGGGTCCCGCTCTCGACTTCCAATTCCTCGTTATCTCCCGCTTTGCAAGGATCAGCCCCAAATCTATAAATCGGCTTGTATTTTTATTCTTAGACGTGTGCGGAAACCAATGTAGGACCTCCACTGCCTTGGTGTACTGTATGTCCCTATCCGTAGCATTATTTAGAGCCCTCCCGATTTCCTGCCAGTAATCCCCTAAGGCAGGGCAGTCCCACAGCATGTGACCCAAATCTGCCCCAACTGTGTTACACCTGGGGCAGGCCGCTTGTTCCACCCCAAAGTATTGCCGTATTTTCCCAGGCGTGAGGTATGCCCGATGAATAATGTAGAAGTGTATGAGCTGGAACCTGGCGTTCCTTGAGCTTTTCCGTGCCCGTCGTAGCAACTGACCCCAAGTTGCATCAGGGATCTCCGTTTGGAGGTCCAACTCCCACTTAGCCTTCAAAGCCGCGAGCGGCTGCAGGGCCTCCCGCAACATTCTGGAGTATAGACAGGTTACCGCCTTAAAGGTCCTGGCTGCCATCATCGTATATTGGCACGCCATGGAGATCGCCGGTTCCTGCAAACCCTCTCCCCAGTGATCTTGCATAGCGCCTGTTACCGCCGCATGCAACAGGTAGTCGCCTCGCGGGAGATCGAACCGCTCCTGTAATTCCTGAAACGGGAGCAACACACCATCCTTATACAAGTCGCCCAGCATTTGAACCCCAGCCTCTTCCCAGCCCAGTAAACGCGACCAGTCCCCTACATGAGGGAGGGCTGTAACCATCCCCAGCGGAATTTCCGGAGCATACATAAGGCGGATCCCCGCTCGTTTGCGCGCCCGATTCCAGCATAGTCGAAATGTCTGTTCCTCCACTGTCAAATCTCTAACCAAGAGCTTCTGATGCAGCGTGATGTATGCCAGCACATGCCGCGGGGTGCCCTCATCTCTAGCATGCTCCGGGCCTCGATATACCCTCGCGACCTCCTTAGTGAAAGCCTGCAACTGAGCCGCCAGATAATAACCTTCAAAATCAGGCACCGCCATGCCTCCCTCATCCTTGGGCCGCAAGAGGGTGTCCAGCGCGATTCGTCGTCTACCTGTGCCCCAGAGAAACGCTATGGTTGATGATCTCAGGCGTCGGAAAACGGAGCCCGGAATCCATATCGGGAGCGTCCTAAAGTAGTACAACAGCCTGGGCAGAGCCACCATCTTAAGCAGGGAGACCCGACCAGCCAGTGATAGTGGAAGAGTGGACCAAAAATCCATACTCCCTCTCAGGGCAGTAATGCAACGGTTAATATTGCCATCCAGCATATCCGTTGGGGTGTGGTAGACGTAAACGCCAAGATAGTGCAGACAATGCGGTTCCCAGTGGAGTTCCTGCGCCGTGAGAGGGCACGGCTCTCCTTGTCTCAGAGGGTATAGACAGGATTTGGGCCAATTGACCTTCAGGCCCGACAGTCGCCCAAACAGCTCCAACAGACGTCTCGCCCCCAGTAGCTCTGCTTCCGCATCAGCCAAAAACATTAGCAGGTCATCTGCATACAACGAGATGAGATGCGGCCTGTCCCTGTACATCAGCCCCGCATAATGGCGGCCAGATCTGGCTTCCGCTGCAAAGGGTTCCATTGCCAAAGCAAACAAGAGGGGAGAGAGGGAGCACCCTTGCCTGGTGCCTCGTCGTACGGGGTACTGCTTCGAGATCAGGGAGCCAACCCTGACTCTAGCCGTGGCTTCCGTATACAGGACTTTGGTCCAGTTGATGTACCCGTCCCCCAGCCCGAAACGCCTCATCACCTCGTACAGATAATCCCACTCAAGGCTATCGAAGGCCTTCTCAATGTCTATGGAGAGCACGAATGGAGTAGTGGCGTCCGACCAGTGGGCCCCCATCAACCTAGTGAGCCTGCGGATATTGTGGGTAGTGTTACGCGTAGGGATAAAGCCGCACTGATCCTTGTGTACCAGACCGGTCATGTGTGCCAGTAATCTATTTGCCAGGATTTTACTCGGGATCTTGTAGTCCGTCGTGAGCATAGACAATGGACGGTAGGATGAAAGGGCAGCGCCCTCCCTGCCAGGTTTTAATAACGGGATCATAAGGGCCTCAAACATAGAGCTTGGGAGCCGACCACGCGATTGCGCTTCATTATAAACCAATTGTAGTTGCGGAGCTAGGTACTCCAAATATTTACTATAAAACTCTATCAGGAGACCGTCAAGCCCTGGAGTCTTATTCCTAGCCATCTGCTTCACCGCACTCCCTATCTCCCCGATCGTAATGGGCCAACCCAACTCCTCTGCCTCCGATTCCTCCAATTGCGGTAGCTGTAACCCTTCAAGAAAGGTGCCCAGCTCATCCACCCCGCCCGTCGTTCCGCTCTCGTACAAACACTCGTAATACGCCCTGAACCTATCCAGAATCCCAGCTTGGGTGTGGCACAGCCCCTCCCCCACTGCCTGAATCGCCATGATCGGCTTGCCCCGCCTGATCGGATTGGCAAGCCACGCCAGCATCGACCCCGCCTTATCACCTTCCGCATGCGCCTTTGTCATATACGCTTTATGGTCAAAGCTACGCAGCCGTTCTAATTCCACCGCTAGTGCTTCTCTGGCGCCACTAAGCCCCTCCTGAAGCTCGGGGTGATTCGGGCGTTCCCTCGCCTTCTCCCTCAACCGCTTCTCCGCCTTCTCAAGATCATCCAGCAAAGTCCTACGAGCCCCTGCAGTGCTCCCAATACAGTGCCCCCTTACCACCACCTTAAACGCGTCCCACTCCACCGCCCTAGTGGAGGCGGAGCCACTATTCTCCTCAAAGTAGCGCTCGAATCGCTCCCCTAAGGCCTCCCTGAAAAGCAAGTCATCCAAGGTATCAGGTTGCAGTCGCCATGTTGGCACACAGTTAACTTCCACCATCCAGTTCAGGGACAACAACAAAGGGTTGTGGTCCGACATCGTGCGAGCCAAATACTCCGCGCTACCCACTGTGGGGACCATATGTGATGAGCACAGAAACGCATCTAATCTAACATGTAGGTCGTGCAAATGTGAGTGAAAGGAATAGTCCCTAGTGGTGGGGTGTAGTGTCCTCCAGGCGTCCCCCAGGGCCCAACTCTCCTGCCACTCCAGCCTGCGTTTTGCTACCCTGTGTGCTAGTGATGCGCGCAGTGGGGGATGGGATCTATCCAAATCAACATCTACCACCGAGTTGAAATCCCCCCCCCATGAGCACTGGCCCTGCCAGATAACTCACCAGTTTGCCCGAGAGTGTTGTTAGAAAAGCGTGCAAATCCACATTGGGGGCGTACACGCTGCAGAGAGATACCACCCGGCCCCTCAATCTTCCCTCCACCGCTACATACCTACCCTCCGGGTCCACCATTGTCTTGGTGACTTGGAAAGGGACCCCTGCCCGTATCCAAATCAACGTCCCTCTCGCAAAGGCCGAATATGTCTTGTTAAACAGTTGCCCCCTCCACCTTCTTTGCAGCGCAATCCCCTCCTGCTTGTTGAGATGCGTCTCTTGTAAGAACGCTATGTGCACACCCCTACGCTTTAGATAGGCTTGAACCTTGTGCCTTCGTACCATAGTCTGGAGACCCCGCACATTCCAGGTCACACATTTCAGAGCCCCCATACTAGCCATGTCCCTTTGCACATACAGACAGAACAATAAAAGTCATCGACCATGCGCGTTTGCCAACAGCGTGCTGCCCCTCCCTCCCACTCCAAACAAGTGAAACCCCCCCCCCCAAAACAACCTGAGCAACCCCAACTACTCTCGGTTCCCGCCCCCCCAGGACAGGCCCCCCCACAATCGGAAGCAACCCCATCCAAACTATCACACCCAACTACCCCTCAAAAGAAGGCACTAGTGTTCGCAGTCTCCACTGCGATGACCGTAAGGGCCAGTAGGGCGCGGACCAATGTCGAGAGGGTTCGTCAAAGCAAATCAGTCCCGCACATTCCGCCCCATGATACCCTCATTACAGATTCACGAAACCCCATATAACAGTACACTGCGCTCACGGGCACAGCGCCCCAGTGTCTGACCGGTAGGCCGCTCCTCTTGTCCAGCGTGTCATGCCTCAAGGATCTCACCAGAAGTCTGCGGTGTCACTATAGGGCCTTTGGCTCCACCAAATTCCGAGAGCCCCGTTGCCGACCCCGTGCCCTGCTCATCAGAGTCCGTGCCCTTCCCGGACTGACTTCTGGTCGCGCTAGATAGGTCCACAACTGCCTGTAGGGCCGCCTTCCTCTCTGTCTCTGTTTGTGACACGGACGGTTTACCAGTTCTCCGACGATTTTTTCGAATCCGTTGGGACTTCCTGATCGGCTGTGCCACCCTAGCCTCCTCCGCCCTGGCTTTAGCTCCGTCCGTTCCAGCTTTATAGGTGTCCCACCAGGCCCAAGCATCCGCCGAGGTCGTAAAAAAGAGCGAGTTGTCATCCACCACCACTCTCAGCTTCGCTGGGAAGAGCAGGGAGTATTTTATGCCCTCTCCACGGAGCTCACGCTTGAGGGACAAGAAGTTGGCCCTGAGTCTCTGAGTCTCAAAAGTGTAGTCCGGGAACATGGTGACTCTGTTATTGTCCACTTGAAAGGGTCCCGCTTCCCTCGCCCTCTGTAGTAGCCAGTCCCGGTCCCTGTAATGGAGCAACTTGAACACCACCGGGCGAGGTGGAAGGCCCGGGGCCGGCGGCCGAGCCGGTACCCTGTGGGCCCGTTCCAGGGAGAAGAAAGGAGATAGTCCCTCCGGTGCCACCTCAGTGCGTAGCCAGTTGTCGAGGTAGCCCACCATATCGTCGCCCTCAATTTTCTCCGGTAGGCCCACGAGGCGAACATTATTGCGCCTACTCCTGTTTTCCGCATCCTCGGCCCTCCTCTCCAGCACCTTCAGCCTGTCTAGGGCATCCGCCATCTGCGCTTTCACAGCTGCGTGGTCCGGGGCCAATTCCTGAACAGTGATCTCCATGGATTTCACTCTATCCTTAAGTTTATCGTGATCTGCTTTCAGGAGACCCAAGCCCGTCGCCACCTGAGCGATGTCCTGCTGCAGGGCGTCTTTCGTGGTCGCGATGGCCTCCAATATACGGTCCTGCATGCGCTGGAGAGCAGACTGATCACGATCCGCTCCATCCACCGCCTCTGTGTCGGTCGCTCCTTCCCCCTTCCCTTTCGGTTTCACCATCTCGGCTGCAAATGGTAGCGGCCTCTAGGGTCCCTTTGTCACCCCCACTGTCTCCGCACTGCAGAGCTCCCCGGGCAATAGGATCAGAGATCTTGGATGTGCTTAGCACAGTGGGCTCCGCTCCAATCGCACTAGATAATGCCGTATTCTAGGGTCCACTGCTGCCGTTGGGACATCAGATGCCAGCCTGTGCTCGGATAATCGGGACCGTCGTCACAGGGCCGCCGCCATTTTAGCGCTTCGTCTGCGATCTTAATTATGGTCACGATTCTCAACAGCTCGCATCAGCTGGAGGAAAATTCACCCGTGCCCGCCGAGTAGGTCAAGAGGGGTCCTTCAGTCCATCCAACACCGCCAATAATAGGGCAGCAGAAGAGTCCGGCCTTGTGCTCCTGTCGTTTCTTTGTCCCGGACTCAGGGCGCCATCTTAGATCGACGGCATCACACCCGGTGCCGGTCTTCAAAGTCAAATTTCAGGGCCAGGAACAGCTCTAGGTCGTCCGCTGTGAACGCCACACCCTCCGCGACGACTTCAGATTTCGGATTATCCCAGTTTTGCTGGAATCCGTTCAGATAATCAGGATGATATTTGGGATCGGGCGCGGAGCTCCGGGCTCACGCTGCCTACCTCCTCGGCATCCAAGCCACGCCCCTCATACAGGCTAACTGATAAGAGACTTGTGATACCTGTGCACCTTTACTTAGTGCTGCACAATAATGATGTTGTTACCTAGAAATGTGAAACAAAAAAAAAAGTACAGAACTATTGTTCCCTTCAAACGTCAAATAAGGAAACACTAGTCTGGGGCGTCTTCTCTAATAAAGACTATCAGTTTATTTTCACAGACTAGCTAATAAAAAACTAGCAATGTACTCGCATGACTACAATAATGGTGTTATTACCCAACACTTGTAGAACAAAACTACCCACATCTAATTCCCCTTTTAGAGCAAAGCAGGAAAGGCTAATAAAAATTTGAGAAGAGGAGGGAGCAATATACATGTTACCTAGTCCTAATTTATAGGAGAGCTAGCGGGGAGCTAGCTTCCTCCCCCATTTTTTTTTGACAGAAGGAAATCTGAAACATATTTCACTTCAGTCAACACCATCAACCCCCGGGTGTAGCACTGGGCATAAACAAAATTCTAAGAGATACATAGCACTTTTGAGAGGGCTAGAACATCTTTTAGCACATGCACAAATGTCATTGCCATAAAATGATGTGTGTGCCTATTAATATCGAATACAAGGTAACTAAGGAGAATTCATTATAATTATTCATCTGTTACAAAACACACTACTTCTTTTGAGCCCTTTTATTCCCAAGAAGGAGTAAGGAAAAGGAAATGGGACTGGGACACAGCTAAAATCTCCCATAACCAGGCACTATGCGACATTCATTAGGGAAATGGCGGCAAAAGGGAAATCTATAAAAGAACAAAAATTACTTGGGTAATGGTCAGGCTTGTGACACAATACCATGAGTACACCGTAGAACTCTTTTTTTTCTTCTTCTATACCATTTAACCAAATAGACATAGACTGCTGAAGTGTTGTCTGTGAAATTTAGGGACCAGAACGAATTCCCCACAGAGGAGCTTGTACTAGTATCAAAAATAGAATTGTCAAAACAATACAAAACAGAAACATACATAAAATAAGAACAAGCATACCAAGGCAGCAGGTATACTTGCTGTGCTAAGCACAGAAAGCATAGACAAATCCCAGCAACACATGCAAAGGAGCTGTGACACACAACACAATGCCATGCATTTCATGCACAGTGAAACTGCAGCCCAAAACCCAGTATGCTGGCCTCCTTAATTTGTCAGCCTTAAGATCGATCAGCATACCTACCATGCAGAACAGAACAAACAATGCACAATAAGCCAAAGAAAACATTAAACACACAATATTTACATGCGTATAACATAAAATAATGCGCAATAATACATATACCAAACACAAAAGCCACAAAAAGGAAAACACAATATTAGTTACTCAAAGGACTATATCTTTCTCATTTTTTTTTTTTTTTTTTTTTTTTTAAATATATTTTTATTGCAGGAATCAGTACAACAATACAGTAACGACCAGCATCATATTATAGCCAACTCTTACTAGATATAGCCCACCGACCCCCTTCCATAGCATTGCTATACAGCCAAGCGGCCCATATTCCTGGGGTTGGGCGGCGAATGTAGCTGGGGTCAGTAGGATGCTGGAGCTGGTCCGGATAACACACTGTCCGTCATCTGCTTTTCTAAACAAACCCCAACCCCCAAAAAGATACCCCCCCCCTCAAACTACCAGTCATTGTGAAACTCCCCCCTCCCCCCCCCCCCCCCCCACCATCAGCGCCAGGGAGTTTTATCACTGTAGGATCCACTGCTTGACCCTCGGGGAAGGTAATAGTGCTGTTAATGCTAGTGTCTAACGGGACTCGGGTCTAGTTGCTTCTTCGCTTTCGGAGTCGCTGGGGGTACAATAATCCCTGAGGGCCTGCACCAACGTTTCCCATTCTAACGCGGCCTCCTGCGCCTTCTCATTGCTTTGCCTCCAAGCCAACTGATATCGCAGCGCGCTCTCACCCGCCGCCCATTTCAAAAGTTCACCGTGCCATCTGCTGCCCGTAGGACCAGCACGTGCCTTCCAGTTCCTGGTCACCTCTCGCTTAGCCAGTAGGAGCCCCAGGTCTATAAATTTACTGGTGATTTTATTCCGGGGGGTATGGGGGAACCAGTGCAGTAGCCCTACCGCCGCATCGAACGATAAGTGCCTCCCCGTCACCTCTTCTAAAGTCGCCGCCACCTCCTGCCAGTAGGACGTCAATCCGGGACAGGCCCATAGCATGTGTAGGAGGTCCGCCTCCTGAGCCGGGCACCTAGGGCATTCCGCCGAGGCTGTGGCAAAATAACGCCTGATCTTAACCGGGGTCAGGTACGCCCTATGAAGAACATAGTAGTGGACCAGTTGGAAACGGGCGCTACGTGTACCCTTCCATGCTCGCCTCACCAGCTGGGACCAGGTCGTCTCCGGGATCTCCCTACCGATGTCCTCTTCCCAGCGGGACTTCAGTGTGGTGAGAGGGACCAACCCCTCGGTAATCAACCTGCCGTAAAGGCAAGTGACCGCCTTCACTGTGCCCGCCGACATCATTACATACTGGCACACCTGAGACAACTGAGGTTCCTCTAGTCCGTTTTGCCAGTACGCCTGGATCACTCGCACAATGGCCGAGTGCAGCAGAAAGTCGCCCCGGGGGATCCCAAAGCGGTCAATGAGATCCTGAAAGGACAGGAGCACTCCGTCCTCATACAGGTCCCCGACGAGCTGTAAACCCGAATCCTCCCAGTCCGCCAGTCGCGACCAGTCTCCTCCGTGGGGGAGGGCCGTCAGCATCCCCAATGGTATTTCAGGTGCATATGGGGTCCGCAGGTGACCTCTGTTATGAGCCCGATTCCAACAGAGTCGGATAGTCCGCTCCTCCATCGACAGGTCCCGAAGGACTAAACGCTGTCGCAGCGCGATAAAGGAGAGGACGTGCCTGGCTATACCCGTCCCTCTACCGTCTTCCGGGCCTCTGAACTCCCTGGCTATCTCCTGGGTGTATGTCTGGAGCTGCGCCGCCAGGTAGTACTTCTCAAAGTCCGGCACAGCGAGCCCCCCTTCGTCCTTCGGCCTCATCAGGGTATTGAGGGCCACCCGCCGCCGGCCCGTGCCCCAAAGGAACCCGACCACCATAGAACGCAAGCGGCGAAACGTAGCCGGTGGGACCCAGATCGGCAAAGTCCGAAAGTAATACAATAGTCGGGGGAGCGCCACCATTTTGAGCAGGGCGATGCGTCCTGCCACGGAGAGCGGCAGCGTGGCCCAAAAATCCATGCTGCCTCGGAGTGCTCGTATGCAACGGGCAATGTTTCCGTCTAGGAGGTCGGGCTGGTCGTGGTACACGAATACCCCAAGGTATTTAAAGCAGTCGGGTTCCCATCTGATCTCCCTACTTAGCGCCGGAGTGGGGACACCCCTACGCATCGGGAAGAGGCAGGTCTTAGACCAGTTCACTCGTAGGCCTGAGACTTCTCCGAACTCCGTTAGCGCTAATTCCGCTCCCCGTAATGCGTCGACCGGGTCCTCCAGGAAGAGCAACAGGTCGTCCGCATAGAGCGAGACGTAATGCGGGCCCGCCGCTGTCCATAAGCCCGTATAGTGGGCTCCCGAGCGAAGATGCATCGCTAGTGGCTCCACCGCTAGTGCAAAAAGAAGCGGGGATAAGGAACACCCTTGCCGCGTGCCACGCTCCACCGGATATCGCGATGAAATCAAAGGGCCCGATCTAACCCTGGCTGAAGCGGAAGCGTAAAGAACTGCTGTCCATTTGATAAATCCCTCCCCGAGGCCGAATTTCCGCAATACCGCGCTTAAGTAGTCCCACTCCAGACTATCAAACGCCTTCTCCAGGTCCACCGACAAAACTACCGGGGACGGGGCATCCACGAATGGTTCCCCAAGCAAGCGAAACAACCTTCGGATGTTCATGGTCGTATTTCGCCGTGGGATGAAACCGGCTTGGTCCTCGTGTACTAGGGAGCCCATATGTCCTAACAGCCTCGAGGCCAAGATGCTGCTCAATATTTTGTAGTCCACCGTCAGCATTGAGAGGGGACGGTAGGACCCCGGGTCAGACGAGTCTCGGCCTGGCTTGAGGAGAGGAACCACCAACGCCTCACACATCGAGCCGGGGAGGCGACCCAGCCTCTTCGCCTCCCTGTAGACCACCAGTAAACGAGGGGCCAGAAGGTCAGCATAAGCTGCATAGAACTCCACCGGCAGGCCATCTAGGCCCGGGGTCTTGTTCCTCGCCATCCGTTTGATGGCCCCGCGGATCTCCCCCAAGCCTATGTCAGATCCCAGGGTGTCTGCCACTTCCTGTTCCACTGTGCGGAGTTCCAGCGGGCGAAGATAGTTATCGAGCCGGTCTGGGTCACGCGCGGAGCGACTACGGTATAAACATTCGTAATAATGCCGGAAGCAAGTAAGAATCTCCGGTTGGGTGCACACCTCGGTCCCATCCGCCCTACGCATCCTAGTCGTCGTTTGGGACTGGCGCGTAGGGTTGGCCAACCACGCCAGTAACGCGCTCGACCTGTCGCCCTCCGCTATAGATCGGACCGTGTAGGCCTTATAATCGAAACAGCGGAGCCGTTCGACCTCCACCGCCACCGTCTCCCTCGCCTCTACCGTTTGTGTTTGCAATTCCGGGCGTCCGGGTCGGCTAATTTCGAGCGCGCGGAGCGTTCGGTCCGCTGCGTCCAAATCAGCCAGGATAACACGCCGCATGCCCACCCTCTTAGAGATACAGTACCCCCTCACCACCACCTTGAAAGCGTCCCATTCGAACGCCCTAGTACTCGCGGAACCGCCGTTGGATGCAAAACAATCCGTGATTCTCTCCCCTAAGTCTGCCTTGAAGACACTGTCCTCGAGGATCTCGGGGCGCATCTTCCAGGTAGGTACCGCTGGCGTCCCAGGGAACCAGCGAATGTCCAGCAGGAGGGGGTTATGGTCCGAAATGGTCCGCGATAAATACTCCGATCGGACCGCTGCCGAGACTAATTCGGACGAACCAAGAAAGCCATCCAGTCTGACATGCAGCTCATGAAGGCTCGAAAAGTACGAATAATCTCTAGACGCGGGGTGATGCGCCCTCCATATGTCCGTCAAACCCCAGCGGGTCTGCCAATCTTGACGGCCCTTAGCCGTCCGCCGGACCGGGGAGTCGGGGAGCGGGGGATGCGAGCGGTCTATGTCTACATCTACCACGGAGTTAAAGTCTCCCCCCAGCAGGAGGGGACCGGTGAAAAAGTGGGCCAACGAGCCCGATAACCCGGAAAGGAAGGCAGTCTGGTCCACATTAGGGGCATACACACAGCAAACATTCAAGTCCCTCCCTCCTAGCGTGCCTGATATGGCCACGAAGCGCCCCTCTGGGTCCAACACTGTCCTCGTGACCTGGAAGGGGACTCCTGCCCTGATCCATATTAGCGCCCCCCTGGCATAAGCAGAGTACGCCGTGGAGAAGACCTGCCCTCGCCACCTACGCTGAAGCGCCGCCCCTTCCGCCTTGTTCAGATGCGTTTCCTGCAGCAGCGCCATTTGCACTCCCCTACGCACTAAATAAGCGTGGACCTTGTGACGCCTAGACATAGTGTGAAGCCCCCTCACGTTCCAAGTAATACATTTCAAGTTAGCAACATCAGCCATTGTCCCAAAGTGTTCTTGCACAGTCTCCCCGTCCGGGTCCCCACAAAGAAAAAACATCAATCCTCCCAGCGCTGTCGGCGGCCATTTTCCCCAACCAGAACCAAACCCCCCAAAAACCAACAAAACCCCCTCCCAACCACCCCAGAACAGGACCCAAACTGCACCATCTAGATCCCATCCAAACTTCTACGGAGAACAACCCCAAAAACCCCACTAGTCCTACGGTCGCCACCGTAGGAAGGCCTTATGGGCCAGGTGCGGGCTGAGCGGAGGCAGTGGGCCCTCGTCGCCCAGGCTACCAGGACTATAATAAGCCCCCCCGTGTCAAAATCTTTCGGGGCAAGAGTAGAAGCCTCCCAACCCTCCCTCTTCCATTGTCAGCAATAAAGAACGGCAGCCGCCTCCCCCCTGCCGGGCCCCCACCCAAAACAAGGCAACCTATCCCATTACCCTTGTCCGTCCAAAAGGTCCTCCACCGATTTCGGTGTGATCACCGGTGTGTGGGTACTGTCTGCCACTGAGTCTTCCGAGTCCGATGGTGCCCCCTGAGCACCCGGGTTTTCCTCCTCCTCTTCGACGTCTTCGCCCCTTGCTCCCGACAGTTCCGACAGAACTTCCAACACTCCCCTCCGCTCAGATGATGTCTCCGCTGTCGAGGGTCCTCCCGTGCGGCCGCGGCGGTTCCTGGCCCTTTTAGATCGCCTCCTTTGTTCCGGCTCCTCCGCCTGATGGGTCGAGGCGTTGTAACCATCCTTCCCTGTTCGGTACAGGTCGAGCCAGTCACAGGCCTCCTCCGGGGTGTCGAAGAACTGGGTTTTGTCGTCGACAATGACTCGGAGCCTCGCGGGAAATAGGAGTGAATATTGGATGCCCTCACTCCTGAGTTCACGCTTAACCGCCAGGAAGGAGAACCGCTTGCGCTGCGTCTCGTAGGTATAGTCAGGGAAGATATTCACCTGGCTGTTTGCAACCTGGAACGGGCCATTGTGTCTGGCGGCATTTAGGATCAGGTCTCTGTCCCGGAAATGTAGCAACCGCGCCACCACCGGCCTCGGGGCTCGTCCCTGCTGTGGGGGCCGCGCTGGAACTCTGTGGGCCCGTTCTAGAGTGTAAAAGGAGGACAGGCCCTCCGGGACCACCGTGTCTCGGAGCCAGGTCTCCAGGTAGCGCACCATATCGCCTTCCTCAACCTTTTCCGGCAGGCCCACTACCCGAATGTTATTCCTCCTGTTTCGGCCTTCCGCATCCTCCGCCCTCCGTTCGAGGGTCTCGATTCGGGACATGGCATCCTTTATCGTCGCAGCCAGGGTTCTCTGCGCCGGTTCGATAGTCTTCACCGTACTCTCCACCTCCTTGACCCGGTCCGAGAGTTTACCGTGGTCTGCCCTAAGGAGGCCCAGGCCAGTCGCCACCTGGGCAATGTCCTGTTGTAGGGCCGACCGAGTTGCCTCTATGGCTTCCAGTACACGGTCGAATTGTTGCTGGAGTGGTGCGCCACCAGGTCTTTTAGGATCTCCATGTTCTTCCTTGTCCTGGGCCTCAGAGTCCGAGGTGGCCTGGCTGGATCCCTTGGCTCCTTTAGGTTTCCCCATGCTGCCAGGGGCTCTCCGCAAAGGTCCCGGAGTAGTCGCCTCCGTGTGCAAGTGCCCAGCACGACTTTCCCGGGGTTTCGCCCTCCAGTCCGGAATGGGCGATCTCCTTCTCCAGAGCCTGTGGAGACTCCGCCGTTTCGGCTCACGCCACCGCCACGGCGTCCGAGGGCACCGATAAGGGGGCGGAGACACCCGTCTCCAAGTCGGGCAGGCCCGTTCACCCACTATAGCTCCGGGGGGAGGGCCACCAACTCCCCCGGTTGTCCTGTGGCGCCCGAGTGTCGCGCCATCCATGTAGTTGGGGTGGCCAGGAACTCGCAGCTAGTTGCGGAGTCGCGGTGCCGACCACTGCCTAGAACTGAGTGCACCCGTGCCCGGTGCCCTCTAACGCGTGGGCACCCGCCCGGTCGTCTAAACGAGTACGGTCCCGCCGTAGAGGGTCCGAACCAGCCAATGTCCAATGTCTAAAACAACTGAGGCTGGTGAAGCCGGGTGCCGGGCGACACCCGCGAGACCTCCTCAACTCCGTAGGTTCGATCAAGGGGACAAAGGGGTCCGGGCGCCATATTGGGTCGCACTCCGCCACTCCGCAAACTTCGGCATTTCTTCAAAGCCACCTCCGTCCAAACTCCACCAGGGCCCTCGGGAGGGTGTCGTCGCCTCGCTCAACCGAATGCGGGGTCTGGGGTGCCCCTCAGCCTCCGATGTTCAGGATAATTCCGGGCTCAGTCCCGGAGCCGAGCTCTCAGGCGACCATCGCCATCGGCGCCCAAGCCACGCCCCCAGGACTATATCTTTCTCATGCATGTCATGCATCATGCGGTGTCAGTGCACACATAATCTGTCTAGCACAAAGTTGCATCAATACTCACCATAACACAGAGATAAAAATATTTCCCATTGCACTGAAACAAAACAAATCAAACCACAAAAAAACACCAACAACACACAAAATATAGGACAGAAAGGCAACCACTTAGTAAAAATACCTTCTACAAATACTTACTTTAAAACCTATGCTTGGAGCTCATTCACACCAGTTAATCTATATTATCTATCATCACCCTATATATACTTATCCCAATCCTAAAGGAAAAAATAACATCCTTTCAATGTAAAAAGAACCCCAAGTTCTCTTCTTAAAAAAAACCCTGTCTGCTGTCTTAGACAGGACGAGCCCCCAACCTCCAGCCAAAAAGACAAAACATTTAGCAGCATTAAAAAGAGAAAAAGATATACATTTACTTTCACAGCTTTCAATTGTCATGAACCAGGAATTTCCATATTGTGCGTAAACTTTTTATTCTTGTTATTAAAGGTACCAAATCTATTTCTGCACAGACATCTTTCCCTGTCTAAATGGGCCTTTTTATAACCAATGCAATTTCTCATCTTTACACAAAAAAGGCATCTTACTTCTGGGTAAAATCACAGCTCTAACTGTGTTATGTTAACATTTTGACATTTGCACAAAACACACACTCTGCACCTCAACTCAGCGGGTGGGGCACTGGGCCCACTGCAATAGTGTCCCATGGACAAACTGCATACAAAGACTGTTATACAAATCCAATATATACACACATATATACATTCCCACCAGACCACTCTTATGAGCAACACAATCAATATTACTTACCTACCCTCGCATGATCAGTTCTCTCCACTAGGGATCCACTAGCAAAAACACTAATCAGTATGCCAATCAGAGACCCCCCCCCAACTCAATATTTATTTAAATAGAAAACCTGTATACTATGACATGGACCAACAGTGAAACAAAAAAAATCTACAAAAATGAACACAACAGACAACCAATAAATCTCTTTTTCTTCTTGCCTTTAAACTGCACACAAATCAATCACTTATTCTGAATACTATTCAAACAATAGGAGTAACATGTTCTTAAACTATTGCATCTGAAACACTCACTAACATATCTAGTAAATTAATTTTTCTCAAAACAATCCTTCTTTTCTCAGAATAGGCCATTTTAAAGTGTAATTCTCTATGTCCAAATGGAATAACCTGTTGAAAATTATTCATAAGTTTGTTCCTGATACTAAATCACATGTGTTCTGAACAACTGCATTATACTTTAGTCTAAACCAATAGCAGTTTGCACTCACTTCACAATCTTCCGTCTGTCTCTTCTCTTGCTCTCTGTGCTCTGTGAAGCCATTGGAATGCTGTTATCACATCAAGGTCACAACTGCTCTGCTCTTTCACACACTGTTATTCTAAACCTTACCAGCCCAGAGTTCTACAACCCTTTTTATTTTATTGTGGACTGAAACACATCCACTCAACAGGTCATTTTTAAAACTAACTAAACAACTCCAGCTCTCCACCCCCTTTTTGAGGCCTCTTTTGCCGTTCAGAAAATGCATTTCACTCTTACCGTCTTCCAAGAGCTAAGAATTCTGGGCTGCTAGCCATCCTCCCTGGCCCCCCTGGCATTCATCACCAAGGCCAAATCTGCCTCGCACTCTGCGCTCGTTGATCTGGCGCTGACAAAGCCAATAAGCCTTCCGAACTTTTTCTAACATGCAATAATTAACCCTATTTTTTTTTTAAATACATTTCTCTTTTTGTTCACTTCTTTCTAACTTTACACTCTTTCTACATTCTTATTAATATACATTCTAATTACTGGTAATCAAATCCTTATTCTTTTGTTCATCTTCTACTGTTCACAAATTAAGGAGATGAAAGAAACCAAATTATTTTCCATAGAGCACAGCCCTGCATGCACTTTTAAACTACATGAAAAACACACTGATAGTCAGGAACAACCATCTCAGGTAGCTCACAAGGACCAGACAATCTAACACATGCAAAAAGATGCACTCACTTCATTCAAACAAACATTTACACAAACAAAAAGGCAACCCACAGACTGCTCTCAAACCAAACCAATTATAACCAAATCAAACATATTACATGAAATACATACCCAATCCTCTTAATCACTGCTCACATTGGCCCACTGAGCCATTACAAGCAAATTTAAATGGGAACACCCTGCAAATTCCAAATGTACACATTTTGTCTTCTTTTAAAACGAAACTGTTGATCTGTCCATATTCTGGGCTATCATAAGTCCTCTCATCTGTCTTTGCTGAACCTTTTTCTGCCACAACCTTAGGGAATTAAACATGCTCTGACAGCTGTGCCTAGCAAACAGTCTCTCCTGCAAGTAATCTATCTTAACTGCATCAAAAATATTAAACAAAATCAGGATAAATTCATATTCACATGCATCTCAAAAATTAAAAGAGTCTTCTACAGAAGCGGGGTGGCTCTCGGCCAATCTGACATCAGTTGAACTGCAGCAACACCTAAAACATCGCAACTTACTGAAACACGGCATCTTGCACACTCAATCAAACACCACCAAACTCACCCAATCAGACACCGCCTAAGAACCCACACATGCCCGGACACAAAAGACCAAGCAACTATCTCCACACACAACCACTTACATTCACCCACGCACATACATCCTATGCATTAAGTGCCTGCCAAACACGTGTTACCATAATGGGACAAGGCCCGTCGACCAAGTCCTGGAGAACCTGGACCCTACCGCAGACCGAACAGTACACTAACTGTTCTGAGGTTGGAGGACACATCCGCCACCCGGGCGGCACTACAGATCGCTGCGCACTTTACCACAGGAGACCTAGGACCCACTCCCGCCGAACCGCCACCCTAGGGGTTCGGGGTGAGTTCCGGAGCCTACCCGCAATGAGCCACGCCTCCACCACAGTACCAAACGGTCGGATGACCACAAACAAACGTCCTCCCAACCTCCGTTAAGTCTGTCAGAGCACCACTCGCACTCTTAGTTCCCCGGAGCACACTAGCCCCAGGAGCGCACCGGCTCCTTTTACCACTGGAGACACACCAGTCTCAAAGACACACCGGCCTCTTAATCACTGGAGACACACCGGTCTCTGGAGCACCCTAGCTCCTTCAATCACCAGTCGGACCACTCACCTCCTGTTCGCGGAACCCGACATCCACTGTTCTCCACCGCCGGCTGCTGAGACCAACACGGTCAGCTCCAAAGTTCCGCCTTCTGGACCCCGGCGCAGGTTCATGAACCGGGACCTCTCCTGATCAGCAGGGTGGGGCAGCGCTGCGATAACCAAGCTCGGCATCAAAGTGGGTACCCAGACCCACCGTGTTGACCAGCGGGTCCCCGGCCTTCTGCTACCCACTTACGGGTGAGAAAGATCCTTATCGCGGGGTCCCTGTTCGGGCGGCATCTGATAAGAGTGGCTCAAATCCACCTGAGCGACTTACCTCACTCATCTATCATTCTCATATAATAAGCCAGCCAGGCAGTGGAGAAGAATTAGAAATATATTTATTGGCCATAATATTCATCTGCAGATGGGCCCCGTCAGGTCTACACCCCAGGGAGTGCACCGAGAGGACTGCCTCCTCTCATCACAGCAATACATTATCACATAGCATGGCAGAGTAAAACAACGCCCAGACTGGAAAAGTACTGTTCTCAGCAGAGCGTGAACAATGAACTCATACATGAGGCATCTGCACCTGCGAAGGCAACACTTATCTCCCCTCAAGGTCACAGAGCAGAAGCTCTGCTACTCCAGGGCATGGAAACATTTCTGCAAAACTAACTCAAGGCAAGAAATGCTGAAACAGGGATTTTCTGCTCATGAGGGGGGAAAACTGTACCATGAGACATTGGAGCTGCAGAGCAAATGTCAGCATCAGAAATCTGTCTGCCATAGACAAGCTTCTCTCTCTTATAGGAAATTATACATAAATATCAATAATGGGAACCAAACGAAGGGAAGGCAATGTACTACAACAAGTCTTCTAACTTAGAAGGCAAAAATAAGACAAAAGCTTAACCATTACAGAAACAATTCTATCCATCTGAAACTTGCATATTACAAAAATAGCTCAGTGGGTTGCAGCACATGAATAATAGGCTGTAACTGCATATTGGTTACTCACATTAGGCTAACATATTCACAACATCATTAGGACATTCTGTAACAGGAAAATTACAATCTATCACCCACTGTAAATGGCCTAAAAGAAGGATGTGTATTGGCCTCTCTATTATTCTCCCTATATATATCTGACCTTCCCTATGCTTTGTCTCAAAGTGAGGGTATCGCCCCATTACTGGGGGGAAAAAGGATTGCCTGTTTACTTTATGCTGACGACATACTAATATTGGATCGGACTCCGAGGGGATTAAATAGTCGTCTGCAGGTACTACACGAATATGCAGAGGCCCACTACTTAAAGATAAATGTATCTAAAAGTAAAGGAAATTGCATGCACGGAAGAAGAAAGTTGAAGTATGGGAATTTTGTTTGGTCTGTAGGTGGACAAAAATTGGATAAACGGTGTGTGGAAATTTAAGGAATAAAGCCCATATAGAAAATAATATTAATAAAGCAATTACACAGGGGAAAAGTCTGGGTTCCCTCTATAGATCAACAGGCAGAAGACACTTTGCACTTTTATTAGAGATATATCATGCTACAATTCCTGCTTCCCGGTTGTATGGTATTGAACTACTTGACTTAGGAAAATGTTTTTTTTTAAATACAACAGAAGGTAACATTTTACGGAGCCTAGCCTCCGTCAACTCTGCTTTAAGCATGGGCGAATTTTGCGGATCTCGCGTTCGCGAATTTTGCGGATTTGCGGATTCGCAATCCGCAAAATCCGCGAATTCCCGCGAATTTGCGGATTTTTTTTTTTTTTTGTGTTCGCCCGTGTTTCTGCCAGTTCGCGAGGGTTTTTACAATTTCGCAATTTGCGAACTTACCTGTCGGGTCGCAAGTTTTGCGAACTTGTTGTTTCTACGTGTCCAGCCTGTTTGGGACACTCTTCTTCATCACTGCCACTCTCTGTCACCACTGCCACTCTCTGACTACTCATGCCACCCTCTGGCCCACCCATGCCACCCTCTGTTTCATCACCACACCCTCTGGTTGTCCAGTGTACATTATTTTCGGCAAAGCAAAGCACACCTTCCCTGCCTCAAGTGACCTGAATTAATTTGGGGCTGATTAATGTGTCACAGAATATTTTTTTAGCTGGCACCTGCTTCCTTAGTGCGCCCTGATTAGTGATCTTTTGCACTTGCTAAGTGCTTTCATTGTTGCAAAATTAGTTACAACACCTGCCCTGCCCCAACTGACAATAATGAATTAGGGGCTAATTAATGTGTCACTGAAAGAATTTAAAGTTCCAGCCTGGCACCTGCTTGTCTGCTCCTTTAGCTGTAAATCAGGACCTTTGTGGCATACAGTTAAGGTCAGAGCAGGGTCACACAATAGTTGCAAGCAGGCAACCGAATTCTGGAGGGCCCCCTCAGGAAGCAATACAAAGAATCGTTACAAATCATGAGGTTGACCTTTTGCACCTGCTCATTGCTTTTGCTTTTGCTGAAATCGTTTTGCGGTTTTTTTCGCGCTATTCGCGGGGCGCGGCGTCGTGCGAAACCGACCGCGGAAGCCGCCAATTCGTGCGAATGAGCATTTTATTTTTTTGCGGCTTGTTGTTTCGCGAGTTTTTTTGCAGTATTCGCGAGCCGCTTGCAGCGCAACACGCGAATTTACCCCAAGGTCGAGTACGGGCGCGGCCATTTTGTTTGCGTGACGTATTTCCGTTTCCGCCCGCTATGTATAATCTCGCGCAGTAAGCGCATTGCGAGTAGAGGTTCGCACGAGATCGCGCGGGAAATCTAGAGGTTCGCACGAGATCGCGAGGAAAATCTCGCGCGAACTGACTTTCGCGCTCGGAAACGGGCGCCGGCCATCTTGTTTTTCATTCATTTCCTGTGTCTGGGCATGGTGTTTAATCCTCTTGATATCTTTCCCATCCTTTGCTTGTTTTCAGTTTTTTTTTTACGATTTTGCTTCTTATCTATCCCTCTCTTTTCCTAGCTGTATATTTTTGTCTTTTCTGCTATTTTTCTTTACTTTTAAACTACTTTTGTAAACTCTTTTCTTTTCTTCTTCCCTATCCTATTCTTTCTTAATTTTCTACTTCTTCCTACCTTACCTGCCCAGACCATGGTCAAGCCAGGCGCCGTGAAGCTGCCCAGGCACTTGAGGGCCGCAGCGGCGGCGGGGAGTAGTGCTGGACCCAGTGGCAGGACAGCAGGCGTGAGATCGAGGGGGGAGCAGGTGACGCGCCGGGAGATATTCAGCCCGGAGGAAGTGGGCGCGCTGGTCTACTTCGTCCAGCGCCGCCTGCCCAGGACCATCGCGGGAGGCGGCAGGATCGCGGCCGGCGGCTATAACATGCGGGAGCGCCGGAAGCGGTGGGAGAAGGTGTGCTGGGCCATATCCCACCTCTACGGGGTCCAGCGCACCTACAGCCAGGTCACCCATCGCTGGACGGACCTCCTGGACCGCGAGCGCGACCTGCTGGACCAGCTCGGCTTGGAGATCCCCGGCCTTGGTGAGTAGTAGTAGCCATTGGCATTTAATCACTCACTACTATGATGTTTTCTCCTGCTCTGTGTTGTTGTATTGCAAATATTTGTTTTTTACATGGAGCAAGCCAATAATGCCGCTGATGACGATTACATTGTAGTTAAATTATATTTCAAAATCTTCTGTGCATTTCAGGTGCACTGCTCTCCTTCTCAGTGGGGTTGCTACTATGCTTATTTGTTTTCTATTTCGTGGTCTCATTGGCCTGAGTAACTATTATGTATGAGTGTACTTAACAGAACTGCGTAATGCTAGACACTAGGGGGCAGATTACATTTACAAGCCCCTTGCGCCACGTTTACGTTGCCTTGCGTGACGCAACAGCGGCGTAAACGTGCCGCATCCCTGCAAGTCATTTACAGCATGACGCATCTAGGGAGATGCGTCACGTTATAAAGCCATGGGCCTGCACCACAATGGGTGCGTTCCTAGTACGCAGGGTGGGCGGTCCAGCGGCTGTGCGCCTCGCAAAATTGCCTGCGTGAAATCTACAAGATTTAACGCAGGCACTTCTGCGACGCTGCTACGTCAATTCAATTCCTTATGTCTGCTCGAAGCAGGCGAAAGGACTGACACAGCATGTAAAGTATTGGGTGGCCCTGAGCATTACTGGAGTTGCATTGCGTTGGCGACGTGACTCCAGCGATGCGCCGCTCTTACGTGACGAGATGCGTCACGCAAGTGCCTACCCTTGCGCCAGGGCGCGCCGCATTGTAAATGAGGCACATCTGCCGTGTCGCAAGGGTAGTTTTGCGTGACGCATTTGATCTGGCGCATCTCTGGAGATGCGCCAGAACGCGTAAGTAAGTATGCCCCTAAGGGGCAGAATTGCAATTACCGTCGCATCCCTGCAAAGTAGCAGGGATGCGCCATTAATTGTGCGGCCCGCTACCACCACCAAACATGGTGCGCCGTATTTGCAATGCGGCGCCCCATGGGCCCAAAACGTCACCGAAGCTTTACTGCTGGAGTTGCGTCGCAACGATGGCGCAGCTCCATCAATGCTCTGGGGTACCCTATCTCCCCAATGCTGGGTCAAGCCGTACGTCTGCTTCAAGCAGGTGCAGGGTTTGTGTGACGCATCATTGTCCTAAAGGTGACTGATTGATATTTTGTAGATTTCCCTCAGCCACTATTAGGATGTGTTCCAGCGCAGGAATGCCCTCCCTTGCGCCGGAACGCCCCCTGATGGCGCAGGGCTTTATAACGGGATGCATCTCCCAAATGCGTCACGTTGTTATAATATTATACGCCGCACCATGGCGCCCTTTTTTGTTTAGCTGCTGCGTCACAAAAGTCACGCAAGAACGGCGCAAAAGAGCCGCAAGGGCTTAAATCTGCCCCTTCCTTTGTAACCCTGACAATAAGAAAAATAGTGGCGGTGGATTGATAGTTTGACTATTTAAATGACTGGTAATGTAGCAGGCAACTGTTAGTGTTGTCACTGATCTGACTGAAATCACAATGGAGTTTGTCTGTCACTTTGCGTCTTGCCTGCGGACTGCTGCCTGCCAGTCCTAGGTGAACGTTTCAGTACTTTGTTTAGTGAGTTACGTGACTTTCGAAGTCACAGGTCCGCATATAAATGAAAAGTAACCATAATCAATATAATTTCGCAGAAATATTTTGTTATTGTTCTTTTGAAATGTTTGATTTGGTTGACATTGACAAGCAACAATCATCCATGTTTTCTGTTCTTTCTTTCATGTTGTACGTCAGCTCCCCCCAGGGGCGAGAGGAGGACACAGGAGCAGCAGGCGGCGGATGCTGTTCATCAACAGGGCCAGGATCGGGCAGGCGAGGGCTCCTCTGCTGGCCCCAGTAAGTTTTCATTTTAGACTAGTACCTATTTTTCCTAGCGTTCCTCATTTGACTTTTTTCAAAATTGTCTTTGCTCTTCTTGTAGACTGTATCTAAATTCTTATCCTGCCTCTACTATGACTCCCTGTGGTATTACTAGATTATTCTTATTAGTCTGTCTGTGTAGCTAACTAAGATTGCACGGTTGGCGAAACTCCCATGATTCTAGTCAGCAATAGCTCTATCAACTTAGTGCAGTCCTCTGGGATTGTCCATAATGTCTTTTGAAGTGTTCTATCTGGACTCATGCTTGCAAAAATTGCAAAACCTTTCGCTCAGTCACTCTAGTCTGGACCAAAAAACACAGATTGTATTTAACTTTAAAAGCTTTATTAAAAGTAAACACATTTATTAAAATGAAGTCATAATAAAACTAAACGTTTAACTGATAATGGAAAAGTGGTTAGTGCTGACGATTAATTGAAGACATTTCTTGTGGTCGAGCCGAGCTCTCACCTGGTTTCAACTTGATCTTGTTGTTAGAAGTCCATCTTCTGTCTGTGTGGAGAAAAATGGTGCGTGTTAAAAAAACAGCCTTCATCAGTTGTGCCAAAAAGTGCAGCAAGACAACCTTCCCTGGAAAAAGGGACATTTTTTTTTAACTTTAACGACAGTCACAAATTACATTGTTTTCACATGTCTTCATTCCTAGACCAAATACTAGTGACTGCTTTATTCTAACATTCTTAAATGTACTTTGTAGGTGGAACATCTGGTGGCGGGGCCAGTGTGGAGGTGGTGGTGCTCGACACCGAGGCGGAGGGCGAATCGGGCGATGCTTCAGGGGAGGAGGCGGCGGCGGCAGCTGTGAGAGTTGAGACGGTGGTGGTGGCGGCCAGAGGTAAGCTCTTATATATTCCTTACTTATTGAGATTGAAGACTAGCTGGGAAGGCAAGAATATGAGATGCATGGCTGGGTGAATGATGAAGCAATGATGGGTGGAAGGACAACAGCCTGGGTGGGTGACACAGAAACTGTATGTGTCCATATACCTGGATCATGCTACTATCTGACTCTTAGATAGCATATGTGTATCTAGAGCAGGGGTACTCCTAGTACGGCCCGCGGGCCGGTGGTGGCCCGGCAAGCCTTCGTTGGCGGTGCGCTGACCTTGCAGACAATCACTGCTCCCCCGGCCCCCACAGAGCAGAGGCTTTTTTGTATTTCACCTGTTAGCGCCCCTGCATCTCCACTCTGACAATCACTGCTCCCCCGGCCCCCACAGAGCAGAGTGGAGATGCAAGGCCACAAAGAGGTGAAATAGAACTAAGCCTCTGCTCTGTGGGGCCGGGCAAGCAGTGATTGTCAGGGTGGAGAAGCAGGGGCGCTAAAACAAACAAAGCCTCAATAATATGTTAATGGTCTTTTAAAGACCTGTTAAGTACTTTGGTGTTGTTGTCTGTGTGTGCGCGTTGAGGAAGCGGTCTCAACCCGGGCTGAAGGCTGACACAGATAGACACACACACAGTGAGATGACAGAGGGAGAGGGAGGGCAGGAGGGAGAGAGAGATGGAGGGAGGGCAGGAGGGACAGCAGGAGGGAGAGAGATGTATGTAAATGCTGGGTCTGGTGGCTCAGTGGATGAGGGCATCTGCTGCAGGGACCTGTGTGCAACCTCATGGTCACAAGTTATCGTTTTGCTTTAGCCCCGCCCCCTCTGACTCCGCCCCCACCAGTGCGGCCCTCGGCCCCAAACTACACTGTAAATGTAGCCCCTGAGAGAAAGTTTGTGGTACCCATGATCTAGAGAGAGTAGACGGTCAGTGGATGAACTAAGTGTAACTTTGAAGAGCATGTAACACTAACACTGCACCCGCACGTCCGTTCCAGTGTAGGAAAGGCAAGGAAAAGAACTTTTAATTTTGTCCAAATACTACCATAAATAGTAGCAGTAGTTTGTATTGCAAGCACTGCATAGATCCGGTTATTATGGTGGCCACTCCCTACCTCTCTTAATAAGTTTAGTAGTACTCAGTCATTCATGTGTGGATGTATCACTGCCTGTCACTCAATAAAAAGCAAAGCACCTAAAGTCATCCCATATATAAGCAAAAACATCCCATGTGAAGTGATAGATAATCAGATTATTTATCTTCTTCAATTTTCCATTTCTAGTACTCATTTCCACTGTAGGGTGAAAGTTAAATTAATTAAGCAGTAGCCCTTGAGTTGTAACAGAGTATTCTCAGTGCCACCCGTAATAGAAAAGTAAGAGATTCACCACCTGCATGTACTGGACGGGTACAGTAACGCAACGGCAACGCAAGTCTAGGTCACTCCTCATGGCGTGCGTCTCTTTTTCTCGGGTGCAAGTTTACCGCGCTGGCATTATGCCGGCTTGCAGAAAATAACGTACCAATTTTCCAAAACAAGAGACAAGAAGAAGAATAAGACTGGTGTACTTTCATAGTCGACTCCAATGGAAGTCCACAGTGCTCATAGAATTTGTTCCTTAAACTCCCACTAATGTTAGAGCAAGGATGAAGAAGTGTGAGGTTAGATAGATACTGGCCTCAATAGTTATGTAATGCGCTTGCAAGTTGCTAGTTGTACTGCAGCACACATTTCTGCTGAATGATTGAGTTAATCTTAAAGAGCATTGGTTACAGACTATGTCTTTCTTTCTTCATATAGGTTCTCCTTCCAAACGAACAAGGAGGAAGGAGCTGGCTAGAGCGGCCCGGCAACGGAGAATCGAGGCCACTGTTGCGGAATATCGGCGGCTGGTGGCCCTGGAGGACGTGGAAAGTGTGCGGTCGACAACAACGACAACGTCGTCCTCCGTGGCCTCACCGGCTGCCACCGTGACCCAGCACAGTGGTCCACCGAGACTGAGCCGGGCTGCCAAAGGCAAACGCCACCGCCGAGCAGCAAGGCCAACAGCTGCTTCTCACAGGCCTTGCACCTGCAAGGCAGTGAAGGCACGCCTGCGCCGCACCACCCTGATGGTGTCCCGCCTTCAGCAGGAGCTCGCCTTGCTCCGCGAGGAGCATGATGCCCTGGCCCAAAAAGTGAACAGCATCCACCCATAGTGTCCCTTGCCCCTTTTTTAGAGACTTTTGGGGGGTGGGAATTGGGAGTTGGGTTTTTGGGGACTTTTGAAGGACAATCGTTGGGGTTAGGGAGGGTCTTGCGGGAGATTATTTTGTTAGGGATATAAATATACTTTTTCAAACTTTATCTGAGCATACCTGTTTTTTACTGCTTGCCTGGTGGGTGGGGGTTTAACGTTGACTGTTTTCCTGAAAGTTTAGTTCCATTTTCTTCCTTTAAGTGTAAATGCCCAAATGTTTTCAACACTAAGTGCCTCTCACAGACTAAGTGAAGTGAATCCAAGAGTCCTAGGACTTTAGTAGTACTACCTTCAGGCTCTCGTCTCTCGTACTAATACTCCATTATACCCCCAAACCACCAAACGCTTATCTTACCTGTAATTTGTGTTTGAAAGTAGGGCTAGGCCCAGGGCTGGCTCCACGGGAAACACCGAATAACGTTGGCAATCTTGGTCGGATAAAATTTCCTCATAGCGGTGGTAGTAGTGGTGTGACACAGTGGCAGTTGCATGCCTATGAAAAAAAAGAAAATGAAATCTGGTTTGTCCTCCTGAGCAATTCAACGGTACAACTGAGAATATAGCAGGTGACAGAAGTACAGTAGAGCAGTGCCACATTGTAGCCTAACAAATGGTAAAGTATAACTACTAATTCGGTTGAAGTTCTTTCACATTAGCAATGGTTCTTTGTCAAGCAGAGTAAGAATATATCATCGACAACTGTGGAAAGAAAGAATGCGACAGTACAGGGCCTGTGTGGAATTATTGATAACTATATTCAACATAAGGTCTCTGTAGCCAGATACCCGAGAGCCTTGCTGGTCACTATAAATCCATTCACAACAACACTCAATGGGGTTGGTCTGGAAGGTGTCACGTTTACTCCCCGTGATCCAGTCGATGCAAATATGGTTCCACCTCCAAATGTCACCAACACCCAGAAGTGTAAACACAGGGTGTTCGAGGCATTAGGCGAGGGAGAAAAATAACAAACTAAAATAAAAAATGTGGGATGGGTAAAGGTAGGGTCAGCAGGGAAAGGATACCTGTAAGAGAAGACAAGACAGGCATCAGTGAAGTGATGTCCTAACATACAAGGGTACTCTCATATAGTCTCACTAAATAGTCTGCAAGTCTCCCGCCTACTCATGGGAAATGTAGTTTCATAGTACGGTAGGCGCTTAGGGGCTGCGTAACCTGACAGAAGGTATAGTAGATAAAAAAGGAGAAATTGCTTTTTTTCTAGGTGTCCCCTCACTCACCAGGGTTGCCCCTTGGTGACATGCTTCATCATTGGGGCCATCCCAGTCCTCTACGGCCTGGGGCGTGCTGCGACTTGCGAATTACGTAGGAGCACTTACAAATGACTATGTGTGGTGCAGATAGTGGAGTGGACTAAGTGATGTGTTAAGGGATCAATGTAGAAGCCGAGAGAGAGCAAAGAAATGCAGTCACAGTCAGAGAAAAAGGCAAGGGATACTGTATCTATGTGGTTGTTGTGGTCCTGTTGGAAGTGGTAAGTAAGTTGCCCGCAGAAAAAAAATCCTCCTATTAGCGGCACTCCTCCATTGCAGCCGACGCTTCGTCCACCGATGTTGGTCACCAGAAGACACCCTGTCCACTGCCTGCCTGATGCTGAATTGTGGCTCGCTACTGTGAAGCCTGACTCCATCCTTTTTTCCCCATTGCAGAGACTGAAACCCGGCCTGTAATTATTCAACGAAAAACAGGAAGTGATATAATATTACAACACCACTGATAAATAAATATAAGGTATGTAGGCTGTGGAGTGCAAAAAGTCACAATTTGTTTTTCCTAGTAGACAGACAGTACAATGTTTTTGAAAGTGCGTACTCTGAGTCACCTTTTGAAGGATAAGTAAGTATGGGCAAATTAATGTAGCGGATCTTGCCCCTCAAGCTAGGTGTACTGTAAACTGTGTTTTAGAACAAAAATAGATCTTCCTAGCAGTGCTCCCACCCAAAAAACGAGGCCTAGCAGAAAACTGGAGACAAAACTTACTTTGAAAGTAAAAGTAGGCCGAAGTACCCTAATTACCCATTACCCCCCGTGGATTGTATTCAAACCACTTGCAAGCAACCAAGCAAAAGTAGCCATAGCCAGCATCGCTCCAAGACTCGAAATCCCCCCCACTCAAACACATGCAATAGAAATACTGCTAACCCTAACGAACCCTAAGTTAAGAATAGTGGCAAAGGCTTTCTTTAACTATGCCAAATCCCCCCTTTCCCACCATGGATTTTCTTCAAATGACTTGCAACCAAAATTACACATTCTCACGAGTGCTCTAAGACCCCAGAACTCAGTTTGAAAAATCTAGAACACCCCGATACACATGCAATCCTGCTGCTAGGGCTAACCCTAACGAACCCTAAGTTACAAAAAGTGCCAAAACTAAAGGCTTTTCCGCGCGGATTTTGTCCCAACCACTTCTACCCGGTATTAGACCTTCCCAGGAATGCCCCAAGACCCGGCAACCCACCCGCCAAGAAGCATAACACCCCCAAACAGGCCAAAAGCAAAATCTCATACTTGCAATATTTCTGGGCCTTCGGTCCAAACGCGCTGCGTAGCTAGGCCATAAGTCGGGGTTGGCACGACGGATTTCCTGAAAAGCAAATGCAATCAAGATTAGAGTGTCCCAGCAGTGCTCCCAGACCACGAAACTCACCCGCAAACAGACGGAACCCCCCCTAAGAGCACCTCAAAGGCAAGCAAGTCATCAAAAACACAAAAAAAATTCCGCCTGGGATTTGGTCCAAAACACTTTTATCCGGTATTAGAGCTTCCCAGCAATGGCCCCAGAGCCGTCAACCCAGGAGAAAACGAGTAGAAGACCCCCAAACAGCCAAAGAGCAAAAGTACAAAAATGGGGACTTAGTCACTTTTTCACAAATTTCCCAAATCACTCCGCGCGCGCTCTGCAGCTAGGCCCTAAGTCCCCTCAGCCACCATGGATTTGCTTCAAACCTCTTGCAAAGTAAAGTATATATAGCCAGCAGTGCTCCCACACCACGAAACTCACCCGCAAACACCAGGAAGCCCCCCAAACAGGCCCCCGAAAACGCTACATAGAGCAAAATGTCAGAAATAGCCCCAAAAAAAATCGGCCTGGATTTTGTCCCAACCACTTCTACCCGGTATTAGACCTTCCCAGGAATGCCCCAAGACCCGGCAACCCACCCGCCAAGAAGCATAACACCCCCAAACAGGCCAAAAGCAAAATCTCATACTTGCAATATTTCTGGGCCTTCGGTCCAAACGCGCTGCGTAGCTAGGCCATAAGTCGGGGTTGGCACGACGGATTTCCTGAAAAGCAAATGCAATCAAGATTAGAGTGTCCCAGCAGTGCTCCCAGACCACGAAACTCACCCGCAAACACCAGGAAGCCCCCCAAACAGGCCCCCGAAAACGCTACATAGAGCAAAATGTCTGAAATAGCCCAAAAAAAATCGGCCTGGATTTTGTCCCAACCACTTCTACCCGGTATTAGACCTTCCCAGGAATGCCCCAAGACCCGGCAACCCACCCGCCAAGAAGCATAACACCCCCAAACAGGCCAAAAGCAAAATCTCATACTTGCAATATTTCTGGGCCTTCGGTCCAAACGCGCTGCGTAGCTGGGCCATAAGTCGGGGTTGGCACGACGGATTTCCTGAAAAGCAAATGCAATCAAGATTAGAGTGTCCCAGCAGTGCTCCCAGACCACGAAACTCACCCGCAAACACCAGGAAGCCCCCCAAACAGGCCCCCGAAAACGCTACATAGAGCAAAATGTCTGAAATAGCCCAAAAAAAATCGGCCTGGATTTTGTCCCAACCACTTCTACCCGGTATTAGACCTTCCCAGGAATGCCCCAAGACCCGGCAACCCACCCGCCAAGAAGCATAACACCCCCAAACAGGCCAAAAGCAAAATCTCATACTTGCAATATTTCTGGGCCTTCGGTCCAAACGCGCTGCGTAGCTGGGCCATAAGTCGGGGTTGGCACGACGGATTTCCTGAAAAGCAAATGCAATCAAGATTAGAGTGTCCCAGCAGTGCTCCCAGACCACGAAACTCACCCAGAAACACCAGGAAGCCCCCCAAACAGGCCCCCGAAAACGCTACATAGAGCAAAATGTCTGAAATAGCCCAAAAAAAAATCGGCCTGGATTTAGTCCCAACCACTTCTACCCGGTATTAGACCTTCCCAGGAATGCCCCAAGACCCGGCAACCCACCCGCCAAGAAGTATAACACCCCCAAACAGGCCAAAAGCAAACTCTCATACTTGCAATATTTCTGGGCCTTCGGTCCAAACGCGCTGCGTAGCTGGGCCATAAGTCGGGGTTGGCACGACGGATTTCCTGAAAAGCAAATGCAATCAAGATTAGAGTGTCCCAGCAGTGCTCCCAGACCACGAAACTCACCCGCAAACACCAGGAAGCCCCCCAAACAGGCCCCCGAAAACGCTACATAGAGCAAAATGTCAGAAATAGCCCAAAAAAAAAATCGGCCTGGATTTAGTCCCAACCACTTCTACCCGGTATTAGACCTTCCCAGGAATGCCCCAAGACCCGGCAACCCACCCGCCAAGAAGTATAACACCCCCAAACAGGCCAAAAGCAAACTCTCATACTTGCAATATTTCTGGGCCTTCGGTCCAAACGCGCTGCGTAGCTGGGCCATAAGTCGGGGTTGGCACGACGGATTTCCTGAAAAGCAAATGCAATCAAGATTAGAGTGTCCCAGCAGTGCTCTCAGACCATGAAACTCACCCACAAACAGACGGAACCCCCCCTAAGAGCACCTCAAAGGCAAGCAAGTCATCAAAAACACAAAAAAAATTCCGCCTCGGATTTGGCACAAACCACTTTTAGTGCTTCCCAGCAATGGCCCCCAGACCCGTCAACTCACCTGCAAAGAGGTAGAACAACACCCCCACAAGTGCTGAGTCTTTCTTCATTGGGCGTAAACCAGCCCTCTGCTTTGATGGAAATAGGAGTCTGGAGGAGGAGGATAGAGGAGCATGTTCTTCTGAACTTGTGAACCTGAGGAATGCAGACTGCGGCACCTTCAAATAAATTAGCAAACAAGTGAAGACAGTTCTGCTGATGGGCTTGTCTTTGTGATTATCTGATTAAAGTTTGAATTATATTAACTGTGCACAACAAAGAAAGACAGACACACAGGAATAAAAGTGAATAAGGATGAAAAAGAAAGTTATTGATTCGTTGTCTCATTTTCAGGGCTCGGAGTCGGAATCACGGTCCAGGAATAAGAATAAGGCTTCGTCATCATACTCTGCGAATTCAGCCCGGGTGAGGTCAGTGCCACCTGACAGAGTAGAAATTCCCTCATCTATGGTGCTGGCCACCTCCTCTTCATCCGGCACGCTCTCTCGTACTCTTATATCTGGTGGTATGAGGTGCTGATTCATCTTGATCATTGTTAACCTCTCCACATTTTTGGGCGAGAGGCGGCTCCGTTTGGGAGTTACAATCCCACCAGCCGCACTGAAAACCCGTTCAGAAGACACACTTGCGAGTGGGCAAGACAAGTAGTTTAAAGCCAGGTTGGTGAGCTGTGGCCACAATTCTTTTTTCCCATGCCAATACGCCAATGGGTCAGAATTAACATAGACCTCTGTGGAGTCATTCAGATAGTCCTTCACCATCGACTCAAGGTCCTCCTCCAAGGTTCCTCCACTTTGCGTAGCTCTTGCTGTGCCTCTGGCCTTTTGAGAACCAAACCCACGCAGAGCTAGCCAATCCTCTTCAGCCTCCAATGTTTCTGCTGCCTTTCGTGCAGATGATGCGGTTGCCGGTGTCTTTAACGGCTGAGAGGTCACTTGTGCCACAGCCACAGGTGCAGAAGTGGATTGTTTTGACTGGGGATGGCCTGCTGATGTACTGCCATTTCCTTCAATTTCCAGCCGTTCTGTTTCAAACTTCTTGGCTGACAAGGCTAGCCAACGTTTGTACTTTGTAACATCTTCATCAGCAAAAGGAAAGAATGCTCTGCCTGCCAGCGCCTTTTTGTAGCGTGGATCCAGAATAGTAGCACAAATGTAATGCTGTTCTGAGTGGATCTTTTGAAGACGTTCATCACCTTGTAGGAGCTCTAATAATGTCTCAGCCAGAAGCAAAGAGTCTTTCTTTTTGTCATCTTTTCGAAACACAGAACACACCTCCTTCAGTTGGTCCTCCAGCATGTACAACAATGGGATAGCTTTTCCCAAATTAGAGTCCTCCTTGCTGACTGCACGTGTGAAGACCTCAAAAGGACGAAGCATGCGTGTTAGGCTTTCAACTATGTTCCATTGCGGCCCACCCATCCTCAGCTCCTCTATACCCTCTTTCAAGAAAAATTGATCGAGTTGCGTATACTGCTCATACAGACGCTCAAGCATGTAGAAGGTTGAGTTCCAACGTGTTACCACCTCCTGGATGAGTGCTTTCACTGGCATTTGACTTTGATATAGCATGCTCCTCAGCTGCTTGCGGGCCTTAAAAGAATGCCTGAAATGCTTGCAAATTTTTCGGCAGTTGTCCAATACACTGTACGCTGCACTGCGTTTATTACCCAAGAATTTTTGGACAACCAGGTTTATACAGTGCGCCAAACACGGCACTCTGAAATAGTAACCGTCCCTCATGGCCTTAACTATATTGGAGCCATTGTCTGTGGAAACATAACCAACCTTGCGTTTTAGTGGGGACAGACAGTTAAGGACCTTTGTGTTAAAGACATCCAAAATGTTTTCTGCTGTGTGACGTTTCTCCAAACCAAACATGGCTAGTGTTGCATGTTTCCGAGCACCTTTAAAAACAATGTTAGTGTCAACACCTGAGTTTAGCTTTGCTTTAGCCCCTGAAAAAGAGACCCAGTGTGCAGTGATGCACATGTAATCAGCGCCTGCGCCACTGGTCCACATGTCTGTTGTCAGATGTATAGTGTGAACAGCACTCTTCTCCAAAGCTGCCCCAATCAACTTCAGAACATCTTCATGTAGTGCTGGAACCGCAACTCGGGCAAAATAGAACCGGCTAGGAACCTTCCATTTAGGGCAGAGCACTGTCACTAATTCTAGAAAACCAACCCCTTCTACAAAAGAAAAAGGGAGAAGGTCCAGAGCTAGCATTTTAGCCAGCTTAGTGTTATACAGACGGGTCATTGGGTGGTTGCGTTCATATTGCGCTTCTGTAAACAACATCTTTTTAATGTTGCCCTGGACCAATGATTTACGGGATGATGATGATCTCTTCGACCCAGTTACGCTCGCTGATGTACTTTTCCGCATTGATGTCTCACTCTCTCCCACACTCTTAGTGTGGCTCCCATGGGGTGTGCTGCTGACATGGGAACTGGGTGTAAGTGAAGTGTTTGAATCGTCTTCTTCTACCTCCTCGTCATCAGCAGATGACAAATCAACGTTTTCATTACGTGCAATTCCGGCTTTCTTGACCGCCTCTAGGTGCGGAAACCATTCGACAGGGTGCCTTCTCTCAAGATGACCTCTCTGGCCTCCGGTACCATAGTTAGAACCAAGCTTACCACGACTATATCGAAGCTTACAAAGGCTACAAATGGCTACGTTTTCCTTTTTTGGGCAAACACTAAAGAAGTCCCAAACTGGAGACTTGAAATGTCTTCGGGGGCCGGAGGAGGCGGCGATACTGGTGGTGGTGGTCCTGCTGCTAATGACAGATGAAGTGGAGGATGTGGATTGCCGAACTTCAGTACGTTTTGCACTTTCACCACCACGAATTGAGGTCGAGGACGAGGTGGGTACCTTCTTGCGAGGAAGAAATATGGAAGCGGTAGGTTTTGGTGTACTACTTAACTCCAAATCTAATGATTCCATTTCCATTGCCTCCTCGCCGACATCATCATCACGCTCAGCAGCTTCTCGGGATAGGGTCAAAATGTCTCTTTGCTGCATGCCCGGTGGGGCTGCAGTGACCTTTGTGATGACTGCCTCGTCGTCATCGTGAGAGGCTTCATCACCAGCAGTATCTGTCACTTCTTGTTGAGCCTCATCACACTCCATAGGTTTGAGTTTTTGGACGACCTTCCTTTTACGCTTAGGTACCGGTGGCAGATCATGGTGTGCCTCTGCCTCACTGTCAGACCGCAGTTGTCGTGGTTCCCAAGACAGATCACTTGCACCAGAACGAGGTGGGCTTGAAGAAGATGTAGACACCCCCCTTGATCTTTTCCTTGCTAGGGATGTGGAAGACAATGAATGATCATCAGGAGGAGTGGCTTCCAATGATACCTCAGCTTCATTGTCGATTTCCAAATGTGCCCCTACTTCGGGAGGAACAACTATTGTGGGCACTTGTGAACGTCCATGCACCTTTGCTTGCGCATCTCCTTTTGCTGCCTCTCCTTCCACATGTACTTGGGCGTGTACTTGCACATGGTGTTGTTGTTGCGGCTGTGGTTGTTCAACACTTGTCAGATGAGTTACAACAACCTGTGTTGATTCAGGGACATTGCTGCTACTTTCTTGCGATGAGCCAACATCACTGGTCGATGGTGATTGGAGAAGTACACTGACTGCCTCTGAAGCACTCAAGGGCTTTGACTTAAGTTGGCGTGGTGGTGGAGGCACTGAACCCAATGGAGCAGGGGTGCTGCTCTCAGGTTGGTCCCCAGCAGATCCTGCTGCTGCAGGCGTACTTTTTTTTTTGCTCCCAAAAAAAGTGGTGGGTGGCACACCAGCCTCCTTGGTAACTTGCTTCTTCTGCTCCTTACTAGCAACTTTCTTGCTAGAGGAGCTACGGAGAAGTTTCTTTGGGGCCATCTTCTTCAGAGCAGGTCAGACAGCAGGCCGCAGTTGCACGAATTGTAGAGTTGTCTGAGGCCAGACGTGACGTCGCGTGACGTTATGCTGCACACACACACCGCTGCAGGACTTCTTCCTGGCACTGGTGGTTCTCTTGAGTCTTGTGCACCTAAAAAAAATGGAAGACAGAGGAACATCAGTTCAGTTATAGAGCACAAAAAAATCGAAAAACACTGCAAAATCAGCACAATCCCAATCCATCCATGCCCTCCATAATGTTTAAATTCAAGACAACCCACAGAAAGACTAGGCCCATGCAAGACTCACTACCCCTGGGCATAAATAAAGGTTGAAAAGTAGGCAAAATGGTTGGAGGCCTAACAACAAAGCCTGCATTCAAAATGGCCACTTGCCTGCCAGCACATGGCCAGTGCCTGTAGCTGCACTCAAAATGGCCACCAGCCACATGGCATGTCCCTCCCCATGAACACCCCCAAAAATCGAAAAACACTGCAAAATCAGCACAATCCCATTCCATCCATGATGTTTAAATTCAAGACAGCCCACAGAAAGACTAGGCCCCATGCACCACTCACTACCCCTGGTCAAGGCCCCAACAACAGGTCAAAAATCGAAAAACACAAAATTTTACAAAAAAAAAAAATTGAAAAACACAGAAAAATCAGCACAATCCCAATTCATCTATGGCCTCCATGATGTTTAAATTCAAGACAACCCACAGAAATACTAGGCCCATGCAAGACTCACTACCCCTGGCATAAATAAAGGTTGAAAAGTAGGGAAAATGGTTGGAGGCCTAACAACAAAGCCTGCATTCAAAATGGCCACTTGCCTGCCAGCACATGGCAAGTGCCTGTAGCTGCACTTAAAATGGCCACCAGCCACATGGCATGTCCCTCCCCATGAACACCCCCAAAAATCGAAAAACACTGCAAAATCAGCACAATCCCATTCCATCCATGATGTTTAAATTCAAGACAGCCCACAGAAAGACTAGGCCCCATGCACCACTCACTACCCCTGGTCAAGGCCCCAACAACAGGTCAAAAATCGAAAAACACAAAATTTTACAAAAAAAAAAATCGAAAAACACAGAAAAATCAGCACAATCCCAATTCATCTATGGCCTCCATGATGTTTAAATTCAAGACAACCCACAGAAATACTAGGCCCATGCAAGACTCACTACCCCTGGCATAAATAAAGGTTGAAAAGTAGGGAAAATGGTTGGAGGCCTAACAACAAAGCCTGCATTCAAAATGGCCACTTGCCTGCCAGCACATGGCAAGTGCCTGTAGCTGCACTCAAAATGGCCACCAGCCACATGGCATGTCCCTCCCCATGAACACCCCCAAAAATCGAAAAACACTGCAAAATCAGCACAATCCCATTCCATCCATGATGTTTAAATTCAAGACAGCCCACAGAAAGACTAGGCCCCATGCACCACTCACTACCCCTGGTCAAGGCCCCAACAACAGGTCAAAAATCGAAAAACACAAAATTTTACAAAAAAAAAAAATTGAAAAACACAGAAAAATCAGCACAATCCCAATTCATCTATGGCCTCCATGATGTTTAAATTCAAGACAACCCACAGAAATACTAGGCCCATGCAAGACTCACTACCCCTGGCATAAATAAAGGTTGAAAAGTAGGGAAAATGGTTGGAGGCCTAACAACAATGCCTGCATTCAAAATGGCCACTTGCCTGCCAGCACATGGCAAGTGCCTGTAGCTGCACTCAAAATGGCCACCAGCCACATGGCATGTCCCTCCCCATGAACACCCCCAAAAATCGAAAAACACTGCAAAATCAGCACAATCCCATTCCATCCATGATGTTTAAATTCAAGACAGCCCACAGAAAGACTAGGCCCCATGCACCACTCACTACCCCTGGTCAAGGCCCCAACAACAGGTCAAAAATCGAAAAACACAAAATTTTACAAAAAAAAAAAATCGAAAAACACAGAAAAATCAGCACAATCCCAATTCATCTATGGCCTCCATGATGTTTAAATTCAAGACAACCCACAGAAATACTAGGCCCATGCAAGACTCACTACCCCTGGCATAAATAAAGGTTGAAAAGTAGGGAAAATGGTTGGAGGCCTAACAACAAAGCCTGCATTCAAAATGGCCACTTGCCTGCCAGCACATGGCAAGTGCCTGTAGCTGCACTCAAAATGGCCACCAGCCACATGGCATGTCCCTCCCCATGAACACCCCCAAAAATCGAAAAACACTGCAAAATCAGCACAATCCCATTCCATCCATGATGTTTAAATTCAAGACAGCCCACAGAAAGACTAGGCCCCATGCACCACTCACTACCCCTGGTCAAGGCCCCAACAACAGGTCAAAAATCGAAAAACACAAAATTTTACAAAAAAAAAAAATCGAAAAACACAGAAAAATCAGCACAATCCCAATTCATCTATGGCCTCCATGATGTTTAAATTCAAGACAACCCACAGAAATACTAGGCCCATGCAAGACTCACTACCCCTGGCATAAATAAAGGTTGAAAAGTAGGGAAAATGGTTGGAGGCCTAACAACAAAGCCTGCATTCAAAATGGCCACTTGCCTGCCAGCACATGGCAAGTGCCTGTAGCTGCACTCAAAATGGCCACCAGCCACATGGCATGTCCCTCCCCATGAACACCCCCAAAAATCGAAAAACACTGCAAAATCAGCACAATCCCATTCCATCCATGATGTTTAAATTCAAGACAGCCCACAGAAAGACTAGGCCCCATGCACCACTCACTACCCCTGGTCAAGGCCCCAACAACAGGTCAAAAATCGAAAAACACAAAATTTTACAAAAAAAAAAAATCGAAAAACACAGAAAAATCAGCACAATCCCAATTCATCTATGGCCTCCATGATGTTTAAATTCAAGACAACCCACAGAAAGAATCAGTCCACCCACCACTGAGTACCCCTGGGAAAAGGCCCCAAAACAGCCCAAAAATCGAAAATCCCAAAATTTTAGTTGCAGCAACTGTAATGCCCCAAACAAACTTACTTGTAAAATTTCTAATCCAACAGTGATCCAAAGAAAGTCAAAAAGGCCTCAAATCCAAAGATCCAGCAGCATCCACAAAAGGTAATCCTTCCAGGTCCACATCCGAATGAAAAGTGACCAGGAGATGGACAAAGCACTGGGAGGAGCCTGCTGAACAGGAACAGGAAGTTGAAGACTATGGGGCACTTCCTTCCTCCCACCCCCCTGCCCCCCTCCCCAAAATGGACTCCTCGCTAAAAAAGTGCAGGCAAATGTCAAACTAAGGAGTTATTCACATAAAAATCATCATTTCTAGAAGGTTTATGCTGCTTGCTGGTGGATTTCTTGTGCAGAATTGCAAATTTATATTTTCGCGCGCCGCATCTCAAATCTCGCAATTTGCGAAGTACCGCGAGACGTGATCTCGCCGTACTCGCGTTGACAAACTCTCGCTGGCAAGCCGCGATGACGTAATCGCGCTCGCCAATTCCCGCGGGATCACACAGCAAGATCCAAAATGGCGCAGCACTCGCAAACTATCGAAAAAAACAACTCGGCAAACGATGATAAACGCCGCGCGCCGCAAAAATTGTATCACCAACGCCGCGCGCCGCCAAAAAAATCCGCTGCGTGCGAATTTGCGGATTTTGCGGGAAATCCGCAAATCTCGCGGATTGCGGATTTCCCGAAAATCCGCAAAATCCGCGAGCGGAACGGATTTTCCGCCCACGCTTACTCTGCTTGTCCCGTGGTTGCACTAAGGTTGGAATTTGGTCTGAGAAGTAGCTGGGTACAGGGTCTCGCAGGGATAGTGCGATGGGTTACAAGCCTTGTAAAGGGTGATCCTGGTACACTAAGATCTTTTATTCGGCATGAATTATTAGGAAGCTTAAATGAGCAGTCATTAATTGTTAAAAATTTTAGAACTGCAGTTGACTTGCTACAACTGGATGAATCTGTAGTTTTTACCCTATCGCCATATCGATTAAAGGCCATTTGAAACAGGCCACCTGGAAATTAAGTTTCACCATGGATAGGGAAGCCCGTATTCTAAAGAGAGGCGCCCACCTAGCTATTGATTCCTGTGCGATAAACAAAGTACAGGCTTATATCACTTGGAACCTGCCCCATGGAGTGCGCTTCTTTTGGTTATTATTGCGGCAAGATATACTCCCTCTAAACAACGTATTATCTAAATGGTATGGTTCTTCTCCAGTTTGTAATTTGTGCAATCATTTTATCCAGGATGTTACCCATGTGCTATTTATCTGCCCCACCCTATTATTGTATCAACTTAAATGGATGAGGCCAATCTGTTTACAATTATCCATTCTTTATGCCTCTGCACTAACTAACTCCATTTATGAACGACCAAATGAAATGTTTTGTAATAGAATTTTTAACTTTTTAAAGTGCTTTTTAGATATGTATTAAAACATTTATATGGAGGTTATGATTATTAAAATTGGTTTTATCTGATGTTTTATAACATTTAGGGTATTTGTAACTCATATTTTACTGTTTTGTAAATGTAAATTTAATTTTTATGTGGATCTCTTCGGAGTTCCAAGATCATAAAATAAACAAGCATTTACAATGCAACGGTTTCGCCTTTGCAAAAGTTAGAGCTATTGGCATTGTAAATGACAACATTTTTATTTATGTGTTGGTTTTGAAAACAGATAAATAAATGGCATTGTCATTTACAATGTCAATAGCTTAATCTCTTGCAAATGCCACACACACACACCCACAGAGAGCCCCCCGCACAGAGCCCCCCCACACACACACAGAGCCCCCCCCCACACACACCCACACAGAGCCCCCGACACCCACACAGACCCCCCCCCACACACCCGCACAGAGCCCCCCAACACACTGCGAGCCCCCCCACACACCCTCACAGAGCCCCCCCACACACTGCGAGCCCCCCACACACACTGCGAGCCCCCCCACACACTGCGAGCCCCCCACACTGCGAGTACCCTACCTTTTTTAGTCTCCTGTTTATTTTTTTAAACGTTCTATTGAGTAACAGGTTTCTCATGTAAAGTAACTGGTCCTATAGTACAGCGCTCTGACACCTTTGGGTAATGTCCGCGCTATATAAAAATGCACTAAATAAAAAACTCTGTGCTTAGTTTCTTCCGGAGTCTGCACCTCTCTGTTCAGGTGTGTATATATATAGTGTGCTCTGGTGTATGTTCCGGATTATGGATTCTAGCGTTTACTCCGTGGTCTGGATTCCAGCGTATCCCCTGTGTCCTACTGGTGTGTAACCTTCCGTGTCGGTGTGTTCTGGAGTTTATTGCACACATTCTTCAGGCGCAAACATACCCACAACAGCCACACATTCATCCTGCATGACACACACACATGCATTCAGAGAAATACCCTATATACTGCCTGAGCATGATTAGTCTCCTTGCTGGATACACACGCATACATAACCATGCATATTCACACACATACAGCCATCCAGAGGCATAATAATAGTGCAAGAGCCCTAAGCAAGGTAACGTAACCCAGTAGGACTCCGTGGAGTATTTAAAAGACTCCATTGTAGGGGGGCAATGGACCTCTCACTCACCTGTGACCTCATTCTTATTACACTGCATTTGCATACTAGTGTACTAGTGATAGCGACACCAATTTAATTATCTCAAACACATGCCATGCTGCAAAGAAGTGCGCCGATCCTGCGGAAATAATCTGTGAAAGAAAAAATACACCTCACGCAGATAAATAAATCCACGCTGCAGACACACCTGTGCATGGTAGACAACCTCCTAACACATAATACAGCAGAAGCCAAACTGCAGGGGATGGTGACAGCAGGGAGGCGGATGGGGAGGTTGGGTGTTTAAACTCCCGTCGTGAAGGAGATGCCGTGAGATGAGGGGTAGTGCGGGGGCTGTCCGTGTGGAAGAGATGGGTAATTGCAGGTATTGGTGCTAGTTGATGGACAGAGGACGAGTAGCTCTGCATTCATGAATGGAGGTGCAGAAATTCTACTTATGCAGCCGAGCGCTGTAAAGCGCTAAAGACAATAAATGGCACAAGCATAAAGACATATTATAGGAAGTAGCATTGATAGAACATGTTCTGGAGATATTAGGTACAAATAAGTGCAACTAGGTAGATTGGGGCATCAAATGAAAGAGGCTGCATTGTGATCAAAAAGATAGCAACATTTCGCTAATTCAAACAATAATGGCTAAACAAGCATTAAGCACGGGCAAACGGACAGCGGGAGGGGGCGGGTTAACGGGCACACGGACAGCGGGAGGGGGGGGGGCGCGGAACGGGCACACGGTTTTTCTCCAGCTTGAACAAGGCAGGCAGAGCCCGAAACCGAATAGATAGCGAAGTTCGATTATCAGCAGAAATGGGGAGGCAGCTGGGAAGTCATTAACGTGAAAATGAAGATGGCGAGCACGCGCCGCTGTTCATTCTGCCCCTCGCTGGTGAGCGTCGTGCCGGCTCATTGGCCCCCACAAACCTGAATTTGAAAACCATCTTTTTTCAGCTCTGTTATCGGCAAAGAAAACCTGCAGGAATGTTTGATGGAAGCTGATGGAGCATTTTATTTTGGTATCTGCCGATTCCTCATCGGGACAGTAGCCGTCCCTGGCGGCTTCCGTCGCTGGCAGTGTTTCGGGTATAGGTGACAGGACAAAAGAGACGTGGGTTTCTATAAAAAACCTCCCCCCAAAAAAAAAAAAAACGCCCACAGCCGCATGACGTAGCGAAAAGCCTAAAAATCGCCGGAACGCCCACGAATCTGCTCGCAGAATGACGAGCAGATCTCTCTTCCAATGGCTAGCCTCCATTTATGGAGCTAGCCAATGGAAAGAGAGGGCGGGACAACACACACATACTGTAAACATTAGATCTCGCCTGCGCCAAAAAGCTGCGCGGTGCGCAGCTTTCGACAGGCGAAACCTAAAAACGAGCATGCACACAGGCGCGCGCATACACCGATTAACACTCAGCCATACCATTCAAATGCGACCTATTCCTCTCTCTCTCTCTCTCACACACACACACACACACACACTCACGGCTCTCAACGCAGATCACACACTGCACACTCACCACAAAGCAGCCACGAACCCCCCCTTCATTTCCTGCATCACAGCATAAAGCCTTGCACACGTCCTCCCCTAGGTACCTGGAAAACAAACTGAAATTGTCCGGAGGCTCGCGACCCTCGCCCAATGTGGAAAAGCTTCTACTTGAGCCCCCGTCTTCCATGGGGAAAGATCGATGGCACAATCCTTATCAGGCAATGCGGTGAGAATCTGGAACTCACTTCCCCCCAATGCTCCGTGCCACCTCCTCTACCCGGATCTTCAAAGCTGATCTCAAATCCGCTCCTCTTTCAAAGACACTTTCAGATCTAATACTTTCGTGCTCAGGCCCAGGGCTTTAAGTGGGCCGGGTCTCAAGGGGTCTGAGCACCGGCAGTATTTTTTAAGGGGCCTCGAAACGGGTCTCAATCGGGCTCTGTTTTGAGCCCTGGCACAGGCGGTCCATGTTTTTTTCCGGACTGCACTGCAGTCCGGAAAAAAGTGCCAGGGCGCTAAACAGCCCGATTGAGACCCGTTTCGAGACAGCAGGCACATCGATGTGCGCTGCCCACACTACTCACTTCTCACTAGTGGACATCATGCCAGGTGAGCGTTGTGTGGGAAAGGAAATACTTTAAAGAGAGTCATTTTCTCTCTGGATTTCCCTTTCCGAAACGCAAGAGCAGCAACATTGTGGTAGGGTCACCAGGGCTTTAATTGGAAGGTTTTTCAATATTATATGCACCAAGCCATAGTTGCAGCTTATTTATCTTATGCAACTAATAACCGTTGACAAAGCCTATAGTCCTGACTTGTTGTAGGTATGATGTTACTTGTTGTATCACATAACTGGAGTGGATTTAATGACAGAAACAGCAAAATACAAGTGGGGCTGCACACTATGCTAAACACAGATTTTAGCCTAAGTGATTTAAAGCCACGCCCCTAATTACTCTGGCCACGCCCCTTTGAGAGACCCCACAGTTTTTTCATCCCACTTAAAGCCCTGCTCAGGCCCCTCTTGGAAGTTCGCTCGTTGTAAATTTGTATTTTTTTTCCCTGTATATTCCTCTCTCTTGCGTGCTTTGTTGGATTTTGTGTTTATGTAACCTTCATTTTCAGTTGTAATGTTGTATTGTGATTCCACTGTTCTCTTGTAAGGTAACTGGCTCTATTGTACAGCGCTCTGACACCTTCGGGTAATGTCCACGCTTTATAAAAATGCACTAAATAAAAAAAATAATTTAAAAAAATAAACACTCAAGCACCGGAACACCCTCACAACAGGAAGAAACGTGCCAGCGCCTGCCCGCCCCCGGCACGCAGCGCCCAGGCAGAAGGCACGCCGACTATCACCCCCATTCTATTACAGGACCGGAGGCTTCGGATTATGCTTCTCTTTCTTATATTTGCCACTCACAGCAGCCAATGAAAAACGTTTTGTATGTAAATAAAACTACATTTCCCATGATGCTTGTACATACATCACATCCTGTATAGCCCCATAAGAGCTGCTGTATCCTGTGTCTCCTCCTCTTTCTTTGCTGCTCACACAGACAGTTAAGTGCTCCGAACATTTTGCTGTGACTTATGTCTTAATTGACTGTTGGATTATCTTTCATGATATTACCAGTGTTTTTAATGATATGTTAATGCTTTGCGCCTATATCGCGCTATGTTTGAGGCTTGTGGCAAGAAGAGGCTTTTATACTAAGAGTATTTATTTATTTGTTGCCTTGGCTAGGATTGCCGTACTTCTCTGGAGTCAGCGCCCGCGGGCGCCATTGATTGGTCTTCTGCTTAATGGGACGGAGTGGCTCCCGCTGGGAGAGGCTGTTATTTCAGATGTTTAACTTTGCGGGGCCTTATCAGGCTTACTTATTCTCCCGCTGATGTTCACATGCCGCGCTGCCCTCGATAGCCTCGCTCCCCATTTCAGGGTCTTCAGACCTCATCAGCTTCGCGAATATTGGTTCGTTAAGCTTAGCTTAACGGTTACGTGAGAAGACTGGCGTCCCAAAGGTCCCCGGTTCGATACTGGCTAGGCGCCATTATTTCAGAGGAACTGTAAACACTTTAAGTGGCCCCGGGGCAGGGCTGTTGCCTCTTCTCCTGTGGTGCAGGGTTCGACCCCAGGCTCTCCAGACCATGTTTTTTCCGATTATCACATGGTGATTATTATTTATAATTTATGTATTCGTGTTCTGCCTACATTTATGTTTCATACTCTCCTGGTGTCTGTTTTTATTAGTTATACTGGAGTGCATTAGTGCGCTTGGTAACATTTTGGTTTCACCCAAAGAAACAACTTACACATCGCTCCTGCGGGAGTGGAGAGGTCGCTCTGCTTATGCCGGCGACATTAATCCTCATGGACGGCCTGGCCTCGGCCACAAACTGAACCAAACGCTCCCTCTGGAGCTGAAATGCGGCGATAGCCTTGCGCCATGATGGAATGGGTAACTGGTTTGTGTCTGGAATTTTTGCTCCTAGATTAGGTTCCAACGATGCTGTTTCCACATTGCACAAGTTTCCTGTCACTTCCATAGGGTTGTTTGAATTATTGCGCGGTCTCGCGCTTTCTCCGCCAAAGGCTTTCCCTAGTAGCCGAGTGCGGTTATGGAGTCATAACGCTCCCGTGTGCGTAACCCTCTTGGGCACAATTTTGGGCTTAATTTTGGGCACATTGGCCTACGCACGTCGCAGGCGTCCCCTGTTTGTTTTGTTTGAGGTCTCAGTGCCTCCTGCTTTACCTGAGCAGATTTCCTGGTAGCCTCCAGGCTTAACAATAGGCTGGCCCTCGGAGTGCGCACACGCTCCTTGTATTTTACTAAGACTCCAACGCCCTTTGGGCTGGTATAATGACTACAGCTTTGCTGAGGAGCTGATACATTATTCATTTCTCTGTTTTAGTGTGCACAGGGTTGGCTCCCCCTTGACTCCTCCGTTGAGCTGTGCTTTGCACTACCATATATATTGTATACGGATGTCCCTTGGGGATGATGTTGGAATACATATATATATATATTTATATATTGGAGGATGACAACTATCGATAGGAGCGCAAGAGCCTCCTGAACTAATTATGTTGACATCCAGGTTCTTCCAGTTCCTGTGTGATCAACAGGGCCTCGTGTATGACGTTACCTAACTCAGGGTGACAGGGCTTGATTGACGCCCATTTCGTTCTGCTACCACAATTCTTTAAGCATGAGTTTGTTTTTTGTCTATTTACTTATTATTTTTTCCATCGTTTTCCCGCAGCTTCTGGCCTATAGCGTTCAGGAGAGAGTCTGGTTATCTCCTTCCCTACGTTGGCAGTTGTTCCGATGGCGGTTCTAAGGGTTGATGCGAGGTATAGGTTATCCAAGCCCTCAGCTCCCTAGTACCCTCCGAATACCGTGTTGTTTTACCTCTCAAGTGAATGGATACATATATGTATGATTGGTCTATCTTAACAGGCCTTGGCCTCCCACTCCCGGACATCAGCTTGATGTGCTGAAATAGCCCGGTCATAACCTTCAGGCAATGGGGCTCTTAGTTTAGGTTACTGGTTTATCTCAATCCTACGCGACTCAGTGGTCGTACGACCCATTCTACAATGCTAGGATGACTTTCCGATGGTCTCGGTGCGCGAGTTTCCCTTCGTGGGTGTGCCACGGTAGTGGTGAGTTGGGCACCGTCATTCGAACAGTTTTTTCCGATCCTTCAGTTCGTCTGGCTCTTTATCGTGCACGCCTCTGGAGGCTTACTGTTCAGCATGCGCAATATCTTGACTGCGGAAACGATCAGCGGATATGGGCATATAGGTCATCTTCTTAGTGGACTGCTTCCAGGACTCAGGCCATTCTGCCGAACCTTTCATATTTGGGTTGTTGCGGTATACCTCCTTAGCCTACATGACAGTAAAGGATTGTTCCACCCGGTTTTCCTGGTATTTCCGGCGACTGGTCGCAACTTTAGTGCAGGGTGGATTCCTATTTTGAAATCCCAATGCCCCTTGGGTCGGCGGAGGCCGGCCCGGTTTCCTGCTTTACCTTACAATTTTCCCTTTTTCTCATGAAGTAGCACTTATGTAGATCACGGCTGATGCCTTTATGGCTCTCCAGGGAGGTTCGGTCCGCAGATTCATCGTTGCCGTTTAGTAAGCACGGGTCTGGGTTTGAAAAATGGCGATGTGGTAAGTACAGTTTTCCCTAGGTGGTACCGACTTTGCTTTATTTACGATCAGGTTTCTGGTATCTGCATTACTTTCTGGTATCTACATTACTTTCCTGGATTTTTTCGAACGCGCTGAGGGCGTTCTTTTCGTGTTTCTGGGTCCTTCCATTCCCGACAGACGTTTCGGCGTTAGAGGGTCACTTTGTTGATATGTAGGCCATTGGGCGGCTGTGTGAGGACTGATTTCTTTACTTGGGAATTATTTACCAATAATGTACGAGGACTTCGGTAACGTTCACCTTATAGCGTCCTTTTGACAGTTTTCTGTGGCTCATTCTAGGTACAGGGCAGGTTGCTGAACTTGAGTCGAATTTTTTCTTTCGAATTCTTTTTGGTGGCGTAAATATTCCAAACCGGATTAATTCTCGTGATTTCCTTTTATTACTAGGCATATAATAGTATTTCGACTGGACATTGAATATTGTCAGGCTGTGTTACGAGCCATTTCACCTTCGGGTGTTACTATGGCGAAGCAAGCCCGCGTTTTACAGGTACAGTATGTAATCTAGGAAGTTACTCTGTCAGCAAGGTCTGAACTGCATGTGGTCAGGGCCTGTTCACATGAAGTCAAGATAATGCACTTTATGGGTGTTTCTTCACATGCCTCATGGCTTACAACGATGATTCTCGGATTTAATATCTGAGGTTTTCGCTTATATGTTCGTACGATAGTTGATGATTATTGACATGTTATATGTGAGAACGAGGCTATTGCAGCCGATGGTTGAGGGCCTTGTGCCAAAAAAGGGTGTTAGAACCTATTGTGAGACGCAGTTTGCTCAAGTACAATACTTATCATTCTTGTTTGCTACTTCACATTGTTGTGCAAGTTTTAATTCTTCTGATGGGGTTTTTCAGACTCTATTTAAGCTGTATAGTATGTACCGGTGGGAGATTTAAGACTGTAATTGTGTTGATAAGCGTTAAACTAACATAATCCGAAGCCTCCGGTCCTGTAATAGAATCAAAAATTAGCTAGCATTCGCGCCAAGAATTTTCAATTCTATTAAGGACACGGAGGCGAGGATTATCCCACCCGGTTTATTACAGTATTGGTAATAATTACCCACCCGCATGTACTTGATATTCTGTATCAGCAGAAGTTACGGGTTTTTCCTGTCTCATTCCTTTCGGCTTTCGAGTAAAGAAGAAGGAACAGGTGTTCTTCTGGCTTAGAAGACGTGATCTTTCCAGTTGACGATGGTTCTCCATGTTGAAGGATGTTTATTGAGACTCATATTCCGTGAAAAGGACTGGATTTATTAATGTTGGTTCTCCATGTTGAAGGATGTTTATTGAGACTCATATTCCGTGAAAAGGACTGGATTTATTAATGTTGGTTCTCCATGTTGAAGGATGTTTATTGAGACTCATATTCCGTGAAATGGACTGGATTTATTAATGTGTGGACTGTATATGTTCGAGCAAAGAAAGAGGAGGTGACACAGGATACAGCAGCTCTTATGGGGCTATACAGGATGTGATGTATGTACAAGCATCATGGGAAATGTAGTTTTATTTGCATACAAAACGTTTTTCATTGGCTGCTGTGAGTGGCAAATATAAGAAAGAGAAGCATAATCCTCGCCTCCGTGTCCTTAATAGAATTGAAAATTCTTGGCGCGAATGCTAGCTAATTTTTGATTCACGCCTCCTGCAACTAGCGCCACACTCCGCCCGCACGTGTGAACAGGCCAGGGTCTGTGTGCCTGTCACTGGTACTCCTCCCAGGGGCGGTGCTGGCGCTCCACAGTCTCCATGGGCCCCCACGTATGAAGGAACGTGCGCCCTCGCGCGTGGACTTCCACCCAGCGCAAGCGCTTTACAGTCCTTGGCATGATCGTGCTATGCACAAGGCTCGGGCCCAGCACACCAAAGCAGAAACCCCAAGTTTCTTCTAAGAGCCAAAAAAGGCAGTGTTTTCAAAGCCCAAAAGCATCTTAGCGTGGGGAGCTGTACACAATCACATTTCACCCAGTCTCGCCCATTGTGTCAGAGCATAGAAGCATCTGCACTTAAGGGCACATACACATTTCTGAAGCAAGTAAAGTACACATTTCATCGAATATGTGTTGCGGGTTATTATTCGCCGGGTACATCGCTGCCTTTGCAGGGAGCCCTCGGCCTTGCATCTCACAAGCACCATCCACGCGCCCCATTCCAGTATTTAATAAATGATATGCGCGCATAGTGCGCGCTGCAGGTACTTCTCAAGACGTAGACACGTAGTCCTTATCAAACAGTACAATATCAGCGCCTGGAACTGTTTTGCGGTATACTCATTTTATTTTCTTCGACAGATGAAAGGCAGAGTCTGTCAGCTCCTTTTGCGCGGCATTCTGCAGCAGGCACGCGAATAATGTTGTGACGCGGGGGACCCCGACGAGGGCCCCCCTGGTATGCCTAGTAATGTGTCTACCTTTTCTTCCCCGCATACAGAGGCGTGGAACACCCCCGACGTCGTACGGAGACGACCTGAAGCAGTGCACCTACGGGACTACACCTTTAAGGGGGCGGAGACGGAGTGGCGCCACACCCTCCCGGACGACGTAAAGCCCATCCCGGAGTCCAGCCAGGTGTGCGAGACACCCGGAGGCGGAGTTGGAGGTTGGTGGAGCGAGTGGAGAGACAGCGGAGCGGAGTGGACGGAGGAGGAAGACGACGAGCGGAGGACGGAGGAAGATCGGAGGTCGGAGGACGAGGAGGACGGAGAGAGTAGGACGGAGGTGGAGGAGGAACAACAAGATCATCCCAGGCACGACGGGGACAGCGGAGAGAGACCAGGAAGGTGGAGCCGGACGGAACCTGAGACGAGGCAGAGCTACAGGACGACTCCAACAAGGAAGGCGGCGGCGGGACCAGACAACGAACCTGAGGTGGATTACCGCGGGAAGCCAGGGGGCTCTGCGGGACGCGCATCGCCCAGCCACACTAAGACGGAAGTGTGGCTCACCCAGGTACGGTCCGATAACACAGCGTGGGGTGGTGGTAGACGAGGGAAGCCCTCATAAAAAGAAAACACCCCTGCACACCCTTGATGGTTTCACAAGGGTTCACATCCCACAGTCAGGGTTGAAGGTTGCACGTGTGATTCCCCTCACTCCCTTCCCTGAGAGACGTTTTACCCAGCACCTTTACTGAGACGGACATTTCTCTTTCCTTTTTCTCTGGGGTACCGGCGCAAAGAGACCAGCGAGACGGCGGGGAAAAGGCCTACGACACCCAGGAGACCTTGGGACAGGAGAGCAACAGGAGGACGATCCAGGACGGAGGAGGCGGACCCACCACTACCATTCTATAGAGTGCCTGTTCGCAAACGTCGTTTGTACAAAGCAATAAAACCTGCATTACCCAGAGAGCCCGTGTGTGCGAATCTTTTCGAGAACCCCGCAGTACAGACTCAACCCTGGTCCGAAGTCTCACAAGTGGTGGAGAATGCGGGCAGCACAACAGTGAGCAACATCGAGGACACAACGATGGATGCGATCCTGCAAGCCCTCGTGAAGGGCCAAGAACAACTGGCATGGGCAGTGGAGCAACAACTCGCCGCAGCCCAATTGGACCGGGATACCTTCCGAAGTTCCGTGGTACAACAACTGGAAGGAATGAGGGTTACGGGAGATCCCGCCACTGTCACCGTCCGTGAGACCAGGGCTCCTCCTACACCCGCGGGCATTTCCTTACAAAAATATGTCACGGGGGAGGACCCAGACGCTTTCCTAACAAATTTTGAAAGGGTGGCCCTAGCTTGTGGGTGGCCTGTGGACAAGTGGCCGTTTTTCTTGGCACCATTGTTGAGTGGAGAGGCACAGGCAGCCTATCAGGTAGCGAACAACAATGGTACTACCCCTTATGCCCAAATCAAGACTGTGATTCTGGATCACCTCGGCTTAGATTCAGAAGCCTATAGGGTTCGGTTCCGCAAGGAGAGGGGACAAGCCGGAGACAACCCCAAAACCTTGTTCTTTAGACTAAAAACCGCAGCGGACAAGTGGCTTACACCAACCACGAGCTCCAAAGACCAAATCGTGGACAAAATATACCCCGAACAGTATTTGGAAGCCCTTCCCTATGGGACACAGCGTTGGCTACGCCAACATTCTAACCTGAACAGGGCTCAGGCCATGGAGATGGCCACCACCTACGCCCGGGCCCAACCCCGTCTTCACAATGCGGAACCGGAGAAGCCAAGCAAGGGGCCGACAAGACCCGAGCGACGAGTGAGGGCTCAACCAGGACCCCTCCCTCCTCTTCCCCGACCATCGGCTGTCGAACACCCCCCTTTTCGGGGCCCACAGTGTTTCGATTGTGGACAGTGGGGCCACATAGCCCGTATGTGCCCCCAGAAAAGAACGCACGAAGAGCCAATGGACGTTAATTATCTTCCAAAGGCGGTGTTGTATTCGGCTGAACTAGGAGGCTCCTTCCATGTGAGTGTTACTGTTAATGGGGTGGTGGTCAGGGCCCTCCTTGATTCCGGCTGTAAGCAATCTGTCATCCAAGGGATTTATGTGACACCAACACAGTTAGTACCGGAGAACAGTGTGTATATTAAATGCGTACACGGGGATGTGAAAGAGTACCCAGTGGCTAACATTCCCCTAGGTCTAGAGGGGATGGAAAAGATGGTAGTGAAAGTGGGAGTAATGGATACCCTACCCGAACCTTTGATCCTGGGCACCGATAATCCGAACTTCCTGAACCTCTTCAAAGGCCAGTTATGCCGAGACAGTGAACAGGGAGAAACAGTAAACAACTTGTTATCCACAGGCCCATGGGAAGGAGATAGGTCCTTCCGATTCGCCCAGGCCAATGACGAGACGCTCATCAATGCTTGGGAACAGGCACATGTCGGTTTAACCAATCTTAATCCCTCCTACCCCAGTTTTGTGATAAAGGATGATCTTTTGTATAGACTAGCCTCTAAGGATGAGCCGATGCAACTGTTGGTACCAGCCTGTTTCCGCGACCAAATAATGTACTATGCACATACCCACCTACTGGCGGGACACATTGGGAGTGAGAAAACGACCCAGAATGTCCTCAGGAACTTCTACTGGCCCGGTATCTATAGCGATATAAAAAAACATTGTCAAACCTGTGACCTTTGTCAACGGAAAAATGCCCAACGTCCTGCGGCAGTACCCTTACAACCTCTGCCAGTCATCGGGACCCCTTTCGAGAGAGTGGGGATGGACCTGATAGGCCCCTTAACCACCACAAAAAAAGGTTTTAGATACGCTCTCGTTATTGTGGACTACGCCACTAGATTTCCTGAGGCGTTTCCTTTAAAATCACCCACCTCCAGGAACATTGCCGACAAATTTCTTGAGTTGTTTTCTCGAGTGGGGTTCCCTAAAGAGATCCTCACGGACCAGGGGACCCCATTCATGTCCAAAGTTATGCAGGAGGTTTGCCAAATGTTGGGTTTACACCAGATTAAGACGTCTGTGTACCACCCTCAAACGGATGAGTTAGTTGAACGATACAACAGGACATTAAAAACGGTCCTGAAAAAAATGGTGGAGGTAAACCACTCCGACTGGGACTCATTGTTGCCATTAGCCCTGTATGTGATAAGAGGCCAGCGACAAAGTAGCCTTGGGTGTTCATCTTTCGAGATGCTCTATGGGAGACAACCCAGGAGCTTGCTGGATATGACAAAAGATATGTGGGAAAGGGAACAAGGCGGAGAAACCAGAACTCTTCTCGAATACAGCTCGAATTTGAGGAACAAATTAGGAAAGATCAGGGAACTCGCTTTTACACACTTGGAGGACAGCCAGAAACATCAGCAGACCCACTATAATAGGGGAAAAAAGTGGAGGTCGCTAAAAATCGGTGACTGGGCCCTGGTATTACTGCCTTCAATGGCCAAAAAGTTCAGTAACGAGTGGCAGGGCCCCTATGAGGTCATCGAGACGATAGGCAAAACGACCTATCGGCTCCGTCTCACCACCAGAAAGACCCAGATTTTTCACATAAATCTGTTAAAGAAATGGCTTGGAACGCCTCCGGTGGCAGCAAATCTGGTAATTAATCCCATAAAAACCCCCTCCACCACGATGGATGACTTGGTTATCAGTGAGGAATTATATGAAGGAGAGCAGGAGGGGCTCCGTCAGGTTCTGAGGAAATACGCCCACATCTTCTCCGACCTTCCAGGTAAAACCACCTTGGCAGAGCACAGAATTGAGACGCCTCCTGGTACCGTGGTCAAGCAACGACCGTATAGGATTCCAGAGGCTAAACGGGACGCCATAGCGAAAGAGGTGGCAGAAATGCTCAGGTTAGGGGTAATACGGCCTTCCAGGAGTGAGTGGTCGTCACCTATAGTTATGGTGCCTAAACCCGATGGCAGCAGCCGTTTCTGTATGGACTTCCGGGCATTAAACGAAGTATCAGCTTTTGATTCATACCCCATACCCCGGATCGATGAACTCATCGAGAAACTCGGGGAGGCCAAATATATTAGTACCCTGGACCTGACAAAGGGGTATTGGCAGGTGCCCCTGCGCGAAGAAGACAGGAGAAAAACAGCCTTTGCCACTTCTGAGGGGCTGTTCGAATTTACGGTTCTGCCCTTCGGTCTATACGGGGCTCCCGCCACGTTCCAGAGACTTATGAATACGGTACTACAGGGGCATCATCAATATTGCTCCGCATATCTTGATGACATTATCATTTTCAGTCCCTCCTGGGAGACTCACTTGCACCATCTGGATGCCGTGTTCAATTTACTCGCATCTGCGGGTCTCCATGTCAACTCCAAGAAGTCCAGGATCGGGTACCATAAAGTCAAATATTTGGGGTACCTTCTGGGTCATGGCATCATTGAACCTCAGGTGGAAAAAGTGCGGGCTATCGCGGAAACCCCGTTTCCGAAAACTCTAAAAGACATGCGTGCCTTTTTTGGCCTGGTCGGGTATTACCGACGTTTTATACCCTCCTTTTCGGAGGTCGCGACACCCCTGACCGATACCCTCAGGAAAACGAAGACCCGCCCAGACTTCCACAACCCGACGCCGGCCATGTGGACAGCCTTTCAGACTCTTAAAAAGGCCATCACCACTAGGCCGGTTCTTACGTCACCCGATTTCAACAAGCCCTTTGTGTTGCACACGGATGCTTCTGACTTTGGTATCGGGGCGGTGTTGTCCCAAGACACCGGGGAGGGGGGCCTCCGGCCCGTTCTTTACATCAGCCGGAAGCTGTTTCCTCGAGAGGTTAGGTACCCGACCATTGAGAAGGAGTGCCTGGCCATCAGGTGGGCGGTGGACAAGCTACGCTACTACCTTGAAGGGCGGTCTTTCCTGCTGTACACAGACCATGCCCCTCTCATATGGATGGCGAGGAACGTTTCGAACAACCCTCGCGTCATGTGGTGGTTCCTGGCCTTACAACCCTTTCGGTTTCAGGTCCGACACCAGAAGGGTGCCGAGAACGTCCATGCGGACTTTCTTACTCGGTATCCTCTCCCCGATCGGGAGATTCCTAGGGGGGGGATGTGTGACGCGGGGGACCCCGACGAGGGCCCCCCTGGTATGCCTAGTAATGTGTCTACCTTTTCTTCCCAGCATACAGAGGCGTGGAACACCCCCGACGTCGTACGGAGACGACCTGAAGCAGTGCACCTACGGGACTACACCTTTAAGGGGGCGGAGACAGAGTGGCGCCACACCCTCCCGGACGACGTAAAGCCCATCCCGGAGTCCAGCCAGGTGTGCGAGACACCCGGAGGCGGAGTTGGAGGTTGGTGGAGCGAGTGGAGAGACAGCGGAGCGGAGTGGACGGAGGAGGAAGACGACGAGCGGAGGACGGAGGAAGATCGGAGGTCGGAGGACGAGGAGGACGGAGAGAGTAGGATGGAGGTGGAGGAGGAACAACAAGATCATCCCAGGCACGGCGGGGACAGCGGAGAGAGACCAGGAAGGTGGAGCCGGACGGAACCTGAGACGAGGCAGAGCTACAGGACGACTCCAACAAGGAAGGCGGCGGCGGGACCAGACAACGAACCTGAGGTGGATTACCGCGGGAAGCCAGGGGGCTCTGCGGGACGCGCATCGCCCAGCCACACTAACACGGAAGTGTGGCTCACCCAGGTACGGTCCGATAACACAGCGTGGGGTGGTGATAGACGAGGGAAGCCCTCATAAAAAGAAAACACCCCTGCACACCCTTGATGGTTTCACAAGGGTTCACATCCCACAGTCAGGGTTGAAGGTTGCACGTGTGATTCCCCTCACTCCCTTCCCTGAGAGACGTTTTACCCAGCACCTTTACTGAGACGGACATTTCTCTTTCCTTTTTCTCTGGGGTACCGGCGCAAAGAGACCAGCGAGACGGCGGGGAAAAGGCCTACGACACCCAGGAGACCTTGGGACAGGAGAGCAACAGGAGGACGATCCAGGACGGAGGAGGCGGACCCACCACTACCATTCTATAGAGTGCCTGTTCGCAAACGTCGTTTGTACAAAGCAATAAAACCTGCATTACCCAGAGAGCCCGTGTGTGCGAATCTTTTCGAGAACCCCGCAGTACAGACTCAACCCTGGTCCGAAGTCTCACAAATGTAAATATATAATGCTAAATGAAAGTGCATGCATAATTTGTAACTATGCACTGTATTTTCCATTCTCCAACACTGACTTCATAACGGGTAAAGGGGAGAGCGGACGCAGTTCACACGCAGATATTTCTGCTCCGGGCCCATGAACCGGCCTAGGTATTCTGTCAACTATCTAAAATGTATATTTTGAACCGGAGATCCGCTAGGACATGACACAGCGACTGCCCAAAATGCTCAACATGCCAGACTGGGTGTCAGTGCAGGTACAATTTAGCACCTACACTGTAGTTTCATTTGGGGTCTGGGTAAAAACGAGTTTTTAAAAGTTGTGGGGACCTGTTAAAAGGCGTTTCAGGTTTGACATCAGCCATGAGTCTGCATTCGTTAAGTCTGGTCTCGCAGTGCACAGTGTCGAGTGCACAGAGGAGCCGGTGTGTGCACAGAACGTGTTGGCCGATGCTTTATTACAAGGAAGCGTACAGCCCAGCAAGTCTTTATTAACCACCACTTTTCCAGATGCTCGAATAATAATAAAAACAAATCTTTCTCAGACACTTTTTTCTTTTCACACCACAAGCACAACCAATTAACCCATTCATTATCGGGGAAGTACACGTTTGCCGTATGCGATCGCTTTGTGTTTTGTGTGTCTGGCGAGGCTTTCATCTCAGGGATTCCCTTTATGGCTAAAGAAATCCGTTCAGCACCCTCCTCCCCCTCGCTAATTTACTGATCCCACTACAAGGGAACGGTTACCCCCACTCCTCCGACCTCGCCTCCCGCGCCAAACAGCCTCACACCCAGTGAAGATAGGCGCATGGGAAAATCACGTTTTAATCACTTATGTTCAGGGTGACAGTATTTGTTCTCTTCAGAGCTGTGTCTTTCATGTTTCCTAGAGCAACCGTCGGACCGCCAACCACTAAAACAGGCCAACTAACACATTGCTACCGAAATAACAGCTCAGCGCACGCCCACTTCCCTAGATCGCACCTTATGTACAGTGGGCTTCCATTTTATTATATTTTTCGAACTATCAGACATTTTCCTTTTTAACAATTCATCAACGCTTCCCAAAGTCTCACAACAGCTTTGTTTATTGGTTTTTTGTGTGGCATGTTTTCAATGGACAGCACCTTTCTGTGTTTCTATTATTTGTTGAATGCATTCAATATTCCGATGTCATGTCGATCCCAAACACCCGATTTCTGCCGATCTGAATCCCCCACTGCCCCTCAGGTTTACTGTATATTTTAGACCGCAGGAGCAGGCCACTGTTTTTAATTGTTGCAGGTGGACATAAAACGCATTCCTGCAGTGTTAAGCCGCCTCTGTCCCCACAGCTACAAGGGTCAGTACATTTCTATTACCAGGGATGTATCTGCGCGAACAGACATCACTATGGTGTCTGCCGCTCTTGCCAGGTGCAAGAAATCAAGCAATTCTCTCTGATTGCCACTTGGAATCTCGTAGTAGAATGTATTTTATCTGCAGCTTCCACTGGTGATTCCGGACTTGTGGTCCCGTTTGTACCTCTCTGCTGTCCCCTCCGTTCACGTTCCCGTGACCGCAGCATCGCTTCGAAGCTTCCGCCTGGGAGTTCAAGCGCTGTAAAGAATGTACTTAAAAAGAATACATTCCAGAATCTTGAGATCACGGCTGCAAACAACGATATCCACTGGCAGGTGTTCAGTTCTCTACTTCCCTGAAAAACATTTCACATGAACGGCAAATGTGTTTAGTACCCCTGGTAGACACCGACATCCCGCTGATGTCTGCGACAAATACATGAATCAATGGGTGGGGAGGTGAATGCATTCATTGAATGAAATGCAACCGGCAAAGTCGTGGGCATAATAATTCCCTACACAACTCGCTGGAGAAAAGCAAAAATACCAGTCTTTCACCTTGAAATAATTAACGTTACTGCTGGAAGCTGTCTTTTTACACATAAGCAACAGAGAGCAGAAGTTATATGTGAAAGGGAAGAAAAAACAAGTCAGGTCCCGGGCCGGCAGCCAATCACAGCGCGGCCCGGGAAATGACGTCACGGAGGTGTCCCGGGCCGGCAGCCAATCACAGCGCGGCCCGGGACACGCGGCAACAAGGGGCGGGGCTTTAAAAAAGCCAGAGAAACGCCCCGAATCGCGTTTTCCCCGAGAAAGTGTGATTGACAGCCTCTGTCTCCCAATGGCTAGCCTCCATTTATGGAGCTAGCCAATGAGAGACAGAGGCGGGTCATCAAGCCGACATAGAACTCAAGAGGTTTTTTAGCGCATGCGCACTATGTTCGCACTTGCAGGCAAAACCTAATAAACTTGAAACTAAACTTGAAACAGTAGGTTTTAGATTGAGACTCTAAATGCTGGGAATAAAATAATGACTACTACCTTACACGTTGCACTATTCCAGAGCACATAAGTTTACCTTATAGCCAATCTGCCGGAAAGCTGAAAATTTCCTGTGCAAGGTAATATTAGGGGAGATGGGAGAGCAAAAGTCACCCTAAACACACTTAAGCAGTCATGTGAAAGGAGAAGAGTATGGCTCTCAGATACAGAAGTGTATTGCATTGCACCATCGCTGCAGTACAGGGTTCAACCGAGACCACTAGAAGTGAGTGGCTCATGTTAACAGGGTCACTAGCAATATCCCAGCAAGCAGCTTCTTACACTGGATGTGCCTCACAGAAAAGAAGCAGCCATACAAAGCATAAAGCAATATAACTGGAGCTTGTAAATTGTGATGTTGCTACAGAAGGACTTATGGTAAAATCTATAGCTATTCCAACCACGGAACACGAAGATATTTAGGGAACAAGTGAGGTTCCTAGAGGATTAGCCCCTGGTAATGGAACGAAAACGAATGAGATGGCCATTTTAAGGTTTAGGACCCATATCTCCTCCATCTTAGCAAAAGTAAAAATACCAAAACCACTGTCCTAGGTATCAGAAGAACTTTTTCATGTGATTTGTAGCCGAAGAAATTCAGAAACATTCTGGGACAAAGAACTCTCTGTTCTAGAGCTGTTGGCAAATTTCTTGTGAAGAGAACCAAAGTTTCGTTTGCTGGTGATAATCCTGATGCATGATGGGGAAACAGCTGGAAAAAGTGCACCGGCCTGACTTTACTGTGGCATAAGGGATGCTAGCTATGGTGTACAAGTCAATTGGGGTCACTGGGATTCAGACTGAACAAGACCAGGCTGAAGAAAATGGAAAACTGCAGAATAGGGAAAAATGTACTAAATCCTCCTGCAAAGAAAGTGCGGTGTAATTAAGGTATATGCCAGATGAAATGTTCCCAAGAGGTCCTAAAGATTGTTAGATTACAAATGATACAAGTGGGTTTTTTTTGCTGAAAAAACCTGAAGGTGAATCAAGGTGTGAAAAATACAAACTGAGATACAGCTTTATCAATGCACATACTCAAGACGATTTAAGGTAAGCACCACTCGTCTGTGGATGTTTAAAGAATAGCGTGAGTGTGCTTTCTTCCTTTTACGAGCTTTTAATGCTCAATAAACTTTAATGAATTGTTTAATAAAAATGTTTTACTCCGCTTTTTTCATATTTAGATAAGCTCCTGAAACGACTACTAAGAATCCAGAACGCCTCGGCACGACTGATCCTCGACGTCCCCCGATGCAGCCACATCACACCCCACCTGTGAGGCCTGCACTGGCTCCCCGTCAACAAGAGGATCACCTTCAAGCTCCTCATCCACGCACACAAAGCACTACACAACACTGGACCTACATACCTCAACAACCGTCTCAGCTTTCACACCCCCACCCGAAGCCTCCACTCAGCCAACCTTGCCCTCGCCACAGTCCCCCGTATCAGGAAAACCACCGCCGCCGGCAGATCCTTCTCCTACCTCTCTGCCAAGACCTGGAACGCTCTCCCTACCGGCCTGCGACAGAATCAGGACCTGCTGGCCTTCAGAAGACTTCTCAAGACCTGGCTCTTCGATCAGTAGCGCCCCCCCCCCCCCCCCCAGTGCCTTGAGACCCTCACGGGTATGTAGCGCGCTTCAGAAGTGCTGTGATTGATTGATTGATTTAGATATGAGATTTTGAAACATTACGTGACAAAGTAAATTGTGCCCTTTCCTTTCATTACAGTCACTGAAGTGACCATATAATTTACACCTGCAGAGTGGTTACCACATACTCATGCTCATCAATTAAAATGAAAGCCTGCGCCATTTCTTATCATTTGTCGAACAAGACACTTTAGAATGCTGTGTTTTGGCACTGACAGCTATAACTAGGCTGCTCTGCAATTACATACACTAGATTATATTGCAATTAACAGGAGCGTGTTCCTCCTGTGGTAAGAATGTGTTCATTTTTAAAAGGGAGGATAGTTGCTTAAGAAAAGGTTAAGGTTGAACTACATCATTCACCTTAAATTGATCCAGTCTTGATATATTCGTTTATTTACTTCTGGGAACTTTCCAAGTGACAGACAGGTCTGTGGTAAACCGGCAACTGGAAAGCAGACGTTGTAAAAACATGTTTATTAAGGTTTACAATAAACCATAACATACAATTTAATTTGCACAACACATTAAAAATCAGTATAAACAAATTAACAGACTTACAAACCAATTAGCAATCAGGGTTCATATACAATTGGATGAGATTCGTTTGATTACTATTTTTAAACATCTACATAAGGAACTGTCAGGGAATTCAGCCTCGGGGCTTTGTAAAAAGAATACTCCAGTAGTACTACTGCCTGCACCCATAAATACTTTTGCGTACCGCCCCCAAGTGTTTGATCATGGTTAAATCAGCATATATAGCTGATGGCCAATGGTGTCTGAAAAACAGATTGTATGCTTACAAAAGAAGCTATAAGTTAGTTTCAATTTACCGTGTATTCACCATTTTTTTATGGCACATTTAAATACACTGTGGAGCAGCATTAAGAATTAGTAGTCATTATTTCACAATAATAAAATAGCTACAATAAAGACCATCTTGCAGGCTCAGTAGTTCATACCTAATTCCGCTTGCAATGTTGTCCATGCCAGGCTAGGACGGATCCGAAGAGATTAGGCCAAGTTGGATAGCAGGATTATTTAAAGCCTGATGGCTTCAAGCGGAGTGCTTTATCTCAACCAAGCAGTCGAAGCAAAAGAGGGACCTTTCATTAGTTCTTCACGTGTGTTAATTAAAAACGACAACTTTTGACAAATTCATGACTTAATATTGGTGAGACTCTGGCAATGTAAGATCTTATTAATGGTCTTACTAGCCCCTGCCAATTGTGTTATTAAACCGCAATAATCGATTATACAAGGTAAAGTCGGCATGAAAAAGAAGCCCCTCAGAGTTATTTTTGACACAAAAATCTCCCAAACTGCAAAACTAAGTGAATTGTAGCAATGGGCATTAGAACTAGTCTCGCAATAGATGCTGAATAAAAATATATGACACTAAATCAGGTGTCTCCAATAAGAAGATTGCAAGATATCAGTAGTACCTAGACACCTTCAGAGCAGCTCACTGCCTTGATGTCATTATTAAACTGGCGCAGGGTCACATCTTTTTAAAGTTAAAGGAAGGCTGTGTTTATTTTACATTATAATCATCAGGCTGCAGATAGCAGGGCGTGATAATGAGCAGTGCTCAGATTATGACCCTGGCTAGGGCACAGAGGTGATGGACTATATACTGAGGTATTTTACTCTTAAAGAAAAGTCCTTGTCAACTCAACCACAGCCAGTTGCCCGCGAACTGTAACTTATTTTTTAGATTAATAATTGGGATACAAATTGTGTTGGATGTACATCATGGGGTTCACTTTTGTTTAACTGCTATTATAATTGATCATTTTAATAAATATGTATAACATTTAAAATCACACACAAAGAAATCAAGCAAAAACGTATTTATCGTGGTGTCTGTAAGAAAGTGATGTTGTCAATAATACATTTAGATTGAACTTTCAACATTAGTGCATATTGATGCCACTTCCTATTTGGGCTGCTGTGTAGGTGGACCTAAAGCACAACGGGTTAACTCTGTTCCTTGGGATTCTTCTTATGCAAAAGTGTCTTTCCACTATTTAGGATGGGTCTTGTATCTTTCTACTGGTTTTGTAGGTTATGCAACATCACCAGGAGACACTTCTCACTAAAGTCAACAGGCGCTTCCAATCAGGCCAATGTCATGAACGCGATTCACAATAACAGGTGCTTTGAACGCCCTCTCCTCCTTTTAGAAAAAGTTTGAATTTTCGAAGAGTGATGTTCTTTATGCCTACCCTCGAATTGCGTTTATTTGTACGTGTGCAAGTTGTTTCAGTCCCCAGTTTAGCAGATGGCAGTTTGATAGCATCAACGCTAAAATAATAGCAGGGAAACTGTAAATCACCTCAGCGACTTTGTTCTACTTCCTATTACTGCCACACCTTGGATTATCCAGATGCTATCCACCCGGCACCTCCGGGCATCCCACCCTGGGATCTGGGACCTCTCGTTCGTGTAAAATGTATATACCTGCTTTTACTTCTAAAAAGAGAGAGGGACCCTTTAACACCCAAAGGACTAGGGTTCAAACAGAAATTCTAAAATGAGCGTCCTCTGGGGATTTCAGAAAATCTTACCACAGTTTTTTCATCACAAATGCAATCACCACTCACCCAAAGAAAATATCTTTCTTCATTCAATCTGAGCAATCACTATCCCATACGCTAGATCTGAGAGTTGGCACAAAAACTTACAGTAAATATATCAATATATTGATTTTATTGAAACAATGCTACAAAATTAAAAACGTTTCATCAAGGAAAACGAAATACCTAACACTATAGTTACACAGATAATACGTTAAAAACACTCAGAGAGATACAACAAGACATTACATTTTTGTCATTAGTTTCCACAACCCCTACCAAAGACTGTACACAAACCCCACAATCTGTCAAAATTCATTAGTATTTGGGGTAGGTTTGAGAACGTTGGGTTTGTGGTGTGCAGGCTTTGACGCGCTTCGAAGGTATAATTGTGTTTGAACCTTCTTTATCAAGACTACACTTGGTTATGCTCTCGGTCATAAAACATATATATATGTTTACAGATCTTGTCTTTTTTAACGTGTATATAGGATATAACATTTTTATGACATAACAATTAATTTTGTATGGAAAGTTTTTAAGTATTTATACTTTTATAACTAAAAATGCCTATTTTGCACAGGATGTAAAGATCTATAATTTGCACAATTCAGCACTTTGCACTTTGCACTTTATATGAGAGACTGTTGTAGACCATAAACATGCATTTATGCAGATATAATCCTGTGTTACAGTATCCATTGTGTAAATGAATTACCAATTTGACTTTTGGGCATTTAAAACAACATTGCAGCCTCACTCTAGAAGATGTATAACAAAAATCGTAATAGTAACTCTTCTATGTTTTTTACTATCACATGGTGTGCACTAGCAATTTAAAAAACCAGGCATGTAGGGTAATCTGTGACTGTGAACAAGGGCAACTGCCCGAAACGCGTCAGTCTCGTATGCTGCCTCTGCCTTAAGAAAATAAAAAGAACTTGCCTTTACTTTTGGGACTCGTGTCGTTTTCTGGGTCTGGGGCTCCAGATTCCAGTCTTCGTGCTTTGCCTGCATCTAAACTGCGGAGGGTGGTTGCCTCCGCCTCGAGTCCACTTCCCAGTAGCTGTCCGACGGTCTCAACCAGCTGTTCGTTTCCAGAGAAGTGGAATTTTCCGACGGACCCTGCCTGCGGAAATCAAACACACCCTGCCTGGTAACGTGACTCACTGAAACGCGCTGCACGCGGAGAAGTTTTCGCCATCGAGGAAGCGAGCGAGAACGCGGAGCACAACGCGGCGCTTTGGTGAGCAAATGCAGAGTGGAGTGTTTGTTTTATAACGCATTAACAGGCGGTGGGAAGGACTTCAGGCATACGCGAGGGTACTTCAGGCTTAAATCACACTATTTGCCTTCTGTACACCGAGCGCTTAATTCTCTATTTTCACATACATCGTGGCATGATGGCAGCAACGGGAATGTCGGAAGAGACAATGAGGGGGCGCGAGGCGGCGTCATTAGAGCTTTTTACCAACTTGCCGAAAATCACTCGGAAGGGAGCAACAGCGGAGGCAGGCACCTCTGCATCTGCACAAAGCAGCAGCCCATCGATTGAAATGCAGATAAGGGCCCTTATGAAACGCTTGGAAAAGACTATGAGAAATGAAGTCACAAAGTGGTGGGAGCATAAATCCCTTTCAATGTATATTGCGGAAGGGAGAATCCCAAGGGGTTTAAGAATTTTACTTGCTCCCAGCTACGATAAGCCACACCCGGAAATGTTGAAGGAGTGGGGTCATAGCAATTTGGATGCCTCCCGGAATCTGGTCCAAATCCTCATAAAATATGCGGAAATTGACCGCATGGAACTGCTGAAAGAACTACAAGAAATCAATGGAGAGCTGTCAAAACTAGAACCTCATGACCTCATTGCAACAATGAGAAAAGAAATTCAAGATAAAGTGAACAAACACGAGGAAAAAATAAAAGCGCGCAAAGCGTGGAAATTTGCGCGTGATAAAGATGACTACGAGCACGGGAAGATTTATACTTTCGCTCGTAAATTTGAAAACGCAAAACGCCTTAAAATGAGCCAAAAGTCAGCCCCTGCGAAAACATCAACGAGGGTAGAAGCGATCGCTGATGGCTCACGCACGGCTGTGCAGGCGGATGCACAAACAAATAGCGACTCCAACTCTACAAGCAGTAACAGAAGTAGTATCTATTCGGATGATGAGGCCTTAACAACGGATTATGAAGAAGGAGAACCCCTCATGGTGTTGGACCTAGGTGAGGAGGTGGATTTTTTAGCGAACGCGCGGCTACAAACGCTGCGCCCACGAAATCAGCAAAGCCAACAGAAAAAAGGGCCAGAATTAACCGCCGTCGCAAAGAGCGCCGCAAAAAACACAAGCGTCAACAACAACAACAACAAGAAAAAGCAATGGCGCAAGAACAGAAATTAAATGACAAGACTGTCATAAACCTGTCCTCGACTACCCTCACCGCTGCTGAAAACCAATTATTAAGTCTAGGCCTCACTTTCTGTCCAATAACAGACTTCAATTACACAGCCACCAGAGTGGACGTATTTCGGTTCATCCGCAAATTGAAGCTCCGCAAATTCTTCAATATTAAGGAGGGCCCGAATATCACTGAAACAGTGGACTTAAATCCTACAATACCTGTATTACAAGCCCGTGATATCAGAGGCATGCTTACACTACATCACCTGAGTGATGATAACAATGAACCAAATACCAGCACATCCACGCAAGAGGAACTCAGGGAAGCTAACATCTCCCAAATCGGAGCGGGCTCCAGTCCATTTAAACCAGCATCGACATTCACACCCACCATGCCCAAAGATGCAATAGATGCATTCCATGATGTGGTAACAGCAGATTTGAAAAAACTTTACCATCAGGTAAAACATCGGAGAAGAGCCAAGCGAGAGCATGAAAACCAATATTGGCAACTCATGAATAAGTTAAAACAGGATCACCATAATATAGTCTGTGGTTCAGACAAAGGAGGAAATGTTGTTATATGGCCACAAGAACAGTATATAACAGAAGCCAACAGACAATTATCAGATCTGACTTGTTACATGAAGACTAATTTGAAAGATTATGATCTGGCTAGAGAAAAGTTACGCAAAATGCTCTTCAAATATAGAAGGGAGGGCCTAATCTCTATGCAAGAATTCAAATTTTTACACACCGAGCTACCTATTATGCCCAGATTTTATTTAATCCCCAAGGTGCACAAGGGGATATTCCCAGTTCCAGGACGGCCAATTATCTCGGCTATAGACAGCATTGGTGAACATCTCGCTCAATATGTAGATTATTTTCTACAACCTTTGGTATCCAGTCTGCCCACATATATCAAAGATACGGGACATTTCCTACAACAGATTAAAGACACCACATGGACAGAAAACTCCCTTCTAATAACATTGGACATAGAAGCTCTATATACGAGCATTGAGCACTCCACTGGTCTAAAAGCCCTGGAATATTTTCTAAGTACCAGACCAGCTAACTGCTACAACCACAACAAAATGTTGGTGGACCTGGCTAAGTGGAGTCTCTATCACAACTTTTTTATGTTCGGGAGGGATGTGTATTTGCAACGGAGGGGGGTGGCCATGGGGGCCTGCTTCTCCCCTAGCTATGCGTGTTTGCACGTAGGCTATTGGGAGAAGCAGGTCCTCATGGGGGAACATCAAGCCATCTTTTCTAAATGTGTGGAACAATGGGTCAGATTTATTGACGATGTGTTTTTAATTTGGAAGGGTGATGAAGCCAGTGCGTTGGATTTTATAACTATGTTAAATACTAATGAATACAATCTAAAATTCACGCACCATATCAGTAGAACAGCAGTTAATTTTTTGGATGTAAAAGTTTATCCCAAAAACAACCGGTTGGCAACCACCCTGTACCGTAAAGAAACAGCGGGCAATTCTACATTGCACGCCAGTAGTGCCCATCCGAAACACACCATAGATAATATTCCATATGGTGAGCTACTTAGGATTAAGAGAATCTGTAGTGTGGCAGAAGAAAGGGACAAATGTATAAAAGAATCAATCAGCAGATTTAAGGCCAGGGGATACCAAGACAAAACCCTGAAAACAGCAGTAACAAAAATCCAACAAGTTACCAGGGAATCCCTTCTGTCCCAAAATAAAAAGATTCTGAATAAAAAGGAACACTTTGAAAACTCTGAGATTAGGTTCCTTACAGCTTTCAGCTATCAGGACAGGAAAATAAGATCTATCCTCACAAGAAATTGGCCAATTCTGCAGACAGATGGAGTTCTAGCCGGAGATCTTCCAGCTAATCCAATTATTACGTTTAGGAGGGGACCCTCCTTACGTAATCATGTCTCCAACCCTTTCCCAGAACTTACTACACAACCCACCCGATCAGCACCCAGAAATGGGTTTTTTAAGTGTAATAGCTGTCGGGCATGTAAGTTCGGGATTAACACATGCTCATATTCTACCCCATTCAGTCCAACTCCCCTACTAATCAAGGGGAATTATAACTGTAGGACTGAATATGCGGTATATGTCCTTACATGTACTTGCGGACTGAGATATATTGGAAGTACCCGACCAGCAGTACATGGCAGGATATTACAACACTTACGTGCAATTGTTAATAACGACAATGCTTATCCTGTCGCCAGGCATTTCAGACAAGTACACAATAACAACTTGGAATGCCTGAATTATTTTGTATTAACATCAGTTGCACAACCAAGAAGAGGGGGAGACAGAGACAAACTTCTGCGCCAGATGGAATCTAGAATGATATTAGAGCTAGATACCAAGGTTCCTAATGGACTTAACACCACGGAGGATCTCTATCACTTTCTGTAATTGATTTGTAAATTTCTGCATTTGTCAAACTTCATACTTATTGATGAACCTGGTGTAGTCTCTTGCTTTATGGTTATGTTGGTATAGTTCCATGTCCTTCTTCCTCCTCCCTTCCCTGTGGCCCTTACTCCTTCCCTCGTTGTCGACTCCAGTCTATCTTTTTTCCCTTCCCTTTTTTTTTTATTTTTTGCACTGGGGTTCACTCAAATTGAAATGGATTAGTTTATGTTCCATCTTGAGTTTAACACATAGCACTATGGTGTTATTAGCACATTTAGAATATTTTGACATAGAGATCTACCAGACGGGGTGTTAATCTAGGAGAGTAACAGGGCTGCCATCACTTCTTGATGTCCCTTACAATTCATTTAGGATAAACAGGGTTGCCATCATTTCAAGATGTCCCTGCAGGATTAATAACAGTATTTTTTGGTCTTTAAGGTCCTTGTATTTATATTGCGATTTTGCACAGAGTATATATGTTTACAGATCTTGTCTTTTTTAACGTGTATATAGGATATAACATTTTTATGACATAACAATTAATTTTGTATGGAAAGTTTTTAAGTATTTATACTTTTATAACTAAAAATGCCTATTTTGCACAGGATGTAAAGATCTATAATTTGCACAATTCAGCACTTTGCACTTTGCACTTTATATGAGAGACTGTTGTAGACCATAAACATGCATTTATGCAGATATAATCCTGTGTTACAGTATCCATTGTGTAAATGAATTACCAATTTGACTTTTGGGCATTTAAAACAACATTGCAGCCTCACTCTAGAAGATGTATAACAAAAATCGTAATAGTAACTCTTCTATGTTTTTTACTATCACATGGTGTGCACTAGCAATTTAAAAAACCAGGCATGTAGGGTAATCTGTGACTGTGAACAAGGGCAACAGCCCGAAACGCGTCAGTCTCGTATGCTGCCTCTGCCTTAAGAAAATAAAAAGAACTTGCCTTTACTTTTGGGACTCGTGTCGTTTTCTGGGTCTGGGGCTCCAGATTCCAGTCTTCGTGCTTTGCCTGCATATATATATATATATATATATATATATATATATATATATATATATATATATATATATATATTGCAGGATTGCAAGAATTGCACAATGACTTTTAATTGTATAGCAATAGCATGGAGTCACGGCAACTATGGTAGAAACGTATGACACATGGTAATACACCTCACATGTCTTGATGCGTCGGATTATATCAGAGCATCAAGATGTTAATGGCCTTATGATTTACTGAGTATTATCAGCCGTTTGTGTAATGGATTATTTTACGGTTAAACTTGGGACGGAGAACCTGTCACAAAAACTACTGAATCTTCTATGTCTATGTTAAGGTGTGTACAACCATGACTCATTGGTAACTATGACAACGAATAGCCTATCATTATGTAGGGTCTGTTCTTGATGTGCCATCATGTTAAATGTTATATATGCATATGTCATTCACTGCAGAGTAAGTGAGCAAGGCGGAGGCTTCCGCCGAAACACGTCTGTGCAGCATGTCGGATTAAATTTTTCTTGAGTCAAATTCACGGAGTGAGTGCCTTCCTTCTATCGCATGGGAATCGGATTGGTAAACAATATATAAATATATATGCAAAACAAATCAATATAAACTACAAACATGTTACTGCAGCTTTGACATTTTATTAGATACAACAACAATCACATTATCGAAAACCTCACAGAGTGACCTGCAAATTAATATATGTAATATTATGAACACTTTGGACTTCTCCCAGCGAACTGATAAGACCGGTTGGGGAGACATGGCGGCCGTTAGCTAGAGCGGCCCGCGCGCTCCGATCAGCCTCCCGAGACCCGGCACCCCTGCGCTGCAGATTTCAAGCAATGCCGAGAGATTTGTCACGCGGAGAGCTCTTATGACAGAGCTTGTTTAATTCCGAAGGAAATTGACATCGTTGGACGGCAGGATTCGGTGAATGTGTGGGCCGGCGGTACCTCCCTCTCCTGCCTCCGCCTTTCTCCCGTGTTGGAGATGGGCAGCCGTGGTGTTTAGGAATGCTCGTGCGGCCGCTGCTCGGGGGTTCCACACTGCGGTTTCGATCGGCAGAGGAGATGGGGAAACAACGCCGAGGGACACAGCACTGCAAAGTTCTCCCCTTATTGGAGAAACATCGGCGCCAGAAACAGTCGGTGGGCAGCTGACTCGGAGGAGCCAGAAGATTGGGGAGATTTTTCTTCAACCGAAAGTAAGGTGTTTGATTTGACCAGGGACAGTCTTAAGACAGTCAGCAATAAAAGTAAAGACCTGCAAGTTAGGATTGCAAGGAGTAAGACCAGGAATCAAGGTAAGGGGCTCAGGTTGGAGGAGAGCAAACTACAGTTCCCAGAGTGCACCTTGGGGTTGGCTCCAAAGATAGGTCAGGAGCATAAAATAAGGTTAGCTGAGACCAAGGGAGTGACTCCGAAGGAGGGAAATAAAAACACTAGGCAAAAAAAGACTAAAAACAAAAATCTGAAAACCCCAGGTGGTATAACTCCATCACTGCGCTCTTATTTCAAAGCCCTGCCCCAAGTGTTAGAGATTACGCAGGATATGGCAGCATCTAGGGGAGAAAGCCTGCAGCAGGATAAGCAAGAAAGGCAGGGTATATCTACTGCTATTTCCAGGTCAGTCTCCTCCTCTACCCCGTCCTCTGAAGTGGTAGCCCCCGAGGCGCCCGATGCTCCCTCAGTCCCTATCCCGCCTGACTCGTTAATGGTCATAGAGACTGCCACTGTCAGCAAAACATCTATTCAACAAGACCAAATGCTAGATGAAGGGACACAAAATGCAACAACAGCAGGAAAGGAGACGAAGCGGGATGCAGTAGACCGGGGTCAGGAAGATCTGGGAGTAGGTAATGCACTTGAGGTCCTAGTCAGCTCTATCGCTGCAATGAGGGAGGAGATAAGACGTGATTTTGCAGTTTCTAAAACTAATCAGAATGAAAGAACTGAAATACTGGAAAGCTCAGTAGGTCTTTTGACTACAAATGTAGAGACTGCTAGATCTAAAATACACACCCTCCAAAGAGATGGAGAGAGCATGAGAGAGAGGATCGAAGTGTTGGAAAATTATTCAAGACGTAATAACATTCGACTTCTGAAAAGTCCAGAAGGCAAGGAAGGTGCTGACCTTAAAGGCTTTATAATTCAGCTATTAAAGGACTCCCTTAACATTGACGAAACAGTCGAAGAATTAGACAAGGATATTCAGCGAATACATAGAGACCCGTTTCGCATGAACCTGGCAAGAACTAAACCCAGAAAGGTGTTAATTAATTTCTTGACTTACGCACTTAAAGAAAAGATCCTAAATCTTGCTCTGAAAGCTAGAACGATGAAGGGCCCAGATTTCTCCTTTGAGATACGTTCAGACCTTTCCAAAACCACTCTGGATAGACAGTGGGAGTTGGGGCAGCGCATGGACAAATTTAGGTCATTAGGAGCCACAGTGCAGATGAGGTTCCCAGCATTCCTACGGATCATGTACAACAACAAGATGCACAACATCCGTTCAATACATGATGCTGATGACTTACTAGAAGCCATCCGAGAACATGCCCAGGCCCAGAGTACAAAATAACTTAGGCGTGACTAGTAGTACAGAGGTCCCTATGGGTCCCTATAGGTCCCTATATGTAAGTCATCCCAATTTCCTGCACTAATCTGAATGGAATGATACAATATAAGGGGAAAAATATATATATATAAAACAAATAAATAACACAATTAAATCTAAATTAACAAAAAAAATAATGCTATCTAAAAAAAAAATATATATATATATATATATATATATATATATATATATATATATATATATATAAAAAATAAACAAGTGGGAAGAAAATAAATAAATAAATAAATAAAACTTAAAAGAATGAAGGTAGTGTCCAAAACATATTTTTCGGATACTATTAACGGTTTATTTTGCGTCCATACTGGTCGGCAATAGCAGCTTCTTACCTCAAAACATAGTAGCAGCGGGCGGTCGAAGGGTAAGGCTGTAGGTGGACGTAAATCCGGCCAGACACCAGGCCAGAGTAAGTAAGGGTGGGTTTCCCAGGGGGTAGGGAGGGGGGGGGGGAGAAAGGTTAATATAGCAAAAAATCCTCATCTGTCTGCCCTTTTTATTTTTTCAGCCTGTCCTTTTTTCCGAAATCAGACTTCTAACATGCTAAAATTAAGATGTCACCAAACGGGGTATAAAAGAATGAAGGAGTTAGGGATAATATCTATAGCATGACATTCATTCATTATATGTCCTGGAACGTCAATGGTCTGCGTGTGAGATGTAGACGAGATCGTATTCTACAATATTTGAGAGATTCTCAAGCGCAGATTATAGGCCTCCAGGAAACACATCTTCTTAAAACAGAGGCCACTACTCTACTTAAAAAATAGAGGTGGATCGATAAATTCTGTTCCACAGACCACAACGCTAATATCAGGGGGGTAATATTCATTTTTAAAAAATCCGCAAAAGCGCAAATCCTGGACTGCAAAGAAGACCACACAGGGAGATGGCTATTAGTGAGAGTCTCGCTGGATGGTCAGATCCGTACCTTAGTGGGTTACTACGGTCCCAATTCAGACTATCCTTCGCACGTGGATACTGTCAGGAACCAACTAGTATCAGTCCAGGATCCAGTGATCTGGATGGGGGACTTTAACATCGTCCTTAACCCCGGGCTGGATAAATCGACAAAATCTAGAACTTGTAGCTCCGCCAAATCTAGGCAAACCCTTATTACAATTATGACACAACTTAGCTTGGCGGATTTGTGGAGAGAAAGAGTTGGCAACAAGTTAGGGGTGTCCTTCCGGAATAGTCGAACAAACACAAATCCAGAATTGACTACGCTGTTTTCAGATATTGCTTGAAGGACACTCTGACAATGATAGGTTATCTACCATCACACTTGTCAGACCACTCCGCATTAACATTCACTTTGAGATCTGAAAATATCAATAAACACCCATCCTGGTCTTTTGACCGGACACTCTTGCTCGAAGATGAAGAGGTTAAATTTCTGGTAGCTGAGTCCTCAGCATTTTTTTTATATAAATAGGGATTCTGCAGGCTTGGCTGTTGTTTGGGAGATATTCAAGGCCTTTTTAAGAGGTCAGATTACCAACAGAGCCTCTTATAGGCGGAAAATATATAGAGAAAGGGTAGCTAGCCTAGAGCAAAACATGAAACTTCTAGAGTTAAAGATCGACCCATCCTCAGGAACATCAGAGGAACAGATAAAACTCGCCGAGTTAAAATCACAACTGGAAAATATCCTACAATAGAGAGTAAATAAAAGGTGGGAAGCGAGTAAGATTTCTCAATTTGAATTCGGAGAAGCCGCAGGGAAAGTGTTAGCATGGAAAATAAAATCTGACCAAGCCCTCAAATATATTAAGGAAATCAGGATAGAGGGGGAGGCCAAGGCAAGATCCACTAACCTAGACATAGGTAGAGCCTTTTTTGAATTTTTTGAGGGGATCTATAGGGAAGATCTTCCCAATGACCAGCAGGCAATGAATAGATGGTTGGAAGCTATTACGCTTCCAACCCTCTCAACAACACAGAGTAAGTCCCTAGAGACTGAATTAACAGAGGTTGAGGTGAGGAAAGCTATTCGTCAATCTAAAAAAGGGAAAGCGGCAGGTCCAGATGGTCTGCCGGGGGAGATTTATAGATCATTGGAAAATATCATCGCCCCGTGCTGACGGCCCTATTTAATGGTATCCTAATAGAAGGAGATTTACCGCCTACTGTACTTATCCCGAAACCAGGGAAATCTCCCCTCGATTGCAGGTCATATCGACCAATATCATTACTCAATAATGATTATGAAATTTTTACAACAATTATTTCAGCAAGATTGGCCAGTGTTATTGGTACTATAGTTCATTTAGATCAAAAAGGATTCATTAAAGGTCGACAACTATAAAACTTAACACATGAATTGATAGGGGCCATAGACATTGCCACAGCCTTTTCCCTACCTTTAGCTACCCTAACCTTAGATACAACTAAGGCTTTTGATAGGGTCAACTGGCTCTATCTAAATGACGTACTTAAAAAATTCAACCGTGGGGAGGGCTTTTGCAGAACTATAAACCAGCTTTACGGTGCCCCTTCGGCCAGGTTGTTGGTCAACGGGGTTTTGACGGATGCCTTTAATATAACCAGAGGTACAAGGCAGGGCTGCCCGCTTTCCCCCCTCCTCTTCAACCTATATATCGAACCGTTTGCCCAGCTTTTGCGGGAGGAGGCTAACATTCCAAACCTTTAGCTTTGGAGAATGGGAAAGGCGGGTAGCACTCTATGCAGATGATATCCTGGTTTTTACATCTGATCCAGTGAAGGCATTTCCAGTCGTCATTCAGCGGGCAGAAGAGTTTGGTCATATTTCGGGCTATGACATTAACTCGAGTAAAAGTGAAATAATGGCATGGAACCTATCAGATAAACAGCTTGGGGTAAACATTTCAACCTCCATGCGTTATCTTGGGTTAAGAGTTACCCAAGAACTGGGCAGCATTGGACAAACCAACTTGGACAGAATATACAGTGAGAGTAAAAGACTTTTAAAATTTTGGACTCACTTGCCACTTTCTATAATGGGCAGGGTAAATCTGGTTAAAATGTGTATTCTTCCAAAGTTCACGTTCATTTTTAATGCTATCCCCATGGCATTTGACCTTAAAACAATTGAAAAATGCCAGCGAGAAATTAACTCCTTCATTTGGAATTACAAATCCACCAGAATAGCATGGAAAAAGTTGAGGAGAAGAAGAGAGAAGGGTGGTCTTGCTCTGCCGGATTTATTGTACTATGCATGAGCCTTCCAGATGTCACACTCTAGGATGCTTTAAAAAATGCTATCTAATCTTCCTATTGGGTCAATGTATAGAGCTATGCTAATGGGGGCGAATCTAGCAGTAGATGGATTCATGTTCAAATTTGGGAGTCAGAAATCTTTTTAAAAAATCAAACCTAAAATGTTACAGTCATGGACTAGTGCCTGGCTTATCATTAGAAAAAGATTGGGGAGAAATTAGAATAGTAAGACAACCCCAATCTGGGACTCGCCTGGTCTACCACCATGTTAGAGAGATGACTTCCATAATAGAACAAGCCGGGATCACAAGATGTGGTCAGCTATTGAAGGAAGGATCACTAATAGCCTGGGATGAGTCATACGCCCACATTGGCCTTGGGCTTTCAAGATTGAAGTACATTCAACTGGAAAGCTGGGCGAGATCCCAGCGCCGCATAGACGCCCATCTTGGGAAGGCTAGCATACTGGAGCAACGGTTAGTGGAACAACCAATGGGAGGGAAAGAAGTAGCCATATGGTATTGGCAGTTGTTGGAGGAAATTGATGGGGAGTTTCTCCTTCCAGATGAGTTATGGGGGGAGGTGACTGGCCTTCATTGCGAGGAGATGTGGCTAAACTCCTTCGGTCTTCTTCATAAAATCGTGAAACCATCATGGCTACCATCATGGCTAAGAAGAAATCATCTCTTTTCAGCTCATCGCGCATATATGACACCGTTGAAACTTTCTAAATTTCTCCCCGACAAAAAGTGCAATAACTGTAACTTTATCGGAGCATGTGATGTTCACATGTTCTTGGACTGTCCTGACATTGCCAGATTTTGGGAGGAAGTGAAGAATACCTTAAACTCTATTCTAAACGCATCCTTGTCAATAACTCTACCACTTATCATCTTTGGGTTGGAAGATAACATCATTGGCAAAGCAAGGTCCTTCCTCTTCTACGCAATTTTACTGGCCAGAAGGCAAATCTGTATACATTGGGTAGAGAAAACAGCCCCATCACACTCTGGGTGGCTATCGTCTCTATATGAAACATCTAAAGCTGACCTCAATAGATCATGTAGTAAACGTAACTTGGCTTTTTGGGATCTGTTGATCAAATGGGAGATAGTATTCAAGGTTTTTTTTCTTCCCAGGGTCCTATGATTATGCCACGAACACTCCTTGGACCGGGTCTAGCCTAGTTACGATATTGGTCCTGCAGGTTGGAATATACCTAGATGGAGTCAGCGCAAGCCCCTCTGGTTTTGGGACCTTTCTGCCATCAATATAACAACTCGCGTCCTGGCACAATAGAAAGGCCCCGCTCCAATGTCAAGGACTCGCAAGGTGGTTGGTATCTCCCATATTGAGGGTAAGGCAAATGAGGACAAAAAAAAATAAAATATTATGAACACTTTATTGCAAAACACAACATTGTTCTTAATGAAAACATCATGTCACATTTTACTATAATTCATTATGGGGACACTCCTACAACAGCTTTTCAGTTTGAAGTACTAACACGTCCGTCCCTTAGGTAAAACAACCAAAACGTACTCCCATGCATTCCTTTCTAAACATACTTCTACTTTCACTCAGAACATTCGGCTCTTACCTATCTGTTTCTGTTCTTTATAGTTTAGGTGCAGGTTGACCACTATCTTGTAGGTTCAACTGCCTTTTGACAGGTTCTGTTTTCCGAGTGATAGGATAGCCTGAGCCCGCCTCGGTGTTGGGGAAGAAGCAGGCGGTTGTGAGGAATTCCACCTCATACAGGGCGGCAAGCATTGTCTTTTTGCCCCCGCTAAATGGATTCCCTAACAGTGAGGCTGGAGCAATTGGAGACCCGAGGAGGCTACATTCACATGAAAACAAGCAGGAAAATTGGCTCTCACTTTGCGCAGTGTCCTGTATCGAGCACAAACCACTTGGCAAAATTACCCCCATGCGCAACTTACCTGGGACCCTTACAGGGTATTCTGGGTCTTGCAGTCCATTGAAGATCGGAGGACAGGCAACAGGTGTGCTAACATCGTTGGGGGCGGAGCTTGTTTGAACTTTCAAATAGGTGGCAGGGGGGGGCGTGGCCAAGATGGCGGGCTGAGAGGACGCACTTGCCGAGAGCTCCCGAGCCCCTGGAAACCCTGCACCGCTCAACGCCGCTGATCTCCCCCAGATCGGGCGGGAAACGCACCCGGTGCTCCCCGTGGTGGTGTAGAACAGCCGGTGAGCCCTGGTTGCCTGCCGCGGCGGTGGTACTGCTCGAGAACCGGCCGGAGCGGTGGCCGCTGAGAGACCTGCGGGAGGCCCGAGAGCCGCAAGACTTCAAGACTTGGTGTTCTGGCGTGGTGATCCTGCGACTGCGGGCGGGCTGCCAGCTTGCCCGCGACCAGACGCCCAGGCGGGTGCTGTAGGAAGGTAGATACCTGACTATGGTTACCCCCGACTTTTTGCCTGGTGTTTTGCTGGTTTTCCGACTTAGTTGGCCTGGGGCCCTGCCAATCAGGACCCCAGGCCTACTGCTCTCTCTCTAAAATGGATTCCATGTACCTTAGGTACATTTCCAATTGGGACTGGGCCACCTTGTCAGACCCTGTAACTCAGGGCATCGGTGTACCCAGGGCCTACCAGGGGCTGAAGCATGTATTATGCCACCCCTGGATGGCCATCTAAATCTGACACAACTGGCTGCACGACAGCTGGGGCAACGTGGCGTACTCGCCCGTTGCTTCAGATATAGTATCCCTATATCTAACCCTAAAATGGACACCCGAGTTCCTATCAGTCACTCCTATGGCAGGCCTTGACAATCCTGAAGGCAGAGTGCATGGAACTGTGTGAATTGGGCTCTGGCACGAGCCGAGCCCGGTTGCAGCTTGCGGAACCAAGACCCAATGGCTGTTCCATGATAGCGCGTATCACATCGGTAACTTCGGTATCGCGTTATCAAGACATGTCGAGTAAGGTGTCATACGAATCGGGATGCTGCCCCCTCACCAACTCTGGCGACGAGGTTAGCATTCCACCCTTCTAGAGGGACACGACATGTACGTAACTGTGAACCCCGGTTAAAGTTAACTGAAGCCTCAGCTCCACAAAATGGACGCTGCCACCACAGACACGAGTCTGACCTCCTGCTGCTGGGAGTCCTTCCCGCGAGGAGAGCTTGGACAAAGGGTTTCCTGTCAGGGGCGGTGTTCGCACCGTCCCAGACAGGGTTTGTGTATTCTGGGTAGGTAGGGCTTTGCAAGAAGGTGACTGCGGAGTGGCACCCCGGTGCTCACTACGCATCTGCCGGATAGAACCAGTTCCAGGGGCGCGCAGCCCCTGACCTGGGGAAAGTCCAGCAGGGGGAGAGGGGTGTAACTACCCCCCTTCCTGGTCCCACCCCTAGGGCAGGACCTAGTCATGTACCCACCCCTTTCTTTAGGATAAAGGCCGTAGCGGGGGCCCTTCCAAATTAGATCATCTTTGAATCAAGAACTACTTTCTACGAAAGGACATTCAAGACTCTTCTCAAGATTTCTCCCTTGTGGCTAAGGAGTAGCCACCCTGCATCCGCAGGCACCATCTAAGAACTCTGCGGTTTGCTGCAAGTCCTTCCTCAGGAATCCGACGACCCAGCTCGACGAGAACCGGCTTCCCTGGCACCTCTGACCTCTACCCACATCGTCAGCTCAGCTGAGATCTGTGGGTGCGACGAGACCTCGAGGGACCGGCCATCATCAAAACCTGCACGCTTTCTTAATCCAGCATGACCACCGAAGGAATCCTCTGGTGAGTGCTCTGGGGTCCGAGAAGCCCCGATCCTGAGCAGCTCCAGCACCGAAGTGCAGCCTCCCAGCATCTCCACGATCTGCGTGGGGCCCTTCTGCTCACCGCTCAGCACGTTGTCCGATCACTAGCCGCTGGCTTGTGATCTCCTTGACGACATCCGACAACCAACGCTGCTGGTCTGGTTGCTCCAGACCGGCCTTTGCTCCCCTTTTCCGAGAGGAGCACCCCGGACCCTCCTGGTCCACTCAAGACGCCATTTTAGGCCCACCACGTGGCCCTGAAATCTGCCAAGGCTTGTTGCCCCAATCCTGGGCCCAGCGACGCCGACAGCATCAACCTTCGTGGGACAGCTCGCACCTCCATCCTGGTCGCCGACAACGCCTCCTGGTCTGTGAGACTGCAGAGCCTAGCGTCGCCCACTCACCTAGTCGAGGTGACGGCCATCCGGTGCCTTCCTGGTACCCTCTGACTACTGGCTAGTAGTACGAACTTGGTCCCCTCTGCTTTCAGGTATCATCGATCTCTGATCCAGGCTTGGATCTCTACGAACTATTCTTCACTGGTCGCCGGCCAGCAACTCCTTCCTTCCGGCTCCTGGCTCGTCAGCGAAGACCCCCGACGCCTGTAAGACTTGTGCAGCCGCAGCCCTTGTGGCTAGGTAACTCCGGCATTTCGGTGCCCGCATAGCCTCCTTACTTAAGGGTCCTGAGTCCCTCGCTTCCGACTTGCCTTATCGGGTCCGCCCGAGACCACTAAACTTTCCGTGCCCTCGGGCACTTGTATTGATTGTGCACTTGAAGTATTTTCCTAAGAGTTTTGTTCTGTGCTTAGTACCCTGTCCTCATAAAGAGTACAGGGCTGTTGTGATTCTAATAAATATCCTGTTTATTTTCATAACACTTGTGAGGTGTCCTTTCACTTGGTGTTCAAGGGGTATGTGATGGTATACCACTGGCTTAACACGCCCTCTAGAGTTTAGCCCGAAGACTGCTCGTATCCACGCTACTAGGATAGCTGGTCCAAGGTTGACTTACAACCAATCACCATAAGGGTCGTTTGGAACGATACATAGTGGTCACTAGAATAGTGAACACTGCATATCGGGCCAACTTCTCACATTGGTGAGCAGCGGTTGGGATTTGAGCTTGCTGTTGTTTTACCACGCGGATCCTAAGAATGTCTTGTGAAAGATCGCATAAGTACTCCAGGTACATATAACTTAGCTTAGAACACTCTGAGTTCTACTGAACCAGCTGTTGTAGCTCCTCAAGGCTTAGCACACCTTGGCTACAACTCTTAGCAAGGGATCAGTAGGTAAACATATAGTGTAGGTAGGTGCATCACTTACACCACACTAGAAGCAGCATGTCAGACAAAGGAGGAAACTCTGAGTCTCCCCTTGTGTCAGTCGACCTTCCAGAGGTCACCTCCAGATATGCTGCACTTAGCTTCCAAGAGATGCGACAGATCTGTACATCTCGGAAGTTAAAACCGGGTGCAAACCCTACCATTCCGTTTCTGATTGGTCTCTTGGAGACTTATGATGCAAGGAGGGCGGGTAACACCGACCCTTCTCAGCCAGAAGTGGATATTTATTTATTTATTATTTATTTATTTATGCAATTTTATATAGCGCGAACTTTACCCGAAGGTGTCAGAGCGCTTTACATAGGATGCATTTGAAAACATAAGGACTGACGGTTCGTGCGTAAAATGACTGCAAATTTTTGCATTACAGAAGAACCAGTTGAAAGCATACGGACTTAGGATTACATGCGTTACAAAAAGGTACAACAGAAAAAAATTTCAAATGTACAAGAGATAGAATCACACAAGGAGGAGATACAAATGGATACACTCTAGGCCTATACTAGTAATATCTCTATCAACATAGGGAGGGGATACACATGGATATACTCTAAAAGTCACCTAGGAGACTAGTCGTTAGAGTTATCTCTATATACATAGGGAAGGGATACACATGGATATACTCTAAGAGTCGCATAGGAATGGCGGAGAGCACACCGGTCTACAGCATATACTAGTGATTAGAGCTATCTCTATATACATCGGGAAGGGAAAGGACTGGATATACTCTAAAAGTCAGGCACGTGAGATAACGAACTTTACCCGAGGGTGTCAGAGCGCTTTACATAGGATCCAGTTGAAAACATAAGGACTAACGGTTACATGCGTAAAATGATTGCAAATTTTTGCATTACATAAGAACCAGTTGAAAGCATACGGACTTAGGATTACAAGCGTTACAAAAAGGTACTTAGGAATTACATGCGTTACAAAAAAGGTACAAACAGAAAAAATTGCAAATGAACAAGAGATAAAGTCACACAAGGAGGAGATACAAATGACTACACTCTAGGCCTATACTAGTGAAATCTCTAACTACTTAGGGAGGGGATACACATGGATATACTCTAAGAGTCACATAGGAAAGGTAGAGAGCAGAGCGGACTCCTGCATAAACTAGTGATTAGAGTTATCTCTATATACATAGGGAAGGGGTAAGACTGGATATACTCTAAGAGTCACATAGGAATGGAAGAGAGCACAACGGTCTACTGCATATACTAGTGATTAGAGTTATCTCTATATACATAGGGAGGGGATACACATGGATATACTCTAAGAGTCACATAGAAATGGAAGAGAGCGCACCGGTCTACTGCATAAACTAGTGATTAGAGTTATCTCTATATACATAGGGAGGGGATACACCTGGATATACTCTAAGAGTCACCTAGCAATGGAAGAGAGCACAAGGGTCTACTGCATATACTAGTGATTAAAGTTATCTCTATATACATAGGGAGGGGATACACATGGATATACTCTAAGAGTCACATAGAAATGGAAGAGAGCACAACGGTCTACTGCATATACTAGTGATTAGAGTTATCTCTATATACATAGGGAAGGGATATGACTGGATATACAGTCACAGCACCAAGGGAGGGACAGAGAAGGGTAGGAAAGAGACAAACCAGAGAGGGAAGCAGATAGTAACAAGTAGGACAGCGAGGACTGTGTCAGAGGTCACTAGGACAGAGGGGGGAGGTCAGAGATCGCTAAAAAGGTAGAGGAGAAAGGTAGAAGAAGAAGTGACGGCGGGCGAGAATCAAGAGGGAGAGAGAGGACCAGAAAGCTAGTCCAGATCCCCGGTTTATATGTATTGGTATCAATAGGAGACTAGCTCTAGAATGGATTAATCTGACACGGTTATGGTAGATTAATATTGGTTATGTAGCGACTCAGTATTTTGCCGGGTGGCAATGGCACCTCGTGGGTGTCTTTTGAAAGCCCTCACCCACCAACCTAGTTGGTGGCATGCTTCATCATCGGGCCCACCCAGTGACACCTAGCGTGTCCCGGGTGTGCTTCGACGCCTGATTACAGCGGAGCAGGTATGTCACTGTGTGTGCGGTGTGAGGTGCTAAGGTAAGTGAAGTTAAAACGGCTTGGCAGATGGTCCCTGGGGTAAGGATACTTTATTAAAAGGGCCTCTGCCAGCGGTTAAAAATAAGGCTGTGGGACGTTAGAGGCGGGTTACGACCTCCTACGTCCTTGAGTAGTCAACATGTTTCAGCCAGTGCCTTATATTAATCTGGCTTTCATCAGGACAATAAATATGTGTGGGTTAAAATTAGGGGTTGTGTAGTGTGGTCTATGTGTCTACACGCCCTAAAGTGTATCTAGCTGTGAGAGGGGGGATTCCCTTCTCAAGATCACCTGTACATTTAACATTGAGGACAAGTACAGGACAGACATGGGAGAAACAGAGTCACTAGAAAGTATGGGTCATAAAATGTGACAGCCGACATAAATTGCGAATGGTGCAGACTATGAACGGCTCAAGTGTAATGATACTGGTGGTATCATTAATGTGGTATCGCACTAGAACTTCGGAGGTGAAGTGGTTAAAACAGCGGTAAAAAATTACAGTGAAAGGTGAAGAGTTGTGGCGCAAGGAACATATCTTACGCTTTCAATGCTTGTTGATAGCTCCAAGGTTATTGAAGTGGCAGGGTGAAGCCCTAGTTGAGGGAGAGAGAGGTAGGACCATTGGGATTAGGGAACCTGTAGGAGAAAAGTGGGGAGCGCTTACCCTTGGTGGTGATACTCAGCATACTCACAGGATTTCTGGCCAGCACAGCGTGGGACCTGTTGTGCCTCCTTCGCAGAACCGGTGGAGAATGACTGCTGTGACCGGCTTTTTATGCTGTCATAGATTGAGTGATTGACCCCACCTGTTGGGAGAGTAATGGTAGAAAGACTCGCGGGAGGGTCTAAATAGCACTCAGCTGCGTTAGGCAAGCTCGGGTGTGGAGCGCTAGAGTAAGCGTCTGCAGCTGCCGGGTGCCGGGTGCGGCTGAGTATTGCGCATGCGCGGCCGAAAAGCGGCCCGCGCATGCGTAGAGAGCATGCGCGGCCGGTAAACGGCCCGCGCATGCGTCAGGAGTAGTGTTCTGGTGCGCGAACGGGAGAATTTCCCTGTTCGCGCTAAGGATGAAAATTATACCCTTCGTGGTGTGGCTGGGGTTGACAGTGCACCAGAGTAACATAAACACGGGGGGACTTCTCCCTTATCTACTGTTCGTGGTGTGGCTGGGGTTGACAGTGCACCAGAGTTACATAAACACGGGGGGACTTCTCCCTTATCTACTGTTGGGGTGAGTATCCATTGGGACTGGTTGTTTGGCAATACTGCACATAGGTGGCACATGGGTGGCACAGCTAATACTTGCTCATTGCACCAACTATTCTCAGGTGCCAGGATGGCGCAGAGGTATTAGATGGAGCCTACCTGGGGCAGGTAGAGGTCAGGGGACGTACTGTCCAGGTTAGTGGATATTATGGCAGGTCCATTAGGATAAATGGCCTGGTGGTTTGGCTGGCATCATAGGGTCAAGGAGTTCCAGGGAATTGCGTCATTGAGCCCATCAGTAGCTGTGGATAGACGGTATATCCATCTTTGTTCTTTGTTCAGAAGTTTTTTGTCATTGTTGACGGGACTGACTTGTATTTGCTCAATGACTGTCCATGTAAAGTCATTGGGAGTATGCCCATGCGTGATGAAATGATTTGTAAGTTTACTGATGTTTTTCTTGCATCGCATGGTACTGCGATGTTCTGTGATCCTGGTTCTCACTTTGCGAGTGGTCATGCCCACATATCTGAGTCCACATCTGCAGGTTATTAGATAGATCACATTCTGTGAATTGCAGTTTGTGTGGCTCATTTGGGACCACACTTTGTTTGGTTCCAGGTTCAGGGTTTTTGTGTGGGATGTTAAATGACAGACACTACAGTCATTACATGGGTAGTGTCCGGTTACTTTCGGCATTCCCCATGCACTAAGGATGGTATTGTCGCGTTTGGGTGGAGGTTTGGGTCTGGTGTTGACCAGTTGGTCTCTGAGATTATGGCACCTCTTGTAGGCGAACCTCGGGGGTTCCCATTTCCTTTGTCCTGAATTTATGATTCTCCAGTGTTTTTTTATTATTTTAGCCACGTCATTAGAGGCAGTGTTGAAAGTAGTCACACATGTGGTGGGTTGTGTGTCGCTTTCTTTGGTAACGTCTTCGAGCAGTGCGTCACGGTTCTGGTTTCTTGCCCTTTTCTGGGTTTTCCTGATGATTGCCTTTGGGTAACCTCGATTCTCTAGTTTTTGGGCTAGGTCCGCTGATTGAGTTTTAAAGTCTTTTACATCCGAGCAGTTTCTTCTGATGCGGAGAAACTGGCCAAAAGGTAAGTTCTCTTTCAGTGGTCGGGGATGGAAACTGTTGAAATGCAGCAGTGAGTTTCTAGCCGTGGGTTTATAGTATGTGGTGGTTGTTAAGGTTCCGCCTTTGGCTGTTATTTGTAAGTCCAGGAAGGCGAGTTGTTGGTTACTGGCCGTGCTGGTGAACTTGAGATAGGGGTCCCTGAGATTGAGCCATTGTAGGAAGTTGTCCAGTTCAGGTTGTCGCCCGTTCCAGATGACCAATATATCATCGATATATCGGTACCATTTTTGTATGTGGATTTTGAACGGGTTGGCTTCCGTGTTGATGTGTGTTCTCTCAAAGTGGTGGACGTAGAGTCCAGCTACACTCGGTGCGAAAACACTGCCCATTGAGGTTCCGTTGGTTTGTAAATAAAAGGTGCCCTCATATTCAAAGTAGTTTTCTTTGAGGGCAAAGGCCGCGCAGTTCATAACAAAACTTCTGGGTGTATGGTAAGGCCAGGGTGAATCTTCCAAGATGTCATGTAGGACCTGCAGGGTGGCGTCTTGTGGGAGGCTGGTGTATAAGCTTTCCACATCCAGTCCTACCAATAGTTGAGTTTCGGGGTCAAAGGGAAAGTTGTCGATGACCTGTAGAAGGTGTTTCGTGTCCCTGATGTACGTGGGGGTTTTTTGTACCAGAGGGTTTAGGTAGAAGTCACAGTATCTTGAAAGTGGCTCCAGAATCGAGTTGATGCCTGATACTATTGGCCTGCCCGGTGGCGGAATGACCCCTTTGTGTACCTTGGGTACTGTGTAGAAGTATGGGGTTCTGGTATTGTCCGGGCAGAGGTATTCGGCCTCCTGTTTGGAGATATGTTCGTCTTCCGCTGCCTTTCTCACGAGGTTGTGTACTGAGTTGCGTAGTTGTTCTGAGGGATCCTGCTCCAGTCTGCGGTAGTTCCGGCCGTCGCTGAGTAATCTCCGGCATTCCGCATCGTAGTCAGTCTTGTCCAACAGCACGATGCCTCCCCCTTTGTCTGCTGGTTTGATTACCAAAGTGGGGTTGTTTTGCAGGCGTTGTATCGTCTGCCTCTCTTCCCATGACATGTTGTTGTGGTGGTTGGTCGGGTTGAGTTTTTCGACGTCATGGTAAACCGCTTGCTCGAAGGTCGTTATTTCTGCTGGTACAGTGGAGGGTGGAGGGACAAAGGTGGATTTCACCCTGAGTCCGGTGGTATTGGGGTTCTCATCTGGTTGGGGGGTGTCTTGGTTTGCCTTCTCAAAGAAGGACTTTAGTTTCAGTTTCCTGAAGAATTGGGCTAATTCCGCTTGTAATTTGAATTTGTCTAATCGTGTGGTTGGGACGAACGACAGGCCTTTCTCCAGTACAGCGACTTCTTTGTCGGTTAGCGGGTTGCTGGAAAGGTTGAATACCAGTGATGACTGGGTAGTAGAGCTGTCTACCGGCTTGTTCCCGGAGTTGTTTCCTTCGCCTTCTGGCGTGTGTTGGAGCTCACTGGGTTTTCGTCTTCCCAGTGTACCTGGGCGTTGTTTTGTTGAGTTGTTCTTCTGCGGCCCCGGGGTCTCTGGCCCCGTCCTAAAAAAGGATAGGTATTACCCTGGTTGCCTCCGAAGAACGGCATTGGTCCCTGGGGGTACATGTTAGGGAAACCAAAGTAGGGGTTTGGCATGTGGCCTAAGTTGGGTGGGAAGCCAAAGTAAGGGTTCGGCTGACCTCCTTGCCAGTGGTTGGGCCATCGTTGTCCTCTTCGTCCTCTTCCACCTCGTTTTTGTGATCCGCCACTGGAGTCACTTGAGACTGAGCTATCATCTCCTGAAGAGTTCGGTGTAGAGGTTTCCTTGGTTGGGGGGGTATAGTTTTCTTCTGAGTATGGGTATACTTTGGCGTAGGAGAATTTTTTAAGATCTTTCTCAAATTTTTTGAGTTTCGCCTGGGTCAGGTAATCTTTATACTCGTTTATTTCCCGGTTCTGATCATCAAGTTTCTTTTTAAAGGATGTGATAGTGGCTTTAAAGTGTCTTTCAGTCTCTTCTATCTCGATTAGTAGGATATCTGACAAGCGTTTAGCGGTTTTTAGGATGAGAATCATCCAGTCTCTAGTGCAGTGCCATGCGATCTGTGCCCAGTCCTTCCTGAACGTGGGGTCGTCAAGGAAGATCCTGGGTGCATTTGATACCAGTAGTCCCCTAGGTGCAGAGTTGGTTCGTAGATATTGGGCTAGTATGGTGCCGTGGAGGATGGTGCGTATCCTGTTGCGCTTTTTTTCGGTTAGGGTTTCCCAATCCGTGGCCTGTGCGATTGTGTTGGAGATGTTAAAATCAGTTTGGAATGACGGGTCAGACAGGATGTCTGTCAAGTCACTTTCAGAGAAAGTCAGTCCATGGTTTTCAGCCATGGTCGTGTATTCTCTCACAGCTGCGCGCTGTCAATAATGGCGAGAATCAAGAGGGAGAGAGAGGACCAGAAAGCTAGTCCAGATCCCCGGTTTATATGTATTGGTATCAATAGGAGACTAGCTCTAGAATGGATTAATCTGACACGGTTATGGTAGATTAATATTGGTTATGTAGCGACTCAGTATTTTGCCGGGTGGCAATGGCACCTCGTGGGTGTCTTTTGAAAGCCCTCACCCACCAACCTAGTTGGTGGCATGCTTCATCATCGGGCCCACCCAGTGACACCTAGCGTGTCCCGGGTGTGCTTCGACGCCTGATTACAGCGGAGCAGGTATGTCACTGTGTGTGCGGTGTGAGGTGCTAAGGTAAGTGAAGTTAAAACGGCTTGGCAGATGGTCCCTGGGGTAAGGATACTTTATTAAAAGGGCCTCTGCCAGCGGTTAAAAATAAGGCTGTGGGACGTTAGAGGCGGGTTACGACCTCCTACGTCCTTGAGTAGTCAACATGTTTCAGCCAGTGCCTTATATTAATCTGGCTTTCATCAGGACAATAAATATGTGTGGGTTAAAATTAGGGGTTGTGTAGTGTGGTCTATGTGTCTACACGCCCTAAAGTGTATCTAGCTGTGAGAGGGGGGATTCCCTTCTCAAGATCACCTGTACATTTAACATTGAGGACAAGTACAGGACAGACATGGGAGAAACAGAGTCACTAGAAAGTATGGGTCATAAAATGTGACAGCCGACATAAATTGCGAATGGTGCAGACTATGAACGGCTCAAGTGTAATGATACTGGTGGTATCATTAATGTGGTATCGCACTAGAACTTCGGAGGTGAAGTGGTTAAAACAGCGGTAAAAAATTACAGTGAAAGGTGAAGAGTTGTGGCGCAAGGAACATATCTTACGCTTTCAATGCTTGTTGATAGCTCCAAGGTTATTGAAGTGGCAGGGTGAAGCCCTAGTTGAGGGAGAGAGAGGTAGGACCATTGGGATTAGGGAACCTGTAGGAGAAAAGTGGGGAGCGCTTACCCTTGGTGGTGATACTCAGCATACTCACAGGATTTCTGGCCAGCACAGCGTGGGACCTGTTGTGCCTCCTTCGCAGAACCGGTGGAGAATGACTGCTGTGACCGGCTTTTTATGCTGTCATAGATTGAGTGATTGACCCCACCTGTTGGGAGAGTAATGGTAGAAAGACTCGCGGGAGGGTCTAAATAGCACTCAGCTGCGTTAGGCAAGCTCGGGTGTGGAGCGCTAGAGTAAGCGTCTGCAGCTGCCGGGTGCCGGGTGCGGCTGAGTATTGCGCATGCGCGGCCGAAAAGCGGCCCGCGCATGCGTAGAGAGCATGCGCGGCCGGTAAACGGCCCGCGCATGCGTCAGGAGTAGTGTTCTGGTGCGCGAACGGGAGAATTTCCCTGTTCGCGCTAAGGATGAAAATTATACCCTTCGTGGTGTGGCTGGGGTTGACAGTGCACCAGAGTAACATAAACACGGGGGGACTTCTCCCTTATCTACTGTTCGTGGTGTGGCTGGGGTTGACAGTGCACCAGAGTTACATAAACACGGGGGGACTTCTCCCTTATCTACTGTTGGGGTGAGTATCCATTGGGACTGGTTGTTTGGCAATACTGCACATAGGTGGCACATGGGTGGCACAGCTAATACTTGCTCATTGCACCAACTATTCTCAGGTGCCAGGATGGCGCAGAGGTATTAGATGGAGCCTACCTGGGGCAGGTAGAGGTCAGGGGACGTACTGTCCAGGTTAGTGGATATTATGGCAGGTCCATTAGGATAAATGGCCTGGTGGTTTGGCTGGCATCATAGGGTCAAGGAGTTCCAGGGAATTGCGTCATTGAGCCCATCAGTAGCTGTGGATAGACGGTATATCCATCTTTGTTCTTGTTCAGGGACCAATGCCGTTCTTCGGAGGCAACCAGGGTAATACCTATCCTTTTTTAGGACGGGGCCAGAGACCCCGGGGCCGCAGAAGAACAACTCAACAAAACAACGCCCAGGTACACTGGGAAGACGAAAACCCAGTGAGCTCCAACACACGCCAGAAGGCGAAGGAAACAACTCCGGGAACAAGCCGGTAGACAGCTCTACTACCCAGTCATCACTGGTATTCAACCTTTCCAGCAACCCGCTAACCGACAAAGAAGTCGCTGTACTGGAGAAAGGCCTGTCGTTCGTCCCAACCACACGATTAGACAAATTCAAATTACAAGCGGAATTAGCCCAATTCTTCAGGAAACTGAAACTAAAGTCCTTCTTTGAGAAGGCAAACCAAGACACCCCCCAACCAGATGAGAACCCCAATACCACCGGACTCAGGGTGAAATCCACCTTTGTCCCTCCACCCTCCACTGTACCAGCAGAAATAACGACCTTCGAGCAAGCGGTTTACCATGACGTCGAAAAACTCAACCCGACCAACCACCACAACAACATGTCATGGGAAGAGAGGCAGACGATACAACGCCTGCAAAACAACCCCACTTTGGTAATCAAACCAGCAGACAAAGGGGGAGGCATCGTGCTGTTGGACAAGACTGACTACGATGCGGAATGCCGGAGATTACTCAGCGACGGCCGGAACTACCGCAGACTGGAGCAGGATCCCTCAGAACAACTACGCAACTCAGTACACAACCTCGTGAGAAAGGCAGCGGAAGACGAACATATCTCCAAACAGGAGGCCGAATACCTCTGCCCGGACAATACCAGAACCCCATACTTCTACACAGTACCCAAGGTACACAAAGGGGTCATTCCGCCACCGGGCAGGCCAATAGTATCAGGCATCAACTCGATTCTGGAGCCACTTTCAAGATACTGTGACTTCTACCTAAACCCTCTGGTACAAAAAACCCCCACGTACATCAGGGACACGAAACACCTTCTACAGGTCATCGACAACTTTCCCTTTGACCCCGAAACTCAACTATTGGTAGGACTGGATGTGGAAAGCTTATACACCAGCCTCCCACAAGACGCCACCCTGCAGGTCCTACATGACATCTTGGAAGATTCACCCTGGCCTTACCATACACCCAGAAGTTTTGTTATGAACTGCGCGGCCTTTGCCCTCAAAGAAAACTACTTTGAATATGAGGGCACCTTTTATTTACAAACCAACGGAACCTCAATGGGCAGTGTTTTCGCACCGAGTGTAGCTGGACTCTACGTCCACCACTTTGAGAGAACACACATCAACACGGAAGCCAACCCGTTCAAAATCCACATACAAAAATGGTACCGATATATCGATGATATATTGGTCATCTGGAACGGGCGACAACCTGAACTGGACAACTTCCTACAATGGCTCAATCTCAGGGACCCCTATCTCAAGTTCACCAGCACGGCCAGTAACCAACAACTCGCCTTCCTGGACTTACAAATAACAGCCAAAGGCGGAACCTTAACAACCACCACATACTATAAACCCACGGCTAGAAACTCACTGCTGCATTTCAACAGTTTCCATCCCCGACCACTGAAAGAGAACTTACCTTTTGGCCAGTTTCTCCGCATCAGAAGAAACTGCTCGGATGTAAAAGACTTTAAAACTCAATCAGCGGACCTAGCCCAAAAACTAGAGAATCGAGGTTACCCAAAGGCAATCATCAGGAAAACCCAGAAAAGGGCAAGAAACCAGAACCGTGACGCACTGCTCGAAGACGTTACCAAAGAAAGCGACACACAACCCACCACATGTGTGACTACTTTCAACACTGCCTCTAATGACGTGGCTAAAATAATAAAAAAACACTGGAGAATCATAAATTCAGGACAAAGGAAATGGGAACCCCCGAGGTTCGCCTACAAGAGGTGCCATAATCTCAGAGACCAACTGGTCAACACCAGACCCAAACCTCCACCCAAACGCGACAATACCATCCTTAGTGCATGGGGAATGCCGAAAGTAACCGGACACTACCCATGTAATGACTGTAGTGTCTGTCATTTAACATCCCACACAAAAACCCTGAACCTGGAACCAAACAAAGTGTGGTCCCAAATGAGCCACACAAACTGCAATTCACAGAATGTGATCTATCTAATAACCTGCAGATGTGGACTCAGATATGTGGGCATGACCACTCGCAAAGTGAGAACCAGGATCACAGAACATCGCAGTACCATGCGATGCAAGAAAAACATCAGTAAACTTACAAATCATTTCATCACGCATGGGCATACTCCCAATGACTTTACATGGACAGTCATTGAGCAAATACAAGTCAGTCCCGTCAACAATGACAAAAAACTTCTGAACAAAGAACAAAGATGGATATACCGTCTATCCACAGCTACTGATGGGCTCAATGACGCAATTCCCTGGAACTCCTTGACCCTATGATGCCAGCCAAACCACCAGGCCATTTATCCTAATGGACCTGCCATAATATCCACTAACCTGGACAGTACGTCCCCTGACCTCTACCTGCCCCAGGTAGGCTCCATCTAATACCTCTGCGCCATCCTGGCACCTGAGAATAGTTGGTGCAATGAGCAAGTATTAGCTGTGCCACCCATGTGCCACCTATGTGCAGTATTGCCAAACAACCAGTCCCAATGGATACTCACCCCAACAGTAGATAAGGGAGAAGTCCCCCCGTGTTTATGTAACTCTGGTGCACTGTCAACCCCAGCCACACCACGAACAGTAGATAAGGGAGAAGTCCCCCCGTGTTTATGTTACTCTGGTGCACTGTCAACCCCAGCCACACCACGAAGGGTATAATTTTCATCCTTAGCGCGAACAGGGAAATTCTCCCGTTCGCGCACCAGAACACTACTCCTGACGCATGCGCGGGCCGTTTACCGGCCGCGCATGCTCTCTACGCATGCGCGGGCCGCTTTTCGGCCGCGCATGCGCAATACTCAGCCGCACCCGGCACCCGGCAGCTGCAGACGCTTACTCTAGCGCTCCACACCCGAGCTTGCCTAACGCAGCTGAGTGCTATTTAGACCCTCCCGCGAGTCTTTCTACCATTACTCTCCCAACAGGTGGGGTCAATCACTCAATCTATGACAGCATAAAAAGCCGGTCACAGCAGTCATTCTCCACCGGTTCTGCGAAGGAGGCACAACAGGTCCCACGCTGTGCTGGCCAGAAATCCTGTGAGTATGCTGAGTATCACCACCAAGGGTAAGCGCTCCCCACTTTTCTCCTACAGGTTCCCTAATCCCAATGGTCCTACCTCTCTCTCCCTCAACTAGGGCTTCACCCTGCCACTTCAATAACCTTGGAGCTATCAACAAGCATTGAAAGCGTAAGATATGTTCCTTGCGCCACAACTCTTCACCTTTCACTGTAATTTTTTACCGCTGTTTTAACCACTTCACCTCCGAAGTTCTAGTGCGATACCACATTAATGATACCACCAGTATCATTACACTTGAGCCGTTCATAGTCTGCACCATTCGCAATTTATGTCGGCTGTCACATTTTATGACCCATACTTTCTAGTGACTCTGTTTCTCCCATGTCTGTCCTGTACTTGTCCTCAATGTTAAATGTACAGGTGATCTTGAGAAGGGAATCCCCCCTCTCACAGCTAGATACACTTTAGGGCGTGTAGACACATAGACCACACTACACAACCCCTAATTTTAACCCACACATATTTATTGTCCTGATGAAAGCCAGATTAATATAAGGCACTGGCTGAAACATGTTGACTACTCAAGGACGTAGGAGGTCGTAACCCGCCTCTAACGTCCCACAGCCTTATTTTTAACCGCTGGCAGAGGCCCTTTTAATAAAGTATCCTTACCCCAGGGACCATCTGCCAAGCCGTTTTAACTTCACTTACCTTAGCACCTCACACCGCACACACAGTGACATACCTGCTCCGCTGTAATCAGGCGTCGAAGCACACCCGGGACACGCTAGGTGTCACTGGGTGGGCCCGATGATGAAGCATGCCACCAACTAGGTTGGTGGGTGAGGGCTTTCAAAAGACACCCACGAGGTGCCATTGCCACCCGGCAAAATACTGAGTCGCTACATAACCAATATTAATCTACCATAACCGTGTCAGATTAATCCATTCTAGAGCTAGTCTCCTATTGATACCAATACAGAAGAAGAAGTGAGTCATAAAAAGAAAATGGCGGGGAACACAGAGGACCAGGTCTGAAAGTCCAGGAAGAGGGCTGCCATAGCCAGCAAGTCCGGGGGGAGAAAGGCAGTCCGCAGCAACGGTTGTGTGTTTACCATCATGTGTTTATTATGTCCTTGCTGCAGAGAGAGAAATTCCCGTTTGGTTTGTCCCTGGAAGTGCGTGGTCCGCTGCTCACCTCTGTCCCGCTGGTGCTGTGCACCCCCAGGAGTCTCCAGATATTCAGGATCGGCTCCGTCGGCCGTTTTTAACACTGGCAGCGGCGCTCTCAGCTCCAGGCTGGGGGTGAGAGGAGAGCTGGAGCCGGGCACTTGGTGTTTTTGCGCTAATTTCCGCAGATTTCCACACATCCTGAACTCTTTTTCGAAGGCAAATGTCAGCAGATATTCACTGCCGTGGTAAAATGTCGGAGGTGCGGGGTTAACCACAGGACAGGCCAGTGGTTTCTTCAGCTCAGCTGCAGCATAGGCAGAGGGGCAGCAGCTCGTGGTAACACTGTATATGTTGTGGGAGAGTTAGTAAGCACTGGGCCCAGGTCATCCATTAGAGGCGCCGATCGGCATTTTTACGGGTCACCTCTGGGCGCCATTTTAAAGTCAGGCAGGCGCGGCAGAACCGATTGCAGCGGGGCCGTCTCTGGTGTAAAGCCGTTACCGAGGCCCCCGAGGTAGTGCTCCACTAGTGGCAGTTGCTGTGTCCCTCGAAATGCGCACTTTAGACACACCTCCTGCAGAGGGATGCGCTCTCGGCAGGGCTCCGGTCGCCATTTTGGCCGCCGCCGTCGTCTCTCCGCACCACAAATCTACGCCGTTCCAGTGGCACCATCAGCGATCGGAGCAGTCCCGCAGGTGCCCCACACCTTCCGCTTCAGGTATGGAGCATGAGCATTGCGGAGGGCTTTATTCAGACGCTGGGATCCAGGCCGGAGCAGCGCGTGGACCGGGAGCCGAGACGGTCCACGTCCGTCCGTCTCGGCTCCTCCCTCGAGGGAACCCGAGGTGACCCTGACCTTATCCATCTCTCCGCAGAAGGTGAAGAGGAGGACGAGGAGCCAGAGACATCTGGGGACGAGGCAGACAAAGGTCCAGTCGTAGTTAGCCAGCTAACCCAGGACAACTTAAGCCGGCACGAGAATGGTACTAGGAGACCCCTGGGGCCCCTCTCAGGCCAGCTTAACATTGGGAGTGGAGGAGTTAGGTCTCTATCGAGAGGCTCTAACAGATCCATTCAAACCAATGGCTCTCGAGGCTCTGCTCGAAGAGGGATGACATCCCCTCAGAGGAGAGTGTACGAAGCGAAGGAGCGGGAAGTCAATCTGCGGATCGAAAGGGAAGAACTTGCCCTAGCCAAAGAAAGACTCGCCTTTGCTAGAGAGCAAGAATTGAGTGGGACAATTCCCACTGGTGGCAGTATTCCCCCACGGGAACCCAGGAGTTTAGACACTAAGCACCTGAATAAGATAGTGCCCCCCTTTAAGCAAGGGGGCGACATCCACAAATGGATTACTGCTTTGGAGCGGGCCTGCACTGTACAGTGCGTCCCCCAGAGTCAGTGGGCAGCTATCTTGTGGCTCTCCTTTGAAGGTAAAGGCAGAGATAAGCTCCTCACTACTAGAGTCGAGGATGCTAACAATTACCAGGTCCTGAAGAACACACTGATTGATGGGTTCGGCTTAACCACTGAGCAGTACAGGTTGCTGTTCAGGGATACCCAGAAAACTCAGTCTCAGGACTGGTCTGACTTTGTCGATTGTGCCACTAAGGCTTTTGAAGGCTGGCTACTGGGAAGTAAGGTTACTGATTTTAAAGGATTGTACAATCTAATTATGAGAGAGCAAATCTTAAGTAATTGTCAGAACCAGTTATTACACCAGCACCTGGTAGACTCTGATCTGACCTCTCCACAAGAATTGGGTAAGAGGGCGGACAAATGGGTCAGAACCAGGGTCAGGCCGAAGAACCAGGGTGGTGACCAAAAGAAGGAATCGACCAAGCCTCAAGAGAAGGGTGGGAATAAATCTTCTGATCAAACCACAGGGCCCCAAAATTCCTCTGAAAAGGGTGGGTCCCCAACTTCTCCCAAAACCCAAAAGAAACCTTATTGTCACACCTGCAAACAGGTGGGCCATTACAAAACTGACAGCAGTTGTCCCAAGGCCAAAAACAATAAGGAGAACATACCCCCAAATAAAGCTTCCCAGCCTCCTGTCACTACTAGTAGTAATCCCCCAGGTGGTGGGAGTGCCCCCAAGAATCTGGGTGCATTTTCTTTGGGAGTGCCTGGGGACTCTGGCCTAACCAGGTCCCCTGACTTAGATACTCTTGTCTGTGAGACTGGCATGGGGTTTGCCAACTTCACAGCCTGTCCCAACACTTTGGGCAGGTACAGACAGGAGCCCCTCATCAATGGTTCAAAAGTTGAGGCCTACCGAGACACAGGGGCTAGCATCACCATGGTGGCTGAGAGCCTAGTCCCCTCAAGGCAACTTATGCCTGGTGCCACATACCAGGTAGTGAACATTGATGGAGTGCAGAGAGATCATCCCATAGCAGTGGTAAATCTCAGCTGGGGAGGTGTCACTGGTCACAAAAGAGTGGCAGTGTCACCAAACTTGCCTGTAGATTGCCTACTGGGGAATGATTTAGAGACCTCAGCCTGGGCCGAGGTAGAGCAAGAAACCCATTTTAAAATGGTAAACCTCCATGGTAAGGTTAGTGGGGCCGTGATAGCCACAGCCCCAGTCCCAGAAGTCCTCCCTGAAAAGGTCAGGAGGGCTGTGCCAGTCACAGCCCTATCCCAGAAAGATGCCTTTCCTGAACAGGTTGGCAAGGCTGTGATGGTCACAGCCCAAACCCAAACTGAGTCCCTTCCTGAAAAGGTTGGTGGAGTTGTGATGGCCACAGCTCAAACTCAGACCGATAATAGTGTTGTGAAGCCTGAAACAATGGATCACTCCACTCAAACAGAGAGCATTGAGGAGGAAGAAAAGTCTTCCCCCTCCCAGACACTAGGCGAGAGCCAGCCTCCTCAGGGAACTGACTCTACCCCTGGTGAAGGAACTGCCCCAGAGGTAGTCAGGCCTAGCCTGGCAGAGCCCCTGTTGACAGTGGAACCTTCCCAGGTGGGACCCAGTCTGGAGCAGGTAACCTGCCCCTCTCTACCCTGCCTCAGTCAGCCCAGGGCTGTAGAGGTCAGGGAGGCCAGTGGTGGACCCCAACGGGCCCCCTGTCCAAAAGAATTTCCCAATCAGCAGATTAGGATCACTGAAGCTAGTAGCCCTAGCCAAGTGAAAATAAAACACACTCCTGAGGGATCCCCCTTAAACTTAGTTAGGGAACTCCCACAGCTGGACACTGTTGGGCACAGCCAAACCTGGGGCCTAAAAACCCCAAACCTGACCTGTCCCCCCAGTAAGCCAAACAGAGGGACTCAGCCTCCAGCTTTAGGTAGCCAGAGGTTGACCCTGAGAGCTCATAGCAACTCAGTACTGGAAAGAAAGGCACATATGGTGGATAGTGATTGGAGGAAGTTGAGCCCAACAGTAGTGTAGTCTCACTTCAGTACTCCATTCCCACACCAGCCTTTTACTTTGCCAAAGCACGCCACAGGTAGTGATTCCCTATGGTGGAGACCCTTAGATACCCTTAGGGTGAGGGGTTGCTTAGTGGACCATGATACAGGGGGTAACCATGCCAGTGCATGTACCACCTCATATGGCCACTCAGGCAATATAGGCTTACCTGGTCAAGGATAGCCTTATCTCCTTTCGTTTGGGGGGGGGGGGGGTTGTGTAGGAAGGTAGATACCTGACTATGGTTACCCCCGACTTTTTGCCTGGTGTTTTGCTGGTTTTCCGACTTAGTTGGCCTGGGGCCCTGCCAATCAGGACCCCAGGCTTACTGCTCTCTCTCTAAAATGGATCCCATGTACCTTAGGTACATTTCCAATTGGGACTGGGCCACCTTGTCAGACCCTGTAACTCAGGGCATCGGTGTACCCAGGGCCTACCAGGGGCTGAAGCATGTATTATGCCACCCCTGGATGGCCATCTAAATCTGACACAACTGGCTGCACGACAGCTGGGGCAACGTGGCGTACTCGCCCGTTGCTTTAGATATAGTATCCCTATATCTAACCCTAAAATGGACACCTGAGTTCCTATCAGTCACTCCTATGGCAGGCCTTGACAATCCTGAAGGCAGAGTGCATGGAACTGTGTGAATTGGGCTCTGGCACGAGCCGAGCCCGGTTGCAGCTTGCGGAACCAAGACCCAATGGCTGTTCCATGATAACGCGTATCACATCGGTAACTTCGGTATCGCGTTATCAAGACATGTCGAGTAAGGTGTCATACGAATCGGGATGCTGCCCCCTCACCAACTCTGGCGACGAGGTTAGCATTCCGCCCTTCTAGAGGGACACGACATGTACGTAACTGTGAACCCCGGTTAAAGTTAACTGAAGCCTCAGCTCCACAAAATGGACGCTGCCACCACAGACACGAGTCTGACCTCCTGCTGCTGGGAGTCCTTCCAGCGAGGAGAGCTTGGGCAAAGGGTTTCCTGTCAGGGGCGGTGTTCGCACCGTCCCAGACAGGGTTTGTGTATTCTGGGTAGGTAGGGCTTTGCAAGAAGGTGACTGCGGAGTGGCACCCCGGTGCTCACTACGCATCTGCCGGCTAGAACCAGTTCCAGGGGCGCGCAGCCCCTGACCTGGGGAAAGTCCAGCAGGGGGAGAGGGGTGTAACTACCCCCCTTCCTGGTCCCACCCCTAGGGCAGGACCTAGTCATGTACCCACCCCTTTCTTTAGGATAAAGGCCGGAGCGGGGACCCTTCCAAATTAGATCATCTTTGAATCAAGAACTACTTTCTACGAAAGGACATTCGAGACTCTTCTCAAGATTTCTCCCTTGTGGCTAAGGAGTAGCCACCCTGCATCCGCAGGCACCATCTAAGAACTCTGCGGTTTGCTGCAAGTCCTTCCTCAGGAATCCGACGACCCAGCTCGACGAGAACCGGCTTCCCTGGCACCTCTGACCTCTACCCACATCGTCATCTCAGCTGAGATCTGTGGGTGCGACGAGACCTCGAGGGACCGGCCATCATCAAAACCTGCATGCTTTCTTAATCCAGCACGACCACCGAAGGAATCCTCTGGTGAGTGCTCTGGGGTCCGAGAAGCCCCGATCCTGAGCAGCTCCAGCACCGAAGTGCAGCCTCCCAGCATCTCCACGATCTGCGTGGGGCCCTTCTGCTCGCCGCTCAGCACGTTGTCCGATCACTAGCCGCTGGCTTGTGATCTCCTTGACGACATCCGACAACCAACGCTGCTGGTCTGGTTGCTCCAGACCGGCCTTTGCTCCCCTTTTCCGAGAGGAGCACCCCGGACCCTCCTGGTCCACTCAAGACGCCATTTTAGGCCCACCACGTGGCCCTGAAATCTGCCAAGGCTTGTTGCCCCAATCCTGGGCCCAGCGACGCCGACAGCATCAACCTTCGTGGGACAGCTCGCACCTCCATCCTGGTCGCCGACAACGCCTCCTGGTCCGTGAGACTGCAGAGCCTAGCGTCGCCCACTCACCTAGTCGAGGTGACGGCCATCCGGTGCCTTCCTGGTACCCTCTGACTACTGGCTAGTAGTACGAACTTGGTTCCCTCTACTTTCAGGTATCATCGATCTCTGATCCAGGCTTGGATCTCTACGAACTATTCTTCACTGGTCGCCGGCCAGCAACTCCTTCCTTCCGGCTCCTGGCTCGTCAGCGAAGACCCCCGACGCCTGTAAGACTTGTGCAGCCGCAGCCCTTGTGGCTAGGTAACTCCGGCATTTCGGTGCCCGCATAGCCTCCTTACTTAAGGGTCCTGAGTCCCTCGCTTCCGACTTGCCTTATCGGGTCCGCCCGAGACCACTAAACTTTCCGTGCCCTCGGGCACTTGTATTGATTGTGCACTTGAAGTATTTTCCTAAGAGTTTTGTTCTGTGCTTAGTACCCTGTCCTCATAAAGAGTACAGGGCTGTTGTGATTCTAATAAATATCCTGTTTATTTTCATAACACTTGTGTGGTGTCCTTTCACTTGGTGTTCAAGGGGTATGTGATGGTATAACAGCTGGCTTAACACGCCCTCTAGAGTTTAGCCCGAAGACTGCTCGTATCCACGCTACTAGGATAGCTGGTCCAAGGTTGACTTACAACCAATCACCATAAGGGTCGTTTGGAACGATACATAGTGGTCACTAGAATAGTGAACACTGCATATCGGGCCAACTTCTCACAGGTGCCGAAACAGCTTTCATCGGCAATGCGGAGCTGAGTAGACGCTGGCCGCGGAGGCGGAGCCGACCTACAGCAACTACGCAAGTCCGGGGATCGAGAAGGCCTGCGCCACGTGGCCGCTCCGGTCCCCTCCTGGCCGCAACGGAGTGAGGTCGGGCTTCCAGCGCATTTGAACACCTTGGCGGCCTCTGGCACCGGATGCCACGCGCCCTGCGAGCCTAACCCTTGACTGTACGCCCTCCATGTGGACCCGCGAAGGGGGTCTGCCACGATTCCCGGGCGTTGGCTCCATAGCCCGGTACGGGCGGCCATTTTGAAGAACGCGGAGCGGCCGCCCGGCCTTGAGCGGGGCCCCTTGCCTGCAGTGCTTCCTCTCCAGTGGCTGTGCGGCCGGCCAGCCTCTGCTGCTCAACTGCCCCGGCCTGTGGCGCCTACTCACCGAAGCTGCGGACATCGGTGATTCCCACCTCTCCGTGATGTCGAATGCCAGGGGGCAGAGGAGAGGCGATCGGACTTTGCCGGACATGTTGGGACGCGGCGCCCCGAGACAGGACAGGACCCAACCCGCCCGAGCCCCCCGACCAGCTCAAGGGGCGCCAATGGCGGAGAGCCCCCGGTGACTCGATCATTCCTGGAGTCCCTGTTTAGCTCCTTGAGGGAGGACTTTCAGACCTTGAAGCAGGAGGTGGCCGGAGAGGTTCGGGAAGTCCGGAGAGAAGTGGACTCCCTGGGGGAGCGAGTTAACACAGTGGAGGCAGCTGGTCATTCCAGGGACGAGGAGATCACCCACTTGCAACAGGAGGTCCTGCGGCTGCGGGAACAACAGATCGAGTTACAGGCCCATGCCGAGGACCTTGAAAACCGGTCCAGGCGGAGCAACATCAGGGTCCAGGGTGTTCCGTCCAACGAAGAAGGTGAGGACGTGGCCGCCTACTTGGGAGCCCTGTTCCGCAAAATCCTGGGAGAGTCCGAGGACTTCCAAATACGGATCGACAGGGCGCACAGGGTCGGCCGACCTCGCAGAGCTTTGGCGCCCCCCCCCGGACATTTTGGCTTTCTTGACGGACTTCCCCTTGAAGGAGCGGATTCTCCGCGAGGCGCGGCGGCAGCAGCCTTTCCGCTTCAGAGATCACCCGGTGGCTCTTTATCAGGATTTATCCACGATCACGTTACAGAAGAGGAAAACCTTTAAGATCGCCACGGACTTCCTAAGGGAGCACGAAACGCAGTATTCATGGGGGCACCCCTTCCGTTTGATTTTCCGATGGAATGGAACATTGCACCAGCTCCGGTCCCTCCAGGATGTCTTCGGAGTATTGGGGATCACTGCCTCGGACACAGACACCCCGGCACCTCGCCGCAGGCGAAGCACTCGAGACGGCTGGCAACAGGTCGGGGAGAGGCGATCCCCGCCGCCTGCGAGGCCTGACTCGCCCACGATTCGAGCAGACATGTCGAGCGCCATCCAGGAGGCCTCCAGGGCAACGACGAACGGCGATGTGGCCTTGACGGCTTTAACTTACTCTGGGGGGAGTCTACATTAGCCCATCTTCATCGCAGGTGCGGGGGTTCTGGGGGTAGGGGGAGGCGGGAGTGCTGGTGGTGGTGGCTGGACGTCCACTAGATCGACTTTCCACGGCCTTGTCCGCTAAGGACCGGACTGGGACAATGACACTTTTTGAATGGTTTGGGGTGCGGGGGGTGGGAAGGGGAGTTGGCCGGGGAAGTCCGGGGTTTGGGGGTTTGCTGGGGGGGGGGGGTAGGGGGGAGTGTGGAGTTGGGAGTGCGGGGTCCTGGGGGGGGGGGTTCACGCAGTTGGGGAGTTTTGGGGTTTGGGGACTGTACTGTGCCGTTGGGGGGTTTGCTTTCTCTGTGCAATGGAGCCGCTTGCTGTGGCCTTTGAGTTCTGCCCAGTGGGCCTTGCCCGCCTTCATGTGCGTTTCTGGTGTTCCCTTTCCTGATGGCCCTTAAAGTTGTTACTTTGAATGTGAAGGGGCTGAACAATCCGGTCAAACGACGGGCTGTCCTGTCCCTGTTAGAGAACTCCCAGGCCGACATCTGCCTACTGCAGGAGACCCACCTGCTGGCCAAGGATTGTCCCAGACTGCGCACCCCTAAGTTCCCCACGCAGCTCTTTTCTTCCAGTGCCTCTAAAACAGCAGGAGTGGCGCTTCTGATATCAAGAAGGTTCAGGGGGGAAGTTTTGCAGAAAGTAGCGGAGCAGAAAGGGAGACTCCTGGCATATAGGATCAAGGTGGGGGGTTTGGTGTTTACTATAGGCTCCATATACCGCCCCAATGACCATCAGGACCAGTTTCTACACAGGGCACTGGAAGATGTGGCATCCACTCCTGACATGCACATTGTACTTGGGGGGGACTTGAATGTGGTCTTTGATGCATCTCTGGACAGGTCGGTGCAGAGGCGCCACCAGTCGGGGGAGCTTTCGGGCTCGGTTCGTACCCGACTGGAGGAGCTTGATATGCACGACATGTGGCGCCGACTCCACCCCGCAACCCGCGCATACTCCTATTTCTCCCACGCCCATAAGTCCTACGCGAGGCTGGATCATCTACTAGTGACGGGCCCGATGTTTGAACTGGCCTCGAGCGCCGACATGGGGGTCCTCTCTCTCTCAGATCATGCACCAGTGGAGGGCACCTTCCGTCTACCTCCAGTGGCTCGCTCGAGGGGGGTCTGGCGTCTCAGGGAAACGTTATTGCACAGGCAATCGACGGTGAAACAGATCCGTGCGTCCATAGCGGACTTTCAGCGCGTAAACAACAACGACGACACCACCCGCGCGACGCAATGGGCTGCCCTGAAAGCTGTGCTCCGTGGTGAATTTATCGCCATCTCCTCGGCGGAGAACAAAGATCGCCAGCTCAAAAGGGACGAGCTTACCCGGCAGGTGCAGGAGCTAGAACAGGTGCATCACAGGACAGGTGCCCCCCGGGTCTGGAGACAATTGAAGGCCGCCAGGAAACTCCTGTCCGCACTTGACACGGACAGAGCGGAGTACGCAGTGCTTCGCCTGAAGCACAAGTACTACACCGGCGGGGACAGGTGTGGCCGGCTTCTGGCGCACAAGTTCAGGGTGCAGCATCAACAGCACCGGGTGAAGGAGTTAGTTGCCCCCGCTGGAGGGTCGGTCACGGAGGACGGGCAGATCGCGGAAGTTTTCCGCAATTACTACGCTGATCTCTACGCTGGCGTGCCCCCCTCCGCACGAGCTGAAACAGACTACCTAGAGTCGGTGTCGCTCCCGTCGTTGACGCCGGATCAGGCCCAATATCTGGAGCGGGAGATCCGGATTGAGGAGGTAGTCACGGCGATCTCCCGGCTTAAGAACGGTAAGGCCCCGGGACCTGACGGTTTTATCCCTCTCTTCTACAAGACCTTCTGCCAGGAGCTCGCGCCACTTCTGACGCGCCTTTTTAATACGTTCTCAGAGCCGGGTGCTATCCCCCCCGAATTCCTTCAGGCTACGGTGTCTGTGATTCCGAAACCGGGCAAGGACCGGACTGCTTGCGGGTCCTACCGCCCAATCTCACTCTTAAACACAGACCTGAAGATTTTCACTAGTATTCTGGCGGCACGTCTGGCGCTCCATCTCCCAGGCATGGTCGACCCGGATCAGGCCGGGTTTGTACCAGGCAGGCAGACTGTAGACAATACAAAGAGGGTGACCCATATCCTGGAGAAGGCCTCGCGGATACCCGGGGAACGCATGCTCCTCTCCATTGACGCGGAAAAGGCGTTTGACAGAGTGCACTGGCCTTATTTGGAGAAGGTCCTGGGCAAATTTGGGATCGGCGAGAAGTTCAGGCACCTGGTTTTCAATTGCTACCGTTTCCCATCCGCGGTAGTCCGGGTGAACGGGTGCAGCTCTCGGCACTTCCCAATAGAGCGTGGTACCAGACAAGGGTGCCCACTGTCCCCTTTGCTTTCGCTCTTTATATGGAGCCGTTCGCGCAAAGAGTTCGCCAGAACCCCGACGTCATAGGGGTCCGAATGGGAGAGTTCCATCATGCTCTCAGTCTCTATGCGAACGATGTAATCCTGACACTCGACGACCCGCGGAGGTCCCTACCTGCATGTATCGCAGAACTGGACCTCTTTGCGACGGTGGCGGGCTTCAAGGTGAACCTTGGAAAGTCTGCGGCCCTTGACATCTCGCTGACTAGCGCCACCAGGGCTGACTTGCAGAGGCTATTCCCGCTGAGCTGGTCTGGGGACCGGATTCCGTACTTGGGGATTCTTTTGGCACCCTCTCTCCCCGCGATGGTCACGGCCAACTACACAGCTTTAAGTGCAAAGATCAAGGAGGAATTGGCCCATTGGGATAGGGGCACGTTGTCGCTGCTGGGCAGGGTGGCCGCAGTGAAGATGACCCTCCTGCCACAGGTCTTGTACCTGTTCAGGGCGCTCCCGCTACAGCCCCCCAAAGGATGGCTAGCGGAGACTCAGTCTGCCATCACACGTTTTGTGTGGCAGGGCCGTAGGCCTAGGATCAAACGAACCATTGCCACACTAGCGCCGGAGTCTGGTGGACTTGGGATACCGGACCTGCAGAAGTACTTTCAGGCCGCTCAATTGCGTTACTTGGTGGAATGGAGCCGGTGGGAATCGGACAAACACTGGCTGTTTCAGGACCAGGCGGTAGCGGGCAGAACGCTACAGGAGGTGCCTTTCCTGAAGAGGGCCCACCGCCCTCCTAACCTTTATGCCTCCTTCGTGACACGGGTCCCGCTCCGTGTGTGGGACTCTGTGGCCACCAAGCACAACCTCACCACTTTTCCCTCTCCCTTCACGCCACTAATTGGTAACCCGGACTTTGGCCCGGGTATGGAGCCGGGAGCCTATGACCATTGGCGGGCGGCCCGATGCTTCGCTTTATTTCATCTATATGGCCCGGAGGGTGTCGTTTCCTTCCAGGACTTGCGGCGGGATTATGGCCTCCCCGAAACAGAACGCATGCGGTATATGCAGGCACGTCACTGGGCGCTACAGCCTCAGGTACGAGCGACTGCAGATCGGACGATCACGGCGTATGAGCGCTGGCTTGTGACTCGCTCGTCGGACGCCAAGCTTATCTCTGACTTGTATAGGATGTTGCAACCCCCCCCTTTCACATCTACAACCCGGGAAGGGAGCGGTGGGAACGGGAACTTGGCCGAGTGCTGAGCCACACTGAATGGGACCACATCTCCTACCGAGCGCGTCACTCCGCCTATCACACCGGACTCACAGAGACCTTCACCAAAATCACAACTTATTGGTATCGCCCTCCTGAGAAATTACATGACATGGACCGCTCGATACCCGGGACATGCTGGCGCAACTGCAGTCAGACTGGCACACTCACTCATATATTGTGGTGTAGAAAAAGGGTAGGGCTTCTGGCCTGTTTCAAGATTGCCCGGCGTTAACCGCCTCTATACCACTCTAGTTACCAAACAAAGAGGCAGGCGCTGGAGACTGGAAAGCAGGAAACAGAAGTTTTTATTCCGACGGAGCAGAACACATCAGATCAGACAACAAGGTATCATCTCGAGGTGCTCTAACAGCTTCTCTGAGGCCTGGCCTCTTATACCCTGGTTTATGACGTGCGAGCATTCTTTATTGCACAAAAAAACTCTGTGAACTCATAAAAAAAACATCCCCGTAATCCTCGTGTCAGACCCACCCCCACATGTATCCACAATAGAGGTCCTCACCCTGCTGATAATAAGAGGGGGCTATCACGCAGCTGAGTGTTCCGCCGATTCTTAGGATGTGTGAGCCTGATCGTATCCCAGGGGGTGGGGAGGCCAGGATCAATAGTGGGCCCTTTGAAGAGGAGCGACTCCATACAATAGGGGGCAGTAAACTGTATCTCCCGGCTAGGCGATGGCCTCGGACCTGTGTGGACAATCGAACTCGGGGGAAGGGGTCATCAAAGGAGAGGTATTCATGCCGTGTGGACAATCAAGCGCGGACGGAGAGTTTACCAACAGAGGGGTATTCGTGAAAGGAAAGGAGGTGTTGGTCAGGCGCGAGCGTGATTTCCAAGGACAGAGTCATGCAGAAGAAGAAGGTTTATGACTTGCCCATGTGAGGGAGGGGGGGAAAAGCCAGGGTGCGCGGAGGATGCTCGCAGGATCAGGGGAGCACGCTGGCGATCGATCGTGGACAGGGAGACCATGATACCTAAAATGGCTGTCGTGCATGTTGTACGTGGGTGACAAGCTGGCGCAGATGATGTTCAGCTCGTGTACTAAAATTCCACAGTCCTCCCTTTTAACATGTCTCGCCAACTTGTCAGTTCGGATTTATCCCCATAAGGCCACGTATTTCTACTTCATAGAGGGGACTCATGCGCTCATTTCTGAAGTCCAAAGTCTTTGGGCACATACAGTTAGTAGCGAGTGCACACAAGGATGGCAGGCATTGGATACTTAAGCAACACACACATAGTATCACAATCGGTATCAATCACTTGCACTTCAACACGTTCTTTGGCTGGGATGTTCATAAGGAAGGCGGCACCCGAGGGCACAGGACACAGGGGAGCAGCGGTCCTTCCGGTTTTGTTCAGCCAAAACCCATAGTAGAAGTGTGATACTGTCTGGCCGGAAGAGGCGTTGTCCTTGTGGCTCTCTTGCATGAGGATCAGCCAGGCGAGGCAGGAGCCGTGAACTGAGAAAGGAGAAGGGATGAAGGGGATAGAGTGTCCAGTGGCATGCGGGAGAAACCCGCAGATCCAGCAGTTCGTGGCATTTGCAGCAAGGTTGTGTTGGTGCAACAGTTGCACGAAGGAATTGTTCCAGAATTCCCTGCGCCTTTCTCAGAGCTGAGGCGACAGGGAGATCAGGTGATGCTCTTTCATGGGGGTCGGTTGTGCAGTGGGCAGCAATGCCTGATGAGCGGGGGTGCTTCCCTCCAGAATCCAGAAGGAGGTCATGAGGAGGAGGCAGAAGAGGAAGACAATGAAGAGGGCGATTGTCTTCGATTTGTGCAAATTGTCAGTCTTTGGGTTCCTATATTGGGTATTTCCGGTTGCTTCCATCATCTTCTTATCTGGCGCTTCCATCATCTTCTTATCTGGCGCTTCCATCATCTTCAAGGTGCTCGGTAGCGGGCAGAACCACAGACTTTGTTTAGCTTCTCTCCAGGTAACCCTTAGTTGTGTTTAGGTCACCGTTCTGAGATTTTAACTTAGTCCATGGCCTGCTTAGCCGAAGCTCCCTCCTTTCGACGCAGGAAATACCCTTCTCTGGATGGGACAGTGGGATCAGGGAATTTCGCAAGTTCAAGTGCCTCGGTATCGGGATAACAGTTCAATGCTGGCCGGTCTTTGTTCAGGAGCTCTTCTTGGGTGTTGACGTTTTCTGTCATGGCCAGGGTCGGGGAGACCTTCCTGCAGTGGTGCGCGTGCAGCCAGTGCCTCTTCCCCTCCACTCGAAGCGCCGTCCGGGTGGTGATCAGTACTTGCCAGGGGCCCGTCCACCGGGGTTCCAGACTCTTGGCCCGTTGAAAGTTCCGGACTACTACATAGTCCCCCGGTTGGATGTCGTGACCCGGACCCCTGGAAGCATCGGGGATGGCCTGCTGCACCTGTTGATGAATGACAGACAACGTTTTAGTTACCTTGCCCAAATAATCAGACAGTAGGACGTCCGGGACGTCATGAATGGAGGTCGGTTTGGGGGCAGCCCAGAGGTTCATCGGTCGCCCGAATACAACCTCGTAGGGGGTCAAATGGTGTTTGGTGGGAGTGGAGCGCATCGATAGCAATGCCAGTGGGAGGGCATCTGGCCACTTAAGTCCAGTGGTGGCCACTATTTTTGACAGTTTCAGCTTCAATGTGGCATTATGTCGCTCCACCAAACCGGCGGATTGGGGGTGGAAGACTGCATGAAATCTCTGCTTCACCCCCAACCCTTTCAAGATTAGTTGGATGACCTCAGCTATGAAATGGGGGCCATTGTCGCTCCATAAAATTCGACAAAGGCCATAGCGAGGGAAGAACTCTTTCAGTAGTACTTTGGCAGTAGTCATGGCAGTGTTGTCACGGGTTGGATAGGCCTCTCCCCATTTGCTGAAGGCACATACAATGACTAGTACATACTTCAAGCCTTGGCATCTCTCTAGCTGGATGTAATCCACCTGGAGGACCTCAAAGGGGTGATCGGGGATCCCAAACCCTCCCCGGGGCACCACAGTTCCTTTCCCGGGGTTGTGTTGCAAACAGATAAGGCACTGCTGGACCAGGCGTTTGGCTGAGTCGGGGATTTTGTCGTTGTACCAGACTTTGGAAATGAGTTCGATCATGGGTGCAGATCCTATGTGTGCGGGGGAATGTGCCATAGTCAGTATCGGGATCAGGTATGAGTCAGGCAGCAGCCATCTGTTTGCATCTTTTGTCCGCCAGCAGCCCTCATCGTCCTTCAAACCCACCCGTGCCCACTGGGTCAGTTCGTGAGGGGTGCTGGCCGACTGGATGTCTCTAATCATTTCCCTAGCGTCAGTCCATTTCTCTGCTTGTGACCTGGTCACATATATGCGTGTCACCGTCTTATTCTCAGCTGTGGTTCGTGCAGTGATGTCGGCCAGTGCGTTCCCTTGTCCGACTACGTCTGTCACTTTCTTGTGTGCCTGGTATTTGATCACTGCTAATCGTTTGGGGAGGAGAACTGCTTCAATCAAAGCAGAAACCAGATCTCCGTGAAGGATGGGGGTGCCGTGTGACGTCAGGAATCCCCTTTCCCTCCATAGGAGCCCAAAATGGTGGACCACCCCGAAGGCATACTGGCTGTCTGTGTATACGTTCGCGGTGGTTCCTGTTGCTATGATGCATGCTCGTGTGAGGGCTATCAGCTCTGCCGCCTGTGCAGATCGTTGTGTGATGCAGGCTGTCTCAACTACTGTTCGGGCTGTCGTTACTGCATAAGCAGCTGAAGTGGTGCCATCTGAGAGTTTGATGCATGAGCCGTCTACCCATAGCTCTCCATCAGGGTCTGTAAAAGCAGTGTCTCGGAGGTCAACTCTACTCCTGGTCTGTTCGTCCGTGAGGGTCACACAGTCGTGTGTGGGAGGCACGTCGGGGTCATTTTCAGGCAGGGGCAACAGTGTGGCAGGATTCAAAGTCGTGCATCTCTTTAGTGTGATGTGGGGTGCAAGTAGCGTCAATTCGTACCCTGTCAGTCGTGCGCTAGTCAGGTGTTGAGTCTTGGTTTGGTTCAAAAGGGTGTCGACTGCATGGGGTACTAACACGGTGAGGGAATGGGGTCAATCATCATTCGTCCCACATCAGAGTCATTTTTGGCCCATAGGTACGGGGGCAGGGCGTCGAGCAAGGACAGATCACAGTCAGTCAGGGAGTACATGTGTCGTGTTGGGCAAGATTTAGGTACGCTCGGGTTGTCGTGCAGGATGACTCGGACTCCATCTGGGGAACACCTGATAGTAGCTCGAAAATGTTTCAGCAAATCAATGCCCATGATGGCGTCAGGGGAGTTGGAGGAGAGCAAAAATGTTGTGGCAGTGGTGTTGTTATCTAGGTCAAAGGAGATAGGTACGGACAGGGGGTTAGTGGAGGGCGTCCCATCGAAACCTATCGATGTAATGTGTGAGCCAGACAAGGGTGCCCTTGGAATCAGTCGTTTCGATAACCCACTACGTGTCGCCCCAGTGTCTACCAAAAATGGAGACTCTGTACCCAGGACCTTAGCAGTGACGTAAGGACCTTGCTGGTCAACACAGAGCTCGACTGGATCCCTCCCTTGCCCCTGGCAGTCCTATGCAAAATCGGGGGCATTCTCACCATCGGACAGTTGATACTGGTTTTGTCGGGGACGGTCAAATGTGTTCGATCTCCCTGGTCTGTCATTGTTGGTGTCGTTTGTGTACCCTCGTCCTTGTCCCCTATTTCTCGGCCCACCCACTACGTCCTTGGGGTCCCTATTTCTGTTCATCTCTAATAGAACCGGACACTGGGATTTCCAATGACCAAATCCTTTGCAGAAGGCACACTGGTGCCCGCTAATGTCTCTACGTCCAATGTGGGGTGTCGGGTGTGGTCTTTGGGAGGTGGATTTCTAGGGGTGGTCGATTGGTAGTTCCCCCCGTGGGGTTCCCGTCCGACCGCTATACCTTGTATCTGGACTATCATCACCCTTTCTTTCAAATCTTTCTTCTTTTTCTCGGATGCCCTATCACTCTCATTCTACTGATAGTTCAAAGAAGGGGGTTGCTGCACTGTTCCTCAAAGGGGAGAAAGATTAGGAAAAGGTTAGGAAAAGCTGACGTGACCGAAGGTGTGGGTAGTACACCTTTGGGCATCCATTTCGTTGGATGTATTTGCCTCACACACCCAAAAGGGTGTCATGCTTCATCATTGGCGGTTGCTCCTCGTCGGGGGGCGGTGCAATCCCCAACGGGCTCACCTCGAGGAGGGGCTCTTTAGCAGAGATCTTTTGTATCCAACAGCCCTATGGTGAAGTGAGGGTATGTGGGCAGAGTATCAAATAGACTCGGTGTAGTGATTAAAATGCAGCAGGGGATGCCGGAAACAACTTTATTCTGGGGGTCCCCCTACTACAATTAAAACCAGTGGAGAAGGACAGCTCGCTAGGGGTAACCAAGTTAGGTAAAGTAATCCTAGAGAGGCCTTAGAAAACAATGGGTCAACATTTTTCTCGCATTTAGGTTAATCACCTGCGATTCATCAGGACCTTAAAAAGTGAAACGAAAAAAGGAAAAGAACTCTTAACATGCGAGTGTCATGTATGTGATGTAGGTATATTTTACCTTGGTGGAAAGTCCTATGCCTAAGGGTCAAGGTCTAAGAGCCACATGAATGCTCAGCGGGTCAGTTCTACGAGGGTAAGCCTTCAGGTGTGGCTTACTCGTCCCGTGACCGCGTGGATGCACCTACCCATCTCCGCCGAGTTCGGCATAGGACTTTCCACCAAGGTAAAATATACCTACATCACATACATGACACTCGCATGTTAAGAGTTCTTTTCCTTTTTTCGTTTCACTTTTTAAGGTCCTGATGAATCGCAGGTGATTAACCTAAATGCGAGAAACATGTTGACCCATTGTTTTCTAAGGCCTCTCTAGGATTACTTTACCTAACTTGGTTACCCCTAGCGAGCTGTCCTTCTCCACTGGTTTTAATTGTAGTAGGGGGACCCCTAGAATAAAGTTGTTTCCGGCATCCCCTGCTGCATTTTAATCACTACACCGAGTCTATTTGATACTCTGCCCACATACCCTCACTTCACCATAGGGCTGTTGGATACAAAAGATCTCCGCTAAAGAGCCCCTCCTCGAGGTGAGCCCGTTGGGGATTGCACCGCCCCCCCCGACGAGGAGCAACCGCCAATGATGAAGCATGACACCCTTTTGGGTGTGTGAGGCAAATACATCCAACGAAATGGATGCCCAAAGGTGTACTACCCACACCTTCGGTCACGTCAGCTTTTCCTAACCTTTTCCTAATCTTTCTCCCCTTTGAGGAACAGTGCAGCAACCCCCTTCTTTGAACTACTAGTACCTTATACGGGCACATGCTGTGACTGGACCTTTCACTTACTCAAGTGATAGTTAGTGTCCGTTGATCTATTGATCACTCTCCCTATACTTGACAAATGCTCGTAATACTGAGCCATCTGAAGGATAGCTGCGGGTTTGGAGGCCCCCCAACTACTCTCACTCGTCTGCAGTTTTTGGGAAACCTCTTGCGATAGACCCTTTACATAATTTTGCACAAACAGGTGTTGTCCGGTTGCGGTGGTCATGTCTTGGCCACTGTAGTCGGAGAACACTGTCTCGAATCGGGAGAAGTATTCCGATACATCTTCCTGGGGTTTCTGACGACAGGCCGTGACTACCGACCAATCTACCTTTTTCTCTGGGATCAGGGTCTTTAACTTCTGAACTAATTTGTCTGGGAGTTCTAATATGTCCTTTACTGGTTTCCTTCCGGGCTCTCGCTGTCTATCTAGCTCACTGAGTTGCTTCCAGGTATGTCCGAACAGATCCGTGTGGTCAGCCTTCCGGATTTGCTTCCACACGTCAGCTGGCAGGCATAACCCGAAAAACAAGTCTATGTCCGCTAAAGTCATTATCGTCGAACCCAAGGCTGTGCCTAATTCGGTATAGAATGCTGTCGGGTTCTTTCTTAAATCGGGCAGAGTTTGTCTAAAGGTTAAGATGTCTTGTCGGTCCCATGGTTGGTAAACCCAATTGTACACAACCCTCCCCTTTGCATCTGCATGGTTAATATCGTCGTTTGTTCCCTCGCCACGCGGCGGAACCCAGTAAGGGGCCGCCTCTCTGATGGGCATCATAGTGTTGGCTACTTCTAAAGAGGACTCGGTTGTTTCAGGGACGGTAACCTTGATTTCTTGTTTCTGTTCCGTGAGGTGGCGGAAGACCTCAAGCATTTGCATGAAGAGGTCCGTCGCATCACGTTCAGTCCCATCTCCAACATCAATCTTTCTATATAGCGCTGTCAGTTTAGCGGGGCCCTTACTCTGATACCTATCCTCATATGCGTTCAGGGTGTGGTAGCTGAATCGTAAAATGAAATGTCGTCTGTGGCTGTCGGCATGTGAATTATACATGTTCATTGTGTATTCTTCGCTCTCCTTCCGTTCTACTAGTGTCTTTGCTATTTTGTCAATCCCATCCCGCTCATCTTTACTCAACCTATTTGGTCTGGCTGGTGGTTGCTTGCTAGCCTCGGGGTCATCTGGTGGTGTTACTAATGTGGCTGGTGCGGAGGCTGTGAGGGCTGGTGCACTAGCGCTAAGGTCGCTCTCGTTCGCACTCAGGGCTTGCAGGTGTTGTTGGCAGGGGGCATATGGAGGGGGCATGTAGATGATTCGTGGACCTAGCAGTAACTCATCGTTCGCCCGTTGTTTGGAGGGCAATTCAGGGTAGAGCGTAGAAGGGGTCCTAACAGGACATTGACCTGTCGACCCTGATTCTTGTTTTTGTGTAGCTTCCTTTCTTTCTTTTATTTCTTCTTCTAGTTGCTTAGCGGCTAGGTGGGCTGCCTTTCGTAATTCTTTCCCTATTTTTGCTTCTTCTCTTTTTCTTCGTTGTTCCGTTTCTTTGCGCCACATGCCGATACTATCGAGCATAGTGGGTGTAGTCTTATTTTTCTGGAGCGCTATTTCTAATGTTTTTATTTTATGATCATCAAAGGAACCTATCAGTGGCCACTGACTTTCGGGGTTCTTCTTTGTATATTTATGCCATAACTTAGTATAAGCTATAGCGACTAGTCCATGCTTAGTGAGCATGTCCTTATTAGGGGTGCCCTCCAGTGGAGCTGGATGGTTCATCTCTAATAAGCGGTCCGGGCTAAACAGGCTACGAATCAGTGGGGAGAAGATAGGCATGACGGGTTACAACGGGGACAAAGGTCTGCACTACCTATCTTATCACGGCGTGCAAAGACTAGACAGAATATTTCTATTCTCCGTTGTTTGCAGGCGGTGAATACCTCAAAAGAACCAATACCGAACACTTAATGTACGGTCAATCAAACAATCAGTGGGGAGAATAAGTGGGTACGACGGGTTAAAAGTTTGCGTTACCTACTTTTTCTCTACCTGCAAAGAGAGACCTTGTTCTTCCCTGTTTGCAGACAGAGAATCTCCAGACAACAATTCGCGAACAACAGTTCGGGAAAACAGTGGGGGAGGAAGATAGGCACGACGGATTACAACGGGGACAAAAGTCTGCGTTACCTATCCTTCACTGCTTGCAAAGGGAGAGCCTGTTGTTTCTCCGTTTGCAGACGGTGAATCTCCAGAGGACCCAACAAAAGAGTAATACTAGTATTATCCAAATCAAACAATCATTTCGTAATTTTGTCGCGTTTACACGACCTTACCCGGACCGCATGGACAGTTTCCTGTCTTCCGAATCCAGCGCCCGATCGTCCTCTATTCTTCGTGATGTTCGCGGCACTCCTGATGGTTCCCAGTCAGGACCGTAGATCACTCGAGAGAGGTCTGTTCAGAACTAGTGAAGTTCGGATGATCGGCTGTCAGACGAGGGTCTATCGGACAGGAGCTCTCCCGATCGTTGCAGTCGTTCACTCTGTCGTCGGGACCTCTCCCACTGGATCCACGTGTCGCTGATGGGCCCCCGGCTTTGGGACGCCAATTGTAGAAAAAGGGTAGGGCTGCTGGCCTGTTTCAAGATTGCCCGGCGTTAACCACCTCTATACCACTCTAGTTACCAAACAAAGAGGCAGGCGCTGGAGACTGGAAAGCAGGAAACAGAAGTTTTTATTCCGACGGAGCAGAACACATCAGATCAGACAACAAGGTATCATCTCGAGGTGCTCTAACAGCTTCTCTGAGGCCTGGCCTCTTATACCCTGGTTTATGACGTGCGAGCATTCTTTATTGCACAAAAAAAACTCTGTGAACTCATAAAAAAAACATCCCCGTAATCCTCGTGTCAGACCCACCCCCACATGTATCCACAATAGAGGTCCTCACCCTGCTGATAATAAGAGGGGGCTATCACGCAGCTGAGTGTTCAGCCGATTCTTAGGATGTGTGCGCCTGATCGTATCCCAGGGGGTGGGGAGGCCAGGATCAATAGTGGGCCCTTTGAAGAGGAGCGACTCCATACAATAGGGGGCAGTAAACTGTATCTCCCGGCTAGGCGATGGCCTCGGACCTGTGTGGACAATCGGACTCGGGGGAAGGGGTCATCAAAGGAGAGGTATTCATGCCGCGTGGACAATCAAGCGCGGACGGAGAGTTTACCAACAGAGGGGTATTCATGAAAGGAAAGGAGGTGTTGGTCAGGCGCGAGCGTGACTCCCAAGGACAGAGTCATGCAGAAGAAGAAGGTTTATGACTTGCCCATGTGAGGGAGGGGGGGAAAAGCCAGGGTGCGCGGAGGATGCTCGCAGGATCAGGGGAGCACGCTGGCGATCGATCGTGGACAGGGAGACCATGATACCTAAAATGGCTGTCGTGCATGTTGTACGTGGGTGACAAGCTGGCGCAGATGATGTTCAGCTCGTGTACTAAAATTCCACAGTGGGACTGTCCCCTTCTGGCTCCTTACTGGGAAGAGGTCCTTAATGAGGTTGATAAGTGCTTTGGGATAGAATTACCCCGCCTCCCCGCCTATATCCTACTGGGCTTGCCGAATGGTTTAATGTACCCTCTGAGGTCTAAGAGGGGTAGACAGACAACGATAGCTTTGGGGTCAGCAGTACAGAACATACTCATACACTCGCGCACTACCACGCTTCCCACTGTTGCCGGCTGGCTACACAGATTGTGGCATGTCCTGGGCATGGAGAAACTGTCCCTAGTGGTGGCGGGGGACGTGGACACTTTTGAGGAGCTGTGGGCGCCCTTCCATACTTTAAGTTCAGAATTCAAGGAAATCACTTGCCCTAGGTATCTTAGACTGCTACGGCTGACGCCGCCGCCAGATCCGCCTGATTAATCGGCCCATGTTGGCAACTGGTGGTAGGGGGAGACGATAGGCTGCCACAGGGAAAGAGCGAGTGGTTGACGGCACAGTACAGGGGGTGGGGGGGGGCTTGGGGGGGCAGTTGGCTGGGAGGGGGAGGGAAGGAGTTGTTCCCTCTTTTTCCTTTTTCCCCCTTTGTTTCCACCCACAGGTGCGCTGGCTGTGAGACTCTGGCACGACTGTGCCCGCCGTACTGAAAGGACTGCCTTTACGCATTTATTGTATTATACGCACTGACTCTGAGGGGCACCTGTGGTTATATGTCTGTTATGTTGTTTCCTTCCTTTCCCTGCTTCAATAAAATACTTTAAACCAAATAGGTGGCAGGACTCTAATTAGAGCTAAGGAAAGCATCCTGAATACTTGGGCGCTGAAGAAGGCTTATCCACCCCGAAATGCATTCGCCTGCCATATCTTGTGAATAAACGGCTTCCTTGATTATCCCCTGCTGTAGCCTCTGCTTTCTTTCACGTGAAGGAGGTGTTCTTTGATATATATATATATATATATATATATATATATATATATATATATATATATATATCCTTCCCACGAGTGCTGGTAGTGGAGAAGCACTGTCAGCGGGCGGTCCGTGCCGGGCACCAGCAGTCCCGATAAATTCTTTGCACAAATCACCTCAGTGCGAAATGATAGCACGGACACCTCTTCTGTGCAATAAATGATGGATTTAATGGCAAATAGCAACGCGTTTCGGCGATTAAGCCTTGATCACGCTCACAATCTCGCCAACAAACAACAGTTTTAAATCCCAAACAAGTGTAAACAAAATAGAAAAGGGACTGTTTAGCAGGTATACACACTTTGATAGTAAATGTGTCGGCCATCTTGGTATGTCGAAAGTTTAAATAATAACATTGCGACAGATACAGTTAGGAACACAATAAAGTTAAGACACTGAATGTTTAAAGTGCACATCCAACATGAACAATTCGCTGTACAAAGTACTTCAAACCTCATGCCCAAGTGGGCAATGCATAATCTGTCATGATGTATCATGTCAATGCAGTCGTGCCCCAGTGGGCGTTTGCAAGCAATTGTCCATCGCCCTATTGTTGACTCCAGGGAAATGTCATCAAAAAAGTCCTAGCCCCAGTGGGCTGTAATAGAGGATGCTCTGTTCCATTCAACCGGACAGTTCCTTCACACAGCCTACACTGCAAAACATATTCTAACAGTCTGAAAGAAAAAGGTTAAAATTACCGAAAAGCAGAACCGACAAGCTAAGATAACACTCGTATCTCTTACTGTAAATGTATTGCAAGTTCTTCATTCATATTTAGGCCACCAGGTACAGTACTTTCGAAATCGATAATGTAGGTAGATTCGAGTTTCCTAAGGGACAGTTCTCGGTTCCCCCCTCTCATGCCAAGATCTACCTTGTCAATCACTACCATCCGGAGCTTGGTCTCATCGCTAAAATGCTGTGTCTGAAAATGACGGGCAACAGGGTAGGTTTTAGTTTTGTTCCTGATGGCCCGTAAATGCTCCAGAATTCGTTTTGTAGCTGTATGTTTGCTGCTACCAACATACCACTTATTGCATGGACATATCAGAATGTACACGCAGTAAGTTGTGTTGCAGGAAAGGGATTTTCTAATGTGGAATTCCTTACCAGTGGTTGGAACCAACAGTTTCTCACAATTTACACTCCCTTTGCATGCTTTGCATTTCCTACAACATTTATATCCGGTTTGCCCCCAGCTACGCTAACATCTTTATGGGCTGGTGGGAGGAGCAGGTAGCCGGACGCTTGGAAGAATTTAACAGCCAAGTTGCCCTGTGGCTGCGTTACATTGATGACATTTTTATTATTTGGAATGGGTCAGAGAAAGCTGCTACCAACTTTATCAAGAAACTCAATCAGAATGATCTGAATCTAGTCTTCACTGCCAACTATAGCAGGAAGACTATTGACTTTCTTGACATCTCTGTAAACATCAATGGTTCCAATATCGAAACTACATTGCATCGCAAAAAAACGGCAGGCAACAGCATCCTAAGGGCAGATAGCGCACATCCTCGCAATCTGATACAAAGCATCCCCTATGGGGAATTGCTGAGGGCCAAGAGGAACTGCAGTACCACAGAAGCATTTGAAATTGAGAAGCAAGTGATGTGTGACAGATTCAGTGAACGTGGTTACAACAGCAAAACCATTCAATCTGCTTGTGATAGAGCTGAGAAAGTTACTAGGAATGATCTACTGTATCCTTTGAAAAAGCCTGAGGATAGTAAGAATGTGAGGTTCATCACCACTTACAGTGGACAAGCCAGCGAGATACGTAACATATTCAACAAACATTGGCATGTTTTGTTGAATGACGAACATCTCAAAACGGATTTGGCTAGTACTCCCCAAATCACATTCAGGAAAAGTAGATCTCTTAAAGATGAACTCAGCCATAATCATGTTACGCTCACTAGAAATGTCACTACCAGAACCGGATATAAATGTTGTAGGAAATGCAAAGCATGCAAAGGGAGTGTAAATTGTGAGAAACTGTTGGTTCCAACCACTGGTAAGGAATTCCACATTAGAAAATCCCTTTCCTGCAACACAACTTACTGCGTGTACATTCTGATATGTCCATGCAATAAGTGGTATGTTGGTAGCAGCAAACATACAGCTACAAAACGAATTCTGGAGCATTTACGGGCCATCAGGAACAAAACTAAAACCTACCCTGTTGCCCGTCATTTTCAGACACAGCATTTTAGCGATGAGACCAAGCTCCGGATGGTAGTGATTGACAAGGTAGATCTTGGCATGAGAGGGGGGAACCGAGAACTGTCCCTTAGGAAACTCGAATCTACCTACATTATCGATTTCGAAAGTACTGTACCTGGTGGCCTAAATATGAATGAAGAACTTGCAATACATTTACAGTAAGAGATATGAGTGTTATCTTAGCTTGTCGGTTCTGCTTTTCGGTAATTTTAACCTTTTTCTTTCAGACTGTTAGAATATGTTTTGCAGTGTAGGCTGTGTGAAGGAACTGTCCGGTTGAATGGAACAGAGCATCCTCTATTACAGCCCACTGGGGCTAGGACTTTTTTGATGACATTTCCCTGGAGTCAACAATAGGGCGATGGACAATTGCTTGCAAACGCCCACTGGGGCACGACTGCATTGACATGATACATCATGACAGATTATGCATTGCCCACTTGGGCATGAGGTTTGAAGTACTTTGTACAGCGAATTGTTCATGTTGGATGTGCACTTTAAACATTCAGTGTCTTAACTTTATTGTGTTCCTAACTGTATCTGTCGCAATGTTATTATTTAAACTTTCGACATACCAAGATGGCCGACACATTTACTATCAAAGTGTGTATACCTGCTAAACAGTCCCTTTTCTATTTTGTTTACACTTGTTTGGGATTTAAAACTGTTGTTTGTTGGCGAGATTGTGAGCGTGATCAAGGCTTAATCGCCGAAACGCGTTGCTATTTGCCATTAAATCCATCATTTATTGCACAGAAGAGGTGTCCGTGCTATCATTTCGCACTGAGGTGATTTGTGCAAAGAATATATATATATATATATATATATATATATATATATATATATATATATATACACAAAACAAATCAATATAAACTACAAACAGGTTACTGCAGCTTTGACATTTTATCAGATAAAACAACAATCACATTATCGAAAACCTCACAGAGTGACCTGCAAATTAATATATGTAATATTATGAACACTTTATTGCAAAACACAACATTGTTCTTAATGAGAACATCATGTCACATTTTACTATTATTCTTTAAGGGGACACTCCTACAACAGTTTTTCAGTTTGAAGTACTAACACGTCCGTCCCTTAGGTAAAACAACCAAAAAGTACTCCCATGCATTCCTTTCTAAACATACTTCTACTTTCACTCAGAACATTCGGCTCTCACCTATCTGTTTCTGTTCTTTATAGTTTAGGCGCAGGTTGACCAGTATCTTGTAGGTTCAACTGTTTCTATCACCTGTCATGAACCACACAAAGAACAACAACAAGATCTATTTAAGTTTGGCAATAACCTTAAATTTAATTTCATTTAATAGAACGAAGTTACGTGGCTACAATTTCTACTTACTAGAAAGTGCTTCAGTGAATGGAAGCTCTGTAATGTCTTTTGGCGGTATTTCTTCCTGCCTGGTCACCCGGGCGGGCCGCCACCTTGTGAACGACCCTGAGTCCTGGAGGTGGCCGGGAGCGGCTCGCGCGGAGATGCGCTGTCCCTGGTGTGCTCGAGGGAGGAGCGGATCGACAGCGGATCTTGGCCCCCTCCATGTTGGTCTGGTGGCAGCGATTGGCGGCCCCATCAACGAGCCTGTCATCGGCAGGAAAGGATGGTGGGGGAGCCCATTAGCAAGAACCTGCCGGCACTGCTGGTGAGTGGAGCTACGGATGGCGGAGCGGGGCTGAGCTGCAGCACAGACTGGCGTGCCGATTCTCACTGATCTACAGGTCCGGACCGGACGTGGGGGGGCCCTATGTAGTCCCAGCTGGGGGCTGGAGGACTGTTTGGCGGTCAGCAGTGCGGCTCTGCAGTGGCATTGGAGGTGGAGTAGAGCGGGCGCTCTTCGGGAATCACAGCCGCAGCTTGAGGACTGTATCTGATGGCCTTGATGTGCTGGTGCGGGGTGCGGCCCTCTGGTGACGCGGCCTATTGGGTCCACCGGTGCCCTTCATGAAGCCTGACCTTGGTGGGTGAGAACGCTGGTTAGCTGGAAGCACGAGAACTGGCATAGCCTTGAGGAGCCTGGGTGCTGCGGGCCTTGACCGGCGACGACTCCCATACATCCCTAGTCCGCTCAGGCGTACGGCCTCCTTCGGGGGCTGGAGGAGTACTCAACGGAAGTCAACTGACGAGTGGGTGTTTGCGACTGCGACAAGGGGGTTCCCTCCACGATTTAATTGAACTTATCCGGAGAGTGCCATGTCCTCCTCCAGAAACAGGAAAGAAAAGACCATTAAAGACCTGTTTGTTAAAGTGCAAGCGTATCCAATGGCCTCCACCACAGCGGCGGGGTCCCAGGGCCCAAAGACAGGGAAGGAGGAGGGGTCGGAACCCATCACTAAGGCGTTCCTCGAATCCATGTTTGTCGCGCTAAGAGAGGACATTCAAACCCTCAAGCAAGAGTTCGCATCAGAGATTCGAGAGGTCAGAAGAGAGGTGGATGGCATTGGGGAGAGGGTAGCTGATCTGGAGGGTAAAAGCGACAGGAAAGACGTGGAGATAACGGGCGCGGCCCTACAACAGGAGATTCTCTGGATCCATGATCAACAGGTGGACCTCCAAACACGTAGAGGACCTAGAAAACAGGTCCCGGCACCACAATATACGCATCAGAGGGGTGAGGGTAGATGAGGGCACGAATGATCTCTTCTCCTACTCCAGAGAACTTTTCAATCACATCCTGGGCAGGCCACTGGAGACAGAGCTGAGAGTGGACCGGGCACACAGAGTGGGGCCCCCAAGATCAACGTCGGCCCGGCAGCCAGATATACTCGTCTGTGTCCAAGACTTTCGTACCAAAGAGGCCATCCTCCAAAAGGCGCAGCAGCTGCAGCCTCTGCAGTTTCGGGGGCAATCCCCTGCTTGTTGTCAAGATCTATCCGCCCTCACCCTACAGAAGAGGAGAACCTTCAAACCTCTCACTATGCACCTCCAACAGCGCAACATCACCTATAGCTGGGGCCACCCGTTCTGACTGGTGTTCCGCATGGATAATAAGCTGTACCAATTGCGTGCTCTGTCGGAGGCCAGCAGGTTGCTGGGAGTGGAACTGCCAGAGTCGGAAGGTGGGGACGAGGACTCTAAGGAGGAGGCTGATGATTCCAGCCCCCGATGGCGTCAACAGGGAAACCCGAGCCGCAGAAGTTATGGAAGGCAGGAGGTCGGCTTTGGAGGCGGCTTCTACGGATCTTCCCAGCACCCAGCCCGGCTGACTCTAGACTCTATACTTGGCCGATTGTTTGATTTCCTAAGGCACAGGCCATTGACGGGAGGGAGGGACATTCCTGTTGGAGAACCACCCCGATATCCTTTCACTGATCAACCATGGTTGATGGACTATGTGGTTTTGTCTTTTTTCGTTTCCTTCACATGTTTTGCAGTTTGGGAATTGTTGGGGGGTTGAGGGAGGGTGTCCAGTGCTCCACGTTTGCTTTTTATCTAGGGCTAGTGCAGCTCTGAGTGTCAGGGCTGCTTTCTCATGTCTAGAGATTGCCTGCATTAGCGGCACCAAGCGTAGCCCCTCAGGTACAAACCTGACCCTGCTGATGATTGAGTATGCCTGCTTCCACCCTTAGGATTCTTACTGTTATGCCGGATGTTCTCTGGATCGTTTTGAAGTATTATGTTCCACCTCTAAATCCAGCCAATGTCTGGGTTGCCGTAATGGCACAGTACAATGGAAGGATTAAGTGGTGATTGGGAAAAAGGGAAGGAAAGGAAGAGGACAGCAGGGAGGGAGATCTGGAAAACACAAAGAGAACATATATCATGAATACCTTAATATTCTAATTGCACTGTTCGTACTGTCTATCCTTACTAAGCGCTTTATGCCTTCTCAATACCTGAAAAGCAAAATACACTCAAGTGGATAGGTAGGTGATGGTTGATTATGTAGATGGTGTCATAAAGGATGTTGCTGCAGTGATACAAAATCGACATAACATATAACCACAACTTATTAGATGCATATCAGACTACAAAGCCATGAGATTATATTGATGCATGAACATACCCCTAACTCACTCCTTTTACGCTTCACAGGGATAGAGTGTAGACCACTACCACTCATTAGGAACCCCTGTTAATAAAAGGAACCAGAGACAGTTTGGGTTAACACACCATACATCTAGAACACAATATCCATCAAGAAATAAGAAAGTCAAAGTAAGTGAATTGCCCCGAAGTTAACTTCACTCGTGGCAAATGTATCAGAGGCTTAATCCTCCAGAAAGACTGAAGCTTAGTTTAGGAGTTCCTTGCTCTTAATTCCTGTTGTTAACTATAGGAACACAAACATAAATGGAAATACTTGTGGATCTCCAAAACATCCAAGTCTCCGTCGGCCGACAATACCGACCGGGTCAAATCCTGACTGACTAGCAGTCACTCCAAAGAAAATCCAGATTACCCCGTGTAGGCAAACCTTGCCAACACATAGAAAACCAAGTAGAAACGAAAGCGGCAACAGTTCCTGGTGCAAGCACCCTTACCGCACCCACAGAAGATCAGCACGGCCACCAGAAATCGCTGAACAGAAGGAATTCCCGATGCCGAACTCGGGAATGGCTTCCTCCTTCTGCTTCCTTGATCGGAGTCTCGCGAGATTCGCGGAGGAGCATGGGAGTAGTAGTCCTGACTCGCGTCTTGCTGGGAAATGTAGTTCTTACACCCAGCACGATCGTGACCGTACATCCTCCCCACAGGGAAAGCAACATCAAGGCCTTGGTTTCGTAGGGTGCCTCCGATGAAAGGCTGCCACCCGGGTCGGTGAGTGGATCCCCACAGCAGGCTCCCATGAGTTTTCCTCTGGGCCATACCCCTTCCAGGAAACCAAATACCACAGTTTACGGGGTAGGTACTTAGAATCCAACAGGTTCTTGACCTCATATTCGAGTTCACCATCCACCATCACAGGAGGAGGACGCGATTGCCCCCGCGCTCGTGAAGGTTTCAACAACGACACATGGAAGACACGGTGGATACGCAAATGCGAATGGAGCTTCAACTTCACAGCCACCGGATTTACCCTTTTAACAATGGTGTAAGGTCCAATGTACCGAGTGTTAAACACGCTGCGTTTCCTGAAATGTAGGTTTCTAGTTGACAACCACACAGAATCCCCTCTGCAATACAACGGACCCTGCCTCTAGTGTTTATCAGCAGCAGCCTTGTACTTGATTTTGACCAATTCAAGATGTGCCTAAGCTTTAGACAATGTCTGACGAATATGCACCACTCTTCGTGCAACCACAGGTAGAGCAGGCTCAGCCCTTGGATGGACAAAAGGAAGGAACCTGGGATGTCTTCCGTAATTGCAATAGAAAGGTATGTCCTTGGTGGAGCCATGCGTGGCATTGTTATAAGCCACCTCCGCCAACAATAGATGGTCCACCCAATTGTCCCTGCTCTGGTCAATGTAACACCTCAGATATTGTTTGAGAGTCTGATTCAGCCGCTCAGTTTGCCCATCCGTTTGCAGGTGAAAACTAGTGGAAAGGGATGTGTTCATGTGGAGCACAGAACACCATTTCTTCCAGAATTGGGCAGTGAACTGGGAACCCCTGTCGGATACGATAAAACTTGAGCACATGCGATAAAATGCCCCATCTTGGTCAGATAGTCAATAACAACCAGAATCGCCGTACACCCCTGATCTTTCGGCAGACCCACTATGAAATCCAATGAGATCCTATCCCAAGGATCGGATGGAGTGGGAAGGGGCTGTAGGAGGCCTTGTGGACGGCTATGGTCAGACTTCATCCGGGCACATTGCTCGCCGGCGGAAACCCACTGTCCAACATCGAGCCGCAAGGATGGCCACCAGAAATGTCTGAGAACATGTTCCACTGTCTTAGCTACCTCCAAATGACCCGCACAGGGGGATTCATGGCACCACATGAAAACCTGCTTCCTCAGCTGTACTGTGGGTATTAACAACCAATTATTGAACAACGGGAGACCCCCATGCATTCTCCATTCAGGGTGTCCCCGAAGCCATGACCTCCATGAAAAAGATGCAACCCCTCTCATGACATTTTTTAGAAATGTATCCGGCTGCATAGCACACAAAACCCTTCCAGGGTCGATGATGCTGGTGGCCGGAGTCCCATCAGGAAGAGACACCGACGACTGACGAGTAAGAGCGTCCACCTTACGATTGTCAGTCCAAGGCCGGTAAGTGATGACAAAATGAAACCCAGAGAAAAACATCATCCACCGCAGTTGCCTAGGGGTAAGATGATGGGCTGCAGTCATAAACTGCAGGTTACGGTGATCCGTGAAAAGAGTGACCACATGTCTGGCACCCATGAGGAAATGCCTCCACTCCTGAAAGGAGTCCCGGATAGCTAATAGTTCTTTCTCAGAAATATGATAGTTTCTTTCAGCAGTATTGAGTTTCCGCGACATAAACGCCAGTGGGTGGAGCTGTCCAGTCTCGGCATGTCTCTGAGACAAAATGGCCCCGATTGCTACATCCGAAGCATCGGCTTCAACCACATATGCCTTGTCAGGATCTGGGTGAGCTAGTACCGGAGCTGACACAAAGGCAAGTTTAGGAGCTGTGAAAGCCATCTGCTCTTTGTCAGTCCAGTTGAACACACTGGATTTCTTTAACAATTGCATGATGGGAGCTGCAAGCTTCGAAAACTGATTAATGAATCGCCTGTAGAAATTGGAGAAGCCAATGAAACACTGTACATCACGAACGTTGCATGGAACGGGCCAGTTCATAACAGCAGAAACCTTCCTTTCTGCCATTTCCTGTCCATCAGGACTCAAGATTACCCCCAGAAACTCCACTGACCGGACATTGAAATCGCATTTACTTAGCTTGCAAAGCAGGCTGTGCAACTGCAGAATGCCCAGCACCGATTTCACATGTTGACAATGAAGTTCCTCAGACTCAGAATACACCAGGTTATCATCAATGTAAACTATCACATAATGGTCCAGTATCTCACGAAGGACATCATTAAGAAAGAATTGAAAAGCTGCAGGGGCATTACACAGCCCGAACGGCATCACCAGGTGTTCAAAAAGACCATACCTGGTCTTACATGACGTCTTCCACTCATCCCCACTCCTCATCCGGACCAAGTGGTAGGCCCCTCTCAAGTCAAGCTTAGTAAAAACAGTGGCTCCTTTTACTTGCTCCAGTAAGACACTGATAAGAGGCAAATGGTACCTGTTCTTTACTGTTATGGCGTTTAAAGCGCGAAAATCCACACAAGCCCTCAATTCTCCGTTGGCCTTAGGAATAAAAAAAAGGGGCGAGGCGGCAGGTGATTTGGACGGGCGAATGAAACCCAATCCCAACAGTTTGTCAAGATAGTCCCTCAGATGTTTAGTCTCCGGCTCTGTCAACGCATAAATATGGCCACTGGGAACCACTGCCCCAGGTACCAAATCGATCTGGCAATCATACTGCCTAAGTGGGGGGAGCACCTCAGCATGGACCTCACTAAAAACCCTCGCATATTTACTGTATACAGCAGGGAGTGGAACACTTTTCTCAGCAGCAGTAGCAATACTGGAACACCAAGACAACGCCCTAGCAGGTTTCATAGACGTCACATGACAGTGCTCCACACAATAATCAGACCCCATGAGCAAAGTACTAGTGTTCCAGTCAATGCTAGGGTTGTGCTTCTCCAACCAAGTAAGGCCAAAAATAACTCCATACTGTGGGGCCCTGATAACACTAAATGATATCATTTCAGTATGTGTATCCCCATAAAGTACCTCTAATTCCTCAGTTATGTACTCAATGGGGCCGGTACACAGTCTCTTCCCATCTACAGCATAGATTTCCTCAGGGGTCTCATTCTGTATCAATGCGATACCTTTACGCTGTGCTTCATGAATGTCCATAAACATTCCAGTGGCCCCAGAGTCAACCATAGCAGACATGAACACTTTTTCACCTGCCAGCATTATCATGATCGGAATAAAGAGATGACCTTTTGAAACCGTTTTTACATCACATAACAAAGGGACGTATAAAGGACTCCAAGAAACCCCTTCCTGTGTCTTAGAGTCTATCAGTTTTCCGACCCCAAATCAGCACTAGCAGAGGCTACTCGAGTGGAACTAAAGCGATTAACCTTAGGCTTTACTGGGCACTCCCTGACATAATGCCCTTATTTACCACAATTGAGGCAAAGCCCCTGCTTGCGACGTGACTCTCTCTCAGCTGGTGTTAATGCTGATCTAACTGCTCCTATTTCCATAGGTTCAGGGGTAGCGGCTGTAGGAATGTCAACCGGTTTACCCCGGTCGCCTGGGGCTTTCCTACAATTATCACCTCTCCTTTCGCTCAGTCTATGGTCAGGCCGCAACGCTAAATTAATCAAATCCTCCACAGTAGTCGGTTGAGGGTCTATCTGGGCTATGACATCTTTCAACTCCTCCCTCAAACCTTGATGAAACAGAGAGGCTTGTTTACATTTGGGCCAATTGGTCTCTGCCACTAACCTCCTAAACATGTTTAAATAAACCACCAAGTCCTTACTACCCTGACGTAACTCTAGCAAAGCACGATCTGCTGTATACGAGTCAGCCCTTCTGTCGAACACTCTCAGAAATTCCTTCCGAAAGGCTTCCCAATCATGCAACAGCAGATCGTTATGGTTAACTGTAGGCACTGCCCATTGTGCGGCATTCCCAATTAAGTAAGAGATCAAGAAGGCCACTCTGGCTTGGTTGGTAGGAAACGATTTCGGTTTACACGAGAAATGGAGTGCCACCTGGGTTAAGAACACCTGCACCTTGTCCGCATCCCCCTGAAAGCGTTCAGGTGATGCTAACGGTATGGAGACGGGCATCTCTACCACCACCGACGGGGAAGGAGCCGGTGCACCTGCATCAAAGGAATTACGTGGAAGACCATTAAATCTAGGTCTTAGGTCCGCCGTCTCCTGTCTAGAAGCAACCACTTCTAACTGGTGATTGGCCAAAACAGCTATAACCTCATCTAAAGTGGCCATAATAATCAACCTGACCAGGAGGACAATATTCTTGGGTCGGGAATTCTGTTATGCTGGATGTCCTCGGGATCGTTTTGAAGTATTATGTTCCACCTCTAAATCCAGCCAATGTCTGGGTTGCCGTAATGGCACAGTACAATGGAAGGATTAAGTGGGGGAGTAAGGGTGATTGGGAAAAATGGAAGGAAAGGAAGGGGACAGCAGGGAGGGAGATCTGGAAAACACAAAGAGAACATATATCATGAATACCTTAATATTCTAATTGCACTGTTCGTACTGTCTATCCTTACTAAGCGCTTTATGCCTTCTCAATACCTGAAAAGCAAAATACACTCAAGTGGATAGGTAGGTGATGGTTGATTATGTAGATGGTGTCATAAAGGATGTTGCTTCAGTGATACAAAATCGACACAACATATAACCACAATTTATTAGATGCATATCAGACTACAAAGCCATGAGATTATATTGATGCATGAACATACCCCTAACTCACTCCTTTTACGCTTCACAGGGATAGAGTGTAGTCCACTACCACTCATTAGGAACCCCTGTTAATAAAAGGAACCAGAGACAGTTTGGGTTAACACACCATACATCTAGAACACAATATCCATCAAGACATAAGAAAGTCAAAGTAAGTGAATTGCCCCGTAGTTAACTTCACTTGTGGCAAATGTATCAGAGGCTTAATCCTCCAGAAAGACTGAAGCTTAGTTTAGGAGTTCCTTGCTCTTAATTCCTGTTGTCAACTATAGGAACACAAACATAAATGGAAATACTTGTGGATCTCCAAAACATCCAAGTCTCCGTCGGCCGACAATACCGACCGGGTCAAATCCTGACTGACTAGCAGTCACTCCAAAGAAAATCCAGATTACCGTGTGTAGGCAAACCTTGCCAACACATCAAAAACCAAGTAGAAACAAAATCGGCAATAGTTCCTGGGGCAAGCACCCTTACCGCACCCACAGAAGATCAGCACGGCCACCAGAAATAGCTGGACAGGAGGAATTCCCGATGCCGAACTTGGGAAAGGCTTCCTCCTCATGCTTCCTTGATCGGAGTCTCGCGAGATTCGCGGAGGAGCATGGGAGTAGTAGTCCTGACTCGCGTCTTGCTGGGAAATGTAGTTCTTACACCCAGCGCAATCGTGACACTTACCCTCAATGTGAGGGGACTTAACAATCCAGTAAAGCGAAGGGCGGTGCTGTCCTGTTTAGAAAACACAAAAGCAACAAATACCCCTGCTCTAGGAAAAATGCAGTAAAGTCACAGTAGTTTCTGGTTGTGGAAACAGTAGTAAGATAAGCACATCAACATATATCAAAGTCAGTAGATGGCGGTATGCCAGAAAAAAGTTCGATAATGAGTAGAATTCTTGTTGTGGAAAGCAGTTTATTGTTTCTCTTGTTATGGCCAACACGTGTTTCATCGCAGGGAAACCAGACTGCGAATCTTCAGGGCTGGGTATAGATACAAAAAATGCATTTGTATGGTTGTCCTATGTGAGCTAAGCAAATGAAAAAAGGTGGTTGGTGGACCCTTCGTGATACATCGTGGGCATGCCATGGAGTGACTAGGTGAAAAAACGTATGACTTGAATTCTGGAGCTTAAGTGCCTTTGGTGTATGTGACTGGTGAAGTTTTTATACCGTGGTTAAACAGATTGTGTGGAAATGACTGCAGACAATCTATGGTTGGGAAGTTCTAAAACAGGAAACACATTGACCAGTATGCATAGATACATTTTGAAGATGGAAATACATCGAGGCGAAAAAAACTGAAGTGCAAGTGCTCAGATGTACAGCCCATTGTGACCTGAAGTGACTGCTAAGTGAGTTCTTAAATGATCAAAACATATATCAAAACATTTTGTAGATAATATCGACCAATTAGTGAAATACGACCGGTAACCGTTTTATAACATGTTGTATGATTAAAACCTATATCAAAATATTCTGTAGTACGACCGGTACATATATCAAAACATTTTGTAGATAATATCGACCAATTAGTGAAATACGACCGGTAACCGTTTTATAACATGTTGTATGATTAAAACCTATATCAAAATATTCTGTAGTACGACCGGTACATATAGTAGGGGGTGTTTGAGAACATTGTCGATTGGTGCTAAGGAGGATGCAGAAGGTTAGAGAGTTAGTGCTATATTTTAGAACACTCATGAGGTGCTCAATCTGTCGATTTAGTTGTACAGCCCTGTAGTGGTGTCAACCTTTTGTGGAAACAAACGGTCATTCCGTACGTTACTGGTCAATGTAAGCGTTATAACACGGAAAAGGAGGATAGCTATATTATGGGTGTGTTTTTTGAAAAAGCACACTAGTAAATCTGTTTTCAGAACACCAAACGCAAAGAATTACAAAAACACGAAAAAACATATGATTGTATTGCAGAGGTTTTACGCAACTTTCCTTATATTGGTGGGTGGTTGGGTTATGTAATATAGGAAACGATCTAGTCATGTTCTGGGGTAGAAATGGTAAATCAACACTTATAATCCTGTCCACAGCCAAGAAAAGACTCAACAAAATCACGAGACCAGAAACACTCAAATGCAACAACCATAATAAGGCGAAAGATTCAACAGTGAGGATGATCACTGAATTCAACAGCCTACACAGACCAATTCGTACTAGCATGACCAAGCACTGGAATTTGCTAAAAAATGATCCAGTACTCAAGGATCTCATTCCTCCAACTCCCCAAATAACTTTCCGTAGAGGAAGAACTCTGAGAAATAGACTCAGTCCAACTGTTCCGAGAACAGACAAAACTCCGGACTGGCTAACACAACGCAGTAAAGGGTTCTTCAAATGCGGCTTTTGTGCGATGTGTAAATGGGCTAAACACAAGACTCAGACATTTACTGGTGCCAATGGAGAAACCTTTGACATCAGAGTGAACATCAATTGTACTACAAAATATGTCATTTACATAATCGAGTGCCAATGCGGAAAACAATACGTGGGTAGCACGATAAGGTGTCTAAAAGACAGAATCTCAGAGCACATGAGGGCGATACATAAGCAAGACCCTAAATATCCTGTTGCCTTACATGTAGCCAAATGCCAGTCAACCACAGATGATTTCCGCATCAGTTTTTTCGGCATTGATACAGTGCCTATCCACATAAGAGGTGGCAATCGTGAGCTGACCCTAAGACGCAAAGAAGCAACCTGGATCATGCGTCTGCGCAGCATTGAATTCGGCCTAAACTATGACCCTGAGATGCAATATTTCCTAGGGGAGTAAATGCAAGATCTATTTTGATGATAACACTAACCAATGTACCTGCTTTTCACGATTTAACAATTACTTAATTGTTCAAAAAATGTTCTAATATGCTTTAACCCTATCGACATACTACAACATGTCTGTAGAGTCTATGGACATATAACGCCTTTCTATATTGTTGTTTGCCTGATTTATACTTAGTTAACTACTTCCAATCAGTAATATACTGTATTAGACTTTCATGTATTTTTTGTTAGAATCGTCGGCTGAGTGCTTCACTCGAAACCTGACAAGCACCTCTTGCCCTAGTAAACACGAATCTCACACGTATACGAATGTCTCACTTAATAGATAAGCACTGATTCTTCTTTCCGATAAAATTTATAATGCCTATCGGAAAACCAACATTTACGCAAATCAATTCTGTGCACCAGAACACCGACATAACAATTGATAGTTCTAATGCACACTGGTGTCTTTCCGAGTAACCTCAACACCAGTGGTTTACCCTTTCCGTGTTGCCATTCCAGTACACTCTATCGTATGTAGTATTTCTTCTAAACTTTGCCAATAATATTATATAAAAAATGACATAACACCGCTCTAGTCTTTCTGTTACTGAGAGGCGGAAATGATGCTTAAATAGACGTCCCCACTTCCGGTCGGGTACCGTCTTCGACAAACGGCGCCGGGAACTACAGGAGGGGGAACGAATGGCAACAGGTAAAGCATCCAGCTTTGTACACCGGCCATTACGCACTTTCGAAACGCTATTGAATAGTATAGAAGCGAACCATACCACATCGCTTTTTTCTCTATTTACTATCTTTACAGGTGCACCCGCCTTTTGCCCTCTTTTTCGAGCGTTACAGCTCTGACATATTCTCCTCCCGGTTTCAGTCATCCAGATGAGCCCGATAAGGTATGAAGAAATGTCTTAATTTTGGTCGCCCCTGTGTACTTAAATTCCTTTAAGGGTTCTTCATGTGTTTTTTGTTTTAAACCCCGTGTCTTTGGTTATAGGAGCTAACCTACCACGCGTGTACAGCGCGTCCTTCATACACTCGCCTTTCTGGGTGTTGGTCTCATTACCAATCCCGGCTTTTGATATTTAAAAGGGTGAGTTTTATAAGTGTTGATTTACCATTTCTACCCCAGAACATGACTAGATCGTTTCCTATATTACATAACCCAACCACCCACCAATATAAGGAAAGTTGCGTAAAACCTCTGCAATACAATCATATGTTTTTTCGTGTTTTTGTAATTCTTTGCGTTTGGTGTTCTGAAAACAGATTTACTAGTGTGCTTTTTCAAAAAACACACCCATAATATAGCTATCCTCCTTTTCCGTGTTATAACGCTTACATTGACCAGTAACGTACGGAATGACCGTTTGTTTCCACAAAAGGTTGACACCACTACAGGGCTGTACAACTAAATCGACAGATTGAGCACCTCATGAGTGTTCTAAAATATAGCACTAACTCTCTAACCTTCTGCATCCTCCTTAGCACCAATCGACAATGTTCTCAAACACCCCCTACTATATGTACCGGTCGTACTACAGAATATTTTGATATAGGTTTTAATCATACAACATGTTATAAAACGGTTACCGGTCGTATTTCACTAATTGGTCGATATTATCTACAAAATGTTTTGATATATGTACCGGTCGTACTACAGAATATTTTGATATAGGTTTTAATCATACAACATGTTATAAAACGGTTACCGGTCGTATTTCACTAATTGGTCGATATTATCTACAAAATGTTTTGATATATGTTTTGATCATTTAAGAACTCACTTAGCAGTCACTTCAGGTCACAATGGGCTGTACATCTGAGCACTTGCACTTCAGTTTTTTTCGCCTCGATGTATTTCCATCTTCAAAATGTATCTATGCATACTGGTCAATGTGTTTCCTGTTTTAGAACTTCCCAACCATAGATTGTCTGCAGTCATTTCCACACAATCTGTTTAACCACGGTATAAAAACTTCACCAGTCACATACACCAAAGGCACTTAAGCTCCAGAATTCAAGTCATACGTTTTTTCACCTAGTCACTCCATGGCATGCCCACGATGTATCACGAAGGGTCCACCAACCACCTTTTTTCATTTGCTTAGCTCACATAGGACAACCATACAAATGCATTTTTTGTATCTATACCCAGCCCTGAAGATTCGCAGTCTGGTTTCCCTGCGATGAAACACGTGTTGGCCATAACAAGAGAAACAATAAACTGCTTTCCACAACAAGAATTCTACTCATTATCGAACTTTTTTCTGGCATACCGCCATCTACTGACTTTGATATATGTTGATGTGCTTATCTTACTACTGTTTCCACAACCAGAAACTACTGTGACTTTACTGCATTTTTCCTAGAGCAGGGGTATTTGTTGCTTTTGTGCCTACCTGTGTGGATTTATCCACCTTGAGCGGTTACGAGGGATTACCGCCCGCCCCATTGCCTGGAAACTGTTACTTTAAACCCACCTTAAAACCCTGCGATCACACGGCTGTGCGCCCGTCCTAATCTGGAATACCTCAAACCCTCCCAGCAGTTCAACTGTTTAGAAAACACACATGAAGTACCGAAAAAATATTTACCACCTCCCAATTAGAGTTATATTCACAACCAATCCCATTCCCATTACCAATAATCAGTCGGTTGGCAGTGTAGAAGGTCCAATCGTTTATTATAACAAACAAACTCTGCCAGAGGAGCTCCTTGCGACCTAACCCCACGAGGTCCGCCAAGAAGACTCCTGGCACATTATCAGAACATCACATATATACAGTTACATTCTCGAAACCGTTACCCAAGATGGAAAAATACAAGTTGGTACAGGTTGGTGCAGAGGGAAAGACCATATATGGGAGACAAAGCGCTCTTGGTTTAGCTCATCCTAGATTAGCAAGGTCGTACGGGTGACTCCCTTCTGCTAACTCCGAGAGAGCCCCCCCGCACCCCTCCCAGAATGTGCCTATTGGGCCTCCTCTTGCTACATATAACCTTGACAGGCCTAATGAGCTGAAACAGCAGTATTGCAACAGTTGGGCTATTTCTCAGGGGAACGACTTTGGTGTAATAATTGAATAAGGTCTGCTGATGGAGGGCTTTGAGCGAGGCCACAAAATGGCGTTGGTCAAGTCAAGCAAGTGTAAAACGTGCAAAGCAGTGTATGTTAGAACCCTAAGTTACTGCAATTCGGGTGTATGCTAGTGTTTGCGTACTTTGCGGTGAATAATCTAGATACATCATGCTAATTCTAAATAATCGATTATATGCTTTACATAATCGGAAATCAATTCCGGTTCCTCAAACCCTCCATTTAGCGTGATGTAGCTAAAGAAAAAGGTGACGCTAATCTCGGAAAACCTCCTCATCAATAGCCATTAATTCACGAATCTCCTGCTGGAGCATCTGAATCTTAGTGGAAACTGGAGCAGGGACGCACATGGTCACTACTCTGGAAGCACAATAGGAGCAACAAGCCGGACCACATTGTATTAGGACGCAACAGGTGAAAATGACACCGGCCGCCCCACCCAATATTAACAACACCTTCCATCCCCAAGTTGCCAGGAGCCTCCAGAACCAACCGTACAGTGACCAGGATCCATTGTCGTATGCATTTCGGCCGGTATGCAATGCAGCTTTTGAATGGCCAAATGAACAGTGGGGGCGGAGTCAAGAATATATACCCAGCAGGAGCTGCCAATCACTCGGCATGCTCCGCCTCGATCGGCCAAGATAACGTCTAAAACCATACGGTTTTGGAGAGCAACGAGCCTGGTCGCCTGAAGCTCCACCGAAATATTGGTCAAGATCTCAGTAGTCATGTTAATGACATTTTCTACAATTCTGGACAATCTTCTTATTTTTCGGCTATTGAATATAGGTCCCCAGAATGGGGCCAGACCTTTGCTAAAATCCGTGAACTGCTGCAGGGAGGTGTCTGTCTGATCGACTTCTGTTGATATGAGCTGTCTACGTTGCCTATTGGGTACTGCTCTCGCTGAGTGTAGCTGGTGTGTTCTATGGTTGTCGGACGGTGCTATGTATACAGGTGGGTACAGGAAGGACAGATAGCAGTGCCCAGCCCAACCACGGGGTAACCAAGTTTAAGCATTTTCCCCACATATAAAATACACATTGGGTGGCGGTAACAATGGTGGACTGCTGAGTATCTTCATACGATAGGTATAATTACAAACACTGTCACCAACCTAAACATGCCCCAGCCCCTGTACACAGAAATCGGAGGAAGTATTTAGAATAGGAATGGGTACAATGTGCTCGCTTGTAACACTGTCACCAACCTGGACATGCCCCAGCCCCTGTACACAGAAATCGGAGGAAGTATTTAGAATAGGAATGGGTACAATGCGCTCGCTTGTAACATTTCGATCAACAAAAAGCTGGAAATATAGGGAAGCATTAAAATGGTTAAAATCATACTGTTCATCCTGCAACCAGGTACTATTCTTAACCTTAGTATACCTGTTCATACAAGCCTGAGGGTCAAATGATACCCGTCCCCCATTACCTTGTGGGTCAAATCCCTGATGTGCTTCGATATATGCTAAAATCATATTATAATCTTTCTCAGTGTACTGTCTGTTATTTTCTATATAATGATTGTACATGGCGGAAAACATTTTGAACTATGCTTCATAACTCCCTAAATAGGACAGGGGTAGCGAGAGGAACAGATCATGATTGTGCACAACAGAAGGCAGAAGCCCACAAACCCAGCAGTCAGGGGTGTTGGTAGCGCTGTGCGTTTGATGAAGCATTTCTACAAATACATTTTTCGCATAGGTCTAGCGATGTCGTTCTTTGTGGGGTGCTAAGGTGAACATAACATGCTCAGGCGGTGCAACAGTAGATGGTAAAAGAGTTAGCAAAGGGTATTTATGCTCTAGATATACAAATAAGCCCATGAAAATAGCTATTATAATAGTTATAACCAGCACAAAGGCTACCTTGACCCTCGTGGTCCAGGTTGAAAACATTGGTTCATAGAACGGCACGTATCGAGGTGCAATGGGAAGTTCTTCTTCAAGTACAATACGACCAAAAGGGTACATTCCTAGCTAAAAGTCAAAAAATAAACTCGGGCCTAGCAGTCCGTCTGCCAGAGGGTTCTTCTCCCTGTATCCGTCAGAGTCTCACAGGTAGACTCCTATTGTTCATCTCAAGAAAACAAAGAATTGTGATCTGAATGATCCCGTTGTACAACCTAGCCGTTCACAGGAGTCAGTCTTTCTTTCTGAACAGAGCACAGTGATCAAAAGTTCCAGCTCTCAACGGGTTAAGTCCAGTGTCTCACTCAGTACCTCAGACCTGCAAACTAGCAAACCCTATCTATTCAATCGAGTCTTTCCTTATCTCCTAGTGGTGGGGTCTGAGGCACCGTGATGTTTTCTCGGCCGCAGGTTGTATCGCACATGACCCGTAACTTCCTGATCAGAAAATAGCACTGTAGGTATCTCGTTCTCATTAGAACTTTCGCTTGCCGGGGTACTCAAAACAGGATTCAAAGCAATTGCAGATTCAGCAGAGACCGGTTCACCCGATCTCGTCACTCCCTCCTCTTGCCTTTGTTCGGTCTCGCAGGCGTCGGAGAAGGGTACGAATGCAGTAGCTCTCTCAGTTTCCTGTGTCAGAATTCCCCCTGGGCGTCGCTGATCATATGGAAGTGGAAGCGGCAGCTTTTTCAGATGGGAGACATGTACCCAATGCTTTCTCCCATCCACTTTGACAGCCGTCCGGGTGGCGAGAAGTATCTGGCGTGGCTCGGACCACCTTGGAGCCAAGCTGGTGTCTCGTTCAAACCTCTTCACCAAAACCTACTGGCCGGGTTGTAGTCGATGTCCGGGGCCCTCTGGCAGAGGCTGCAGTACAGATGCTACCTGCTGATGAATAGAACGGAGATCTTTAGTCAGGGCATATAGATAATCAATCAGCATAGGATATTCTATATCAGAAAAGGATCGTGGTCTGGGCACCCCCATATATTAGCGAGCCGGCCGAATGTTATCTCGTAAGGAGAAAGGCCGGAGCGAGAATGTGGGGTAACCCGTAGTGACATGAGGGCCAAGGGCAAGGTGTCAGGCCATTTCAACCCTGTGCTTTCCTGAATCTTAGCCATCTTGAGCTTTAAAATCCCATTGTATTTTTCCACGAGCCCTGCTGATTGTGGATGTCGGGCCGCGTGGAATGTTTGCTTAATTTGTAAGCTATCACAAATGTGCTTAACAAGGGCCCCATGGAAGTCCCCCCCATTGTCTGACCAGATCAAACGGGGCAAACCGAATCGTGGCACAAACTCCTTGAGAAGGGCCAGAGCAGTATTCTCCTTGGTAGGGTAGGCCTCAACCCATTTGCTAAAGGCACAAACTACTACCAACATGTATTTCAAATTATTAACACACTCCATGTGGATGTAATCCATCTGGAGTACTTCAAAAGGTAACGTTGGAGATGCAAAGTTCCCACTCAGGACATTTTCTCCCTTCCCCGGATTGTGTTGCAAACAGACCATGCAGTATTGGACTAACCGGAAAGCTGTCTTCTGTATATTAGGGTTATTCCATACTGGGTCCAGGAGTCCACAAATGCCTTTTGCTCCTACGTGGGCAGGGCCGTGAGCCATAGTTACAACAGCCTGTACTAATGCATTGGGTAGTAACACCTCTGCTTTTCTGTCAGATCAACCCAACAATTGTTCTCATCCAGTCTCCCTACTTCCTCTTCCCATTTCTCTAATTCTACGGGGGTGGCTTCCTTCTGTAATTCTCTCACACTTTCCATAGTATTATCAAACAATTCAGATTCCTCCAGCCACCTTGCGGAGGACATCACGAACATAGCTGACATTGGGGATTGAGCGGTCTGTTTGGCCACCTGATCTGCGAAAGCATTCCCTTCCCCCACTTCGTCCACTATTGCTTTGTGTGCACTGCATTTGATGATGGCTAATTTCTTGGGCAGAGTGAGGGCATCCAACAACCGCAATACCAGGGGGCTGTTCTGTATTTTCTGGCCATGGGAAGTAAGGAAACCCCGCTCCCTCCACAGCCGCCCAAAACTATGGGCCACGCCGAAGGCGTATAGGCTGTCTGTATAGATGTTAACTTCGAGTCCTTCACTCAATTCACAGGCTCTTAGTAAAGCCACTAGTTCAGCAGCTTGGGCTGACCGGTGGGGTACTCGAAATGTTTCGACTACTGTCTTCAAAGTCGTAATTGCATATGCAGCTGTTGTTGTTCCATCTGCTAATTTAAAACAGGACCCATCCACATATAACTCCCCCTGAGGGTCAGATAGAGGAATGTCAGTAAGGTCAATTCTTCCTTTGGTTTCTTCCTCGGTACGGTAAATGCAATCATGTGAATCATTGGTAGTTTCACTCGAAGAGAGTGGTAGCAGTGTAGCTGGATTTAGTGTTGCACATCGTGTGATCGTGATGTGCGGTGCAAACAATGTCAATTCATACCCAGTGAGGCGTGCACTTGTGAGATGCTGTGTTTTTGTTTTATTTAGCAATGTGTCCACAGCATGCAGCACCATCACTGTCAGATTGGAATTTAGAACGAGTCCTTCCGACTGCCGGATGGCCACTGCAACAGCTGCTGTGGCCCTCAGACAGCTAGGAAGTGCTCTGGCGACATTATCCAATGTGGCTGACAAATAAGCGCAAGGTCTTTGCTTACCACCAAATTCCTGAGTTAACACTGAGAGTGAGCAACCGTCGACCTCATGCACATATAGTACAAAAGGTTTAAGGTAGTCAGGAGTGCCCAAGACAGGAGCAGAACATAAAGCAGTTTTTAAAGAGTCAAAAGAGTGCTGACATTCATCCGTCCAGGGGAGGGGTTCATGCACGTCCTTGGTAGTCAGATGCAACAAAGGTTTAGCAAGTAGCGAAAAATTAGGTATCCATTGGCGACAGTAAGCAGTGATGCCAAGAAAAGCACGAACTTCGCGCTGCGTGCAAGGAACAGAAATATTAGAGGTGGTAGTAATACGTTCAGGGATTAGTCGCCTACCCTCCTTCGACAGTAGATGACCTAGGTAGGTTACCTCCTGTCGACAGTATTGGAACTTAGACAAGGACACCTTATTCCCATTTGCTGCCAAATGGTGTAATAGTTTAACAGTGGCAGCCTTGCAGCCTTCTTCTGTGTCCGAAGCGATTAACAGGTCATCCACATATTGCAACAGAACGTTGCCTTCTGGCAAGGTCAGGTCGTCCAATAGAGCCTTAAGGGCTTGGCTATAGATGCTCGGACTTTCAGTATAGCCTTGAGGTGCGCAACAGAAGCGGAAGCTTTGGCCAGATAACGAGAATCCGAAGATCTGCCTGCTATCGGGATGGATAGGGATACTGAAGAAAGCATTTTTTAGGTCTATGACCGAAAAATACTGGGCAGTTGGTGGAATCATCGTGAGGATAGTGGTGATGTCCGTCACCACAGGATACTGTGGTACAACAATCTTATTAATGGCTCTAAGATCAATCACAAAACGGTAGGCATCACCATGTCCCTGTGTACCGGAATCAGAATTCTTTTTCAAAATCGGGAGAATTGGGCTATTACAAATATTAGCAGCAGTTTCTTCCACCACCCCTTTGTCAATGAGATCTTGAATAATGGACAGCAGAGCCCGTTCACCAGCTGGTGCGAGTTTATACTGCGGGATGCGTGGTAATTTCGCGCCATTTTTCAACGGAATATGAACCGGGGGAATATCCAACTTACCCACGTCCGCATCCCCGGTCGCCCATAAGGCCGCGGGAATGCCATCAAACTCAGGGGGAAGAGGTTCGTTTTTAGCAAAACATTGTTTCATGCAGTCAGCGTGGGGTTGTATCATTAAATAAACCCCATCAGCGGAGCAATGTATTTTGGCATTCAACTTTTTCAGCATATCCAAACCCAGCAAATTCTCCCCACAATGCGAAGTAAGCAGAAAAGGTGTTTCAACAGTGGCGGGAATGATCGTAAAGGGGAGGGGTTTTGAGATGGGACTGACAACCGGGACTCCCGAGAATCCCACGGAAACATTATTTAGCCCGGACAGAGCCGCCCCTGGAACCAATGATCGAGCAACTGAACTATTCATTGCTCCTGTGTCAATTAGGAAATTCTCAGGAGTCCCCATCAATTCCCCTTTTACATAAGGTCCCTGTTGATTGACCGGGATCGACACTTGGCCCCTACTCTGTCCCTGGCTGTCCTATGCGTGGACATACGCATCCTGGTCCTCCAATGCGTAATCATCATGATAATATTGCCTGCCTTGGTGACCATCGAAATGATTTCGTTCAGACTTGCCTGATCCTTCCTCTCTGCGCATATCACTCTGATCGGGGCCGCCTCGTCCTCGTCCCCGCCCTCGGACTGCACCGTTCTGAGCAAGCAACAACGGACACTGCGCTTTCCAATGTCCTTCCTCTTTACAATATGAACATTGGTTCATCCCTATCGTCGGAGCCCCGCCCGTGCCTCGGCCTGCGCCCGCCCCTCTGGACATGGGCCCTCTGGCACCCTCCCCCCTCCTGGTCCTCGGACAACTTGCTGAAGCAGCACCCGAGTTTTGAGGTCTTTGGCCTTTTTCTCTACTTTATCCTTGCTCTCGTTTTCTCTATGGTCATAGTACTGAGCCATACTCAAAATCACGGAAGGGGTGGAGGTAGTCCAGGTACTCTCTGCAGCCTGTAACCGCGCAGAAATTTCCGGGGCCAAGTTCGTTACAAATCTGTTCACAATCAACCTAATTCCACCCTCCGTGGCCAAATCTTGCCCACTAAAATCAATGAAGACTCATTTTAATCTAGTGAAGAAGTCGGATACACTTTCATCCTTTTTCTGCCTACAAGCTGTCAGTTTATCCCAGTCAACTTTTCGCGGAGGTATTAAAGGGTGCATATATGCTATTATTTTTGCCGGCAGAGAAGTTATTTCATTCCTAGGCTTATCCCCTGGTTTACGATCTCGGTCCCAACCTCTCAAGTCTTCCCATGTTCCCCCTAGTTCAGCATGATCAGTGTCGTGTACCTGCCTCCATATATCAACTAGAACTAGTAACCCAAAGAATAATTCGACATCTGCCAGGGTCATTACGGCAGAGGCCGCAGGCTCGGTCAGTTCCTTATAGTAGGCGGTGGGATTTTTACGGGGGTCAGGTAGTTGGGATTTCAGAGCAAGAACTTCGCTTCTTTTCCACGGAGTGTATACCCATTGCTCCTGGAACCGGGCTTCCACTCGAGCCCGTATTACTTGCTGGGCATTATCGCGCTCTTCCGGAATTTCAGGGTGGTAAATAGGATGTACCTCTCGCATGAGATATTGAGAAGTCCTGATGGGACTCTTTAAAAACTTCCTGCTTCGATATTTAACCAATGTGTCTACGTTCTTATATACCTCCTGTAGATCCATGTTGAATTTATGGGTCCAATCTCGGATGGTATACAGTATCTGAGGGGCTCTTCCATCTTGGAAGCTGACTTCTCAAGCTCTATGAGAAAATTGGACATTTGGTACAATGCGTGTTGCTGCATCACCGGCTCTAGATCTTTTAGAGTACTCCATATGTCGGCTACAGTATATACATCATTCCACATCCATCGGACGGCCTGATCTGCTAATGCTTCTTTTTCGCCATACTCCACAGATGATCTAGTGAATAGTCTTTTACCGTCCAAACCTCCCTGTCCCCCTTTTGGTGTCTGTCCCAACTCCCCGGGTGTTGTGCTGGCTGATTGGGAGGTCCATACGGGGCTCGGGATACTTAATAGTGCATGGGGTGATTCCAGGGTATGCCTGGGGTCAGGGATGAGGGTAGCCAGGTCTCCTGTTGAGGTAGATGGGGCACCGACATTTCCCTGAAGGGTGAGAGGCCCGCGTTCCTCCGGTGCGGAGGCTTGGGGCGCAGCCACCCCTTGAAAGGGTACTGCAGGGTATATGCGCTGTGGAGCATACGGTGGGGAAGGTTTTTTATCTAACAGATCCTCTATCACATCTTAGGTCTCATTTAGTGTTACATAACTCTTATCCACCTGCAACCTAAACTGTCTATCTGCGTACTCAATATTTTTCTCTGTCTTATTCTTGTCATGTGAAATGGCTTTCTGAGTTACAGTTTGCCCTTGCTGTATTTTTAGAAGTTTCTCGGACCGAATGTGTCTCCTCTTCGCCTCTTTCTGCCATTTGTTAAGGGTGTCAAACATAGCCTGTCTACTGCGCTTAGCAAAGAGACGCTCTTGTAAATACTGAATCTTCTTCTCGTCAAAAGACCCCGTTTTTTGCCACTGTAGTTCCACATTATCTTTGGTGCACTTGTGCCATAAGGTATTAAAAAGAAGAGGACCTATCCCGTGCTTGCAATACATATCATGGCTGGGTGTTCCTTCCGGAGGAGCTGGCTGGCTTTCGTCCAACCTCGTGCTCCCTCGTTGAACGCAGCCAAAGCATAATTTACTAAAACACGGCATTGCCCCTGTCTACCTAATTTGAGCTGAAAAGGAATCGAGGATTATTGTTCATAACACAGAAGAATCAATGATCATTAATCATATCACTCTCATACACATGGCCATGTTTTCATTCGAAGTCATTCTTTCATTGCAAAACAAACCTTCAATTCGACAACAAACCTTCAATTTGACATAAACAAATGGAAACACAGATATTTGCAAACAAGAGGTGGAGCCCGTCGACTCCCACCTGTGGAGAACCCTTTCCAAATTTCCAAAGCTGCAAAACGTCTTCTTATAACAGTCTTGTCCTTAGACTGCCTAGAGATAGCTACACAGGTTTCTAAACCACAGACCGGCCTACAGGCCATCCTACAGTATTAATGGTTCACCTCCCGAACTATGCTGGCTAAGCCCGCTTTCTCAAGCGCCTCTCCAGATCTGTCCGGGTGCTACCCAATCTCAACTGCTGGCGTTCCCGAGAGAAGTCCGGCCGAGTGAAAACCACAATTCTCACAAAGGCGTCTAGTCTCTATCTCTAGTTATCCCTCACAGACCAAAATCAGAGGCATCTGCACATGCAATTTCAATGTTGCCCCGTCAGACCCCCTATTTCCAAAGATTCTCCGTGACCACAGGTCACCAAATGCCAAGTTCTAAGGCCAAAATTGCAAAAACGTTATTCAACACAAAACGAGACAAGACACTAACCTGGTGCACGCAGGTCAGATTGTACGTTCTTCACTGCCAACTCCTGCTAAGGCCAACGTGGCTGGTTCTCGGGTTACACCCGAAGGACTCCGGCGTGGGGCCACTAGCAGCTGGGGTTCTCGCGATCGGGAGAGCGGAGCAGACCCCGAATTCCTCTTGGCCTATTCTACAACCCCCTCGATCAAGATCACCCCTTTCAATGTCCCGCTTCTCTTCTGATTACAGAGGGACGACCCCAACGCGGAGTCCCGGCGGAGTCGCCAACTGAAGTACCGAAAAAATATTTACCACCTCCCAATTAGAGTTATATTCGCAACCAATCCTATTCCCATTACCAATAATCAGTCGGTTGGCAGTGTAGAAGGTCCAATCGTTTATTATAACAAACAAACTCTGCCAGAGGAGCTCCTTGCGACCTAGCCCCACGAGGTCCGCCAAGAAGACTCCTGGCACATTATCAGAACATCACATATATACAGTTACATGCTCGAAACCGTTACCCAAGATGGAAAAATACAAGTTGGTACAGGTTGGTGCAGAGGGAAAGACCATATATGTGAGATAAAGCGCTCTTGGTTTAGCTCATCCTAGATTAGCAAGGTCGTACGGGTGACTCCCTTCTGCTAACTCCGAGAGAGTCCGCCCGCACCCCTCCCGGAATGTGCCTATCGGGCCTCCTCCTGCTACCTATAACCTTGACAGGCCTAACGAGCTGAAACAGCAGTATTGCAACAGTTGGGCTTTTCTCAGGGGAACGACTTCGGTGTAATAATGGAATAAGGTCTGCTGATGTAGGGCTTCGAGCGAGGCCACAAAATGGCATCGGTCAAGTCAAGTAAGTGTAAAACGTGCAAAGCAGTGTATGTTAGAACCCTAAGTTACTGCAATCCGGGTGTATGCTAGTGTTTGCGTACTTTGCGGTGAATAATCTAGATACATCATGCTAATTCTAAATAATCGATTATATGCTTTACATAATCGGAAATCAATTCCGGTTCCTTACACAGGCTGACCTAGGTTTACTTCAGGAGACCCATTTGCTAGCGCACGATTGCTACAGGCTGCGGTCCCGCAAGATCCCCACCCAGTTTTTCTCTTCCTGCTCTACCAAAACAGCCGGGGTTGCAATGTTGGTGGCCCAGTGGTTTAAGGGGGAGGTATGCATAAAGATGCTGAGATTAAGTGGAGGCTTCTGACCTACCGCTTTGCCTTAGGCGGTCTAACATTCACTGTTGGCTCCCTGTACGCTCCGAATGAAGGCCAGGAGAAGTTCCTACAGACCGCTCTTACTGAAGCCACAGCCACTTCGGACCATAACATCATCCTAGGGTGCGACTTAAACCTGGTGTTTGACAACCTTTTGGACAGATCCAGTCTAAGCACACACCAAGTAGGTGCACTGTCGGCAGAGGGACTCGGGCGACTGCATGACTCAGGCCTCCACACCTTTGGCGTAGTTTTCAACCCCTGGAAAGGGAATACTCTTATTACTCTAATGCCCACAAGACCTATGCAAGACTAGACCATCTACTGACTTCGGCCCCTGTACACGGGTTCACGACCACAGTTGAGATGGGGGTAGCCTCACTTTCGGACCATGCCCCGGTAATTGCTACTCTCACCCTTCCACCCATGTCGCGCCCATCCAGGGTATGGCGTCTTAGGGACACTCTCTTATACAGGGCAGATGTTGTGAAGCACATACAAGACACCATTACTGACTACCTTTCTCATAATGCAACACAAGAAACGACCCTTGCAGTCCAATGGGTGGCGCTGAAGGTGGTGGTTAGCGGGGAATTTATTCCCCTCTCAACTGCCGACAACAGGGAACGCCAGCGCGATGAACTTACACAATTCGTTCGGGAACTAGAGCAAATGCACAAAAGGATGGGAGCCCCGAGAGTGTGGCGACAGCTTAAGACTATGCGCCACCAATTAATGGCGCTCGACCAGGATAGAGCAAAGTATGCGGACCTACGACTGCGACATGCTTACTATTCCGGGGGGACAGGTGCGGGTGCCTGTTGGCCAATAGGTTGCGGGAGGTTCGGCAGCAACAAGGGGTCAAAGAGATAGTGAGGACTGACGGAATTGCGTATCTGAAGACATTGAGATTGCGGAAACATTCCGCGATTTTTACGCTACTCTGTACGCTGGGACCTCAGCGGATGGCTCTGCGGGAGTTGCCTTTCTAGACTCGGTTTCCCTGCCCTCTCTGATGGCATCCCAGGCTGAATACCTGGAAAGAAACATCCAAACGGAGGAGGTCATCGCTGCTATTTCTCGCCTTAAGTTAGCGAAGGCCCCAGGGCCGGACGGCTTCTCCGCTTTTTTCTACAAGACATTTATTGCGGTGCTTGCCCTAATCCTCACCCGTCTGTTTAACTCCTTTGCCGAACAAGGAGCGATACCAAGGGACCTTTTAGGAGCCTCCATATAAGTCATCCCTAAACCTGGGAAGGATAGAACTAGATTTGGGGCATATCACCCGATTTCCCTTCCCAATGTCGACCTCAAATTGTAAACAAGGATTCTGGCCACTCGACTAGGCCTTCATATGCCCAGTCTCATTGACCCGGACCAGGCGGGTTTTATACGTGAACGCCAGACGTCAGACAACACCATGCGAATTCTCCAACTTATAGAGAAAGCTACTCGAGTGCCCGGGGAATATATGATGTTGGCCATAGATGCCGAAAAGGCGTTCGATCGCGTTCATTGGCCCTATTTGGAGCAAGTACTGGAGAGGGTGGGGATACAGGAGAAATTTTGCACCTTTATTTTTAATTGCTACAGATTCCCTACGGCCGCGGTCAGACTGAATGGATATATCTCCGCTAGTTTTACCATTGATAGGGGCACAAGGCAGGGGTGCCCTCTGTCGCCCCTTCTCTTTGCCCTGTATATGGAGCCCCTGGCCCAGAAAATGCGGCAGAACCCGACAATTGAAGGGATCAAGTTCGGTGGTTATACCCACAAAATCAGTTTATATGCTGACGATGTGCTGATCTCACTAACTAACCCGAAGACAGCCTTACCAGCGTGCATGGCAGATCTGGACGCCTTTGCTCGGGTGGCCAGATTCAAAATAAACACGGACAAGTCGATAGCCTTGGACCTCTCGTTGTCCCCTACCACCCGGGACTATCTACAGAAACAGTTCCCCATACAATGGGCGGCGAATACCGTCCCATATCTGGGAATACAGTTGGCCTCCTCACTCCCTGATATGGTTGCCACCAATTACGCCATCCTTTGTGGGAAAATCCGACGCGAGGTTGGCCGGTGGAAGCACTACCCTCTCTCTTGGTTAGGCAGGATCGCGGCGGTTAAAATGACTATTTTGCCTCAGATCCTCTACCTACTCCGTACCCTCCCTCTCCGACCCCCCGTTGGTTGGATTCGCCAGACGCAATCCGACTTGGCCCAATTTATCTGGAATGTCCGAAAGCAGCGAATGCGGAGATCACTGGTGACGCTTGCTCCGGAGATGGGAGGACTGGGCATCCCGACCTCCAACTGTACTTGAATGGAGCAGATGGGAATCAGAGAAACATTGGTTGTTTCAAGATCAGGCGGTGGTGACGCGACCATTGCAGGAAATTCCTTTCCTGTGCAAGCCCCACAGGCCCCCTAACCGTATGCCTTGCACGTAACCCGGGTTCCTCTTGAGGTGTGGGATGCAACCAATATCGCGCACGACCTGACAACCTTCCCGTCTCCCCTCACCCCATTGGTCGATAACCCCGACTTCACACCGGGCACAGAAGGGGAGGCTTTCGCACACTGGAGGCCTGCTGGTTGCCGGATTTTGTACCACATGTATGGAGCTGAGGGGGTTGTTCCGTTTTCCCAATTTAGGCAGGAGTACGGCTTCCCAGAGACTGAACGACTAAGGTATCTGCAATTGAGGCATTGGACGTTACACCCACAGGTCCGCGCTAGCGCAGATAGACGCTTATCCTCATACGAAAGATGGCTCATCACCCGCACAACAGATTCCAAACTCATCTCCGACCTATACAAGATGTTACAGACCACGCTGGTGTACACTCATAACCCCGGTAGGGAGCGATGGGAGAGAGAATTGGGCAGGACCCTCAGTCACAAAGAATGGGGGGAGATCTACTATAGGGCCAGGCACTCTGCATACCGCATGGGGATCACAGAGACATTCACGAAAGTTGTCACATATTGGTATCATACCCCAGACGGATTACATGCGATGGACCGCAGCCGAGAGGCGACTTGTTGGCGTGGCTGTGGCCAGACTGGCAACCTGGTGCACTTGTTGTGGGAATGCATACATATTCAGTCCTACTGGGCTCAAGTGTTAGATGAAATAGATAAGCACTTCGAGACGGAAATCCCGCACTTCCAAGCTTATGTGCTACTAGGTCTACCTAATCCCATGACCTACCCACTAAAATCCCGCAGGGGCAGACAGATGGCTATCGCACTCGGCTCAGCGGTTCAAAATATACTTACACATTGGCATACTCCCACTATACCATCCTTTGTAGAATGGCTTCACCGATTGTGACACGTGCTCTGGATGGAGTAGCTGTCACTTACTATGGCGGGAGAGGGAACTACAAAATAGAAGGGGGTCCCCGGGGGGGTTCTTTTTTTAGGATGCTGGCAGGAAAAACAGGGGAAAAGAACAGCTAAATAGAAAGCAAGAACTACCCTGCCAGAGTTAATTGAATGGTCCCATCAAGGGATCCAAAGGATAAGAGGGAAGGTGACACAATTCTACGTATCAGAGCCAGCGGTACATCACACAAATTCAATACGTCTTTTTATGAAAGTGGAAATAATTTATTGATTAAATTTTAATTCATATGTGGAATCCATATGGTGACTTTAGAACATATATACAGACATAGAGAAAACATTAGGCTTAATATGTGTCATGATTAAAATTCAAGCAAAAAAATGTGTTTATTCACATCCCACACACTCCCACAGTCATTCGCTAAACATACATTCACTTCTCAATCTCACTCACTATAGAAATAATACAGTCATACACATGCAATCATAAGGGTGCATTAGGGCCTGCAGATGACAAATTCAATAGCTGCTAGGACTAAAGAGACAAAATGGAGGCAAAGAAATGAGGGTGGAGTGATTTAACGTGGACTACACTTGAGGCCATCCATGTGGGTCACGCCCCAACTCCCAACTCTATCCTGATGACGCCCCCTGTGTTTACATTTCCCCCAACACACCTTTCCCCTCTTTTCTCTGCTTTATGTTACTGTAAAGTGCCATTCCTATACACCCCTAGCCCCGCCTTAGTGGACCAGTCCCCCTCCTCAGTGGATCAGCCCCCCTCCTCGGCTGCCGCTCTCCACTTCTTCCACTGATAGACCTTGCACCACAGGCCCCCCCCAGCCCTCTCCCACTGGCTGACCCAGTGTACCTTCTATCTTCCTCCGCGTGGGCAAGCCCTCTTTTCCGTTGGCAGGTATAGTGCACCTGGCAGTCTCATTCCTCAGCTGCAGAGCGTTCCCCCGACCGTCCTATCATGGGAAAGGACTTTAGACTCTCTCCCTCAACCCCAGCTCCCCCCTCTCCTATCTACCTGCCCGCAGCCCCTTCCTTTCCCACAGGTAGGCTCAGAGCACCTGTCCCTTCCCTCAGCCAAGCTTCTCTCCCCGGCTGCGTGGCTCAGAGTGCCAGGCTCACCCCCTCTCCTCGCCCTCCACCCTGCAGCAGCACACCCAGGGCAGGAGGGCACAGGACTCTGCGCCCTCCAAACGGCCATGAACCTCAACCACCTCCTCCACTTACTATGGTGGGAGAGGGATCTGCATATGATGACCTGTGGCAACCATTTCTATCACTCTTGGCCACCGAATTCCGAGAAGTCACATCTCCCCAATATCTTAGGCTGCTGCGCCACACAGAACCTCGGAAGACAGACTGTTAAGCAGGTCTCTGAGGGCTTAGCATAGATGAGGGGAGGAATAGGGGGCGAGCAAGAGGCAGGGAGCACTGGACGGGAGGAGGGAGGGGTACCTGGGGAAAAGGGGTTCCTTATGTTTTCTTTATTCTCGTTTATTCTTATAGTTTTATTCTATGCACAAGCAATTGGCTGATACTGTCTCGAGTGCAGACCTCACGCTCTCAGCTTGCACTGCCTGGCGGTGCTGTTTCGTTCTTGTTTGAAGACAGCTAACTGTACATGGAAATACTTGCGTGTTTAAATTCAATAAAAATATTTGAACCATAAAGTGTGATCTGAAAATTACAAAGTGAGCATCACATGCTGAAAAAGGGACCAATAATCAATAACAGTGGTTAGTTCCCTACAGGTATCATGACAGCCACCATTTTGAGTCAGGTAATAGTACTGAGTGACATGAATTATTCTTAACCTTGTTCTTTCTCCTAGACTGCCATCTCCAGGGTACAGAGCACTGGTGCTGCAGCCTTATACTCACAGCCCCTCTGCCTATTAACTATAATTAGAGCTCCAATTAAGTATGCACTCAATTGAGGCTCAGCTTTCTGAAACTCGCGTACTTAAAATTGCGTTGAGGCTATGGAAAGTACTTTTGTTTCTTTTTATGCTCTTTCTGTTGCTCCTGCAGGTAGCTCTGAATTGGTTACCAGATGACAGAAGAATTATTTAGGCCCTAATGTGTGCCCTTCTCAGCTGTGCAACAAACCTTGTCCTTGCTTACCCACACTCTGCAGGTCTCCCGACTCTGCCATTTGTTTTCCTGCTGCCTGCCTGCCAGCTAGGTCTGTTTGTACTCTCTCACTAAGCATTGCCTTTCAGCACTCGCATTGCAGTAGTGCAGATTGTCTTTTCCAGTCTTTTGTTGTATTGTATTTGTTGTATCTTTCTCGCTGTTGTTGAAATCTGCCCCTTGCATTAGTGACGCTTTTCCTTTTCTGCCTTTGTTCTATTTTTTGGTCTTTCCTGCTGCTGTTAATATCTGCCCTCATCACATGGTATCTGTTACTTAGCTTTTGTTCATTTTCGTTGTTTTGTTTCTCATAGTTCTGGTTCTCGAGCATGCATACCTCGCCGTTCGCGCTTCCCGTTCGTTATGCCGCTGCTGTCTCCCTGCGCCTCTCCCTCCTTCTAGGATCTACTTAATGGAGGCCACAGTACAGCCACGCCAAAGGCATGCCTAAGACAAGCCTTCCTGTGCCTGTCCAGGCATGGACTGGGCCCAGTGCTGGGAACCCTGGCTTGGACGCCATCCACAGGTAATCCACCATCTAGCTCCGAGCCGTAGACCCCAGTGTCCTTGACAACTGCTGTCACATGTCTCTGCGTTCTACAATCAGGCCTTTCACCTGCCGGCACTGCCTCTCTTTCTGCAACACCGAAGCACCCACAGGCAATACAAACACCGCCACGCCTACCAAGACTGCCCGGACCTACTCCACTGCCTACTGATCAATGCATGATCACTCTGCAAAAACTCCACTGACATCTAGAACACCATCAACTCCCTCATCCGACATCATCTTCATCACTGAGACCTGGCTGAACCCCACTTCTGCTCCTGACATCACTGCAGTGACCCCCGATAGCTAGAGGGTGGTACACCGGGACAGCACTGACAAACACGGAGGTGGAATCGCAATTATCTACAAAGAAACCACTCGCTGCACTGCTGCCAAAGACAACATCACCCCGATCATGGAACACTGGAACTACCATGTGTACACCAACGGCAGAACCACCATTGAGGTGCCGGGTTTTTAGGAACCCGGTGGTGCCAAGGGATAACACCCGAAGACCTCTGAGTTCTCCCTGTTCCGGACCACAGAAACACAGAGTCTTCTAGGTGAAGTCAGAGATCGAGTTTTATTGGCTGCAACCAAGTAACAAGTGTCCTAGAAGTACAACAGCACGGGATGTAGATTCTCAGGAGACTGTTCGTTTTTACAGAACCAGCCTTCTCCTTTTATACAAAAATAACAGCTGCAGGCAAGAATTCCTCAGTTTATGATACGGTCATATACATATTTCCACAATAAGGCAAAAAGCAAAGTCATGACGGCCAACCCATATTTTAGATGTCCAGTTTGTGATAGATGACCCAGCTCGGTCCAGAACTACCATCAGATATCGACGAAACCCCAATAAAATCGGGCACCTCCTCATCGTAAAACCGGCCATAAACAAGAAACATGGACAGGTGTATGTGTGTGGATAACATGGTTTGTATGTAGTGAATGGTTTATGGCATGTTGTGCCTTGATACTATCTTACTCGGCCACTGGGCGAGGGACTGCCCGAACAGGTTTGGCTGGAGGCAGTGGAGTCAGCTCGGCCAAGTCATGGGGGAGTCAGCTAAGGTGGACGTGTCCTTTCAGATCAAACTCGGCCTTAATCAAATGACTATATGAGTGCAAGCTACGAGATGGATGCTGTTCACAAAATGGAGTCTGAGGGTTCGAGACGGAAACCATGATTTAGGGGTGATAGCATGAATCAATCACGACGCAAATGCATAGGGATGATGTCCTAATCATTACCGGTCTGCCGATACCAAATTCGTCATGGTACAAGGATATTTTGTGACACGAGTGTTGGACCATGGTACCCTATTATGGCAGGGTCCAGATTTTCAGAACCACAGACCCTCCTTTTGCCCTCATATTAGGGAATAACTCATGCTAGTCTGAGTCCACATCTGTATTCATGAAGTCATGGAGATGCTGCTGTAGCATCATCCTGTTGCTCAATTCGTCCCTTGACACAGGCTTCCTTACACATGATGTAGCACAGAGGCCACATATTGCAGGAGCGCACTGCACAAACAGGCAGAACAGGAACAGAATAGCTAAGATCTTCCCAATAAATATCAGAATTTTCCATCCCCAGGCAGATATCAGTTCCCAGAACCACCCTAGCAGGGACCAGTCCCCTTTATCCATGTGAATGGAATCAGAGATTTTGTGCAGTTTGGAGATGGCCTGGTACACTATCGGAGCATTATCAGGGATGAAAATGCAGCAACTGGATTGGATCCCTCTGCATACCCTACCACGGTCTGCAAGTATGACATCTAGGGCAACCCTATTTTGAAGAGTCATAAGTCGGTCCGACTGGAGCTCAGCAGTCAAGTTACTAAGGGCACCGGCCGTTTCAATCACGGCGGATTCAACTATCCTCGTCAATTGGCGGATGTTCCTGCTGTTCACCATAGGCCCCCAAAATGGCAGAAAACCCTTTGCGAAGTCTCCAAACTCTTGACCCGCAGTGTCGTCTTGACTCACGACACCCCTAACTGTCCTTGTCCGATGGTAATCTGCCTCGGCCGTGTAGGTGGGTGGCAGCAGAAACGAGAGAAAACATGTGCCCGAGAAGTCAGGGGGCAACCATGTATATGCTCTGTCGTGGCAGACGAAGTAGGTACCCTTAGCTGCTAGGAATGAAGGGGAGGTCTGAGATGAGAGAACATAGGTCTCAGTACAGACACTCTTCCCTAACTGGGCTCGAGGGTTGTTGCCATTTCCCTGCAGACATAGATGACCTTGGTGGGGTACTATCCAGATTGGGGAGGATTTCTTCGCCTTCTGACTTTCAGCCAAGGAAATTCCATACTTAGTTATATTCCATCGACTGTATGGTATAAGCTCATCTTTGGGAGTCGTTCTAACCGTGTTGATATCTCTAATCATATTTCTGATTCCTGCCACTAGTGCCTTGTTGTTTGAATTTTTCCCTGGAACATAGGGTTCAAGGGAAAACAGGAACATGGTCTGGAAAGCCCACAGAGAACCAAAATAACTAAATGGCAGGACAAAATAAGGAATACCCTTATCTGTGGTGTGTGGCATAAGTCCACATATCCAACAGTTCGTAGTGTTCATTACAGATTGGTGCTGGTGTAGGAGTTGGACGAATGAATTATTTACAAATTCTAATCTTCTGGCAGACTCGTGTTCAGGTAGGGGGTGAAAGGAATGCGGGGAAATAGTAGGAGGAGGTGTGGGCTGAGTGTTGTGTATGAATGGAACTCGAAAAATGAACAGAGCAAAGCCAATTAAAAACATTATTATGCTACACAACATTAAAATGCATATTACTAGAAATAGTCTTCTTGCCATTACAGTGCGTATTTTCTTTTCAAAGTTCGTAGATCTAGCAGGTCTCTCTACCCTCGAAAACTCCATCCTCTAGTTGCTGCCCGCGGTGGGAGGTTGATTCTGCTCAGGGGTGCTTCCGTTCAGTCCAGGGTAATTCCCTTAGACCAACCAGAACCGTCGACCTAAACGTCTCCAGCTGCACCTCCCAAGACTGGCAACCACGACCCTAGCAGCAGAACCGGATGGCGGTTCGAAAATCAAAAATGAGCAAGTTCCCTGGGCGAGAGAGCTGTATAATCAAAAATAGTATGGTGTGATCTTCAAACAATATTTCAGGTTCGGTAGTGTCCAACTTCATTGACGGTGGCACAAATCCTTGCAGAATACGATCACTCTCTTTATCGGTACCAGTTCCTTTCAATTGTGCATCGCTGAAGGGTGCAAAGCGTGGTACGGACTCTGTTTCAGAGTCAGCAATTCCCTCCTGGATCCACCGGTCATATGGAAGGGGCAGCGGGACCCGTTTGCAATGGGCGCCGTGCACCCAATTCCTCTTGCCGTGGACACGAACGGCGGAGCGGGTAGTCAGTAGGACTTGAAAGGGTCCGGTCCAGCGAGGCTCCTCGTTCTTGGTCCGGTGGAAATTCCGCACTAGGACCCAGGAGCCGGATTCAATGGCGTGGCCTGGATCATCAGATGCTGGCGGAGAGGAGCTGTGGACCTGTTGGTGTAAAACACGCAATTTAGTTGTCAATTCGTGCAAATAGTCAAGCAGTACAGGGTGCTCTATCTCACTTAGTTTCTTGGGCCTTGGCATGCCCCAGATGTTGGCTGGGCGGCCAAACACAATCTCGTGAGGGCTAAGTCCTAATCTAGAATGGACAGTTATTCTGGTAGACAGGAGTGCTAAAGGTAGGGCGTCAGGCCATTTAAGACCTGTACTGGCTTGAATCTTGGCCAATTTCAGCTTTAACGTGCCGTTGTAGCATTCTACTAATCCAGCTGATTGGGGGTGATTTGCAGCGTGGAATTTCTGGTGTATGCCTAGACACTCACACTCTCTCTTCATCACTCGACCCACGAATTCACTTATTATCACTCCAGACGATTCTAGGCATACCAAATCTAGGGAAGAATTCTTTGACAAGGGCTTTGGCTGTGGACAACGCAGTATTGTCCTTAAGGGGATACGCTTCCACCCACCTGGAGAAGGCGCAAACAACAACAAGCACGTATTTCAGATTGTTGCACCTCTCCATGTGGATGAAATCGAGCTGCAAAACCTCGAACGGATACGTTGGAGGCGAAAAATGACCAGCTAGAGTTGGAGTTCCCCTACCGGGATTGTACTTCAAACACACCATACAGTTCTTGACCAAGTTCTCTGCACATTTTGGGATGCCACTATTCTGCCATACTGGGGCCAACAACTTACAGATTCCTTTCACGCTGATATGAGCCATCCCATGAGCCATTGTCACCACTGCAAGTACATATGCGTCGGGTAACAGCCATCTTTTATGCTCTGACAATTCGACCCAACATCCATTCGCATCTAATCTTCCCTTGCTTTCTCTCCATTCATTCACCTCTTTCTCAGTGGCCTCGGACTGTATGGACCTCACACTTTCAATAGTGTCCTCACACATACCAACATCAGCAATCCATCTCGCAGGACCCACAACATACATTCAACTCATTGCGTTCCTTGCAGTCTCTTTCGCAACTTCATCTGCAAATGCATTCCCACGACCAACATCATCTTGAATCTTTCTGTGTGCACTGCATTTCACAATCGCAACTTGTAGTGGCAAGGTCAGTGACTCGAGGAGTTCGTATACTAGCTGACCATGCTGTATCTTTGCACCATGCGACGTCAGGAACCCACGTTCACGCCACAATCGTCCTAAACTATGAGCCACGCCAAAGGCGTATTGGCTATCCGTATACACATTCACTGGTTTCCCTTTTGCCAACACACATGCTCTTGTAAGTGCAATTAACTCTGCTGCTTGCGCAGAGTCGTGTGGTATACGTGCAGTCTCTACAATCGTGTGCAATGTTGTCACAGCATATGCTGCAGTCGTATCACCATTTGGCAACTTGAAGCATGAACAATCAACCCATAAAGCATCATTGCATTCAGGAAGGGGAGTGTCCTGCAAGTCTACTCTCCCTTTTGTTTCTTCTTCTGTCCTAAAACAGCAATCATGTGTTTCGACCTCATCTGTCTCTGCTGGAATGGGCAATAACGTGGCGGGGTTGAGTGTATCGCACCTCTTTATGTATATGTGACTCGCTAATAGTGTCAGTTCATAACTCAACAGTCGAGCACTAGTTAAGTGCTGTGTCTTTGTCCTGTTTAGCAAAATGTCTACTGCATGTGGGACCCTAACGATCAGTGTATTATTCATTACTAATCCAGCAGACTGTCGAATACAGACAGCTGCTGCAGCAGTGGCCCTCAAGCAACTTGGTAATGCCTTAGCTACAGGATCTAGAGTCGCGGAAAGGTACGCGCATGGACGCTGTTTGTCCCCAAAGGGTTGTGTCAGGACTGATAATGCGCAACCTTCGTTCTCATGGATGTATAATGTGAAAGGTTTACTGTAGTCGGGGTTACCCAACACAGGAGCTGAACACAACGCATCACGCAACTCGTGAAAACTCTTATGACAATCTTCAGACCAAGGCATATCTTTACAGATTAGTGCCAGCAAAGGTTTAGCCAACAGTGAGAAGTTCGGTATCCATTGTCTGCAATATGATGTAATGCCCAAGAAAGCACGCACTTCTCTCTGTGTCCTTGGGACACTCAATCTTGCAATTGCCTGTATTCTCTCTGGGGTCAGTCTCCTTCCCTCCTTCGATAAGATGTGACCTAAGTAGGTCACTTCTTGTCGACAAAATTGCAATTTCGAAAGAGAGACTTTGTGCTTCATGTCGCATAAATGACGCAGCAATGACAATGTGGCTTCCTTGCAGATCTCTTCAGTATCTGCAGCGACTAGCAAATCGTCTACATACTGAATAAGAGTCGCACCATCAGGTAGAACAATCGTGTCAAGTTGTGATTTCAGAGCTTGACTGAATATAGATGGACTTTCACAGTAGCCCTGAGGAGCGCGTTTGAAGCGGAAGCTTCGTCCTCCTAAATTGAAGCCAAAAATATCTCTGCTCTCCTCGGCAATCGGGATGCTGAAGAAAGCGTTCTTCAAATCAATCACCGAAAACCAAGTGGCTGAAGCTGGAACCATTGTCAATAGGGCAGTAATGTCGGGAACAACTGGAAACTGTGGCACAACAATCTTATTTACTTCTCTAAGATCGATCACAAATCTGTACACAGGTGGCTGAGACGGATCAGTACGCTTTAAAACTGGCAAAATAGGACTGTTACAAATGTTGCTTGTCGTCTCTTCAATGACATCTTTCTCAATCAGATCGTAAACGATCGCTAACAAAGCCTTTTCACATTCGCTAGAGATCTTGTATTGGGGAATACGTGGCAACCTAACGTTGGCTCGCAAAGTTATGACATATGGTGCTATCTCCAAAAGACCCACATCGTTAGAACCAGTAGCCCAAAGTATATCTGAAAGAGATGACAATTCAGTTGGAATATTTTCCTTTGACAAATACATTGGGGAAATCACTTTCTTACCTAGAGTAAGTTGAACTCCCGAAGGAGAACAGTACAAAGTCGCATATAATCTCTTTAACAAATCCAAACCTAACAAGTTTTCGCCACAACCTGTTGTAAGAATGAGGGGTGCTTCTAATTCACAAGGTCCAACAGAGAGGGATATAGGACTAGAAATCGGGTTTCTAGCAGTGGCGCCAGAGAAACCTACTGAAACGTTCATTTCGCCAGACAAAGGTGCGCCAGGAAGTTTTGAGTGCATAATAGAACTTTTTGTAACACCAGTATCCAGCAGAAAAGGTTTTGACACTCCTGATGTAATCACAAACACATACTATCTAAATGAGGGTCTAAGGGCTACTTTAATGACTCCATACTGGACACATGCCCCCAATAGAACTACTTTCAACAAAAGGTATCCAGGAGTCACAACCCTGTTATCATGCTTTAGACTAACCACTATATGACTAACAATTTAAATTGTGAGTTAAATACAATTAATGTGTAAACACCATCTAGACACTCATACATATGACATACAACCAAGGCAGGAAATTTTTCCCATCAGTTGTCGTTCTGTGCCACCACTATTACATCATTTGGGTTCTCCTTACCCAGGAGTTAGTATGAAGTCCGTCACCCTAGTTGAAAGGTGAGGACTGTGTGAGTTAGGAGACTGATGTTGGTTTTAGTGTTGTTGCTGGGTGGTGTCAGTATGGTGTTGGTATTTACAACTGAAAAAAAGCAGTGCAAGTGAAAATGAGTGAAGTGAGTAAAATTAGGTGGAACTGAGTAGAATGAATATTTTAATGTTTTCTCTCAGACCCCTAAATTTAAAAACAGGTGAATAGTGAAAAAAGTAGATTTAACATAATATCTACTCAGCAAGTGGTCAACATGTTTCTGCATATAGGTGGAAGTAATCCTATGCTTTCATCAGGACCAAGATGTTGCTACTGCTGTATATTATTAAGTGAAAAAGAATAAAAGGAAGAAATATCACCTGTTTGTCAGGTGTTGATTCTCCACCACAATCTAAAATAGTCATGATAGTCAGGAAAGAAAAAAGAGAAAAACAGGCATATTTATCACAGAATGCACTTCTCAGTAGTGGTATTCTTGTGGTCATGTACATATAATTCAAATGACATGATAGCACTCACCCAATTTCTGTGGGGATGGCGCCTCACCTCACCTGGCTGCAGCTCAGGTAAATAAGGAGCACCGCTCTGTTTAGCAAAATACAATCGTAAAAGTACTTAACCAATTCATATCAAGGCAACATAGACAGGTAATATCCTTAAGCATTCAAAAGTTGAGCAAAGATCTGCTCAAGATATTACAAAATCGCACATTTATAAATGTGAAACAGTTATTGTGTACGAAAACATATAACATATAACACTGACAAGTTGTGACTTATAGCCTCTCTGCCATGCCCACGAGATAGCACAGTAAACTCCATATGGACGCTTTCTGGTAGACAGGCCAGGCGTTTTATGTTTAGGAAACCATGGGCGATACTAATTGTTCCGCTTGTTAAAGAGAATGTCACTCGCAGCCCAATTCTTATTTTGCATGGTACTAAATACAAGCCGATCGTTAAATGCGGCGAGCACCGTCAACAAAGTGTCTGCCGTGCCCACGAGATGGCTATGGGCAGTACAAGGAATAATCAGATATGCCGCTCATTGGGGAAAATTTCACACGCATCTGTTTAGTTCAGAATGGTATTCATTACGAGCCGTTCGTGCAAGTCGGCGAGCAGAGTGTTTTTAAGTGAGCTGCTTGTTTCAACGGAAATCAGCGCGGGATATCTCTCGCAACTCTTTCACACGGAACTTAATGCCAAACATTCACAGAAAACGGCGAGCGCAGCAGACAGGCGATGGATAGAGAGAGCACACCCTCCATCTGCTTACCTCTCCGTCGGTGTCTCCCAGCGTCCCTCTGGGCTGTTCTGGGGAGGCACCGAACGGAGGAAAAAACAGGTATTTCAAACGCAACCTGGTGCGCAATGGTTTCTGGGACCGGTAGTTTCCATGAGTTGCGAAAAGTATATCAAGTATATTAAAATGATCTTCCCAATTTGTATTAGCACCATTTTAACCATATTCTCGCTGCAAAGTGAAGACTCATTCAATTACTCCTGATGTAATCACCTCAACATAAGGTCCATTCTGATCTACTGGAACTGAAACAACTCCCTCTCTTTGTCCATGGCGGTCCTAGCAATTATTACCCTCATTCTTGTTTTCTGCGTAATAGTCATCAGCATAGTACTGAGTTGACCTAGAAGACGCATTATTCTGTTGATCAAAGCTATTCATAGAATTCTGAGGCGGGAAGGGACGAGCATTCTGGGGGACATTTCCACGGCCCCTACCCCTAGGAGCCTGTTGAACACCTCTACCTCTTGTACCAGAAACACCATTCAAACGTCGCGATAGAGCTAAACAACTACTCTTGAAATGACCCTCTTCTTTGCAATAAGCACACTGATTCGGACCATAAGGTAAACGCGGTTGAAAAGACTCATTTCTTTGTGAGTTTCTCGAAAACTGCTGAGGTTGCTGATAATCAGGCTGATTATTATTACGGGGTGGATAGGCTTGCTGGAGAAGGACTTTAGTTTTCAAATCTTTAGTCTTTTTGCCTGCTTTATCTAGCTCGTCCTTGCGCCTATTTTCGTAGTACTGGGCTGTGGCTAAAATCCGCGCTGACGTGGAAACAGCCCAAGCACTCTCTGAATCTTTCAATTTATTACACAGTTCGGGAAGCAGATTATGTACGAACTTGTCTACAAACAATCTTTGGCCACCCTCGGAAGCCATATCCTGACCACTATGGTCGACGAAAGTCTCTTCAAACCTCGTGAAAAAGTCAGACACATTCTCATCTTTTTTCTGCTTGCACGCGGACAACTTGTCCCAATTCACACGCAATTCAGGCATTAAAGTCTTCATATATGTGATAATCCTACCAGGAAGTTCAGCTACTAAAGGCTCGGGTTTAGAACCACCAACTTGTCTAGCATCAGCAGCAGTGATATTAGCCCATGTGTCGCCTAATTCTTGATCATGATCTGCATGACGAATCTTACTCCATAAAGGCTGTGGAACAACATTCCCAAACAACATGTCTACATCTGCTAAATTCATTATACATGAGCTGGCAGTCTGTGATAGTTCCTTATAATACCCTGCAGGATTTTTACGAGGATCAGGCAATGTCTGTTTTAGAGCTAAAACTTCAGATCTTTTCCATGGAACATGTACCCATACACGCTGGAAATGCGGCGGAATCGCTGGATTCGCGTTCGCATCACCTTCCCTCCAAACTGGAGGAACCTCTCTCATGGGGTACTGTCGCGCCTTTTTCCTACCTGACATGTCATCCTCATACAGTGATCTAGAGACATTTCCCTTACTCCTATAAGATAACAATAAGTCTATTGCTCGTTCAACATCAGCACCTTCAATCATGCCTTCGTAGAACTTGAAACGCATACGGAATAATTCCTTCATTTTGCGTTTTGGATCATTTGTCTCCAAATCTTCGCAAAGATATACACACATCTCTTCGAATACATATCCCTGAGTGGGTGCATCCCACTGACGGAAAACTTCCATAACAGACTGAACATCATACTTTACAGTATCAGTAACCCATTTACGTGCTAACTCATTGAGCACTACTCTTTCCTCATAATCAGGTAGTTGACTACGCAACTGTCTACGTCCTGTTTTAGGGGTCGTTTTAGGCGACCCAAAGAAAGGTGAGAACAGACCAGTGACAGTACTTGGAACTCTCTGTCGAACAGAAGGAGAAGCCTGCAGAGAGGCAGATGTGCCAGAAAAGACAGGCTGATGTAAAGAGGAAGTCGAGGCAATGACAGAGGAAGTCGAGGCAGTGGCAGAAGTAGTATCACGATAAATAGTTGGAGCAGTAGGCAAAGTAGTAGAAACAGCAGACGGAGTATGTAGCAAAGGCGGCGGCCCTTGAGAGGGCTGCGCCGGAGAAGTAGGAGCCAGCTGAAGAGGGGCTGGTGTTTGTGTAAGAACTGGAGTTCGTGCACCGGGGCACGGTATAACAAAGCGCTTCGGGGGTGCAGTAGCACTTGGTGCATATGAAGGTGGTGAACTCAGTAAATGGGACATTAATTGATCCTTCTCTGATGTCTCTTTCGAACCTTGTCCTTCATGTGGTAACATTGGATAGCATTTATCTATTGCTAACTTCTTGCTTCTGAGCATTTGTTCACTCTCTTGCTCTTCCTCATTATCCCTGTATACAACGGCGGCTTGCACCATTGACATACCTCTTTTATTTTTCATAGCTAATTTCATTTCTTTCTGTTTGGCTTCTTTGCGCCATAAGCAAAAAGAGTCAAACGTCGCCGGCCGGGCTTTCTTCTTGAACAGTTTGACCTCGAGGTTATCTAAAATTTCTGCGTCAAAGCTACCATATTGGGACAATTTTAAAACACCATCCTTTCTGGTGTATTTTATCCATACTTCATTATATGTGATAGGGCCTACTCCATGCTTTATGTAGAGCTCATATGTTGGAGTTCCGATCGGAGGAACCGGGCACGAATCCTCTAATCGGGAGTCCTTACTACAACCAAGACAAAACAAGTTTCCAAGTCTGCTAAGACGAGACATCTTCGCTCACTAATCTAGCTTCAAACTTCAAAGGATTATCGAAAATGATATTCTCGTGAATACACAAATCCCTTGGTTTTGGCGCTTGCCAGTTCCAAACAAAGTGTATCTCAAGGATACCAAAACTAAGAACAAACTAAGGACTGGGAGACGCTCCACTTATACTTAACTGAAGTATTGATGATCGATGGCGTGACTAGAAGATTCGTCTATTGTTTCGCTCTACCAAGGATCACTGGGTCCAAAACAGGGTGATAGTCAGGGCAGCAGTCCTTCGTAGCCGTCCGGACGCGGGGAACCTCGCAGCAAAGACCTTCGGAACCACGTCGACATACAGGGGTCGCTGAAGTGGCTGGCCGTCCTCTGGAATTTTCACACGAAGCTCCTCACGAACATCTGGCTTGGACCGTCACCGCTTGATACTGCCCCGAGTTGGGCGCCAACTGAGGTGCCGGGTTTTTAGGAACCCGGTGGTGCCAGGGGATAACACCCGAAGACCTCTGAGTTCTCCCTGTTCCGGACCACAGAAACACAGAGTCTTCTAGGTGAAGTCAGAGATCGAGTTTTATTGGCTGCAACCAAGTAACAAGTGTCCTAGAAGTACAACAGCACGGGATGTAGATTCTCAGGAGACTGTTCGTTTTTACAGAACCAGCCTTCTCCTTTTATACAAAAATAACAGCTGCAGGCAAGAATTCCTCAGTTTATGATACGGTCATATACATATTTCCACAATAAGGCAAAAAGCAAAGTCATGACGGCCAACCCATATTTTAGATGTCCAGTTTGTGATAGATGACCCAGCTCGGTCCAGAACTACCATCAGATATCGACGAAACCCCAATAAAATCGGGCACCTCCTCATCGTAAAACCGGCCATAAACAAGAAACATGGACAGGTGTATGTGTGTGGATAACATGGTTTGTATGTAGTGAATGGTTTATGGCATGTTGTACCTTGATACTATCTTACTCGGCCACTGGGCGAGGGACTGCCCGAACAGGTTTGGCTGGAGGCAGTGGAGTCTGCTCGGCCAGGTCATGGGGGAGTCAGCTAAGGTGGACGTGTCCTTTCAGATCAAACTCGGCCTTAATCAATTGACTATATGAGGGCAAGCTACAAGATGGATGCCGTTCACAAAATGGAGTCTCAGGGTTCGAGACGGAAACCATGATTTAGGGGTGATAGCATGAATCAATCACGACGCAAATGCATAGGGATAATGTCCTAATCATTACCGGTCTGCCGATACCAAATTCCTCATGGTACAATGATATTTTGTGACACGAGTGTTTGACCATGGTACCCTATTATGGCAGGGTCCAGATTTTCAGAACCACACCATCAGAGGCACCCTCGCCTACAAAACTCTAAGACCACGTCCCAGTTTCTGCAACGCCATTCATTACTTTATCGCCCGCTCCCAATTGACTCCAACCACAAAGTCTTTCTCTGAGACTTTAACTTTCACCTTGACGACCATAATGACACCAATACCGCCAACATCCTCAACAGCATGAACAAAGTTGGCCTCACCGAACTCCTCACCAACCCCACTGACAACTCCCACGCACATGCCGGAACCCATCTTTATGGCCAGTGACAGAGTTTAAGTTCAGTCATTTCACCGAGCTCACCTGGACCGACCATGACATTGTCCACTTCACCATCTCAGGATCCTCCCGGCACCACCGCCAAGCAACCCAGCACCTCAGCACTGCAGCTGGAGCAAAGTGTCAGAGTGTCACTGGACGGACGCCCTCAACACCTCCCACACTGACCTAGAACAGGCAGTCAAGACCTTCTCTACCTGATCACCAACTGAGCCGACAGAGTCGCCCCTGTCAACCCTTCCAAACCCAAGAGATCTACTACTCAAGCCAGCTGGTACACCATGGAAACGAAAACCTCAAAGCACAACTAAAAACGACTATAAAAGAAATGGTGCACAAGCAAGAACCCCACAGACCGATCCATCTTCAAGACAGCTCTCAACCTCATCACCATCTCCTGAAAGACATGGAAAAAGAGCACCCTGTCCAACTGCATCGAAGCTAGCTCTAACTGGAGCAAAGAGCTCTTTAACATCGTCAGAGAATTCTCCAACCCTCTGCCACCGAAAACACCAACACCCCTTCCCAGGTACTCTGCGACACCCTGGCTGACTTCTTACACTACAAGATCTCTGTCATCTACAAAAATGTAAAACCCAATCCTACTGACCTTCACACCCTCATAGCCCCAAAAGATCTGAACTCTGACCTCCTTCTCACAGCCTGAAACCTGCTCACCAGCTTTAGCCTTGGTTGACTCTGCTTCCCTCTGAGGAATTTTGACTGGGGTGTCACCGACCCTCTTGTGCTATGTCTGTCTATGAGAATTGCGACACTGATCTGGCTGCCTATGGCCCAGAAGAAGACGAGGATTATTATGATGATGGCATGGAGGCCATAATTGCTTAATCTGTGCAGATGCATCTAGACAAGGCCCTATCTACAGCACTTCTACCCATTTCTCAACGCTTGGATAAGCTTGTAGGGTGTACTTTCACTCCCCCTCTTCAGGGAACCCCTCCCTCCCCCATACCACTTCACCTTCTGCCCCATCATGGCCACATGTGAAAGTGATTGCAAAAGTGAATGATAGTGCCTTACCTGATCATGCTTACAGTGCAGGCTCTCTCTCTACCCCCTCTCCTTCTTTTCCACCTGCCCCGGGCCGCTACTGACACTGACACAGATATGTGCTCTTCTCACGAATGCCAGGCTCGCAAGTGATCAAAAAAGCGCAAACGCTTAATTTCTCCTTCCACTGCCTCTCTTTTCACCTTTGATTCCTCAGACATTGTGCATCCCAGGTCCTCCGATTGTTTCCCTGCCCCCACACTGGCTGACAAACAAGTCAGGTCCTGTTTATGCTTCGAATACCCGCACCCAGATTTACCCCACAAACCTGCTCTCACCCCAGACATTGATACTTCCATACAAACCTTCCTTACGAAGTATAACAAGACCCTAATAAGGGTATCGATAGAGCACTTTGTGCGTCCCAAGACAAACTCCTTGATGTTTTTGGCCCCTTAGGCAAAATCTTAAAAATGGCCCTCCAGGCCCAAGAGACTGGGGCTCCTGTTCATTCGGAGGTGCTGGTAGGTTGGACCCAGAGGGCAATCTGCCTCTTGGGAAACGCTAACTGCGTGTTAGCTTCAGAGCTTCCTCTGGGGGACAGGATGAGATATTTTGTACACAACTGAGCAAAGATTACTTCCGATTCGTTAATTCTGGATACTGTTCAGGGGTATCAAATAGAGCTGTCTCACCCTCTCTTTCAAGACTCATTGCTCCCCCTCTCCTTTTTTTCCCAACAAGATTAGTCTTTTATAGACTCCGAGCTTCAGGAACTTTTTCCAAAATAGGCAATTGCGCTGACGTCCCCACACCAGAGGGTTTTTGCACCAAGGTCTTTTGGTACAAAAGAAAGGTGTGGGTCTAAGATTGATTCTTAACCTCAGACTTTTCAACCCCTATGTGATTTATCAACACTTCAAGATGGAGGGCAACCATCTGTTAAAAGATCTTCTTCAAGAACGAGATTGGATGGTTCGCCTAGATCTCAAAGATGCTGATCTGTCTGTTCCCATATTCCCATTTTTCCCCTCTCATCATCGGTATCTTTAATTCCACTGGAAAGGCCAATGGTACCAGTATCAATCCCCTCCATGGGGCCTCTCCTCTGCCCCCTGGGTGTTCACCAAGCTTTTGAAACTTGTGGTGGTCCGGTTAAGAGAGATGAGGGTTTGAATGATCATGTATGTGGATGACATTCTTCTCCTGGCCCAAGTTCATTCCCTTCTCTTATAGCACCGGTCTTGGACAGTGTCCTTCCTTTAGAATCTGGGTTTTGTAATAAACGCCAAGAAATCCATGATGGTTCCTTGGCACCAAGTGGATTTCCTGGGTTTTAAGATAGACTCCCGCACGGCACAACTGCTTCTTCCTCTTTTGAAAGTGAAATCCATCAATAGGGAGCTGAAATCGACTCTGTCAAAACAGATGGTGTCTTTAAGATCCATGACCAGAAATGTGGGGTTGCTAACGTCTTCGATTCAGGCAATCTTCCCGGCCCGTTACACTACAGGGCTCTTCAGCGTCTGAACATTCAATATTTGCAACAAGGAATCAGTTACGATCATCTGATTCCACTGACGACCGAAGCTCAAGATGAACTTCAGTGGAATCTTCTTCACATAGAAGCATGGAATGGCAAGCCCATTTTCAGAGTCTCGCCAGACGTGGCCATCGAGTTGGACGCCAGTTGTTGGGGCTGGGGCGCACATTGCAGAGAATTTTCTACATGCAGTCGTTGGTGAGCAAAAGAATTACAACTTCATATCAATTGCCTGGAACTTCTAGCAGGCTCTTTTGCCATAAGGTAAATATCTCCCAATAAAAGCAATTGCTCCATCCTCTTGCGGATGGACAATGTTTCAGCAGTTCGCTATATCAACCGCATGGGGGGCACAAGAACACACGTGTTGGCCAACATAGCCCAAGACTTTTGCCATTTATTCCTTTCCCAGAAGATCATAGTCCTGCCAGAATATCTTCCGGACAAAGACAATCTAGTAGCGGACTGGAACTCTAGATTCCTGAGGGACTACAGCAATTAAAAGCTACATCCTTACATTGTTCAGGAGACAATGTCAACTCTGGGTCCGTTCCAAGTGGATCTGTTTGGATCCCAGCTCAACGTTCAACTTCCATGCCTCTACAGTTGGAGGCTGGATCCGATGACCTTGGGGACAGATGCCTTCCTGCACTTTTGGGGAGATCAGATGATTTACGCCTTCCCTCCATTTGACATGATTGCGAGGGCGGCGGCCCAGGTTCGACGGCACTTTGCTACTCTGGTGCTAGTTACCCCTCTATGGAAGACACAAACGTGGTTTCCGACTCTTTGGACTTTTGGAAATGTCTGTAGCTCTTCCCATCCTCCTTCCAGTTTTTCCTCAGCTACTCCTGGATCCAGTCGGTTTGCCTCATCCTTTAAATCTTCAAGACCAATTGACTCTCATGGTCTGGAAAAGTTTCAGGAGACATGACCAGGATGAAGGAATTTCTGCAATAGCTGCCAAATTTACACGTCAAGCTTGGGCTCCTTCCACCTGCAAACGATACTCTTCTGCATGGAAATGTTGGGTGGGTTGGTGCCTTCAACCGGAGGTGGATCCAGTGGGATACGAATTGAAAGAAGTTCTGAATTTCCTTTCCGAGTGTTCTGAATCTGGACTATGTTGCAGGTCAGTAAATAATTTTACGTCAGCACTGTCAGCTAGACATAACTCTATAGATGGCAAACCTGTGGGTGTCCATCCTATGGTACGTAAACTACTGAAAAGTATTAGAGTGGCTTGCCCCCGAGACGTAAGTACACTCAAGTATGGGATGGTACGAATGTTTTATCTTTATTAGAGTCTTGGCCTAATAATAAGGATTTGACGTTGAAACAAATTTCTGCCAATAGCGAGGCACCATCTTACTACCTCTTTCTTCTCTGCTCCGCAGTCAATGTAAGTGCCTCGTTATTTTGTACACATTGATTAGGCATTAATTGGGTAGACTGGCTGATATTTATGCTTTTATTATGTGTTATGAAGGTTATATATGTTTATGCTTAGGATTGCTATCTGAAGTCGTTCATATGTTTGGTACGTACGATATAACAGGTTTTTTTATACTCCCCAATAGTGTCTGCTTCCCCCGCGGTGATTTATTTCTCCCCTTCGGCGCATGTTGCACCTAATTACTGGAACATTTTCTGCCCACAACCGCAGTTTGAGGGCGCGGGCTGTGTCGGACGCGCTGCGTTGTTCCCTCAGGAGTGGCCCCTCCCTGGAGCAAGGTTGCGTACACAGCCCAATTGAGTTGCTTGTACGTACCGTGGTAGCCTGTACGCAAGAGTGCAGGCAGCAGCCTCCTGATCTCCGAGCTGGTGACGCCTGACCTGGGCTTGGATAACAGGGTATTTCCTCAACTTCTGGATCACGGTATTAGGCCAAAATAGATTTTCTTAAATCGGCGACATTCCCTACTTCCTCGAGTAAATATCATCCTGTTTGGACATAAATAATTTTGGGAAAATCCTTTGAGAACTTCTAGCTACTTTCCAGGCATAGGGACTCACTTCCCTTTAAAGACCTTAGGGAAAGAGCTAGGGTACAGAACTTTTGAGTCACAGCTCATTGCTCCTAACCTACGCCCTACCTCACTGGTGTTGGGGCTGTAATAATTTGGCTTCCCTCTGGGAATTTTGATCTTGGAAGTACCCTCTTCACTACACCATGTCTGATTATGAGGTGTGTGAGCACGACCTAGCTGTTTATGGTCCAAAAGACGAAGAAGATTTTTATTATGATGAAAATATGGAAATTCTGATTGACAAAACCCTTGATAAGAAACTTGACCAAGCTCTATCCTCTGCCCCATTACCCATTTCCCAACGTCTTGACAAACTAGTTGATAGAGAGCCGTCCCCGACACCCTCCAACCCTCCCTATCCCACCTTCAGAGCTCCCCAGCCATTCCTGGCCTCATGTTAACATCTACACTAAGGTGACGCACAAAGCAAGGGATTATGTCTATAATACTGACCCGTTGTCCCTTCTGATACCATCTCTCCCCCTTCCATCCTCTACTAAGGACGCAGATACTGATACCTCTTCCTCCCAAGAGTCAAGACGACGCAAACATTCCAAGAAGTGCAAGCGTCCTGTTTCCCCTTCAACTCAGTCCTTATTCACGTTTGATCCAGCTAGTATTGTTCAACCTAGATCTTCAGACTGGTCACCAGCCCCAAAGATGGCTGAATATTTGCAGAACAACCTGTGAAAAAGATTAGACAAAGAAGTCAGATCCCGCCTCAGGTCTGAATGCCCCCTTCCAGACCTTCCTAACAAGACCACTCTCACTCCTGACATAGACATGTCCATGCAAACCTTTCTTAAGAAATTCCGCAAGTATCCTAAAAAGGGAATCAATAGAGCCCTGAGAGCATGCCAAGATAAACTTTTGGATATGTCTGGCCCTTTGGCCAAGTTCCTAGAACTGGGCCTTTAGGCTCAAGAGACGGGTGCAGCTATCCACCCTGAAGTCCTCGCAGGATGGACTCAAAGAGCGATTTGCCTCCTTGGCAATGCTAATTGCTCACTTTCCTCTGAGAGAAGCAAATTGGTTCTCCTATGATTGACCCCCAATTAGATGAGCTGGCTTCTTCAGAACTTGGCCCCTTGGCAGAGGAGCAACTGTTCGGAGACCGCTTTGTGAAAGACATTGCAAAATTTGCAATTACCTTTACGTCAATAGGGCCGGTCGTAGCAGAGGGCGCTGGACTGGCTGCTTCAATCAGCAAGGTCCTCACCGTGGCTACAACCCCAGACGAAGGGGATATGCTCAAGATCTGGCTTAAGCTTGTTTCTACCCAACCAGATCCAGAGGCTTCAGGGGCCATTTCAAGAGGCGTCAACAGAGGCTTCTTCAAAAAGGATGCCCAGTCCTCAGGTATTGATTCAACCTTTTCTCCCTTCGATTCCCTTGGGGGCAGACTGATGCATTTAATTCACAATTGGTCACAATTGGTTAAAGATCACTTCAAACACAGGGGTCCTGAACACCTAGCAAGTGTATCTGATAGAATTGAACTCTCAACCAACCCAGCTTTTCCCCCCTCTTCCTCTACATTTTTCCCGACAAGAGGAGTCTTTTATAGAATCAGAGCTGAGAGATCTTTTGACAAAACAGGCCATTGCTGAGCAAATCCTCCAAACAGGAGGTTTTTGCAGGAACGTCTTTTTGGTTCAAAAGAAAGGAGGTGGTCAGAAAATAGTTTGAAACCTCAGAGCTTTCGATCCCTTTGTGACCTATCTTTACTTTAAGATGGAAGGCCTCCATCTACTGAGAGACTTGTTATTAGAACAGGATTGGATGGTTCGTTAGATTTAAAGGACGCTTATCTGACAGTTCCGATCTACCCACCTCATCAACGCTATCTCCAGTTTCAATGGAAAGATCAGTAGTTCCGGTATCAATACCTACACTTGGGCCTCTCCTCTGCCCCTTGGGTATTCACCAAACTCTTGAAACCTGTGGTGACATGATTAAGGGAAATGGGAGTTTGCATGATCGTTTACCTAGATGATATGCTTATTTTAGGACAGATTCGCTAACGACAAACCTACAATGGACAGTATCTCTATTGCAAAACCTGGGCTTTGTGATAAATCAGAGAAATCTATGATTCCAGATCAACTCAGTGTCAGCTCAATTACTCCTTCCTCAAGCTAAGATAAAATCTATCAAGAGGGAAATCAAATCGACATTATCGAAACAGATGGTTTCTTTCAGGTCCTTAGCTAGGATTGTCGGCCTACTAGCCTCCTCCATTACAGAGCGCTGCAACGCCTAAAAATTCATTATCGTCAATAGAATTTCAGCTATGATCATTCCATTGCCCTGACACTGGAAGCACAAGAGAGCATCTTTGGTGGCTAACTCACATGTAGGCATGGAATGGCAAGGCTATTTTCTGAGTTTTACCCGATGTAATCATCGAATCGGATGCCAGTCATTGGGGCTGGGGCGCAAGATGCGGAAACTTCGCTACCGGCAGACACTGGTCAACAGAAGAATTGAACATTCACATCAACTGTCTGGAGTTGTTGGTGGGCTCCTTAGCCATCAAATCAATCTCACCCTTGAAGAGCAATTGTTGCATCCTCCTCTGGATGGACAATGTGTCAGCAGTACGGTACATAAATCGCCTAGGAATTGGCGAGATCCCGGCTGTTAGCCAACATAGCTCAAGAATTCTGGCATATCTGCCTAGCACAGAAGATCACGGTCATAGCAGGATACATTCCCGGCAAAGACAACTTAGTGGGGGGACTGGAATTCCAGATTTCTGAGAGACTTCAGCGACTGGAAGCTCCATACTTCAATATTTCAAGAGATCATGACTATTCAAGGCCCTTGCCTCGTAGATCTTTTCGCCTAGCGTCTGAACACTCAGCTTCCCAAATCCTACAGCTGGCGATGGGAACAGAGGTCTCTCTCCATCCTTGGGGAACTCAGACGAATTACGCCTTTCCTCCCTTCGCAATGATCCAGAGAGTAGTGCCTCTGTCTGCCGTCAATCAACATAATTGATTTTGGTCACACCTGTGTGGAAGACACAATCGTGGTTTCCGCCGCTCCTGGAGTTGTCAGTAGATCTACCTTTTCAACTTCCTGTATGTCCATAGCTACTCCTGGACCGGTCGGGTCCCCACGTCTGTTGCTTCTTCAAGACCAACTGGTACTCATGGTATGGACAATCTCAGGAGCAGGGCTTTAAGTGGGATGAAAAAACTGGGAGGTCTCTCAAAGGGGCGTGGCCAATGTAATTAGGGGCGTGGCTTAACACATAAACTTAAAAGTCTGTGGTTAGCATAGTGTGCAGTCCGACTTGTATTTTGCTGTTTCTGTCATTACATCTAGATATAAGATACAAGTAACAAAATACATACAACAAGTCAGGACTATCGTCTTTGTCAATGGTTGTTAGTTGCATAAGACAAATAAGCAGCAACTAGGCTTGCAAAGAAAGTGAAAAAGCTTCCACTTAAAACCCTGGTGACACCACAACAATGTTGCTATTCCTGACCTTCAAAAAGATAAGTGGCAATATGCGCTGTTCAATAGGGCTCCCTCACTTGTACCAGAGCTCGGAGTCGTGTGTTTAAAAAAAGCAGACACGAGAGATGTAAAAAGCAAGGATTTCCCTTCCCTTTAGGTGGTGCTGTAACTTCTCTCTAGTGAGAAGTGAGCAGTGTGAGCAGCGCACATGGTGCCTGCTGTCACTGAAGTCTGAAAAACAACAGACCGCCTGTGCCAGGGCACAAAACAGAGCCAGATAGAGACCCGTTTCGAGGCCCCTTTTAAAAAAACTGCCGGTGCTCAGACCCCTTGAGACCCGGCCCACTTAAAGCCCTGCTCAGGAGACACAAACAGATTGAAGGACTTTCATCAGCTGCTGCCGAATTTATACAGCAGGCTTGGGCTCCTTCCGCTCGTAAACGATATTCTGCTCCATTGAAACATCGGGTGGGATGGTGCCTTCAACAGGAGATGGATCCTGTGGTAGCCGATCTGAAAGATGTCGTGAATTTTCTCTCAGGGTGTGCAGGGTATGGAATATGTTACAGCAAACAAATGATGGACGGAATGCTGACAAAGCAAACATTCTCCCCCAGTCAAAAGATCTGGGTTAAATCCATTGTTATTTTGCCCACTACGCCGCCCCAGTTTGGACCCAGCCATAACCTAATCAGTCTTGACCCTGTGCCTCATGGGAACAGTCCAGACCGTAACTGCCAGGCCAGGTCCTTCCTGAACCGGAAACAAGCATCCTGGGACCGGTTTCAGGGTGTGTCACCCTTCTTCAGCCAGGCTAGCTTGAATCCAGTGGCACAGTGAGGAAGGGACCCATGTCTGGGCATACCCATCCCTCTTAGGGCGAAAAGTGTTACAGCAAACAAATGATGGACGGAATGCTTACAATGCAAACACTCTCCCTCAGTCGAAAGATCTGGGTTAACTCCATTGTTCTTTTGCCCACTAAGCCACCCCAGTTTGGATCCAGCCATAACCAAATCAGGCTCGACCCTGTGCCTCATGGGAACAGTCCAGACCGAACTGCCAGGCCAGGTCCTCCCTGGACCGGAAACAAGCATCCTGGGACCGGTTTCAGGGTATGTCACCCTTCTTCAGCCAGGCTAGCTTGAATGCAGTGGCACAGTGAGCAAGGGACCCATGTCTGGGCATACTCATCCCTCTTAGGGTGAAAAGTGTTACAGCAAACAAATGATGGACGGAATGCTGACAATGTAATCATTCTCCCCCAGTCAAAAGATCTGGGTTAAATTCATTGTTCTTTTTCCCACTATGCCACCCCAGAGTGGACCCAGTCATAACCAAATATGTCTCGACCCTGTGCCTCATGGGAACAGTCCAGACCGAACTGCCAGGCCATGTCCTCCTTGGACCAGAAACAAGCATCCTGGGACCGGTTTCAGGGTATGTCACCCTTCGTCAGCCAGGCTAGCTTGAATCCAGTGGCACAGTGAGCAAGAGACCCATGTCTGGGCATATCCATCCCTCTTAGGGCGAAAAGTGTTACAGCAAACAAATGATGGACGAAATGCTGGCAATGCAAACACTCTCCCTCAGTCAAAAGATCTGGGTTAAATCCATTGTTCTTTTGCCCACTATGCCACCCCAGTTTGGATCCAGCCATAACCAAATCAGTCTCGACCCTGTGCCTCATGGGAACAGTCCAGACCGAACTGCCAGGCCAGGTCCTCCCTGGACTGGAAGCAAGCATCCTGGGACCAGTTTCAGGGTATGTCACCCTTCTTCAGCCAGGCTAGTTTGAATGCAGTGGCACAGTGAGCAAGGGACTCACGTCTGGGCATACTCATCCCTCTTAGGGTGAAAAGTGTTACAGCAAACAAATGATGGACGGAATGCTGACAATGTAAACATTCTCCCCCAGTCAAAAGATCTGGGTTAAATCCATTGTTCTTTTGCCCACTACGCCACCCCAGTGTGGACCCAATCATAACCAAATATGTCTCAACCCTGTGCATCGTGGGAACAGTCCAGACCGAACTGCCAGGCCATGTCCTCCTTGGACCAGAAACAAGCATCCTGGGACCGGTTTCAGGGTATGTCACCCTTCTTCAGCCAGGCTACCATGAATCCAGTGGCACAGTGAGCAAGGGACCCACGTCTGGACATACCATCCCTCTTAGAACGAAAAGTGTTACAGCAAACAAATGATGAACGGAATGCTGACAATGCAAACATTCTCCCCCAGTCAAAAGATCTGGGTTAAATCCATCGTTCTTTTGCCCACTACGCCACCCCAGTTTGGACCTAGACATAACCAAATCAGCCTCAACCCTGTGCCTCATGGGAACAGTCCAGACCGAACTGCCAGGCCAGGTCCTCCCTGAACCGGAAACAAGCATCCTGGTACCGGTTTCAGGGTATGTCAACCTTCTTCAGCCAGTCTAGAGTCTGGAATTTCTTACATGTCAGTAAACAATTTTAGATCTGCTCTGTCTGCTGGACATCATCACATAGATGGGAAACTGGCAGGAATTCATTCAGTTGTCTGCAAATTATTGAAAGACATTAGGGTGGCAATCCACCCGAAACCTAGATACAATACTCTATGGGATGTTTCTATTGTGTTGTCTTTGTTAGAATCTTGGCCTGAAAATAAAGATTTAACATTAAAAACAACTTTCTGCGAAACTTACTATGCTTTTGTGTCTCATCTCCTGTCAGAGAGTGTCAGATGTTCGTGCACTTGACCTAGCAGGTAGGTTATTTTCAACTCGGGGTGTATCATTCATTATTTCCAAAAGAACTAAGACTATGTCACGTTCAATTGACTATTCTGCGTTCCCACATAATGACAAACTATGTGTAATGAAACGTTTAAAATCATATGAAGAATGTACTTTGTCTCAAAGAACAGACCATTTAGTACATTTGCTTTTATCTATTCAGAAAACCTTTTGTCCTGTTTCAGCAACTACGTTAGCTCGCTGGGTTATGGCTGAAGCTGGTGTAGATATGTCTGTATATGGTGCTCATCCGACTAGAGGTGCTATGGCGTCCAAGGCCTTTGTCATGGATTCCAGGTTAGAAGATATTTTTAAGGCAGCTGATTGGACTTCTGACTTAATGTTTAAAATATTTTATTATAAACCAATTGTACGTTTCTTCTATTGTTGTTCGTCAGCTTTGAACCAGCATAATTTGAGACTCCGGTCCTGCCGTAGAATAGAACATTTTCCAGCATATGCAACAAGAATTTTAGATTCTATAAGGACACAGAGGCGAGGATTATCCCACCCGGTGGGACAGGTAAGAAAAAGTTCTTAATTGCCATGATGTCAATGGACATTTTGACATGTTGTGTTTCCCTCCCTTGAGATGAGAAGGTTCTTGGGTTCTATGATACTCTAACTTCTTTTAGATTTCAGGAACGGATTCCAAACAGAGCTGAATATGGAATTTGGTCAGATGGCGTTCCGCATCCTTATGGATAAGCTGCTCTTTTGGGACCTGTTGTTTTGAAGTTGCTCTCCGTTGAGAGCTGGAACTGTATCCTGTTTTGATTCACTTATAAGACTGCTTGTGCAAAGAAAGAGCCAGTAAGATGGTGCTTCGTGATTTTGTAGACATTGGACTAATATGATTGGTGTTTGAAGGAGGCGTGGTTCAAAGTCTCATGGGATTTGTAGTTTTTTTATGTGTTACTGTTTTTTCATTGGCTGCTGTTAATTATGCAGTAAAGATTAATAGGCATAATCCTCGCATCAGTGTCCTTAAATAGAATCTAAAATTCTTGTTGCATTTGCTGGAAAATTTTCTAATCACGCCTACCCGGTTCTTTATGCAACGGTCACACTTTTGCCCCCCCCACGCAAATGGGTTCTATCCATATATCTTTGTCCACTTCGATCTGTACCACCTCTTCTCTCTTTCTGGCCTTGTGCTGTCTGTCCCTCTCATACTGTTCCTTCCCTTTTAGGCACGCAACACCCATTGGGCTCACCCCCCCCCCGTCTTGTGTGTCAGCCCGGGCGGAGACAGCTTCGCGGGCTGGCGAGCATCTAAGCATCTAATTGCAGCCGCACCCGAGTACTTAACAGGACCATTTACTTGTAAATGAGGCTTTTGTTGTGTGTTCACCACTTCTTACAGCCACTCTGTCTATGGTTGGAAGAATAAGCCCCCCCCCCCACCCCAAAATTTGTCTCTAGTTGCCCGCCTGTCCCCCTTTGCTCCGCTAAAGTGCCACACAAAATGTAGTAGTATGGTGTCACAGACATGTGCGCGCTAAAAACATGAGAAGGTCACGCATAGGGACACTGAAAACTTGGAGCTATGCAATGTCCAAAACATTCAGTCTCCAGGAAACTCTTAGACTGCGGAAGGGAGCATTCGATGTAATGCCCTAAATTTGACACTAACCAAACGTCGTCTGGCAGCTCACAGAAAGCAAAAACAATGAGGAGAGTTAGGACTGTAAGACGGCCGTCTATGTCTAGGGAGCATCCGCAGGATCCATCACGTACTGACTTGTACGTTCCCACATTCTAGTTGTTCAATGGAAGACTTACGTCACACGCTTTCCGCGTGATGACACATTTGGCCAACATGGAAGCGGGACTCTAAATAAATCACCCGATCGGTAGCCAGCCCTTACCAGCCTTGCCACGGGGAAGCCAAACAGGTCATGAAGCAGGATCGTTTCAAGTTAGAAGTAAGACTCTCCCATGTCAGACGGTGGTTTTCACCGCTGCACATCCGCTGATTACAGAAATGCCGTTTTTAATGTAATTTAATTTACCTTTCCTCGCGACTCGGCCATGACCCTTTTTCCTCTTGTAGATATTGAAACCAGAAGGCACCACATACCTTTGTTTACTCCCCCAAACCCCAGTACAGTCGATATCCACAGCATGAATGTGAATGGCCACTGGATATCACTAGCTAGCACTGGCGATAAAAGACGCTTTTGGTATAACAACGAATGCAATTGTTTTTATTTTGTATTTTCCCTTACAGGTATTCTACATTTTCAACTGGACACTGAATGGGCAGTCCTCTATGCATGATATACACTCGTTAGCGCAAGTGTGAATATGCTACACACGTGGTAATTTTTTCCACTCACTAATTTTTGCACTAATACTCACCTTTTGGAGAGGTCCTGAAGAAAGCCCGCCCCATTTTTTCATAGGGCTGAAACATGGCGACCATCTGACATTATGTACACCTACACATAGTAACTGGAATATACTGTCCACTCCCTATTTGATTTTAATCATACCCCAGGGCTCCGAGAATAAAAATAAATTTTAGTTCACTGGAGGTTTTTTTAATAGTAAATTCACGCACATAATCGCATATCACACCACCTCAAAACAACCCGCTCCACTGTAAACCAGGTGTCGCAGCAGAGCCAGGTAGCATTCTGCTGCCTGGCTGGAACCCAATGATGAAGCATGACACCAACCAGGTTGGTGTGTGAGGGTTTTATTAACAAACCTAAGAGGAGCCACTTCATTACAAACGTCAGACAGTAGACCATACATGCCAACATTTGAGAAGAGCAAAGTGGGAGAATTAAAAAAAAAAATCGGGAGAATGGGGCCTTGAATCGGGTTAACGGCATGTATGGGCTTTAAAAGTGGCTGCTGCAGGATCTGACATTTGAAACGTAAATGCACGTTTTTTTTAAACTTTCAGATGCACGGAGCGCAATGGTTGGCAGAGAGAAGGTGATACAAGTGTTGTGCACTGGCCTGGCAGGGCATGCACTCCTCCCCCTCCTGTGTGGCAGCCCGGGCTGTAACAGCTTCCCCGCGCACACACAGCCGCCCCAGTACTTCACACGTCTTTAAAAGACCATTGCCTTGTTAATGACGCTTTGTTGGTTTTCCCCCCTTCTAGAGCCCCTGCATCGCCACTCTGAATATTTCTGGAAGAATTAGCACCTTGCACAATAGCAAACCCTGTCAGCTAAAACCCCCGAGGAATCGGGTTTTTGCTTGCAGGAATCGGGAGGCGGGAGACTAACCTTGAAATCGGTAGTCTCACGCCTGAATCGGGAGGGTTGGCATGTCTGCAGTAGACTACTGCTGGCCGTCTTCTTTTGTTTAACAAAGCTCACAGAAAGCACACAGCAGGAAGGTCCCTAAGCTTAACACATACATGCCAACATTTTAGGACAGGGACGTGGGAGATTTACAATAAAAAATCGGGAGAATAAATATTCCCCATTGACTTCTATTATAGAAAGTGCAATTTCAGGCGGGAGACAGCTCAAATAAAGACATATTTGGGTTGAAAATCGGTAGTCTCCCGCCTGAATAGGTTCTATTTACATATATGTTAAAGCACAATCCAAAACTTTACTACAGTCATCGCCCGATAGCTCTTAAGGTTGCCGTCAGCCAGTGTTGCATGATATTTGGTGTTTTATGGAAGTCAGGCTTCTCTCGTGAGCCAGAGTACAACTACCGTAAAGTGGAACTCGTAGCGCTTTAAACGGATAATGAAAGCTAGCAGCGCCGGCTCACGTGCAGCTGAGCCATCACTTTCCGGAGCACAGAGATCATTTCCGGTGCATCGATAGTAGCTCTCTTCCGGTGCCGCAAGGTTTTCTTAGGAGCTGGGTGGGCCGTCTTTTCGGGACGTATGTTTATTTTGTAACCAATCCCAAAACTCTCTGAGAAGCACAGCCACATAGACCCTCCCACTGTCGAACCGTGGCCTGTCAATCAGTTTAAAACTAGCTTTCTGATTACCTGCTCTTGTCTTCGCATATTAATGTTTTTTCCAAGCTGGGAGCAGTGTAGAGGCACGGTTATGGTGGAGCTCTTCTGTGGCAAGACAGCAGGTAAGGCTCATGTGCGGTAATCTCCTGCTTGACTAGGGGGGCTGGGGTGGCTTGTTGTGTAGGCAGTAGTGTCACCTATCCTGGATGTTATTGACTGGCCGGCCACTGGCGTGTACTTCCTCTTACCGACTCACAGTTCTGCCAGCTGTTGCACACAGACTCACCGGCGATGACAGCTCGGCCACTGTATTCTGTCACCCCGGCAGTGGACTGTCACTGCGCCTGGTGACCACCTTTATCTGCTCACCTTATTTCCCTTTAACTGTTGCCCAATATTCCATTCATCGCTGCCCATTTCTCTTGCGCCGCTGACACTTATTGCTGGTGCAATATGGTTTATTTAGTTACTGTCACCAACCCTTGCTTTTCCCTACTTCACCGCCACGTAAAGTATGTGGGTTCTTTTGCTCGCGATCCTCTGTTGTTTCTTGTTTGGGCCATGCACTGCTGATTCCAAGCACGGACACTGGCCTTGTTACTACCTCTCCTATTGACTGCCCTCCTAGCCAAAGATTACAGCTGCTCCATACAGTTATATTTGCACTGTGGCGTTTCTGCTTGGCCTCTCTGTAATGAGATTAGGTGTTTATTTAGTGCTTGAATGTAAGAGAGGACATTCAGCATACAAAGAGTCACAAAAGCAGAATGCGACTTTAACAACGAGGGGCAAATACATACTCAAGCCATCCTGTTGCTTGTAGAGATGAGAACATAGTCTTGCAGTATTTGTAGTTTTTCTGTCCCTCGAAGTAGTAGTGGTCTTGCAACTCAAGAAATATTTTATGCAGATTCGTAACGTTACATGTTCTTATTTAGACTTTCATATTTAATTTTATTTAAGTTTGGTATTAGTAAGTTATTTTGCTACTGTGGATTTTGGAGCGCTGTAGGAAAGGGAATACTTATTGAATTTTGACACTGTTGCCGAATTCTTCACCGACATGAATGATGATTGTTATCAAGGAGAAAGCGAGAATGACATTGAATGTTCAGTGTAGTCATCTTTCTTACAAAGTTAAATAATTGCACTTGATCAGTATATGCTCATTGTAATTAAGGACCTCATTGGTGTTGCAGTTCCTCCTTAAACAGTTACCCAAATGTTCAACTGAACTCAATAACAGTTAATATTGACAAAATAAAGCTCTTTGGTTCAATGTACGTTAACTACTTGTGTTTGAAAAGTTGGAGACCTATTCTTAATGTGGGGACAAATTATTAAGATACAGATTCTAGAGGTGTCATGATTAGCTTGTGTCCTTTTGCAATGTAAAAAAGCAATAGGATCAGGCATTCAATCAGGGATTTATAGATCGCAGCAAATCACCTGTGAGGTTCACAACGCGCTGGATTGGTAGCTGTTTCGTGATGATCTATTGATTCAAACAGCCAGGTCTTGAGTTCTTTCCGGAATTGCCGGAGTGATGAGGCTGTCCTGAGGTGCAGGGAAAGGTCGTTCCTGGTGTGAAAAGGAGCCTCCTCTGCTGTTGCTTCAACGGATTTGGGGGGGGGGGGAGCATTTCGGCGTGGAAGAGGGAGACTGAACGTAGGTGCCTGGTCGGTTGGTGGAAGGTTAGGTGTTGTTTGATTCATGCTGGTTCTTCATTGTGCAGTGATTTGTATGCATGGGTAAACAGCTTGGACTGGCATCTCTTCTGGATTAGGAGTCATTGTAGCTACTTGAGGTGGAGTGTGATGTGGATCCGTCTGGAGCGGTTGAGTGTGATTCGTGTAGATGAGTTTTGTATTGTCTGTAGTCTTTTCAGGAGGCTTGCGGTGATTCCTACATAGAGTGTGCTTCCGTAGTTCAGCCTGCTGGTGACTAGTGCCAACATGACGGTCCTTCCGGTGTTGACTGGGTGCCACCTGAAGTTCTTGCGGAGCATGCGAAGGGTGTGGAAGCAGACGGATGAGACATCATTGACCTGCTTTTTCATAGGTAACTCGCTGTCCAGGATGATACTGAGGTTGCGGGTGTGGTCTGTCGGAGTGGGGCAGGGGTCAAGCTCAACACCATGCTCATTTCATGGCAAGGTGTTGTTCCTAAAGATGAGGAATTCCATCTTGCCTGAGGCAAGCTTGAGGCTTTTGTCATTCATCCATTCCACAACGTTCACCACACATCCGTGAAAGTTGGCTCTGGTGATGGAGGGGTCTTCTGACAGCAAGAGGATGAGCTGAGCGTTGTCGGCGTAGGAGATTATGTTGAGTCTGTGCGATCTGACATTGTTGGCCAAGGTGTCATGCAAGCGTTGATGCAGGTGGGTCTGAGGGATGACCCTTGGGGGATGCCACAGATGATCTTCTTGGGTTCTGAGGTGAACAGTGGGAGACAGATTCTGTGGGTTCTTCTGGTAAGGTATGAGGTGATTCATTTGAGGGCATCTCCCTGGATTCCGATGTGGTGGAGTCTGTTGATCAGTATCTGATATGAGTCTGTAATGAAGGCGACTGACGGGTCCAGAAGGATGAGAGCTGCTGTTTCACCTTGTTCCAGGATTGCCCGAATGTCGTCGGTGGCTGCAGTCAGGGCTGTCTCGGTGCTGTGGTTGGCTCAGAATCCAGATTGAGAGGGGTCCAGGAAGTTGTTGTGTTCCAGTTTAGTGAGATGCTGGTTGATTGCTCTCTCGAGAACCTTTGCTGGAAAGGGAAGCAGGGAAAGGGAAGCAGGGAGATCGGCCGGTATTTCTTCGGATCTGCTGGGTTGGCAGAAGGATTCTTCAGGAGCGGCTTCACCTTAGTGTGTTTCCTTTTCTCTGAGAAGGAGGCCAGGTGATAGAGGTGTTTAGGACTTTCTTGAGCTCGTTGCCGATCAGCTTGCTCCCGAGGTTGAAGACGTGGTGGGGGCAGGGCTTGTTGGATGCTCCTGAGTGTACGGAGTTCATGATGGAAATCATGGCTTGAGTAGTGAGAGGGTCCCAATGGATGAACAGGATTTCGAGGTTAATGTTCGTTCGTGTGAGCAGGCTGATGCTGTTGGCGGCGAGGGGCATTGGGGTTTGCAGTTTTCATAGATGATTGAGATCTTGTCATGGAAGAAGTCTGCCACGGTGTTGCATAGTTCTTGGGAGGAGGTGAAGTCTTTCTCTGTGAGTGCGGCATAGAAGAACTCCTTCACAATGGCGAAGAGATCATTGCTGCGCTTTGTGCTGGCTTCTATGCAATATGCTAGTTCTTCTTTGCTTCTTTCAGGAGACAATGTTACTGGTTAAGTGTTGTCTTGAAGGTGGTGTGGTCTCCCATCACTTTGCTGGTGCAACACTTCCTTTCTAGTTGCTGGCAGTGACATTTGGTGGATTTCAACTCCACGGTGAACCAGCTGTTTCTTTTGGCCGGTCTCATGGATTTGGCTGTCCCTGCGGGGGCGATAGTGTTAGTGCATTCTGTGATTCAGTGGGAGAAGTTATTGGCAGCCTGATCTGGATTGAATGTTATGTCAGGGAAGTGGGAGTTGAGAGCATTGTTCCATTGGTCTTCTGATATCTTTTTCCAGGTTCTGCAGGTGGAGCTGGGGTGCATGCTGTTGGTTGGTCCTGAGATGGTTAAGTGGATGCTGTACTGGTCGGTCCAGGAGACCTGTGAAACATGGTTGTACTTGACTCAGTTTCTGGACGTAAAAATGGCGTTGAGCATGTGTCCTGCGATGTGGGTAGGGTCGATTGAGAAGTTGCTTTATGCCAGTGTTGCTTATGCTTTCCAGCAGGTCAGTTTGATGGTGTCGCTGGGGTACTTTAGGTGGAAGTTGAGAAACCCTTGGAAGATGTAGTGCTCGGAGTCAATGGTTATGAGGTCAGTAATGGTGTTGCAGAAGCTGGGGCGTGGTCCTGGTAGTCTGCAAGCGTGGGTGCCTCTGATGGGGTTTTTTTTCCATCCATGTGGAGTTCGAAGTTAAGATACTCCATTATCAGGGTAGAGTTGTCTGGGGAGGTCGTGCAGCGGATGGTGTCTTTGTAGATGATGACAATTCAACCTCTGTTTTTGTTGGTTCTGTCCCAGTGTGTTATCCTTTAGCCTTCGAGAGTGACAATGGTTCATCCAGGTCTCTGTAAGCAAGATGACGTCGGTGGTGAGGGAAGAGATCTTGTGCCAGATCTCTGTGGTGTGTTTGCCGACCAATCGAGCGTTGAATGGACTGCACTGGAGGTGTGCCGTGGTGGTCTCAGTCAGCATGGTGGAAGCAGTCGTGTTTGCAGAGTCTCTGGCGTTGTTGGTTGCTTTGGTGAAGCAGCAGGACTGACCGGAGAAAGGTCCTCTGGGGGTGCATGGCGATTCAACATGGTCCGGAAACAAGCATCCTGGGACTGGTTTCAGGGCATCACCCCTCATCAGCCTGGCTAGCTTGAATCCAGTGGCACACTGAGCCCGGACCCACGTCTGGGCATATTGGCGCACTTAGAGCAAGAAAGCAAAAGACACACAAATGATGGACAGAATGCAGAGAAAACCAAACATTCACCCCCAGCCAAGAGATGTTGGATAAATCCATCGTTCTTTTACTCACCATGCCACCCCAGTTTAGACCTAGCCATATGCAAATCAGTCTTGACCCTGCGCCTTAGGGAACTGTCCAGCCCGAACTGCCAAGCCAGGTCCTTCCTGGACAGGAAACAAGCAACGATTCATTTGCACACATCTTGGGTGAATTATCTGCCTATAAAGTTACATCACTTAGGAAAACAATGTAGCTGGCTCTAATTAATAAGTGTTAATCATGTCAATAAAGCAGGGCGTGACCGGTCTAAACTGCAGTAGGAGATTGGATTGGCCTAGTACGGGTTTAACCAGGATATAGTCAAAGGATAAGCAATTTCGATCTCCGGTGACTTTGATGGAGATCAGAGAAAATGAAGTCCACAAGTCTCTATAGAGGCCGCGTTTTTGCAGGGCTCACTGCAATTGGTAGGCAGGATGGGGTTCAGCATAGGTGCTGGAAATTCATTAAGTGATGAGCTCATTCATTCAGTGACTTACTTTCTCTAGTTCAACTTGTGCTTTCATTTTTTTCACAGGTTGAATAGTTGTTTAGTTCAGATCCACACTCAGTGACTTACTCAGTTGTCTGATTGTTGACTCACTGAAGTTGTCAGTTCACTCAATCACTGACTCACTCACCCTTTCAGATTTTCATTCATTGATTGATTCAGTCGCATTTTCCTAGATCCACTATACCTCTCACTTCTTTACTCTCCTGTACCTTTTCGGTTGCTGTTGTAATGCATAGTAAGGAACGCAAATTGGGTTAAAATTCACTTTCAGACCATTCAAAAATTCATGCGACTGTTCCTTGACTCCCACAGGTCCAGCCTCGACGACCTATTAAAGTTTTAAGTCCATGAGGCCAGGTCCTTTTTAAATCACTTACCCATACTCACTCCTGTTCTCTCCTCTCACTACCCAATCACTACACATAGTATTGTTAAAACAGTGCTCCCGCGTAGTCGTAGGTCGTAGCAACAGCGGGGTGGGAAGACCACTATGATGAAGCATAACACCAAGGGTCCTTTTGGTGTGTGAGGGGTATTTAAGCAAACACTGTGTGCATCCACATCAGGATCAGTAACACATTTCCCTGAACACAGTCCGATCTATGTGGTGGATCCTTTTGCCTGATCTTGATACCACATTGTGTCCCCCTTCACTTGCTATTTATTTCTCTTGCACCTTTTTCATCCCGGTTTTCTTCCTTCTTTGCGGTTTTTCTGTATGTTTTTTTTACTCATCCTGTCTTCCCCTTCTGCCTTTCTCACTCTAGCTGAGAGTCAAAGTCCGATCATGAAAAAAAAATGACCCAGGCTCCAAAGCGAAGTGTTAGTGCCCGTCCAATTAACCACCTGCAGAATTTAAGCCCCGGGCACCTTGCAGTGCTGAACACTGGCAGTGGAGTTGTATAAAAAGACCATTATTCACTAGTGCATCATTAGTCTTCTAAAGACTGCCAGTCACTGGCACCACCTCCATGCGGAAGTGACACACATTTTTACCAAAGTCAAAGAGGACACGGAAAATGAAGTGCCTCTATGCGCTGCCTGGAACCTCAAGGCACTAGGTAAAGCTTAATAACTACCAGTGATAATGCCGCACCTGAAAGCATCGAGCTGCACTTCTTGCCCAGCTGAAGGCTAGCGATGCGCCTACCTTTATTTCCCACAGCCGCTCGGCTCCTCGCCGGTGACACCAGCTCTTTCACAATCTGCAATTCTTGAATCATCGCTGGTTACAAAGACAAGGCGCTTGCTGTGCTGCTTCTAATTCCAACACGTTTCATCACTGCAGCGCCTCACGGGACTGACTGAACAGCTCGGAGAGGCTGCAGAAAAAGGCACGCTCCTTCTCACATCGAGCCCGAGAGGCAGAATTAGCAAACAAACAATAATAGACTGCCTTCTGAGATGTGATGGACCCTCGGAGCCGGCGGCTGCCCTGCATGAGGCAAAACAACCCATGGCACGTGAAGCTAACGAACAAAAGGGAAAGCTCATTAAAAAAAGAACAAACACAAAAGTTAGTTAAAGCACATTAGGAACACTAAAGACAAAAAACAGATGGCCCCTGAGCGCGCCTCGCGAACAAAAGTGAAAGCTCATTTAAATAAAGCACAAACACAAAGATAGTTAAAGCACATGAGGAAGAAAAAAAAACAAGCCCAGGAGTGGTGCGAATGGTGTGCACGTGTGCACTACAAAGAATTTAAGGAATGCAGCAGGCACAGTGCGGGGCTGCTGCTCGCTCCCGAGCTCCCTAGGCCAGGGGAGAGAGAAGGCAGGACATGCACCCGCCCTTGGCCAATTGTGTGCTGTCTTTCTTAGAAAGACGCACGCAAAGGCCAATAGCGTGTGAGCGAAAAAAAAAAGCACACGCACAAGCGTGTGGCCCGAGTTGGAAGTCCTTAATAGAAGCATTGTAGAGCAGCGCATGCATGCTGGCTCAGTCGAGACCCAAAAGACAACAAAAATGTTGCAGCATAACCTAAGTGACAGTAGAATACAGAAGACTAAACAACAGCAACACAGTTTAAATGAAAAGCACACAGTTTAAACTAACCACTGTTTGAATGAAAGGAGATAGTTGCCAGGCTGGGGCGTCAGGCATTCAGATGCCAGCTGGTGAGCAGTGGGGGGAGCAACAATGTCACCTCTTGGAGTGCTCCATGGAGACACTGAGAATGCTGCCATTAATTGCCATTTTCTGGTTGCATTCTACATTTTGTGAGAGTATGTATATGATATTTGTAAAGCACAAATCTAGCGAAAATGCAGCAGGGTTATGTACATGGTGAAAGACCTGCGTAAAGGTGAAAGACCTGCGTAAAGTTAACAATAGAAGAGAAAGCTGGTTTGTGGATGGTTTATGCGGTTTTTAAAGTGGCAGGTCTTTACCTCTTTCCAAAATTCCAGCAGTTTTGTGGTGATTGTCTGTATACAGGGAAGTTGTTCCAGATATTGGGTGCATAGGTGTAAAAGGCCTACTGTCTTGTTTTTTCTCTTTTTTTTGCTGCTTAGGATGCAGGCTGATAGGGCCCTGACTGCAGGTGTGCCAGAAAGTTCCAGAGACGGCGAGGTTGTATTCAACTTAAGCAGGGATGCTGATTGTGATGATTTTGTAAGTGATGCAACTAGCTTTGAAGATTTTGTGGGCTTGGAAGAGGAGCTAATGGAGGCCCATTAGGATGGGTGCAGAGTGATCATATTCCTCCAGACTTTAAATGAGGCATACTGCAGTGTATAGGAGGCCCATAACGGGTGCTAGTGTGGAGCCTGGCAGTCCATTGAGTTGAGCATTTCCACCATCCAGATGCAAGAGTACAATCAATTAATCAAGAGCTTGAACAGCAGTTTTTAAGTCTCTTTCTGGAAGAAATTGATTGACTTTTTATTAGAAGAGAGAGCTGGTACCAGCTCACATTTGGTTTGTTTTTGGCAATGTGTTCCTTGAGGATGAGGCTGGTATTCAGGGTGAATATAAGTGACTTGGCATTAGGTGAAAGTCATGGTTCAAAGCTGTCACTGTTCATCTTTTTGAGCCTCCTTTTTGTTATAATTTGTTTATTTGTTGTTCTTGGTAAATAACAGGAATTGGGAGTGGTAGGGTTGAGCTTCATGTAGGCAATGGACATCCAGGTCTGGATGATGTGTACGCAGTGTTTGATGTGTTGAATATCTGTAGAAGAGGAGATTTTCACATAGAGGTGTGACTAATTGGCATATTCGTAAATCATGATGCTGTTATCTATGAGCAGAGCGATACAAAAGGGGATGATGGACGGAGCGTTTGAGCCATGTCTGAACTGGGGTGGCAGAGTGGGCTAAAGAACGGTGATGGATTAAACCCAAATCTCTTGACTGGGTGTGAGTGTTTGTTTGGTTCAGATGCTCCGCCCATCACCACCCCCTTTTGTACTGCTTTGTTCGCCATAAGTTGGCAGGGTATGCTCAGACGTGAGTCCCTTGCTCACTTTGCCACTGGATTCAAGCAAGCCGGGCTGAAGACGGCTGAAATGCCAGAAACCAGTCCTCGGAAGCATGTTTCCGGTCCAGGGAAGGCATGGCTTGGCAGTTCGGGCTGGACTGTTCCCATGAGGCACAGGGTCAGACTGATTTGCATATGGCCATGTCTGAACTGGGGTGGCAGAGTGGGCTAAAGAACGGTGATGGATTAAACCCAGATCTCTTGACTGGGTGTGAGTGTTTGATTGGTTCAGATGCTCCGCCCATCACCACCCCTTTTGTTATCTATGAGCAGAGCATCAAGAGCCTCCCTGTAAGGGGTGAAGATGACCGAAGACAGTATCAAACCCTGCGTGACTCCACAGTTAATATGTATCTTCTGTTATTTGGAGGTGCCCATGTAAACAAACTGGTGTCTGTTGGAAAGGTAGGAAGAGAATTCGTAAAGGTAATTGACTGTGAATTGATTCAATAGTCCAGGGTGCCTATGAGAGTAGATTGCTCGACTGTTGAATGCAACTGAGAAATTTAGCAATATCAGGAGGCAGGGATCAACCTCATCTGTGGTCAAGAGGGGTTATCAGCTTCGATGTGTAAGGTAGTGGTTTCCATTCCGCAGCGTGAAGGAGCTGATTAACATTGATTTGATGATGAAGCTGAACATGTACTGCCTTTTGAATTATCTTGCAGATGAATGGCACATGTGACGGGCCTGTAGTTTGGGCGTCATCACGGTCTGGTGTAGATTTCTTTAGGAGAGCAAGGATCTCTACTGTCTTCAGAGCTCATGGGAAGGTGTCCTAAATGAGGGAGACATTGACAATGATAAGAATGGGTAAGAGAGGATCCCAAGAGAGAGCTTTGATGAAGGATGACGGTGAGACATCATCTTCCTAAAAAGTGGCTTTGAGGGAGTTGAGTATATCCGCGATATCTGGGCAACGGTGCATTGAAAGCTGAGCATTGCAGGATTTTATGGAAAGGGATCTATGTAAGAGAAAAGGCAGGCTTTGTGGGGTCAATGTGGACGTGCTATTGAATCTTCATTATTTTTTCCACTGAAGAATAGGTAAATTGTATTACACTTTTTGGTGGATTGAGGTAATGGTGGATACAGCAGGGGGTAAATGAGTGCTTGAATGTTGTGAACAGTATTCTGCTTCTGTTGGCTTCATTGATGGTGTTGTCATACTACTTTGCTTTGACTGATGTAATGAGCTGTCTGCATGGTGTGCGGAGGCACTTTCGTATCAAGAGGCCCTTGGGATTCTCTTTTTCTTACATCGTCTTTTCTGTCTGTAGATGGATCATTTATTGTAAGCAAAGTCTTTAGAGTACAAGGGTGCTGAAAGCTTTGGCTTCCACCTGCATGTTGTGATTGGGGTGTGGATGGTCACACAGCTTCCCAAAAAATGTATGAAGTTGTTTGGAAGGATGTTGGCGTCGGATGTGGAGTTGATATGAAGAGAGATGAGTTCAAGCATTAGGTTGTCTATAGAAAAGGTGGTGATGGAACCAAAGGTTTGGTCTTCTCCTATGTGTTTACCTTGCTTTGTTAGTAGGACGCTGAGCAGTAAGATAGGAATGGCAAAGTGGTCAGTCCTTTCCAGGGATTTTATTTTATTTATTTTATGTAGTTTGTAGAGCGCACAGCTACCCCCGAAGGGGTGTCCCGGCGCTAGAACCTGAACCTCCAAGAAGAGGAGAGGAGCAAGAGGGAAAACAGCGGAGTAGATCAGAGTCCAGAGAAGAGCCAAGTTTTGAGTCTGGCCCGGAAGATGGATTCGGAGGGACAGAATCTAAGATCGACTGGCAGAGCGTTCCACAGTTTTGCCGCAATGACACTGAACCCTCTGCCACCCATTCTAGAGAGTCTGAAACGGGGAGAGATCAGAAGGCGGAGGTCATTGGATCTCAAAGATCTGATGGAACGGGATATTGAGACACGTTTTTTCAGGTAGTTTGGTCCGCGGTCGTTGATGGCTCGGTAGGTCAGGGTGAGGATCTTGAACTGGATACGGCTGGCCACTGGTAGCCAGTGCAGTTCCTTACGATATGCGGATACTGATTGACGGTAGGGAATATTGCCAATCAGTCTGGCCGCCGCATTCTGAACAATCTGAAGCCGGTCAATCAGGTATTGGGGGGCACCAGCATAAAGGCTATTAGCATAGTCCAGGTGGGACGTGATGAGGGCATGGGTAACTGTACGGCGGGAATCCAGAGGGAGAAAGGGGAGTATCTTTTTTATCATGCGCAACTTCAGGAAGCAGGCAGAGGTCACTTTATTAACCTGAGTTTTACATGAAAGGGAATCGTCAAACTGGAAACCCAGGTTGCGGGCCGAGTGGACGGGAGAGGGAGCGGGATCAAGTGCCGTGGGCCACCACCAGGAGGAGGGGATGGAATTTTTCTGGTTAAAAAACAGCACCTCTGTCTTGTCTGCATTGAGTCTTAGATGGTTTTCAGACATCCAGCCACTGATGTTGTTGAGGCACAGGCGGAAGTTGGAGAACGCGGAGTCAGAGTGGTCCCTGAAGGAAAACACTAGCTGGGTATCATCAGCATAAGAGACCACCCTGACTCCGTAGGACTCCACTACGCCGGCCAGTGGGGCAAGATAGATGTTAAAAAACAGAGGGCTGAGGGCAGAGCCCTGTGGCACACCGCAAGACAGGGGTTTTTCCTCCGATTTAAAAGGCCGCAACAATACCCTCTGACTTCTTCCTGAAAGGAAGGACTCGATCCAGCTAAAGGCAGTGCCGCCAATGCCAATCTGTTTTAGTCGATCAAGGAGGATGGGGTGGGAGACCGTATCAAATGCAGCGGACAGGTCGAGGAGGACTAGCATGGCCTCCTCGCCCCTGTCCACGCATTCCCGAATTGTCTCCGATACTTCCAGCAAAGCCGTCTCTGTGCTGTATCCCGCCCGAAATCCAGATTGAGAGTCGTGCAGTAGGGAGTTGCTTTCCAGATACTCCGTGAGTTGCAACTGCACGGCTTTTTCCAAGACCTTTGCGGGTTTGGGGAGAAGGGAGATGGGGCGGTAGTTGGAGAAAACAGTGGGATCAGCATCTGCCTTTTTTAGGATGGGGATCACCAAGGCCTCCTTCCAAGTGGTAGGGAAAAATCCATGGTGCAGGGAGGCGTTCCAGATGGGGAGGAAGGAGCAGGCTAATGAGGGGGCCAGCTCTCCCATGAGGGATATGTATGATTTGCATTGGGTTGTTGGTAATGTTGAGAAAGCAGCATTTGATCTGTTTTGTTTGTGTGGCATTCTGTACTGTGTTATATGTAAGGTGGAAAAGGGTGGCTTTTTTTGTTGTTTTTTTGGGGTTTTTTTAGCGTGTGTTGTCTGGGAGGTTGAGGTCAACCAAGAGGATGATGTGAGCATGTCAGATGGATTACATGGTGAGGAGATCTGAGAATTTATCAGTGAATTCCTTGTTCTGCCCGGAAGATCTGTAGATGAAATGGAAGGTGGCCTTCTAATTTGCAGGGAGTGGGAAATGGAATGTCAGCAGCTTTGTGCAGTTGAGTGTTACTGCCTAAGGTGCAGGACCAGGAGGACTTATGGATGGCACGGACGCCTTCTTCCTTCTTATGTGCATAGTCCAAATAATGAATGCTGTAGCCTGTTGGAAGAAGGATGTCTAAAATGTGCGACGATATTGGCGTTAACCATGTTTCTGTGATAATGAGGATGTCAAGCTTGTGATAGTTGATGAGGTTTGGAATGTCTATTACTTTGATTACTGCAGAGGGGAGTGCTATGGATCATTAACTGTTATGTTTCTGGATGTGTGGTAGTTAGTGGTATGCTTACAAGCTTGGGTCTATGTGTTGCGCAAATGCTATGTGTTTGGATTGTGCACATCTGGGTATGATTTGGGGGTGTACACTGTGGGGATGCTTGGTAATTAACATAATTTTATCCTACTTTGTAAGTTTCTGTAGAACAGGGGCTAACCGGCAATGCCCTGGTCTGTTCCCATCCTTTGATGGGGCCACCAGGGTAATGGGACACTCTGAATAGTTGATTTGAAGTCAGGCGAAGGCGGGAAATGATGTCACTTTCTAAGCAGATAGATGATGTGAAAAGAATCCTCTTGTGTGTCTTCTTTTTTAGACTGTTTTGGTGGGAGATCAGTGAGGAGTGTAGATGTAGTGGACACCAGTGGGACAGTACATGTCGTGGTCTGGGCCAGTGAGTGTGTATCTGTATCTATAGGGTGAAATTAGTGGGGCAAGTGCACACATGCTGCTGTGCATTGACAAGTGTTAATAGCCCTTTCCTCTCATAATGCAACTTCAGTTCTGGCCCATAACTGCCATTTATAGTGAGTAATTACCACAGGAGAGGATTTTCATTGTTGTTAATACCCAGAGCAGACACCATAAAGAAGTGATCTATGGTGCCAGAATATTTAGGGAAGCAACCAGCAAGACGCCAAAGGGGCTATTGCTAATTTCTGGCTGAAGGGGGGAGGGGGGGGGGGGGGGGTAGGGGGATATAAAAATCAACACAATTGAATTACTTTGGATTAATTAACTCAAATGTCAAAGCAGCTTATTATTTTCTATTATGCTTAAAGAAAGCTGAAGTGAATTTGGGAATACTCTTGTATTTAGAGAAAAAGAAAGGTGCCTATTTGGGGTAGCTAGAACATCTCAATTCATGCACAAAATGGAGTTTGTACGCAAATCATGATTCTGAGATGTGTGGTAATAGATGCATACCTGTATGGCCTGCTCAACTATCCAATATTAGCTTTTACACTCCAAAGCCTACTTTTTATTTGTTATTTTTTTACTTGTTCAATTTCATTTTGACGTGAATTGGTCCTGTTTTTTCAGGTTTTGTGAGTGTTTTGACGTTTTCAAAGCCTTGATCCTATTGTGATCATGCACCACTTTATTATTTTTTAAAGACTGAGCTCTGGGGGCATTGATTGTGTATAATTGTATTCCTGCTACCATTACAATTTGATCATCATTCTGATTTAGTGAAAAATTTAGTTTGTAATCATCTACCTTATCACTTGAGCTCAGGCTTTTCTTCTCTACCGATGCTGAGCTTTTTTTTTCATTTGATAATGTTTGCTGTTGAGCTCTAACGTTTTTTTCCTACATTTGCTTTCACACATGTCGTGAATCGCAAAGATACGCAATGTTTGTGATTTGCAGTGGAAGGCACTGATAAATTAGCCAATATATGGATTAAGCATTGGAAAATCCCATAAGTCTCACCTAGGGAGTAGAGTGGAATAAACTGGAGGGGTGTAGAGTGGAGTGGCATAGAGTGTTGTCAAGTATAGTAAAGTGGCGTTGAGTAAATTGCATAGAGTGGAGGAGCATATAGTGTTGTGAAGTGGCATAGAGTGGAGTAAAGTGGCGTAGAGGGAGTTGCATAGAGTGGAGTGGCATAAAATGTTGTGTAGGGAGTAGAGTGGAGGGGCTTAGAGTGAACTAGAGTGTTGTGGAGTAGCATAGAGGGGCATGTAATCGAGTGGAGCGTTGTCAAGATAAGGGTCATACAGTGGTGCGGAGTGTCTTTTTTTTGTGGATGGGTTTAGAGTACAGAGTAGTGGCGTGTGATGGTGTAGAGTGGAGTGAAGTGGCATAGAGGGAGTTGCATAGACTGGAGTTGCATAGTGTCGTTATAGAGTGTCATTAAGTGGCGGGGCATAGAGTGGAATGGCGTAGAGTAGATTGGAGGGGAGGGGAGTGGAGTAGAATGAAGTGGAAATTTGTAGAGTGGAGTGACGTAGAGAGGAGGTGAATAGAGTGTTGCAGAGTTGAGGGGAATGGCATAGTGTGGAGTACGCATAGTGTGGTAGCGCACTGCCATTGCAGACAACACATTTTCAATTGAAATGACCATTACTTTTGCATAGACATACAGTGTTACTGCTGAAACTATACAGCTCACAAATGATATTGTGTATTGATTTGTTTTGATTGTATTAAAATATTTTTCCCCACACGAATTACAAAAAAAATGTTTGATTTATGCTTTCCTAATTCCTATATATTCTGAAATATTTGTGTTGCTTGAATATGAATTTACCTTGAAAAAATGAAAAAGAGCAGAAGCGTTTGGCAAAACAGAAACAGTTGGTTTAATTAAACGCAGCGGCCCGGAGAACAGGAAACAGAGTCGGGGTCTGAAGACTGTCTCAAAGCATATTGGTTTCAGCCATCTTTTTATACATTACATGAAGCGTTATAAAGCAATTTATACATTCCTTTGGAGACTGAAATCTGGGCCTAGTCACAGGGCCATAAATCTGGTGATTTGATAAGAAATGCAGGTGGGTCCCGACCTTGCGTGGACTAGTGGCTTTGTATCCAGATGTCTGGCACGCGTTATCATTGCGTGTAGTGTGTATGCTGTATTCTGATTGGCTTAGTGTTCCTAACTTAGTGTGGTATCTGACTTTATGGTGTTTTGGGAATGTGCGCTCCTCTGGTCAGATGTGTTTAATGGGGCCAGTCTCCTAAGACCATTGTGGTGTTGCTGCATGTATGTGGGATCGTTCTGGGTTTTCTTGTTCTCGCATTTCCTCAGGGTCACCCCACCTGTGATCTGTCAATCATTTGCTTCAAGCCTAGGTCGCAGGGCCTGCCCTGACCAAGTATTTCTGACTTGGACTTGATGAGGAGGTTGTTTCGGGTGGATTCGACAACTGCAATGCGAGTTTGTTGTTATACGTACATATATCGTGGCTTACATCAACATTGAATTTATCAATATTAGGAGAAAGACGGCGGGTTGACGCCGTCTTTGAGTACCAGCACGCGAGGAGCTCCTGAGGCGTTTTTTGTAATGAAAGCTTGGTGCCGACATAAGGCAGATGCGAGGAAAATACCTGCTAAAATGTTGCGCGCTTAGAGTCCCTTTTTTTTAACACTTCTGAACTACCCATCACTGCCTCTTTTTGAAAAAGAGATCGCTGGACGCTTTAACCGCTCAGCATTTGTGTTACGGGAGAAACGCCGGACCGCTGAAAAGAAGAGACACATCGGACACATCGGACACATCATAGCAAGCACGAATTGGGCTTCAGCGCTAAAAATGGTATGCGTTTAGAGTGCCTCCTTTTTTTAATACTTCTGAACTACCCATCACTGCCTCTTTTTGAAAAAGTTATCGGTGGATGCTTTAACTGCTCGGCTTTCCTGTGCCGGGAGAAACGCCGGACCACTGAAAGAAGAGACTCACTGGAGTAAGGAGCAAGCGCAGTACGGTGATCACACATCTGTACCGAATGCTGATAGTAGCGCAAATTGGACTTCAGTGCTTGCCGTACGCACGAGTAGCTGTGTGTTTGGCGGCTCGGCGGACCCTGCTAGGATTTTGCTGTCAGTCCACGCTCAGTTGTGGATTGCGACTGCGGGAGGCTTCTTGGTGCCTGGCGGCTATGGCACCTCCCAAAAACATGCCAAGGAGCACCCGAGCAGCGAACCGGACATTGGTAAGTGCTGCTGGCCTTGTGGAGGGTGATTTAAACAATGGGACTCCCAAAACAGATGCTCCCGGTCAACTAAGGGGGACTGGAAAGCTTGGGAAGCAGATTTAGCACTTTTTGCAAACGAAGCAGTCGGCGGAGTTGTTCATGCCGGCAGGGGCAATTGAAGCAAATGCTGGCAGTATCATAGTGTCCCCAGGCTTTTTGGAAGCAAATAGTGAGAGTGGAGTCAGTATATGCCTAAAGAGAGCGGAAACAAACTGTTCTGCTGACATCTGTAAGGAAAGGCAGGATCAGGTGTTTGTTGAAGTAGATATTCTTCCAGAAGCTGAAATAGTAACTGAGCCGACTGCTGAACGTGCTACTAATACTGAACTCGAAGATGTTAATACATTTAATAAAGTAAATGAAGAAGGGCTTACAACATTAACACCCGAGGCGCTGGACTTAAGAAGTGATGCAATTGAGGGTTTGAGTTTAGCAACGAGTAGCAGGCATGATTTAGAGGGTAGTCTTTTACCAATTCAGGAGAAGAGAAAATACTGGTACTACTACTCCGGCTATAGATCTCCTGGACGAGTTTTTAACAGTTAATAATGACAATGATATTAAACCGCAGAATGTTGATAAGGTACAAAACCCTCAAAACTCATTGCAGAATGCAATAGCAACAGTAACAGGGGTGAAACAGAAGCACATTTTAAACCCTCTGGATGGTAAGAAGAAGCACCCAAGAGTCAAGTCCAAGTCCAAGACACCTAGAGCTGCGAAGAGGGAGTCACTTGCTGGGTCAGGTCAGCAGTCAGAAAAAGACAGAATCTAAGAATTCAGGGACTGTGAGCCCTATGCGACGATGGGTGCAAGCAAAAGGGGGGGTTAAAACCCTGATTTCTAGGCTATTGGATGCAGGCCTAGTGGATGATGTGTGTGGGGCTCCCAGACTTTCAGTTGAAGTGACTTCTGTGGAAATATCAGAAGAGGCTTGCTTTCAGCAAGGTGAGAGCACACCGGCTAGGAAGGAGGAAGGAGGAGGGAGAGATATCCGATGTGGACGAGGACCCCCAAGTAAGTGAAACGTCAATGTTGGCATTAATTCTGTAATGTCTTAATGAGCAAAGAGAGGAAACACGGGAACTCTTTGCTCCAGTCTGGACTGATAATCAAGGTATCCAGCAAACAATGAAGGAGATAACTTCAAAGGTTGTGACTCTCACAAATGAAGTAACTGATCTACAGACTAGAGTTGCCGAAGGCGAAGAAACAACACTCTCAAAACAACTAGTAGGGTTCAGCGACAAGATGAGATGCTGGAGAAAATGCAATTTAAGATAAAGGATTTGGAAAATCATCACAGGAGGCAGAATTTGAAATTGTTTGGGATTCCAGAAGGACTCTAGGGGTCTGACTCTAGAGCATACGTTGTACAGATATTGCAGAGGGCTTTTCCGGACCTTCGGGACTGTCCGATATAAAGAGCCCATAGACTCCCACTTGTGCAACGAAGGCAAGATGCTCGCTTTCCATGTCCTTTTCTTATCTATTTTGGGAATTTTTTGCTCCGGCAAGCTGTTTTTCTAAAGGTAGGTCCTAGATCGCCTGTTACTGTTGATTCATTTACAATACTTTTTTAGATTTTTGTAGAACAATAATGGACAGGCGTTGGCAGCTTAGACAATTGATCGATCCATTGAAAAATACTGGGGCACAAGTGTAATTAAAGGAACCAGCACACCTGAAAGTAATACGAGGAGGGCATTCACAGTTCTTTATGTCTGAAAGGGAAGCAAAGGAAGTGCTTTTTGAATGGCAGAATTCGGGGGGAGGGGGTAGGCACTAAGGGCTAGGGGCGGATAAAGTGTTTGTTAAGGATCAGCTAGGGGTAAAACTTTTGTTAGTGGGTATAAAAAAAAAAGAAAAAGTCAGGAATGGGGTGTGAACCTCGGGAGCTATCGCGGGGGGTTGGAACTCAGGTAGCTGCCAATCCAAAGGCAGCTTTGAAAGAAGATGATTCCTCCTTCTAGATGCAGGGGGGTGGGTCAACCTTCTCTGGAGGTTTGGGGGTGGTTGGGGATGGTGGTGGAGGGGGTTTAAAAAAAAAGAGAAAAGTCAACTGGAAGTTAATAAGAAATAAAAAAGATAATAAAGAAGTTGGAAAGGGCATTGAAATGACAGAGATGGAAGCGATAGGCAGTAGTGTGTTATTTTTGCCTTGGCATGGTTTAACTGTTTAGCATGGAATGTGGCAGGTGTGAATAATAAGATTAAGAGGCAATTAGTAGCAGAGGAATGAAAAATGTATGAAGCACAAGTGGTATTTGCTGACAAACACTTGATGTATAAGGAGCGTGGTTTGCTAAAACAATTCGGATTCGAGGTAGTAGTTAGTACAACCCATAGTGTTTCCATACGGGGGTGGCTATATTAAAATATAAAAAGTTTATGGGAGAAACGGTTAAGATAGTGGCTGATAAAAATGGGAGGTGGGCTATAGCTCAGATGATGATATAGGGGAAAAATACGTATTTTTTGTTGTATATGGCCCTAACATAGACGACCCTTCTATATTTGATATGATAAATGTCGAATTGTTGAATTGGGAGGGGGAGCGAGTGGTGATGGGTGATTTTAATTGTATTACGGATTACGGAATTGATATAACTAAGCTGGGGGCATTTCATAGAATGCGAAAGACCAGGGCTGCAATTAAAGAACTTGTGCAACTACAGGGTATGAGGGATGTGGGGCGGACACTATAGCCAAAGGTTCCAGGTTATACTTATTATTCTGCTCTGCATAAACTTTATACTCTGATAGATATGGCTTGGGTCACAGCTTCTATTCTGTGGACAACAGACATGGAAATATGCCCAAAAGTGACTTCAGATCACAACCCTTTTCTTTTAACATTAAAAATCTGTGACGAGAATAAAACACCCAGAAACTTCTAGTTTCCAAGGTATCTATTGCTAGACAAAGAGTATGTAGACAAGACTAGAGGACATCTTGAAGCTTTCTTTAAGGAGAATGCAGGATCTGCCTCTCCCATAGTGATATGGGATACTTGTAAGGCTCTTATTAGAGGCCACACTCAACAATATATCTTGCAGCAAAATAAGGATTGGAGGAAAGAAGCTAAGGAGACTATGCTGGCAATACGGTTTGCAGAAGATCAGCATGCAGAGGCAGCTTTGGGCGGGGCTAGGGATTTGGGAAAATTTGAACTGGGATTTAGTCTAATTGACCTTAGATCAAATTTGAACAGTAAATTGACGGAAAAAGTTATAGCAAGTTATAATAAACATCGTAGGACATAATATGAATTTGGGGAGAATATTGGTAAGATTGTGGCTTACAAGGTAGAAGATGACCGGGCCAAGGCTCATATAAAGGCTATTAGGGCGTCGAACGGTATTTTATATGAACAACCACAACAGATATTAGAACAGTTTGTTCTGTATTATCAAAGTCTGTATACTCCATTTTCTTACCCTAAGCAAGAGGATATTCTTAGCTATATTCAGAATAGATCCCTGAAAAATATGAGGGAGGCGGCATCTGACTTACTTTATGAAAGTTTTTCAGGTTAAGAACTAGATAGGGCAATTAGTGCATTACCATCAGGTAAGGCAGCAGGGGAAGATGCGATACCCCAAGAATATTATAAGACTTTTAGAGATGGTTTGCTGGCACCACTTAATCAGGTAATTGAGTTTATTGGTAATAACAGCACAATTCCTGACTCATGGAATAAGACTCAAGTCATCTTTTTTCTGAAAAAACATAAGCCATCAGTGGAATGTGGCTCATATAGGCCAATTTCACTTTTAAATTCTGATATAAAAATATGTGCGAAAAATCTTGCAAATCGGCTATCCCCTATAATGCCTAATCTGGCCCCTGCCACCAGCATGGGTTTATTCAAGGGAGGGAAACAACAGCCCATGTCAGCAGGGCAGTAACTGCTTTTGATGTGGCAGATGTTAGATCCACCCTACTTGGTATGATTTTATTAGACGCAGAGAAGGCGTTTGACCGAGTGGGGTGGAGCTTTCCATGGGCTACATTGTCTGCTTTCGGGATTAAGGGCCAATTTACAAGCTTTATATGATAAGCCGTGTGCTAAATTAACATATTTAGGGCTGCATTCATCAGCTTTCCCAATACTTTGTGGCACTCCTCAGGGGTGCCCTCTCTCACCCTTACTATTTGCTCTTTATATAGAGCCGTTTATCCAAGCTTTACAAAACAATTAGCAAATACGTGCTTTTGGCGCTGGAACTAATTCGCTTAAAGCTATAGCATATGCAGATGACATAGAGCCAGTAGAAGCTTTGCAAGCAATAACAGAGGCAGCTAATAAGTTTGGCTTAATTTCAGGCTATAAGCTAAATGTAAATAAGACCCAGGTTCTTCTTAATTATAAAACTATGGCTCCTCTACAGGGAATCTGCTCGGTGGTCACATAGCTGAGTGTTAAAATAGCTGCACAAATAGGTAGAATTTTTTTCTTTAAATTATGAAGAGCTGCTGAAGGAAACGGCTAAGTCTTTAAAATAAATGGCATAAATTGCCTGTAAAGAATTGTGAAATGTAGGTGGGTCTGCACACCGTCTTAATCAAACTAGTGTGATATGTAAACACAATTTTATACTCTATTTGCGTGCAGCGCTGTGGGAGAGGGTACCTATCTCCTGGGTATAAAAGCGTAAATGTGAGTCCAAGGAAACCCGGGACTAAGCTCTGCACAGCTTAACGGCACTCAGGCCTAAATGTCATAAACAAACCTTTCGCAAATTGTAAACTAAAGTTTTTACTTCAATAATTTCACAAGAATCACAATGTAATGAGTCATTCAAATAAAAATTGCAAACTAGTACATTTCAAAAATCTAATCTAATGAGTTACACAATATTAAAGAATTGAGACATATATAGATTAAATTCACATCCTAAGAAAACGTTCATCAACAACCCAATGCATTTCGGGTTCACTCAGAATCCTTCATCAGGGGTATAAATATTCCAAAAAAACAAATATTTATTCAATTCAAAGTCTTCGGAGTCAGTCAGGTTGCGAATCTACAAAACAATATACAGTTGCCTCAGTTATAGCAATAATGGAATACAATGCAAATAGTAATCAGCAATAATCGTGTAGCTGTAGGTATTTACATTCTCAAAAACAACACCAATAGAGGGAAACTAGCAATAGAAAAGATTGTGAAGAGAAATGAAATCAGAAACATAGTGCGCCTAAACCATGTGTTTTGAAGTAAGCCCTGTATCCACAGATAAGAACAAATGAGAAGGACCGAAGGCAGGTAGTGGCATGAAACTGTCGATAATACACCACACTCCTGTGCCATCCACAGTGAATGGACAACTTACGTGAAGGATACAACAGACTGTTTATTGAAGCTTGATTCAATTAAAGAGACTTTCACTCAAGACATACTGCTCTGTACCATCGATGTGGTGGCGTTATACACGTCTATAGCCCACGAAGAAGGACTTGAGGCAACGGAATGGAGATTGCTAAACTCGGATTTACCACAAGAAAAAAGTCTGTTCCTGTTGGAACTGCTTCATTTTGCTCTGTTTCACATTTATTTTTGTTCGCAGGATCGGTTTTATGTACAAAGGACGGGTACCTCAATGGGTTTTCCGGGGGCACCCGCCTACGCTAATACTTTTATGGCGTACTTTGATGAAAAACATATACTCCATCACCCAGACTGGCAAAAACATGCTACCATGTTCATCCGATACATTGATGACATCCTTGTCATTTGGAAAGGTCCATGATTGACACTGGATAAATGTCTTCAAGAACTGAACTTCTTCAACAGTCGGATACAGTTTACACATGACATTAATGAGACCAAAATACATTTTCTAGATATCGAAATATTGAAGACCAGCACAGGTTTGGAAAACAAAGTTTTCAAAAAACCCACTGATGTGAAAAGTGCATTACATTTTTCAAGTGCCCACCCCTTGTCTTTAAAAAAACATTTCCTATCTCCCAGCTGATGAGAATCAAAAGATTAACATCGGATGAAGAGGTTTGTGAACAACAGATGGATGAACAGGAGAGAAGATATAGAAAAAGAGGTTACCCGGACGTTATTTTGAATGAAGCTAGAAGGACTGTGTCCAATAAAAAAAGGGAAGATCTACTGCAGAAGCAAAACAAATTGAGCGTCAAAAAAGAGGTGTTTGTTTTGAAATGCTCCACACAAGCCCCCAAAATTAAAGCTATCATCCGCAATAGGTGGGAACTGATTGAAAACTAACCTGATTTTCATGGTGTCTTCACTGGAATACCATTGTTTGCTCACACTCATGCTCAGAATCTTCGGGAACTTTTGAAAACACCAAAGATAGATAAATTGGAAGAGTTCAAGGGTATGAGAAAATGCCACAATTGCGGACAATGTGGGAATGTAATTATCGGGAAGGATTTTCGACATCCCCAAACTTGCAGGGCAATAGCTCTAAGACACACTTCAGACTGCACGACTGATAATGTGATTTATGCGATAAAGTGTCCATGTGGATTAATCTACGTGGGAAAGACCAGCAGGAAAATTAAAACTAGAATAGTGGAACATAAGAGCCGGATACGCAATAAAAACATGAACTCTTTACTGGCAGCACACTGGATCAACGCTGCACATACCATTCCGCAACTTAGGTTCACTATACTTGAACATATCCAACCACACACAGGCATGGACATGAACACTACATTATCACGCAAAGAAACACAATGGATCAAAAAATTAGGGACCGTAATCCCAGGGGGTCTCAATGACCATTATGAACTCTTATGCTTTCTATGATTATCGTACTGGGATTCTAGACTGTGAGGGGTTATTTACATGCTTCTTAACGACATTTGCAGTCTTTCTGTCACCATTTGCATCATTTTCACCTTCATTTCAGATTTTGAGAATAGTTTATTTGCACTATTTTACTTTATCTTATCTTACCTTATTCTCTCTCTGCTTTACGTAATTATTGGCATAACAATTTGCCACTATTATTACACTCGTCTTAACTTGAGCGCCATCTTAGATCATGCGAGTTTCGTGCTTCAGTCCGTTATTTATGTTTAATTACGGAGAGGGCGGCGCGCCGCACTCTCGCCGAAGCATCTGGTATTACTTATGGCGGCTGTTTACCGCTTGCCGTACAGACAACAGGAGCAGCAGAGACCCGTTTACGGACGGCGTTTTGCTTTAGGAGGTACCGGTGATTTAGTTTCTGTAGCGGTTACGTTTTACTAAATAGGCTCATGTACACATACTTATACTGAGCATTTTCATGTTCGTTTTAGATCTACTTTGGAGACATACCTTGAGAGTACAGAGGGGGCGATTATTATTCACATCGAGGTAAGATGGAGACATGGTCCCATTATTAAACTTGAGAACTTGGCTCGTTGTACCAAGTAGATTTCATTAAGTTACGTATCTCTCATTCTAGTGCAGAGGTCTTCAATCTGTGGGGCGCGACCCCCAGGGGGGTCGTGGAGTCCTGGGAAGGGGGTCCCAGATTCTGTCAGAGTGTGCAGTTCCTTTGCCTTAGTGGCGTCGGGAGGGTGCTCACGCGGAGGCCTAATTCACACCGAGGTGTGAAAAAACATCCAAGCCTCATTAACAAGTAATGTGAAGTACTCCGGCGTGGGCTTTGGTGTGTCTCTGTAGCTGTTTCAGCCAGCCTCACATACACAAGGGGGGGGGCGAGGTGGGGTGGCTGCGAGAGTCACACAATTCGCATATTGGCCCCAGATAGACAGAGTGACGCAGGGCGGCATCTTTGTTTTTCTTTTCAGCGCCGCCATATGCAGACTTTCTGTGCCGTCTGACCCGACCCTTAGAGTGTTGAATGGGGGAGGGGGGTCATGGTCGAGGGTGTTGGTATGCCTTCCTAAACCCCCACAGATTACTTACCTCCGATTGCTGTAAAAAAAACGCATCGCAGCTCTTGCCTTCCGATCCCATAAGTTTCAGGAACAGGGTCACAATGTCCATTCTACCAATCCCGGGCTTTTTACGGTCAGCAGACCTCGCTTCTTGTGACGTTTACTGTGGAACCCGGGAGACGACCCAACCCTGCGACAGGATGTTACCAGCCAGCAGCAACAATTTGGTAGGGAGGAGTGATAAATGTGCAGCTGGCAGATCGCAGCTAAGTTTTTCAGAGATCGAAAAACTCCTGTCATTAATTTAGGTAATGCATATTCATTGCAAAACTGAAATACCAAACTTGTGTAACATTTTTTTTTACAACAAAATTCATTTCTAATTTACAGAACAAAAGGGTATATACAGGCTGACACTGAGATAAGACAGCTGTTTTTTGGTATAGATGACCATCTGAATCGTATTAAATATGAAAGGAGTGGATGGATGAAGGGTGGACGGATGAAGGATGGATGGATGAAGGATGGATGTATGGATGAAAGAGTGGACGGATGAAGGATGGATGGAAGGATGAAAGGGTGGATGGATGTATGGATGGATAAAAGGTTGCATGAATGATGCATGGATGGATGTGTGAAAAGGTGGGGAGATGAATGATAGGTGGGTGGATGGATGAAAGGGTGGGTGGATGGATGAAAGGGTGGGTGGATGAACGATGGATGTATGGATGAAAGGGTGGATGGAAGGATGAAAGGGTGGATGGATGAAGGATGGATGTATGGATGGAAGGATGAAAGGGTGGATGGATGAAGGATGGATGGATGTGTGAAAAGGTGGGTGGATGAATGATGGGTGGATGGATGGATGGAAGGATGGATGTATGGATGGAAGGATGAATGTATGGATGGAAGGATGAAAGGGTGGACGGATGAAGGATGGATGGATAGAAGGATGAAAGGGTGGATGGATGTATGGATGGATGGATAAAAGATTGCATGGATGAATGATGCATGGATGGATGTGTGGAAAGGTGGGGGATGAATGATGGGTGGATGGATAAAAGGGTGGATGGATGAATGTTGGATGTATGGATGGAAGGATGAAAGGGTGGATGGATGAAGGATGGATGTATGGATAAAAGGTTGCATGGATGAATGATGGATGGATGTGTGGAATGGTGTCGGAATAATGATGGGTGGATGGATGGATGAAAGGGTGGGTGGATGAAGAATGGATGTATGGATGGATAAAAGGTTGCATGAATGATGCATGGATGGATGTGTGAAAAGGTGGGGAGGTGAATGATAGGTGGATGGATGGATAAAAGGGTGGGTAGATGAAGGATGGATGTATGGATGAAAGGGTGGATGGATGTATAGATGGGAGGATGAAAGGGTGGACGGATGAAGGCTGGATGTATGGATGGAAGGATGAAAGGGTGGATGGATGAAGGATGGATGGATGAAAGGGTGGATGGATGTATGGATGGATAAAAGGTTGCATGGATGAATGATGGATGGATGTGTGGAAAGGTGGGGGATGAATGATGGGTGGATGGATGGATGAAAGGGTGGGTGGATGATGTATGGATGTATGGATGAAAGGGTGGATGGATGAAGTATGGATGGAAGGATAAAAGGGTAGATGGATGAAGGATAGATGGATGGATGTGATGGGGTCTATCAGGTGCATTTATGGTTGTCAAAAGTTGATGATGAGGAGTACCAGTTTCTAGAAACTTTTTTCGGAAAGGGGTCCTTATGCCTATAAAGGTTTAACAAGGGGGTCTCGGTATCAAAAAGTTTGAAGACCTCTGAAACCCACGAGGTCCACCGAGGAATGACTCTGGCTACATTTTGAACCCCAGCTGATGTTTTGTTGCGAATAGGGGTATGTTGGACTTAAGTTTGAGAGTGACCTTTAAGTTGGTGATTTCATTTGTACAACAACATTCACATCGAGGTAAGATGGAGACATGGTCCCATTATTAAACTTGAGAACTTGGCTCGTTGTACCAAGTAGATTTCATTAAGTTACGTATCTCTCATTCTAGTGACCCACGAGGTCCACCGAGGAATGACTCTGGCTACATTTTGAACCCCAGCTGATGTTTTGTTGCGAATAGGGGTATGTTGGACTTAAGTTTGAGAGTGACCTTTAAGTTGGTGATTTCATTTGTACAACAACATTTTTATTTTTAGCATTTATTTTTAGCATTTATTTTTTGTTATAGAAACACTATCTTGAAAACACGGGACAGATTCATCTGGTCCTATTTGGACTGCAGGAGGTACATCGTTGATAAAATCATTTATGTGTGGTGTAGGGTAGTATTATTCACTGTGGATGACACAGGAGTGTGGTGTATTATCGACACAGTTTCATGCCACTACCTGCCTTCGGTCCTTCTCATTTGTTCTTATCTGTTGACACAGGGCTTACTTCAAAACACATGGTTTAGGCGCACTATGTTTCTGATTTCATTTCTCTTTACAATCTTTTCTATTGCTAGTTTCCCTCTGTTGGTGTCGTTTTTGAGAATGTAAATACCTACACCTACACGATTATTGCTGATTACTATTTGCATTGTATTCCATTATTGCTATAACTGAGGCAACTGTATATTTTTTTGTAGATTCGCAACCTGACTGACTCCGAAGACTTTGAATTGAATTAACATTTGGTTTTTTGGAATATTTATACCCCTGATGAAGGGGTCAGAGTGAACCCGAAATGCATTGGGTTGTTGATTAACGTTTTCTTAGGATGTGAATTTAATCTATATATGTCTCAATTCTTTAATATTGTGTAACTCATTAGATTCGATTTTTGAAATGTACTAGTTTGCAATTTTTATTTGAATGACTCATTACATTGTGATTCTTGTGAAATTATTTAAGTAAAAACTTTAGTTTACAATTTGCGAAAGGGTGTTTTGACATTTAGGCCTGAGTGCAGTTAAGCTGTGCAGAGCTTAGTCCCATAAATTGCCTGTAGGCATTATTGGTAGAATTAATATTATAAAAATGAAGGTTCTACCTAACTTTCTCTATTTTTTTTCGTTCCATTCCATTACGGGTTCCAAATTTATTTTTTAAGCGATTGGATGGAATTTTCAGTAGTATTGGGGATACAAGAAAGTGCAACGAGCGATAGATCGGCTACAACTACCCTTTAAGCAAGGGGGATTCGAATTTCCGGACTTCAATATGTATTCTTGGTCTGCTTGTTTTACTCGTTTTTGGAATTTTATTAACTCAGCAAGTACCCTCTTTTGTCATGAGCTCACATTATCTACTGAGATTAGGATGTTTCTGTATAGAATCAACAACCCAAATTACTTTAAAAGGGTTACATTTAAGACCATACGAGACAATGTATATATATGGCTTGCAATTATTCTTGGGAAAAATATTTCCTTCTATCATTGTAAATATCCACTGTGGCACAACCCAGGCCTGCCAGGGATATTTCAGGATGTAACGGGCAGCAAATGGGAAAGCTGTGGGGTTAAATGTTTGAGGGTTCTGTATGATCACAACGGCTTTATTTCATTTGAGGGACTGCAGATTAAATATAAATTGCCTGATAATATGCTGTTCAAATATCAGATTCAGGATTATTTTTTAAAAGATGTAAAATTGGTAAATATATTAGTTTCTGAGATATGGGACTTTGTATATGCAGTAGAATTTAATAAACTGATCAATAGGGTGTATAAAAGGCTAAATAGCTGTAGAATTGATGATGGGGGAGACTATTGGATCAATGGAGTAGGCTGATGGGAGATACAGTAGCATCCAATACTATATCGCAAGCTTTTAGAATAATAGATAAGGCTGTTTATTCTACTAATCTGTGATTGCAGCAGCACCGTACGCTGTGTCTTTTATACTATACCCCGAAGAGAATAGCTAAGTGGTCAGCTGATACCACCATGATTACTGATCGTACAAAGTGCCCCAGATGCAAATTATATGCGGCTGACTTCACACACATGTTTGTAACGTGTCCAGTACTTTTTGGCTGGATGTTGGGAGGGTTCTCTCTCAAAAGTTGGGGTTAGGGGTTCCTCTTTCACTTCTGGAGATCATGATGGGGTATAGTAGTGAACATCTCAAGAACAATAGCTTATGGTTTCTACTACTACAGGTTTCGGCAAGATTAATTATAGCCAGAAACTGGATATCACCAAAACCGCCATCTGTTATGGATTGGTGGGTTTTAGTGAGACACATATATGATATGGAACAGGCATTGGCCAAAGTTAGAGGTCTTCGCTCAATGGTAAAGTTTACGACAATATAGGGTCTTTGTTTTTGACAGAATTAATTTTTTCTTTGTTCAATTGCATAATTTCTGAATGATGTAAAATTGAATGGGTATATTTGTTGTTTTTTCCTTTTTGTTTTTTTTTACATATCATGTATATTGTTTTCTGTTTCTGTAATAACTTCCAGCTGACAAAATAAAAACTAAAAAAATAAAATACTTTTTTTAATCAAGATTAACATCCCCCCAGTTGAATTTTCAGTTACATTAATTGCCCCACACTTCATGACAGTCCCATTATTTGAGATTCGATGTGTTGCTATTGTGTCTGTTACTACCTCCCTAGTTACTTGCATTCTATTTAATTTGCGGGTTGCGTTTTGTACCCCCACTTGTAGGAAAACCACACAAAAAAGCTCAAAAATAACATTACGGGAGCAATGACGTGCACAGTCTGGTCACCCACCGGGGGAGCCAGGTAAACAAATTGATAAACCAGTCCTGCCCAAGGGCACCTCCCTCCTTCATGTCCGTTTGTAGACGATGCATTGCTTGGATGGCAAGAGTTAGCGTCCCGTTGTCCATGTCATTTCCAGGGATAAAAGTAAAGCAGGACGCACCAATCTTGGCACACCCCCACCCTCCATTGCGGTCATCAAGTCCAACACATACCGATGTCCCATCACCATGAGGTGAATAGCTCTTCCTTGATAGCATTTAGGCCTAGCTCAGTATTGTTGATCATCTTCAGCAATTCCCACCCGGTTATTTGTAAACAGCGGGTGCTCACATTTGTTTGCAGGGTGAAGAAAGGTATGGACCCCTCCTATGTTTACTTGAGTTTCAGAAAACAGTAATGTCCTTGTACTGAGCCCATCCAAAATAATCAACAGTTCATTTGTCTCAAGCCTTATGCAAAAGAATTGTTTTCTTCTGTAGCGGATGTTTGAAAACTCAGAGAGGTCATCTCCAGGGATGTCATCTCCAGGGATGACCATGGTCGGGGTGTCCTTGGTTATGAGGGCGCAGATGTCCTGCCATCTGGGGGAAAGCTGAGTGTAGGGAAACTTCCCACATTGGCAATAGATATCCATCATTGCAGAGGTGCCCAATCGCAATTAATGTAATTAGGTCGTTAGTGCAGTACATTACCCGCAACCTCCAGGGCGGGGCCCCAGGAGGTGCGACGCTTCCTGCAGGTCAGGGCGGAATGAAACTTAGCCCTGTAATGGTCAACGCAGTGATGGGCAAGCGCCCCCAGGATAAGGATGAATTTCCTTTCTGGCTTGCCGAGAAGTTTGACCAGCTGGAAGCAGTATTTCCTAACACGACTCCTGGTGAAAAACACAGGATTCTGACAATTAGCATGCCAAAAGACTTGACCCCAGAAAATGGTGACTGTGAGTCTTGGGGAAAAATATTTTCGGCAGTTTTTGCGAGGTGCTTTGGCACTTCGTCCATGACTGTCCTTCCAACGGTTACATTAAACGTGTTCAGGATGAGCATGGACCTGAGGCAGCGGTTGAATTGGGTATGCGACAATGCGGCTCCTTTGATGTAGTTTCCAGTCTCATACTTGTGAATGTCAAGGGGGATGCAGTGAACTTTCAGGTGTCCAATGCATTGCAGGCGGTTCCCGATGCCGACAAACCCCGACAGTTACCAAGGATTATTGTGTCGGCTTATAAGACCGTAGGCCGCAATAGCGTGGGTGTCAAGCCTTTTTCCACTAAGGAAAAAAAGCAACCCCAAGGGCCGAAGTCAGAGAATGACGATCAGCCGAAGACAAAAAACAGAATTGGCCGAAAAAACAAAAACAGGGTAAACAACAATAAAAGCAGAAACAGGAGGCTCGTCCTACATCACCAGTGCCTGCGCCTACAGAACATATTTATGACTTGCGCGATGATAAAATCACCTGATTGTTTTCAGGTTTCTGAACAACGCTCTCCTCGTTCTTTTCAGGACTCATCGGCCTCATCGACCCGTGGTGGAGGAGGCGGCAGAGGTCGGGGTGGCCAGCAAGGACGCGACTAGCCCCGCCCGAAAGACGGTAAAGGCAAGCAGGACGATTCAACGCCGAAGAAACCCCAGTTTCAGTAAAAGAAAGTTGCCGCTTTAACAGCAAGATAGTGAGAACGCAGCTTCGGAATCAGACATGTGCTCTGATCTTGCTGGACAGCGCGGCGGAGATTACCATAGTGCGAGAGGCCCTGCGTCCGCTACTGAAGGTGACAGCGACTGATCAATATGTTGTTGTGGAGACAGCTGATACTAGAGTTGCTCCCCCTAATAGACTTTATGAAATAGTCCTTTTAATTGAAGGTGACATACAACGTACAATCAAAGGGGTATTTTGGGAGAATCTTACGACTACATATGACATTTTGTTAGAGGAGGCTGACTGGCCCCCACCTTTTGTGCTCGCAGCTCCGAGAGGAGAGGAGGTGATCCTCCTTAGTTTCGAGCACACGGTCTCGAAAGAGCATGCGCTGAATTTTGCAGAAGAGTGGGCTAAGGCTCTTGCGCCGGCTTTGTACCGTTCATAATGTGGTTGGGATACATTTTCCCCGCACCACGAGATTCCCTTACGGTCTATTCCACAGCCTCAACCTCAATATCCCATCCGACGAGAAGCTAAGGCTTCTGTCGCGGAAATCCTTGATCAATTGGAATATTAAGGTGTGATTGAAACTTGTGTATATCCGATGAATAACCCTCTTTTTACTGTGACCAAGACTGACGGTTTGTACTGTTTGGTATTGGATTACCGGCATTTGAACTCGCATTGCCGTACCTGGGCAGTACAGACCACACACGGCTCTGCTCTTGTAGATGGTCTTGTGCGTAAAACTTTTAAAACTACACTTGAGGGGCGTGGCCAAAATGGCGACCTGATCGGACGCGAGTTGCCGTGGCTCCCTGCCCTGGTCCCTCCTGAGGCCTCTTACAGTATAGCCTGACCCCTCCAAATCGCTACGAACCTTGGCTGCTGGGAATCTGCACTCGGCTGTCGCTCCCGAGCTGCGGTCGCCTGGCCTGTGCGCCCTCCGGGGCTGTTTTGGCACCGGACGATCGATCTGCAGCGGCTCCCAAGATGACGACCACCCCGCAGTGGTGATCGACTCCCTTCTGGCCCTCATCCGTCTCCGGTTCTTGTTGGGTCCGGGCGGCCGCCCTTGGGTCCTGCGGCCGCTTTCCGACATCGACAGCTCCCTGGACGGGGGTGTGACGGAGGGCAGGCCGCCGCTGCTGAGACCCGGTCGGCGGGGTGTGGAGGTGCCGGCCAGACATCAAGAAAATTGAGGCCCCGGTCCCGGGCCTAGCAGAAGCGCGCGGCCGTTACCCATCCCGCGGACCTGACTGGCGGTCCCTGGAGCGCAGGGGCGACCCTGCGGCACGCCCCCTGTGTCGTGCTGCCCCCGGTGATGCGGACTGAGCCGGCTGGGGGGGCGATACTGTAAACCCCCAATCTCGGACCTCAACGCCTCGATTCCTTGCGCAGGGCCTGGGGCATGGGTGAAGAGCCTTGACAAGCGTGCCTATCAAGAGAGAGATTGGCCCGACACAGCGGCGGGCACAGCCGGAGGGTCGGAACCGAGGCGTAGTACGGCCCGCACGCCCTGGGGGGTGCACGGCCCTGACTAGCCAACGGAGGTGAGGAGTTTGAAAGAGCGTCCTTGGTGAGGGGCGTCGGGGGACAAAATCGAGCACCTGGGGCGGGTCTTAGCTGGGCCTAAAGACTATACTACACTGCTGGTGCTGTGCGAGGCCTTTGCGCGTTCTGGTGGGCCCCTAAGCGCTTGCCCTGTGGGCGGCTGACTGTCCGGGGCCCGACAGGTGATGTGAGCGGCCGCCTGTCGAGAAGCTATACCCCGGCGCTTGGGTCTGGTTGTCCGCCCCCACCTGCTGCCTGAGATCTGCCGTGGACTTGAGGGGGGGCCGCCTGGTCCCCGGTGCAGCCTTCCGCTTCCCTGCGGACCCCTGACGTAGCAACCGATTTCCAGGGACTGAGTCACCTCCTTGCACCGTAACTGGCCCTCACCCTGCTACCTCTGGGCCTTCGCCTTCACTCCCGACTCCCTGGAAGTCCCCGAGCCAGCCTGATCCAACGACTGAACGCGTCATGGCTAACCCCAAAAGGAGGAAAACGACTCAGACTCCGGAATTACTGGCGAAGCCCCAACGCAAACCTGGTAAAGAACCACCCTCTCCTGAGGCCGCAAAAATGCCGCTGGAGTCATCTGGGGACCAAGTGCCTATTACTTGGTCCTTCCTGGAAACTCTCTTCAATTCTCTCCGGGAAGATTTCAAATCCCTGCAACAAGAGGTGACCGGAGAGGTGAGGGTACTCCAGAGAGATGTGGAGGGTCTTGGAGAACGCGTAGTCTCCATCGAGGAGGCTCACCAGACCAGAAGTGGCGAAATCGAGCAGCTCCAGCAGGAAGTTCTGCGACTTACAGATCAACAACTGGACCTTCGGGCCCATGCGGAGGACCTTGAAAACCGCTCCCATCGCAATAATATACGGGTCCGGGGGGTACCTCAAAAAGCGGAGTGGGTGGACATTACTGGCTACTTGCAGGACCTCTTTCGACACATCCTGGAAGAACCCGCTGACTTTATCATTAGAATAGACAGGTCACATAGGGCTACCCAGGCGCGCTGCTGCCCCGCCGCCGGACATCTTGGCCTTCCTTCCCGATTTTCCGCTCAAAGAGAGGATCCTCCGAGAGGCCAGAACAGCGCAGCAGCTCCAATTCAAAGGTCACCCTATCACCCTATACCAAGATCTCTCAGCTATCACGTTACATAAAAGGAAGGCATTTAAAGTGGCAACGGATTTCTTGCGGCAACAAGGGGTTACGTATTCCTGGGGCCATCCGTTCCGGCTGATATTTAAATGGAACGGGACCCTACATCAAATGCGTTCCCTCAAAGACACGTGCGCTCTATTGGAACTTGATTGGGAGGAGGACGCACAGCCGGTGAGACTCTCACAGGGGCCCTCTAGAGATCGATGGCAAACAGTGGGCCGCAGAAAGACCCCCTCACAACGTTTGAAACCCGAGGCCCACATCATTACACCTTCTCACAGCTGCACTCTCCCGCCCACAGCCTCACAGCGGATCCTAGCGCTGCCGAGGACTCGCAGGGTAAACCAACTTTGCCGCCATTTCCCGCCGCACTCCGAGGCCACGCCCCTTTTTACGAGGCCACACCTCTCTAACCAAGTCCCCCTTCCTCCATAAATATGTGCATGTACAGAACGCGCAGCGGGCGAGCGCAGCGGGCGAGCGCAGCGGGCGCGACGTTTGCGCGCCGAAGGCGCGCCTAAGGCAAGCCCGTCTGCGCCCGCTCCGGGCCTAGGGCCAGCCACACTGCCAGTCAGTCACCAGCCCCAAGAATCACGTGGACCAGCACACCGCTACTAGACCTAGGTAAGACGTCCTGCCCGTCTCCCATCACCTGTAGCTTTCCCCTACCCTGCCCCTTCCGGCACAAATGCCCAAACTGTCCTTTCTCACTATGTCCCGACTGGACTCGTACTAGGAACAGTACACCAACAACCAAACAACCCCCCCCTACCAACACCTACTCCATGGGTTTGGTGAACTGTCGCTCTCTACCCAGTCACGCCAATGACATCTGGCTTCTACTGTCTACCTTAGCCTGGGACGCACTGTTCCTAAAAGAGACATGGATTAAAGACTCCTCCAACCCTGACATCGCTCTAGCTCTACCCACTGATTACAGTTTCACGGGACTCAGCCGTGAAGGCTCCAAAACAGGAGGAGAAATCGCGGTGATTCTAAAGAAGCACCTGAAAATCACCTCAAGAAAAATCTCTAATATTAACCCCATTGAAGCTATGTACTTCTCTATCACTGACTCCTCCACGGCCGTCTGCTCAGGGATCTTGGTCTATAACCCCCCGAACACCTCTCAATCAGCTGTCCAAGAGCTATTGGCTGCAACAGCAAATCTCTCCCTCAAACACACCCACTTCATGGTTCTGGGAGACTTCAACCACCACGTTGATGTAAGTAGCTGTAACCGCGCCTCCCAACTCCTCGAATCCATGCAAAACATCAATCTTACGCAAAAAGTAAAAGGCCCTACTCACAAAGCAGGCCATACCCTTGACCTTATTTTCTCGAACAACGAGGAACTCCAAATCCTCCCTTCACTACCCCTACCATGGTCCGACCATTTTCTTATACCCTTCGAGCTACCTCTGACTCTAGCTACAAAACAAGAGTCCTCCATCAGATCTCAGGGCAGAAAATGGCACAAACTTACACTTGCTACCCTAGAACCAAATTACCACAACAGTCTTATCCCTCTCCCGGACGACCTCAACAAAGCTGTGAGCACACTAAATAGCGACCTCACGTCTGCCATCGAGAAAGTAGCGCCTCTTCAAAGCCTGTCCTCCCGTAGAAAACAACCATCGGCCCCTTGGTTTACGGAAAAACTACGGGCACACAGAAGCATGTGCAAAAAGCTAGAATGACAATGGAGACAGAACTACGATACCGGAGCTAAAGCCCTCTATCGTCAAAGCCTTAAAGAGTTTCGTAAACTCAAACGCCAAACCATGAGCACTTACTTTTCTGAAACAATCGCCAAGGCAAAAAACTCGACCAAAGCCCTATTCAATATAGTGAAAGAATTCACTCACCCCAGCGCACTCTCGACCCCTGTGCCCATGTCACAGACACTATGTGAAAACGTATCCAACTTTTTCGAAGAAAAAATTGCCAACATAGCGGCAGCAATCCTTCAGAAAGATTCCGATACCACCAAAGACCCAATCCCCAATAGCACTCATGCGTTTACCTCATTCCAACCACTTAGCAAAGAACTTGCTCTAAAACTATTTCTGGAATGTAAATCTGGCTCACCTCTGGACCCAGCCCCAGCTCTTATCATGAACGAAATTGCCCCCATCATCATTAACCCCCTACTTGACATCTGGAACTCCTCACTACTCACTGGGGTTGTTCCCGCAGCCTGGAAACACGCCATGCTGATCCCTCTCCAAAAAAAAACCGGCGTCGACCCTTCCTGTCTAAATAACTACAGGCCAATATCACTTCTACCCAAACCAGCAAAAGTTCTGGAAAAAGCTGTCCAAAAACAACTGTCGCACTACTTGGAATCCAACTCCCTATTCCACGACACCCAGTCAGGTTTTAGACCGGACTACAGTACCGAGTCGGCGCTACTCGAGGTATCTGAATCGATCCGCGAATGCACGGACAAGGGAGAGGAGGCCCTGCTAGTCCTCCTCGACCTATCCGCAGCGTTCGATACCATCTCGCACGAAAAACTCCTGACCCGCCTGCAAGAAGTTGGTATCAGCGGACCCCCACTTGCATGGATAAAATCCTTTCTCACAAACAGAATACAGCAAGTGATGCTAGGACCTTTTCTCTCCTCCAAAAAACAGTTGATCTGGGGCGTCCCACAGGGCTCTGCCCTCAGCCCGCTCCTTTTCAATGTATACCTCAAACCTTTGGCCAAAGTTGTAGAATCCTGGGGCGTGAGGTAATATAAATTTTATGGTCATGTTGTGTTCCCTAGCGAGTACCCCACCGACTCCATGTACGAGTTAAAAGTGCATGTAACTTCCCTCCTGTACCAGCTATGAAGACGCAAATACATTTGCGTCCAACGTTAACTTGTCCTCTTTCAGACCCACCATGAATGGGTTTGATGGTCCGTTCCTAAGTATGCTATGCCAACGTCTTTTTGAAGTGTACTCCTACGTTTTTCAGCCTGGCTGAAAGTAGGCCCTGAATCTCTGCCACCGAGCCTCTTTTCTGGCTTCTGACTGCGAGGGCCTCTGCCCAAGCAGCCCCCGTACCCGTGAACTCTGACTTACTTCTAGCGCGGCCCTCCGTGCTCAGCTCAGCCTGCTGCCTGCCAAGATTGACTATAACCTTCGAGTTATCTGTTTTCCTCCCCGAAGATACATTCCGGCCTGCTAGCTTCAGTAAACATCCTTCCTCAGCTACAGGGCTAAAGGGCCGACCTGTCTTTATGCAAGTAATTCATAGCCTCTGTTGCCATGCTTCCATGGAAGGCCCCATGCCCCCACGCTTCTCATACAGACACTCAGGCGCTTATACACGCACTCACAGCAAGTATAGAATAGCTTCTGCTCTAGAGACCTTTCTGCCCAGATAGCTTAGTTCCTAAACATCAGATATCGGATATGATAGAAGCACAAGTTGATCTGACATGCCAGACTTCTGTCTCTTTCCGCCAGTGTAAATGTCAAGTCCCCTGCACCCCGTCTATCACACGTCATGCAGCTGCGCGCGCATCCAAGCTTCCGATTTCCGCTGACATTGCAACATTCTGTTAGCACCACCCCTTGGTGCCACCCACTTGCGTCACCTATCAGTGACGTTTCTAGCACACACGCCTAGTTTACGCCTCTTGATGATGTACTAGCACCACGTGTATACTGTTATCTTGTCTTCTCTCAGCTGTTACGCCTCTTACATTGAACATTATGATGTAAATCAAGTATATAAGCTATGTATTGTCAATAAACGACGGCGCGCTCATCTATCCCTTCTGACATCCTGTGTGGTGGTCAGAACATGATATCCTGATTCCTTTATGAGGAATAAAACCCTTAGAAACTCTTACACCACGGACTCTGTTTTCCTTCATTTCGATTGAGTTATTATTGATTAAGTACTTACCTGCATAGAAATTAAGAGAGTAAATTAATTATTTACATCATTTTGGCGCCCGAATAGGGACCCCTCCCCCACCTCACGCGCCGGAAGGTGCGTTGCAATCCGTGTCCCCTGCCATCAGTTAGACGGACAACACGTGTACTGGCAGGATTTCCTGCATCCCCCTCTGACACACGGAGGTGACGAAGACTGCGATCAGTGCCCAGACGAGGCGGTGAGGAGTGCGGAGGATCCCGACCAGAGCCCAGCCGAAGGAAGCAAGGTCCGAGGTGTGAAGAGGCCCACCAGTTTTCCGAAGTTTTCCGAAGTTTTCCGAAGTTTTCCGAAGTTTTCCGAAGTTCCGAGTCGAGTCCAGTCGAGTTTTCCGAGGCCTTCTGTTTTCCGTGCTTCCCGGTGAGTACCATTGCTGGGTCGTATCTAGACGGGTTTGGGTACGCAAGTCCGGTCTGCACTGTTTTTAGGCAGTGTATCTGTACTGTTTAGCAGTATATAAAGTATTCCGAATTTCTGCACTGTTACAGCAGTGTATCTGTATCGTTGAGCGGTACATTCAGAGTAGGGGGAAGTTAGCTATGTCTTTAAATGTTTCATGTGATTAGTGTCGTGGTATGAATGTGATTGTTCTTGTGTATTATTGTGTTTTTTTGTTTAAATAGTTACAGGCGAAATTAAGTATTAAGGATCAAGCATTTCAGTATCAAGTAGGCACAATGCCGTTTTTTAACAAATTAAAGCAGATAGGAACTAGGAAAGGGATGTTAGAGGAAGAGATTCCAATCCCCCCTAGGGACACTCCAGGTAATTTCATGTATAATAAGCATGGCATAGACGCCATCTTGTATCTAGAGTTATGGACAGATTATACCAAGCACCTAGAGGAAAGATACCGATGGCCAGTTAACGGAACATGGGATGCCGAGTGCATCATAAAGGTAGAAGAAATATTACGGAAAAAGAAAGCTAGACAATCTCAGAAAGACGCCATAGAATTTTGGCGTAAGGAATCACGTAAGCGTGCTGATAGAGCACTCCGTAGAGAAGACAGGCTTAAAGAATCAGAAAAGGCCCAAGAAAACGAATTAGTTACTGAGGGAATTCGAGTAAAAGTAGAACAAATAGATCGTATCCTAAATGGCAAAGTGAACAACATGTATCTTTTGGCCGATGGTACCCCTGACGCCATTTCAGAAATACCGAAAAATTTGCCGTCACCATTAGTTCCAACTAAAGTAATGCATAAGACTACTAAAGACATATTCCTAAATTCATATCTCGAAGATGTAGCGCCAGCTTACACCAATCTGCCTGTTCGTGCCCTGCCTACTGACAGGGCCGGGGGTGGTACTGCCCCCCAAGATCACTCTCAGCCGACACCGAAAAAGACTAGTCCCGTTCCGCCAGCTCCGCCACTTCCCTCACCTAAAACTGATCTGCCGAAACCACTTCAATCAGATCCTACTAAAAGACAAATTCAGATACTGACTACACACAGAGATAATGCCCAAGTTTCCGCTTCAGGAGGTGCGACCGCGGGTCTCCAGACCCCGCCACCGACTCACAGATTAAATCTCAGAGGTATGCAGAGTCCTTTTACGCACAGATCCCCCCGTTCTTCTAATTCATCCCGTCTTGATGCACTAAAAGAAAATATGTCAGTTTGTAGATATGATCCAGAACCTGGACAGGACGACTTAATGATATTAGCGTCTTTACGGTTAAGATCTGCTACTGATAGTTTGTTATGTTATGCAGGAATGAAGGAGCACCTAGATAGAATATATGAGTTCGTTCAAACGGGAAAGGACCCCGACAGTATTAAGGATGCCCTGGAGAAACAGAAAGTTACCATGCAAGCACTGATACTACGATTTTTCATAAATTGTCTAATAAGAGAACGAGACAGGCCCGGAACAGAGCAGAGTGAATTGGATGCATTGAACAAGTGGGGTCAAAATATAGCCGATGGAAAACATGACAGACAAAATTGCATAGAGGCCATGTATAAAAAGATTAAGAAAGCAGTGATAGCAGTACACGAGAAAGAGAAAGAAAAGGCTCCCTCCGAGGAGGAAGAAGAATCTGAAGAACTAGAACCGACTACAAGCACTATAGCATATGTAGGTAAGGGAACTTATCTTAGGAAGGGTATCCGTCCAGAAAGCAAGAGAGTTTTCTTCTCTGCCTTAACGAATCCGAATTCTGCTGAACATCAGTTCCAGGAAACTGATAAACGGCTTCGAGATCGAGTTGGGTACCATGTACTCAATTCTATGGATGAACAAGAATTAGCCCGATCAGCGGTATCATGGGCCGAAAATGCAGACATATATAATGATGACACCGTAGCACAGACATTTCTGAACCTCTCCCCCGACGAACAGAAATTAGCAGGTATATATATGATTCAGCACCTTCTCATTAAGTACAGAAAACATTATTCCGATCCAGGTCCCTTACATGAGACACTAGAAGCACTACTGATGGATAGATGGAGAGGCCTAAGCACTAAATTAGTTCAAATAATTCTAGAACAACGACGCAGATATGACACCTTTGTAAGTCCTGAATATGTTCCCGCCCCACCTCCAGAAAGGAAAATGTACCATATGCAGTGCGGGGGTGGTATTGAAAGTCAGAACCCCTTGCGAGAAGTGCACCCTGTTATGGGTGAGGATAAAATTTTGAAACGCGTGTATGTACACACGCCTCTAACTAAATTAGAACTGTTAGAAATGAAGAAATTAGTACCGTGCCATGATAAAGACCCTGCAGGTTTTCATAGAGAGCTCAAAGACATGTTACTGATGGGGGACTACACATATGATGATATCATGAAAATGTTGAAAGTATTATTGCCTACGGGTATATTCGAGAAATTAAAGGAAAAGGACTGGGAGGTGGGAGACGCAAAGATTGCCTGGGCAGAAATAGAGGATGAAGAAAAGAAACGGGTTCCAGGGTTAGGCCTTGGGGACAAAACTAAAGCATTACCAGGTTTAATAGTACAGGTCCTGCCCAGATTATTGACAACTAGAAAGGAGGATTGGGATGCAATCTCGTCCTGTAAACAGAAACATGATGAAGATACTAGCGACTTTTATTCAAGATTCGAGAAATGTTTTATTATCAATAGTGGCCTCCAGCCAAGTAGCGAGTCGTACCCACATCTTTTTGTATCAAAGTTAGTCGAGAATTCCCTACCGTTAGTTAAAAATAGAGTGTATAAAGTCGAGAGTACATGGCAAGCAAATACGCCATCCCAGATGTTACAAATGTTACAATATCACCAGAATAGAATTAGGGAAGAACAAGATCAGGAACAGAAGCGCATGAAAGACACGAAAATGAAAATGTTAGTAGCCCAGACGGTCCCATCCGACAGTCACAGAAAAGGTACGACCCAGACAAGTCACACTGCAGCTCCTGTTAAAGGGACATGCAATTATTGCAAGCAGCCAGGTCACTACGTACACGAATGTGCAGTTCTGAAACATAACATAGCGACAGGTAAAACTAAAGAGAGACCGCATCCGCCTAGACAAGACCATAACCAGCATCAGTCTACACAGAATACACAGCCCATGCATGCATCCGCACAGACAGCACAGACCGTAGCAGTACCACAGCCACAGCCCATTGCTGCAACTCAGCAAGTCTCACAACAGATGTACCAGTATGCCCAGTCTGCTTACCCCGAATATTCCCGATATACATGAAACAGCCTAGAGAGGGAAGGTGGCTTGCCTCTTATCGAGATTCCTGTAGATCAAGAAGGTCCTTATGTACACAGTCAAGTATTGGGGAAAGATAGAAAGTTTTTAATTGACACAGGGGCAAGTCGCACTACAATAAGTCATGACGAAGTTCCAGGGGCACCCCTCTCAGGCTCACAAAATGTTTCCCTTGGTTTTTCAGGACAACCTATTGTAAATGAAGTCTCAGAACCAGTTCCCCTGGCTGTGGGTCCATTATCACGCGTTACAGACCTGTTACTAACAAAATCATGTCCGGAAAATCTGTTAGGAATTAAAACACTGAAGGCTCTAGGGGCTATAATATGCTGCTCCCCGGAGGGAGTTAGACTCTTTCTGCGGGATTTCAAGGGTCATTACGTCCTTCGTGAGTTTGACGTCAGATTGAAAAATGTACCTGATTACTTGTGGGCAAAAGGCCCAACTGATGTAGGATGTATGCACATTACACCATACCGCGTTACCCTCAAGGCAGGTGTTGTATTACCCAGAATCAGACAATACAAGTTACCACCCGATGCTGTAGCGGCTTTACTGAAAATCATTGAAGAGCTCATTGCCCAAGGAGTGGTCGTCGAGACCGACTCCAATATCTGTAACTCACCCATCATTCCGATTCTTAAACGTACTGATCCCAATGCACCGCCAGTATATCGGCTGGTGATTGATCTTCGAGAATTGAATAAATGCATTATCCCACAGTATCCTGTGGTCCCCGATATATCATCTCTCTTGACTGCTATTGATTCAGAAGCAACGTTCTTTACTGTAATTGATCTCAAGAACGCCTTCTTCAGCGTGCCTATTGATCCAGAGAGCCAATATCTCTTCGGATTCTGTTTAAATGGACGCAGTTTCAAATTTTCGCGCGCACCTCAAGGATTCACAGAAAGCCCCAGCATCTATAGTCAAGCACTGAAAAGACAACTAGATTGTATTCAAATGCCAGTTAACACCGCTTTACTACAATACGTCGATGATCTGCTGATCACCGCACGAAGTGAGCCCGAATGTGAAAAAGCATCACTGACAGTTTTACATTTCCTGGCCGACAAGGGACACAAGGTGTCTCCTTCGAAGCTACAATTCTGTGTTCAGCAAGTTGTGTACTTGGGTCACTTGCTGTCCAAAGTGGGGAGACAGCTCACTCCCGATCGCATTCAGTTAATTGTGAACATGCCGCAACCCAAGACACAAAAGGAAGTGCGGGCCTTCATAGGCCTCACCTCGTACTGCAGACAATGGATTCCCCAGTATGCATTTCTAGCTAAACCACTCATCCAGTTAACGACACAGGAGGCAGCGACTTCGACTGTCCTCCCTTGGACTCAGGAACACACACAAGCTTTTGAAGAATTAAAGAAAGTTTTATGCCAAGCACCAGTTTTAGCGACACCATGTTACAGCAAACCGTTTACACTTTTTGTTACAGAACGTGATGGCACAGCGTTGTCTGTCCTCACTCAAGACCAAGCAGGTTCACATAAGCCTTGTGCTTATTTTTCTAGTACATTGGATTCAGTAGCTCAAGCACTCCCTGCGTGCTTAAAGTCAGTAGCAGCAACAGCGTTAGCGATAAGACAAAGTGATTCAATTGTTTTAGGTCATCAGTTAACAGTTCAAGTACCACATTCTGTAGAGGTTTTGTTAAACAGAACCCAGACTCAACACTTAACTATAGCACGACTGACAGGTTATGAATTAACACTATTCCAGCCACACATAGAAATCAGACGTTGCAGCATCCTGAACCCCGCAACACTGTTACCTACAGTTATGACAGATCCAGCTCCGCATGATTGTATAGAAATAATTAATGCAGTAACTAAGCCTAGACGAGACTTAACAGATGTCCCATTGACAAATCCAGACCTGACACTTTATGTGGACGGTTCATGCATGAGAACAAGTACAGGAGAATTAGTGGCCGCGTACGCCGTGACCACTGAAACTGAAATTAAAGAAACACATCGTATTGACACCCTGTCTGCTCAAGCAGCAGAGCTCATCGCTCTGACTCGAGCCTGTATTCTAGCCAAGAACAGAAATGTTAACATATACACAGATTCCCGCTATGCCTTCGGAGTTGTACACGACTTCGGAGTCCTCTGGCAAGAACGAGGTTTTCTGACTTCCCATGGGGCCAAGATACAACATGGCCCCCTCATTCAAGCACTGTTAGAAGCAATACATTTGCCCTCGGGCATATCAGTCATGAAGTGTAAGGCACATACTAAAGTCACAGATTCTGTTTCCCAGGGTAACGACCTGGCAGACCAGACAGCAAAACATACAGCATTGACTTACACCCAGACTACTGATGTGACAAAGACAATAGTCCAGACCCAGTGTATGGCAGTTAGAGATCCCGCCCTAGATGTAATTGATATCCAGACACATGCTACTCCAGAGGAGATAAAGAAATGGACTGAACTAGGAGGGATTCAGACAGATCAAGGTTGGGTGACGAAGGGAAAATCTATATGGTTTCTCCCCGACTCAATGGTTCAAGTCATGATAAATACAGCACATAGTCCTGCCCATCTTGGAGAGAAAGCCATGTTAGACAGTTTACAGAATCTCTGGTACAACAAACACTTACGAGCAGCAGCAAAACAGAAAGTGCGTACTTGCATGATCTGTTGTCAGTTCAATCCAGGTAAAAGCGTCCCTGTTGAGCAAGGTGGATTTCATCCTCCCGATCACCCTTTTGAAGTCCTCCAGATGGATTATATCCAGATGAATAGCTGTAGAGGATTTAAGTATGTCCTTGTAATTGTTTGTGCTCTGTCCCGCTGGACCGAAGCATACCCAGTCCCAGACTACACTGCTCCGACCACTGCCAGACAGTTGGTTCGTGAATTCTTCCCACGGTACGGTTTGCCCCGTGTCGTGTATTCAGACAACGGACAGCCGTTCTCGTCCGAGCTGATGAGACAAGTTTCCCTCTTGCTAGGATATCAGTGGAGGTTCCACTGTGTCCGACATCCCGAAGCAGCTGGCCTTGTAGAAAGGCATAATCAGACACTAAAAATCCGTCTTGCCAAGATCTGTCAGGAAAAAGGGGTCGACTGGATAGTCGCCCTGCCCGTGGCACTATTCTACATGAGGATGGTCGCCCACTCGAGATCAGGGCTATCCCCGTACGAAGTGGTCTTTGGCAGACCGCCGAATATGTGGGGGACGCCCGTTCCGAAAAAGATCACTGATATTGATTGTAACATGTTGACAGATTACCTTGCCTCCTTGATGTCTGCACTCCAATCATGTCGTTCACAGGTTGCCGCAGCCTTCCCTGACAACACCGATGTAAAGGCGCATGAGGTCCGCCCAGGTGACCTGGTAGTCGTCCGGAATTTCGACCGGAAAAGTCCGCTGGAGCCCCGCTGGAAGTCTCCAAAGACCGTTCTGCTTACCACTAGGACCGCCGTGAAAATCGAGGGGAGAAAGGGGTGGGTCCACACGAGTCACATCAAACTATGCAATGAACTAAAAAACGGACTGAAACAGGACTCTGACTCGTCCACCCCCACCAAAGACTGTGTTGAAGCACAAGACGTTACTGTGCCTAAAAGAGAAAAGACTCCTCAAGAACTTTACCGAATGAAGCTTCGATCTAGCAAGTCAGACAGTTTAATTGTTTAAGTCCTCCCTTAGGTGAATCGGTTAAATAGTTTCTGACATGTATCCCCTAGATCGAGTTAGAGAGAGAGAGGAAAAGAGAAGAACATATTGCAAATCACTTCGTAGTCACTGCATAGTGACACTAATAATCATGTTTATTCTGAGTATTCTAATTATTATTGCCAGCATTCTGCTTCCTATGTACTGGCCTATTTTCAGGCGTGAACAATCTGCTTACAATGTCTCTGCTGAACACACTTTTAGTGAACTTCCTGCACATGAACTCTCTTACAGACTTGCGCTGCGCAACAATACATTCATTAGTATGTTACACCATTCCCATCAGACAAATAATGCTACAGACTGTTGGATATGTGGCCGACTCCCTCCCTACCAGAATTACAAGGGAGCTCTGCCTCTCTTTCCGTACCCATTCACTCACAATGGCTCCTGTGGAGCATGGTTTAAAATAATTAATTCTTTAGATCCTGATATTGCTGTTTTCGATGGGGGCTGGGTTTGGGGAAACTTGAACTTAGTCCTGCTCAACGTCTGTTATCCTGATCAAGAAGGACTTCCCACTCGAATAGGAACTGATCTAGAAAATGAAGTATATGGATTAGGTAATTACACAATTAGCCTTATGGTCCTCACTGTTGAATCTGAAACTGCTCCAGTTCTGCCCCATATGTTAGTACTACCAGTCACAGGTGAATTATGTGTTAGCAAGAAAGGTTCAGTACACGTAGGTCATAGTAAATGCACTACTGTGGTCGAGTTCAGTGACCATGGTAAATCGTCCTTTAAAGCTATCAGTCATTCCTACTTTGTTTGTGGTCATACCGCATACATACGTTTGCCTCCAGATTGGGATGGTACCTGTTATATTGCCTTCCTTCTGCCACCTGTTTTCCTAGCTCCTCCTGATTACCATAGAAATACGAATCTAGCACCGAATAGACCCAAAAGAGATATTCCCCTTGTCGACTACACAGAAACGGCATGGGAACAGTACACTGATTTCAATAAAGGATTCTTTTTCTTCCTAGGACCTGTCCAAAACAGTAAATTAATACGCAGATTAACGAGAACACTCGAAGCAGTAGTGAACGAAACTGCCTCCGCTCTAGGTAACTTAACAGAGGAGCAGTCTGCTATACGGACTGTTGTCCTTCAAAATCGTCTTGTGATTGACGTCATCTTGGCAGATAGAGGTGGAGCTTGTAAGGTCATCGGGTCAAGTTGCTGTGTTTTCATTCCACAAAACGCACCATCTGTCTATCAAGCTATCACCCGTTTACATAAAATTGCAAATCAGATACATCAGAATCCAGGCACCTGGACTTGGTCCGGTTGGTTCTGGACTACGTTGACAGCTTGGGGATGGAAGATCTTATCGTTCCTAGGCATTGGCCTTGTTATAGTATTCAGTTGTTGCCTGTGCCTGCAGTGTGGGCCAGCGATATGTGGACTGTGTGCCACATCCTGCATTGAGCATTCCAGTTGCCTCTCAAACAGTCAAAGAAAGAAAGACGAACATATAATGTTACAAGAACAAACTGATCGATTTATGAGGATCGATATATCATGAAGGGTCCGTAGGGAACAAGGAGGGAATGAGGTAATATAAATTTTATGGTCATGTTGTGTTCCCTAGCGAGTACCCCACCGACTCCATGTACGAGTTAAAAGTGCATGTAACTTCCCTCCTGTACCAGCTATGAAGACGCAAATACATTTGCGTCCAACGTTAACTTGTCCTCTTTCAGACCCACCATGAATGGGTTTGATGGTCCGTTCCTAAGTATGCTATGCCAACGTCTTTTTGAAGTGTACTCCTACGTTTTTCAGCCTGGCTGAAAGTAGGCCCTGAATCTCTGCCACCGAGCCTCTTTTCTGGCTTCTGACTGCGAGGGCCTCTGCCCAAGCAGCCCCCGTACCCGTGAACTCTGACTTACTTCTAGCGCGGCCCTCCGTGCTCAGCTCAGCCTGCTGCCTGCCAAGATTGACTATAACCTTCGAGTTATCTGTTTTCCTCCCCGAAGATACATTCCGGCCTGCTAGCTTCAGTAAACATCCTTCCTCAGCTACAGGGCTAAAGGGCCGACCTGTCTTTATGCAAGTAATTCATAGCCTCTGTTGCCATGCTTCCATGGAAGGCCCCATGCCCCCACGCTTCTCATACAGACACTCAGGCGCTTATACACGCACTCACAGCAAGTATAGAATAGCTTCTGCTCTAGAGACCTTTCTGCCCAGATAGCTTAGTTCCTAAACATCAGATATCGGATATGATAGAAGCACAAGTTGATCTGACATGCCAGACTTCTGTCTCTTTCCGCCAGTGTAAATGTCAAGTCCCCTGCACCCCGTCTATCACACGTCATGCAGCTGCGCGCGCATCCAAGCTTCCGATTTCCGCTGACATTGCAACATTCTGTTAGCACCACCCCTTGGTGCCACCCACTTGCGTCACCTATCAGTGACGTTTCTAGCACACACGCCTAGTTTACGCCTCTTGATGATGTACTAGCACCACGTGTATACTGTTATCTTGTCTTCTCTCAGCTGTTACGCCTCTTACATTGAACATTATGATGTAAATCAAGTATATAAGCTATGTATTGTCAATAAACGACGGCGCGCTCATCTATCCCTTCTGACATCCTGTGTGGTGGTCAGAACATGATATCCTGATTCCTTTATGAGGAATAAAACCCTTAGAAACTCTTACACCACGGACTCTGTTTTCCTTCATTTCGATTGAGTTATTATTGATTAAGTACTTACCTGCATAGAAATTAAGAGAGTAAATTAATTATTTACATCAGGCGTCAAAGTAACCTTCTACGCTGACGACACCCAACTGGTGTTCTCCTTCAAAGAACACACTGAAAAATCTTTTACCAACTTCCGCCTCTGTATGCTCAACATCGCAGCCTGGATGTCCGCCAACAACCTGAAACTCAATACAGACAAAACCGAGGTACTGTTCTTCAATCAAAAATCGCCTATACCCTCCAACCTCTGGTAGCCGTCTGAACTAAACCCGAAGCAGTTCAAACCGCACGCAACCTTGGATTTCAATTCAACACCTCCCTCTCCTGCAAAACTCAAGTCAACAAAGTTACCTCAGCCTGCTTCGGCAAACTCCGAATGATAAAAAAAATCATCCCATACCTTCCACTGGAGTCCCGCAAAACGGTGGTCCATGCCCTGATTACCGCTCATCTGGACTATGCCAACAGCCTATACGTAGGTGCCCCCACTTACCTCATCCACCAACTTCAAAAAGTCCAGAATGCGGCGGCCAGGCTTGTCTGCAATGTCCCCTATCGCCATTCCATCACACCCCATCTAATCAAACTTCACTGGCTACCAATAAAACTCCGTATCCAATTCAAGGCCTTAACACTGGCCTTCAGAGCGCTCAATGACAGAGGCCCATCCTACCTACGTCACAGAATGAGGTTTTCACAAGCACCAAGAAACCTGAGATCCAATCATCTTCGCCTCATGATCTGCCCCCGCTTTCGCCTCACACGTACAGGGGGAAGGGCCCTGGCAGTAGCAACCGCCAAACTATGGAATCAGCTACCCACTGAACTAAGATTCCTGACGTCCGAACCCCTATTCAGAAAAAAACTAAAGACCTGGTTATTTTCACAGATCTAAGACCCCTCTGCACTCCTTCTCGACCCTCCTGAGACTGTGTCTTCAGCGCCGGGACACCTCCGTCGGAGGTAGCTGCGCGCTCTACAAAATTCAAAATAAATAAATAAATAATAGAGGGCGACTGCGGTGGCAGAGGTGGCCAGGGAAACTTCGCCCTCCAAATGATTTCTGTACCTGCGGGGGGGGGGGTTACTTATAACTCATACCATGCTCACGGGCCGAGGGGGTTCCGGGCGGGGAGCCACGATGGGCACCGCTGGACATGACCCCACTACGTAACTTTTCCATGGCCCTCTGTGGACTGACAGGACTGGGACTATGTGTTCTTGGAGTTTGGGTGTTGGGGAATTGGTGGTGGGTGGGGGGTGATGGGTGGTTGGTCTGGGTATTGGGGTTCACGTTTTGACCTCCTGGAGTTGGAACGGGGAAGGGGAGGGTGGAACATGGGCTCAGTTGGAGTTGATCGGGGACTACGGGAGGGACTGCGGGTGGGAACCAGGGTGCCAAAAGGGATTTGTCGACAATGGGTTTGCTATGTTCTTCATTTGCCTCCCTCAGTTGGGGCTGACTGAGGTCCACGGGTGGAATTGTGGGGGGATCTGGTGCTCCACATCGGATGTTTCAGGGATGGATTTGCTGTACTGTACACTTGCCCCCCACTGCTTAGCTTGCTTTTTCCTGCTACCGCCTCTCTCTCGCTCACTTATGGAGGTGTCTTTTCTGCACACAACGCTTTATGCATGTTCCTTTCTGGGGCCGGGGTTCCCGGGGGTACCCTTGGGTTGGTTGGATCCTTACATTCCTATCCGCCACGAAAACATGATTCTGACTCTGCGCCACCTCACATGCCTTCCTTACCATGGCTGATTCCACTTTAAAGATGCTGACCCTCAATGTGAAGGGGCTGAATAATCCTATCAAAAGGAGAGCTGTTATCTCCTACCTAGAAAACTCAGGGGCTGATATTTGTTTATTGCAGGAAACTCACCTTCTGCCCAAAGACTGGCATAGAATGTGCTCCCGCGCCTTCCCACAGCAGTTCTTTTCTTCTCTCCCTACGAAGAAGGCCGGGGTGGCTGTTCTAATATCTAGGCACTTCCGGGGAAGGGCGGGGGACAGGGCAGGTGAGGTTAAGGATCGCCTTTTGGCCTATACCCTATTGATTGGCAGCACACACCTTACGGTTGGTTCTATCTACGCCCGAATGCGGGACAGGAAACGTTTCTGAAAGGCGCAGCTTCAATCTTTTAATTCACTTCTGCTCCTGGGTGGGGACCTCAACATAGTCATGGATACACACAAGGACAGGTCGGGGCATCGCTACGGGGAGACAGGCGCTATTTCGGCGACCGGACTAGAGTGGCTACAGGAGAGGGGTCTTGTGGACCACTGGAGGGCCAAACATTCGACCGCGACGCAATTCACCTTTTACTCGCACGTGCACCACACATATGCCATGGTTCTTCTGAGCTGCTTACAACCCTTGATGAGGTTAGCATAGTGCCTGCGGCCATCTCGGATCATGACGCTGTGGAACTGTCACTTAAAATCTCTACGTCCCCTCGCCCCCGAGGGTCGTGACGTCTTCGCGATACCCTCTTACAGCGACCGGAAACCACCAAAAGGCTTCACAAATGCATTGTCGACTACTTAACCCTTAACGACACTCCGGAGATATCGATGTCTGCTCTATGGGGGGCCCTGAAATCGGTCACCCACGGTAAACTCATTGCCATAGCCGCCGCAGAGGCCAAAGACCATAAAGCGAAAAGAGACGATCTCACCGCTCGGGTTTCTGAACTAGAGAGAGTCCACAGCCGCACCTGCGCTCCACGTGTCTGGAGACAACTGAAGGCGGCCAGGGCCCAATTAGCCAGTCTAGACATTGACAGGGCAGAATTCGCTGCGCTCCACCTTCGCCATACATATTATGTCGGGGGTAACAAAACTGGCTGCTTACTTGCCAGTGCCCTGAAAGCCAGGACCCAAGATCACCGGCCTTACAGACGATTCAGGCGGTGTCCTCACGGAGGAAACTCAGGTTGCGGAAGCGTTTCGGTCCTATTATGCCTTGCTGTACGGAGCCGAGGCGACGTCCCTTGAGGAGGTAGACGCATATTTGAATACAGCTGCGATCACCGAATTTTCCCAGGCGAATGCCGACGCCTTAGATCCCCCCATCCGTCTGGAGGAAGTGCTGGCAGCTATATCTCGCCTTCGCCCGCTTAAATCCCCGGGGCCGGACGGCTTCTCAGCAGGTTTCTACAAAACCTTTAGCCAGTTTCTAGCTCCTGTACTTACCGGACTCTTCAACTCCCCAGATATGTTAGCAGCTGAAGTGGTGGTACTGCTAAACCGGGTAAAAAACCCACGCATTGCTCCGCGTTCCGCCCTATTTCGTTACTGAACCTCGACCTGAAACTCTTCACTGGCATTCTAGCTGCGCGTCTTGGCCCCTGCCTGCCTGGGATCTTGGAGCCTGACCAATCGGGCTTCGTGCCTAACCGTCAATGCAGCGATAACACCAAACGGGTACTCCATTTGATAGACAAGGCCCATTTCCAAGACTCTGATTCCGCACTGTTAGCCATTGATGCTGAAAAGGCGTTTGACCGTGTAGACTGGACCTATTTACAGCGAGTCCTGACGCGTTTTCGGCTGGGTGACCGCTTTCGGTCTTGGATTGCCTGCTGTTACCACCGCCCCCAAGCTCGGGTCCGGTTGGATTGCCTTCGTTTGGACCCGTTTGAAATTCAACGAGGCACGAGACAAGGGTGTCCCCTTTCCCCCCTCCTGTTCGCCCTGTACATAGAGCCCCTAGCGCAGAAAATCCGGGACACCCTGACATTCGGGGCCTCACTTTTGGCCGCGAACCGCACACGATCAAGCCTCTATGCCGATGATGTAATAGCTGCTCTCGACCATTCGGGTCGCTCTGTACTCGCCTTTATGGAGGAGCTCGCCTTTATGGAGGAACTCGACTCATTCGGTACTGTCTCGGGCTTTCGAATTAATAGGGGGAAATCCCTGATATTACCTCTGGGCAAAAATGCACATTCGGTCGACTCTGCCGTTGTATACGGGAGTGATCTCCAGCTCACCACACAACTCTAATATCTGGGAGTCCCCCTCACTTCTTCGACGGAGTCGACAATAGCATTTAACTACAAGACCCTCGCTGCCCAGATCCGGACGGATCTAGCGCGATGGTCGAAGCAACCCCTCTCTCTACTAGGCAGGGTCGCAGCGGTGAAGATGTCGGTCTTGCCCAAGGTCTTTTATCTTTTTCAGACCCTCCCGGTCGATTTTCCCCCCCCTCCCCCCACCCGCCCCCCGCAGGCACCCTGACAGACCTACAGGCCGCTCTCCACCATTTCATCTGGGAAGGGAAACGTGTGCGCTTACACAAGCAGTTGGCGTACAGGAGCATGGATGAGGGGGGTCTTGGTGTCCCCAATCTGCTGCAATATTTCCAGGCCTCTCAACTCCGCTATCTGGTGGAATGGTATAGGCCGGAGTCCGAGAAGAGGTGGCTCCTCCAAGATAAGGCTATGGCTCAGATGCCTCTCTGGAGGGTTCCTTTCCTCGCCCGGCAGCATCGGCCGCGCTACCTCTTGAATTCGCCTATCACTCGTACAACCATGAGGGTTTGGGATACGGTCGCAGTCAAGAAGGGCTTGACAACCTTTCCCTCCCCGTTTACCCCCATCCTGGACAACCCGAAGTTCCTGCCGGGCAATAATCCGTATGCCTTTTCGCAATGGCGCGGTACCGCCTGCCGGCGCCCTTTTCGACCTGCGGGGCTTTCTTCCCCTCTCGGAAATCAGACAGGGAAATACAATAGCGAACCCCCACCTTTTCCAATACTTCCAGCTTCGACATTGGCTCACTAACCCGGCCACCGCCACTATGGTAGGATGGCCGATGACAATTTTTGAGAAATGCTTACTGACGACACGGACAGACATCTTATCTCGGACATCTACAAAATGCTCATGCCACCACTCACTCCAGGTAAAACACCGGGTCAAAAGCGCTAGGAGGCTGAGCTGGGTAGGGCATTAACACCTAAAGAATGGAGCTACATATATTACAGGGCCTCACATACCACACGCAACACGGCGGGCAGGGAAACTGCGGTAAAGCTGGCAATGTATTGGCACCTTACTCCGGCCCGGCTTCACAAAGGGAATCCATTGAGCAGTGCACTGTGCTGGAGGGGATGCGGGGAGCGAGGCACGTTAACCCATCTCCTTTGGGACTGTCGGGAGATCCGGAGCTATTGGGAGACAGTCCTGGATGACATTGACTCAACCTTTGACACCGAAATCCCGAGGTTCCCGGCCTATGATATACTGGGCCTCCCTAACGCACTCACCTTTCCCTTGAAATCTATGCGGGGTCGCCAAATGGGGATTGCCGTGCAGGCAGCTACACAACACGTCTTATCACTCTGGGGCTCGACCATCAAGCCCACACACGCGGGATGGCTACACAAACTCTGGTACACTCTGGGGATGGAACGCATTCAGACCACACTTACACATACCACTGCTGCATTTCAAAAGGTTTGGCTCCCATTGCTATCCCTCCTGTCTAAGGAATTCAACGAGATCACATGCCCCTGATACCTTCGCGTTCTGCTCCTTACTGAAGCCTCGCATAAACCTCGGTGAACCCTTGTATATTCACATTACCCACTATTGGACTACCCCTCGACTTGTTTCTGACACTTGGCACACTGGTCGGGGTGGGGGAGGGAGGGGTGAATTGGGAATGGGTGGGGGGGGTCTGGTTTTTGTTCTTATTACTTTGCTCTCTTGCACTGTTTACCATTTGCCTCCTTGGCATCGTACCCTTGCTCTGGCATATGTACTTCGCCTTTTCTTCCATTTTCAGGGAAGACCTGTTTGTCTGTCTCGCCCACTGTCTATGCCTATTGCCTTTCCACTGTATCACGATGCCTATTACTGCTTTTAAAATCAATAAAACACATTTGAAATTAAAACTACACTTGACATTTCCAACGGTTGTTTTGCACACAATTTGGATGGACTGAGTTCCCAGTGGATCAGTTTTACTTGTGTCTGCAAACAACGCAGCTATACTCGTTTACCTATGGGCTATAAGAATAGTCCAGGCGTGTTTGCTGCCCGTATAGTCTCTCTTTTAGAGAGGATAGACACTGATGCGTGTTCGTATGTGGATGACATATATCTCACAGACAACGAACTTTGGGCGCATCTGTGTCGAGTTGACCGCATAAATTGTAACTTTGCGGACTTCGGTTACAAGTTTAACTTTGCAAAGTCCCACATTGCAGAGTAAACAGTGTTGTTCCTGAGCTATGAGCTCAACAAGGAAGGTCGAGGATTGGCCCCTCACTTCTTGGAGAAATGCGCACAACTGCGCGCTCCTACAACTCTGAAAACATTACAGTCCTTGCTGGGATTTTTGAATTTCGGGCGTACTTATATTCCCAAATATGCCCAGCGTATCAAGCCTTTGTATGCTCTGATACAACCTACTTTTACCAAATCTTGCTGGCTGCCGGAACATTCAGCTATTTTGCAATCTTTGTAAGCTGATCTTCTAGAATCTAAATTCTTACTGACCCGCGATAACCACACCAACCTGGTGATAAGAATCATCCCTGGGGCGGTGGGTTTCCCGTACCTTACTTTTAACGAAGGAGACACAGTACCTATTGCTTACAAGTCACACTTGTACACTTCGGCTGAAATGCGGTTTTCCTGTGTAGAATTGTTTTTAACAGCAGTGTAAATGGCGATTCTCAAGGAACGTGCACTGTCGCAGGGAAAACGCATGTTGGTTGTAACCCCGTTTCCTGCATTAGAGGCAGTGAGGAAAGCCAGTGTACCACATGCTAAAGCTTTGCACCCTCAGTGGATACAATGGGCAGCATCTTTGACGTCTCCGGATGTCACGTTTATTTTTGATGCCTCCTTACAGTCTCGGGAGTTTTTGCAGTATGAATTTGTTCATCCTGCGCCTTTGGCTATGCGGCCTTTGGAGGACTTCCATTGCATCATATACACTGATGGTTCTGCGCAGGTTGCGCATGGGTCTAAACACGCATACGTTTCCGCTTGCGCTATTGTGGTAGGTGCCATGGTGAATGACGAGTTAAAGTCCAGAGTCTTGCACACGCAGACTCTAGGGGACTGCACCGCGCTATTGGCAGAGCTTCGTGCTCTGATGCTTACATTGGAGTACGCTGATCCTGGTGAGTCAACTCTTATTGTGAGTGATTCTTACTACTGTGTCCAGTCTTACAATGAAAACCTTTTCTTTTGGATTCAGAATGATTTTCGTGATTCCAAGGGTAGCACAATAAAACATAAATTGATCTGGGTCCGAGTGGCTGAGCTTAAAGAGCAGTTGCCACTCGTGTTTGTGATTCATACTCTTGGTCATCAGCGGGTGGGAGTCCACGCTGTTGGCAATTCGCTTGCCGATGAGGCAGCAAAATCAGCGGTATCGACATATTTGGTTGCAGCAGTTTCACGTTCCAAAAGTAAGATTGATGATGAGATCTTAGCAGCTGTTGCTGCAACTGAGAAGAGAGGTAAATATCCAAAAGGATTCCCTTCGAAGTATTCGTACCACTTAAATCCTGATAAAGTTCCTTATGTGAAAATTCCTGACGTTAGTGAGAGATTGCTTCCCAACGCGGACCGCAGGCCTACTCTGATTACAGCAGCCCATGAAGGTGTTGCGTCTTCGCATGCGGGCGCTTTGGCTACTGTAGCTCAGTTACAACAACGTTTCTGGTGACGGGGACTGTACAAACAGATGCGTGATTATGTCCTTCAATGTGACATTTGTCAGCAGATTAAGCCTTCAACTGCTGCGCGTCCGCCCCAGACACAGTTGTACATTTCTAATTAACCCCTTGGGTGTGTTTATTTAGATCACTGCGGTCCCTTTTCTTCTGATACTGCGTATAAGTACTTCTTAGTAGCAGTTGATTCACAGACTGTCATAAGAGACTTGCGTATCTTTGTAGGGATTTTTGCCTGTGGTACCTTCCATTCGGATCAGGGTCCGGCTTTCGCCTCTAAGGCGTATAAGGATGCCATGACTTTGTTGGGGGTCCATGTCAAGTTTTTGTCTCCATACAGACCTGAGGGTAATAGTGTTGTGGAACGGATGAACCGAGATTTAAAGCAGTCTTTGACGGCTCGAGTTATAGGCACTGGCAGGACCTGGCTGGCCCATCTCAATGGCGTGCAGCTTGCTCTTAATAATCTCCCTAGGTGGTCTCTGCGTGGGCCGACCCCATACGAAATGCTCTTTGGCAGTGGTTCAATCCTCTTCCTTTGACATAGATGAACATTACAATGTTTTGCAGGATCTACAAAAGACAAGAGACAGTCTTGCAAAGGAACATTTGCCCTCCACCTCGGATGATGCGTTGCAGATCCCAGTAGTTGGCTGGCTACCCCAAGTTGGAGAACTAGTTCGTGAGAAGATCGATAACAAGAAAGAATTTGGTCCCTCTTATCGAACTCTGGTACCAGTGCTTGGTGTGAAGGGCACAAGAACAGTCATTTTACCACCAATTCCAGGTCGTAAGGAGAACAGGTATATCTCCATTGACATTGTCTAAAAAACACAGAGTGGCCGATTCTTCTTAGTATGACACCGGCAGTCTCATGTCTTTCGATTTTAAGAAATTCTGTTTTGGCCCCGGTTTCCAATCCTGTGGCTGATGTTGCTCTCGAGTTGCCTGTGATGTTGCTCTCGAGTTGCCTGCAATTTCCAGTCCTTTATTGAGTATACTGCCTGGTACTCAACATGATGAAACTGACTATACTTATCCTACTGACTTATCGATGCCTGATTTGCCAACTCGCTTGGCTACAGAATCCAGATTTTCATTTGCAACTGTATCCCACTCATCTAATAAGCCCTCGAAGATTTCTAATTTGGCATGGCTGTTTAAAAAACATTTTTTGATTCCCCCTTGGACTTATATTTGGATGGTGCTTTTTTCGATTTACCTTTTTATGACAATTGGTTTTGTGTTTTATTTTTTCCGTCTCGTCAATGGACACTATGTCAAGGAGAGAACTGACATTCGGCATATCAATGGAACTTTGGCTCCCCATTCCTCATCGCACAGAGTGCAAAGAGACTTGGCTTTTGTTAACATCACAGCTTGGCCTGTCCTAGATGGGATTGTGTGGGATGCGGTTTGATTTCAAATTCATGGGCACACTGAGGTTATAAATGTCCCCAATGTCTTAGAGTGTCAATGGGGGGGATGTGGTTAAACAAAATATACGTTCTGATGATTGGGATGTTCAGGCCGTTGAATCATTGTTCTCTGATTTGAAATATTATGCTGCCTTTGATGCTGAAGATTTGTACTTGGAGTCTGCTAATTACGGTGAATTATATTGTTATCAACATTTTGGCAATCCCTATCTGCATAAAGCTAATACCAGAAGGCTCACTGTAAATTACACCCAATGGAAACACTGTCCAGCTCCTATACAAGGCAGTTCTGCTACCTTTTTGAAGAGGTTCACTTACTTTACAGATTTTAATCAATCTAATCCTAATGCCTTTTATTTTAAAATAGGTGATAAATCCATATCCAAAGTTAGACTTACCGATACTAAATTACTGTATTCGAAGTCCTTTCTAGACCAGTTGGCTGTTGGGGGCTACGAGTTGTGGAAGGATACAATTGACCTTAAATCAGTTTGGGGTTCTAAAAGCTGGCAAGTGCAAGGCACTGAGGCTTTGCACCTAGCATACCTCATCCCGAACCGTATGTTGTTTTTGAATTCTACTATTTCTCAAACATGCTTTGTATTGGCTACTCCTAAAAGATTGAATGCTCCTTCCTTTCCTGACTTAGAGGAATATTTTGGGTCGGGTAATTTTACTAAATTTTCCATGAGAGAGTTACAAACTCTATTATTGAATTCCTCCTTTAACATATCCAGTTTGGATCCCGAAGGCTGGTTGCTCTGGCACAGAAGTGCTGATTCATGCCAGCATCGTTTTCTGAGTTTAGCTCACGGCTATACATAGGTCAGGGTAGATCCCCGTTTTGAAAGTGGCCATTCTGTAACTACATATTTTGTAGGCAAATTGTGTCAGAACTGGCTCAGACATTCTACCTTGGCGTCAGTTAAACTGCATTTGTCTAAACTGACTGATGTTGATCTGAATGATTTAATTAAAGGCCCGGCTAAAGGTAGATCAAAAAGATGGATATAAGCTGTTTATAACGAAATCTGGAAAGCTTCCCAGGTTTAGGCTGCTGCCCGCCTTAGGGCTATAGATCAAGCCAATTTAGAAAAAGTGCTAGCAGTTGTAGATAACAGCATTAACACGCTCTCTTCCTGCTTTTACACATTCGATAATATTGTGTCATCCGTTGTAGATATTGTGCAAGATGATGTGTCTGCCTTGTACCATGGTCAAAATCAGTTGCTTTCCATTATGCGATTTGCATGGACGTTGCAAACCCTGAAGGCCTCTAAAGTGCCATGGCATTACTTGAATACATCCGCCTTGTTTGGCCCCTTTAATTTAATTGACAAGCAACGCTTCCTATCAATGAAGGATGCTTCTTTTTCCATGTTACACATTGAGAAGTTAGAGCCTTTCCCTTTTTCTGTGGCTGAAGCCAATGCTGCTACATGGCTTATTCATTTTTTATTTTTTTGAATATCTTTATTAAATTTTCCATTTATAGTTACAATACCAAGCAATATATCGAGGACAGTAAAGCATAACATCGTTCCCAGTCACAGCAACAATCATGTACAGCAGTAGTATTATACATTACAGTGTTCTCATATTTCAGCCATTGATGTGGAAAGGAGGAACAAGAATACACGAATCAAATAACAGTTCCTCGCTGTACTTTTCACCGAAGAGTGTTTCCCATCTCCACAGAGCAATGGATCATCAATGGAATGGAAGATGGTGCCTAGGAACTGAATCAATGGTACTTGCCGCCTAATCATGGCCCTTCATGTGTGTCAGGTGTGTGCCCAATGGGGTGTTAAACGGGCAGATTGCTGTTCGGATCTATTACAAATATAGTGTATTTCACATGTGCGTGCCAACTAGGACCCAGCGTCCTTCATAAGTGGCAGTTCTGCTTTTGTCGTGCCATATCTAGAAGACCGACTACGCAGAGTGACCCCTCAATTGTGGGTCCGGGCATTGTGAACCATTTAAGGAACAAACTCATTACTGTCAACGCGGTGGTTAACAAACAGTTTAACTATCGTGTCCTGTAAAGGGCTTGTTAGGACACCTTTAACTTGGTCAACTGGTGGGGGAACAAATATACAAATTAAATAATGAAAAGGGTCAAGAATAATAAAAGGGGGAAAGAAAATAAGAGCATTATTCTGGGGAAGGTCTTAATGAGTGGACGGGCAGGTAATGTGTTCACATGCGTCCATGGATGTACGTTATTGCTCCTAAGTATGGGGGTTGCAATGTGGGGCTGGATTGATTTATCGTCAATGTGGTCATGGCTGAGTATCGGCAGTCGGCTTTGCATGTAGGGGGTGGGTCTGTTCCATCCGTTGCGTGCATGCAATTAGTATCTTGCATCATGTGCGCGACATACTACTACCCATTGGGGCCAGATCACTTCCCCTGGGTGCGCTGCCCCACTCCTCGTCTGTCACTCCGATAGCGCCCATCAAAACAGGCGCCTATGTAATGCCCTGTTCGAGACACGCCTGGTGAAAGGACTGTAAGATGTCATCCCAAGGCTGCACTATTGGAATGGCCCTCAGTCTCGCTGTCTCCTCCCTTTGAAGGGTTGTACTTTCCGCTGCCGCCCAGTTATCAAAGGAGGTGCACCAATGCTGAACTTGCGGCGGGTCCCTGTTCCTTCAATGTTTGGTGATAAGTCTCTTGGCGGTGACAAGTCCTAGATCCCAGAACCTAGTGTGTACTTTAGTGTGTTTCGTTCTTTTAAATAAGCCAAGCAAACATGCCTCCCATGTGTGTGGTAGTTCCACGCCACCCCCCTTCGTTAACAGCGTCGTTATGCTGTGCCAATATGTCTGCAGTCTGGGACAGGTCCAGAGCATATGCAGAATGTCCGCATTTGCTAGTAAGCAGCGCGGGCATGCGGACGTGCCTATTGCGAAATATTGGTTCATTTTGTCCGGTGACAAATACGCTCTGTGTATTATATAGAATTGGATGATCTTAAAGCGCGAGTTATGCAGAATATTAGTGGGTCCCTCCAATATTCTCTCCCACTCCTTGTCTGTCCATTCTCTACCCCGATCCACTGCCTATTTGTCTCGTAGTGGGTGGAGGGTGCAAGCCGTATGCGACAATAGTACTTGTGCCAACCAATAGATCACATGGAATCCATTACCCATGACGTGTAAATATTGCACCAACAAGTGTGTCTGCGGTTTCTCGGTCGTGTCTCCCCAGGCTTTTGTGTACGCGTGCATCAAGGATGTGTGTAACAGGAACTGCCCTGCGGGTAGGTCCGTGCACCCATTGCAGTTGTGCTGCCAGGTAGTAGAGTTCCTGGTTGGGAACCGCCAGTCCTCCTGCTGCCACTGGTGTATAAAGTTTCGTTAACGCTACTCTGGGTCTGCCGGCGTTCCAAATGAGAGCTCGGACCATGGTTTCCAGTTCACGAAAGATGCGATTTGGGACGTACACCGGTATGTTGGAGTAGTAGTATAGCAGCCTTGGTAGTACAATCATTTTCGTTAGGGTTACCCGGCTGGGACATTGAGGGGGAGCGTTTTCCAAAAGGTCATTTGTGCTCGCAGGGAAGAGATGGCCCTGATCAGGTTACCCTCTAGCACATCTGTGGGGGATCGGTAGATATGAATACCTAAATATCGGAACATGGTAGTGTGCCAGTCTAGGTGCACTCCGCCTAGTCGCACCTCGCATGCTTGCATGTCTGGGCTGAAGGCTTATACCCCGGATTTGCTCCAGTTGACTCTGAGCCCTGAAAGGGTTACAAAGGTGCATAGGGTGTCCGTTAGCGTTTGTGGCACTTGTGCGAGATCTTTGATATATAAAAGCAGATCGTCCGCATACAAGGAGACCCCGTGGATGCAATCCACCAATGGGATGCCCCAATCCTCACTCTGCCCCCGAAATAGTTCCGCTAGCGGCTCCATTGTCAATGAGAAGAGCAGCGGTGACAGGGGGCAACCCTGTTTCGTGCCTCTCCGAACTCTAATGGCTGCGGATAATAGGCTGCCAGTTCGGACCCGCACTGTGGGTGTCTGATACAGCAAGTTGACCATATCTATGAAGGCATCTCCCAGCTCAAATTTCTGCAGCACCGCCCTAAGGTAAGGCCACTTCACTGAGTCAAAAGCCTTTTCTAAATCAAGCACTAAAAACCCCGACCTTGGCCATTGTCTCACTGCAGACTCCTGCACTCTGAATAATCGGCGGATATTGTGTGAGGTGTGTCGTGTGGGTAAAAAAACGCTCTGGTCGGTATGTATTAGTGTGGGCGTGAAAGGGGCCAGCCTTTGCGCCAGGGTAGACGCCAACATTTTGTAGTTAGTATTTAGAAGAGCAAGAGGTCGGTATGAGCCCAATTGTTTCCCATCTCTACCTGGTTTTAAGAGGGAGATGAGGGTGGCCTCATTGAGCGTTGATGGAAGGGAGGAGTCTTCTATTGCCGATTCATTCAACCGGATCAACTCCGGGATCAATAGATCCGAGTAGGCCTTGTAGAATTCCGCTGGCAGTCCATCTGGCCCAGGTGACTTGCCATTGGAGAGCACAGCTATGACCACACGGAGCTCCTCGGGTGTTAAGGGTGCTGCCAGGTCTCCGCGTTGGGCGTCACGTAGTGCCGGCAGTGGTATGTTCGTGAGATATTCGGCAGTGCCCAGAAGGGGAGTTTGCAGTTGGGAGCGATACAGTGTATTGTAATGGTTGGTGAAAGCCTCATGTATCTCGCTTTGCGTGTAGAGCATGTCTCCCCTACTATCCTGTATCGCCGTTAGCGGTATCGTTCTGTCTTCTCTGCTGATCAGCCAGGCCAATAGCTTGCAAGGCTTATCATCTGTACTGTGAGTGCGGGCCGAGTGTGCCGCATAGTTGAGGCAACGCAGCCTGTCCAACTAGGGTTCCGCTCCGCCCGGGTTTCTAATACGCCCTCCTCTCCGCTCCCAGCCGTCGGCTGTTCTTTGTGTATGAGGTCGACCTCAATCTTCGTCAAGTCTTTTTCTAGTTGCCTCTGCATGTTAACCTGCGTACCTAGGCAGTGGCCCCTGATCACGACCGTAAATGCGTCCCATTCTATTTGGGGGGCAGATGCCGTGCCGGTATTGTCCTCAAAGTAATGCACTATTTGTTCGAATAATGAATCACGGAATGGGGCGTCAAGTAGCAAGTTTGGTTGCAGTCTCCAGGTGGGGACAGGAGGATGTGCGTGTGCCCATGCCAGATCCAATACATGTGGGTTGTGGTCTGAGTGTGTGCGGCCCATATAGTAGGCGTCAGTAACGTGTGGGAGCAAGTTGCTAGTCAACATGTATCTATCCAGACGAACATGTAAGTCGTGGGCGCCTGAATAGAACGAATCTATCCGGACATTGGGGTTACGGCACCGCCATGCGTCATGCAGGTCCCATTGAGTGGCCCAGGCTGTGAGGGCTTTCATGGCTCTCAGCATAGGTGCACCCGGCAGTGGTGGAAAGGAGCGGTCCAGTGTGGCATCCAAGACGCAATTGTAGTCACCACCCAGTATCCAGGGGAGGCCATGCCAAGGGGACAAGACGGTGGAGATTTGTGCAAGAAACCCCTGCTGGTCAGTTTTAGGGGCGTTTACCGACGCCAGCACCACATGTCGCCCATCTAGCCTCCCCCTCACCACCACAAGTCTGCCTTCCCTATCAATGTGGGAATGCTCCACCTCTAAGGGGGTTCCTACCCTCATTCAGTGACTTGGGTGAAGGTACCTGGATGCCTGTTTTTAGCCACTGGAAAGGGGCTCCCGTGCCCCTTTTTCAGATTGCCCTTCCCCTGCGGCATGGCCAGCCAACCCTGCCCTGGGGGACTAGCAGCAGAGAGGAGTTTAGACCCCTACGGGCACCCAAATGGCGGATTTTAGTGCACATTCCTGATCAACCAAACATACGGCAACCCTGAGTTTTTCCTGAATGCAAGAATGGCTTGAGTTTTTTTCCAAATGCTATGTCACTAGTCTTTATTGTTGTGGTGAGTTTTCTGAAGTTGGTGCACAGTGGATGTGACATATTGGGGGTTTGGATTTACTGCGTATTTGGATTAGGCGATTGTCGAAATTCATTGCCTCCCCAGACAGCCACCCCTCCCTGGCGTGGTACTGGCTCCTGTGCTTGCAGGGGCTGGGTTCCCTTCCTGCTTCTGTTGCCATGTTTTTGGCAACCACCTCATCCTTGTTGCGGTGGTGTCTGCTGACTGATTTCCTTGTGGCTGAATATATGGCATGTTCGAGTTATGCTGGGCTTAGTTTTGTGGATTGGGAATTAGCAGGGACTTGCCCAGGCCTATTGATCCTTGCTCATGGTACGCCTTCAGGTGGGAGTGGTCGGCCAAGTGGCCCATCATGAGGCAGTAGAAACATTCTCTAGGGTCTGCGTGCCGCCAGCCTTCTTGACCTCTGCCTCAATAGTTGGGCCGCAACCCTCTGGGGTTCTGCGGTAGAGTCCCTTTCCAGGCTGGTGCCCTTTTCATGCTTGCAGATCGCCTGGGGTTGGTTTTGCTCAATTTGTGGGGGCCTGGTTTAGTGGAGGTTTTCTGGACTTGCTCCTGGTTTTGGCCCTTCCTAGTGGGCCCTTCCTAGTGGGCCATTGTGTGGGAGGGGCAGGTGGTGGCCTGCTCTCCCCCGGATCTCGGACTTTACCCATATAGCCGGTAGGGGCACTTCCTCTGGTGGCGTATCATTTGTTGGGTGTTGTGAGGTCCCACCAATGGGCACTCGGTTGGGTACCGCATTCGGCAGAATGTAGGCAGCTTTGGGCACGGAGGATGCACTGCATAGTGCCGGGCAACCTTGTCTGTGCCACTTCCTCAGTCGGGAGGTGCCAAAGTGGCAACAGAGACTGAGCTTGGTAATCCTAGGGGTACGTGCGGTCTGTTTGTTACCGTTATTGCCCTTATGCGCTTTGGCCGGCTTACCACCTGGCCTCAGCAGACTTATCAGGCATGCACAAGTTGAGGTCCTGCATCTCTTGCTCCTTTTGTACCTTATTGGCTAACAATGTTTTTTCGTCTTTTGGCAGTCTCCACTAAAAGGTAGTGTGCATGGCATTCTCACCGCCGAGCTAATTCGCATTTTTAGAGAAGATTCCTGTATATACCAGGACTGCCTGTGAAGGTGGTCCGACGCCTGGCTGGCGTCCGTGTGGTGTGGGAGTGTATTGCTGGTTAGTGCCCTGAGAGAGGAGCTCCAGTGGAGGAGTAGTCTATATACCTGTCCTCTGCAAACTGAATTGACCTTTTCATTTTGGACATTAGATCTTGTCCTAAGATACTAGTCAGGGAGGAGGGAAAGTACAACAACTGTTCCGTCACCTTTATCCCCCCCCCCCCCCCCTATCTCCAGCTCGAGGGGTTGGAGATCCCTTGCATGGTTGCAGTGCTGTTTGATAAGGGAACTGCCTCCTCCCGTTAGCACAACACCATCATCCTGTGTCTTGTCAAATGAAATGAAAAGGGCATTTGCAAAGCGCATGGCTACCCAGAGGTCTATCAGTGCTAGGCATAACCAGTGATCAGGCGGAGGAAAAATTAGGTTAACAGAAGGGGTTTTAGTTGTTTTCGGAAGGCAAGATTACTGGGCTCTTCCGAATTTGGAGTGGCAGTATGTTCCACAGCTTTCTGGCATTAAGAGAGAAACGTCTGCCGCCGCTTCTGGACCTTTTAATTCTGGGGGTGGAAAAGTGGTAAGGTGTCCTGTATATCCGCATTGTGACCACGGGGTCCTCCTCAGGGCAGCCTGGGCCGGACAGTAGTGGGTGGGTGTGTGTGTCTTTGGGTGTCATGTGGTTTTCAGGTGTGACTATTCCTGCTTCTTCACCCTTGCTGTTGGCTCCTAGAAGACTGGTGTCCTCTTTCTCGCTATCGCTAGTCGTGTTACTGTTTAGGCCCATTATCAGGTTCTCTGCCGCTCGTGAAGTGTATTTTTGTGGGCTAAACACAGCGCACGGGCGAGGTTTGAGAGATTCTAGCACTAAACTGGAGTGAGGCTGAAGTCTCTTGGGTTAGCCAGTCAGGCAACCTCCCAGCCCTAGAAGCTCACTGCCCGGTGGAGGGCCCTTCGGTTCCCTCGACCAGCGGGTTGGTGTAACCTAGTACAAGAACAGCTGGGTTGGCCGGCATCGGAGAGAGCGCCTCTGTACCAATGCACGGTAAAGGAGGTGTAGACGCCTTGCTTGCGGATTCTGGGACAGAATTTTAGGTTAGGCCACCTTGAAGATGGCCCTTAGTTCTAACAGTGCCTCTCTTTTAGTCGTTTCTGCCCTACATATTTGGTCTGAAAGTGTGCCATCTTGTGTTCTATTATGTTGGTGTTGAAGGTTCCCCCTTCTGGCCAGGTGAACGCGTGTGCGTGCCATTCACAGCAAAATTTATCTAGCTTTTTAGCCTGTGTGGAGAATTTAGTTTGCATGTGGTTCAAAGGCAGCTCCATGATGGGTTGGGAACATTTTAAGGGACTTAGTGCACTTCTAACTTCTCAAATCTTTTCAGATTATCCTAAATTCTACTTTGACATTAGGGAAAATATGTACATAGGATTATGCCAGCAATAACTAATAATAATTACGAGCTCAGCTTTAGGACGAAGATCTATTAAGCAAACTTTCACAATACATAAAATAATACATATGAAGAGTAATAACCTGTAAGAAAGTGCAGTGATTAGTTCAAAACATTGTGAATTGTAATTTTAGCAGCAAAATAGCAAATCTGAAATGTGGCAATTTCTTCATAAGCACATAGAAACGTTAACAAGACATAATATTAAAAATGAAACACAGTTGTAATAATTTATCAGCAGCACAACATCAAGAAAAATTCATGTATTGAAAACCATAACGAAAATGGAAGACAAAAAGGTACAGAGGAAAAAATTATGACTTTGTCCAAAAAACCTTAGCCCGCTCCTAGCGCAAGCCGCTCAATGATGAGGGTAGGGGCGGTGCGTCCATTAGGGCGCTTGGGAGTTGCCTCACTGAGCGTTGCCGTCACTCTTTAACTCTGGCAGCAATCCCGGTATCCCAGGCCACAAGAGCCGGAGGCAGTCGGCTTAGGAGGGGGTACGCAGCACTACAGGATAGTAACATGTATCACAGCAGGTGGTCGTCGACAGAGCGCACAGCAAGAGTGTGTATGTTCTGTTTAGGACTTAGAAAACGTAAAGGACCTTGTAGGCACAAGGTGGATAACCTGAGCACTCCTATGTGCTAAAAAGGCAAATGTATCCAAGGTTGTGTGACTATTCAACGTTTTAATCACTTTGTGTCATTATATGAACAGTTATTCAATTCAAAAGGTCTCCATGTTGAAGAAATGAAATTTGAAAATATTTTACACATTGGTTTCCAAATATTCCAATAAATGATTCATGACGTCATATTAGTAATCCAAGCCCCTCCAGGACAGTAGGGGCTGCATCCTGATCACCCTAAAAGATCGAACTTTCCTTGAAGTACCTATTAGAATACCTTCATTTACCTTTGGAGTGCAGCGGACTCCTGTGTTTCACTGTTTAGGACTTAAACATTTTGCAACCAGCCCTGAACGTGCGCACACTAGGCTTCTCATTAGAAGAGCAAGTGTTGTTCCATGCCGCTCTTCTAATGAGCAGCCCAGTGTTCGGGCTGGTCGCAAAAACATGTTAAGCCCTAATCAGAACATGCGCATTACTGCTCAAGCTAATCCTGGCGCTGCTGCTGGAGCATAGTCCGGATTGGCTGAGAGCAGGCGGCACTTGCTAAGGCGCCAACGCGGGAGTCGGACCCCGGCCTGGACTTTTTGGTGTTTTGGGAACTCACACTCCTCCTGCCAAACGTGTTTAATGGGGCCAATCTCCAAAGACCACTGTGGTGTTTCTGTCAATCTGTTGGATCAATATGGGTTTCCTTGTGCACACGTTTACCTAAGGGTTACTTGTCACCCCACCTGTGATCTGTCAATCAGTTGCTTCAGGCCTAGGTCGCAGGGCCTACCTGACCATGTGTTTCTGACTTGGGGTTGGTGGGATGTCATATCGGGTGGATTCATCATTTGACCACTGTCTTTGAATGCACAGCAAATGTGACCAGACAAGTACAAGATTAACAGTCCTGTTTAGAGAAAGTGAGCACTTGTGGAAGAATACAGTAAATAGGCTATGCTCCACGGAAAGAACAAACACAATCGGGACGGTCTAAAACAAATAAAGCCAGCAAATGGAAACCAAGAAAATATACGTTACAAAGCCATATGAATGGCAAGCAATGGGCGGAATGCATTCCCAGGGAAGCTTTCAGAATGTCCCCAAGAAGTCCGTAGCAGACCAGACTGCTGCACTGTCTGATGGGCTTTGAACTAAAAATGGGGAGAAAGTGCTGTGCAGCAAAGTGTGGGTTTCTTTTTCTCTATATGGAATAAAATTCCTCAGTTACTTCCATTTCCTAAATGGTGGTCACTATTGAATATTTTTGCGGTTGATAGTTAGCAGTTTTAGAAGGAAACAGATGTAAACCCATGGCTGAACTTCAAACATCATACATTTCTAAAAACTAGACCGAATAGTGAATTAAGCAAAGTATCACTTTTGTGATTTTGCTCAGCTTTTTCCCTAAAAAATCATTGATTGAAATAAAAAAATAAAAAATGTAAGTGGGTGAAAAATCTAAATGAGATGTCAAGTTTTTTTTACCTGTAACGTTTTACATGGAAGGCCTATTTACAAAAGCAATATGCTTAGGTTCACTTCTCCTCTCAGCCATACATGGACCATGCTTTTATCCAGAGTGTGGTGGACAGGGTACTCCATTACAACAGCAACAAGAGTACCTTGTCTAACAAAGCCTCGGCCAGCCTACCCGATTTGGAGTCGATGGACTGCCAGATTTATGCAGACGGAGTAAAATCCATTCAGGAGGCGTTAACCTTCAGAGGGAGTGTGGGCTCTCTGAGGTAAGTCATCTGACCATACCCCCTGTTTACAATATTTAGAATATCCTGACAGTGAGAGACAGTTAAAATAAGTAACAAATGATTCACACACCATGGGAGAAAAATCCCATGCTGGCGGGCCATTCCCCCTCCCCCCCCACTCCCCCTTTGGGATTTTTTTTGGAAAATAAAGTTTTAAAGGTTTGGTAAGTGTGTTCCACCAATGACCGATACACACCAAACTTTTAAATGGCTTTGTATGAACTGCTGTAACAGCAGTTTATACAATCACAAAGAGTTCACCACAAGTCAGCGGTAAACTCTAAATTTGATGGGCAGAATAAAGCAGGGTGGGGGGGCGTGGCTAGACCGCCACCACGCCAATGTTCCGTAAAATAATGCTGATCCTCAATGTTTAAACAACCTGGGTAGATCCTCTTATTGCGTGCAGCGTTAAAAGTGAGCTCCCTGGAGGCTCGGCTTATGGGAATACCTTGGCGAGAAGCCTAGGTGAGAGAGAAAGCAGAGTGCCGTAGAAGTGGCCAGCCTTGTAATGCCTGTAAGGAGGTAGTTTCCTCTTGGTGGCGGCATTGGGCAACAGAGAGGAACCACCCCATTCCTGTTAGCAAGGCAGGTGACTTTAAGACTGACCCATTGAAGTCAGCGGCCGCGAGAGATGAGCGGCCATAGCTGGACGGTGCCCCCCCATGAATTAAATTGCCAGTACTCGGCTGGTCTAAAACACCTGTTCTGATTCGGAGACCCTGCACAAGGTAGGCAAGTGGAGAGGGAGTGGACATCTCCCTGTGGCAGGCCAGTGGCAGGGAAGCGCCTCCTCCCTCCTTTCCACATGTGGGGTGAGGTCCATGGAGCCCGACTGGCCTGATATCCGCTGTAGCTGGAGTCACACTTGCTGGGGAAACGACCTGCAGCCTTTATTGAACAAGCTTCTTGGACATGCCTGATTACTGGCAGACGAGAAGCAACGTTTGTGGTCCTGTGCAGTGAGGATTTGATCGTGCTGGGCCCTGGAGGAGGCCCCTGAAAGAAACGCAGTACTGGGCGGTATGCTAGGCGTGAAGACACGTAAACAGGACTACAGACTGTTAAAGCTGCTAGCCTGAGTGTGGTGTGAGAGTGGGTGATGTATAAACTGAGATGAGTGCCGTCTGCCCTGTATTGCCCCATAAAGCCATCTGGCAGTAGTAACTGAAGGGTGAAAGCATCCACGTTTCCACCCCACGGGGTGGGGGGGGCATTACTTTGAGGCATAATCGAACCGCACAGTATAGGCTGATTGGCCTATGCACCTGGTGTCCTCTAATTGACTGACCTGCACAAATATAATGAGGCGACGCAGCCATAGCGATGGCCTTTCTGTCACGGGCAATGCACCACAGCAAGAAGCCCACCCCGTCTTCCAAACTAGAGACTGTCAGCTGCCACCTGTTGGGGAATTGACCTGATTCCCCCCTCAGCAGCCCGAGCCAAAAAGTGACTACGTCTAACGCGGGTGTTCAAGTGAGACTGGGCTGCCTTGTCCACCTAGGGCAGCACCTTTGTGGCCCACAATGCGGTGAGTAGCAGTATTGGGCTGGGCAGCTGGACTCAGCATCCCTAGGCATGCACTATGTAACTCTGAGCTCAAACACGCTGGTCTAACAAAATGTTACGAGACAAGCCTTCCGCTTCAACTGACCAACAAAGAAATATTAAATACACCAAACCGCGATGCCGGCAAAAGAGGTGGGTGTGGTGGGAGGGGGAGAGCTTGTGTCTGAGGTGTCACATAAGGCTTCTGTCCTACAAGCTATCCAGGATCTCAAGGACACTATGGAGAGCAAAATGAGAGAGCTGAATGTGGACCTATCCCGCAAATCTTGCTGAATTCGGAACACCGGCGACAGAGTTACGGAGGTGGAAGGTAGATTGTCAGAGACTGAGGTCTTGGTGAAGTCGCTGGTGGCCTGGCTTTCATCCCTCCAGAGAATGGTGAAGCAAGGAGAGGCCACAGGGGAGGACATGAAGGGTAGGTCATGACGTAATAACTTACAAATTGTATGCATTTCACAGGAAGCAGACAGCACTGTGCAGACTAAATTCATCGCGGACTGACTAAAGAGTTTGGTTCCGGCAGGGAAAGTCCCACCCTGCTGGCTCTCCACGAAGTCCCCTTATCACTCGCATCTTCAACTATGCAGACCGTGTGACATGGTGCTTTGTGTTGTGCCAGCTGGGCACTCTCACCTTTCAATCCTCCCAAGTGTTGATTTTCCCAGACTACACTTTAAAGGTTCAGTGGAAAAGATGATCCTTCCCAGAAGTTAAACAAACAAGCATTTACAATGCAATGGTCTCGGCATTATTAAAGGCAGAGCTATTGGCATTGCTTATGACTTTTTTTTCTTTTTTAAAAAAAAAAACATAAATAAATGGTATTGTCATTTACAATGGCAATAGGTGAGCATTACGAGGCTAGCCAATGGAGAACAGGGGTGGGTTCAAGCCCCCTAGCTAAAAAACATTAACTCTTCGGCTTCCCCCACTGCTCCGCAGTGCGACGTTCCTCGACCTAAAAAGGCAAAGTATTCAGGTTGAACAAAATAAACAAGTTTCACTGTGAGTTTGACTAGCAGAAGCAGTGGCTCAGCAAATACTTAATCACCTAGTAGTAGAGGCAAAAATCAAGCAATACAAGGGTGGTGCATCCACATATCTAAGGCCACACCTTTGCTGCTTTCCATATCATAATTTCAACTACACAGAAACCAGTTTTATGAAGTGGTCAAAGTGACAACATGAAACAGCATGGTGATAGAAGTCTTGCAAATATGCAGGCTTGAGAATGGTGTGAGGCACAGATTGTTTACAATTATAAGTGAAGCCCGTTTGGTGGTCACTGTGGGTCAACTATTTTAGCAGTCCAGTGACTGCTCACAAAACCACCACACCAAAGTTGGACATATTCAATTTATTTTGCACAACATAAACCAGAGCAATCTACTTCAATGTGTAGGGGTAGAGAAAAAGTGGTAGGAGAGAAAGACACGTGTGGGGAGAACAGAACTGGAACCTTACAGACAGTAGATTATTGGGCATCTGGTGACATTACATTTATCAGAAACTTTTTTTAGGTTGGCTTTTAATGGCTGTATAGATGAGTGTTTTTTTGCATTTGGAAAGCAATTTGTGCCAAAGTGAAGTACCTTTTAGGGTAAGCTGCTTCCCTCCAAGTCTTTCTTTATGAAAATTAGTCATGTGGAAATTTTACTTGTGCACCCTCTGAAGAGGTTTACCAACACTGGCTCTAGCCAAGGAGCGTGGCTAGATTACAGGTCTTCATAGAGGTCTAGGTTCACACTTACCACTGATTACTCAAATGTGGGAACTATTTGCTAAATGCCATTGAGGCAGGCTAGTGGTCTCCAATTCTCGCTGCCTGCGTGGTTCATATCTTCCAAAAAAGGCATAGAGAAAGCCAGCGTCAGAAAAGCCAGCGTCAGATTGCACACATAGGGCGCAAGAAGGGCAAACTATTTAATTACAAAATACAATGTGTTCCATGAGCGAGGTATGTCCTACTCTTAAACAGCAAGCAAGCACCAGAGTTGTGTATGAAACGCAGTGATGCTATATGTAGCCTCGGAAGAAACTAAACTTGCAACACATTGTTGTAAAGTCAAAGCACAAACAACAAAAATACACATACGAGGGAATAATCGAAGGGCATGCCTACTATTCACCAAACATGATATATCACACACGAGTTCCCAAAAGCTACAGAGGCCTACAATAAAAATGTAAACCATAAATATATGCAGCCACTCCTCCAAGTTACCCTCGGCACTCCCACACAGCCCTAGGACTGCGAGGCAGCAAAAACAACAATGTAATTTAAGAACTGGCTGGATAACTTCTCTAGTTGTTGATCTAACCCAAGTAGCCTAACTGCTGAAAATTATTCTTAGTGTTTTTAAGTGGTCCTATAACAGGAAAAGCACTTCACTAAAACTAACACACAGCACAACAGACAGGGCATGGAAATCAAACTGTTTTAGATGTGTGCTATATGGGGCATTTTCTGTAGCAATAATGATTTAATTGCTTTTGTGCAAAATGCGGATAAAAGCTCCTTCAGAGCACCTGCCGATGGTGAAACATAAGACCGGTTTAAAAATCGCCAGGACATTACTTTGAACTGTGCTGTATTATTGGTGGAATAGGGAAAGTACAATTTTCTAACAAAAACATGCATCAGTTCGGCTCTGACCTAGTTGAAATAAAGTGGATAATCTTTAAATCAACAATGTGCGGCAGAAATGATAATATAAGGCAAATCTAATGTGTGTGTGACCATCTCAAACGTGGTAGTAGGCTATGTCTCGAGAAAAGCATGTTCGTTGTCAAAAGAAAACGCGTGGTCATGCATCTTGATAGGTTGCTCAACCGCGGAAAATGTGGGAGGCGGGGGTAGAGCAAACAGAAGGGTTTGTGAGTTTTGAAAAGTGTTGATGTCACCAGTGACATGGAGCTGTACCTCTCCGCCTGCGACAGCAGGTAACACTACAGCAGTTGGTGCCCTTTTCTACTGATTTTTTTAAAGTTTTTTTTTTCCCATAGCGCCAACTTGGAACACGGGATTTAGAGCGCTTTACAACAGAACCGGGCTTCTTTATACATTGTTTGCTTTACAGGCAATGGGAGCTAAAGTGATTTCATTCCAGTCAAAGAACAGCAGGTTCCAGCTGAACCTCCTGTGCAATGTGGCGATGGCAACGCCTGGATGCAAGAATCTAAGCCATGGCACTAATCATTTGAACTTAGTAGTAATAAAAGAAAGGCCGGAGGCGCTACATCGATATACATAAATATCAATATTTAAGGCACATGATTAGAAGTTCTCAGAGAGAGCCTGGTAGCAGCCAAATGTTAGGAATCTAGTTATTAAATGCATATTAAAATGTGCTTGGTGCACTGTACTTGAAAGAAAATCAACTAATAAAAAGTACAGCCTTTACAAACGGAGGCTGCAAAGGAGAGCGAGAAAGCAACATTTACAAGGTAGGATTCAAAGGGAGGGTGAGAATTGGCAATGAAATGTGCCACTGCCCTGATCTGCAGATAAACCCACTATCTGGATGAGGACTGCAATGGACGTACAGCAGCACCGAGGGATTAATACATCCCAGGTGGAAGTATCACACTGAAAACAGTACTGGACGACATTGCAACAAAAATCGAATAATATACAATAGACGGCAACAGGAAGAGAAACTAGCTACCAAGGTTCACTGACTTGGGCAGTGCACATTGAGGTTTTGCGGTAAGAGGGAAGAACTGAGCTGATCAGGGCAATTAATACCAGCAAAAGACAGAAAGAAGCCGCAGCTCAGCATGCACTCAAAACGGGGATGACTGCAGATAGAAGAAAAGTTAAATTGAACAAGGGTCCATTTGTACATTTGAATGGAGACTGGATAAGCAGAACACTGCCACAATATGAATTATTCTACATGGCTCAACTACTAGAGGACTTGCAGGAGTCCGAGATGCACACTGGAGAGATCATGCTATGCTCGTAAGGGTACTACACTTACCTCCGGGGTCCGATCCTTGGACTTTTTCCGCAGAGCCTCTTTAAACTTGGGCTCCATGATACGAGTTTCCAGAGTTACTCTGCCGGTGGAAGTTCCAAGTCTGAGCGCTGGAGTCCTCCAAGTAATGTGCCGAGAGAAAGCCGGAGTGCACGGCTCAGTGCCAGGCAATAAAATCTGGGGTCCCGGGCAGCTGCTGTCCGCACATGGGTCCCTTATCATTGCTCCGGCCCGCCCATTACTCGGGCTCAACTAAAGGGGTTGCCAAGTTCTATGATACTGGTCAGCACAGGCCGAGCGGCCACTCCATGCTCCCCTCTCACTGCCTTCAGCCCACGCACAGACCCCGGCAGTTAAGCCGCATGCTTGGGCTGGGACAGAGGCGAGGGGCGTGCGGGAAGCTCCAGCTGGGACAGGGCTGGCAAAGAGGAGGCGGCGCGAGAGGTCCACAGGTTTCAGACTGGAGTCCGCCGGAGTGAGAAGAGCGCTCACCGAGGCGGCCTCAAGTCCTCGTTACTTTCACAGACTCCCCATTCTCCTCAGTAAACTCCTCCCTCGCGCCGCAGCCCTCGGGGCCAGGAGCACTGTCAATAAGCAAGAGGGAGCCCTCGCGGCGGCGATGCTATGGCGTCGCCGGGCTCGCCTGCTGCTCCCGGATCCTTCTCTCACCCTCAGCCCTTCATGCGGCGGCGGTGCTATGGCGTCCCCGGGCTTGCCTTCTGCTCCCGGATCCTTCTCTCACCCTCAGCCCTTCATGCGGCGGCGGTGCCTCGAGATGCCTGCAAGGAGAAGGCAAAACACACACACAGCTGTTACTGCGGGGCTCTGCCTGCCACCCGGGGAAGGGGACCCCGCCAGCGCACCTCGTGGTTTACAGCAAACATTTCTGGGTGGATTCGACAGTATTTACAAGCTGTTCCTCACAACAACAAAAAAACAAGTGTTCCTCACAACAACCCAAAAAAAAATGGCGGCCGTAAAGCTCAAAAAATTTCGGATTCGGGGGCGTGTTTTGGCGTTCTGAGTGACGGGTGACGTCACAGGTGGAAAGAATGCCAAAAGCACGCCCCCGAATCCGAAAGAGACTGGGCTGGATTGGAGTGAAGCCCGTATCCTCCAATGGCTGGCTTCCGTTTAGGAAGCCAGCCAATGGAGGAGAAATGGAGGAGAGGCGGGTTCAAGCCCCGTACTCAAAAACATTAAATCTCCAACCCGAGGGGGGCGGAGCTAGTCAGCGTCGATGGCGGACGTGTGAGCGCTCGGCTCCTCGCCTAAGCCCCTAAAATATCCTGATAAACTATCCTACTGCATGCCGACATAGCTGTGTTCGGTGCCTGGTGATCCCTGGTTCCCCCCGACCCGATTGAGTGGACCAGAGCGGCCGATAGCTGCGGATAAAATCCGAACAAGATCGGAGGAGGAGAGAGTGGCGGACCAGGCCTGAAGCCGCGACCTGCCCTGCGGAGCAGGCCGCACGACGTCACCTGACGTGCGGCCCCGAGCGCTGGTGGAGACGGGGAGAGCGGTGCTGAGACCGTTGCGCCGGCAGTCGAACATGCGGGAGGCTCCCCCCAGCCACTCTGTGCCACCCCAGAGCTAGCGCAACGCCACCCCCTCTCAGCCACACTTCAACGGAGCGGGACGAGCACAGTAACGGACGAACTACGGGGGCTTGGAAGTCGCGCCGACCGCGTGTTCACCTCGGCTCACCTGGGAGCCCACGCACCGCGGCATTACCACTGCAAGAACACTGTCGTTAGCAAACCCGTTGGGGCCAGCACAGAACTTTGCGGACGGTGGAGGCAGGCACAAGACGTACACCGGAGGCTACACCAGCGCTATAGCCGCCATTTTTGGCACACCAGTTCCAACAATTCTGGTGCGGAGGAGTGAGCGGAGCACTACCCTTGCGGCCCTGCCTAGACGTCGACGAAGAGGTTTCTCGAGGACAGAACCCCCCCCTGGTGATCATCATGGGGAAACATGATACAACGCAGGCTAAACTTTCGTTTGACCGCCGGAGGCCAAAGGGGTCGGAGCCTCCAGCGCCGGAAGCCTCCCCGAAAGGGGCTACGGCGTCAACGGCACCTGCAGACCTTCGGGACCTGCTGGCGGCGATGGAGAAGGGCATCCAGAACAGCATCGAGGCGGTGGGCTCCAAGATAGACGCTTTGTCGTACCGCATGGACCGCATGGCGGAACGAGTTGACAAGCATGCGGAGCGCCTAGATATGGCGGAACGGCGCCTCACGGAGGCAGAGGAGGCACAGACCGAGTGGGACAAAGACCGTCGGCAGTTCGGCAGGCTGCTCCAAGTGATCCGTGACAAGGCCGAGGACTTAGAAGCGCGCTCCCGCAGATCGAACATTCGTATAACGGGAGTGGCGGAATCGACTCGGACTGGTAAGATGGAGCTCTACGTAGAAAACTTGCTGAAAGTGCTGCTTGGGGAGGAGGCCTTCTCCCCAATGTTCATCGTGGAGAGGGCGCATCGTACTTTGGGCCCTCAACCTCAACCTGGCTTGCCTCCCCGACCCATCATAGCAAAGCTCCTGAACTACAGGGACAGGGACACGGCCTTGCGCCTGGCTAGGGAAAAAGGACAGCTCCAGATGGAAGGCATGAACATATCGCTGTACCCAGACTTCACGGCCAAAGTGCAAGAGGAGCGCCGCCAGTTCATTCCGCATAAGAAACAGCTCCGCGAGCTGGGACTGGACTATGCGATGCTATACCCGGCCAAACTGAGGATTAACACAGGCGGGAAATCGTACTTCTTCACGGACCCTAAGGAACTTCAGAAGTCGCTGAAAACGTGGGCCAGAGAACGCAAGGAACACCGACAGCAGCACGGAGAGGATTCGGGGGCAGCGTCGAACTTGGAGGAACAGGAATGAAGCGGTGCACCCAGTATCTATTGCAACTACCTGCGAGTGACAACGTCGGACGTGCTGTCATAAGTACAGTGTGCTGCAAATCAGACCCGTTCTGAGATACTTGCTAGGAGACGGGAGGAGTATCCACGCAGCGGTTCGTGCTGCCTGGTTGTTGCTGGGACAGACTACAAATGCCGGTGAGGCGTTTAACGTATTGTAATCAGAGACGGGTTGGGGGGCAGGGGGGAATTGGGTGAACTCAGTGTAAGGCATTGAAACGCTTTGGGGCTCGGCGAAGGTGCGGAACTGGAGACAAACTTTGAACCGTCAGTGGCTCTATGCAGTCTTGGCACGCTTTGCCCCTGTGCTTTTGGTTGAGACACTCCCCAGGGAGTTGGGACTTGTATTGCCCACTACTTTGGGGTTCTTGAGTTGATGGGGATTTGTGGGGGGCTCAGTCTGGCCGGGTTGGGGGTGGTCAGCTGTGGGTGGGGAGGGGACAGGGGGGGTGGTTGCGGAACTTGGGTTGGGGGGTTCGTTAATGTTCGGAAGTTGAAGGGTCCATGGTTTGCTATGAGAATCTGGCTTGGAGTGAGTGCACGTGAGTGGAGTGACTGTCTGATCGCCTTGGGTGCTAATGCACTGTTTGAGGGCACACCACTTGCCTATGGCGTCACTAGGGCACCATGTGATTTGCGATGTCTGCTGCTGTAATGTCTGACCACCCGCAGGCCCGACGCGCGCTAACCCTGTTAACCTGGAATGTGCGAGGGCTAAACGACCACCGTAAGCTGAGGAAGGTTATGAGCTTTCTCCACAGACACCATGTGGATGTGGCCCTGCTGCAAGAAACACACCTGCCTGTCCATAGTAAGATGTTGCAGGCTAGAGGGTTGGCAGGGAATATAGTGGCGGCGGGTTTCACCACTCACGCACGTGGCATGATTACATGGGTTAACCCCTCCTCGAGATTAAAACTGACCCCGTTATATGTGGACACAGAGGGTAGATATGTAGTGGCTAGGTGTGCGGGGAGGGGGCTGGACCTGCTATTAGTAAACGTTTATGGTCCTAACCATGATAATCCGGAGTTTTATGCAGCCCTGTCGGCCACTTGTAGGACACACACACACACCAAAATGCTATGGGGGGGGGGACTTCAACTTTGTATTTGACCCTGACGGGGATCGCTCCGCGGGCCCAGCACGAAGGCCAGTGGCGTCTGCTGTCTATATGAGAGCGGAAATGACAAAACTGGACCTAGTGGATGTTTGGCGGGAAAAACACCCTATGCAGGGCGGATTCACGCATTACTCGGCATTCCACAACATACACACTAGGATAGACTACTGGCTAGCCTCCTCCTCAGTGCTTGGCGGCATCAGCTCGTGTACAGTTCTCCCACGCACGCTATCGGATCATTCCCCGGTCCTGATCAGTCTCTCCACCGCCAGGAAGGGGATCCCGCCTTACACTTGGCGTTTCCCGCCCTATGCGCTACTAGACGACGCCTTCCGAGGGGAGATGGCGGAAGATATAGAAAGCTACTTCGCCACCAATATTAACTCGGTTGATAGCTTCTTCACTGTGTGGGAGGCCTTCAAAGTGTACATCAGAGGAATGGCCATGTCCAAACACTCCAGCGTCCTGTGCTCCATTAGGAGAGACCTCTCCGACTTGGAACACAAGATGGCGGCCCTGGAGAGAGAACAGCTGGCGGACTCTGGAGGCGACGCGGGACAAGCGCTCACGCCCCTGTTGGCGGAATATAACGCGCTTGCGGACAGAGAAGTCCTCTACATGGGAAAGTACGCCACTGCCCGAGCTTATGGGGAGGGGGAGAGGCCGGGGGCACTGCTGGCCCGTATGGTCAAGGGCTCCCGGAGACCCTTAGTGATAGAAGAACTGCAGACCCCGGAGGGCGACAGGGTAGTTGAGGAAGACCAGATACTGGAGATGTTCCGACGCTATTACACAGAACTCTATAGTTCCAAGGCGGGGGGTGCGGACTCGGAAATTGACGACTACCTGGACTATATTTCAATGCCGTTCCTTAAGAACTCAGACAGGGAATTTCTTATGGCCCCCTTCCACGAAGACGAGATTCTAGACGCACTGGGAGGCATGCGGTCGGGGAGCGCCCCAGGCTCTGACGGTCTCACGGTAGGCTTTTATAAAGCATTTAAAGACCTATTGCTCCCACACCTGATCGCCCTCTTTGATACCATCTGCGAGGATGGAGAAATGCCACCCTCCATGCGGGAAGCCATGCTGGTTACGGTCCCGAAACCGGGGAAGCCTCCGGATCTCTGCGGATCGTACCGACCGCTCAGCTTGCTAAACGTAGACTCGAAGCTGTATGCAAAGGTGCTGGCCAACAGGCTAGCTCTACTGGTCCCGGACCTGGTGGCACCGGAGCAATCGGGCTTCGTACCTAGCCGGAACCTGACTTATAACATCCGCACGGTACTGGGAACGATACAGCATGTTAAACAGGAGAATCCCGCGTTGGCGATTTTCCTGGATATGGAAAAGGCGTTCGACTCCGTCGAATGGCCGTTCATGATCAGGGTATTGCGAAAATTAGGACTAGGAGAACCGTTTTTGCAGAGAATAGGGGCACTTTACCACCGCCCTTCGGCCCGTCTGCGCCTTGGTGACAGGGTTTCGGACCCGATACACATCGGTAGAGGTACCCGACAGGGGTGCCCCTTGTCTCCCCTGTTGTATGCGCTGGTGGCGGAACCACTAGCATGTGCCATGCGAGAATACCATAGCCTGGAAGGTGTCAGTTTCCCCACCTATAAGATTGGCATCTCGACATATGCAGACGACACCTTACTGTATGTCCGGGACCCAGAAACCAATTTGTCCTCGATACTCAGGGAAGTGGTCCGATTTGGAGCACTGTCTGGACTCGGGGTGAACTGGGACAAGTCCATTGCTTTCCCCCTGACCCCAGTCACGAGGCCGTTCGAGATGGAGTATCCCCTACAGTGGACTGATGAATCGGTGCGATACCTGGGCATCCGCCTACACACGGATCCTGAGATCCTGATCCGAGACAACTACGGGGTCGCATTTAACAAACTAGTGGACGATGTGGATGCCTGGATCAGACTCCCCCTCTCCTTGTTGGGCAGAATTGCCCTCATGAAAATGATAGTGCTTCCCCGGTTCCTCTTCCTCTTTGTTAACATCCCGGTGGTACTGTCGAGAATATTCTTTAAGCGATTAACTCAGGTCCTAGTCAGGCTCGCCTGGGGCGGAAAACCACCTCGAGTCAAATGGGCGACACTGATACTCCCGTGCGAATTGGGGGGACTGGGGGCGCCAGACTTAGAGCGCTACTATCGAGTGGCACAGGCGATACACTTACACTCATGGATCCATGGAGATGCACGTACTCCACATCTCATCCTGGAGCGGCTGTTCGCTGACCCACTTCCCCTGCCGGCCACGATCTGTCTTCCGTCGGACCGATCGGTCGGACGGATGGACTCGCTCAAGGCGACCAACCATGCATGGCACGCACTGCTGAGAGAACGGGGATGTGACTTGCTGTACTCCCCACAGATGCCGGTGGCCTGGGCTCTGTGGCTAGACCCGCTCAATGAAAAGGGGGTGACAGAGGCCCTAAAAGCCCTCGGCGTACAGAATATGGAGGACTTGTTCTTGGACGGTACATTGAAAACCTGGGAGCAACTCCCCCCTATCACCCCAGCTCCCTCGCTGCTACAGAGGTTCCAGTATCACAGGATCCGGTCAGCCTGCAGAGACATACTGGGCCCAACGCTGCAGGAGCCTGAGGAGGTCCCTGAATTGACATATATAATCAAAACTAAAACTCCTGCAAAATTGGTCTCTACGGTCAACAAGCTCGGACCATCGTACCAGACATTACCCACCTCTGCACCTAGGGCGGCGTGGGAATCGGATCTCCAAGCCCCCATCGATGACGCTATGTGGCGCTACTGTTGCGCCAACACCCGTAAAGTTTCTCTTAACGGCAGGCACCGCTTAGTGCACTTTAAATTTCTGCAGAGGGTATACTATACCCCTGAGCGGCTACACCGCTATGGCCTACGTGGCTCCTCGGAGTGTGAGCGCTGTCGGGCCCGAATTGCGGATTTCTTTCATTTGGCGTGGTTGTGCCCGGGGGTGAGCTCCTTCTGGGAGGAGGTCTTTGCGGAGCTGGAAAGGATTTTGGGGGAGCCACTGCAGAGATCCCCATCGCTCGCACTGTTGGGCTTCTCCAAACCGCTGGCCCCTTCGTTGCGTAGGCTAGTGGATATAGCGTTGCTGCTGGCCAGAAGGGTGGTGGCAACGTGCTGGATGCGCGGACCACTCCCCACCAAGGCGAGATGGCTCAGGGACCTCCAATACTGCTGCACTCAGACGGAATTGTACAGCGAGCTGCTGCCGCCCAAGAGCAGGCCGAAGTCCTTCTGGGACCTATACAAGGACCACCTACTAAAGGGGGAGGGGGACGACACTGACACGTCGGAGATAGACGAACTTCAAGCTGAGGAGTTGGAGGAGCTGGGGCAATTGCCACAAGAGGGGCTCTAAATCTTTTCTTGTAGGTAGTGGGACTAGGGAGGGCGCAGACGGTGCACGGGGAGGGTGGGTCGGGTGAGACACGAACTAGTGGACAGTTCGGGCGGGGGGTGGGTGCAGTACACTCTTAGTACATACATGACATCACTCACATAGGAAGCTTTACAGAAACTCCATCACAGTACTCAATAGCAAACGGGGAGGGCCCTGGGGTTGTTCAGGGGTAGTTTCTTTTTGTTTTTTCTTTCCCACCTTTTCCTTCCCCTTCCTGGTTGTTGCAAGACCGCACTACTACATTTGCAATGTGTGATTGCCGACTGTTTCGATGCTCAGCTGAGGCCTTACAGTGCACGATAAGACTGTCGTATATTGATTTGTTCCATCACCTAGCGCCGCCGGGCCTCCGGGATGCCGGCACTCAGGCTGTGTATAATGTTCTGCAGACTTGCCCACTGGGCTTCCACGAAGTTTTGTGCACTGTACAGTTGAACTGCAATGTCAATTTATGCTGACGGTGGGCGATAATACCAATAAAGGTCTTTTAAAAAAAAATAAAAAAAATCTCCAACCCGAGACTGCGCAAGCGCAGCCTTTAGGTCCTCGACCTAAAAATGAGAGCCACGAACATCCAATATGTGCTCTTATTTCCCGCTTGATGAGAGGTCATTTTTAAGGACATAACCCTGTTCTTTGACATTCTAGAGGCTGTCTGAAACTGGCTGGAGGAGCAACCCAATCTGCGTGGCTGAGTCTCTCCCTCTGTAAAAAATTAGGGGTGGATGGGGAAGTTGGCGGGGTGGACATAGGTGGGGGCCCCGGGAGAATGGAACACTGCCTAAAGACGCAGGACTCGAAGAAGAGATCGGAGAGCCTACCTGGAAATACATGGAAAGGCTCTTGGCGGGGAAGTTGGTCCTGGCAGCGGAGACAGAGCATCCGCCGGCAATTGATACAGTCGACCCACTTATGAACAATCTGGAGCCTCTGGCTAGAAGCACATTTACTTGACTGTTAAAGTATCAGTTTACCTACTATAATGATGCGTAGTAGCGACCAGCGCTGGATGATGATTCAAGCCCTGATTTTTCTTTTTTCAAATCATTTGCTGTTTTTCAGGTTTTCTATGGGTGTGGTTCAAGTTTGGTGTGGAACGGGGGTTTCACAAAAGGGGAGGTATACATCTCCGGCTAGTCCAGTTGGCTACTGCCCCTAGTTGCATCACAACCGGTACTTACAGTTATCAGGGTGAGATTTGGGGTGGGGGTTTCTTTGTTTTGATTTTGTTTCTGGCACAGATATTATCATTTGACATGGTCCTCCACACAGTGCACAAATGCATACAACTGACACAGATGATTCTGTCAACACTCCATCCACCTAATGGCTGACACACCACAACTCCGTTCCATTGGTACACTTGCTGTTCTCTCGTGGAACATCAGTGGCCTACTAGACCCAATTAAAAAGGGGGCAGAACTGAGGTCAATGCATAGGACCAACCCGGACATACTCCTGTTGCAAGAGACACATGTAATGGGTAACCACTGTCCTTTTTAGTGCCACAAGAATTCTCAAAGGCATACCAATTGAGGGGCATAGCCATTTTAATCAGATAGCATGTCCCGCTGATGTTAACCCAGGTATGGCATGATCAACTAGAGAGATACATCCTGGTAACTGGGATCCTGCAGGGCACTCCAATATCCCTGATTGGTGTGTATGCTCCCAATCACTTGACATCGGAATTTGACCGCATGCTCTGCTGATGGCTCTGTGGATTATAGGTGGAGACCTCAATAGGATAAATGACAATGAGATGGATCGCTCCTCAGCAAGACCGCACCCCACAATCCTGGCTATCTTACTGAATAATATGTCTTTAATAGATGTATGGCAGGTACATCACCCTGTAGAACAGTGCTATACCTTTTCCTCAAATGGGCATAGGTCATTCTCAAGCCTCAACTACTTTCTCGTACCCAAGCTCGAAAGGGTACTCTGTGTCCAAATTCTGGCAAGGGAATTGTCTATTGCTTGTTGTAGTCACTTGCCGGTGTTGATCAGTCTGGCTGGGTGCCTATTCACCAAAGGGCGAGCCAGTGGTTGTTCATGGATAGGGAGTTTCGGGAGTCATGTGGGCGTATGTTGGAGAGATACAAGAAAATGATGGATCAGTCGAATCCCTGGGTGTCCTCTAAGAAGCTCTAGGGTTACCTTGAGAGGTGAGATCATCCTTTACAATAGGAGAAAAAAGAGATACTCAGTAGGTGGTGTCAGACCTGGAATCCCGTATAGTAGAGCTAGAGTGGCAATACTTAGACCCTGCAGAGGAGCGTTTGGGTAGCCAGGGACACAGAACACACACACGAGAGGCCCAGGAGGCGTGGCTGGCCACCCGTAGCTGGATCTACCAATGGGTGGATCCATATCTTTTATTGAGAGTAGCAGTGACTCACCTGTCACACGCAACGTGGCTATTGCACACACCTTTGCAGAATATTATCTGAAAGTGGATCGCTCCATCAAACTTCGGACAATTCATTAATGCCCTCCCAGTAATCTATTTGAACTCCACGGATAGAGAATTCTTGGAGGCTGATGTAACTCTTGAGGAATTGGGCGAAACCCTATTGCCACTCCCATATGGCAAAACACCAGGCTGGAACAGGTTTCTGGAAACTCATGTGGCCACAATCTGACTCTCACTTACTAAAGATGCTTTTTGAGACCCTAGACGAGGTAAGGCTACCCAGGGATTTTAGAGCAACTGACATAGTAGTGGTTCTCAAGCTCGGTCTTGTAGACACCAAATATGACAAATACAGACTGATATCCTTTCTGAATGTGGTGCTAAAGTTTTAGCCAGCAGGCTATAGGAAGTGATGGAAAAACTGGTTCACCCAGATCAATCTGTGCTCATGCTTGGCAAGCTACCCCGCATAAAATCAGAAGGGTCATCAGAGCCACAGAGCTGATTGTCAATCTGTTGGGCAATCAAGCTTTGCTGATGGTAGATTTCTAGAAGACGTTTGACTCTGACTGGGACTATCTATTTACATTGCTTGAACATTTTAAATATTGGGCCCAAATTTATCAGATACGTCCAACTACTATACAAACTGCTAGGGGTGAGGGTAAAGATTAGATACACCATTTTCTAGTGGTTTGGAATAGGGAGGTAAACGAGGCAGGGATGCCTGCTCTCGCCCTTGCTCTTTGGCTTGGTGACGGAGCCCTTAGCAGCGTGGATGAGGGTAGATGCATTGTTCCACGGATTTGAGTGGTCCTCAAACTTGAGGAAAGAATCTTCCTATATGCAGAAGACTTATTGCTGTCTTGGTTAATCCCTCTGAATCAGTTCCCTGGGCTCTGCAGCCATTGGAGGTTTCCAGGAAGTATTCAGGCCTTCGCATTAATAAGGCCAAGTCCTCCATTTAACCTATTGCTCAAAATCCCATTACTATAGCCTGGGCCCTGGAACTATAGGTGCTTGAGGCTGGCTTTATATATCTTGGAGTGTGTCTGACTGAAAGTACGGAATTGGCATTGAAAGTCAACCTCCACTCTCAGTTGGAGAGATTGTCTGGAGATGTTAAGTTCTGGTCCTTCCTCCTCCTTCCCTGTTGGTCTGTTCAGCAATTTTTAAAGTAGTTTTGCTAACGAGACGCCTATACCAAATCCAAAACTTTCCCTTCCGAGTGGAGAAAGACTTCTTTGCCAAGGTGAATGGCTCCTGAGAGACGTCCTGTTTTGGGGTGTCTCAAATTGCCCTTGAGAAATGTTGCCGACCTACCTTTAAGGGTGGCATTGTTGTCCATAATCTAGAGCTGCCCAACTCTTGGTGATCAATGACTGGTGGTTTGAGGAGTTTGGGGAACCATCATATGTTGTAGAGTGCTTGATTATGAGATGAGACTGCCTCTCATTTTCTGTAAGTAGGCGAAAGTACCACAGACCCTACCTGCAGCCACCCAGGTGGTGCCTAGCACCTGGAAAGAGGCTACCCCTTTTAGAACGTCATGCAGCGCTGGCCCCCATCTTGAGTGTTTACGTTTTTTTTTTTGCCCGGATGTATGCGGCCGCTTTTTTTTTCATGACGCTCGGGCGGGTGGGATGATTCGAGGATGTCGGAAGTTAAGGGTTTCTAGAAGCTGATGCATGGTGCGGGGGAACGTTCTTATCATTGTGGTTTCCGTGTGATATTTGGCCAACAGAGCTACAGCAGTTACTTTCTGATACCACAAGATCTGCCATGCCAAGTCGTTTGCTCGACCCGCCCTCTCGGGTGACTGCCTGGTTTTCGATTGGTCGGTGGGGCACCATTGCTCTAGGTTAGCGCGAAGGTGCACTGAACGACGAGCGTTAGCGGGCTGTGGACAATAGAGCACCGGAGAGGGATAGAGTGCTGCCACCCGGGAGACACCTGACATCCGGGCACACAGGTCCGTGTTTTCCGTAGGACATCAAGCTTTCGGGCACTGGGGAGGCTCAGTACTTCCACATCCGGACACGAGTGTTGCAGTAGCAGGTACGCCCGGCGCGGACTTCCTGCCAGTACCCGAGGCAGCAGCGCGCGTCAGAGGCCGCCCGCACAGACCGAAGCTGGAGGAAGGCAGTCCCGCCCCCCCGGAGACCAAGGCACGGCGGGGGCGGTATGGCGGATAAGGAAGGTATGGGTTAGGCCAAGGTAGTTGAAGAAGCGTTCTGGGTGTTGAGGCTGGTTGTTTGGGGTTGCTTGGTTTAAGCTGAGGAGAGTGGAGATCGTGGGGTGATCTGTGGCTGGGAAGCTAGGGTCGGTGTGACGGGAGAGGTACTGGGGGTGCTTTGAAAGAAGTTTAGGATGGGCTCGTTGCCTTAAGGATGGGCACTATGCAAATAACGTGGGATCATTTGGCGAGTTGGGGCTGACCCGTCGTGGGAGTGAGGTGTGCAGTTGGAGTATAGGGAAAAAGTAGCGCAGTCGGCTGATAGGCATGTGTTTGAAGGCCCTTTCTTAAGTTGGGAAGCTATTATGTGCACGTGGTATTCTAGTCATACTGTGCAGGTTGAGAATGTTTGTTTGTTCCTCTTTTTGTGGCTGCCTATGTTCCCAATCAGACTGTTACTCATTCGTGTCTCTGTCACCGCTTGTCTCTATCTTTTACTGCATGTCTCATTATATACGGCTACCTGTATGTCACTGCTTGACTCCCTTTTTAGCTGCATTTCTCATTCTCTGTGGCTGCCTGTCTGTCTGAGGTTGTCTCCTCCGTTTGCTGCATGTCTCATTTGCTGGGACTGCCTGTCTCATTCTCTGCCTCACCCTCTCTTGCAGGGACATGGTGTGTGTGTGGGGCTCTCTGTCTGTTTGTGTGGGGGGCTCTGTGTGTGTGTGTGTGAGTGGGGCTGTGTGTGTGTGTGTCTCTCTCTGTGTGTGGGGCTCTGTGTGTGTGTGTGTGTGTGTGTGTGTAGCTGTGTGTGTGTGTGTGGGGGGGGGCTCTGTGTGTGTGTGTGTGGGGGGGCTCTGTGTGTTTGTGTGGGGGGGGCTCTCTCTGGATGCAAATGCAATAGGTCTCGCGTTTGCGAGAGATTATGCTATTGACACACACACACACACACACACACACACACACACACCGTTCTCCATTCTACCTGCCCACCCCGCGCGTTAGAGACACTGCTGCCAAGCCTGGTGGTTCACCCAAAACATGCATCGGGTGAACACGATATCCACCATGACAGAAAGTAATTGTCCCATTTGTGTCAGCCGCCTCATGACGTGGCAGCCCCCGCCATGCTGGATGTGCTCACTGACAAGGTCGCATTTCTGGGTTACTTATCTGCTTGAAACCAGGGATGCACGCCACACACAACCCATGGGAAGGTGTAAGGGGGCAACTCTCCTCGTGTTCCCCTCGTGAATAAGGTGAGACATCGCCATCAACACCGCATTAAAGGTGTACAATCCTGATAATGCAGCTGAGATAAGCACTGGATGCGGAAATATGCGTGTAACGTGCAGGAAGGACACAGCTCCAAAATCTTCTAAAGGCGACTCGTTCTTTCAACCTTCAGAGAGTAATAAAAAGAGTTCTTGTGTAATAAATAAAGGCGCTTGTTTTTTTTGTTTTACAGTTCTGTGAAACGGTGGGAATACGTGCCAACAAGCATTGTATGCATTTTTTGTTGTTTATATATAGCGCGAACTTGGCTCAAAGGCTTTTTACCAGTACCTAATTACATTACACAAACTCACAAAGTCAGATTTTACTGATATTATTTCAGGCACGGGAGATTAAATGTTTGGCCAAGGAACCACAGCATGATTGAGTCGACGCCAGGACAGGCCACTGGTTCCCAAGGTTCAATGACGGCATCTTAGGTCGGTGAGCCACATCTGATCCATCCCTTGGTTTTATTAATATCGCAATGGAACACTTCCCCTAAACTCAGGGCGCCCCTGTATCTGAACAGAATGGTCCCTTCCAAGACCCAGTACTGGGATTCCTCATTCTCCGCCCGGCTGTCACTAACACTCGCCGGACTTCCCCGAGCGGCTGCTTCCAGTGACCAGCCCGGGCCCGACTGTCACCCCCGCCGCTGTCCCCGTGAAAGAGGCAGCCCTGGGATGGGATGTGCTCGCCGGGCTAAATGACGGCTGTCTGAGGACAGTCTCCCACACTCCCTCTCACGAAGACGCTGCCGGAGCCCAGGGGTGCAGACAGGCGGCTCTAGACACCATGGCACCTCCAGCAGATAGCGTCAGCGGCAGGCAGTAATTACAGCTTCTGCCGTGTTTGTGCACGCGAAAGAGGGAGAGGGCTGGAAAGAAAGGTCCACACGCACCACCAGTAAATACAGCCACCCTCCAGGCCAGAGAGCAGGCCTTTTCAAGCAATACATGCCAACAGTTTCCAAGTGGAAAGTGGGAGATTTAAAAAATAATAATCGGGACAATGTATTTTCCTATTGACATATTGAAGTGGAGGCAATTTCAGGCAGAAGACAGACACATTAAGGTCACTTTTGGCATAAAAAATCGTCAGCCTCTCACCTAAATCGTGTCTGTTGGCATGTATGCCTAGCACTGTTTGGCGTCAAGGCCCTGGCCTTCTGTGCGTCATGAATTCTACAGCTGGCTTCGGTACTCTGGATCTGCAGTACTCCAGGCCCGTCAGGGGGGGTTGCGGGGCTGCGGGGGATAGGGGACACGTCCATCCCGGCACAGACACATAAGGAATAACAAAAACATGACTTGCAAAAAAAAACAAAAAACGCTGCCCACCGCTGCATGACGTTCAAAAAGGGTTGGAGCTTAAAAAAACAGCGGAACGCCCACGAATCTGCTCCGAGATTTATTGACATATCTCTCTTCCAATGGCTAGCCTCCATTTATGGAGCTAGCCAATGGAAGAGAGAGGCGGGTTAAAGCCCCGTATTGAAGAACAAAAAATGTCGCCTGTGCGACACTGCTTGCGCAGTGAACGCCAGGCGAAACCTAAAAAAAGGGACCCAGGGTAACCCAGAGGGGTTTCGTTAGGAACTTATCCCATAATGTATTTCTCACATAGGATCAAAACAAAGACCACACCCATCTAACCACGCATGGTGTAGGATGCTGTTTATGCAGGCAAGTGCCTCAGTGGCCTACATAAAAGTAATAAGTAGCTCTTTATAAATAATTCAATACAGTACCCTGAATCTCCTGCAAGCACGACACTAATGCCTAAAAAACACAATCCTGTCTGATTCCTTGATGAATGGCAGCAGCATTAGGGTCCTGGATTTGTTGGCACGAAGGAAACCATGGCAACCCCAGGCATTTCTGAAAGCTAGATACTTTGGCTGGCCTTTTCAAAGATCACAGTAAAATCACTATTAATGCAACCAATACCATTGAGGTGGGTCAAATAGAGAGACTAAAGCTGCTCAATTGAAAGCCACCCACCGGCAAGATAGTTAGCAACAGGAAATATTTGTATTTTCTCTGTTAGTGTTTGGCTCAAGTTAACTAGCGACACAGGGCATGTTAAGTGTTTTATGGCTCGATTGCTGGAGGGATGAGTGTCGTATTCCCAGGTGAACTAGGGATACGTTGCGTGTGAGAATATTGAGCCTATTCACCTGAGCATTATTTGAATTCTTAAGACGCAGTCTTAGTTTCTAATATATTTTCAAGAATCGGTTGATGATTTTTAAAATCAAGATGCACAAATCCAAATAATGTACATGCTGCCATCTCAGGGGATGGGGCAGAGGAGTTGTGGTAAGACAGGAGGGTGGGATAGGTTTTGCTTTGCACCAGGTTTTCCAGGGCATTACTTCCATATAAGTATGTTTAGGTTTGAAAACTAAAGAAATAGATAATAATGAAATCTCTACTGTTTTTTTATAAACAGCTGATGCAAAGATGTTCTTGAGAGTTCCAGTGTTCGAGTAAGAAAGAGTTGAGACAAGAACAAGTTCCATTGAAGGCAAAGGATCACACAAGGTATGGAATCAAAACTTTGAGTGATGTAAGACTCTGAAAATAGCCAAACCAATACTAATGGAATGTCCTCTGTAAGAAGTAGCTTAATATTAGATGATACATTATTAATTAGCAGCCATTAGCAGCCTTTTACAACTGTTAAGTTAAAAAAAATAGTTGAGTAAAGACTGTATTTATTCAGCTTCCTTTTATCTCTTCTGAAGGAAATTGATTTGACTGGGAAAAAAATTACCTTCTAAATCTTGAGAAGATCGGTATTTCCTTTATTAAGTTTTTTCTTTTAGAAGTTTTAACTAATTTATATACTGATGTATTTGTTTAATTGAAACTTTGACAAGATAATTTATAATGACTAAGGGTTTATAGTGCAATAATTATGATCTGAAGTATAAACAAAAGATTTTATGTAGTGCAGAAAGTTCAGGGAAATCCTACTGTTGTTGGAAGGTGTGCTCTATATTTGATTGAGATCAATTCTTCTAAATCCTGAAAGCGTGTTCCGTTGTGTAATGGGTGATGTCAGTCTAAATTAGAGGTGCATGAACCTTAATGTCCAGTTAATTCAAAGAAACAGAATGTGACATTCTAGGGGCCGTACATTCAAGGTTGTTTTGAGCTTAATACATTTTATTAAGTTTTCCAGAAATAAAATATAGTTACAGCAAATGTAATATGAATTTAAAGGCATGGATGAAACGTGTCAGTTCCTGAATGGCACATTCCTGTGCCTAATGGTGAAGTATTGGAGTGATTTTGTTTTAGCAACAGATTAGTCCAGCACATGGGCTCTCATGAATTGAACAGCATAGGTGTTAAGTGGTGAAAAGAAGTAGCACATGGGGTCGCTTCAATTGGCCAGAATGATCATTTGTCTTCCAAGTAAATAGGTTGTTGTATAGACCGAGACCGAAGTGGGAGAAGATGGGATATAAGACCGGGTGGGTGAAGGCATGAGAACAGTAGAAATCGATATGCTGCATTGACTGGAGTCCTTGGATGTTAATGGAGCAAATAGGCTATAATAATTGTTTTTACTTAACAACACAATCCGTAAGGATGTATAGAAGGGGAAGGAGGATAATTTTTAGTCATTACTTTTATTATTATAACACTCATTAATGAACGTTCAAACGGGCTAGTAGCATGTAATGGTAGTAGTTCATGATGTTTTACTTCTGTCCAGTGTTAAAGTGTCCAAGGAGGGAACATATCTTATTTGTCATCAAGAAATTGGTGTTAAGATGCTGTTGTTAAACTGTTATATGCAAAAACAACGGAAAAGTGACTACCTAGAAACTGGAAAAGGGAACACACAAATGTATGTAAAAGAACCCTCACTCACCAACATGGTTGGTGACCTGCTTCATCATAGGGTCCCCACCAAGGAAGCTGAGTGCCTCCCTGGTGTGCTACGATGCCTGCAATTGCAGCTGAGCTGGTTTCTTGTGTGAGGGGTCAGTGCAGGTTAAAAAGTCGCCAAATACTACCTATAAATGATTTATTCGAGGTGATTTGGTTACTATAAAAAAATGGTGAGGGATCTATGCAAGCTATTAAGTGTAGCCAGGAGGATCCGATTAAATAAAAAAGTGGATAATGGTCAACATGTTTCTGCTTAAAAGTGCACTTTCTGCAAAGCTTTCATCAGGACCTAAATGAAGACCATGGCGGTATACGCACACCAAGGCGTACCCTAACCTCTGGTCAAGTGCAGTGGCAAAACTCACGGTTTCACCACGGTGATCATCAGGGATTTCCTAGATCAGTCGTAGCCTGAAAGAGAAATAACAACAAACCACATATATACATTGTGACCTTCCTGTGTTTGTGTTGTCTCTGTTAGTGGCTTAACAATCAACACAGTGTGTGCCCTTAGTAAAGAAGTAACAGACCACACCTGGAACTAGCTTGTGGTCAGGCGTTTCGAACACATACACACCATGCTATTTCAGTGTAGAGTGATTTAGGCATTTCTTAATGAACATTCATGCAACTAGAGGAAGCCCATAGATTCTCGGGCAACCTGTGCAGTCATCCCCATCTCGAGGGTAAATTGTGATTCAAGTGTTGATCACTATTCAAGTGGTATATTCACGGCATGCGCTGCAAAATGCACGTAAAATGCGGGATAGCCCAAGATGCCCCAGCACTAAGAAAGAAGCATTGGTGGGCAAGCGACAAGATCAAAATTAAAAACGGCAGCATGGAGGAGAATGGCTTACTTAAAATAATGATGCGGCTTGCATCATGGGTCCAAAGCGGGAGAACTGCCTGGAAAGATCTAAATTGAAACAGAGGAAATGGCAATTTAGCTATTTGTCGTTAGAACATGGCAGGGAAATTGGCCCCCCTCCCTCGCCACTTAATTCCATTTGGAGCAGGATCCCGCCGTGCACCTAAGGGTATGCGACTTGGCCCGAATATTAGGGTATACAGCGTAGATTCCAAAGAAGAATCTTTTTCCGGGTCACGTTAGACGCGGGTGCGTAGGATTAGCGCATGACATCATCACGTTAGTCGGAATAGACTAGAACGGTGGAAATTGTTCCCTGTGTTTGAACAATTCTAACTTTAATGCTCATTGAGATACAAAGCGACACCACGGGTTAGTTCACTATGGGTATTATATGAACCTGTTCAGGGTAGCACAAAACAAGTTCCGATTAGCAAAATGCCGAACTGAATCATGTAGAAAACAGGGTAAGTAACTCAAGTGTGCCCTCAATAGGTATAATAACATAGACCAAGCAGTTATTAGGTGGAAACATGGTCTAACCTATGGGGGGGACACAGAGTGTCGCTACCTGGGAGATATCCATAGTGGGAAAAACGTATGTCACTGGGATGTCACCTTTAATCATTGCACAAGGACAATGGGTCTGTCTCAAAAAGAAGGTGGCATGAGGCATGACTATGCAGAACCACTTCGACAGGTCAAATGATTATTTTTTTAATATTTCTTTTTATTAAGAAAGAAAAACAAAGCAAGGCATCAACAAAATACAAAAGTGCATAGACTGTACGAGGGCAGTGCGACCGTCAGCAGATATTACAATAAACATCGCATTGATGGGGGAAGGGGGGAGGAGACGAGAGTGCAGCAGTGACATGAGGGCAATCGAGAACAAAAAGGGGGTCTGGGGGAAAGCGGGACATCAAGGACTGCAGTCGCTGGTGGTACACAAATGTCCCCTCTATATCGATTCCAGGGACCCCAAACCTTATGCCATTTTCGGGGGCGACCCCGAGCCAAATAAACATTATTTTCCCTGAACATGCACCAATCCATGTTTTCCATCCACACCTCAAGAGTAGGAGGCCTCTGGGGCTCCCACAACTGTGCAATGTTCCGTTTGGCAATCATGGCCCCTAGAGTCACCCACTGGGTCTGTGCCACATTATGATTAGGGCTCCCGGTTTTCCGTATTTACGGATTTTTACATATAAATACAGACGGAAAAGTTTTTTTCCTTTGTCTGTATTTATATGTAGAAGCGGAAAAATACGAGTAAATGAGTACATTTTGCCGCGCTGCTGCCTTTGTTCAAAGTTGCCGTGCCCTGCTCAGATTCTGGGGATTCCTTCCAGTGACGTGGATTCCTTCCCGTGACGTTCTGTGGACCTATTGGCTCAGGGTCTTCAAGTGACCCTGAGCCAATCCCGTTTGTTTACAAGCATCACAGTGTGGGCGTGCTAATACCTCCAGCCCCGCCCTGGTAACATTTGTCCTCTATTTTGGGGGCTCACCTGCCTGTTTCTCCTACTTCCTATATGCGTGGACAGCTCGATATCCTCAAAAGCCGCTCCTGCCTATGTCTGGCCCTCTGCAGCCTCGAGCGCCTGCCCTCCCGCCCCCACCTACGCAGCACCAGCGGTTCGCATCCCCAGTGTTCATCTTTGGTTTTTCTTGTCTGATTCGGATTTGGGACGAGCGTCAGGAGAGTGAGAAGGGGCAACATGATAGCACCCGTAAACGGCAGGAGGGGTGGCGGGAGAGGTGCAGGAGCCAGGACGAGGAGGGATGGGTGTCCAAGGTGGGAGCTGTATGGTAGGCAGAGGGCGTGGGGGCATAACAGGAGGGGGCGAAATGGATGTCTGCAGACTCGGTAGAGGAAAACTTATGGCTGGAGGGCAGGGTAGGGGAGAAGGTGGCCTGAGACAATGAGGAAGTGCTATGAAAAGGGGTGCAAGAAAAACAAGAGGGCACTTGATGGGGGCTCGTGGTGGCTTGAGTGAGGATGGTGATTATATGAGTGATGGGAAGTGTGGCATGATAGAATGCAATCTGAAAAGGGGAGTGGGAGTGGGACGGAGTAGCCTGGGGGTAGTGGAATGAGAGGAGTAAGAAGTATGGGTCTGGGATCAGGCAGAAGGAGTGAGGGTGCGGTGACGGAAGCTAGCACAAGAAGGAGAAAGCCAAGTGACAAGTGTTCATCCGGTGGTTGTATAAGAGAGCGCATAGTCAGCTGTAGAGGTAACTCCTTGTATGCCTTAAGAGCGGAGGGCTTTCCAGTAGCACCGGGGATGCAAACAGCTGGTGCTGCGTACATGGGGTGGGGGAGGGAGGGCAGGAGCCCGAGGCTGCAGAGGGACAGAGAGATTAAGCCCCCGAATTTGGTACGGTCACTCCTGGCATTTATCCCAGCACTGCAGTCCTGAGGGTTTAATCTCAGTCGCTTCTAGGCAGCCCCTATGAGCATTACAGTGGCTGACTTCTCCTGTGTATTCATTAATATGGCAGCCCTCCTCCAGAATAAGAATGCAAACAGTCCAGTTCTCGGGTGCCCATTCTGCCTACAAGCGTAGAAAACCAGGCCCAGCAGCATGCCCCGTGGCTTGAACCAAAGTGAGACTTGCTTGTGGTACTGCAGACTTTTGCACCTTACTCTCAGGCCACCTGGTAACAGTAGCAGGCTTGTGCGCTTCACTTTCGGGACATCTGGTAACAGTATACGTTACAGTAGGCTTTTTATCCTCACTCTCAGAGCCCTAGTAAAGGCCTGTGGTACTGCAAGCATATGCTGCTTTCCCTCAAGACACTTAAGTCCACATTTACTTAGTCTTCGTGGTAGCGCTAGTGTGACACACATAGACACACATAAGTGATCCAAAGTGGTGCAATGCAGCAGCTGCTATTATCATACCTCTACCAACTAGAGACAAATTAACAGCCCATATATTTACAAATTATCCAACACACATCAGCTCTGAATAAAGGCTTTTTTTTGTAGTTCCATCTATGGAAATGGGAAATTATTGTCCGGACATTGTATGAAAATCTTAGCGAATTCGACCTCCATTTCCGCACAGACTCATTCTCTTTCCTGGTACAAGCAACACCTAACCTTCTCTTCCAATCCCTCTTTCCAGTTGTGACAATCTCCATCTTTTAAAAGAAATGTATTTATTGGGTTTTATATCACTTACAACAATTGCAACCATTTATGCCTTCCGAAGTGACATTTCTAATGATCATAGAATTTGAGCACACCTTCATGTGGCAAAATCGTAGATTGGCAGCTGTACATTGAACTAATTTCCACAGTAATCATGTAGGACTCGTTATTGTGGGATAGTGAATACTACCAGCATACTGCTGCAATTTCGGTAACTGGGAATGAAGCTAAAAACTTAGGAAGGACCATGGTATGTATAGGAGATGGCAGCAGCAGGCTGACACAACTGAGAGAGGAATACGTAACATGTGTGCTTGTTGAGTTGAAGTCGGTAAATTTGGATGGGCATGAACTGTGGGCAGGTGTGTTAGTAGGGTGGGTAGGTGAGGGAGAGGGCCCCTCCAGGAGCTCTCACTGTAATCCAGCTCCTAGATTGCGAGAATTAGCGGGTCAGGCCAGGTCCCTAGGTGGGGAGTTCCCACCTGCATGCTAAGAGCCTCAATGTCTGCAAAGTCTCTTGAAATGCACATGTGCTTCTACTACAATGGCAAAGTTTTCAGATGAATGCATTGTGTTGACCAATAACAACCCGACGCTGGTGTGCATTGTTAATTTAAATAAATGCGGAGAAATACTAGCTGTAGTGGCGTCTTTTGCGTGTGGCAAAAATAAATGTGGATAAATACAGAAAAAATGCCCAAAAAATAAATATGGATAAATACAGACGGAAAGGGTCAAAAAATAAATACCATAAAACCGGGAGCCCTAATTATGATCCGTGGGCTCCCAAACATTCAACAGGCAGTGCCTGGCCTCTGGCAAGAGAGCCACACCTGTAACATCATGCATCAACTCGTGTATCCTGCTCTAATAGTCAGTGACTTCCAGACACTCCCAGATGATGTGGAGGAACATCCCCAGCTGTCCACAACCCCGTTGACACAGACCCTCCTCAGAAAAACCCATCCAGACCAAACGGGGACCCCTGACATAGACCCTATGCAATATCTTAAGCTGAACTAATCTGAGTCATGCCGGAACCGCGACCTCCTTCGGGGACAAGATCGCCGATTGCCAGTCTTCATCATCAAGCTCAAGGCCGTCACAGGTCCACTGATCTCGTAATTGCGACAGAAGGTCCGCCCTGTGGTTAATCAGTTTTTTATACACCAGGGAGATGGTACTATCTGGCATATGGCCATCCAATACACGGTCCTCCAAAGGGGTAGATTCCGGTATTTCCTCCCCTTCCGGGAAGATTGACATCAATGCATGACGGACCTGAGCATAACGGAAGTACTCCATCTCTCCCAGTTCAAACTCAGTCTGCAAGGCCTCGAAAGACTTCACTTGTCCCTTAACCCAGAGGTCTCCCACCTTGGAGATGCCAATGAGATCCCACTTGTCAAACCCCTTAGTGTTCCACAATTTACCAAACCTATCAGAGCTGAAAAGCGGGGTCACCAAGGTCAAACGATCCTTCCACCCTAACGAACTAGTAGCATCTTGCCAGATTCGTACGGCTGTTCTCGTCGGCCCTGTCTGAGTCTTTACCATAGATTTAGAATATAACGCTCTGTAATAATTGGCGCCGGGAAGTAGCCATCTATCCATGGTGAAACCAGGATTTAACTCAGGGCATACATACCGTGGTTGATGGCACCTAACTGCGACACCCAAAAATATCTTTTAATGTCTGGGAGAGCAATGCCCCCATCATACCACAGGAGCGTTAACTTGGCAAGCGCAATACGAGGTCTGCCATCCCACAGAAATTCCTTTGCAGACCCTCAATTACACGAAAGTAACTAGCTGGAACAATATCAAGTGTGTTCTGAAGGGCATATAGAAAACGAGGGAGAGACCTCATCTTGAAAAGAGCCGCTCGCCCGAGCAGTGACAGCGGGAGCTTCCGCCAGCCCGCTTCAACCGACTCAAAGGTGGGAGAAGGTTCTTTTCATATCGAATCACGGGGTCCATCGAGACATAAATTCTGAGATATTTGAACCCCTCTTGCGCTATCTGAATGGGGCAGTTACACAGTAGGATCTGAGCATCACCACAAAGAACATAGAGACAGGATTTCGCCCAGTTGATAACCAAGCCAGAATTTCTACCGAAGGAAGCCAAAACATCACATAGTACCATCAAAGATTTCCTGGGAGAAGTTAAGTAAAGCAAGATGTCGTCTGCATATAATGAGATGCGCTCTTCGAACTGTGGAGACCAACGAATACCCCTCATTGAGAGCTCCCAACGGATCCAAGCTGCGAGTGGCTCTAGGGCCAATGCGAACAAAAGAGGAGACAGCGGACAACCTTGGCAAGTACCCCACCCGAGACAAAATGGTGCAGAGACGTGTCCATTAACCACTATCTGGGCGAGAGGGTCCGCATAAAGAAGCCGCACCCAGCTAATGAAATGCAACCCGAAGCTAAATTTAGCCAACACCGCCCACAAATACGGCCATTCCACCGCGTCGAACGCCATACTGGAATCTAACGACGCCAAAATGGCCGGCTCACGCAGCGTCGCGGCTCTCGCGAGAGCCCCGTGCAGACGCCTAAGGTTCAACGCCGTATTCCTATGCGGGATAAAACCAGACTGATCCGGATGGATCAGCTCACTAATGACTTTGATCAGTCTATTAGCCAGCAGCTTGGCCAGAATTTTATGGTCAGCATTTAACAGTGAAATCAGTCGATACGAAGCACACTTATTCCTCGGTTTCCCTTCCTTATGTATTACCACTATCGATGCCAACCGCTGATCGCGGGGGAGGAGACCACGATCTCGGGACTCCAGGAACATGTCTCCTAGATACGGAGCAATCTTGTCCGGACGAAGCTTGTAAAGCTCAATAGGGAGACCGTTGGGACCCATCGCTTTGCCCGATCGTAGGGAACGCATAGCTAACGCTACAGCATCCGCAGTAATTTTACAGTCCATGAGGTCTCGGTCTGCCTCAGAAAGGCTCGGGAGTGCAATATCTCGCAACAGCAAGCAAGAGTCCTCCGACCTATCCGATACGGAAGAGTACAGAGTGTGGAAATGATCGGCGAAACATGTCACTATTCCTTGTGGGTCAGTGATCAGCACCCCACTCCATTTCGATTTCAGGCACCACACGACTAGCTCTCTTTCCTATCCAGCCATGCAATTAATTTGCCCGCCTTATCCCCAACATCATAGAGACGCCCCTGCTGTTCCAGACTAAGGGCCTTCGCCACATCCGTTACCAACGTTCTATATTCCAACTGCTTCAATTGCAGGACATGCAGTTTAGAGCGGGTCACCTCTTGTTCTAGTTCCAGTTCCAAATCAGCTATCTCCGTCTCTACCCTTACCACATCCTTCTCCTCCTGCTTCTTAACTCCAGTAATTAACGAGAGAGCTTGACCCCTAAGGACAGTCTTGAAAGCCTCCCACAGCGATATCGAGGAAGAAACCGAACCCTCATTCTCCCGGAAATAATGGTCCAAAGCCTTTACAAGCTCACTGCCAGTCTTAGGATTCCGAAGATACCAAGGGTTAATAGGGGCTATCCTTCCCCCGGAGCCCGGCGCCAATTCAAACCGAAGCCACAGCGGGGAGTGATCAGAGATACCCCGAGCCATGTGCCTGACCTCCGCAACATAGGACGCTTGTGCAGCCGGCACCAAAACATAATCAATTCTGGAGAGACTACCATGGGCGCCCGAATGAAACCTATACTGCCGCTGAGTAGAGTGAAGCAGTCACCAGCAGTCCACCAGGCCTATTGTGTCAATGAAGTCAGGCAGCCAGCCAGGTCAAATGATTATTTGAGGATTATTTGAGGACAGACCACCATGGGATGTTATCATTCATCCCTAAACGATGGGTAGAGAGACGATATATCCATCACTGTTCTTTCTCAAATAATACCTGCTGGGCACAGGGGCCTGATTTAATCTGCTCTATGATTGTCCAAGTCAGATCGTTGGTAGTATGGTTCAATGCCAAAAAATGGTCTGCAAGTTTGGTGCTTGCCTTGCGGTACCTAATATTACTCCGGTGTTTGCACACTCGTTGTTTTACTTTACTGGTCGTCATGCCCACATATTTTAATTTACATGGGCAGGTAATCAAATAAACCAGATTGGTGGAATTGCAGTTTGTGTGAGCTGTTTGTCGCCAAACCTTACCCGGTTCCAAATTGAGTTGTTTAGTTGCTGACGTCAAATGGCACACACTACACACTCCACATGGGAAATGGCCTGTCACAGGTGGCAGGCCCCACGCATTGGTGATGGTTTGGGTTGTAGCAGAGTCTTGAGTCCTGGGGCGGGTGTGTACAAGGGAGTCCTTGAGGCTCCTAGCTCTTTTCTATGAAAAGAGGGTAGTTCCCAGTGATGGTTGTTGCTTTCTAGGATCTTCCAGTGTTTCCGGCACTATCCTCGCGGACGGCCTTGCTGTTGGGGGCAGAGCTGCTCGAGAGGGCAGACCGGCAATGCCTCCGATGAAGGCCACCAGAGGCATGAAGGACCCTCCCCCTCAGAAACGGTTGTTTTGTCAAAGAAGCCTGTAATTAAAGTAATTTTTGATCCTTGGACCGTAATGAAGGGCTCTGCTGCAATAGAATCTGAGGTACCTTGGTCAAACCTATTGAAGAAGCCCCCATGCACAACCTCGAGAGATAGTGTAAAAGCTTTTGCTGGGAAACCAGCTGCGGTGCTTGAGCAATCCTCCCAGGGGACTTTGGGAGAAGGCGAAGAAGGCGATATTTGTGGCCCGATTGGTGGCTCCCCGCAGCATTTGGATTCAGTGCTCTCTAAGGAACAATTGTAGCTGGCAATCACAGGAGAAGAACTGAACAAAACTCTTTATCCTGAAAATTTGCCATGCCGATGTGCGGTACAAGGGCCTGAGGAACCAGGAAGAGAAGACAAGATCTTCACCCAGCATAGGGAGGTTGAACTGACCTCAACCGAAACTCATAAGGTACATAAGTCGCCTTGTCTTATATGTAGGGAGGGCACACCCAGTGGGAAATCCAGCAGTAAAGAAGGGCAGGACACTGAGTGTGTGGATAAATTCCTCTCACTATCAGAATGTTTCTGGTTGGTCAGAGTCAGTCATGAGAGTGAACCCAGCAGTGCAGATGATATCTCAAAGGACCAGACCACAGTGAAAAGAAGCAAAGAACTATCTTCACAAGAAAAAGCAAACCGAAATGAAGCAAGAGCTCCGGGGCTTTTCTGGGATTATTCTATCGCCCCAGTTTTGGAAGGGGATGGCTCAGTAACTTGCAAAACCCTACCGGAAGGAGCGGAGATTGGCTCACTTGAGTCTATATGTCAGAGTATTGGCTCACAGAGAAGAGACACAATTGGAAAGCCGTTGAGTCCAGACAGCCTGCAGGAAGATGCATGGGGCCATCTGCAAGGTCTCTAAAATGTGTTCTGAGGTTACTGAGAGAATGACTGAGGTGGAGAATAAGGTTGTCATGCTGGAAAATGAGGCTTCATCACCTAGAGAAATTACAGCATTGCTGGAAAATAAATGACGGGCACTCGATGGATATTAGAAGACTTTGAGAATAGACTGAGACTAAATAACGTGAGGATCTTGGGCAGAAAAGGTCTACCGCAACAGATGAGAATAAACCTTGAGCAATCCTGATATATATCAGGAATTTTCTGCTTTTTCAGGCGAGGTTTGATCGGGCGTGACCAGATCGGCAGTGCTCCTTTAACGGTCATATCTTTTTTTGTTTGACCTGACTTCTGCCATTCCACGGTGGAATGTCGCTGGCAGTTACAACAGCTGATCTAACCATTTCATAGCAAAGGAACTCCGGTTTATCTTATGCATCCAGCTAAGCTAAAAGTAGTCTGGAGGGGATAATCCTCATTTTTTTCACATCAAACATTAAGGGTAAAGAGTTTTTGCAAACTCTCGTGTAAGTCTGTTGTATGATTGGGGAAGAAGCAAGTCGTTCTTTCTTCTGTTAAACAGGGGAGGATAGGAGCAGTGAGGGAGACTATCTTTTAGGGTCATGGTTGGGGTGGGAAGGAGGAAAGGTAACACTCCATCACAGGACCTGATTGGTCCAACTTTTTGTGTGAGTTGGTGGGGGCAAGGGGGGGAAAAAGGGTTTGAGAGGAGTAGTAGGATGGGGGAGGAGTATCTTTAGTATTGATATTCATAACAACCTCAGCTTTGTAAGAAGCAACAAAATGGTTACTGTAGAGAGTATTAGTCTGATGTGCAGTATTGAAAGATTACGGCTATTGGGTGGTAAAATTCAGATTTGTTCTATGAATGTTTGTGGCCTCAGTGAAAAGAACAAAAGTGGCAAAATAGCCAAGAACCTTCAATTCATGCTGGCTGATCTGGTGTGCCTCCGAGAATATCATATATCATGGAATAAGGGATTTTTGGTTGAAGAATTTGAGGTATAATATACTAGCATGCACTCCTCAGGGGGCAACATATAGAAGGGTGGCAATTTTACTAAAAAAAGAATAGGCACCTGTAAGCGTGTAAGAGAAGATAAATCTGGGCAGTGGGCTATCACGGAATATGGGTTGGGTACTGGTAATGCATCTCTAATAATCTATTTTATGTATGGGTCCAATCTAGATGACCCTGAGGTACTGGACTACTTAAACACAGAGCTAGCATCATGGCCACACCCCTTAATCTTTTGTGGAGATTTAAATATCCATTTAGATAGCTAATTCTATCTCAATGGGGATGAACTATATCAGGGGAGGAAGCTGAAGATTTTTAAGGCTCTCCAAGGTCTGGTGAGGTAACGGGGGTAGAAGATATCTGGCATAAATGTAAAGTGTCCAACCCAGGTTTTACATTTTATTCAGCTCTCCATAACAAACTATTAAGGCTAGATTCATTTTTTTGTTTCAAATACATTAGCGGGGCAAGTCAGTCTCAAGAGTTTCCCAAAGGCTGTCTCAGATCATAATCCCTTGGTGTTAGAATTTCCAATGATTGGAGTCACTAGAGATTAAACATCATGAACTTTCGAGAGAAAACTTTTATTTAATCAAGCATACAAAGATCACATGGCTAAATGGATAGTAGAATATTTCGATATTAATAGGGGGTCGGCCTCAGACAAGTTTAGAAAACCTTTAAAGTCTGGGTCCGAGGGGAAACCCTGAGCTTCACTCTTCAGCATCAGAAGATGTTGCAGGTTGAGATCCGGGGATGGTATGAGCAATTAAGAACAGCAGCAATTGAACTTGTAGGAAAAATTACTAAGGTTCAAGATACTCAGGGGTGTACTTACATTTCTGTCTGGGATCACAGCACCAGCACAATTTTCCTACCACCCAGCATTGCCCTACGTCTCCTGATAAAAATGATACCGGCATATCAAAACTATTGACCCCATTGCCCCGCGGGGAGCAGAAAGACTGTCCCTTTAGCTTTTTGGAGGGTGGAGGCATAGGCATGCCCATGTTTGGCAGCCCTCACATCTACATATTCAAAGCAAAACAATCCCTGATGCCTAGTGTGATTTCTGCCTCTCTAGGGGGCGTATCAGGGGCTATAGTACCTTTAGCTTTTTTGAGGGTGGGGGCATTGGCTTGCCCATTTTAGAAAGCCTCCAACCTTACATATTGAAATAGAAATAATGCCTGGCAGCTAGGGGGGGGGGGAGGAGCAGAAAGACTGGAAATGCCCAAAATGGTTGGGGGGAGCAAAGGCCCTTGCCCAAGGGTCGCTCCCCTTTCCCTGGTTTCTAGTGGTGGATCCCTGTTTGGCGATCGCCCTCCTGCCACGATCCCCAAGCAGAGATCCACTAGGGAAAAGGGAGATTCTTCCCTTCCCAATGATACCTCTCCCGTCTGCCTACGTGCTCAGGGGGACTGAGATAGCCCCGCAAGCACGAAGGCAGTGAAAGTGAAATGAGCCGATCAACTCCTTTCACTTTCAGGAAGCACTTCCCCAGCTCCAGAGGCTGGAAAAAAAGGGATCCCTCTGCTGTTTACAGCAGAGGGATTTCTGATTGCTCTTCCGAGGATGTAATGGTTACTTCCTTGGCACAGCAGCACCGCAGCAGAGGACGTAACCATTACGTCCTTGGCATTCAAAGGGTTAAACTTGACAAGCCGGCACATATCTGCCTCCAACAGACCGATTTCTCTGATTGATAGTAAAGTCAAAAGACTAGCCAACATCTTATCTATATGACTGATCTTCATAATTCCCTGTCTGGTACATAAAGATCAAAGTTTTTATACCTCACCCCTCAATCGGACATCACATATGTAGGGTATACTACCTGGTCATGATAGCCACCCGGCTGCAGGAACCTTCAGCCATAATACAAAGTGACTCTGAAAAAGCCTTTGACAGCTTATCATGACTGTACTTATTCTATTTATTAGAACGCTTTGGTTTTGGACCTACATATTTCCTTGTATGTTAAGCTCCTGTACGTAGTAGCACAGGCCTGGTTTATGGTGGTGGGGACTCTATCTGAATCTTTCCTGTTGTAGAGGGACTTGAGATAGGTGTGCCCACTGACGCAATTATTATTGACACTGGCAGTGGAACCCTTTCGGAATTAATTAGGGCAGACTGCCTTATCAAGGGTTTTGAAAGGTCTTATAAGGGACAAGGTCTCCCTGATGAATTTCTCGTCTACGTTGGTCAGCCTGAAAAGTCTGGACCAGTAATTATGAAGAACTCATCAGAACCTCTGGAGTTTTTTAGGTCTTCTGTTTAAATGGAGTAGGACACAACTCTTTCCATATCTTCCCATAGCTGCAACTCAGGCATGCACACTGTTAGACCCGTCTGCTTCTGAGAGTCCCCTCACCACTATGATTTCTTTTGTTCCCCTGTACCTCCCAAAATTTGTCGCTTTTCTTTGTCTAACAGGACCTTTTGTGTGCTGTTTCATGGGGCTAGATGTTCCTTGACGCCCAGTTGTTCACAAGGTTTTTGGCACCTATTTACAAGGCACCTGGCGAAACCTGTGACATTATAGACTGGGATTGGCAACCTGTATGAATGACCTCAAAATGGTGGCCGTCCCTTTTCCTCATGTGAGTGACTCCCCTTGGAGCCTCCATGAACCTTGACCTTTCAAGGTTTTGGCACCCTTTTACTTGGCGCGCATTCCTGACAGGAATTACTTTATTTTCCTCAGGTACACAAAATGGCTGCTCTAGAACCCCAGTATGGTGGCTGTTAGGGTCCCAAAGACATCTTAGAAGTGCCATGTCATTGGCTTAGCCCAAAGAAGGTTCTAGAACCTTCTGGCACGAGCCAGCACCTCAGGGCACTGGCTATATAAGGTCCAGTCCCTGGCGGCCATTTTGGAGATGACCAGAAGACTAGATAGGATAATGATGTTCCAGATCTAGGTGAAGAAGGAGATTCCAGACTTGACACCAGACTTGACACCTGCCCTGTTGACCCTTGAGGCGGCTGGTAGTGCGGGCAGTAGAGCAAGCAAGGGTCACTGGCGTCGATCCTCACTGGCGTTCCAGGCAGCTGTGTGTGTGGTGACCTCGCGCCTACAGCGCCTGCCCAGCGAGTGCCTCGTTACCCCCAAGAGAGTGTGGCCGTGTTCGTGTGCCTCCCCGCCCCCCCCGGTGGTGAATCACAACAGACTCAGGTCGCAAGGCTAGAGCAAGTTCACCGCGAGCGTCTTCTGTGCCCCTTTTGTGACGGGCGCCTCCAGCGAGGAGCACAGACGTCTCCGAGCCCCACCGGCGTAGATCGCTTCCTGCGCAGACTGAGGTTAGGTGGTGCGCCGGGGCGGGGAAAGGCCGGCCTCCGTTGGGCGGGACTACTGTCTCTGCCCCTCCTCAGTGAATCGGCGGCGGTAGCTGTGGGCGGGAACCATCCCTGGTTGAGGAAGTCGGAGGGAGGTCCGTGGTGCCCCTGATAACCCGTCGCTGGCGAGAGAAGTGCTGAACCCGACTGAATCGCTTTTCGATTGCAGCCGATGTGAGGTGGGCCCGTTTCTTCAGGTGGGAAGCGGTGATATAAAGGAACTGTGAACCGGCATTTATTTGACTGAGCGCGAAGATTGTGTGACCTCTTCGGCAGCCCCGTTCGTCAGTCTAAAGACTTTGAACTGGTGCCGCCTGAGTGCTAGCGGTGACAAAGCCCGTAGGCGCGCTTAGACCCCACCGGCAAACAGAGATCTCAACCCGGTGGCAGCCGAGTGTAAATGAAGTGTTCACTGTGTTTCCTTGCCTTTTAGATACACGCGCATATCCCCGAGTGATTCTTAAAAAGTCCCAACACTCCTTTTGTGCCCAGAGAAGCCTGTATTCATTATCAGTGAAGTAATCGTAAACTGTAAGAGTAATCTTTCCATCCTGAAACGTATTGCAAGTTAATGTTCCTGAAGTATTTAATTGGTGGCAGTGATACCAGAATGAACATGTGTTTGTTTATTTAAATGAACCAGTATTTATTCTGCTAAACAAAAAGTGATATTTATTCTATTTATTGATGATATTTATTCCTGATATTTATTCTATTTATTGATGATATTTATTCCTGATATTTATTCTATTTATTGATGATATTTATTCCTGAGCTTATTTATTGTATTTAACCCGGAATCGAAACCCAACAAATTGTGGCCAAAAGAAATGTGTATGTGCTTTCCTAATTGATCCCCATTCACAACAGAGAATTTTTACATAAAGGAATCTTATTTTTCTACAACAGTGATGTGGTGTCCTTCTTTTTGGTGGTTGTACAAGGAGATATTATTGGGTCAAAGCCGGCTTAACACGATAGCCTTCACTTGCCTTGACACTTGAGCCAAGCTACCCCCTTTGTGCTGGGCTTGCCCATCGCAGGTCCAACACACACGTATACCCTACTCATTCGAAACCGCAAATCTGTCCAGAATTCACTCCCTTGGAGGCTAAATTAACAATGTATCACTCGCCTGAATGCGCCCAAATGTCTGAAATATAATTTTGTATATGACGGTACTATTCTGAGCTTAAGCTGCCAAACCATGAGAGGTTACTTGAAACTAAGATTTCTGAGTATTAGCAGTAGTCCCGCAATCATAGGATGTAAAGTGCGACTGTATACATTGCTACTACAAAGCTCACTTTAACTTCCTCATAGCATGTAAATCCTCCAAACAGCATTGTTATGTACTTGTCTTACTTTGTGTTCATCAATAAAAAGAACTTCAGTAAAAAAAAACAACGTAATCTCTGTCTCCTTGAACATTTCAATTAGACTGCAGCACTGATGGCTTCTTGTAAGGCATTGATCTTAGGTTAGTTCCAGCTGAACCAATTAAAATATTTCCATCGTATGTACTGAACCCCCCACCAAGACTACAACATTAACACGAATTATAGACCCAATTGCCTTATATGTGGTGGGATGGAAGGTGAATTCCTTCATACCACTTGGAGTTACTTGGACCATTCTGGGACACTGTTCGTTATACACTGGGAACTACGCTGGGCAGACCACTCAATCTTAGCCCAAAAACTGACCTACTAAATATAGTAGATGACGAGGGCTTCTCACATGTGGAAAGGACTCTGATATGATTGGGCCTTGTGATTGGAAAGAGAGACATTGCTCTGAGTTAGCAACAATCCAGTCCGCCAACCCGAGCAAGATGGGAAGGCAAGTATGGACCTATGCTGTACAATAGAGAAACCAGTATATGAGGCACTTGGCTGTCCCCAGACACATGCTAGAGTGTGGGATGGATGGATGCAGTACAGGGATGAAAATTGGTAACTAACAGTAAGTGGTCTAGTGATCTCTCTGTCATTAGAGTAATCTGTTTTTCCCCTCCAAAGAAAGTCTCAACTCGTTAGTATGAGACATCGAATACAAATGTATACGTATGAATAAACTGTCCCTTGTGGTGAAGTATGTTAAAATACATGGGGCTAGTCCTATATTTCAAGAAAATAACCCCAAATACTTCTTTAAATGTGCAATTTGTTAGAAGTGAAGAGTGAAGTTATTTCTAAAAGATCTGGAAGATATCTGAATCATCCAGGTGTCAATCGAAACACTGTTCGAGGATTGCCAGTGTTTGAGTAATAAAGACCCACTAAGGCTTTCATAAGCCACATTTTCTGAAGTATATTTACAGACTTTAATGAGGACAAGATGTTAAATATAATCATTGATGGTTACTGAGCAGTGTCTAGCTCTAAGAGTAATGAGGCTTCCTCCATATACAGCCTACCAAAGTTCAGCTGCCATTTTACAATGTGCTAGCTTGTCTAATCAACATGCCCAAGGCGCGTTCCATCTCCAGCTCATTGTATGTGCACACACATATCCAAATTAAGGCTAACGTTTGCAATTCACCTTGAGTGACTAAACCAACTGTCTTCTGTTACTTTCACAGGAATAGAAAGTTTTTATTTTCAGTTGATATGATCTTGACCATGAATGAACCTTTAATTTCTCTACAGGCTCTTTCTGAACGAGTCTGAAGGTTGTTCAATAATTTAATTAAATACTTTTAATGCCAAATTAAAAAGATTGGTAAAAAAAATTAAATTGCAGCCAACTCCCATTTTGCTGAGAGTCTGACAAGAATAAGTTCCTGGGTTTAATATCAAACAAATACACAGACTTAATGTAACTCGTCTAGATTATGTAAGCACATTTATTTGACTATCGCTAAATAACATAAGCTGGGCCTCAACTATAGGACCAGAATCAACATGGTATAGATACATTTGTTAACACAAGGGAGTGATAGATAGAGCGCTGAAATCTTTCAGACACTCACCAGTAACAGACCTGGGTTGAATCCATCATGGTTCTTTACCTCACATCGCCACCCCAGTTCAGACACAGCTATATGAAAATCAGTCTTGACCCCTTGCCTCATGGGGCCAGTCCAGCCCGAACTGCAAAGCCATGTTTTCCCTGGACCGGAAACAAGCTAACAGCCTTCATCAGCCTGGCTAGCTTGAATCCACTGGCAAAGATTTGTTCGCCCTAAGTTGGCAGAGTATTTCCCAGATGTGGGTCCCTTGTTCACTTTGCCACTGGATTCAAGCTAGCCTGGCTGATGAGGGCTGTTAACCCGAAACCGGTCCTAGGATGCTTGTTTCCGGTCCAGGGAAGACATGTCTTGGCAGTTTGGGCTGGACTGTTCCCATGAGGCACAGGGTCAAGACTGATTTGCATATAGCTGTTTCTGAACTAGGGTGGCGAAGTGAGCTAAAGAACGATGATGGATTCAACCCAGATCTGTGACTGGGGGTGAGTGTCTGAAAAGTTTCAGCGCTTCGTCCATCATCTCCTTGTTTGCATAGATACATTTGTTGCCAAGAACTTTCTGTACTGACCTCCTTATGTTTGTCTTGTAGCAATTTATACACTGTAAGATAAAACAATTACATTTAAGATGTGTTAATCGCACTGAAGGTAAGATGCCATTTTTAAGTAGCAAGCTAAAATTCCAGTGGCTTCTCTGGATTTGATCTGCTTGACATAAGGCACTACCATGTGCCTTAATTCTGCTTATTGTTAGACCGAGCTTGTCCACAATGGATTCTGAAAATCCTAGGTTCCTGATTACAAGATGGAAGCAATTCTGATTCTAGGTTAGGACCAAAGGCGAGGATTATGCTGAACATTCTTCACTTTTTATTATACAGCAGTCATGTTAAGCAAACAAAGAGTTTATTTCGCATAAAACCCTTGGAAAAAGTCAACAGTACAACATTAATTCAATGTCCAATTAAGTGTCAGGGACATATTGAAAGTCTTTAGTTCCTGTTGCTGCCTCCTCTTTCTTCGCTGCTCTAGCAGCCGAGATAAGTGCCTCAGGCCTCTTGGCCGAGATAAGTGCCTCAGGCCTCTTGGCCTTTTCGTTATCGCCTTATACCTGTTTCAAGCGGTTTTATATGTTCCCAAAAAGTTAATTTGATCTTTCCTTTACGGCGAGGCCGCGGGAACGCTTGCCACTCATCCCCTGGCCAATTTCATTACCGATACACGCCTCTGCGCTTGGGGCTCTCGAGATGTAGTCCTCCCATCACACGAGTGCAATGCGTGTCGAGCATGCTCCGCGCGTCTCATTCTCCTACAGCCAGAGCGCTTGGGCGAGCTGAGAGTAACAGCGCAGCAGGTCAGGTGTTGTACAATCTCAATCTTGCCCGTCAGGCCTGGAGCATTGACACCCCTACCTGGGGTCTGTATTTTCCCTCAGCGCATAACACACCTGACATGTGGACACCAGCCAAGGTGTAGAACCTATCCATGAGAACACATGGGTAACTGTGGTGTCCTACAGGGTTGCCCTGTTTTTGGCCTTTTGGGCTATATATAGACCTCCACCAGTTTCCATACCCTTTGAATCAGCCTGGTAACCCCAGAGCCCTATGTTGTACATTGTGTAACCCCATCCAGAGTGAGGAGTGGACTCTGTGAAGAAGCATGCCACTTCGAATCTTGCAGTGGCTGTGTGATTCTAATTGAGGGACACAGATCTTTATACCTTTACTCCTGATGGAAGACTGCTTACTTGCTTTCCCCTGTGAGCATCAGTCTAGTTGCCTATAAGTGGTTGTCGCATGTGGGGGAGGGGATCTATGTGAATAGCATATGATGTGTTGTGTGAACGTGTTTCACAGTAATGGGTGTGAATAATGTTTCCCATTGGCTTTCCACTAGCACATCAAGTGCATGAGTTGCATGTGTGCACAAGATGGTTGCCCTGCAAGCTCTCTTTTGTTCAAGGTTCCCAAGACATCCTGTATACTCATCTGCACAGTGCCACTTCCCCAAAAGCAGACTTACTTGTTGGATTACAGAGGCTTCCCATCTCCTATCTTTTTATAGGGCAAGTTTGCCTTCCTCTGGTGAGACTCCACCCTTAATATGTTGCTTACTTTTGTACTCAGGATTTGTGTAATCCTCATCCCCTACCTTGAGACTTCTGAATGGTTTGACTGGTGATTCCGTGCTCAATAATTCCCCGAAATAGGTGACAAGTAGAGAGCACTTTTGTGAGATTTGAAAAGCAGCACTAAAACCGCTTGGTCAATTAAGATGTACAGTCTATGAACATCCAGGGGACTCTGCACCATTGCTGTGCCAACCAGGAGCCATGCGATGTCGGCTGCCTCGCTGACCAAGTGATGCAAGAAAGAGTCAAACCCATACCCAACCATCCCCTACTATCCATATTGCCACTTCCCTGGTCTCAGAGAGTTCATGAGGACTTATGTATTCACCTACCTGGCACAGGGGGCCAAGTTCCTTTGTCTGGGGAAGGTTGTCCTGTTTCTGCAATCGTTTTAACTATCTCTTAAATTTAGTGATATAGCTATTGTATGGTCATGGTTGATCCCTATCTATATAGTCCAGTTCCTATTGGGAACTATGGAAGTTCGGGTTTTCATTGCTACCTCCTTACCCATGGAAGCCCCGGCCACTGAATTGTTTTGGCTGGGAATAGTAGATTTGAGATTCTGGTCCCTAAAGTTAGGTAGCCCCTCATTGGACTTCATTGGGGGTGCTAGTCCAGTACTGTACATGGCCCCACACTAAATGTCTGAAAACCAGGTGAGACTATAGCTGTATTTTAAAAACTTGAATTGTCCCGCCTGAACCTAGGTAACTGCACCACCCAGTGAACATTCCTAGGGCAGGCACAGCCATGTTGGTCAACAGATTATCTCTTGCTGACCTTATTCCCTGCATGCCACCTCCAGAAGGGTGCAAGTAGGCCATTCTGTTCTTAGCGACATAGTGGATTGCAGATTGACTTTTGCATATATGCTTGCCTTCTTCGTTGGATTCATTGTGTTTTACAATCTGTTTCCAAGAGTTCAAAATGGCAAAAAGACAAACCTAGGTGAGTTATGGAGTCTCCAGTACACTTAGTCAACCCGATCACTCCCAGCGCCAAGAATCACACTAAATCTGTACCGTAGAGTAAACCGTTGGAGTTTTGGTTTGATCTATGAGAATTAGATTAGTGCACAGTCAGAAGTCAAGGTGGTGTGGCCATGCAGAGGGAGGCACTTTTGAAGCACTTTTTTTTAAATTAGTCGCCTAAACACTTCCTGGAGTTCGCAATGGACACTAAAAGCTCTAGAATCTCTTTTGATGTAATGTTTACTATTTTTGCTGTCTCACACTTTCTTCTTTTTTCTTTCATTTCTAGCCTTTTTCAAATGGTGAGTTCATGCAATGGCCTCAAGCCACACTTCTTCAGCAGTGACACACACAAACAACAAAGATGATTTTTGTAGAAAAGAGGTTGACTCTGGAAAACGTTTAAGATCAGTGCTGTCGTTGCCTGATGTGTGTCCTAAGGAGCCAACAGGTAATTAATGTCTTCAAAGAGGTGTGTTTGGGCATATATAGATAACGTGTCAATAATTAGACCCCTGTGATTAGAAGCCCAATGCAGTTCTTAATTGCTGACTTTGTCTAAAGTTTGTTAGGTTGACATTTTGAATTCAAAGTGCATTTTCTTGAAATTAAATGCAGCATATTATAATCCATTAAAAGCACAGCTATTGTGCAGGTGTTTTCCCCCTTGATAAAATAATACAGTGACTAAGTACTTTTTGGATGTGGGCTAAGTTTATTCATAATGTGTCATTCTTTGTTTTACCTTGCACTCCAGTGAATGAGAAATTCATTTAATAGCCTTTTGAAATCTTATAAAATAAGGTTTCCCTTCTTTTCACTTCTTGTCAGTCAGTAAATCTTTAACATGCTATGACTTCCATCATTTCTGTCTGTACTCCGTTTATCAAAACTTTATTTTACTTAGGTTGATACTGAAAGTTAGCTCATGCAATTAACGAAGTAGAACACAATACTTGGTACCAAATTTGGCATGCATAGTCCATACATTTTATATTTTGCAGAAATTGAGACAGATAAAACATTTCGTATTAAACCACCACTGAGATAATTACGACAAGACATGTTTGCCACTCTGAGCATAATTGCTTTTCTAGTGCAAAATAATTATTCCCAGTGCTCAAATGTATGCAAGCATTTTTTCACATGCTGCAACTGGTTATATTTGCCTTTTAGAGGAGTAATCAACTTTCTGTCCTTCAAGAGTTTACACACCAATGTTCTCCTACTAGGGATCCGACTACTGTAGCATAACTTGCAAGATTGCTGACCTCTGCTTTGAACCATTCGGTAATCCTTTGCTTCATTTGTCAACTGCTACAAAGCACATGGGTCCTCCTGTCGATACCCATTGGTTCGAAATACCACTTCAAATGCCATGCACACTGTGTATGCCAAGGATTTGTTCCTTTTCGGAGTTCTGGCACCCCAAGTCTGGTTAATGAATGCAGATGTGAATGTTCCAGGATGTGCAACCGTCCTTGAAATCCACATTGCCATCATTTGTAATAGAAAATATTGATCAGCTTGTGGCACATCCATTATGGCCCTGTCAGATGTTCTTGGAACCAGGGAAGAAACATAGGAAAACTGGAAAAAAAGTTTCATAAGAACTGGAAACCAGACTTGAGACACCCAATTAAGAGTTACGAGAATCAAGTACACTAACTGACATCTTACCTAGCCTGATACCTGAAGAATCGTGATGGAGGAATGGCAGCAATGAGACCCTTCCCCCAGTGCTGCCCCCACCATATCCAAAATTTGGGGAGGGGCTCTTAGTGGCTAAACTCCCTTGTCTTGCCACTCCTGCCAGGATCGTTTGATCGTAAGTGTAACCGTCTTGGTATCAAACTCTGGCATGAGAGTGACTCCCTCTCCCACCCCCACCCTCATGCTTCCACATGAGAAAGCAAGAGTGCTCTGAGAGCTTTGCAGTTATGTATGCTGGATGTTACTTGAGGGCGTAAATGCTGTTTGGCGGCCTATGCGTCATGAAGTTTTATATAGCACCAACTTGACCCGAAGGTATCTGGTATCAGAGCGTTTTATATGAGCATCAGTTATGTTACACAAGGATACATTCATATTTATTAGGCATGGGGAGATTAAGTGATTTGCCAGGACTCCCAGGATGTTGAGGGTCGTTGCTGCAACTCGAACCCGGTTCCCCAGATTTGAGATCAACCGCTCTAGCTGTTAGGCCACATCCTCTCCCCAATTAATACATTCTTGGTGAGCATTTAAATATTAGTGTTGGGAGTGTGCCCGGTGAAGTCTTATCAGTAGAGCAGAGACGACCTCTAGGAAATCAACAACTCAGTCTGGAGCCCAAGGGACATTTTGGAGGAACAACAGTACACAAGGACAACAGTCTTCTTAGTAGTGCAAAGATGTGAACTTGTTTCTATGGGTTGCGGCAGTGGAAAGCGTTGGTAAACTCCAGGTTTGTGAGACCACTAAGGGGGCCGATAGTCGCAGAGGATGGATGAGCACCTTGGTGGTCTATCTATACTACTATAATAAAGGAAGAACTTTCAGCCTTTGAGGCGGGTAAACTGGGGAACCACAGCGCCAATCCACACACCCGATACACCGTTGGAATCGTCAGGGTGTGTAGATGGTTATAGGCTATATAAATTACAAAAAGAAATGTTATTTCAAAAGTAACGCCGGCCGCGACGTGCGTGCTCACGTCAGGAGCGCGGGGAGGAAAGGCGTCCAGGAGCCAGATGAGGAGCGGCGGACATGGCGCGGGCGAGAAGCGGTGACGTGAGGAGCAGCGGACAGGCCAGCGGCGGTCAGGTGAAGCGGCGAGGAGCGGTAAACTGAGGAGCGGCGGCTGAGGTAAGGGGACCCATGTCGGGGCAGGCGGGGGTCGGGGCAGGGGGGGGCCGGGCTGCTGCAGGTGCAGGCAGGGGTCGGGGCAGGCGGAGGACGGGACGGGCGGGGGCCGGGCTAATAGCTGTAGGCCAGGACTCTCCAGGGTGTAGGAGACTGGTCTTAAAAGAACATCTATCTGGTTTAAATCCCCTCGACCACCGTATGTTTATGCCTCCCGGAAGTGAAAGGGAAGCTTACAAATACTGGCGCCTACGTGTTTTTCTATACCCCCAACTAGTGCTCTCATGGAAGGTGTGGAGACGCACAAAATCCTGTTTCTGCGAATATGTTTAAATGCATGTTTGTAGTTCTCCGAACTTTGTGGTAGTGGAATTTTGCACATGAACATTCTGTTGTAAACTATATTTTCAACGGGGCGGGCGGGCGGGGGTCGGGGAAGCCTGTTTGCTCCCGGACAAGGTCGGGACGGGCTGCTAGTAGGAAAATAACCGGGTACCATAAAGGTTTTTGGACTCGGTTCTGTTCCCGCTTTTGCTGCCATGCAACATATTGATCTCTCTTTGAGAGAGTGGGAAAAGATTATCATTTTACCAGTGCTCTCTTTGGGGTTACATTTTGCAGGGTCAGGGTTCAGTCTTGGCCAGGTTCCTCTGTCCAGGCAGCACTTTAAAGTAGCTGAAAAAGCAGATTTTCATCTCATTTCTCGTCAAACAGAGTATTTTATCTCATTTTTCTTAAGCCGAAGTGAGAGCTACATCTGGAGTCTGGGCTTTGTTCCTGCTGAGTGATAACTGTTCATCTTTGCTGGTACGCAGAGCTCCATTGAGTCAAAAAGTGTACATCTAACTCTACCTTTCAAGGATAGTTTATAATATGGTATGGCAGTTGTGGTCATTCAAACTCTTAATTCAAACTAGTTACTTTCAAAACAGCAATTTAGAATACATGCCAATAGTGAATTACAGATCAGTAAATTTAGAAAAAACATGAAGGTTTAATAAAATATGAAAGTGCAATGCTGAAAATGAACATTCATTGAATCAAGCAAAGTTCGTAGAAATCAATTGTTGTGATTGTTCAACATACAACATTAAGCAAAATCTGGAGAAAAAAAATCAAGTCCTAAAAGTGCAGCAAATCCTTTCAGAATCGGCCAGCATCACTAGTAGAAGCACAAAAAGTCTCTAGCTCACCCCCAAATTCGACTGTTTTATGTAGCCAATTTCACAATAAAAAATGACAAACACATTTCAGCATTTTAAAACATCATATGACCCTACAATCCCAACACTGTACCACTACATGGATTTCGATATGCCCTTCTGACCATATGTTTTCTGGAGGTGTCAGAACAAACAAGTTACATAACCAAAAAGAAGAGAGTCCTGATTAAATGCATTTCAGTGTCCTGCAGTAAGAGCTTTGGAAAGTAACAAAGGTTTCCCCCAGAGAGTTCCCCAAGAACAATGTTATACAAAACAATCAATACACATTTTATTGCGTGCGGTGTTAATGAGAAATAAAAACACATGATGATTTTTATAAAATCAGCAGCCATGTTTATAAAGATATTATGAGAGAAGAGGATGGGTTTGTGTTAATGGACAGGAAGATCTGGCGCCCAAGCGTGTGCGATTCTGAGTCCGATTATCTAGAACAAAATTGACTGTGCAAACAGGTCAGCGGCAACAAACCCAGAAGCAAAACAACCCCTGCATAAGTGTGGGGCAAGCCTACACCAAATAGGTAAGATCCAGATCCTGTACACACGTTGCAGAGTTAATAGGTTCTGAGGTCAGAACTCAAACATTGGCGACAATGTTCATGTGAACAATAAACAGAAACGTCAAAGTCCAGTTTTGCGGGAAGGTAAGATTTATAATTCAATCTTGATCAGTACATTTAGGCAAGAACCAGCCTCGAATGTACTGATCAAGATTGAATTATAAATCTTACCTTCACACAAAACTGGACTTTGACTTTTCTGTTTATTGTTCACATGAACATTGTCGCAAATGTTTGAGTTCTGACCTCCGAACCTATTAACTCTGCAACATGTGCAGAGGATTTGGATCTTATGTTTATAAAGATGTAGTCCAAGTCTAGTTAGCATTAGTCATAAAATCAGTTTTAACACTTACATTTTCGTTTCAATTGCAAATGACTCCTAATATTAAACACATATTTCTAATTAAAAAAAGCTCTAACAGTGGCCCAAAGGAACAGTACTACGTAATTTAGACCCTTTTGTATTTTTTTTTTACAGATTGACATTGTAATGTATGTAATGGAATGTCGATGATACTTGTGCAATCCAACATAGATTGTTGTAGAAGAGACTGATAGCTGCCAAGTTTTCAGATTATTTTGGTGTGACATTTCTATGGTTTCCGTTGGTGTATGAGTGACATTCTACTGTCAAATGTGTGACACTTCGAGTGACACTCTCTTATGATTAAATCAAATCAATCACACTTATATGAGTGCTTTTCTGTGTGTTTTGTGTTACACTATCCATATATATCACATAAGATTGATTGTATGCCTAAAAGTAGCCACCCTTATTGGTGTTGCCGATAATTATTATCAGTTTTGGATCATTAAGTAATAACAATCATTTGGTTGCGATTAAGTAGAATTAAAATTGTTTCAATTTTGAAAATCTTAGTCTGTGAATTGAACATTACTTTGCTTCTGGAAGGGGGAGTGGTCATCCTTTATATTGCTTAAATATACTCCGGCCAACGTATCTTAAATTGTTAGTCGTTAGCAGCCTCTTAAACAAGTAGCCAGGTAAGTAGGCACAGCTAATTAATTAAGGTTTGACAGGGCCCTATTGGGAATTTAAACCTTTGGTAAGCAATTTATGTGGCTCTACTGCAGGCGCATACACTCATTGGGGTATCTGCTGAGGAGATGCAGGCTTGCATTTCTCCTCCTTCCTCCAGTATCTCTGCATTCCATTGTGCAGAGATTCAAACCCGTGGTCTACAGTTTATGTACCTCAGCAGTAGCCGCATATACCTACTGGACTATCTGCTGACGGGACGCAAGGTCCACTTTCTCCTCTCTGCCCCAGTATACCTGCAGACCATGATGCCGAATGCAGAAAGCATGGGCAACTCTGCCTTAGTAATAATGAATGGAGGTGCTCTCTGTGGCAGAAGTAGGTTATGCATCATATGGTGTGTGCTGGTGAGTTTTCGTGCCCCTGACAGACACTCTTCCTGCGGACAGGTCTCCTGTGCAGCCTCGAATGACCTACTGAGACTGTACATCAACTGAACATATCACGCACACTTCCTTACGTGACCGATGTATTGTATTGTAATTGAATTTATATAGCGCTTACTGCCCCTGATGAGGCATCGAATGGTTCTGTGCTCTCTGAAGAGAGGCCATTGATTGGATCAGCATGTGCTCTGAGCTCCTTCACGAGTCACAAACAGGTACTGTAAGAAGTTCTCACTGCCTTAATCATCATGAAAACTCACACATAACCTGAATTTACCTAGGTATCTAAAGACGACTTGGTGCACAATCCCATCTGCAGCTCTAGCCCAAGCCTCCCCTCGCTTGCAGCAGAAAACAACACAAATCAACTTCACATCTGGACGGGAAAGATAACAACCATTTGCAATGCAATAGGTCTCGCATTAGAAAAGTTTGAGCTCTTGGTATTGTAAATGACAAATATTTTATTTATATGTTGGTTTTGAAAATGGCGAAATTAATAGCTTTGTCATTTACAATGCCAATAGTTTTAACTTTCGCAAACGTGAAACCTATAGCATTTGTAATGCAATATGTGTTGTATTTACATGACTTAGATGTATTAAGATTACAATTAACAATGGCTTTTCATTTTTTTAATAATTAATACTTAAATAAAAGTTATTGTAATTTATAATGGCAATAGCTTAAACTTTTGTAAATCACTTTTGGGAAGATTATGTTCATTGTATTTTATTGTGATGAAAATACAAGAACAGCAGTGAAATATTAACAACTTTTTGTGACATTTGTAATAAAGCTTGAAAAATTGAGAGAACATATTAGAACCAGTTGTTGAATGGTTGCACAGAGTGATGCTGTTGCCTTCAGTGGTGCTGAGTGATGCTGTGGCCTTCAGTGGTGCTGAGTGATGCTGTGGCCTTCAGTGGTGCTGAGTGATGCTGTGGCCTTCAGTGGTGCTGAGTGATGCTGTGGCCTTCAGTAGTGCTGAGTGATGCTGTGGTGTTCAGTGGTGCTGAGTGGTGCTGTGGCGTTGAGTGGTGCTGTGGCGTTGAGTGGTGCTGTGGCGTTGAGTGGTGCTGTGGCGTTGAGGGATGCTGTGGCGTTGAGGGATGCTGTGGCGTTGAGGGATGCTGTTGCGTTGAGGGATGCTGTTGCGTTGAGGGATGCTGTTGCGTTGAGGGATGCTGTTGCGTTGAGGGATGCTGTGGCGTTGAGGGATGCTGTGGCGTTGAGGGATGCTGTGGCGTTGAGGGATGCTGTGGCGTTGAGGGATGCTGTGGCGTTGAGGGATGCTGTGGCGTTGAGGGATGCTGTGGCATGAAGGGATGCTGTGGCGCTGAGTGATGCTGTGGCGCTCAGTGACGCTGAGTGATGCTGTGGCGCTGAGTGGTGCTGTGGCGTTGAGTGGTGCTGTGGCGTTGAGGGATGCTGTGGCGTTGAGGGATGCTGTGGCGTTGAGGGATGCTGTGGCGTTGAGGGATGCTGTGGCGTTGAGGGATGCTGTGGCGTTGAGGGATGCTGTGGCGTTGAGGGATGCTGTGGCGTTGAGGGATGCTGTGGCGTTGAGGGATGCTGTGGCGTTGAGGGATGCTGTTGCGTTGAGGGATGCTGTGGCATTAAGGGATGCTGTGGCATTGAGTGGTGCTGTGGCGTTCTGTGGCGCTGAGTGGTGCTGTGGCGTTGAGGGATGCTGTGGCGCTGAGGGATGCTGTGGCGTTGAGGGATGCTGTGGCGTTGAGGGATGCTGTGGCGTTGAGGGATGCTGTGGCGTTGAGGGATGCTGTGGCGTTGAGGGATGCTGTGGTGTTGAGGGATGCTGTGGCATTGAGGGATGCTGTGGCATTGAGGGATGCTGTGGCGTTGAGGGATGCTGTGGCGTTGAGGGATGCTGTGGCGTTGAGGGATGCTGTGGCGTTGAGGGATGCTGTGGCGTTGAGGGATGCTGTGGCGTTGAGGGATGCTGTGGCGTTGAGGGATGCTGTGGCGTTGAGGGATGCTGTGGCATTGAGTGGTGCTGTTGCGTTCTGTGGCGCTGAGTGGTGCTGTGGCATTGAGTGGTGCTGTGGCATTGAGTGGCGCTGAGTGATGCTGTGGCGCTGAGTGATGCTGTGGCGCTGAGTGGTGCTGTGGCGCTGAGTGGTGCTGTGGCGTTGAGTGGTGCTGTGGCGTTGAGTGGTGCTGTGGCGTCGAGTGGTGCTGTGGCGTCGAGTGGTGCTGTGGCGTCGAGTGGTGCTGTGGCGTCGAGTGGTGCTGTGGCGTCGAGTGGTGCTGTGGCGTCGAGTGGCGCTGTGGCGTCGAGTGGCGCTGTGGCATTGAGTGGTGCTGAGTGATGCTGTGGCGTTGAGTGGTGCTGTGGCGTTGAGTGGTGCTGTGCCATTGAGTGGTGCTGTGCCGTTGAGTGGTGTTGCGTTGAGGGGTGCTGTGGCATTCAGTAGCGCTGAGGCATTCAGTGGCGCTGAGTGATGCTGTGGCGCTGAGTGATGCTGTGGCGCTGAGTGATGCTGTGGCGCTGAGTGATGCTGTGGCGCTGAGTGATGCTGTGGCGCTGAGTGTGGTGCTGGCGCTGAGTGGTGCTGTTGCGTTGAGTGGTGTTGCTTTGGGTGGTACTGTGGCATTCAGTGGCGCTGAGTGATGATGTGGCGCTGAGTGATGATGTGGCGCTGAGTGATGCTGTGGCGCTGAGTGATGCTGTGGCGCTGAGTGGTGCTGTGGCGCTGAGTGGTGCTGTGGCGTTGGGTGGTGCTGTGGCGTTGGGTGGTTCTGTGGCGTTGGGTGGTGCTGTGGCATTGGGTGGTGCTGCGTTGAGGGGTGCTGTGGCATTCAGTGCGCTGAGTGATGCTGAGTGATGCTGTGGTGCTGAGTGATGCTATGGCACTGAGGGATGCTGTGGCGCTGAGTGATGCTGTGGCGTTGAGTGGTGCTGTGGCGTTGAGTGGTGCTGTGGCGTTGAGTGGTGCTGTGGCGTCGAGTGGTGCTGTGGCGTCGAGTGGTGCTGAGTGATGAGTGATCACTGTCTGCATATGTGCTTTTAACACAGGATGGCCCTACGCACGCCTTGGAACCTAGAAAGAAATCCATGGGTGTCCTCAGGAGTTAATTTATTTTCAAGGCACCGGTTGCCTAGTGAATAAATACCCCTTCGTACCATAAACGAAAAAATCTGTGCCGCCCAGATGTGGGGCTGCAGGCAATGTAAGCGAGTGAAAAGTGGAGCTGCAGATGTATCGGAGGGAAGTGCTGGTGTAGTGGCAATTGGCTCGGATTAGAGCGAGAAATGCACAAAGCAGGACGTGAAAACCACGTCTGTTTATCTCGTTTTATCTCGGGCGGCTTTCCCGTCCGGAGCGCTTTGGTTTTCACACAGAAGCCGCAGTGAGCGCTTGTAATAGGCGGGTCAGTCAGCAGGGAGCGCTCGTCATAAAAGTGACCGCACGTAGCGCGGGAACCGCTGAGAAAATGTGTTTATCATGAGCCGGTTGTATGTTTTTAACTCAAACTGAGAGGTTTCGCTACTGACCTTCTGCACAACCAGCCCCTCCTCTCCCTCCCGCCCTTCCACATCGGGTGTCACTTCCAAGTTTAAAAAAAAGGAATGTAGAGGATTTTTTTGGGGGAGGGTGGCAGTTTTATATAGCACAAACTCGACCCGAAGGTATTGAAGCGCTTTACATAAGCACCAGTTAGCTTACACAGTCATTTTTTTTGGTAGGCTTGGGGAGATAAGTGATTTGCCAATTTTCACAAGATGTTGAGCCAATCCTGAGACTCAAACCTGGTCCCACAGCTGCAATGTTGGCCGCTCTGGCCCTTACGTCACATCCAGTCACGCCACTATCTACCGCCCGTACACGACCTGAGGCATGAAAATCTCCGGCATGTAAGTCGTGCAACAAACGCCATTTAAACATATGCCAAAGTCTCTTCAAAAATCAAAAACATGTATTCCGTTGGGGAAGCATATCACAAACTCTGAGAAGCATTAATTTTAAATTTTACATTTTAAACATGAAGTTCGAAATACTCATGATCTCCGACTAGACGATAATGACATTAGTGAACTAAGAAGTCAGTTGTTATGCTGACTATATGGCCTAGATTTTTTTTTCCAGTTGCCATTTCAAATATAAACAGTATATGTTCATCATACAAATATCATCATACAAAAAAGATGAACAAAAAAATCAAATGGTACATTTTAAGACGAAGCGAACAGGAAAAGGAGAGAACAAAGAACATTAAAATATAGCAATCACACCTATAGGCAACACTATAATAAATTAAACCAAACAGGAGAGGTTTTTGAACAGCACACGTCCAGAATGCACGTCTTTTAAGGGGCTTTCGTTCAATAATGAAGAAAAACAAGTCGGGTGGGGGAGAAGGGGAGCGCTCGCGAGGAAGGAGGGGCTGTTTTGCTGGAGACGGCTGTAGAGTAGACGGAGGGAGAAGGCTGCTGGAGGTGCCGTGAGTACGGGTGCCTGAAAGGGAAAGGGAACACGAAAAACAAGTCGGATGGGGGTGGGGGGCGGGGGAGAAGGGGAGTGAGCGAGTGGGAGGGAAGCGCTGGTGAAGCGTCGCGCTGTAAGAGCCTGGTGGGGGGGAGCGGGGGTGCCAGTGAGTAGGAGGGAGGAAAGGAGCATATGGGGATGGGGTGTGAGTGAGGGGGGAGCAGAAGCCTTTGATGGTGGTGTGCGAGGCCAAGCGCGCGCCTGGGGAAGCTTCATGCTCCACTGCACAACATGCATTGTAGGAAATCCGGCTGGTTCAAGAGACTTTGGTTCAGATGTAATAGGTTTAGAGTAATTAAAATTACTCGATCTAAAAATGTACTGATATAATTAATTACAATGTAAACCGTTTAGCTGAGTCCAGGTAGAATCATCACTTGTCCCTGACCTGGGTCATACCTGCTTGAGGTAGCACAGCAAACGTGCTATTTGCATTTTAAATAACCCCAAACCGCTACAGAACATCGTAGAACAAAAAAAAGGGAGCTAGCAATTATGAGTGACTAACACATTTTAGTGTGGCGATGCGGACATCAGTATTAAAATGCATTAGTCTAACCTTTAATGCATGGTACTTGGCATGGCTGGTAACTGGAGAAAGCTGGTCCACGGAAAAGTTTCTTGCATTATGAATAGAGCTGAAAGGTTATTAAAATCAGCCTTCTTCAGTATGTTTTACTATAATGCTAATGTGACCCTAGTGAAAGTCTAAAGACCCACTCGCAGAAAAAACTAGCGTATTCACACTCATTACAGTACAAACCCATTTAATGTCCACAGGCATAACATAGGTTTTGTCTCAAGACCGTGGCCTGCCGCCATTTTAAGATTGTTGCCCTCCAGATAGCGCAGCAGTTTTTTGCTCTTCATTTTGTGTTTATAAAGTTTCAAACACTAGTCAATTGACATGTAAGATTTCTTAGAGGGGCATTCTTCAGGCCATTAATCGTCTTCTTGGATTAATTAAGACCCCATCTTCAAAAGGAATTAAAATAGCCATTGGGGATGTTAGTGGCAGGTTTCATACCGATCTGAGATCTTCCCAACTGAAGATTACAGCTTTCAATCTCCGAGAGCTGTAAAATGGTGCCGTTTTTTCACTGCTAATTTGACTTTTATAATCCCTCTTGTAAAAAATTAGGTTATTAGTTGCAAAGTAATAAGTCTACCATTTCCTTTTTACTGGTAAACCGATATCCTATTGTTGCACTGGACTCCCTCAGGGTAGTGAAACGGAGCAGTCCAAGACCTACTCTGGGGAGGTGATGTAGGCTAAAAAAAACAATTCAGTGGTATGCAATGACAACACTCAATAAATCATTGACCAGTCTCCGCTTTTTTCTTTCAGTAAGCAAAAGTACTGTTATTTCATTCTTTCTTTTTTCTTCCCCTTTATTTATTTATTTGCAACGCTTTATATGGCGCTGGCTAGACCCGTAGGTATCCGAGCGCTTTACATGAGGATCAGCGAGTTACAGTTACAGGTTACATAGTTACATCAGTTAAATCAAAGAATCACAGAGGGAGGAGGAGGGGAGGGAAGGAAGGAAACACAAATGGGGAGACGAGGAAAACAAAGTCAGATGACCGGCTGGGTAGGTAACGGCCTTGGGGATGATCAGAGCCAAACTCCTCTGTAGCGGCATTGGACAGCTCCTCCGGGCATCGGCCATGGTTGCTTGGGCTCAGTGGAAGGTACAAACAGTTTTGGTATCCGCCCAGGGGGCATCGTCATGGTTCCATCGAAGGCATCCGGTGTTACTGGGAAGCGCCGTACGCCTCGTCATCCCGCTCACTCCCAGGGCAAGAGTGGTGAGAGGGGGAAAGGACAGTTCCAAAGGCTGCAGATTGAGGGACAACCCATCGATCTTGCCTCTTTGGCGGGCGTGAGGCTGTTGAGGAGTTATGTATAGAAACCTGAACCTCATCACGGCACTCACTTGTTTGGGTGTTTGTTTCTTCTCTGCGGGTGAGAGGTAGATTTATACCTTGGCAGTGGACTTTTTGGTGGCATATGTGCGGTCTCAACCCTTTACCAGAGGTTCCCTGACATCTCTGCACTTCGGGGTAATAGACCACTGTGGCAGCCATCTTGGGGTCAGGCAAGAGAAATTCTGCCCCTGTTGTTCCATTTGGCCGGTACACCAGCCACAGTATTGCTAAACTTACAAGATGGCAATGTGATCACTCAGCCCAAGGATTGCGCCAATACTGTCATTGTCATTTGATTTCGCCCTCTTTCTCCGTATGATGCAGAGACTCTTAACAGAAGCTCAGGTTCTTCACTCGGTCTCAGTAATGCTTTCCAGATGCCATCTTGGGGTCAGGCAAAATGTTATCTCTAGTTCGTTACTGCATCGCCTCCCTTACAATTTTGCAGGATAGGGGTTTCCGCATGTCTCCCTCAATACCCCAGTCACATCGATGTGCTGCTGTGCAGCCTCTCTGAACCCCTTTCAACACCGCCATCATACGGACTCCATCTTAGGGTCAGGCAGATTACCTTAACTCACTCGTAGGGACCTAAATAAAACCCCCGGAGTCATCAATTCTAACTGTGGGGGTGATGTCAACCAAGCCTCCCTGGGGCTCAATCCTCCACCCCTCGCCACTCTCAAGTGCCTCAGGAGGACAGACTGGACTTTTCATGGCCTGTGGGTCCTCCGGAGTCTCCCATGCGCAGTATCGCCGGGTAGCGGCCACCCGCCAGGCTTGCCCCCCTCTCTCTCTCTTTAGCTCTCCCCCCCCCCCCGCCCCCCTTCCCTTTATCCTAGTTGATGAGGTCCCCAGGGCCTAAAGTTGGCTTGAGGACGGCGCCTCAATCACACCCCGTCTCCATATGAATTAAATAAAGAAAGATGCGCCGAACACTGGACCCTGGCCCATGCGGGGGGTGTTCTCAAGGATTCAGGCAGAGCGCCACTTCTTTAAAAAAGGGTCAAAGACTCAAGTTGGCATATCTCTCGCCCGATCAGACTGATTTGATGATCCTCTGCTTATTATACTTCTGGTTGTCAGCCCTCGCCACCAGGAGCATTTTGTCCAAGTCTCCTGGCATATAAAGGGGCTTTTCTGGCTCCCTGCACTAGATCTGTCCACTGCTTGGGCCACAGTGTTAGATCCTGCTGGCGTGGACATCACGCACAGCTCCTCCACAACCAACCAGCAAAACACCCTACCTGCTGGCTACCCTGGTCCTAGAGCGTTCTGGCTGCTTGAAGCTCACTGGTGTGTGAGCAGATCAAGGTCCAGTCCACAAAAGTCCTCGGGGAAACCACGCAGGGCACCCCCGAAGATTCCTTTCCCCAGCTGTTCCTCAGAGGCCATAAGGGTGGGGGGCTGTTACCACAGGCCCTGGAGAGACCCATCCTGGTCTTGGGGGTCAGCTGGAGTCAAAGCCAATCCTTGCAGGACATCAGGGGACTTCTACTTCAGCTGGGCATCCTTCTGCTGTTGTCGCTTTCCGGTCCAGTGTCTTCTCAACTGTCTGAGCAGGTTTTTAAGTGGGGGTGGAAAGGAGCCGTGCACCCCTGGCCAATCCTAGGATGCAACATCAATGCTTCACCCTTGTATTAGCCATCCTGCACAGCATTTTCGGGCAATCCATAATGGCAACTTCCTGTTGTCTGTAGCAAGAGCTTGCCTGAGAGCCTCAGCTCTGCCCCTTGATGACTAAGCTGCCTGACCCCTTCCTACCAAAATGTAAAATGCTAGCCCCTCCTGTGTTCATTCTAAAGGTCGGGCCCTCCCCCTTTGTTCCAGTGGGCCTGGGCTAACCCAGCCTAAAAGCAGTGTGACAAGCTAACAGAAGCAGATTTTGTTCCCGCCACTTTATTTTCCCAGGAACTGGGTCAAGCACTGCTACTTGCTCTATTGTGCAGGAATGGTTTTGATACCTCTGCTAGGGAGCAGAGGTAACAATAAGGCCGAGTAGGGGAAACAAAGGCATGGAATTCGGTTCTCACAGGTGCCAGGTAAATATGACAAATCTTAAAGTGCCATAAGATGTGTATGTGGAATGTTGGAGCCTGAAAGTTAATACTTTGGGTGCATGTTTTACCACAAACTTATCTCTCACTGGATCTTGTAGGCCTACGTAGAGTGAGACTATACTTCAGTGCTGATTTTCCCCTATAACGCATACACAATCTAAGCACCACAGGTCTTCAGTAAACACAACAGACCTACACTGTGAATGCCTACTCACATTAAAAGCACTACCCCAGGCCAGCACCAATCTCTGAAGAGTCACCTCTGCAACAGGCCACTCACACGTGCAACCCACAGATGCATGTGAACACATGTAACAAGCCTAGAGCTTCTTACCCTCGTTGCATATCAGCAGCCTTATCTTAAATGCTGTCATTTGTAGTTAGAGTGCTCAGTCCAATTACCATGAATTTACAGTGAGTGGGACTCTGGTTGTGAGACACACTCACAGTAAAAGTCCAAAAACCATGTAGTCAAAAGAGTGGAACCCATTTGCTACCACTCCCGTCTTTCAGCAGCAGAAAATGATGCTTTGCATCCATTGTATCCTTTTGATGTACTGTGAATCACTGAAAAAGTTGTAAATATGTTGCCCTGATTAAGCACACCAATGCTGTCTTTATTTGTGGCACCCTGTTCTTCTGTGTGGGCTTTCCTCATTTTTCTCAAGGTTCAACACTGTTCAGGGCTTTCTTCGCTCATGCGGGCAGGTCACAAATATGTGATTGGCGGATTTTGGAAGAGGCACTGTTCTGTAAAACGCAGTAGTGAGGTGTGCATTTTACAATGAAGCCAGCGTCAGATCCCAGTACAGATATATTTGGTGTAAAGGGTTAGCTTGTGATATTTTTGGGCTGCGTCCCTAAATCTGCTGTTTTTTCTTTAGTTTGTGCCACTTCTCGAACCCGGTTTTGAAGATATTACCAATATGATTACTTCTTGAAGATTCTACTGCTAGGCATTTGACTAGATGGGCTTTAGTACATGATTCTACATTTACTGCTACCTTCTCTCCCTTGGCTGCAAATAGACCCTTAGGGGTCTAGGCATTTCTGTACCAGTGTGGCTTCAGCCACCTTGCATTGATGTCTCTTAGGGTGTTACCATTTTGAGATATTGGCAACTGAAGATTCTGAAATGTAGGAAAGACTAACTTTTGCCTTAACCTTTAATTTGAGATTAGTTTTCCCACCTGCAAAGTGGACATTGCGAGTACTGGGTTGGTTGGGGAATCCTGTGGTGGTTTTTTATGTCCTCATTTGTGCAGCTTGGAGATAGGAGCTCAATCTGAAGAAACATTGGTGGAAATTACCCACTTCTTACTTCAAAAGGAGATAAAAAAAAAACATGATGATCTTTTGACTGGCACAGGAGACTCAAAATATCCTTATTGGTTGGAGATTTCTTGAATTGCCCTTGTGGTATCTCAACACAAAAACACAATTTTTTTCAAAAGTGGGTCTAGGGGACAATTTTTACCGACCCTGTAATCTCCACACCCCAAATTAAATACATGAAAAACGCACAAGGAGACTAACGGTCACCTCAACGTAAACTGTACAAGTACCCAAGAAGAAAAGAACATTACGCAATCACGATTTGAGTGACACCTGGCTCGGAAAGAAATCCTATCAGCCCACCACCCTGGCGGAGCATCATCATCTGAGAGATGGTGGTAGAGAATCTGTGCAGCCAAACCAGAAGTTGGATAACTGTGCAGCACTAGATTTCAAGCCAAAAGTTGGCCCAGCCAAAAGTGATCTCAAAAAGTGGTGCTGATAATGTGCAGTGCAAAGTGAATGTGACAATTAAAAATGACTTGAAGGACAAAAATTATGTTTAATTGGGATTGTCCTAGTGTCAAGATTAAAAACAGCCTGATAGTGTGAAAATATGACTATCTTCTGGCAATAGGTGAAAGGTCAACATGTTTCAGCTGTGTAGGTAACAATGACCGGCTTTCATCAGGACCTAAAGAGTAATACGCTACTGCAATGTTTTACACAATATATGTATAAAAAATCAAAAACATTACTTAGAAAATTTATGCAACAGTGGTTGTGAACCACCCTACCAGAACCTGGTGTGGACCGAAGTTCCAGATTGGTTTGAATGCAATCTTCTTTCCTATAATGATACAATAAATTAATTTGTGTTGCTAATTGGTGAACCTGAATCTTCTGAGCCAATGCACAGTTTACTAGTCGTCTTCAAGAGCAATTATCTTGATTAGACAAAAATGCCCAATAAGTGACCAAGCATTTGGTATGCTGAATAACATAATTAGTTCTATAAAATTGTACTCACCCAGCTTTTTGTGGCAGTATACCTCACCTCACCCGGCAACTGCTCGGTGAATGAGGCCCTGCTCTATTTGTGGGTAAACAAAGGAACACAAATGAAAAAAGAATCCGAATGTGTCCATTATAATACAGTAAATTTACAACCTTAATAGTTAATGTGATTCTGACAATAGACCAGAGGGCTAAAAGAAGCATGACCAGCAATTAAATTTCATAATGTGTTCATAAAGTTCAAATTGAGCCCAAATCCTGAAGTCTGCATGGACTGATATGGAAACCATATATAAACGACTGGGCTCCCACTTTATTGCAAAACAGACTAGATCAAAATATAGAGTAATAAGTCTCCAAGTACTGAATATATAACCCAAGTTAAAATGTAAATCCCTTATGTAAAGACCTCAGAGAGCAACAATAGCAAGCTGACCCACCTGTCCGTCGGTACCTCCAGCCGTAGACCAAGCCGAAGGGGAGGTATCGAACGGCAGGACCGCTCGCTTTAAATAGTGCTTCTAATTGGTTAATTATCGTATGTTAACTCGATGCTGATACACATGTGAAACGTGCGCAGGTGCAAAGTGACATGGTGAGGCCACTCAACTAGACACTAGCACTGATTCTAGCTTACTCTGCGCATGCTCATAAACAATGACAGAACAACCTTCCGTGCGCATGTGCGCGACCCAAGACACTAGTACGGTCGATGGCGCATGCTCATAACACAAAACAAAACACTGGCGCTACTGGAGGCGCATGCGTGTTGTATATTCACAAGCGCTCAATTGTGTCAAGGGAACCGAGTAGCAGAGATCTAGTGAAGGGAACATCAATCTCTCAATCGATATAATTATGAAGACCCACCCAGCGGCCTTCCATACCAAGACAGTCATAATCCTATTTTTAATCTTTATGCCTTACAAGTTTTACTCCATTCCATATAGCCCTCAATGTGCGCCCCTGCCAGGTGCCAGTCAAATCGTGATTGCGTTATGTTCTTTTCTTCTTGGGTGCTTGTACAGTTTACGTTGAGTTGACCGTTAGTCTCCTTGTGCGTTTTTCATTTTTCCTTGTGGTATCTCCCCTGAAGAGGTTGTTGCTTAGTTGCATAATCTCTAGACATTTTGTTTTTTAAACTAATGTGAGCTCACATATTAGTTTGCCAGGACCTATACCAGTGTTCCCTTTCCTCGCTCGTCTCTATTCTCTTAATTGAGCAGTAGCTATGTTCTAAACTGTTCACCCTCTGAGTAGATGTTACCCAATCCTAAGCAAACACAAGGAAATGCTAGACAGTATGCTGAAACTTTTATGACACTCGCCTCCAGTCACAGATATGGGTTGATTCCATCATCGTTCTTTAACTCACTTTGCCATCCCAGTTTGGACACAGCAAGGATGCTTGTTTCTGGTCCAGTGAAGACCTGGCTTGGCAGTTCAGGCTGGACTTTTCCTATGAGGCACAGGGTCAAGACTGATTTTAATATAGCTGGGTCTGAACTGGGCTGGTGAAGTGAGCTAAAGAACGATGATTGATTCAACTCACATCTGTGGCTGGGGGTTAGTGTCTGAAAAGTTTCAGCGCTCTGTCCATCATCTCTTCGTGTTTGCTTTGTCACGCAATCCTAGACAGCCAGAGGGTTAATGACTACCTGTTTCAAACAGATAGATCTCCCTTCATGCCTACAATATTAGCACAAAAAGAAAGGATGTTTGCTTCTTATGCGGCTTTAAGAGTGACCCCAGACCATCTGTTATTCCAAAAATCACCAGTGCCAGGCTTACCTTTAAATTCCTGTAACTAACATTACCTCAGAGAGCACCGTACCTACTTCCTGCCAGAAGACCTTACATCAAAGGACACTGTCTGAACATATGAACATCAGCTCCCTTTTCCATGCCACACTTGAGACACTTCTTCACCTCCCGACCTTCAAGCATGTAGTGTAGTTCCTATTTTCCCTATAGGCCCTGCGCATTGGAATAACATAAACAGCAGTTTAGACGTAGAAGTGCGGTCTTCCAGGTCTCTACTGACTATGCTAAACTTAATTGGGTTTGTACCAACTAGCTCAGAGGTCACTGGAAACTTTCTTGACTGAATAGGAAGTGATCAGCTTCCCTGGCACAGACAAGAAGGGATTCAGTTTTCCAACAACCGCATAGACATGACAACTTTGCTCCTTAGAATAAGAGTCAATCTCTAGAGTCGTGTGAAACAATAGACAGTTATTTTACTCAGTCAGTTGTGCAGATTACTTTCACCATTATGCAGAGAATAGAGAGACAGGCGTTTTCAATAAAAGGTATTATTTATTGAACAGTCTTTCTTCTCATGCAAGAGAAATGAATTGCCACAATTGCAAGACTTGTTATTATAAAAAGTGCGTACAGTAAAAAGAGGATTGCGAAAGAATACTGTAAAAGCATTGATATGGTTTCTTAGCCATACAATGGTTAAAATGAATAAAATATATACATTCATATATATGTAAATGTATTGCGATTTATATAGCGCACGTATCACCCGAAGACATCAAGGCGCTTGCCTTGGGAACCCGTCCTGGTATTCCCCTGTGAGATAACCCCAGCAGGGTATCCACAAGGTGAAAGCCAGGCATCCCGCCGCGAGGGGCCGTAGTGGAGATTAAGCAAGCTGTTACCCAGAGTCGCAGAGTGTGAACCCGTGAGTCAAGTAGGCACCGGAACGAGAATTATCGAGTCCGTGGAATTTTTGAGCCCAAGACCCGCCGAGGCGGGGAATTGAACCCTGGTCCAGGACCGATCTCAGCTTCCGGGTCTGCCGCCTCTAACCCCTGAGCCACACTTCTCCACAGGACTCAACTGGTGCTTCTAACTATGCCTACCCCAGTGTACCTGACCTAAGCCTAATACTTGGGAGGGAGTAAGTAGCAGTTTAAGTTAAGTTGGTTTTGCCAAGGTTTGCTTCAAGAATTCTCTCTAAGGGTTTAGTCAACACCATACCTCTGGAATAGAATGATGGAGGTCTTGTATCTCCTTCCAGGACTCGATATCCCAGTCACTCGCAAGAGTAGGCTGGAAACGCCGGAGCTGGATTTTCTCGGCAGGAGAAAAGACAGCGTCTCTCTCAGCGCGTCAAGGAGGAGGAGGGGCAGCGTCCGTGGGCTGCTTGCATCTGCTGGGCTCTGCAAGGGACAGCTGTTCGGCTCCTGTATTCACCACACCATCGTTCGCGCTTTCCTTAAGGCATCGCTGGTAATATTTATACCTGAAAGGTGCCTTGTTTGACGTAAGTTTTTGGACATAAGACGTCAATAAAGATGTCACTAGGAAGTGATCGTCCTTTCAGTGCTCATTAGAGTTCTATTACTAATCAAAACATAGCAAGCGGGGCTTTCCCAGGTTGCTGGGTTTTATCTTGTTGAAGAACTCAGAGTGTAATCTAGGAATCTTAGATAGTGGCTTCTGCTGTGTCATGTACTGTAATGAGCTGCAGAGGCGAGTTTCTGAAATATGGCTGAAATATGGCTCTGATCGTTTATGCCATTATAGGGGTATGAATGGATTATAGCCGTATAGGGGCATAAGGTCACAGTATTGATCGGGGCCCTAGATTAGAACACGACACCCACTCCACGAATTTATGTCCATCAAATTACTAAAAACTAAAGCAATAAGATGCATGTGTAACATTGCCCACCCCAAAATACATATTTGCATTTGAAATGGCGTATTTGAAATACATGAAAATATAGGTACTGTACGTCTTTAAGCATAGAAATCATTCAAAAATTATAGCATATGTAATCAGTGAACGATTTTGCGAAAAATTACACATGAAATATCTCTTTATACAGAAAAGAAGGGCGAGATACTTTCATCACATATAAATGCCTTGCTGTAAAATGTGCTAGAGGCTGAGGTAAAGTTATTTTGTCTCTAGATTTACTAAAAATAGAAGTTCTGTTCTTTATGAATAGTTCTACTTTAAGCAAAGAATTTGTGCCAGAAAAAAGGTAAATATTTGGAAAAAAGTGCAATCCAAAAAAAAATGTTCATGGTGAACGGGGGAATAGACTTCCAACGCTTTTCAGTAGTTTTTGTTGATCAAAACTGAAGGCCGAATTCAGAGTTCATGGGAACGCTGTGTGTCGGAATGCTTTTCAAAAAATTATTGTTTCTGTTCAGGGGAGAACATCATATCAGACAGGCTCTCAAAAAATTGGTCTACAAAATCAGGTGACAGTTCGACCAAGTTCGATAATGCTGTAACTTGGCAGGTGTGAGAATGATTGCTATCATCGATGTCTGGATCAGCAATGCTCACAGAAGGTCGTACCAGGGTGATGTGGCTTTTATTTTTTGCTCCACTGTCACCACCTAGTCGTAGCACAGGAGTCTCAACGAATGCCGTCATCAGGATTGGTAGCCGCTGGGGACAACACAATGCGTGAGCCGTTAAAGGATTTAGCAAAGTATCAATATCCATTGGTACTGCTGATGGAAGTGCAAGACAGGTGTCCAACACGCATTCATCTCCGCATAGCATACATCGAAGCACAGGTAAGATGCAGGTCTGCCATATAGGTCCGAATGAAAGAAACCAGGTCCTGTTCAGATCTCTCAGCCTGGCCAATCCAAGGACTCCAGTTATTCGGTCCCGGTAGCGTATTGCTAGAATCATTTCTTCCATCCCTGCCAGAGGTATGTCTGTGTTTTGGCTTGCCATATCGGAGCAGGAGGGTCAAAAATAAAATGCCTGCTACAAGTCCCAAAATCAGGGGTATGCCGCCAAAGACTGAATGGACAAAATTGGGAGTGATTCCCAGAATTGCTTTGAATGGTGTTAACAGTCCCGTAAAAATCGTCTTAAATATGCCAGGGATACCTACGGCATCTGACATGTTTAGAATTTGGCTAAGCATTTCTGTGAAATGCACGGGGCAATTTGTTGATAAAAGGTCATGTATCTCTGAAGCCGTCCTTGCAACTTGGAGATCATACGTCTCTTTTGATGACGTGATGGGCACTGTTGTCTGTAAAAGCACGGACTTCATTCTGCTTTAAGTATCAATTCGTATAGAAGAGACATTCAAACGAGGCCATATGGGAGTCTCCAGGGCCGTTTGGAAACAATGCTTGCATACAGCATTTGACCATGGAAGTTACTTGTACGAGATATGCTTTCCCTGGCATAAGGCCACAACAGCTGTGGTCCGTTATTAGAATGTAACTCCCGTTCGAGAGCTGCATAAAGAAAGGCTCTATTGTAGTGTAGTTCCTAGTTTCCCACTAGGCCCTGCGCATTGGAATAACATAAACAGTAGTATCGACGTCGAACTGCGGATATTCCAGGCCTCCACTGACTATGCTAAACTTAATTGGGTTGTGTTACCAACTAGCTCAGAGGTCACTGGAAACTTTCTTCTCTGCATAGGAAGTGATCAGCTTCCTTGGCACAGACAAGAAGGGATTCAGCTTTCCAACAACCGTGCAACATGACAACTTTGCTCCTCAGATCAAGAGTCAATCTCTAGGGTCGTGTGAAACAATAGACATGTATTTCACTCAGTCAGTCTAGTGCAGTTTACTTTCACGAGATGTAGAGAATAGAGAGACGGGCGTTTATCAATAAAGGGTTAACATTTATTGAACAGTCTTTCTTCTCGTACAAGAGAAATGTATTGCCTCAATTGCAATAATTGTTATTATAAAAAGTACGTACAGTAAGATAAGTATTGCGAAATAGAACTGTAAAAGCATTGATATGGTTTCTTAGCCATACAATGGTTTAAAAGTAATAAAACATATATACAGTCATATATACATTAGGCTAACATACTCAACTGGTGCTTCTAACTAAGCCTACCCCAGTGTGCCTGACCTAAGCCTAACACGTGAAAGGGGAGTAAGTAAGTAGCTTTAAGTTAAGTTGGTTTTGCCAAGGTTTGTTTCAAGAATTCTCGTCTAAGGGTTTAGTCAACACCATCCCTCTGAATAGAATGATGGAGGATTGGTATCTCCTTCAGGGGTCTCTCTCGATATCCCAGTCACCCGCGAGGGTAAACCGGAAACGCCGTGGCTGGATTTCTCTGCACGAGAAAGGCAGCGGCTTCTCTTCAGCGCGTCGAGGAAGGAGGGGGGACAGCGTCCGCGGGCAGCTGGAATCTGCTGGATGTCTTCGCAGAGGGACGGCTGTTCAGCTCCTTAAGCGTACTGCACCATAGTTCGCGCTTTAGCGGCGATAATGGTATCAGCAGCTTCACCACCACAGGATAGCAGGCTGCAGCGACAGAGTGCTAGATTTACCAACACGGGGTCTTGCAGGCAGCCAGCATCAGCAACAGTAGCTTGTAGCTCACATTGCTTAAGGCAACGTTGGTAATATTTATACCTGACAGGTGCCGGGTTTGACGCAAGTTTGCTGGACATAAGACGTCAATTAAAGATGTCACTAGGAAGTGATAGTTATCAGTTGCTCATTAGAGTTCCATTACTAATCAAAACATAGCAAGCGGGGATTTCCAGGTTTGCTGAGTTTTTATCTTGTTGAAGAACTCGGAGTGTTATCTAGGAATATCAGATAGTGACTACTGCTCTGTCATTGCACTAATTGGTCGCAAAGGAAGTGGCAGAGAGAACTATGCTGGAATGTGGCTCTGTTCGTGTGAGGCCAGAGATGACTTTTCAGAAAATCGCACTTGAACGGTTATGCCAATATAGGGAATAAATGGATTTATAGCCGAATAGGGGCATAAGGTCACAGTATCGATCAGGAACCTAGATAAACACGCAACACCCACTCCACGGGTTAATGTCCATCAAAATTACTAAAACTAAAGCAATTAGATGCATGTGTAACATTGCCCACCCCAAAATACATAAATGCATTCGAAATAGGCGTACTTGTAATACATGAATTTAGGTACTGTACGTTTTTTAAAGCATAGTAATCATTCAAAAAATTATTGCATATGAAATCAATGAACGATTATGCAAAAGGAATTACACATGAAGTATCTCTGACAGAAGAAAGGCGAGATAAATCATCACATAAAAATGCATTGTAATAACATGTGTGCTAGAGGCTGGTGTAATGTTGTTATGTCTCTAGATGTGTTTAGAAATAGAAGTGTGAAGCTTCTGTTCTCTAAGAATAGTTTTTACGTTAAGCAAAGAATTGTTCGTGCCAAAAAAGGTCAATATTAGAAAAATTGTCCAATTCAAAGAAAATAGATTTCCAAAGCTCTTGGCAGTTTTTGTTGATCAAAACTGAAGGCCGAATTCAGAGTTCATGGGAACACTGTGTGTCGGAAAGCTTCTAAAAGTTATTGTTTCTGTACGGGTGAGAATATCGTATCAGACAGGCTCTCAAAGAATTGGTCTACAAATTCAGGTGATAGTTCAACCAAATTAGATAGCGCTGTAACTTGGCAGGTGTGAGAATGATTGCTGTCATCATAGTCGGGACCAGCAATGCTCACAGAACGTTGTACCTGGATGATGTTGCTTTTGTCACTCGCTCCACTGTTACCACTTGGCTGTAGTACAGGAGTCTCCACGAATGCCGTCATCAGGATTGGTAGCCTCTGGGGACAACACAATGCGTGAGCCGTTATTGGACTGAGCAAAGTATCGACGTCCATTGGTACTGCTGATGGAAGTGAAAGACAGATGTCCAACACGCATTCATCGCCGCAAAGCATACACCGTAGCACAGGTAAAATGCAATTTTGCCATATCGGTCTGAATGAAAGGAACCAGGTCATGTTTAGATCTCTCAGCCTGGCCAATCCAAGGACGTTAGTTATCCTGTCCCGGTAGCGCATTGCTAGGATTGTCTCTTCCATTCCCATGGGAGCTATGTCTGAGCGGAGGCTTGCCATAACGAAGCAGGAGGGTCAAAAATAGAATCCCTGCGACGAGTCCCAAAAATAATGGTATGCCGCCAAAAATGGAGTGCACAAAATTAGGAAAGATTCCCAAAATTGCCTGGAAGGGTGTTAGCAGTCCCGTAAAGACTGTCTTAAATATGCCTGGGATGCTTGTTGCACTAGACATGTTAAGGAGTTGGCTGAACATTTCTACGAAATGCACGGGGCAATTTGTTGATAAAAGGTCATGAACTTCAGTAGCTGTCCTTGCAACTAGAAGATCATACGTCTCTTTAGATGACGTTATAGGCACTGTTGTCTGTAAAAGTACAGATTTCATTTTGCTTAATGTATCAATTCGTATAGAATAGAGATTCAGACGAGGCCAGATGGGAGTCACTATGTCTGGAGGCCCACTCGGAAACAATGCTTGCATACAGCATTTGACCATGGATGTTACTTCTACTAGATAACTTTTCCCTGGCACGAGGCCACAACATCTGTGATCCGTTCTAAGAATGTAACTCCCGTTTGCGAGTTGCATAAAGAAGGGCTCTATCTGAGTTGCAGGTGTGACTAGCTGGTGGCATGAAAGGTTGTTTGAATTTCCATCACATGCTCCGTGTAAATTAATAACCTGACACAAAAGTATACCGCTTAGTGAATGTTTACAATTTTCACCACTAAGAAATACATTTTTGTCACTGTCACTATAGCAAGAATGAGTGTATGGTAATTTCCATTCAGATTTTACATATCCTTTACCCAATTGTTCATACTGGCCAGCAGGTATGTACTCAAGGCACTTTTTAAATCGGAAAGTTGTTATCGGAATTGTGATAATTCCGTGTATTTCCATTCAATGACTGGACTCTCTGACATTGTCAATGGTAATCTCTCGAGTTTTTCGATGCTCAGGATTGTATAGTCTGCTCCTTTCTGTGCCAAACTGATCTGTTTATCAGTAAGGTTAAAACTGGAAAATAATGACGTTGTGTTGATTAAACGCCAAGGCACATAGCCTGAACGAAGATTTTGCAGCGTCCAGCCTAATTCTATAATAGAGCGTAATTGAGACTGGCCATGTTGTAACATTAGCAAATCTCTGTCTATCACATCAAAGGCATTGTTTGTATCAAATTGTCCAATTGTGAAGTTTATGGTCCAGCACTGTATTATTTGTGGGATGTTACATTTGAAATCTTTGTTTCACACACTCTTTTTCACACAGTATGTTAGTATCATTGTGTAAATGTAGGTTAGTGTTAATTGTCAATAATTGTGTATGGTGTATTATCTATCTGCTAAACAAAATTGTTTTTTGAAACATTTATAATGAAAAGGGTATAAATAAATATACCGGACCAAATTTAACGTTTCCGTTTATTGGGTCCCTCAAATTTAAGTAATTGAGTGAGGGGGCACATTTTGTTTGTTCCCAAATGCAGAGAAAGCGGTCAAATATCTGCTTTCTGGTGCAATGTTTTGACAAAAGATACCATTAGAAATGTCTAATGTCGTTTTATATTTTTTCCTAACTATGTTATTCATTAGGGCTGCACTATTGCGAGTTTTGTACTGCAAAAGTTTTGCAACATGTATTAAGATGTCTGTAGTCCAAAACTAGACGATATGAATTGTCTGGCTTGGAGACAGGAAACAAAGGATTGTTCATTTGAGAGGTGCATGTTTCAATCACCCCCTGGTACTCAAGTTGATCTAAGATCTCCCTGACTTGTTTTTTAGCTTCTTGCTTTATGGGATACTGCCGTTGGGCAGTTGGTTCACTTTTTAATTTGATTTTGTGAGGCGGTGAATCCTCATCCCATCCTACATGATTTTTATATAATGCAGGTGCCTGGGCTACTGCCCATTTCCTTGCATATGTATATTTTTTGTGAATCGGAATGTGATTCGAGAAGGCAGGCATAATCACTTCTTCGCCACGAGGGCACTCCCTGACAAACTCTGGGGGCCAATCTTTTTCAGCTAACAGAATATCATAGCCTTTTGAGAGCTTATCCCAAAATAGACCCTTAATTTTCCTAGTCTTATCACCCTCTATACGCAATGTTATTTCGTATATTTTATGGAGCTCGCTAAGTCTGGTGTCGGCAGTTTCAACCTGAATGAATTCATTCGTGTCCACTGTCTCCAGATGACTCATCAAGATCTTGCGCGCTATACTGATTTCTGCTGCACTGTCCAACATTGTCAATGCCCACTCCCCGTTTTTCAACTGTGTCCTCAGTATTCTCGGCATGGTTGATTACTCTAATACTGGCTACCTTCTTTTTCTGAAATTGAGATTTTTTACTCTGAGCAGGTTCCTTGTCTTTGGACTTGGTGTGCTCTCCTGGGTCTGACCGTCCTCTTCTTTCCGAATTCTGTGGAAAAGATCGAGAGGGACGTGTATCAATACTTTGATATCTATTAGGTTTTTTCAGATTATCCCTATTTCTAAGGTTATATCTTTTCTCAGAGGGCTCCCTCTGGGGAGACTGGCGTTCTCGAGTCGGAGTTCTTTCCCTCCGTCGAGGAGACCTTCCTCTGGACTGGAAAACTTTTTCCTTGGGAGTGGATTGTTTATTTCCATCCCAGCTCTTTTTAGGAGTGTTTGAATTATTTTTAATAAATAATTTTTCAGGATTTTCGAGCAGTTGGGGCTTTACCGGTTTTCCACCCAAGCTGTCTCTACCTAATTCTTCATAGCATTTTTCTATGATTTTTGCAAGCTCAACAGGATCTTTTATATCTGTTTCCTTCAACTTCTGGCGGATCGCCACAGATGCTGCTTCTCCCTTTATGTTGGCTAATAATATAGCCGTGACCTGCTTGAAGTCTTTCAGTAATTTCATACCTAGATTTAAAGCGGGCTCTGGACCGAATTCATTTTGAATCTGTTTTAGCACTTCTGGTATTACCGCCATAGACGGAACACTGTGTGTTTTTGTGTAAATGGAAGCAAAGACTGTACCCCAAGTGTCGCAGTCCTCCACGTGTGGTGCGATTCCCATAGGAAGGCAGATGGTCAAGATTCTGTGTTTCTCTATAGGGGTAGTATCAGGAAATACTGCCTCTATTTGAGTGATTTTCTGTGCTAACCAGAAAGGAATTTGTTCCCGTTTTACGGGTGTTTTACCAAGACATGACTGTGTGTTCTGTGGTGTAATTTTATTTGTGTTCCCCTGATGAGGGGTCAGCTGTGGTGTATTAACAGCTGGCTGGACTGTTGCAGTCCGCATTACATATTGGACTAATTGCCTATGTATTTTTATTAATGTGTTTAGCTGTACTAACAGCTCTTCTCTAGACATTTTTACAATGTCAGGATGTGGTGTGTAGCTGGCTAGAACCGGCCACGTGGCTCCTGGTCTACCTAGTGGACCGAGCCTGGTAATGTGATCATTGTGTTTTAGGGCGCCATTAAACCAGAGCAGGTGCTCTTGAAATTTAAGTGGAATTTCAATCTCCTCGAAAGGAGCGTACTCTTCCGGAGGTTTCTCTATTTTGTAATAGTGAAACTCTTTTGTTATAGCGTTTACCGCTGGAAAGTTTATCCATGAATAGAATACCTCTGTCTGCCGATACTCGTGAGCCTCTATCACGAAAATTACTGTACCACCTTGTGGTGTCAGTCCGTTTTCTATAAGTTTTAACGTTATAGATCTTCTTAAGTGGACCGGGATGATAATAGCATCCGGGTCTGTGTGTTCAGGACCTTGCTGAGTCGCATCTGCTGCGGCCCCAGAGGTTCCGTTTTCTGGCATTGTAAAAATGCAAGGTTTGCAGAGCAGGTCTCCAAGGAGACAAAGATTAGGTGCACAATATTTTGGAACACTGTATCCTTCAACGTTGAATAAACCAGAGCTTTACATAGGAATCTCTTCCTACTAAGGTCGGGCGGATTTTAACCTTTCACCCACTCCAGACGTCTATTGGAGTATTTACGGGAGAAAGATGTGTGAAATATGCACGACTGAGTTACTCTAAAAGTCTTGCGTTAGTTTATCGCCTTACCAAACGTTAGGGCGCCATGTAGTGTAGTTCCTAGTTTCCCACTAGGCCCTGCGCATTGGAATAACATAAACAGTAGTATCGACGTGGAACTGCGGATATTCCAGGCCTCCACTGACTATGCTAAACTTAATTGGGTTGTGTTACCAACTAGCTCAGAGGTCACTGGAAACTTTCTTCTCTGCATAGGAAGTGATCAGCTTCCTTGGCACAGACAAGAAGGGATTCAGCTTTCCAACAACCGTGCAACATGACAACTTTGCTCCTCAGATCAAGAGTCAATCTCTAGGGTCGTGTGAAACAATAGACATGTATTTCACTCAGTCAGTCTAGTGCAGTTTACTTTCACGAGATGTAGAGAATAGAGAGACGGGCGTTTATCAATAAAGGGTTAACATTTATTGAACAGTCTTTCTTCTCGTACAAGAGAAATGTATTGCCACAATTGCAATAATTGTTATTATAAAAAGTACGTACAGTAAGATAAGTATTGCGAAATAGAACTGTAAAAGCATTGATATGGTTTCTTAGCCATACAATGGTTTAAAAGTAATAAAACATATATACAGTCATATATACATTAGGCTAACATACTCAACTGGTGCTTCTAACTAAGCCTACCCCAGTGTGCCTGACCTAAGCCTAACACGTGAAAGGGGAGTAAGTAAGTAGCTTTAAGTTAAGTTGGTTTTGCCAAGGTTTGTTTCAAGAATTCTCGTCTAAGGGTTTAGTCAACACCATACCTCTGAATAGAATGATGGAGGATTGGTATCTCCTTCAGGGGTCTCTCTCGATATCCCAGTCACCCGTGAGGGTAAACCGGAAACGCTGTGGCTGGATTTCTCTGCACGAAAAAGGCAGCGGCTTCTCTTCAGCGCGTCGAGGAAGGAGGGGGGACAGCGTCCGCGGGCAGCTGGAATCTGCTGGATGTCTTCGCAGAGGGACGGCTGTTCAGCTCCTTAAGCGTACTGCACCATAGTTCGCGCTTTAGCGGCGATAATGGTATCAGCAGCTTCACCACCACAGGATAGCAGGCTGCAGCGACAGAGTGCTAGATTTACCAACACGGGGTCTTGCAGGCAGCCAGCATCAGCAACAGTAGCTTGTAGCTCACATTGCTTAAGGCAACGTTGGTAATATTTATACCTGACAGGTGCCGGGTTTGACGCAAGTTTGCTGGACATAAGACGTCAATTAAAGATGTCACTAGGAAGTGATAGTTATCAGTTGCTCATTAGAGTTCCATTACTAATCAAAACATAGCAAGCGGGGATTTCCAGGTTTGCTGAGTTTTTATCTTGTTGAAGAACTCGGAGTGTTATCTAGGAATATCAGATAGTGACTACTGCTCTGTCATTGCACTAATTGGTCGCAAAGGAAGTGGCAGAGAGAACTATGCTGGAATGTGGCTCTGTTCGTGTGAGGCCAGAGATGACTTTTCAGAAAATCGCACTTGAACGGTTATGCCAATATAGGGAATAAATGGATTTATAGCCGAATAGGGGCATAAGGTCACAGTATCGATCAGGAACCTAGATAAACACGCAACACTATCTGCGTTGCAGGTGTGACATGTTGGTGGCATGAAAGGCTGTTTGAAGTTCCTTCACAGGCCCGTGTAAATTAATACCCTGGCACAAAAGTATACCGCTTAATGAATGTTTGCAATTTTCACCACTAAGAAATACATTTTTGTTGCTGTCACTGTAGCATGTGTGTGTATATGCTAATTTCCATGCTGACTTAATGTACCCTTTACCCAAACGTTCATACTGGCCAGTCGGTATGTATTCAAGGCAATTTTTAAAACGGAAAGTTGTTAGCGAAATTGTGATAATCCCGTGTATTATCCATTCAATGACCGGACTTTCTGACATTGTCAATGGTAATCTCTCAAGTTTTTCGATGCTCAGGATTGTATAGTCTGCTCCTTTCTGTGCCAAGCTGATTTGTTTATCAGTAAGGTTAAAGATGGAAAACAATGACGTTGTGTTGATTAAACGCCAAGGCACATAGCCTGAAGGAAGATTTTGCAGCGTCCAGCCTAATTGTACAATAGAACGCAATTGTGACTGGCCATGCTGTAACATTAGCAAGTCTTTGTCTATTATATCTATGGCAGATGATACAATACTGTCCAGTGAATATATTCTGGAGGACAGAGTCATTAACCCATTGTCCACAACAGAAAGTGATTTTTCCAAAATAATACGATCAATTTCTCGTATTTTTTCTGCTTTTTCAATTTGTGTGACTTTCCAAGCCTCGTTGTAAGCCACATATATACTGGTCGCTATGAAACGTTTTTGACGCTGTTTGCGTGGTCCCAGAATGAAATCTCGCAAGTCAGCACCATCTTTAAGTAAAGATAAGTGTTGCTTAATTTCTGCCAGTGTGGATGATTCTAGCCATTCAAGGCACAGCTTCCCTACACTGTATGTTGTTACTATCCCTGGATGTTGTCTCTGGGAGTATCTAGGGTCCGATCTGGTCATTGCTAACCCCTGTGTTTTATTCAGGAATCTATCTTGACAGTTGTTTGTGTCAGTAGGCCAGATTAACCACTTTTTCCAATCAGGATGTGTTCTGTTTAGATGTAAAATGTTAGATACGTCTATTTCAATATCCGTGGTTGCATTATCAGGTATTGGCTTTGGAATAGACGGTTTGTTAAGTTCTTTAATCTTAGTTAGGCCAAGACAGGTTGTTTGGTGAATTGTTAATATAGACCACAATTAGTACTATATTTCTTTATCGCCCAGCCGGGCGTAGAATAATTTATTAAGAATAACATAAGTTTACATTGACCAGGAGAAGGTCAGAATATGAACAACAAGATAGGGTACAGTCCTGTACCTATCCCGTAAAGTTGGAAAACCAATGGAGTCAAGCAAGGTAGAAGAAAGGAAAGAGGTTTTTCAGGCAAGAACAGATTTTTGGAGCCAAAGGATGGCTTGCGAATTCAATAGATAGTCTCGCAAAATACATCCAACAGTGTCAACAGTAAATTATACACATTAGATCATATGTGACACTGTTAAGAGCGTCGACGTTTCGATCCCTAAGGGCTCTCAATAAAATGGGATCATCATCAGGACAATTTATAATCGTAGCCTGAATTACAATGCGAACGCCTGTAAGGAAACAAAGTGGGGAAAAAATAGAAACATAAAGTAAGGCATCCGCCTGAATCAATAAGAATTAAAAACAATTCGACAGGATACAAGTGCTATTTGTAAGGCCATTGCCGTGTTGCTACTCGCGGGCACTTGAATAATGTGAAGGTGAGTAGTGATATTCAGGACGTTTAAAAACCGGGTGAGAAACGGCGCAGTGGCATGGTGATAGAAATATGACAACGAAGGTGGTAGAGTCTTCAATGTGCTCAATTCGTGAAGCAGTGGTTCCAAGTGTCGGTTTTTGAGCATGGTTTGGGTTCAGTTGACATGCGGTGGCAGTGAAAGTGGGTGAGGGATACAAGTGGGCAAACTGACTGTCTGTAGGCAGTCATCTAGGCATGGTCAAGAAAAAATACCTTCACAAGTCCAAGATCAAGGTCGTGATGGCATGAATGTTGCTTAGTTAGAGAGGATTTCTCTTTCCGGCTCTGGGAGGTGATTGCTGTATGGTAAAAGAACATTACCATGAGAGGGTTGATGAGGGCAATAGTGCCGTGGGTGAGGGGGTAAGGATAGAGGCTTACCTGGCCGCACTTTGGGCAGCCGTGGTGTGGAAGTAGAACACAATGGTTTCTTCCCGTTTTGAGAGTAGGGTTGACTCCTTTGTTTGGATCCGCAGACTCAATACTAAATGACAAGGATTAAAAATTACGACAGGCCCTTATAGTGGCAATAGGGTGATGGTTGAGCTGCGTTTTGCAGTGGGCTTACCTGACTTCGCGGTTGAAGTGGCGGTGGGGTGGTGGGAGAAACTCGATGGTCTTCTCCCCCTTCAATGGCAGCGCGAATCCGCTGTGCAGAGGTGTCTATGGGCTGTTCTATTTAAGGCCGGAAATTGGTAAAGGAAGGACTAGGCACCACTTCCTGTATTGGCGGCCATCTTGGAGTGGCAAGGTCGGGATGACCAGAGTTCAACTTGGTTATGTTTACAGTGGCCATTTTGGAAGGGCGTGAGTGGAAATGAACAATTAGAGTGAGTGACTTGTGCAATTTTGTGCTCTTTACCGCAAGTAGTGAAGGCCGTCTGTGCTCCTCATTCATACACATTAGAAAATTGCAGCAGTTTAAGAACACCTTGTTTGCGTCTTCACATTTAAAACTCTCAAAGTCTTTTCAATTTGCAGTGATACAGGAAAGTCAATTATGTACATCCATTTGAGCAGTCATAGTAAGGATGTCCAGTCCTCTGTTCTATTCAGTCCTTTGCGAATAGAGTCTAGCAATATGATACATTTCAGCTCTTCTTTGTTCAGGAGACTGGTCATGCTCCCACCTCTCTGGGGAAGTTTCAGTGCCTTTAGTACCGTCCAACGGATGTCATCCTCATCATGGTTGGTCTCCAGGAAGTGTTCCACCAGAGGGGCATTTGGCGTGCGGCACCTGATGCGGCTCCTATGTTGGCAAATCCGGGTCTTGATTTTTTGAGATGTTTGCCCAACATAATTCTTGTTGCACGGACATTGGATCAAATAAATAACATTGCTAGTGTTACAATTTGTAAGTGTGTTGCATTTAAAGGTGACATTATCAAATACAAAGCTTTTCCCTTCAATTGTCAGGTCACACACTGTACAACTTCCGCATTTAACGTGTCCGACAATGAGGGACAGACCCCATGCAGACTCAAGAGTGGAAGAATTGGTAGGACTGGGTAGTGCTGCACGAACCAGATGGTCCTTTAAGTTCTTGCTCTTTTTAAATGCGAACAAGGGACGTCCGATCTCTAGAATACCAGCATTGACTACTGGCCAGTGTCTTAGGATAATTTTCCTCAGGTTATTAGAAATGGGGGAGAATGTTGTCACGCAGGCTATCCTGTCCATACTTTTCTTTGGGTTTGGGACGAGGAGTGTTTCACGTGGACGGTACCAAGCTCTTTTAAGGGCGTTTTTGACTATTTTCCTTGGGTAGCCCCTATTCTTTAGTTTGTTGGCCAGGGTAGAGCTTTCTCGAAAGTAATCCTCCTTATGGGAACAATTTCGCCTGATTCGCAAGAATTGGGAAAATGGTAAGGAGTCCCTCAGGGCCCTGGGGTGATTACTAGAGTACTCTAACAGGGTATTTCTCTCCGTGGGCTTCCTATAAAGCTTTGTCAGTAGTTCGCCATCCTGGTGGAAAATAGTCAAGTCCAGGAAGTTTATGGAATTTTTGTCAGATGTTGAGGTGAATTGGAGTCCCAAACAATTGTTATTCATCCAGTGTAAGAAGTGGCGCAGTACATTGACGTCTAATCTCCATATCATGAAGATGTCATCAATGTATCTGCGCCACATGATGACACCGGAGAAGAAAGGATTTGAGGGTACAAGAATTGCCTGTCTTTCTATTTCATCCATAAACAATATGGCCAGGTTTGGGGCAAAAATAGCGCCCATGGAGGTCCCCTTGATTTGTTGGTAAAAGGAACCTTGAAATGTGAAGAAATTCTTTGTTAAGCAGAGTTCCAATAACTTGCAAATAAAGGATGTTGGAATAGCATGTGGGCGGGGACGGCTGTCTAGAGTTCTCTGTATAACAAGTAAAGCCGCTGTTTGTGGGATATTCGTATACAGAGACTCCACGTCCATGGTGCACAGGGTATCGGTCAGGGGATTAAAGGGATGGTGCTCGATCAGGTTAATCATGGACATGGAGTCACGTACATAGCAGAGTGTTGGAGGGACAAATTCTTTTATGAAAAAGTCAACAAAGGCCCCTAATGGTTCTAAGACTGAGCCACATGCCGAAACAATTGGGCGGCCTGGGGGAGTACTGAGATTTTTGTGAATCTTTGGTAAAGTGTAAATTACCGGGGTTCTTGGACTTTTCACGTTTAAGTAATTAATCTCTTTTTTAGTCAGGAAGCCTTCAGATACTGCCTCGGTTGTTATTTTCCGTATTAGTTCCTGGATGGGTTTGGTCGGGTTGGATGCAAGCCTGAGGTAGTGGTCTGTATTGTTAAGTTGTCGTTGGATTTCACTTATATAAGAGTCAAGCTCCTGTATAACAATTCCACCCCCTTTATCCGCACTTTTGATCACTATTGAATCATTACGTTTTAGAGAGCTAATGGCCTCTTTCTCTTTTAGTGTGATGTTATATGGTATGAACTTTCTTTGTTGTTTCATATTTGAGAGGTCCTTAAGTACTAGTTTTTCGAATGTAGTGACCTCTGGTGGAATCATACTAGCCGATGGTAAAAAGGTCGAAGGGGGGCAGAAAGGAGTCTGAGCATTTAATTCAGGGGATGGGTGGAGCTGGAAAAATGCTTTTAAGCGTACTCGTCTGAAGAATCTCAAGAGTTCGGTGTGTAGTTCCATAAAGTTAGGTGCCACAGTTGGAACAAAAGTGAGGCCTTTTTTCAAGAGAGAGAGTTCGTCTTGTGCCAGCAAGTGAGTTGACAGATTAAAGATTGGGATGGTTTCTACTGAGGAGGTGGTCCGCATTACCATTGGTAATAATTGTTCCGTGTCCTCCGTTCGCCTGGTGGATTGACCCATCTCTGGGGTTTTTTGACGCGCCCTCGTTGAGGTGGTTCTTGCTGGCCTCTCGGTAAAAAAGTACTCGAGTTCTGATGAGCTCCACCACGTCTCGATGTACTAGATCCTTCACTGGCGTCTGAATTGTCAGACGACTCAGCAGAAGTGTCGGAGAAACCTACCAGGTTTTGTCTCCTATTGAATCTACCCCACGGTCTATTTTGTTGGGGGTTGTTGTAAGCTTTAGTCGTATAAAAGTCCTTTTGCAAGTAAGGATAAGTTGTTTCAATATTATAGGATTTTATGTCCTTTTTCACTTTATTTTATTTTTTATTCTGCTCTATTTTGTAGAACTCTGCAACTGTTTTGTCTACTTGTTCGATGAGTTTTTTGCTGTCAGCGATAGTATCAGGAGCCTCAAGCTGTTTTAGGATTTCGGCAATCTCTGTCTCTAATGATTTTAGGGTTTCAGACGCTGTATCGATGCCTAGTGCCAGCCAATGGCGGGAGCAAGTTGTCCCTATGTAGCTAAACCCTGATATATATTTTGGGTTGTCCGTAAAGATGCCCGGTATATTTCGAACTTGGAGGCCTAAAGGGATTACCTCTGCTTTGAGATAGTCAGTTAACATCAGCACCATTAACTGTAGGCGGACTTGCTTTCTCCTCAATTTTTCTAGCTGTTCAGGGAGTGAGGTATTTACTTGGTTAGAGATATCTGCATTTTCCGAAAGCAGCGAGGGTCCTGAGCATAGATGTTTTGAATAGTCGTCTGTGTAGAGTGGAGCCAGATTTGACATAGTTACCCTGTCGAGAAAAGTTAGAAAAAAGGGGAGGGGAATTCTCCGTGTGGGATTGAGTATACGAACAGTGGGGTTATAGAAGTACTAGGTACTAGGGGACCCAAACTAATTAGTTTGGACAGGATGTGAGACCTTGCAAACCAGCGTTTGCGCTCAAATCATTTTGGAACACAAGGAAACCCGTAGAGGGGCCTTTGGACCATGGGTTAATTCAGTTATTATAGACAACAGGGGTCCTAGGGATTTAGGATGTAACAAGAAATGCTAATATAGACCACAATTAGTACTATATTTCTTTATCGCCCAGCCGGGCGTAGAATAATTTATTAAGAATTACATAAGTTTACATTGACCAGGAGAAGGTCAGAATATGAACAACAAGATAGGGTACAGTCCTGTACCTATCCCGTAAAGTTGGAAAACCAATAGAGTCAAGCAAGGTAGAAGAAAGGAAAGAGGTTTTTCAGGCAAGAACAGATTTTTGGAGCCAAAGGATGGCTTGCGAATTCAATAGATAGTCTCGCAAAATACAGGATAGCCTGCGTGACAACATTCTCCCCCATTTCTAATAACCTGAGGAAAATGATCCTAAGACACTGGCCAGTAGTCAATGCTGGTATTCTAGAGATCGAACGTCCCTTGTTCGCATTTAAAAAGAGCAAGAACTTAAAGGACCATCTGGTTCGTGCAGCACTACCTTTCCTTTCTTCTACCTTGCTTGACTCTATTGGTTTTCCAACTTTACGGGATAGGTACAGGACTGTACCCTATCTTGTTGTTCATATTCTGACCTTCTCCTGGTCAATGTAAACTTATGTTATTCTTAATAAATTAGTCTACGCCCGGCTGGGCGATAAAGAAATATAGTACTAATTGTGGTCTATATTAGCATTTCTTGTTACATCCTAAATCCCTAGGACCCCTGTTGTCTATAATAACTGAATTAACCCATGGTCCGAAGGCCCCTCTACGGGTTTCCTTGTGTTCCAAAATGGTTTGGTGAATTGTGTCATTTAAGAACAATATTTGTTCTGGGATCATGCAGGCTCGAAATAATGCTTCTCGGCCTTGTACCTGCCAATCTTTTGTACCCCAGATTGTTTTTGTTTCAATGTTATTTCTCCAAAAATCAAAACCAAATGTCATTATTTTTTCATAAAATGCTTCTGAATATATCAATTTAGTATTTGTCAACATTGTTTTCGTCCCTGTTTTATCCAATATTTTATAATAAAACCTTTCTGCATCACTTGTGTTAAACCCTGAGAAGTACTGGTATTTCTCATAGAATGTTTTAGAACTACTTTTAGGCGGAGTAGCACAATGTTCCCATTGGTTATATTTAAAAATATTTCTAGGTTGTGCAGATTTATGTAAGTAATGGTCTCCGTAATGTCAGAAGCAGTACATTGGTTCATAATTAGACAAACCTTGTAAATAATCATGTTCTGTAAATCTTGCTGACAACACTAAATCTGACATCATATTATTTATACTTTCAAAATCCCAATCATCAGAAAATGTACTTGGTTTTACAAAGTCACTTAAGGAAACCTTGAACTGGTGAGGATATTTCAAGATTTCAACCTGGCCATATACTTCATAGTCCGTTTTGTCCCATACTACCCCGCCAGGTATTGGAATGGCTGTGACATTTACTGTTGATTGTTCTCTTTTCTTCACGTGGGATGATCTGTGTGGTTTCAGGACTAAGTTGATGTTCTGACTTGCTGTGTCCATTGAACTGTTATAAACTTTCCTAAAATTAAAACTAAAATTAGGCATAGTAGGAGTATAAGTACCACTGAGATAATCCAATGCTCAATCAATGGTGCATCCAGATATACTTCTTTGATTTGATGAAAGAGTTCTGTTGCCTTTTCTTTAAATGTCTTTGTTTCTGGCATTACTTCAGGGTTGCTTAGATCTTCAGAAAAGTTATCGAAATTGATGAAGTAGCCAGAGGCAGTTCTGTCAATTGTTGGAATTGTTTTCTGAATTTGTCTTTCGGTAGCACATTCTGATGCCACATCATTGTAGACTGGTGTTTCATGACGAACTGTTTCAATCTGTGTTTCAAGAGGCACGAGTTCCATGGCATTATTGCATAGTCCCTCTCTATGCACTGCAGGTTTATCAAATGTGATTAGTCTTTCAGTTTGAACCTCTTGGATTGTTGCAAATTTGGGTATTCTGTTGTTTCTCGGGAGTACACTGGGCCTACTGTTGATTATAGGCCACATGCTTGTGGTTTTACCAGGTCGATTGATACAACTCTGTTCTCCTTTTTACCAGCAAGGGGCGGTAGTATTACTGATCTTGTTCCGTTGATTGCCAAGAAAGGTACTGCTTTTCTGTAAGAAGGCCCAAATTCCTTCTTCACCGCTATTTTCTCTCTGACTAGATCCCCAATCTTTGGAATCCAGACAGGTCTTGCTGGGGCTGGTGGTGCCTCGTCAGTGGTAATTGGCTGTTGCTTTAACTTTATGTTGCTTAAGGATTTTCTTGTTTCATTCAAGTCCTGTAAAACAGCCAAACGATCTTTGATGTCAAAGTTTTTATTCTTATCTTTTACCACTGATGCCTGACTATCGAGGTCATGAACATGCATTCTAGTTCCAAACAATAGTTCGTACGGGCTGAAACCTTTTAGAGAATTTCTTGGCAAATTGTTTAGACTAAGCTGGACACTTATTAAATGTTTGACCCACCCATCACCCAAACCTAATACCTTCGCTGTTATAGATTGCTTTATGTCTCGGTTTTTTCTTTCCACTACACTGTTCCCTTCGGGGTGTGATGGACAAGAGTACTGCAACCCAACACCCATACTGGCCTTGGCCTCCTTATATGCTCGAGAGCTGAAAGCAGGACCCTGGTCAGAATGGAACATGGCAATTGCGTATGTGCCGATAAAGACTCGCAGATCTTTTATAACCGTTCTGGCGTCAGTCGAGCGCTGGGGCCACATTTTTTAAGTGAGTTTTAGTCTTAATAATTAATAGGACGCTGGATGGCATGTGGACAGCATTATGCCTACCATGGCATTAATGCGCTTGACTCATTGCTGCGATCTCTGTCGCAGTCCGGGCAGTTCTTTACATATTTATAGTGGTGCAGGCTCATTCCCGGCCACCAGTATACTGATTGTAATTCAGTCAGAGATTCCTTCATCTGTTTGTGCCTTGGACCTTCACCCATGTGTGCGTCTGCTATTAATAACTTTCTCCTGTTCATGTTTGGAATTACCCTATCCCCTACTCCAGGGATTCGAGCAAAAGGAACAGAGTTTGCATCAATTACGTATGCATAATTGAGTGGATAGTTCACCGGTAGTGCTGCACAGTCGCCTTTTACGGACGTTTTTACTGCCAGCATGGTTTCCCCGTCTATGTATTTTTCTGAACGCTTTTTTGTGGCTACGGAAGCCGGTTTAGTTGCTTCCGCTATGGCTGTATTAGCCAATGAATTCCCTGCAACGTGAACGCCATCACGTTGATGACTCAGAGTGTGTATCACGTGAGTCTTTTGTAGTTCTTTCTGTAAAAGAACTACCTGTTTCCAAAGCATTTTATGCTTGATTGTGGCACCTGTGTCATCTTTGTAATCATTTTGAACCCAGCTCTGTAACTTATTGTTGTAAGAGTTGACGCAAAAATGCGAATCGCACACGATTAGTGTCGGGAATTCACGTTATGCATTTTCAAGCGCCATCTTTAAAGATCTAATTTCAGCTCTCTAAGCTGAACAGTTTCTTACTGATTCAGTTTTTGTTATTTTCGGTCTGAATTTACCGCACAGCCAGCGACCTTTAACAATCGCGCAGGCTGCATCGTAGGATTTGTTTTCTACATTGTAGTGCTGTACAAATCTGTCTGTATAGATTATACAAGAGTATTGTTGGAGAAGCAAAATTTCGATTGGCAGAGGATATTCTTGTTCATAAGTTAAATCATTCAGTTTTTTCATGTGCCGGGCGAAATAGTATTTCACATCTTCCGCAGCAAGAGAATTTTTCCACTGTATCCATTTCGGATCCAGTGACACTGTAGGCAGGTTTACTGGGCTGAATAGCGCCTCTAAGGCGGATTCCGCTGTGAGGACATTGATCCTTTTGCCATGTGCTAGTTCTCGTTCATCAGCCTTTGCAGTTAGTACTGCTTTCACAGTGTTTTCTGTGAGACTGAATGTTTTTTCTGCTTGTGTGTACAAGTGAGATTTGTAAGAAATTGGTACCGTTTCTCCCTCATTAGAGGTCAGGTACGTGAATCCGCATCTTCCTGGGATGACTCGGATTACAAGGTTGCGTGTGTTATCACGTGTTTCTAATTTTGTTTTTGCTAACATGTCTGTTTGCAGTGATCTCAAAATTTCTGTGTGTTTTTGAGTCCAGTTGACTGGTTTAAAATCATGTTTAATTATTTCGTAGAGAGGTTTAATCCTCTCCGCATAATTTAGAATGTTAGTTCTTCCGAAATTCAGGAAGCCTAGAATTGATTGTAAGTTCTTCAGCGTTTTTGGTGCTTGAAGTACAGCGCACTTCTCTAAGAAGTTGTTCGCTAGGCTTTTTCCTTTACTTGATAATTCGTATCCTAAAAATAATACTGTCAGATGGGCAATTCGAGACTTTTTAAAGTTGAATTTGTAACCCTCTGCTGCGAACCCAAGTATAATGGTGTTCACCCTTTTCAAGTGAGTATCCAAGTCGTCGTCTGTGAGATAGATATCATCTACATAAGATAATGCCTCATCATCATACATTTGTAGTAACTCTGTTACTCTGGCTGAGAATGGTCCTGGGCTGTTCTTGAATCCCTGTGGGAGCCTACAGAAATTTTTCTGAGACCCCATTACTGAGAAAGCGGTCAAGTATCTGCTTTCTGGTGCAATATTTTGACAAAAGAAACCATTTGATATGTCTAATGTCGTTTTATATTTTTTACGAACTATGTTATTCATTAGTGCAGCACTGTGCGAATTCTGTACTGCAAATGTTTTGCAACATGAGTTAAGGTGTCTGTAGTCCAAAACTAGACGATATGAATCGTCCGGTTTGGAGACCGGAAACAAAGGATTGTTCATTTGAGAGGTGCATGTTTCAATCACCCCCTGACATTCAAGTTGATCTAAAATCTCCCTGACTTGTTTTTTAGCTTCTTGCTTAATGGGATACTGCCTTTGTGCAGTCGGTTGATTTTTTAACTGGATTTTGTGAGGAGGAGAGTCCTCATCCCATCCTACATGATTTTTATATAATGCTGGTGCCTGGGCTACTGCCCATTTCCTTGCATATATATATTTAGTGTGAATCGGAATGTGATTAGAGAAGGCAGGCATAATCATTTCTTCGCCACGAGGGCACTCCCTGACAAACTCTGGGGCCAATCTTTTTCAGCTAACAGGATGTCATAGCCTTTTGAGAGGTTATCCCAAAATAGACCCCTTATTTTCCGAGTCTTATCTCCCTCTATACGCAGTGTTATTTTGTATATTTTATGAGGTTTGCTAACTCTGGTGTCGGCAGTTTCTACCTGAATGTATTCATTCGTGTCCACTGTCTCCAGATGACTCATCAGGATCTTGCGAGCTATGCTGATTTCTGCTGCACTGTCTAGCATTGTCTGTGCCCACTCCCCGTTTTTCAACTGTGTCCTCAGTATTCTCGGCATGTTCGATTACTCTAATACTGGCTACCTTCTTTCTTGGAAATTGTAACTTTTTACTTTGAGCAGGTTCCTTGTCTTTGGACTTGGTGTGCTCTCCTGGGTCTGACCGTCCTCTTCTTTCCGATTTTCTGCGAAAAAGATCGAGAGGGACGTGTATCAATACTTTGATATCTATCAGGCTTCTTCAAATTATCCCTATTTCAAAGGTTATATCTTTTCTCAAAGGGCTCCCTCTGGGGAGACTGGTGTTCTCGAGTCGGAGTTCTTTCCCTCCGTCGAGGAGACCTTCCTCTGGACTGGAAAACTTTTTCCTTGGGAGTGAATTGTTTATTTCCATCCCAGCTCTTTTTAGGAGTGTTTGAATTATTTTTAATAAATAATTTTTCAGGATTTTCGAGCAGTTGGGGTTTTACTGGTTTTCCACCCAAGCTGTCTCTACCTATTTCTTCATAAAATCTTCCTATAATTCTGGCAAGCTCAATTGGTTGATCTGTTATATCTGTTTCCTTCAACTTCTGGCGGATCGCCACAGATGCTGCTTCTCCTTTTATATTGGCTAGTAATATAGCCGAAACCTGCTTGAAGTCTTTCAGTAATTTCATACCAAGAGTTAAAGCAGGTTCTGGACCGTATTCATTCTGAATCTGTTTTAGCACATCTGGTATTACCGCCATTGACGGAACACCATGCGTTTTCGTGTAAATGAAAGCAAAGACTTTACTCCAAGTGTCACAGTTCTCCACCTGTGGTGCGACCCCCATTGGAAGGCAGATGGTCAGAATTTTGTGTTTCTCAATAGGGGTAGTATTCGGAAATACTGCCTCTATTTGAGTAATTTTGTGCGCTAACCAGAAAGGAATTTGTTCCCGTTTTATGGGTGTTTTACCAAGACATGATTGTATGTTCTGTGGTGTAATTTTATTTGTGTTCCCCTGATGAGGGGTTAGCTGTGGGACATTAACAGCTGTTTGGACCGTTGCAGTCCGCATTACATATTGGACCAACTGTCTATGTATTTTAATTAAGGTTTTTAGCAATGTCGGATGTGGTGTGTAGCTCGCTAGACCCGGCCACGTTGCTCCTGGTCTACCTAGTGGACCGAGCCTGGTAATATGATCATCGTGTTTTAGGGCGCCTTTAAACCAGAGCAGATGCTCTTGGTATTTTAATGGGATTTCAATCTCCTCGAAAGGAGCGTACTCTTCCGGTGGATCCCCTATTTTGTAATAGTGGAACTCATGTGTTGCGGCGTTTGCCGCTGGAAATTTTATCAAGAATAGAATACCTCTGTCTGCCGATATTCGTGTGCCTCTATCACGAAGACGACTGTGCCACCTTGTTTGGTCAGTCCATTTTCTATAAGTTTTGCCGTTATAGTTTTTCTTACGTTGACCGGGATGATTATCGCACCCGGTTCAGAAGTCCCTGTACCATCGGGACCCTGCTGAGTCGCATTTACTGCGGCATCAACGGTTCCGTTGTTACCTCCTTCTCCTGGCATTTTACTGTCAGGAAGGTTTTTTGTTTGCAGAGCAGGTCTCCAAGGAGACAAAGATTAGGTGCACAATATTTTGGAACACTGTATCCTTCAACGTTGAATAAACCAGAGCTTTACATAGGAATCTCTTCCTACTAAGTTCGGGCGGATTTTAACCTTTCACCCACTCTAGACGTCTATTGGAGTATTTACGGTAGAAAGGGGTCTGTGTGAAAAATGCACGACTGAGTTACTCTAACGTCTTGCGTTAGTTTTATCGCCTTACCAAACGTTGGGCGCCATGTAGTGTAGTTCCTATTTTCCCTATAGGCCCTACGCATTGGAATAACATAAACAGCAGTTTAGACGTAGAAGTGCGGTCTTCCAGGTCTCTACTGACTATGCTAAACTTAATTGGGTTTGTACCAACTAGCTCAGAGGTCACTGGAAACTTTCTTGACTGAATAGGAAGTGATCAGCTTCCCTGGCACAGACAAGAAGGGATTCAGTTTTCCAACAACCGCATAAACATGACAACTTTGCTCCTTGGAATAAGAGTCAATCTCTAGAGTCGTGTGAAACAATAGACAGTTATTTTACTCAGTCAGTTGTGCAGATTACTTTCACCATTATGCAGAGAATAGAGAGACGGGCGTTTTCAAAAAAAGGTATTATTTATTGAACAGTCTTTCTTCTCATGCAAGAGAAATGAATTGCCACAATTGCAAGACTTGTTATTATAAAAAGTGCGTACAGTAAAAAGAGGATTGCGAAATAATACTGTAAAAGCATTGATCTGGTTTCTTAGCCATACAATGGTTAAAATGAATAAAATATATACATTCATATATATATTAGCTAACGTACTCAACTGGTGCTTCTAACTACGCCTACCCCAGTGTACCTGACCTAAGCCTAATACTTGGGAGGGAGTAAGTAGCAGTTTAAGTTAAGATATCCCTTCGGGGATCTATTCTGGCGCTATAGAAGCACATAAATAAAAATAAGTTGGTTTTGCCAAGGTTTGCTTCAAGAATTCTCTCTAAGGGTTTAGTCAACACCATACCTCTGGAATAGAATGTTGGAGGTCTTGTATCTCCTTCCAGGACTCGATATCCCAGTCACTCGCAAGAGTAGGCTGGAAATGCCGGAGCTGGATTTTCTCGGCAGGAGAAAAGACCGCGTCTCTCAGCGCGTCAAGGAGGAGGAGGGGCAGCGTCCGTGGGCTGCTTGCATCTGCTGGGCTCTGCAAGGGACAGCTGTTCGGCTCCTGTATTCACCACACCATCGTTCGCGCTTTGCTTAAGGCATCGCTGGTAATATTTATACCTGAAAGGTGCCTTGTTTGACGTAAGTTTTTAGACATAAGACGTCAATAAAGATGTCACTAGGAAGTGATCGTCCTTTCAGTGCTCATTAGAGTTCTATTACTAATCAAAACATAGCAAGCGGGGCTTTCCCAGGTTGCTGGGTTTTATCTTGTTGAAGAACTCAGAGTGTAATCTAGGAATCTTAGATAGTGGCTTCTGCTGTGTCATGTACTGTAATGAGCTGCAGAGGCGAGTTTCTGAAATATGGCTCTGATCGTTTATGCCATTATAGGGGTATGAATGGATTATAGCCTATAGGGGCATAAGGTCACAGTATTGATCGGGGTCCTAGATTAGAACACGACAAGCATTGACGACCATTTTCAGTGTCCAGTATGCCCTGTGCACTGTAAATAGATTATTTTGCCAGAGTGGTGGTATTTGATTGACAATCAAAGAGAAGACCTAAATACCTGCCATAAAGTTGTTAAATTTAGTATTGGCAGGTCCCTCTTCCAGGTCTCTGTTGGCAGGGTAAAACCTTCTCCCCGGCTTGCACTAGCATCCAGAACCATTTGGAGACTTCTCCTCTTTGGAGCGGTCTTTCTTGTTACTTTTCTTCCCATTCTGTTTTTCCTTTCTCATCTCTACATAATCCACATGCCCACCTTGCAAAATGATAGTACTTAAATTTGGACAGGTTACCCTCTGTGGCTTCCGTCAGGGACTCCCAAGAGAGCAAAGTATTCTCCTTAATAATTTGACCCCACGTATTCATACCCATTTGATTGACAGGGCTTGCCAACTTGTCCTGAAGGCATTCAGAAGAGTTCCACATTGGTTTGAAATGTAATATGGTAGTCCTAGTGTCCGCCTAACTTGATACCATAACTTGCATGCTGCCTCTAACATCCTCAGCCTGACCTTTTTGAAATACTTTAGGTGTCCAAATTTAAAAAGGAAATGATCACCTCCTTGCCACAGATTTTTTGTCAAGGCTTTAAAGAGCGGGCTAAAGGAAAGATCTTATATTCTTTAGCTGGCAAGCCCGACAGTATACATAGAAATCTGGACTTGTGATCCCAACTGGTATGTTTTCCTATGTAGTTTCCTCCACGCACTTCTCACCCCCTTGGCTGACCAAAAAAGTTGCTTATCTCCCCATGCAATATCTTAAACCATTCTTAATACCCTCCTACTTCCCATTATTGTTTTATTAAAATTTACCTGGCCCATTTTAGCCAGGTCTTACACCACCTGGATTCCTAAGTACCTTATTTCCTGTTTTACAAGAGGACTATTACAGCGAGTGTTCCATGCCTTAATTTCTGTCTTCTGCTGATTAAGAAAGAGCCAAATACCTTCGCAAAGTCCTCCAAGGTACTCCGAATCATTGGGCGGGACCTTGCCAAATCTCTTGTATACAACCTCAGATCATCGGCATCAAGAGCCACTTTTTCTCCCACCCATTACACTCAAATGGGGTGATATTTGGACTTGTCCTAATTTTATTTGCCACGGGCTCAGTATATAGATTGAAAAAGCAGAAGTGATAGTGGGCATCCCTGAAGTGGCCCTTTCTCTATGCTCATCTGTTTGGTGAGATTAATGACCACTAATATCCCAGCTGTTGGGTTTTCGTATAATGACCTGACTGCTCTTTAGAATTCAAGTTGTACCGTTGGATTGCACAATTTAAAATGGGCCAGCTCACTTTTTGGCAGCATCGAAAGTCAGTACCATCAAAGCAATTTTATCTTTTATAGCCATGTCTATTGCTCCAAACATGTCATGCGTTAGCTCGTGAAGTTGCCTTCCCCTAACAAAACCGTTTTGGTCTTTGTGGACTAATGTCCCAATCATCTTCTCCAGTCACTTGATGAACACCTGTGTATAGATTTTATAGTTGCTGTTCAGTAAAGAAATCTGCCTATATGACATTTTTTTTCTTTTTTAAAAACTTTTATTCATAGCTTTGTCATATATCATAACGGTGCTTTTAAAAAAAAAAACTTACAGTAAGTCGTATCTTGTCAGTGGTAGTCTCTCTTGTCGAATGTCCCAACATCAATACATTGGATGGAGCAATACAATAAGATGCATATTAATAACAGAGGGCAAGCATAATAAACAGTACAGTGACATCATGTTTGGATAATCTGAGGCAACTATCTATAAGTAGGCAGTGGCAATTGACCCATTCCTCCCGGCTGGATCTAGGTTCCCGGTCTTTGAGCAGATATAATAGAACCAATGTGTGTATAGTAGGTTAGAGAGGATGACAACTGAGTAGTGCCTTGTATTAATCACGCATCATCATGTGATGTGGGAGCTGTCTCTTCCGAGTTCGGTGAAAGTAGGTATCCTTGAAGAGGTCCCCATATGTCTTTAGGTTTGGAGGTTCTTGGTAGCAGTTCAGTATATGTGGTTGTCTGCTCTTGGCAATATATTAAATCTGCTAGCCAACCCTTGAATTTTGGGGCCCACCCCCTACCCCATCTACAGGCCACCTTACTTTTAGCTAATGATAGCGATAAGTCGAGGAACTTCCTGTATGTTTTGGGTATATGTGTTGTGTACCCCAGTAGTGCAATCAGCGGGTCTCTCTCCAGTGCGCTGTCAGTCATTTTCTCGAGTGCTGTAAACACCTGTTCCCAGAACTCCTGCACTCCCGGGTATTCCCAGGCTAGCTGCAAGAACCCAGCCCCTGGTTGTTTGCACCTTTCACATCTATCTTTATCTGCTAATTTAAATCTATATTTTTTTACTGGTGTATAGTATAGGCGTTGCAGGTATTTATAATGTATTACCCGTAGCCTGCAGCTAGCAGAAATCTGTGCGGTTTGTAGAAAGCAATATTGCCATTGGTCATCTGTCACTTCCTGTCCCAATTCCTCCCCCCAATGTGTGCGGGCCGGGCTACTAATTCCTTCTCGTGTGTTCGTATACTGCTGTATAGGTCTGACACTAGGTGTTTTCCGTCTGTGGATACCAGCATTTGATGTAATGGGATGAGGTTTAATGGTTCTTGTGGGAAGTCCCGGATGAACGATCACATCCCTTGCCGTAATCGCACATAGAGCAACACATCCAGGGGTGGTAATTGTATTCCCTGAAAGAAGTGGTCCATTGAGTGAAATGTCCCTGCATGGAATATACCCCCCCCCCCCCCTCCACCCCCCATGTGACAATAGGAGAATGCCTCCATAGGCCAATAAATCCCTTTTCCTGCAATAGTGAGAGGCAGAGATGATAGGACAGCGGAAGCCGAGAGGAGTAGAGGAGGGGCAAGGCCAGTAAAGCAGTTATCCGGTTCCATGCATCCACCGTACTGGTAACTGTGGTGGGTGGCGTGGTACGGGTAGGTCAGTGTATCATACCATTCAGTGGCACGGGATCTGCAAGCGAATCCTCTGTAGCCAGTTGCGGCATGTATCGAGGGGGATACACCCAATAATAGGCGTAATGAGCCTTTGCACTCAGAAAGTAGACTTCGAAATCTGGAATGTCGAAGCCCCCTTGATCATACAGTCTCGTTAGTATTGACCATTTGAGTCTTGCCTGCTTTCCTCCCCAGAGCAATCCGATTAGTTTAGAGCGTAATGTTTTAAAAAAAAAAATAGGGCCCAGGGTGGTACTGTATATTTAAGAATAGATATAGGAACTGCGGAAGTATGATCATTTTTATAAGGGATGCACGCCCTGCAAATGAGAGAGGCAGCAAGATCCAGCGTGTAATATTAGTGTTTAGCCGTGTTATAGCTGTACCATAGTTCAACCTTATTGTGTCTTCTGTATACCGAGATATCGAAGGTCTGTGTCGCACCATTACAGTGGGAAGTCGAGCTGAAATTGAGGCACCACTGCTGTAAGAGGAAAAACATGAGATTTCCCCCAGTTAATACTGACACCAAATAGTCTACCAAACACTATAAATTACCGTAGTATGGGGTTTATATTCTGTTGGGGGTCTCTAATGTATAATGTCACATCATCCACATACATAGATATTAATATTTGGCGTAGACCACAGCGAAATGCTTTATCTTGGTGGTACTGACGAAGTCTAGAACCCAGCGGTTCAATCGCGATGGTGAATAAGAGTGGGGACAAAAGGGAATCCTTGCCGAGTGCCCCTTGAGATAGAGATCGACGGGGAAAGGTGTCTATTTATCAATATCTTGGCAGTGGGTTGGTGGTATAATAGTTTAATCCAAGATAAAAATAGGAGCAGGAAGCCCATTCGTTGTAATACTCAAATTGATAATCCCACTCCACGGAAATAAATGCCTTGTTGGCATCTCAGAACACCGCGGTAAGTGGGAATTCAGTCGCTACTGTCTGGATCAAGGAGAACGGGGTACGGATATTATGGGTGGTGGCTCTGCCCGGGACAGATCCTGATTTGTCTGGAAGTATGTGTTTGTCCATTAGAAGAGTTAGGCGGTTAGCCAGGACTTTAGCCAATATCTTTGTGTCACAATTTATTAGTGACAGTGGCCGATAAGAGTCGCATGATTCGGGGGGAGGGGGGGGGGCTTCCCAGGTTTCAATAGGGATGTAACTATCACGTCCCTCATCGAGGGGGAAAGTATTCCCACTTCCAGGGATTCCTCATATACTTCTTTCAGCACCGGTACCATGATATCAATGTAGCTTTTATAAAATTCAGCGGGTAGGCCGTATGATCCTGGTGCTTTCCTATTCTTCAGCTGCATTATTGCTTCCCTGATTTCATCGATCTCAAAGGGGTGACTCAGGAATTCTCTCTGTTCATCACCGAGCCATCCAAGCTGTCAAGGTCAATCGGTCCCTGTCTTTGGGATGCATATAGCGTTCTGTAGTGCGTGATGAAGGTGTCTAGTATAGTGAGTGAGTCCCGTTGTGCCACCTCCCCAGGCCCCTGTATCTCTATACGTGGGTATTAAAGCGTGGGCATCTAGTCATTTAAGCTAATGCCTTGCCCGGCCTTTTGCCTTCTCCATATTTGAGTCCCTTAAATTTCGTCTCCCTCGTTGCAGTTTCTTCATATTCAGAAAGTTTCTCTCGGAAATCTTTTTGCACCTGCCCTGTCTCCCCCGCCCCATTTGTCTCTCCATCCCTCGCAGTTCCTGCTCCAATTTCTGAAGTGTACCCTGTATATCCCTTAGTACCCCGAAGCTCTTTGAAATGCAGAATCCCCTTATCGTTACTTTAAAAGCCTCCCATATCATCTCAACACTGTCTACTGACCCTTTGTTCCAGGAAAAGAAATCCTTAATTTCATCGCTTAGTTCTGCTTGAAATACTATGTCAACAGGGCATTGGGTTGTAGCCTACAGCTGGGTCTGGGTCTGTCATATCCTGGCAGGGTGAGTGATAGCTTCACCGGGCAATATTCCGAACAAGTCTGGGCTAGGTGCATTACATTACGTATAGCTGGTCCCAGACCTCTTGAGAGGAGACAGTAGTCAATGCGCGCCCATGTCCCCCTGTGGGATGTAAAATGAGTTCTCTCCTGTTCTTGTGGGTGCGTGTGCCACCAGCTATCAATTAGTCCGCCCTCCTCTATTATGGCCTGTAATGACTCCTGTGAGTTGGTATAATGATGTGCTGCCATGTGAGACCTGTCTTGAGTTGGATTTAGGGCAACGTTGAACCACCCCCCAATGATGTGAGTGGATCCTATCGTCAGTATTGTGCCACACAGATTAGTCAAAAACTCGGGGCTGTCTGTTTTGGGACCATAACAATTTGCAATTGTGACTGAGTCTCTGGCCAATCGTCCCCATGCTATAACATATCTACTGTGTGTATCCTCAATAGCCCCTGCTAATTCAAAACAAGTCTGTTTTTTGAAGAGTATGGCTGTTCCTCTGGCATTCGAGGAGTAGAAGGAGAAGAGTCTACAACTTGTCCATTTGCTAGGAAATGTGATCGGGGCCTTTGGGTTAAGGTGGGTTTCTTGTAGTGAAGCCACTTGTGTCGGTTGCCGGTCTAAATAGGCCAGAACTTGTCTCCGCTTTCTCGGATCTTCAAGGCTCATGACATTCCAAGACATCACCCTCAATGTGGTTTTATCCTCCAGTGTCATTGTGCCATCCTATCGCTTCATGACTAATGCTTTTCGAGATTGCATAGGTCAGCATTTGTACATATAAAGAGACCTAGTTTCTCAGAGTATACCGCGCATCTTGTTTACTGTTACATTGAACCTCCCATCACCCTACCCCATCTCCCCCCTCCCACTGACGTTACGGGAAAAAGGGTATATCCAAATACAGTCACTGGGACCTGGGTGTCTGCCGGTACAAATAGGAAAGGGGTCCCAGTACACAGTTTTAAAAAACCAAGGTGGATAATTAAAGCAAGAATCCAAAACATAAACAAAAGGTCATATCCTTGTAAGGGAACACTGTTGTTTAATGACAATGTGCCAGCAGGTTAAGTATATCACAAGAAAAATACATTATTTATTCAGAAAAAACATTTGTGCCCCAATGGGTAAGGGAGGGGGGAGGTGTAAGAGAGTACGTGCAGATATTTGGGAAGGGTAAAAGTGCCAGTCATGATACCCTTATCAGCAAACACTAAACACTGGCTTCAACATAGAGACTGAAAAAACAACAAATGTTTCTCAAGTTAGACAAAGCCATGCTCCACAAGCGTATATAAATATCTTCTGGTTGAGGTGCAAGCTGGCCAGTGGGTAAGTTGTCGACGTTTTGACCCCAAAATAAAGATAGGTTTCCGTATGACCTTAGAAGGGGTCTTCCTCAGGACAGGGGTGAAGTGGCGGGGCAAACGTCTGTGGAATGCTCATGGGATGATGGGCATATAAGCTCTGTTCCAGAGAGAACGAGTTTAAGGCAAGGAATGGACGAGGGCCGGAAGATATCCAAGGTCCCTGTTGCGTGAAAAAATCTCTGCAGAGCCGCCAATACGGTCAGCTGCATCTGTGGGAAAAGTTGAATCTGACGTCCCTGTGAAAAGCCGTTCTTTTTGTTTATGTTTTGGATTCTTTCTTTAATTATCCACCTTATTTTTTTTAAACTGTGCACTGGGAACCCTTCCCTATTTGTACCCCCTCCCACTGAAGCATCCCAATTATGCCAGTTGTAAGTGTCCCTCCCCCCTCCCCAATGCCCAAAAACGTATCTATTGTAACAGGTATGTCCATTCCCTCCCGGTGTGAACCTGAGAAAAGAATAGGGATAAACATAAACAATAAGAAAAAAGTAGTGGGGTTCTCCAAGTTGGGTTAACGCAGCTGCGTGGCCCACAAATACCTCTCGCCAGTCCAGGTGTGCCTCATCATGCGGCTAGCTCCTGAATAGGCTTCGAGGGTGTCCGGCTTCAGAGTGTTTTTAAACCCCCTCCGAAGCATGCTTCTTTAGTGAAACCTTGTTTCCTAAGTGCGTATTGTCCTGTCCCATTACTATTTGGAGTGTCACAAACATGGCTATGATCATCGTGAGCGAAGTGAGAGATACCAGCGATTGGTGTCTGTCTTCAGCGATTGGTGTCTGTCTTCAGCGGGCGAGTTTCTGGTGTCTGTGCCATTTTCCCTCTGTTTTTTAAGCTGCTTTAAGAATTCTTCAACTTGTTGAGGTTTTGTAAAGAATGTTTGGGTCCCTTGGTGCGTGATGCGAAGGCGGGCGGGGTAAAGTAGGGCGCAGCCGATCTGGGCTTGCCTTAGCTTTTGTTTTACTGCAGAAAATTTGCGTCATTCCTCCTGGACGTGCATCGTAAAGTCCGGGTGCATGGTGAAGGGTATCCCATCATAATGCAGCTGCTTTTTCTCCCTGGCCACCAGTAGAGCTACATTCCTGTCTCTGTAGTTTAATAGGCGGGCAATGATAGGTCTGGGAGTGTTTCCAGGGGGTGACCATGGCCCAAGGGATCGGTGAGCCCTTTCGACGATGAAATGAGGAGAAAGCAGATCTGTACCCCCCACTGCCACTAGTAATTTCTCGATATACTCCTCCATCTTGCCCGTATTCGTACTCTCCGGTATTCCCAAAACGCGTATGTTGCTCCTTCTGCTTCGCGCTTCTATGTCCTCGTTTTTGGCAGCTATGATCTTTAACAATTTATCTATCTGTGCCGTTGCTATGTGTACATGGGCAGTGGTATCTTCGACCTCGGAGATGTGTTGTTCTGCCTCTTTTATGCGTCTCTCCTGGCCTTCAATTTGTTATGTTATGTTATGTTATTTACATTTTTAATGCGCACAGCTGCTCCAGCGAAGGAGCGTCCTGGCGCAGGGAAAGGTAGACACAACATAACACAAAGTCCAGCAACAAAAAAGCAGAACACTTAAAACAGGGTACATTTAAAACAAGAAGGTTTTCAGGGCCCTGCGAAAGGATATTAGATCATCCATGAGGCGGATTTCCAAGGGGAGCGCATTCCAGAGGGTAGCAGCTTTCACTCGGAAGGAGCGACCCCCCATCCGGCTAAGTCTAAAACGGGGGACAACCACCAAGGATTGTCCAAGGGATCGGAGTGAGCGGGTAGGAACGTAGGGAGAGAGCAGTTTGTTAAGTATGACAGGTGCCGACTCTCGAAGAATTTTAAAAACCAGGCAAAGAGCCTTGAATTGAATTCTCTTGTTTATCGGGAGCCAGTGCAGGGACCGCAGAGTATTTGAGGTAGGGCAGGTCCGGGGCAAACCGACCACCGCCCTAGCCGCAGCGTTCTGGACTCGCTGTAAACGAAGGATCTCAGCTTGGTTCGCTCCTAAAAGGAGTGAACTGGCGTAGTCCAGCCGAGAGATAATCATTGCTTGAATGACCAGCTGTCTAGTAGGAGCGTCAAAAAATCTGAGCAGGGGTTTTAGCCCGCGTAATACTCCAAAACAGCAGGCCGCCACTCTCTTCGTGTGAGTCACAAAGCTTAACGTGTGGTCGAGCCATACTCCCAGATTCCTGAGTTCCAGGACGGGGGCCGGCGCTGATCCCATCTCGGGAGGCCACCATCCGTCCCCCCCAGTGGTCCGCATCCCTTCCAACGATCATCACCTCCGTTTTTGTCGCGTTCAGCTGGAGACAGTTGTTATTCATCCAGCTGGCCACCTCTCTCAGTCCACTTCGGAACCTGAGGGCATCCTGCTTGGCATCCCCGCTGATCGTAACCGCCAACTGAGTGTCGTCGGCGTAGGAGACCATGGTTAGGCCCCATTGCCTGGCGACCTCAGCCAGCGGCTGCACGTACAGGTTAAAAAGCGTGGGACTCAGCGAGGAGCCCTGACGGACCCCCAGGTCCAAAGGATGGTACTTGGACTGAAAAGGAGGGGTGGCAACGCAGAAGGAGCGATCACTAAGGAAGGAGCGGAACCACTGCAGAGCAGAGCCACAAATGCCAATGTCCTGCAGGCGGTGTAGAAGGATGCGATGGGAAACAGTGTCAAAGGCAGCGCTCAGGTCTAATAAAATAAGCGCTGCCGTTTGACCTGCATCGAGCACAATCCGCAAATGCTCAACCATTGCCAGAAGGGCCGTCTCAGTGCTGTGGCCAGCACGAAACCCATTCTGCGTGGGATCCAGGACATTAACTTGGGTCATATGCTCCGTGAGGGCCAGATTTACATGGGCCTCCATGACCTTGGCCGGCCAAGGGAGCAAAGATATAGGGCGGTAGTTTTCAGGTCTCAGCGGATCCAAAGATGTTTTTTTTAGGATCGGGGAAACCACCGCTTGCTTCCACTTGGCAGGGACCAGGCCGGAAGTCAGGGAGAGGTTAATCAGAGAACACACTATAGTGCGTCCCTGAAAAGCAGCATCCCTGAAAAGGGCAGATCTTACCGGGTCTGCAGGCGAGCCAGACTTGACTCGCAGGGCCCACTTAGCAAACTCCTCATTAGAAAGAGTGGGAAGGGAGTGCAGCGATGGACAGCTACTGGAGCCGCTCCAGGGAATCACTGGTGGCAGTGTGCTCGGAAACGCCTGATAGATTTGCGGGCTATCTCATCCATTCGCGTTGTCCTCGTGTCCATTTTATCCGCTATGGTCGCGACGCTTTGTCGTATTTCTGGCAGAATCGATTTCATGTCATCCCCTGATGTCAACTGCTGTTCCTGCTGTAAGTTTTCAGCTCTGTTGTCTACCTCCGCTTGTTGCTGCCGGGTGGATTTTTTGGCGTCGAATGTCAGCCGCAGTTGTCGTGCTTCCGGCTTCCCCATCTTGGTGCAGGCACCTGTAGCGGTTTATAGGGTATGTCTGGCCGTGGAATCTGTAGTGGTATGATGTCTGTGCTATAAGGTTCTCCTTGGCCCCTTGTTCTTTATGGCAGTGTGCGGGTCTATTTTACAATGGCACTTCAGCTGCGGGAAAAGGATCGACTCCAAGGCTCTCAATCCAGGCTGGCAGCACCCGCACCACAAGCTCGTCCGGCGGTAGGCGGTCTCTTTGTGGTATGGCCGCGATTTGTCCGCTCTGTGGTCCGTGATCCCCAAAACGTTTACCGCTGGCCTTGTCCCTGCTGTCTAGTTTGCAGTTGAGGTAGCACAGCGCTGAGTCACTTCAGGGCCCCAGTTATATGGATTGTGGATGTGCCCCAGCCAGGTTCCTTCAAATGAATGCCAGTGTCTGGTTTAGCGCTCTTCTGACCACTTAGTTGTCTTGCCTGTTTGGGTTCGCCGAGCCAGTTTTCCCCTTATGGCCACCCTGCTAGCCGCGTATCCTGCAGTGCCGTTATGTGTCCCGGCATAAATTACATCCCCACCTGTCCGTGCTCCAAATTTCCTAGTAGCTGCCCTGCTTACTTGTAGTGCAATTCGCTTGTCTGCAGTGCCCGATGAAGGGTGGCACGTTGCAGGCAGTGTTCAGCGCCCACTTATCGCCGCCATTTTTGTGCGCAGGCCTATCCACCTCGTGGGGACCACGGCACTTGCGTGCCCAGCTCTGCCCCTCTCGGTCTCCACTCCTGTTTGCTGCTTTCCGCCTTGAAACGCCGCGGATGTTACAGAAACTAGCGCCGCTTACTCCGCGCTAGTTATAGTTCCTCACATCATGTTTTGGGCACTTTACATCGGTGGAATCAGGATTGTCGGATTTCCGCACCGGTCTGTGGGAGCCTCACACAGTTGCGGCCATTACGCTTGTGCGCCACCTAGCGCCCCCGCCTATATGAAATCTTAGGGTCTTTATTCGGCTTAAGAATTAGTACTAACAGTGGACTCCTCATAAGAAGCTGTAGAGCTTGCCCTTCAGAGAACGCACCATTCAGCAGTTCAGTTAGAGCAGGAACAAGATGATCTTTTAGTGCCATATATATTTTGTTTGGTAGGCCAGCTGCTTTTCCTCTCCTTAGTTTCCTAATTGCCACTGACACTTCTTCAGGACTAATCCCGAAATTCAAATTCTCTTTTAAGTCTACTTGCATGGTCGGGATGACCATTTCACTGAAATGACTCTCGATCTGGTCTTCGGACCCCTCTTGATCTTCTGTATATAGCTTTTGCAAGATGTGAATAAAGGCTTGCTCTATCCCTCAGTGCATATTTTACCTGTTTCATCAATTAGAATTTCTTTAGTGATGTTTCTATTCTGTTCCACCTTTGTTTTCCAAGCCAGTAGTTTGCCACTGCACTCTCCATATTCATAGTAGGCCTATTTACTGGCTTCTCATTTAATCCGTATTATTGCTTCTAAATAATTTGCAAGGGCAGTTCTTGTACTCTTTATCCTTTCATCCACAGCTACAATTCTTTTATATCTTGCTTCAGGTGATCTATTACGTGTGAGTCCAATAATAGTGCTCACTTTACAGACCATCTGGGGGGGAACTGGTATTTTATCTAGCTGAAATTCTAGGATAAGGGCTGAGTAATCAGAAAGATGTTCCGATACATGTTCCACTTAATTGACTTTTTCGCTCATTTTTGATATCCACTTGGAAAAAATAAATACTGGAAAAATGCACATACTTTTTGTTGTGGAAAGATAAACTTTGCTTTCTATTTGCTCTTCGTCTCCAAATATCAACTAAGCCCATATCTATTATTAATTGTTTTACTAGTGCTCTAATTTGGGGGGAATTTGCTGTGTCTGTTGTCGAAGATTTATCTAAAACCGGGCCTATGAGCGCATTAAAATCCCCTCCTAATAATATGGGAAATTTAACCTCCAGAAACTAATTATACAGAGCTTGAAGGGGGGGCAGAGCCATCCATGTTTGGTCCATAATACCCAAAAAGTATCATGTACTATATATTTTCACCTATGCGATCGCTCATCTCTCCATTTGATGTGCCATATGGCCCCCCAAAGTGGCCTTGATCGGTTTTTTTAATGTACCACCCCCTTAACACAACATGACTGACTGGTGCACTAGTAATGGTCTAACCATTTTTGTTTCTCTATAATTTCTTCCCATTCTTCTTTTAACAGGTGGGTCTCTTGTAAAATTATGACTTCACTGAATGAAAGCCACAAATATTCAAGAATTCTTCTCTTTCTAGTTTTACTCTAAGGCAGCTTACATTCCAAGTTAAGACCTTTAAGGGAACAAAACTTGACAACTCTGGCATGTTAATCTAAAAAGAGGGAAATATCTTATACCTATATGAGCTCCATAAAAGACTTTGTATTATCTCTTTGCAAATGAGGACTAAAAATTGTCTTCTTTGTCGCCTACATGCTTCCACACCCAGTGCTTACTTATAAGGCAAAACTACTGCTGTGCAATGACCCCCCCACCACACCCTGGGAAACCTCCCTGAATCCATTGGGTATATCTTGGAAATATATAGCTATTTGTACTCTCGTTTTCCTCAGTGACATCTATTTAATTTCTGATGTGCTTTAATATGTACCACTAAAATTATTGCTTCCTTCGGGTCCCTCATATTATGCATTTTATTATTCCACAGGATTTTCAGAGGGCCAGGGAAACGCATCTGGGCATTGGCTCCCAGTGATCTAAACTCCTGAATGTAGTTCCCTAGCTCCCACTATCTATGCTGAGTACCTCTGGGAATATCCAACCTGATACTGAAGATCCACTCCCCTTTAGTGAAACTGCCAGTTTTAGGGCTTCAATCAGAACTTTTTCCTTAAGAGAGTATGACTTGCAGTTAATAAACATTTTCCTTGTTTTTTTTTGACTGCCTCTTTTGTGAAAGGATCTCGATGAATCCTCTATATGTCCTCCTCCAGTACCAGAGGGGCCATGCTAGGGATAAAATCCTTTATTATATTAACCAGGTAGCCTCTGATGTTCTTTCCCTCTGCACATTCCAGATCGTTCAGTACTCTAATATTATTCCTTCTTGCATTATTTTCTAATGACTCAATTTTGTCACGGAGATCTTTTGCTCCCATTATAAGTGTCTCAATCTCTTCATGGTTGGCTTCGACCTCCCTATTGAGTTCCACTAAAGAAGCTTCAATCACACACATTCTTTCCATTAAGGAGTTAATTTTGGCTCTAGGGCATCACAGGCCGCCTAAATCTTTCTCTGTTTTTTCCAGTATCGCAAACTTCCTCTGATTTCTTCTATCAAGATTGCAAGCATCTTCTCTACACCTAGAGGGCTTTCTTGTCTTTGGGGCTGGGGTCTTAAATATTGCGGCCGAGAACCACGTAGCTGAGACTGATCCTACTCTGTATCGCTAGTTAATAACTGGAATCTGTTGCTGCTTCTCTCTTGCCTGTAGCAGGGAAGTTAGAGGGTTCTTGTACGGTTCTTCTTCAACATCCCCATCCTCTTGCCAAACTCATATGTGGCCCGCTGTCATTTGCCACTCTCTTTCTCCTAAAAGACGTTCCTGCAAAATGTTGAGGCAGGGATAACTATGCCTAGCCTGCATCCGCGCTGCCTGGAATGCCCCGGCAACAGCTCCGTGTGGCGAACTTGCCGGCCTCTGCTGAGCCTTGATGCTGCCTCTGCCCAGAGACCTATTCCACTGCGCCGACTGCTGCTGTTGTGCTCCTTTTTTGTTTGCAGAGTTTTATATAGCGCAAACTTGACCCAAACCGAACCGGGTATCAGAGCGCTTTACATAGCACCAGTTACGTTACACAGGACACACATTCATTTTGTTAGGCACGGGAAGATTAAGTGATTTGCCCAGAATCCCAGGAGGTTTAGCGACATTACCAAGACTCGAACCGGGCTCCCCAGGTCCGAGGTTGAGCGCCCTAGCAGTTAGGACTTCACTTAAAAATTGGAGATTTTCCATATGCAAAGACTGGACCCAGACACTCACTCAGCCCCGCCGAAAACACCTGCCCGAAACAAGGTAAGGTAAGGACCTGTTTATTTGAAAAGCACATTCACTTTCTAAAGGAAAATAAACTGAGGTATCTCTGCCGGCCACCATGTCCCCCCACAGACCCTCCCCAGGAACCTGTGATGTTTTCAAAACATCAGGCTTTGCTGCATTGTTCTGACTAATGCTGTACTTAGAAACTGACTCAATCATAGGCAAATTTTAAGTGCGTTCCCATTACATTACCGCCTTTATTGTCTTCACTGTATAACGTCTGCCACAAGAGAGACAACAAAAATATGAACATTTGGCACATTTGAACAGTGAGATAGCACACAAGTCCCTGTGACAGCATTGGTAAACAATCACTTACTTGAGAAGTTACATGCGACAATGACTTTCTGAGGGCTCCGGGAAAAGGACAGTAAATTGCTAAGTGTTTAACTGTTAGTTTATTGAGTGTATAAACTTCATTAAGATTGTTTCCATTTTTAAAATATAAACAATCATCCTGCAATTGTTATCACAGTTGAGCTATCTTCATTATATTGGATTATTAACCAGTTGAGCTATTTGTTTTAATTTTTGTCTGATTTTTAAATTCTTGATCATTTCACATTTATTGAAGGAAAACCAGGGTATGATAGGTTGTGCTGTACTTGATATCTATCCATTTACTTTTCCATAGAAAGCTGTTTTATCCAGTCTGTACAAGTTGGCACTTATTTTAAAATAACAAGCACATAATTGTCTGCCTGCATATGACTCAATAGATGGAACTAATAACTTAAAAAAGTCTATTAATGAAGACACCCAATGAGATGCGATGAAACTGACTCTTGGTGTACTCTTAGCTTTTCTCCAGGCTAAATATGGGGTCATCTTGATCCCAGTTGAATACAGAGCAAGAGCTTCTTGTCACCAAAAATCTGAGATTCAGAGCCCGTGATTTCCCAAAATAATAACGCTCTCTTCTATGTAATTAGTCCATGGAATTAGTGGTGCTTTCTCCAAACTCATGAAATTTTGTACAATAACAATGAAAATGCCCCCTTTGGTTTTAACCATAATGAAGCCCAATGTTTATTTGGAACAAGCTTGATGCTCTCTCTAAACAGACAATTGAGGTGTCCAAGTTTGACTAAAGGTAGATTAGAAAGCAAATACCTGAAGAGTTTCCTTAGGTGGCAATTTTATTCCATCTGTAAAGATGAGGTATTTACACAACTCCAAAATCCTGCCCCATTTCATTTTTGAGTTGCTCAGAGCTTCATAAATCCTAAACACACCTTTGATTTTCTTTTGCCCATTCTTCCATAGAATAATGGACATCAATTTCTATAGTGGCTAACAAAACTCCCAGGTAGGTAAAGGAATTAACACACATATGAGAAAATGTAGCTCCTATTTCCAAGTTGTGGGTTCTTTTATCATAATAAATAACTTGATACAAATCTTTACAGATAGGAGAGAATCCATATCTGTAACATCAATATCTATCATATGTTGCAACCTGTTTGCTGTGTGTGATAATACAATTCCATTGTCTGCTTACAGAAAAAGTGGTTGAGATATTGATCTAACATTAGGGGCGTCCATGGATTCACTGTTGAGTCCAATATCTAGTCTTACTCATCTATAAGTTAACACGAAACATTCATGGCGGACCCTGTTTTTTGCTTTTTCCAATACGTCAGTAAGGAGTTTTTTGTAAGGATTCTCTTAAACTAAAACAAGACTTAGATGTGGTGTTTGAAAGTATCTCTGGGGTGGTATTCCAGGTGTGGTAATAGTCCCTCCGCTGGATGGGGTGGTGGAATAAGCTGACTGGGGAAACCCCACTGTGGCACAAAAGCAGATTGCCACAGCTTGCTGCCTTACCCGGATCTCGTGGGTGGCATAATATAGGAATCTCTACATTAGGTAACGTGATGCGAGGCTCTGTTCTGAAATCATTCCAAGGTCTTCAAAAAGCGTATCAAATGCCAAAAACTAAATTCTATAAATACCTCCAATTTCGGCACGCCATTTATGCTTGTATCTCGGTTTAGAGGCTCTTCCCAAATTCAGTCCTATTGAAGCCAAGGTGTTCATGGGCGATTTGCTGGTTTTTAAAATCTCCAAAATCTATCAGTCACTAGTGACCAACAGCTCTACCACTTTAGATAAACTTAGAGAAGCATCGGTGGGTGATCTTGGCCAAATAGTCGGCGATGATTGGATGGATGCAATGGCCTACCCTCTGGGACCATCAATAGCAACGCGGCTGCTCTTATCCAATTTAAGTACCTTCATCGAGTTTATTATACCAGGTTCAGGTTGTGGAGGGCGGGGCTAGTGTCATCCCCAAAATGCCTGCGGTGTCGTCGGGAGGAGGGATCCCTAATACATACAATCTGGCATTGTACAACACTCTCGAGATTTTGCCGGGGGGTTCTGGCCTGTCTTGCAGAAGTGTTGGGGTGGGAGCTCCCCTCCTCACCAAGATTAGTAATTTTACATATCATGGAGGGTACAGGAGGTAATATATACAAGAGGCACCTGTTACTGTTGGGGCTGACATTGGCTAAAAGGGATATTGCAAGGCTGTGGAAGGCATCGGCCCCACCTTTTCTCTCTGCATGGAAAAATGGCCTGGACTTTTGTATGGGATTGGAGATCCCAATATTCAAGCACCCCAAGGTCTGGAAAAGATGGGCAGGCTACCGGGACCTCTATCTTGACCCAGTGCCCCCAGTGGATGTATCTGTGTCTATGCTGTCATGCAGGCCTCTTGGGTAAGGGACCAATTCTATGATGTTGGAATTTATTTGTTTGGTTGGGCGATGTGGTGGCAAATGAAATGCAGTAGTGGAATAGTACAAGAGTGGGGGGCGGTTGGAGGGGGCTTCAATAAGTTTATGTTATATTGTTAAAGCCGGGTCTGGTGCCTCAGTGGACTAATGCATCCACTGCAGGGGCCTGTGTTCCACCTCATGGTCACAGGTTAAAATCCCAGCGGGTCCACTCAGCCTTTCATCCATTGGAGGTCGATAAAATGAGTACCATTGAGTTGGGTAACAATATACATCTGTTATTTCAGCACCAAGATACCCCGTTGCTGGGGTGAACGCGCGCTTTACAAATACACATGTTATGTTATGTTTTGCATAACCATGATAATGTATAAACTACATATCCTTGACAATAATCATCAATATCTAATATGGCAGATGGTTCCTGGGTTAAGGACCTCTGCACTGTATTTGACCTTTGACATAATAAAAATGTGTTTAGAAAAAATAAAGAAAAAGTATCTCTTGCATAGGGTTGCCTTTATGAAGACTGTATTTAATTAGATAGCCATGTTATTTCAAGAAAAGCTCCGGGGGTGGCAGAAGCTTTTTGGTTGGCACTACCAGACTTTGGAACTCTCTTCCTCCGATATTAAAAGTTGAAACTGAATTGTTAGCCTTCAGGAAAGATTTAAAAACGTGGCTGTTTAATCTCTGAATTCCTAACTAGACTTTACGGCATAGTTACTTTACAAACTAGCGCCTTGACACCTCCGGGTAATTGTTTGCGCCATATACATTTCTATTTCATTTCATTTTGCTACCTTGAACATTTTCTTTTCTTTCTTCCCAATTTTAATTGACATTTTTACATGATATTTAATAATCAGTTTTAAAATAGTAAATACATGTAATTTGGACCGATTACAGTTACAGGCTTTTTTCTCATCACACTAGCTGTCTTGGGTCCTTTGTTAGTGTCTGGCTTTTCGCCTTATTTGCTTTGTTAATGTGCTCCATATGCGTAAACATTTTAATTGTTTCAGTTAGCTAGTTTTTTTTATGCAAAAAATTAATCAATATGACTTTTGTCTTTACAGGTGAACCCAACAGTTTGTGCGATGGCCCATCGGTTGTTGCAGATCAGCACAGATGGACAATTTATCATTCCAAAGTAAACCTTCCAGCTGCACTAAACGATCCTAGGTTGGCAAAAAGAGAATCTGATTTCTTTACAAAAACATGGGGACTAGACTTTGTGGAGACCGAAGTCATGCCTTCATTCTACCTCCCTGTGATTACCAAGGAAAGTTTTGCATTGTACAAACAAGATATTACTATGGTAAGTCTCCATCCTTGTGAGTAACAGAAGTACAGTTAAATCACATGAGCATGTTTTTGATGTAAATATCATTATGTATGTGAAATAATCCAAATAACATGCTGTGTGTAACAATAAAGTAGTGTTACATAGCAATGGAGACAGCCTGGAGTGTCTTATGAGTAGAAGACACAAGGGATTAACTATTCTGTTATCAGTTTTATAGAGGGACAATAAAGACCTGCACATGGTTTGAGAGTTGTCAAGACGCTTTACTGTAAAATGGCACTTGCCTGTAAACAAAAGTGACACCATTTAAAGGTTTTTGCTACATTATGAAATGCACTCGTTATTGAAAGTCTTAGACTTCTCAAGATGGGGAATTTGGGTTAACGCAGCCAGTGATATCTCCAAACTGCTTGAAATATTAAATGAAGGTATGCTACTGTTCCATTGGATGTGTCTGGCCAACCTTGTGATGAAAAATCACCATTGAAGGATTTTACCCTTTATTGGTTCCAATAAAGGGTGTAGTTTGGGAAAAAAGTACATGCTTTTTACAGACAGGCTCTATCATAGACTAATACGCTTTGATTAAGTCCCCATTGTCAAGCTAGGATCCTTCAGTGCAATTTACATAGCACCTAAATCCTGTTTAATGCAATAGCCTGTCCAACTCTTTTGGACTATTTTATGTGCAGCTTTCGATGTGGCTAAGCGTAAGCCCTTCCCCCGGAGCCCCTTTTCCATTTCTTTAGCACACATCATGTGTTAAATAGTTTGGGGTATACCTCAATATTAGCTCAACATTTCTTAATGGGACATAATTATTTTAAGACTGACAAATGGTATAACCTATCAAGGTAAGATAACATTTTAAAGCCTATCAGGAATCCAGAGAAGAAAGAGGTAACCCAAGGCTTCAGGCTTGAAAGAGACCCTCAAAGCTCCCATTAAGAGACTGCTGCAACCCACATAGGTTCCTGGTGAACACGAACCCACATAGGTTACTCAGAAAAACCTGAGCAGCCCATAAGGGCAGTTTAAAAGTTGGAAAGTCTGTGGCATCAAAAAGCTCTTCTTGAAGGGCCATTCCATCCCCTGTCACAGCAAATTCTGGGTGACTTTAAATGGTATAACTGTGTTGTGGTACAATTAACCAACTCCATTATTATAGAAAAAAATCACTATGGAAGAAGAGATCTGCCCGGCAAAGGAGAAAGGCTCTAAGGTACTGACTTCATGTGAGTTGTTAAGAAATATTTATAGTAATTGCGCTCTCAAGTTCTAATCTAAGTACACATGGACAATCTGACAAAGCCTACATTGTTAAAAGAATTGATAGCATTACCTCTCAGACGCACTTTTCTAATACAAAACGTAATCTTAAACTTTTCAAAACAAATCTCGCAACCTTTGATGAAAAGCTTGGATGCAATCTAACCCATTATAAGGAAAATATGTTTTTGATTATTGAGGCTCTTTTGTTAAAGACGATTTTCCAGCATCTCTTTCTATTTTTGCCCTCCTTACCCATCATTGCCTTTAAAAGACCACTAGCATTATCAGATATCAACATAGATGAAGACATTCCCATCCCAGGATAAAATCTTAGAGACCCATTCTCCCAAATTTCTGTTTGGTAGAGTAGACCAGGAGGAAGAGGAGGAAATACATGTAATGACTATTTAAGACTATACCCCAAATAGGGAATAATTGACCACCAACACCAATCCATTAGATGCCAATTGACTTGCTGATTTCTCTGAGTAGAATACTCCAGATCTTCGGGGACTAGATGAACTTCCAACACCTAGACCACAACTGTGCTACCTTAATGTTCCACAATACTTTCCTCCTATAGCTACGGTGCCTCTGCTGGAAAAACAGCTCCTCAAATCCATGATGTAGAGGTTGGAAAGTAGACCAGGAAGGAATGAAAGCATGGGAATGGAAATGGGGGAGCAAGTTGATCAATGAGAGGAGTGTCTCATCTTTAGGGAAGATTTTAATGATGGTTCCTCTTTGGGTAACCCCACTTGGTTATGTTGAGGGCAAAAACAATTTTTCAGTATGATTTTAAGACTAAAGAAAGCATTGACTATTATGTTTTTAGAAGACTTTTAGGAAGAAAGCCTCCTAATTATACAAATATGTTTTCATGGCCTTCCATCTCTAGACGAATTGTAAAATAATATGCAGTGCTCTTGATGATGCCCTCAAATTCCATGCAGATTAATTCACAGCATATTCATTGGTTTTACCCCAGGCCGGGAAAAAGTTGATCAGTATATTAGCACTATGACAGAATAGGTATTCACGGCTTCAACAAGAATGATACAGTTTAGAGTTGTCATTGCAGTTAAATCTCACTATCAAGGAGGCAGTAAAACTAGATGAATACCAGTTAAGCACTTAACTGCTGTTCTGAAGTGACAGGAATGGCTGCAAAGTACCATCTTTGACCTTCAATTGAAAGGTATGCTCTGTGATAAAGTGAAAGTATTTGGAAAGAAGACTGATAAAGCCTTGTAATCAATCAGATTTTACACTGATAAGGCAAGTATAGTTGGGGACTTGGTCAGAAAATACATTATTACTCCTTACGCAGCAGTGGAGAAAAAGGCACTTGGACATGAAGTCGATGCTGGGCTCCATCACCTTGTCCTCTTGTGTTCCTTTTCTTCACATGCCCTCTGCGTACTGGTGCCTTTTTTCTTGCACCTTATTTTTTCCCCCATTCAGTTGCACCAGACTGTGGGCTGCCTTCCTGTTTAACCTCTGCCTGTGAGTTAACTCCCTTGTTTATTTATTTATTTTAAAGTTTTGTATAGTGCGGACATGACCCCGAGGGTATCCGAGCACTTTACATAGGTTTAGGTAGACAAAGGAAAATAAATAGGTGAGAGAAATCATGGAAACAGTGGGGCAATATACAACCGGCGCAAGCAGAAATTGGGGTGGGCAAAGGAAGTAGGAAGGGTGAGAGCGACAAGTAGGGCAATATACATCAAGAGCAAACCAGACAAAAACGATCACTTAGAGGCAATAGGAGCACAGCATCAAGATCAGCGCATGGTTCATTAGAAGAGTTTGTTCAATAGTAGAGTTTTGACTTGCCTTTTGAAGGCAAGAGTAGAGGGAATCAGTCTTATTTCCACTGGAAGGGAGGTCCAGATTCTCGGGGCGATGCCAGAGAATGTACGATTGTAAGTTTTAAGCTTATTACATTTCTTGGGCTTGAGCAGCAGTGTGCCGGTGCTACTTGTGGACCTGGAGCCACTCGAAAGTTCCAGCTTGTTTGTCAGGTAGAGTGGGGTGTTGAAGTGTAGTGCTCTATGGGTCATCAAATCGATCTTAAGTTGTATCCTAGCTTCAAAGGGAAGCCAATTGAATGATTTCAGGTCGGGGAAATGTGGTTGGTCTTCTCAGAGCCCGTAATGAGTCTAGTGGCAGCATTTAGAGATGCTCTGATAGGTGCTAAACTGAGTTTAGGCAGACCGCAAAGAGTTGCACTGCTGTATTTGTCTGGAAATAACAAGTGCTTGCACCGCCGATTTAAAGTCATCTTGGGGAAGGCTGGGTTTGAGTTTTCTTAGGATGCAGAGTTGAAAGTTCGCTCCTTTGGTTGATGATCTGATGTGATCTTGCATGTTTAAGTTTTTGTCTAGAACAACTCCCAGTGATTTAGTGGAGTCAATGATGTGAGGTGTGCAGTTGAGGGCGGTGAGGTTACAGAGAAATTTCAACACAGTGGGGATTTGCCTAACTGGTGCAATGAGGAGGAATTCCGTCTTGAGGACATTTAATTTGAGATGGTTGGAGGTTAGCCAGTTAAGGGTTTTGAGAAGGGTTCCGTTGAGAGATTTGATGTCTTCGGGGGAGGAGATTTTCATGTAGAGTTGGGTGTTGTCCGCATACATGTGATATTGGATGTTGGAGGCTTTAAAATTTACAGTCAGTGGTTCCAGGAAAAGGTTGGAGAGAGTGGGGGAGAGTGAGGATCTTTTGGGAACATCCAGTGTGCAGGGACTCTGGTTGGAGAGAGACTCTTTGGATTTGACCCGTTTTGTTCGGTTGTTGAGGAAAGAGGCAAACCATTTAAGGACCGTGCCTGAGAGCCCCATTCTGCATTCCAAGAGGAAGAATAGATTGTCATGTTGGACAGTGTCAAATGCCGATGAGAGATCGAGTAGAATTTATTCTTTACTACATCCCCTCATTTTCTGCTTACTTGTCTACTTTTTATATTTCCTATGCACTAGGAAAAATCCTACCCCTACCATGGACCTCTCCTTTCCTTCTATTATTTTTCCTATATTTTATGCTGCATCATTATTTACTAACCTTTGTTTAGTCCCTCTTCTCAGTACAGATATGTTGTGCCCCTTTTGGGGAATTCCTGTCTTGCGTTATTCGTGTCCCAAGTGCCACAGCACACTCAACACTGAAAGTCCTCACATGGGATACTTTTTAGCTGCTCCATTGGCAATTTGCAGTTCTTTGCTTTTCAGTTCGGCGATGGTACTTGATAGAGGTGTCCTCTGCTCCCCATTTCTGCAATGTAGTGCCTTTGTTCATCCTGCACCTTTGGTGATTTTTCGGTGACTATTTAAATATATTTAATGTACCAAAATGTATTAAATACGTTTTTCTTTGTAATAATTTTGGTGCCTTACGATTTTATGTTGCACTTTTGGTTGATTGAAAAATATTGTTGGTATTTGTGAACTTGTAAATCAATTTAATTCTTGGTCTCCAGGCACACCATTATTTGTGACAATTTTTGCCATTTTGTATTTTTAATGCCTCCTCTTTGCTGTTCAACCTTTACTATCATGTTGGGTAAATGAGCATTCACTTAAATCAAGAGCCTTAGTTGTCCTTTCCACAGTTTATTTTGCACACATCTATTACGATGGAATTCTTCATCTCTTAAAACATTCTCACTCAACAGCCATCTCTTAAACCATTCTTACTCAATAGCCATCTCTTAAACCATTCTCACTCAATAGCCAAAATGTACAGTTTATTTTCAACTACACTTAGCCCACAGATGGATCTGTAGAAATACCTGGTGTAATGTTTCACTCAATGTTTTTCATGTTAATTGCACCTTTTCAGGTGTTTCTGCATAGATACCTTTTTCTTAACCCATCTTAAGGTAAAGTAAACACATTAAAAACATGAACCCAACTAAACTGAAACTCTATATTTAAGTAGTTAATTAAAATGTTTTAAATTGTGTGAAAGGAGTTGTCACTCTGTGCTGAGAAAGATGCAAACTCTTTATCAAGTCATTCTCAAATATCAGACTATTCACATGTTAATCACTTGATCCTGTCCTCTGTTTGTGGTGTCTAATTCAGTCTGTTGTCTATATCTATCCAAGGTCTTGTTTTGTTATTAAGTTTTATTAATCATAACTGTTATCATAAAGGTGTCTTGGCGCTATGAATTTAAATGTACCTGATAACGAGTCAAAAGCAGCATGAGTGAGGATTAATCAAATGGAAAGGTTTGTGAAGATTTCTTGAACTGGGGATGATTACGTTTATCCTAAGTGAAGAGGAAAGGGTGTTCCAATGCTTAGCTGCCAGTAGGCAAAAGGCACGGCCACTCTATCTAATTTTCCCAAAAGAGATAATCACCGAGTTATAGTCCAAGATTGAACATAGTAAACACACATTTTTTAGCTGGTGGTCCTGAAGATAGAAGGGACCAGATTTGATGGCTGCACGGTGAGGAAAGAGTTTTAACAATTATTCTTTTCTCAATGTGTAGTCAATGGAGTAGGAGCCTTTAATGGGAGAAGTGTGCCTGATGTGGAAATTCAAAAATCATATCGACCACTTCATTTTGAATTAATTGACGTTTGGCAGTAGATTCTTGGACGTGCCAATGCATACACTTTTGTAGTAATCTAATCTTGATATAATCAATACTTTTAAAACTTGTTTAGGATAATCCAGAGGAAGAAATGGAGTTATTTACTTAAGCACTGTCGACACCAGGAACCAGAGATATGACTTTTTTCATCAAATATACTAAAGTGCAAGCATTGTCGAGAGGAAAAACAAGAGTTTTAACAGAAGTGCTTTTAGTCGCTACTTCAGATAAATGTCACCTAAACGTTGCTTGGTTGAGTTCCGGAGATCCATTCAGCCAGATGATAAGATGAGTGCTTTCTGCATATGTATAAAGAAGTGGGAAAAATATTGAATACATGTAGGTGCACATAGATGTTAAAAATTGTGGGGCTCAACGATGAACCCAGGGTTTTAGGAGGCACATGTTTCACCTTCTTAGTGTTGGAAAAGGAAGAAACCGTTTTCACACTTTGGGTCCTGTTATTTGAACATGAAGTTGGCCATTTCAGAGCTGAGCTTCTAAAACCAATCAAATTCAACCAAAGAAGAAGCACCTCTTGGGAAACTGTATCAAAGGCTACCAATAGATCAAGTAGAATTAGGGCCCCACAACTCCCTTGGTTTGGTGTCCAGTGCCGATCATCCGCTATTTCTACACTGTACGATAGTATGCTGAACCCAAACTGAGATGGGTCATGAACAGAGTTGACCTCTAAAAAAGATGGTAGAATACTGTTTACATATTTTTCTAACATCCTAATGGGAAAATGCAGAAAAGGGATGAAGTGGTAGTTGCTGGGATTCGTAGGACCCTTTAAGGGTGTTTTAATAGGATGAGTGATAGCACTGTATCTTTCCAACTAAAGTGAATGACTGCTGTATCTAAGGAAGCATTGAACGACATAGTAAAATTATGTATTAGCCTGTCTAATTCCAGGCAAAGAAATTAGACCAGACAAACTTCGATGAGTGAGCTAGATTTGAGTGCCATAGATAACTCTGTGAAGCCTACATGATATGGAAGCGGAAAACTGACAAAGTTTGTTTTGATAGTGAAGAATCTGTATAATTTGTCTCATTTTTCTGAAATGTAATCGTAGAAACTGGGGTGACATCAAAATTGAACATATTGTATCAGTTGAGCATAAATGTGGTTAGCCAGTTTGTTACTCAGTTCTAAGTATTTAGGTGGGTTAAATACCCGACATGTCTGTTGGGTTTTAAAACTTAACAGTTTCTTTTGAAGAATGAATTCTTAATGTACTTTTAGCCTTCCCGATGATTTGTTTACATTGAAAGCCAGATAGAGCCACAAGGTATAATGATTTGCTTATTGGGTTATAGCCACGCCTCCATAGAGGTTCCAGTTTTTTGCATTCTTTTTTAAAAAGGTTACGTTTTGGCAAGAATCGCTGCTCTGGAGGTTTAGAAACATGAGAATTCAGTGCCTTAAATAGCAAACCGTCCACTTTAAATTCACAGTAAGTCATTAATATCAGTGTTATTAGCAAAGACTGAAATAAAGGCATCAAGTGCTGCGATGAAAGCATCTTTTGCGATCTAATACCAAACACATCCTCTCATTTTTACTTTAGGAGCATGAATCTTATGGGTAGTAACTAACAACCAGTTAAAGTGAATGACAAAGTGATCTATCCTTGGCAGGGGATCTCCTATATCTCTAATAATGTTTAGTGATGAAAAAATATGGACAGGGTTAAGTGCTTCTAGCCGGGCAATAAGTGATCTATACCTATTCTGATGTGGTTTGGCCGGCATGGGTAGCACTTGCCGCTGAGCAGGTGCTGAGGGGCAGAGATAGGCATGCCTTTGGCATACCTTCAGCGTGCCAGCAGTGCATATAAAAGCCATGTAGCAGGAATTCGATTCCAGTCTAAGTCATCCACTTATATCATTATACCAGAAACCTTCTCTTATTACACAAGTTAAACTACAGAGATCAATTATCCCATTTTCACAAAAACACTTAAGGTCTGTTATATTATTTCGACCACAGGGTTGCAAAATGTCTAATTTGTATATCCAGTATGTTTCTCACTGCAACTCGGCAGTCCTACCATCTTAAATTACTTTCTTGGAAGAGGTAGTATTCCTAGTCTCAGTCACATCAGTAGAAAGTATGAGTTATCAGTGCTTTCAGCCTCTTTAAAGTCTTTTATAAGTGTATGGTTTATTTTTTCTGAAATCACATTTTCTCCCAAGGGACTTTTTTAATGCATCTCAAACCACTATTATACCAATTTTCATTCCTTCGTCCATCGAAATGTGAAGACAGACTGCACAGGCTCCATCCTATTCGAGAACTGAATTGCTATATTCTTAGATGTAATGACTTCTGAATGGATGCTTTAGAAAAGAGACCATTTCTTGATGAATCTCTCTTAATCTGCAGCTCAGCATTGAACTAGTTGGAAAATCTCCCCTGAGTAGTTTCTGTCCTCACTCCACAAGAGGATAGCTTTGATGGGATAGAACTGTGCTCAAGCTTGATTTGGCACATCTTTCTGTGGGGGCTAGTTCTGTCCTTGACCATCCCCCACCACACATGCTCTGAAAAGATTCCAGTAGGGAATCTGCTGGAGACACTATCCATTACAAAGTACGTTTTTTCTATCAGAAATAATGTTACCAAAGGTAGCTAACTCGTTTATCTTAATCACTCTTGTAGCTTTGCTGTAATACGTCTTTTGATCATCCATCTACCAAACAGACTGCCTTGTATATTCATTCGAGGCTTCCTACAGGGCAAGTTAATGCAAGTCCTTTGAGGGTTTCATTGTAGCTACTGTGGTTCTTCCATCTCCATAGCAGCACAGTCCCTTGCTCTGACAGTTTCTTTAACAGGAATAGATGTTCCACTAGAGGAGGAATTATTCACAAGTAGTTCATCCTAAATATCATCTTAATTCTCATTTACAGTGGAGTCCAGTAGTAACGTGTAAGTATTTGTGCCTCATTGACGTCCTTACACAATCATCCAGTGGTAGCAGATGTGACATTTGCTGATTCCAACACTGGGTTGACCCCCTTTTCCACCTTTACACCCTTAACTTCCTGCACCAACACAGGGTCGACCCCGTTTCCCACCTTTAAACCTTTACCTGCCTCCTATTTGGTGCCAAGTTGTAAAGGTCAGGGAGTGTTAACTGCAGAAAGTAAATGGGGATGCTAAAAACCCACTGACTTTCTCTACTTGACTCCAGCAGAATTGCTTCAGAGACCATGGTTTGTAAGAGCAGTGCCTACAAGACCCAAAGGCAAGCCAGTGGTAACCGCTGTTAACTTTCCTTTTTGACCTGTTTGAATTGCTAGCATGGGTGTATGGGTTTTGGTACAGAAGTTACTTTTTAGGGTATCTTAGTGTTCATTGCCTACAGTCCACTCATTGGTGCGGTTGCTTTTGTTTGTCTTATAAATTGGGGTGTTCTGACTGAAGCACCCGCCTAATCATTTAATGCATGTGTGAGAGAGATAAAACCGTAGAACCGGGCAAAAAGCAATTCTGGCAATAAAATAAAAGCAACATAACGAAAGGAGATTAGTGCATAAGACCCGATAGGTGGTCAGCATCCACGTTTGAACTTGGTATACAACTGAGGGTTCATATTAAATAGCTTTTGTAGCCCTTGTTCAAATATTTTTACGTTGTTTGCGTTTATCGAGAAGTATTTGTAATTCTGTTGCATCCTGAATATAAACGTAACTCTCTAAATGCAAAAGTACTTATCTTTGCTTTTCTTTTTTTTTTTTTTTTTAACAGCGAGAAAAGGTTCATGATCGATGCAAAAATATTTGTCCCCCTAAGGACGAGTTTGACAGGAACGCTCTGTCACGTAGTAATGGTAAAGTCTCTGCTGTTATTAACTGCTTCATCAAGTTGTCCATTACTGTGTTATGTTATTGGTATTGTCACATTGGAAGAAAATAAAACATAAGCCACCGAATTTAAAAATGTAGTCTTGCTGCTTTTAGTTGTTGATTTGCTTCTCTTGGGATTCTGGCCATGCCTCATGGGGAATTGTTTTCCATTGGGTGTTTGTTTCTTTTAATCAAAACGACTTATGCTGATATAAAACAGGGCTAGATCTATGTAATTTCAATATGACCCATGTCTTCTATTGCTATCTGTATGGTGAGCACATTTATAGCTGCTTACTCATGTTCGTTTACCATATATCCTCTTCCAACATGGGTCTATGTATTATCAGGGGTAATTAGTCTTAGGTCACTGGTTTCTTCCAGATAAATAGCTTTAGTTTGAAATATTTTTGTTTTGTAATATCTTTGCGGTACGATTGCCTGTTAAATTTTCAGATTGTTTGTTATTTGACTAAACCTTTTTTAAACATTATTTTTCAGCAGAAAAATCCAGGACTGATCTGGAGCAAGTACCTAAGGTATGATTGCAAGTCATTTGTACCTAAATTAACATACATTCCAATAAACTGGTTTGCCACTGTCAAGGCTCGCAGCTGAAGGGAGTGTCCATTATTCTTTGCAAAGAATGACTTTTATGTTATGAATATGCTAAACTTTAGACAACCCATCCTTTTAAAAATCAAACCACAGAAAAGTGCTTCTTTCACCATTATGGCAGAAGTGCCTTTGGACCATACTGTTCTGTAATCAGCAGAGTGCCTTTTAAAAAATAATGGGGGCAGTCATTAAAATTGTGTGATGTGCTGTGGAGAGCAATAAATATTGTGGCTTATAATTTGTATTGTCTCTGTGATCATGGAAGATTAATTTTATTTAAGTACAGAATTGTAAACAAAATGGGTAAGAGACCGACCGATGTGTGCACCTACCAAATGTTAAATTCTTAAAATTAATCCGTTTATGTGGCCTGACATTGAGTTTGATCACACCCCATGTTATTCCATGTTTTCTGCACAATTTAAAGCAATAACGTTTTGTTGCTAAGATTAATGTTTTCTGGGGCACAATTATTATTTTTTTAAATTACATTTTTATTGTACATTAGTTCGAGATCATACATTGTAAAGATTTACAAAGAAGGTAAAACATAACCAAAAGAAAGACAGGCCATCATACATATTCAGCCAGTTGGCAAGTTGCGGGTGTGACACAATAATACAATACAATGCTTCATACATTACTGACACAGTTACAACCAGAGTACAACATAATATACATCGAGGGGCAATTGATCAATCGGATGGGACTGTAGGTAGAGTGTTAATGATTGCCAATAGTCTCTTGGTTTGGCTCTTGATGGAAGCTCTTCTTGATAGGTTTTCAGGGTGTCCTTACAGTACACCATGTTCTGTATCCATTACTTACATGTGGGATGTTTATTGCCGTTCCAGTAGATAGACAGTCTACGTATAGTCAATTATAACGCAATCACACAGAATTTACAGTTATTGGATCTCAAATTGGACACCAGACCTAGCTGACGTATACAAATTTTTCAATCGATTTTGGTACCTAACACGGCGCTTAACGTTGTTGTTACAGTTTCCCAATAGTCACTACTATGCGGACAGTGCCATGCTAAGTGTATAAAATCTGCTTTGTCAGCCCCGCAACGTTTGCAACTCGCATCTGTGCGGAGACTGCATTTGTTTGATTTAGCCAGTGTGTGGTATGCTTGGTGTAAATATTTATAATGAATAAGTCGTAAGTTACCATTTGGTGTCAGTAGGTCAGTTAGGGCACAATACTTAGTCCATTTTTCTTCAAGAACGGGCGTGTCTAAAACCATCGACCATCTATTTCGTGCTTTGCATGTGTTTTCGGTTTTCGGCTATGTCAGTTTGTAATAGGACATATAGTTTGGTCACTAGATGAACATTGTGCGGATCAGTGATGACCATTTGTAAATGCTTGAAGAACAGGTGGTTCTGCTGGAAATGTGGGATAGTGATTTTTAATTGCACCTCGCAACCTGTGAGAAGTAAATTTGAAATGGAGCGTTTGGTTACTAATATATTGAAGGTCGTCAGTTTCTATAAATATTCCGTTGTTCTATAAATCCCCCATCTTGTCTATTCCAACCTATTGCAGCAGTGTCATGCCCACCCTCTCCTGAGTCACCGATATCGCTGGATGTTGCGGCAAAGGTAATGCTGGCCCGTACAGCGGGAGTTTGCGCGCCAATTTTCCCATCCTCTGCCATGCCAGATTTGTCGTGGGATGGTATTTATTTCTTATTTTGAGACATGTGCTCGGGGTTGCGGCAATAAATATTGGAGCTGTATTGGGTGGACGTCCCGGTCTACGACCGCCGTATGTGGGAGTTATCTGATTGGATGGTACCAAAAGTGTGCATATTGCGCCTCAGCACAGAGATAGTAGAGCAAAAAGTCAGGGACCTTAAAACCGCCTACAGAGTATGGGAGTGTCAGTGCACGTAGTTCAATGCAGGCTTGCTTACTAGCCCAAATAAGGCGAGTTACACTGGATGTCAGTCTTTGGAATACTGCTTTTGGTGGGGTTATTGAAATGTTGTTAAATAGATATAAAAATTGTGGTAGTATGATCATCTTTACCACAGCTATTCTGTCTGCCAGGGACACAGGGAGATATATCCATCGTTCTACTTTTTCTTCCAGCTTACTTATGGCAGTACCATGGTTAGTTTGTATGACCATCGCTGGATCACTGTGATACCAGATGCCCAGGTAGCGGACTGGGTCTGATTGCCACTCCAGTGGAAAGACTTCCGGGTGTCGTGCTGTAATGTCCATCAGTGGGATGATGGTGGATTTACTCCTATTTATTTGGTGTTCTGGGCACAATTATTGCTCAGCTCCGGCCTGATAATTGTGTGTGATTTGTTTTTTTGGGGTTTTCCTTTTTTTAAATGTTGTTGCTAATTGTTAGAAATGGGTCCCTAGTTGGCAGTGGTTTGCACCCTGTCCAAGTAGGAACCCTCACTCTAGTCGGGGTGAGGGAGTCACCCAGCTAAGATGACCCCTGCTCACCTCCTTGGTAGATTGGCACGAGCAGTCAGTCTTGTCTCAGAGTCAATGTGTAAAGCATTTGTACATACAGACACACACAGTAACACATTGAAAATATTAAAAACAGAGTCCACACCAGTTAAGAAAAATAGCCAATGTTTATGGGAATAAAACAAGACCAAAACAACTAAAATCCATCATACATGGGGCAAGATATCACTTTTCAAACATTAAGCAAGTTCAATCCATAGAAATCAATGGATGTGTTTCTTTTACCACCAAGTACCTTGGATGCATCAAAAATCAAAGACAAAGCTAGCCTCTAGGGCGGTGAGGTGCCAGAAAAGTAAAGCGATGCATTGTTCCTAACTCCACAGGGGAGGTGCTGCGTCTGTTCCTTACTGCTAGGCAAGGGAGGTGATGCGCAGGTTCCTTACTGGAAGAAGAGATGGTGCGTCGATCTCCGTACATGCGTCCTCGGTTCCTTATTGCTATGCAGCTTAAATGAAGTTTCTACATTTAGGGGTGATGAGTCGAAAATCTCTGCCGATGTGACAGCGGTGAAGTAGGCGCTGCATCGAATTTCCAGTTGCAAAGCCGGCGCTGCGTCCATTCCTCAGCAGCCAACCAGGTGCTGCGTCGGAGTCTGAGCGGGAGTCACGGACGTCGGTGACACGATGCTCGTGACTCACGGTCCAGCGATTTTTCTGACTCTCTGCGATGGTGAGCTGGAGCTTGCCATGTAAGCCGTGGTCCATGCGCTGATCGGGAACCACACAGGCATCTGTGATCCATCAATCTTGTGCAGCGATGCACCGAGAAAACAGGCGATGGGAGTCTGTGTGGATTTTCTCTTTATTTGACCAGGTTTTACTTCCGGGGGCCCAGGAACTGGATTTGGCACCACTTGGCAAGTCCGGAGTCTCAGCAAAAGAGCTCAGGCACTGGTAGATGAAGTCTTTGATGGCCCTGAGACTTCTTAACAGGGGGCAAGCACGCACAAGCCCTTGGAGAACCTTGGAAGTTGGATGTAGAAGGCAAAGCCCAGTCCTCTCATTCCCAGGACAGAAACAACAAGCACCAGGCCAGCACAACAAAGCAACAAAGAGTTGTGCCAGTCCCTACTACAGTATCCAACTCTTCTTCCTGGCAGACTGTCCTCAGTCCAGAAATGTTCTCATTTTGGGGTGTCAGATGTCCAATACTTGTACCCCTTTCTGCCTTTGAAGTAGGTAAACTTCAAAGAAAAGTCTTTGTAGCTCCTTTCCCTGATCTGGCTGCAGACACACTACAGGGCGATGGAGACAGCTTTGTGTGAGGAAAGGCCTATTCAGGTGTCAGTGACCACTCCTCCCACCACTGTAGCTCAGGAAGGAACATTAGCCTAGTGATGTGCCATCAGGATATACAAGGCACACCTCGGCTCCCTTTGTGTGACTGTAGTGAATGCACAAGAACCCAACTGTCTGCCAACCTAGACGTGTTTTCTACAGACAGGCACAGAACGGCTAAGCAAGAAAATGCCCACTTTCTAAAAGTTATATTGTTATAGCTACAGTAGTTCAGAGATACATTTACATAGAAGTAATTGTGTTTAACCACAGAAAGATGTGTACATTAAAATATACATGAAATATAAATAAAAGGTACCCACAGACAAAGATTTTTCTTGAAAATTACTGTTATTGAAATAACTTATTATAAAGCATGAAAAATATAATAAAAAATACAAACATATACATGGTGCTCATGTGGTTGCACATAATGAACTTACAAGAAACACAAGTTACAGTGTATGCAGCCAAACACAATGCAGAACCAAATGCGAAAAGCTTTCACTTCTAAGTTCTCATCAAATGGACATAAAATTTAACAGCGTGCCATCATACAAAGACTTCTATGGGCAATGTTTAAGGTGGCCCGAAAAATGGGACCCTCCGCTTTCATAAGAAATAACGTCCCCCATTGGTCATTTTATTCAACCTAAAACTCCAGGTGTGACTTCTGTGGAATCCTATTCAAACGCTGGGTCATCTTTAAAATTAAGTGACAAATACCCACACATTCGTGGTTTCTTAGATGTAGGCCGTAACGCGACGGTAGCTGAAAATTTTATGTCCATTTGATGAGGACTTATAAGTGAAAGCTCTTTGCCTTCTGTCATGCTCCATCTGGAACCGGAAGAGCAGACTTTTTTCAATTGCTTACTGGACTACTAGGGCTGTCAATAGGCACCTTTTGTCCTGAGGAAGACCCTATTTTATGTATCTAAACACACTAATTTACTGGGTCGCAATGTTGACGTGAAACTGGCTCATTTCCAGGCTCACTATAGCTAGGAAACAAATGGACAATGCGTGCTATAGTGAAAGACAAGCGAAGGACAGAGAATTTATGTAATTGTCTTGTTTTGTTTGAATTTGTCATGTCATTTGTCTCACTTCTTGTCACTTCCGTCACTATTTGAATTATTTTCGTAATGTTATTGTTTTTGTGTGATTTATATTTGACAGCTCGTATTCATTAATTTTGTGCAGGACTTTGTGATAAAAATTCAATTTAAAAATACATTTATGTATTTTTTGTAAATTGTTGTAGGTGTGCTGCATTGTTTTGTTAACTATTATTAATATTTTCATTTGATGTTTATTGTTCTAATAAATGAATGTCTAGGTTCTAAAAGGTCTTTTTCTGTGCTTACCCAATGAAACCAACATCAATACGTAGGTTCAGAGAGAAACAGGGTGACCCCATTGTTCTTAATGGCAGACCCACTAGTAGCATTCGATTTACAGGCCCTGGGCACACCTTGTGTACTTTACTAGTGACTTATTAGTGAATCAAATGTGCCAGTCATGAGTAAATCAATCACCAATAGAATTTACACAGGAAGCACTTGCACGTCAGCCATGGTCAGCAGTGATAAAGTGCCCAGTGTTTTAAAACGAGCAAAAACAAAATGCAGGACACAGTAAAAAAACAGGAGGTCAGAAGCAATAAAACAGGGGAAATCAAGCCAAAGGATGCCAGTTATAACACCAATTGTTGTTTTTTTCTGCCATGGACTTTTTTGCAGTCTTTCTTATGTGACCATCTACAAATGATGCTGCAGGTAATAGGTCAGTCCGGCAGTTCTCAGAGTTGTCCCTGGTTATGATTGCTGTGCACGTGGGCTGCATGCATGTTCTTTGTAAGATTTCTGGGTTTGTTTTACTTGTTTTTTCTACTTAACTTTGTCTTTTAGGCTTATCTTAGGGTTCTGTCTTTCTATGATACTTCAGGATGTTGCTGCTTGTAACTAAATAGTAAGAACACCTTTCTTTCATAGGGTCCCAGTTTCAGTGTTCTCTTATTTATGAGCTGGCCCACCAGGCCAGGGGGGTGAAGGACTGTCCAGGTCAGTGGGTAGATCACTCTAGCAGCAGCTCCACTGGTTCTTAGCTGGCCTAAAACACTGAGCCTGCGATGTTGAGGTACTATTGCTTTAAACTGCATCTTCTTCTGAGGTGCATCCTAATCCAAGCAGCTGACCATCAGAATCATCACTCCCAGTTGCAACTTTATCAGGTCACCAGGTAGCCTCTATTCAGCTCATTCCATGTAAGTCACCAATAGAAAACACAATAAAAGTCCTTAGATGGTGTATTTGTTGTTTATCATTGTTACACCACAATTGTACCATTACTGATTATGGTTATAATCACACAAAAGGTATTTCTCATCCAATCTTATTTTGTGGGTCTCATCAATTTGGCCACTCTGTCTGGGTCCACTGTACAGCTTCAGAATGACTGAGTTGACCAAAACTTTCGAGGCCTGCCTCCTGCCAAGACAGTCACCTTGATCCTAAAGTCAACACTTTCCTGATTTATCACTGTAGATTCTCCCTGAAGTCAGTGACTAGATCTTTGTATACTATCAAACAGAATCTACCTGCATTCTCTATTCAGAGTCTGAAAGCATTCATTGGCAAAAAAGAATGATCTGTGGCTAAGAAATTCAATCAGCCAGAGATTTACTTAGGAACAATTACTGGAAGCATGCATGTAGACCGAAGGCAAGACAAAAAATGATACTCTACACATGTTTAAATGAGTAACCATGTGTTCAGCCCTTACAATAAGCAGTAAGAGGAGTCTAGCCTGATGTCATGTAAAAAAGAAATAGCCATCCGATAGTGGCAAGAAATGTAAAGATTATCGTTTTTAACACCTCTGGTGCCAAGACATCATTGAAAATGAGGGGCGTGTGTGAGCAGTACGTTTGCTCCCAGCTTGGAATATCTGTGTCCTTTACTTTGAGGTAAGATACATATACAAAATTGAAACCCCTTTTTTTTTTTAAAGAAAGCGAGAGTGTAGAAATATCAAATAGATGATGTCTTCATTACCTTGAAAGATCAAAAAGAAGAAGCTGAACAAATTTTTATGTGGTGCAATCCAGGAGTATCTAATTTGCTGTTCACCCTGCACTGGACATCTGAAAGATCTAATTTTAGATCTGTTTATCAAAGCTGAGAATAGGCAACTTGTCTGTATAGTTTACACCAAGCCCACTGACAAAACTTCCTGCTGTTTGAAAGTCATCACCCACGATCTTTGAAGTAAAACCTACCATGTGGTCAGTTCCTGCGTTCCCTAGGAATTGCTCAGAATTGCGAACCTATGATAAACAACCAGAGGACCCCAAAAGAAATGTGTAAGCAAGGAACTGCCCAAAATAAATAGTCCAGAGAGAAAAAAAAGTCTAGAAATAATAACTGGGATAGCCTGCTGGATACCCAAGTAAAAGAAATGTGGAAAAAGTGCCCTTTGTAACCACCTACTCCCACATTTCAGTCACTTGAAAGAAATCCGTAGGCAATGGAATATCCTTAATGTGGACATCAAAATGCCTTTGAACCCACTTTTTTCAAATAAAAGGGCTAAAAGGATACAGGCTCATTTGATTCACACAAGATCCAAACAAGTGAATAAACGCCGCTGCCCAGCTGCATTTATGGTCATTGACTAGAATGCAGGACCCCATCCCTTTGGCTAATGGTTCTCTTCACACAGTACAGAACTAGTGCTATGAATGAGATATTTGTGTAAAACTAATGTCACTCACCAACTGTAACATTAATCAGTTTCCTAAATGGTCATATTCCCTTGTACCCTATGGTATATGAGGATGACATCATGAAAGGGGAAAGACCAAATTATTAGATCTCAAAGCAGTATCATAGCGGGGAACCTCTCATCGAAATGTAGGTCTCGCTACAAAGAGAAACGAGTGACCATGATTTGAAATGGACGTTCTCAGCGAAGGTACAGAATGACAACACCTGGATTTTTTTTACATATGTGAACAGTTAGGTGTGTGTAGGCTTGAAACACACAAAAAGGGGTTGCTTGGCAAGTTCGAGTGGAGTTTGAGCTGATCATATGCTGATCGCCTAAAAAATATATATTTTCAGTAGTTAGTAACAGCCACGGCTGATTTTTCTCAATTGGAGCCTTTTTAAATTAATAGCACTTATGACTGATCATTCCACAATGTAATATTTAGTAGATTGTGCTGTGGTCAGAAGGCTCTGATAATACAATATTCATAACAGAAACTTTGTTTTTTAGTTATGAAATACTTAGAACCAATATTAGTAGGTGCTCTACCACCTCCAAGACTTTGTCCCTTAACTTTGTAATTACCAGCGCTGTTTAGATTTCTGTTCCTAAATAGTCATAAACCCCTAAAATAACTCAGATCTTCTACTTTCAGCAAGGACGTCTTGCCTCTATGATGTCCACTCAACTGACTAGTAATTATCATGGTTATTCTCATGTAATTACCCCTGGTAGCACGGCCAACATCGTGCCTGTGAGGAAGCCTTTCACTAACTTCAAATTAAAATGTATGTCACACCCCCTCTTGATGTCTTGGTGGAGTGGTGTGGCTCACTGGTGTGGAGTGGTGTGGCTCACTGGTTAGAGGCGGCAGACCCGTAAGCAGAGGATGGCCTGGGACCAGGGTTCAATTCCCGACGCGGCAGGGTCGTGAACCAGGGTCAGCGGACTCGATAATTCTCGCCTCTGTGCCTACTCTAACCAGGGCTCACACTCGGCAACTCTGGGCATTAGCTTGCCTCATCTCCACAACGGCCCCCCACAAACGCCGGGGATGCCTGGTTTCACCTTGGAGTTACCCAGGAGGAAACATCTCACAGGGAAAGCCAGGACGGGTTCCCCAGCGGTCTACAGTGCCAGGACGCCTCCGGGTAGCAGTGCGCTTTACAAGACACACACATTTACATTTACATTTACATGTCTGGCACCCCCCTTCAAAACACCCGTTTTTCTGGGGCATAGCACCTTCTGGTGGACCAGTGTCTGTTTGCCCACCGGAGACGGGGGTAAGTTCCTTGCCTTGTTTTTGATAAAACTAAGACCTGATTTGAGGGCCACATTTCTAACTTTAGCCATTATTTGCCTTTAGCGGCAGCAACAGCAGGTACCGGTTGTTTCCAGTTGGCTTGACTTTTAGCCACAATCGGTGAGCAAATACAGTGCTTCTGGTGCTATAGACTCTTTCACTTGGTGTTAGGTGAGTGTGTGGTGGAGGAGTACATTTTGAGTACGGTTTGCAGAGATCCCTCGTGATGCACATGTTTTTAAACATTGAGACTACCTGGATTAGTATTACTGAGTTCTGGAGTAAAACTAACCATTGTCTAAAGTAATAATCAAAAAGTTTACTGTACTCTTTTTCCAATCACGGATTGGCTGACTTGTTAGTTGCACCATTCAGGCAAGGAGTAAAGGTTTACTTGCATCCTGGTCCCCTTCTCACAGATATGACCACCCATTAATACTCTGAATACAGTTAGGAGAGCAGGAAAGTTGGGGGTGGTTGGAACCTAGTCCAGATGAATGACCCGTACCAGCTAGACCATTAGAGTTTGGGTTAGAAACATGTTGATTTAAAAAAACAAAAAAACAAATAAACTTCAGCATACCGTTTTTACTAATATGGTAGGAGACATCAATAAAAGATCTGAACCATTTACCATCCCAATCAGATTTTTAACCGATTAAGCCCCATACACCTTTTCTTAGGAAGCTGGCTCTCTATATAGTGTAGTAAAACAAAGTACACTGTGCAGAGAGTTCGGTCGGTCCCTAATTGGTTTACAGAGGCTAAAGTAGATAATACGAACACTCTTTTGTGGTAGTGTGGGCGAGCAGTTAGGCTTATCAGAGGGTGGTATTATGCATTTGTTATACTCCCAGAGATGATAAATAAGACACACACTCAAAGAATAAAACCAAGACCAATTTAGAAAAATAACACTTCTTTTCAATCTCAAGAACTTCGTTTCAAGGTAAGTACAGTTTTCGATAACAATACACACAGGTAAGTAAACGTTTCAGACCTGTGCGCTTTTACGCACAATGCAATCCTATGGGTGGAAAATTCAAAGATACATGTAAGGTATATACAGTCGTTTTCAGGGGTTCACCTTCTGGGATCGGAATAGTAGTGGGCCAAGGTTCAAAATAGTATGAGCAGTTCTACCGGGAGCAGGGTGCTGGTGACGCTGGTAGCTGCACTTTTGGAGAAACGGGGCTACCTGGAAAAAGGCTGTGCAGGGAGACTTCAGGGGGACTTGCGGGCAAGTCTGGGGCTCCCATACGGAGGCTCATGTCACCAGGAGTCTTGGAGCATGGGAGAAAAGCCGGTTCATCAAGACCCGGGCCTGAGGGCTTGGGAGTAGAGGGGTTTGGTCGGCTGGGCTGGTGCACATAGATACATCTCGAGGTCAGGAACAAACAGCTGTCAGAGGAGAAATCAAGGTAACTGGGCCACTCTCAAAGTGGGTCTTAGTGATGCTGACATCCCTTAGCGGCTGTTTGGTCCTGGTGCAGTGGGGATCTGCACTTGACGCTCATGATCTATGTTTGGTGCAGGGCATCTGGGACCCTAGGGGTTGGTACAGCACGGCTCAGGTTGGTGTCTTCACACTTGGTGGGGAGACAGATCTGACCTTCCAGAGCATGAGTACTTTTTCCTGGTCGTCTGCGGTCAGGCAGGAAAGCTGCAAGGCGGTGGACTGGACATGGCTTGTTGGGTGCATGCGGACTGTAGCGTAGTAGCTCCTCTACTCCAAGGGAAACGTTTGGTGTTTGTTAAAGTGCTGGCAGTCTACCTAAGGCTTTGGTAGTGCTCCAGCTCACAGGACTAGTCACTCTTACGTGGTTGTCACAAGAGGGCTAAGGACGTCAGGGTTTTGTGTCAAGGTCCAAAGTTCTGCTACAGTTCTTACCAGGCAGTGACTCTTCTTTGTCCTTCTTCTGTTGATCCTTCGAATCTGAGTTCTTAGGTTTAAAGGTGCCACCTAAATACTCAATTTAGGGGCGTTATGCGGAGTGACAGGTAGCAGCCAATGGGTTACCTACCTTTAGGGTGTCTCCACACACTATATGATCACTTGCTTGGGAAGTGGGCATAACCTTGGCCCTAAAAGGCTATTCCCTGCCAAAACAACATGAAGGAACCTGAAAAGTGGGGTCCACATCAGCTGTCCCATCCTAGTCGTGGTGCTGGCTGAATGTGGGCATACCTCCTAATCCAACTAATTTTCCGGCCTGTCTTGCCCCCAAAAAGTGGGGTCAGGATTGGGGGTTGGGCACCTATACTATCTGGAGATGCCCAGGGTCTCATAACGCAGGAGGCAGGGCCTTTGAAGCTTCCTGCCTTGAATGTCCATCCTGCTTGAAGGAGTTGTAAAACACTCCGCCCATAACTGGCTTTGTTCCTGTCCTCCAAGAGCAAAGGCTCTCATCTTAGGAGGCCAGAAACCTGTCTATGGTGGCTGGCTGTTCGAGACCAGTCAGTCAACTCACTAGTAGTCAATAGGTTTTCAAGGGGCACCTCTAAGGTGCCCTCTGTGTGCATTTATTAACAAATCCAGCACTGGCATCAGTGTGAGTTTATTAAGACGAGGTGCTTGGTACCAAACACCTTGGTTGTACAGTGAAGCCATCATGTAGATTGGGAACTAGTAATGACGAGTGTCCAATCCATGTACTCGTTATGGCTTCTCTGTGCACTGGTAATATCTTTTTTTTTTTTACACTTTATTTGTACCTTTCCCCCCCCCAAAAAAAACATATGTTGCAAGCCCATGTATATGGGCAATGATACATCGGAATAATGTGTAGAGTCGGAGAGCGTAAGCAAACAACAAGAGCAGAACGTAAATGTGTAGTATTATCCACGCAACGCATTCAAGTATGGTACATAAATGGGCACGATTTAGTAACATCAAGCAGAACACATTTTTCCGATATCACAGTGAGGTGTGCATTAGGTTATTGAAATAATGATCAAAAGGAAGAGTCTGCTTCCATGGTAAACAAATAATCCCATAGTGGCTGCCAATTGTTCTCGAGAAGTGTGGGGGGGGGAGAGTAATGTTGCATTTATTTCACTGGTTGAATCACAATGTCTTATTAGTAGGGCATATAGAAAAGACAATGTCCCAATAGGTAGCGAATTGATAGGCAATTTAGTTATGTATGCAAGAAACATTACATAGGAAAGAAACAAGGAGTCTCAGTTTGTCAGTACTTGGCTTGTAATTCACAAATTAGTTCAAAAGTTGAAATATTTACACATGGGAATACAGTTGAAAGCAGCACTGTACAAGAAAAATCATGTGACAACCCAAAGGGCACTTGGTGACAAAGTGATATGTACAAGTGAAAAAGTGACGACGCAAGTGATGGAGGTGGACGGCGCAATGTGACAAGTTTATATACAGTGAAGGCTCAATGAAAAATACGTTTTAGTCATTCAAAACACAATAGATCCTAGTTATGAGCCAAACGCTATAGTGCGCCAAACAGTTGCGCTGTAGTGTCGACGGCGTTTCGATCCACAATAGATTGGGATCTTCTTCAGGACTGGGCTGACGAGTAGGTATAGTGCTGGGTTTATGAAGGACGCTGGTCTACAAGGTACTGAGGGCGTCAGGGCGCAGTTGAATCCATGGTTAAGTCAATTTAGTAAGCTGCACGGTTCTTCAGGACAACGTTATTGAGTCAAGTTCGGCATATCTGAATTCGAAGGACATAACTGCCGGGATGAACGAGGAGCACGGTCTGAATAGAATCGCGTTGCTCCCGGGAAATAAATCACCCGATGTCGTTCCGATTGAAGCAATGGTAGGGCAGGCATGGCATACAGGGATGTGTGCCATGTCGGCTCTTCGGTTTTCTCTGCACCAAGACATGCTGGATGCAATGGCAGTTTGCTTGAGCTTGTTGAGGCGACCCTTGGGATGGCACAATTTGTGCTGCAGCTCTTAGGGACTGTTTAGGTCCAATGCCCTAGGTACCAGGGGTACCACTTACTAGGACTTACAAGGGATCCACTTACTAGGACTTACAAGGGATCCTAAACGGTTGCCAATTGTGGAACAATCGTACAGTTTAAGGAAAGAACACCGGTCCTGGGGACATGGTTAGCAGGAACCCAGCACACTCTCAAAGTTGCACCAGAGACCAGGCAAAAAAGTGTGGGGGGGGGGGGGAGTGGGGGTGGGGGTGGGGGGTACTGCCACAAACCCCAGTTTCCTCCACTTTTTCAACAAGGAGGGATGGTTTCAAGGTGGCTGCTGTTTGGTTGTCATTTACAGCTAGATTAATAGGTTTACAACAAAGGTACGACTTGTGATTAATTGGTGCCAAAGTTTTTTTACCCCGGGGGCAGGAGAGAACAGAATTGCTTGAGGACAAATATTGTTTGTCACTGTGGGTTTTGTTTTATATTTCTGGCCACTTCCAATTAATTTTAGGTGTCAACTGCAACCATGTGAACATCATAAAACTATTTCGTAGGGATTGTTATACAGGTAATCTGAGCTGGTCTGAACATAACCACTTTCTTTCATTTATAATTGCAGCTTTCCAAAATGATGTTTAATACAAATGTTTAATTTATAGTATGTGAAAATATCAACATTCTATTTGCGAAGCAAAAGGTGTATGTTTACCATTCAGTATAACATAGGGGAGACTTATTGTATGTAAATAGTAAAGCTTTGTATTTACATAAAGACATTGTAGTGAGACCTCGAACACAAAAAGTCCAGTGTAATCAAGTCCTTTGAATACATACAGACAAATAGTGCTTGAAGACTTCAAGTATTGTTTTGCATAATTTATGCAGCTCATACTGCCCCTCTGTGGGGCACTGAAGTGCTTTCCTACCTGGGCGGCAAGCTAAGCCATGTAAGGTGTGTGCCTACATAAATACAGTGCAGTAATGATTTAAGTGTATACACACAGCGACACATAGCAGCAAAACTTCAAGTGCACGGACACAGAAGCAAGAACGCAGTGTGCAGAGCTGAGTGATGCTAGACCCACAACAAAGGCCTCACGTTGGCTGAAAGGCAGTGCAGGTCAAAATGAAGTGCACAGGCGAGTGTACAGCAAAGCATTAAGGGCACAGCCAGTAAAGTGGGGCTTCAAGCGTACGCAGAGGACACAGTGATTTTACATGCACTAACGCAGTTAGACGGTAGAATCGGGCTTTAAACTGAGGGCATGGGGCGTGGCCAAGATGGCGGCGTAGGAGGACGCGACCTCGGTGAGCTCCTCCGGCCCAGGCCCCTGAGCACCTTATTCACTGCTGATCTCCCCCCCCATCGTCGCTGGCGCAGTGGAGAACTAGCGGACCTTGCTGGGAGGAAAATCTGCGCACCAGAAGGCATTGTTAGCGGACTGTGGAAGCCGAGCCGCGACCTTCGAAAGCTGCGGTCCGACCGGCAATGCCGTTGGGTCCGCCCTGTGAGCAAACTCGAGCCTGAGGCACTGCGCGGAGGCCGCCGGCGCGGCATGGAGAGGAGCGGGGACCAGCTCGGGTCCACCCACTAATGCAGTGCGGAGCCGCTCATTGTGGCGCTGAGCGAAAGCGAACGAGGCGGCGAGAAGTTGGTGCCCCGCTAAGAAGAACGGCCGATTTACGGCCGTGGGTGGGACTGGAGCGGTGCCGAGGATTTCGGGGGCCCTGCCTGGACTGGACTGGCTCGGGGCACGAGATCGTCCCACCCGCTGAAGCCAAACAGGAGGTGGTGTGTGCCTGGCGGTGCAACTCGGGCCCAGTGGGGTCTCAGAAGCCATTTAAGCGGCTGGCCGCGGTGACTTGTTGGCTCCCTTATTGTGAATGGATTGGGGTCCGCTCGGGAGCCACTTGCGAGGCAGCGTGCTACAGATTGTGGACGCCATTTTGGACTGGAAGCTACGTTCCACCGGCCTAGCACTGAGGTGGAGTTGGCAGGAGTTGACGCCCGAGGAGCAAGAGGGGTGGAGAACGGGTGTTGGACTGCACCACAGGAGCGGACGGACGGCCTAACCAGTTAGGGCGGTCACCCAGCGGGTAGCTAGGCGGTGTAGTGGACGCTACTGTCGCCGGTGAGGATTGAACACTTACATTCGGCGCCCAAGATGGCCGGCAACAAGGGGAGCAGGAAGGGTGACCGCACCCTACCGGAAATGCTGAACAGGAGCAATGCACAGCAAGACCGCGGACAGCCCTCCCCAAGTCAGTCTAGCAATTCACAGGGGGTGAGCGGAGGGGAGCCGCCAGTTACCAGGTCATTCCTTGAGTCACTTTTTAGCTCCTTACGAGAGGACTTCCAGACTCTCAAGCAGGAAGTGGCGGGGGAGGTGCGAGAGGTCCGGAAAGAGGTTGATGGCCTAGGAGAAAGGGTCTCATCTGTGGAAGAAGCGGGACATGCCCGGGACGAGGAACTCACACAGCTCCAGCAGGAAGTGATCAGGCTCCGGGACCAGCAGATTGATCTACAATCCCATGTGGAGGACCTCGAGAACCGTTCCCGGAGGAACAACATCAGGTTCCGGGGCGTTCCGCTCGGAGAAGAGGGGGTAGACGCGGCCACCTACCTGCAGGATCTGTTCCGGGAAGTCCTGGGTGAGCCGACAGACTTTACTCTCAGGATCGATAGGGCACATAGAGTGAGCCCACGACGCAGAGCCCCGGCGCCTCCCCCAGATCTTCTGGCCTACCTGCCGGACTATCCCCTGAAGGAAAGGATTCTAAGGGTGGCTCGTTCTAAGCCCTCCTTGGAGTTCAGAGGCCATAGGGTGGCCCTCTTTCAAGATCTCTCAGTGGTCACCCTACAGAAACGCAAGTCCTTTAAAGTTGTGACTGACTTCTTGCGGGAGCATGACATTCAATATTCTTGGGGCCACCCTTTTCGTATTATCTTCCGCTGGAACGGAATATTCCATCAGCTGCGCTCCCTTCAAGACACCTGTACTGCATTGGGCATCACGGCGACTGACTAAGATGCCCCCACTCCACGTCGTCGCCAGATCACCAGGGATGGCTGGCAATCGGTCCCTGGCCGCAGGTCTTCGACTTCTTCAGTGAGACCGGACTCGCCTACTATCCGGGCTGAAATGGATAATGCTGTGCGAGAGGTCGCTAGAGAAACGGCGACAGGAGAGGTTGCTTTGACCGCCTAGGAATTCTCCGGGGGAGATCGACATCGCTTCTTCTTTTTTGAGCTGCAGGTTTGGGGGCCTGGGGGGGGGGGGTGGGGGGGGGGGGAGCGGGGGTGGTGTTGTGGCTGGACGTCCACTTTCGAGACTTTTCCATAGACTTGCCTTTTTGGGCCGGCCTTGGACAATGGTTTCCTTGACTCCTTTCTCGGGGGGACGGGGACAGTGTTTTGGGTTTGGAAGGGGTTGTTTTGGGGTGTTGGGGTACCGGGAGGGGTCGTGGGAGTTGGGTGTGGGGGAAGGAGTTGTCCAGTGCGCTGTGCTAAGATTTGTTGCTTTGCCTGAGTTTCTCCACCTTGGCTTGCTCTGTGACGATGGGGAGGCGCTCGGGGAGGTGGATTGTGGGGTTGGCGGGTGTGTGGTGGGAGACCTGGTCACATTGGGGCTGGTGGTTGGTACTAGGCCGCGCTGCGCAGGGGGGAGAGGCTTTGCATACTGTTGTTGGGAGTCTGACTTGCGGTTTGAGTTGGGGGGGGAGTATGCCCGCCCACTATGATCACCACGCAGGACACTTGCGCCTTTACACACATTTCCTCCTATGCCTCCTCATACCTTTAAAATCGTGACCTTGAATGTTAGGGGTCTGAACAACCCCGTTAAGCGGCGAGCGGTGCTTTCCCTGTTAGAAAACGCCCAAGCGGACATATGCCTCCTTCAGGAAACCCACCTGTTACCACAGGACACACATAGGCTACGCTCTTGTAAATTTCCGATTCAGTTCTTTTCTTCCGGTACTACCAAGACAGCCGGGGTAGCGATTCTAGTGGCTCGACATTTCAGGGGGGAGCACATCCACAAATTTGCAGAAATTAAAGGGAGGATGTTGGCACATAGGTTTCGGGTGGGGGGCATTACATTCACAATAGGCTCCCTTTATAGTCCCAATGATAAACAGGAGCCGTTCTTGCAGTCTGCGGTGGAAGAGATTTCGGCCTCGCCGGATAGGCATGTTATCCTCGGGGGAGACCTTAACATGGTCTTTGATTCGGTAGTCGACAGATCGGCGCAGCGCTCCACGCAAGTCGGGGAATCACCTCACCGGTGCAGGCCCTGGCGTCTGCCGTGGACATGGGGGTTATTTCCTTGTCGGATCATGCCCCTGTTGAGGCCTCCTTCTGCTTGCCACCGTCTGCCGCCCCGACGAGGGTCTGGCGCCTCCGGGATACTCTGCTCCACAGGAAAACGGTAACGGACCGTATTGAGCAGGTACTTCGTGAATATTTGGCGCACAATGACAACACAGATGCCACCAGAGCCACCCATTGGGCAGCTTTGAAGGCGGTCCTCCGGGGGGAGTACTTGTCAATCTCCGCGGCCGAAAATAGTGAGCGCAGGATAAAGAGGGATGAGCTCACTGACAGAGTCCGGGAGCTGGAGTTGATCAACCGCAGAACTGGGGCTCCGAGGATTTGGCAGCAGCTTAAAGAAGCAAGGAAACTTCTTGCCGCCTTAGATGTGGACCGGGCGGAATATGCGGCCCTCCGACTGCGCCACGCTTTATATACTGGGGGGGATCGCTGTGGCAAACTTTTGGCCAATAGACTCCGGGCCACTAGGCAGAGCCAGTTGGTGAAAGAACTCTCTGACCCCACGGGCGGTGCAGTAACAGACGATGCCTGCATCTCGGCCGCGTTCCGAGGGTTCTACGGAAACCTCTACGCGGGTGACCCGCCGGATGTACCGGCTATGACCTCCTACCTGGACTCGGTCACTCTGCCCTCCTTGGACCCTCTACAGGCGGACCACCTGAACAGGGACATTAGCATAGAGGAAGTAGTGACAGCCATTGCCAGACTCAAGCACGGCAAAGCACCAGGTCCAGATGGCTACTCGGCCCTCCTCTATAAGACGTTCTGCGGGTCGTTAGCCCCAATCCTCACCCGCCTTTTCAATTCTTTCGCGGAACCTGGAGCCATCCCACCTGACCTCCTGAGGGCTTCCGTCACGGTCATCCCCAAACCGGGGAAAGATCCTAAACACTGTGGATCTTATAGGCCGATATCTCTCCTGAATGTCGACCTGAAACTCTATACTGGGATTTTGGCAAGCCGCCTGGCGCTCCATCTACCCGGCCTTGTCGACCCGGATCAGGCGGGTTTTGTTCCAGGACGGCAGACGGTGGATAATACAAAACGGGTGGTCCACCTGCTGGAAAAGGCTTCCCGGATTCCGGGTGAGAGGATGATGCTTGCGGTTGACGCAGAAAAGGCGTTTGATCGCATGCATTGGCCCTTCTTGGAACAAGTGCTGGTGAAGGTGGGTATTGGAGAACGGTTTCGCACTATGATCCTCAACTGTTATAAGGAGCCCTCAGCAGTGGTCCGGGTTAACGGCCACACCTCCGCAGCCTTCCCCATCGAGAGAGGCACCAGGCAGGGCTGTCCACTTTCGCCCTTGCTCTTTGCTCTCTACATGGAGCCGCTCGCTCAAAGGGTGCGGACGCGGCCGGCAGTGGAGGGGATACGGATGGGTGGATTTACCCATCCGGTCAGTCTCTACGCTGATGATGTCATCTTCACATTGGCTACACCCCGGACATCACTTCCGGCCTGTATGGAAGAACTGGCAGCGTTCGGCACGGTCTCGGGCTTTAAAGTAAATATGGGGAAGTCGTGGCTTTGGATATCTCCCTGGCGCCTGATACTAAGGCATATTTGCAGAACAGGTTCCCGTTACTTTGGTCCTCAGAGGCGATACCATATTTAGGGATTCAGATTGCCCCTACGTTGCCAGCCATGGTCTCAGCCAACTACTTGGCCTTGGGTGCCAAGATCAAGAACGAGCTAGGCCGCTGGAATCGCGGCATCCTCTCCTGGTTGGGTAGGATTGCTGCCGTCAAGATGACGATTTTGCCACAAGTGCTCTACTTATTCAGGGCCCTGCCGCTGCTGCCGCCGAAGGGGTGGATACAGCAGTTGCAGTCGGACGTAGCCCGTTTCATTTGGCAGGGGAAAAAGCCTAGGTTACGCAGGACCCTCTCCCTTTTGTCTCCTGACGCTGGAGGCCTAGGTATTCCCGACTTCCGTAAATACTTTCAGGTGACTCAATTGAGGTACTTGGTCGAATGGTGCAGGTGGGAGTCGGATAAGCATTGGCTTTTCCAGGACCAAGCGGTGGCGCGACGGCCTCTGCAGGAGATACCGTTCCTACACCGGACCCACCGGCCTAAGAATCTCTACGCCTCTTTCATTACTAGGGTACCTTTGCGGGTCTGGGATGCGACCTACCTTAGGTATGACCTCACCACATTTCCTTCGCCGCTTTCGCCGCTAGTGGATAATCCTGCCTTCACCCCTGGGATGGAGAAAGGAGCCTTCACACATTGGCGGCAGGCAGGATGCAGAGCATTATGTCACCTGTATGGCCCCGAGGGTGTCATCCCGTTCACACAATTTCGGCTGGAATTTCCACTCCCCGAAACGGAGAGACACCGTTATATGCAGGTTCGGCATTGGGCCCTTCAGCCACAGGTGAGGGATGTGGCGGATAGGATGCTCCCACCGTGTGAGAGATGGCTGTTGTCCCGTACATCGGACTCAAAACTAATCTCGGACCTGTATAAGTTTTTGCAACTACCCTCAACACACTTCCACATTTCAGGGAGGGTTAGATGGGAACGGGAGCTTGGGAGGACACTGAGCCCCAAGGACTGGGACCACATATCTTATAGAGCGCGCCACTCAGCATATCATATGGGCCTCACTGATACTTTTACTAAAGTGTCCACTTACTGGTATTATACGCCTGAACGAATCCATGAGTTCGACCATAGTAAGACAGACACATGCTGGCGGGGGTGGGGACAACGGGGTACGCTCACGCACATTCTCTGGGACTGTCCTCTCTTAACTGGCTACTGGAAGGAAGTGCTGGAGGAAATTGATTCTCATTTCGGCATAGAGCTCCCGCGCTTCCCGGCATATACCCTGCTAGGACTCCCAAATGATCTAATGTATCCCCTCAAGTCCAGAAGAGGCAGGCAGATCGCCATTGCACTCGGCTCTGCAGTTCAGAATATCTTGATATACTGGCGTACAGACACAGTACCCACGATAACGGGCTGGCTCCACAGACTTTGGCACGTGCTGGGTATGGAGAAATTGTCTTTGGTGGTGGCTGGGGATGTAACGCAATTTAATGAACTGTAGCAACCATTCCACTCTTTGCTGCTCACAGAGTTCAGGGAGCTCACCTGTCCGAGATACCTTCGCCTCCTGCGGCTTACGAGCCCGCTAGCGCCAGATCAGTGAGAGGGATGAGACCCTCCTCCCCAATTACCTATAGCTTTGGGAGATAGGCTGCATGTTAGTAGCGCACTGGACAGTGGGTGGGGTGGGGGGGGGGTTTGGGTGGGGCATTGGGACGTTGGGGTGGCGGGGGACGTTTATACTAAAATGTTGTGTCATGCCGGACTTTTGCTCCTTTTCATTTGCCGATCTTATACTGCTGTATATAAGTTTGGATGTGTCACGCTGAATGAATAAAATACTTTAAACATAAACTGAGGGCATGCAGTCATTACCCTTGGACATCAAGTTCAACAAGAGTGCAGCAATTTTTTAACTATGCAGAAAGTACACTGAGAATAAAAAAACAGCCATAGGATAGGTGGTACAAGGAGGCATCAAGTACAAATCCTAGAGGGCTTCAAGTGCACAACAATGAGAAGCTTCACTTACACACCAATCATTGCCAATAGGTCTCATTTTGGAGGAAAACAACAGCGTTGATCGCGCCATAGGACTTTAAAGTTTTTATTTTATAGAAATGTACCTTAAACCATGCTGACAGAAGCCATGCTGCTGTACCTAGTGACTAATAAAACATTGACAAAGCCAAGTAGCTCTATTGTTTGGCCTTGTAAATGCATTTTTAAGCAATTTAACGTAGAGGGAAATTTTAAAAAATAACGTTTTACTGGTTTCTTGCAAGCAAAGTGAGGAAGAGCTGGGCCCATCTCTGGGAGATGGGTTTATTTAGTTATCAACAGCAGCTATTGGAATGATCATAAACTGAGGCATAGCATGTGATAGAGAATGAACGCAAGTTAAGAGTTCACAGTTAAGTTGCAGAGTGAAACTAACTTGTTTTTACAAACTTTGACATAGTCAGGAAGCTGTTTTCCTCTCAATTTTATAATATTTTAAAAATGTGCTTCCACAATCTTTCTTGTATCCCATTTGATTCTTCGCAAAATCAAACAATAAATTACATACCATTAACATTTTGGCGACACCTCACTGGATGATATTGAAAAACTGAGATTGCACCAAATGCAGCTTTGCAAAAATGGGCCTTCTTCCAACTCTGGAAGATATTTATCTTATTTATAAAGAGATATACACTGTGGGCCTGATGTTACTTATGATCAAGTTGTCTACTTTTTGGCTATTCACAAAATCCGAGTGAAACTTTCCTCCAAAAGTGTAACTACATATCTCCACCGAATTGAAGGGTCTGCGGGCTATACAATTTTGACTAACTTACACTTTTAAGTAAATTTACTACACTTTAGCTATTCACAAAACCAGAGTGTAAATTACACTTTTGGAATAAATTTGCACTCTGATTTTGTAAATAGCCAACAAGTTGTAAGCTTACTTAGAAGTGTAAATTATTCAAAGGTCTCAGCTACCTTTGATTCAGACCCTTAGTACTGTATAGCTTTGGACAGCAGGCATGTATCTTAAAGGAATCCATATTTCAAAAAAGAAAATTCCTAGACATTGTTGTCATGAGACAACAGTTATGAACCACTCCTGGTAAAACTCTGTATTGATTTTAGCAGTTTGAGAAAATATTTGTCAAATATTTGCGCTTCATCACTGGGTACATCTTCCAACCTACTGAAGTTTGACCGAAAGTCCAAGTATAATCAGTGAGGCTATTTTTTATGTGAAATTGCAGAGCAATTTCTTCAAATACCCTTGTCTCTGCAAAAATAAATGTGATGGCACAGGTGAAATGGAAGTTATTCAGTCCTAGACTCTGCCATTCTGTCCCGTACAGCTTAGTTTCTGTATTCTTTTCAGATTCTGATATGTGATTCATAAGAGTCGCCTATCTGGACATGATTAGTACCTTTCCTAAGAGCCCAGTTAAAGATAAAGTGCATTTGCCAATAATGAGTCAATAAATCTTTTCATAAAACAACTAGATGTGGTATCTGTTTGATCGTCTCTTCTTGAGATGTACTTCTTGTTTATAACTTTAATTTAGTACTTTGTTACTTATTAATGTACAACTATCAATGTTCTTTCTACTTTTGAGCATTGTATAGGGTTTTTTTATGAGCCGTTTTAAAAATATTTCACTTGTTGAACATCTGTATAAGTAAATTTAAAAATATTGGTGTCCTCTGTGCTTAATATGAAAACTATCATCTAGGGTATCATTGTGCAATTTGTGTGGGGAATCTCCATCTCTGGTTCATCACATTACAAGAGGATATTTAACATGGAAGACCAGAAGAGCAGGAAGCCTCAATGACTGCCAAATAAGCAAAAACTATTTTTTCGTTTCAGATTTTTATGACACCGGACTTTGCCTTGGAAGATTCCTCAACCTTTAATGCGGTTTTACCTTGGTCCCATTTTAGTTCTGCTGGAGGGAAAGGAACCCGGGACACAGCTTCATCAAAATTGCTTCAAGAAAAGGTAAATGTGGATCAGATGATACGGTACGGTTTCCTCGTCGTGCATACTGCACCACAAATGTCTTTTGAAAGGGATAATACTATTAGCATGACTTAATGGTTACAAGAGGGTCATATTTAAAGAACACTTTTTTTATAAGCAGACTTGTTTTTTATTTATCAGTCTACTCCAAGATTTTTCCTCCGATGTGCAATCACATGGGAGAAGAAGTTGACACATATTTGATGAACCTTCAACAAAAAGAGAGGTAGGGAGAGTAGATTTGACACTCTTATTCCACGGTTATGATCAGTCAACAAGAAAAGAGTGTCCTATGGTTTATTTTTGACCACATTTACGGAGCAAAAAGAAAGCCCAAAACTCATCCACCTGATATCTGAAGCACCGGGATACTGGTGGGGCCGTGCAGGAGTGCTATTGCAAGCCGGGAGCAGAGGGAAAATTGGCAGAAGAAGCGAGAAGGAGCCGCCAAAGCTCCCAAAATGTTAGCGTGGGTGGAGGAAGCAGAGTATCCACGACTACACTGTGGAGGAGCCCCGAGAGCCACCACAGGGGCCGATGTCTGCACGTATCGAGGATACAATGTGCGGACCGACGAGGGGAGAGTTACCCGACAGGGCGGTGCATCTGGCGTGAAGAGACGGTGCCACAGCTGTGGGGCCCGCGCATGCCCTCTCTGCCCCGACGTACGACAGTGAGAGGTGAGGCGGGTGGCGACGCAGGCGACCCCACTGAGAATTGGGGATCCCGGGATGTGGTCCTCACAAACTTATGGGCAAATTTGAAGTGATCTAGCAAGGCGTTGGGCGCCAGCAGCGGGCTGCCTGACCTTAAAATAGCGTCCGTTACGAACTTCCACCAGGAACTGAGTGGAGGGCCCCCATATGGCATCAAACATTGGTTATCCTAGAACAGCAATAAGAACTGAGTCCCTGCCCAATGGAGCTTTGCCCTACAACCAACAGTTGTGCACTGCCTGATCTGGAAATGGTCCATTGGAATCGAAGGGGGTAATCCAGTACCCCTCCAAGGGGGTGACAGCTTTTCAGGTGCAACTTTCACCTGGTGGATGGGAGTGCCACCAAACCACCACTAGCTGCCAGAGTAGGAAGTCACATTTGCTGTGGGGCCTTGCTGTCACCTGGTGGATGGTGCCTACTCACGGAGAAGGGGTGGGCATCGGGTCTGCATCTATGCCACCGTAGAAAGTGACAGTCTCTAGCTTCTTCACCCCCAATGAGAACAGACAAGCACTGGAACAAGGGGGATACCTCGCTACCATGACTATTACTAAGGACGACCAAATCGCCTCCCTTAGGGAATTCAAGGCTGAACTCTGCTCCAAAATCAAATTAGATATCAAGTCTAACCAAGCGCATGCCCGCCCTCCAACAAGGCGTAGACTCAGTTGGCACTAGAGTACTGGAGATAGAGACCCAGGCGCAGGAACTGGATAAATGAGCAACAGCCACTCATGACAAGGTGCAAGAGCTTCATACGCAATTACAGCTGGCCATGCTGATAACAAAAGACTTGGAAAGCAGATCAAGAAGAGACAACATCAGAATCAGAGACCTTGAGGAGGGAGCGGAGGGGCCAGATTTGGAGGCCTTTATTGAAGGTCTCTTTGCAGAAATTCTTGGGCCACGCCAGTTGAAAATCAAGATCGAAATAGCACACCGCATAGGGAATCAACCAGTGGGGGAACGTCGTTGCACACGCAACATTCTTGTCAAGCTTCATTCCTTTAAAGTAAAAGAAGCAATCCTGCAGGCACCCAGGAAAAAGGATGAGATCTCCTTCAAGGGTTTCCCATGCGGGTCATATCAAGATCTGGCGCCCTCTACGCCTCTGCGAAGGCAACAGTTCAGGCCCATCACCATGAAGCTGAGAGCAGAGAAGGTCAAATACAGATGGACATATCCCTTCGACTGGTCTTCGAACTCAACAATAAAATGCGTCACATCACTGAATTAGAGGAGGGCCTGAGAGTTCTAGGACTACCTCCCATAGAGGACGAACGGAGCCATGGAACCTTGAGAGGGAAAGAGCATGAGAGTAATAAGTCTTCCCAATGGAGTACGAGTTCCAAAGGTTGACACTCCAAAATATAACATTATGTTTGCAGTGGAAGATGGAGCTGTGGAGGCCCCGCGGAAGGGATCTGCTTCAGACAGACGAGGCAGGGGAAAAGGTATCAACTAGGAGCACAAGGAAGAGACAAGTTACTAGTATGTTACCGCTCTCACATACTCTTAGTCTCAGGCGGAATAAGACTTGTTTTGGCTACTATATTCTGCACAAGAGACCGTGAGGCGGCGGGCATTGGCCAAGACGCCCGCCAACGAAAACTCAACCTTCTATGGCGTTTGGGATGTGACCCCTCAGGAAGCCCGGTGCTGGTTATTCTTGAAAAGTTGTTTTCAATGTTTGGGGAGGGTCTTAAAGGGGGGTGGTGGACATATAGGGGTACTAGTCTTGTAGGGTCACTGTACCTTAGAGGTTTTCCAAGCGTCATGGGGCCCTTTGAGTTCTCCATGACAGATGGGATGGAAGGGAGCAGGGAGCTAACACTAAGGGGTCCAATTGCAAGGGGACGTTGAGGCAAGATCGATGTTGATTTCCATTGCCTCATGGAATGTGAAAGGGTGGAACTCGCCTCTCAAGAGACACAAAATTTGGAAGTACGTGGTAGGTCACCACTTTGAGGTGGTGGCGCTCCAGGAAACGCATCTAAAGCGCTCAGAGGACCTTCGCCATAAAAGCTACCCCCTAATCTATAGATCATCGGCAGGAACAAAACAGAAGGGAGGGGCACTATTATTCCACAAGCCCACAAAATTCCAACCAGAAACCATAAAATCAGATAGGGAGGGCAGGATCATCATAGTGAAGGGGAAACTGAGGGTTCGCTTATGCACGTTCATCTTGGCGTATGCCCCCAACGCAGGACAACCAGCGTTCCTAACCTCCCTGCTCAATATGATGGGAGGCTTTGTCGAAGGCCCGACAGTCCTTATGGGGAATTTTAATCTAACCTTGCATGCAGAAATAGATAGCACCCACCCCCATAGAACCGCCACAGGCAGCTTCCACAAAGGGATTAAACAGACTATACACTCCCTAGGGATTAAGGATGTATGGAGACTTCTCTATCCTACCACCAAAGATTATACATTCTTTTCCCATGTACACCAAACATATTCGCAGCTTGATTATATTTTTTATAAGCCAAAGTCTACTAGGGTCCCTGCCGGTAGCGGAAATCCTTCCAATTACCATTTCCGATCACAGCCTCGTCACAATTTGCTACGCCTGGGGTAGCGCCGCACCCAAGTCACCAAGATTATATTTCCCTGTTAAGAGACGAACTACTGGGGCCATCAAAGAATTCTTTCAACCAAATCGGCCGCAGGATACCTTTCCCCTGAATAACTGGGACGCATTTAAAGCAGTTCTGCAGGGTATATGCCTGGAGCTCAATGACACTTTGAATAAACCGAGGGCTAAAGAGAGGTAAGCTCTGGAGGCTGAACTGGAGATAATTGAAAAAATAAAATAAATACCCACTCTTGAGCGTTGCAACGTAAACTGTGCACCCTAAAAGGGAGAATTACCGCAATCTACTCCAATAGGGCAGAATAGTCCCTGCTGCACTTCTGCCAAATCTCATACGCACAAGGAATAAGGTGGGTTCTCACCTAGCCAGACAGCTGTGGAAAGAAACACATTGGAGGTATATGCAAAAGAGAGGGTAATATCACACATTCAGACGCAGACAAGGCCAACTTATTTGGGACGTTTTACAAGGAGCTTTATACAAGTGAGCCCACTGACACAGCAGCACAACACCAATAGCTACAATCACTGGAGCTGCTGCAGGTCCCCCAGGCTTGGAAAGACATACTTAACACACCCATCACTGACGAGGAGGTAGAAAAAGCGATTGCGACTCTTAAACCCAACAATGCCCGTGGGCCAGATGGCCTGACTGCCCTCTTCTATAAAACATATGCGCTAGACATCATCCCGCACCTCACCCATCTGTTTAAAGCTATGGCAGAGGGATCCATGGTGACAAAGTCCATGGCGGAAGCCGTGATAATTATAATTCCCCAAGACAGGGAAAAATCAGCAACATTGCGCCTTATACAGGCTACTAGCGCTCCTAAATCTGGACACCAAGCTTTACTCCGCAATCTTAGCTGCGAGACTGGATGATTTGATACCCGATCTAATCCACCCTGATCAATCTGGCTTCATAAAGGGGAGGCAAACCCACAATAATATCTGCAGGACATGACATTTGATAGAAAAAGTAATTAAACGTGAGATCCTGGCAATCCTCGTGGGTTGTGATTCCGAAAAGGCCTTTGAACTGCCACTATACAATTCAATGAGTGGGTGGGTTCCGCAGCTATTTCTCTAGCCCCTCTGAAACAACGATCCCGGAACAGATCCGTTCCATCTGCCCCTTGGTATTCAGAGGCGCTAAGAATTCAGAAACAGCAGTGCAGGAACAAAGAGAGGCACTGGCGGAAAAATTACTCTGCTGAGGCTAAAATTAAGTATAAAGAAACGCTGGTCAGATATAAATCTATGATTCACGAGGCTAAGAAAAAGTTCTTTAGCGACAAAATTGAACTAGCAAAAAACTCCAGTAAGGCACTGTATGAAACTACCAAACAGTTAGCCGGTTGCTCTCCAAATCTAACCCCCCCACCCTCTCAGTCGCTATGCGACGCCTTGGCCAAATTCTTTTACAGTAAAGTTAATGACATCTATTCTGCCTTTGCAAATAACACCAACTCCCCCTCTAATTCATCGACTACCCCTCGGACTGGACCTATTCTATCTCAGTTCAAAGACATTTCTAGCTCTCAGGTTGCGGATCTTGTATCCACCATAAAATCAGGTTCAGCTCTGGATCCATGTCCTCTTAAAGTGTTACTTCCTGTAATTGAAGTGGTGCTGCCTGTCATCACTTCCATTTGTAATTCTATGTTCACCTCCGGTATTTACCCAGTCACTCTAAAACAGACCCTCATCAAACCCCTGTTAAAAAAACCTCATCTTGACATGGAGGACTTAAAGAGCTACCGACCAATCGCCAATCTTCCAATCCTGGCAAAAATAGCCGAAAAGGCCTTGAACCTACAACTGTCGGCCTTTATAGAGGAACACCATCTTCTCGACGATTCCCAGTTTGGCTTTCGCCAATACCATGGGACGGAGACGGCTCTGATTAAAGCCGCGGATGATATTAGATCTATCTGGGATGCTGGAGGGACTGCAGTTCTATTACTGCTTGACCTGTCGGCTGCATTCGACACAGTCGATCATGTCACCTTGATCGGCCGTGTCGAAAACATTGGTGTCCAACATAACGCCAAGAAACTGCTGGCGTCCTTTCTGGCCAATAGAACTCAGATGGTTACATTGGGCTCGTTCCATTCCCCCACTTTGTCGCTGCCATGTGGAGTTCCTCAAGGCTCATCCCTTAGTCCGACACTTTTTAATATTTATGTGTCGGACCTTGCCAACACCATTCGCGCTCACGGGATGAGCCTGACCTCCTATGCAGACGACACTCAGTTGGTTCTTGCCATTAAGAATGATGGCCACAAAAAAGCAGCTGACCTTAATCAGGGCATGTTGGCAATTGGAAATTGGATGGCTTCCAATTGCCTAAAATTAAATTCCGACAAGACAGAAGTAGTCATTTTTGGTCATCTGACACCGGAATGGTCCTCTTGTTGGTGGCCCGAGTCATTGGGCCTGAGCCCGTTAGCAAGGTGAGGAATCTCGGAGTCATTTTTGACGACAGTCTTACTTTTCTCCCTCATGCTAACCAGATCACTTCTGCCGCTTTTTACAAACTGAGATTAATCAAGAAAATCCTTCCTTTTCTCCCAGATTCTGCCGGCAAAACATTGGTCACCTCTCTGGTATTGTCGACCCTGGATTATTGCAATGCCCTGTTCTTGAATGCTCAAGAAGGAGTTTTGAACAAAATGCAATTAATCCAGAATTCAGCAGCTAGACTCCTGGGCAGAATCCCCAAATTTCATTCCGTTTCTGCAACTATCAGAGAATTACATTGGCTACCCATAAGGAATAGAATAACATTTAAAGTTCTCTGTATAGTGTTTAAGGCCATGCATAACATGGGACCTGCTTTTTTTTACTCAAAATTTGATCCCTTACTGTCCGTCCAGAACCTTACGCTCCTCCAGTCTGAATGATTTAGTGGTCCCACGCAGCAAATCTGTCTCATGGGGAGACAGAAGATTTCTTGTCTCAGCCCCCAGACTTTGGAATACTCTGCCTCCTTCGATTAAATCAAGCCACTCACTCTGGTCATTTCGTAAACAACTTAAGACTTGGCTTTTTAATCAGTAGACCCACTCTTCCCCTCCTTGGTTGAATTTTGCAGACGTCCTAGCGCCGAGACGCCCACGGGCCATTGTTCGCGCTCTAAAAATGTCATTAATAAATAAATAAATAAACGGGTGGATTGGTGGTTCCTTTTTCTCACGCTCGAATACTTTATATTTGGGAAGGCGTTCATTTACATGATCAAGGCTAATTATGCGCACCCACGCTCTAGAGTGCAGGTTAATGGGACCAGTTCAGCTCTGTTCCCTTTGGACAGAGGGGTGAGACAGGGTTGCCCACTCTTTCCTCTGTTATTTGCGTTAAGCACAGAACTGCTGGCGATACTCTATCGGGCATCCCCAGGGATTCTGGGTATTACCTTCAGGGAAGAGGAACATAAACTATCATTATTCGCGGATGACGTTCTGATGATGCGCACCACTCTTGAACACTCGCTGCAGGCTCTCCAGCTCAATTGTGTGAATTTAAAGACGTGGCAGGCTTCAGGGTCAATCTGGCTAAATCGTCCATTTTAAATTTCACGGTAGCAGAGATAGAGGCTAACCTTCTCCGTGGGCGGACCCCCTTTCAGTGGGCCAAGCATACCCTGCAGTACCTGCGCATCCAGATAACACCACGATTAGATGGCCTTTACAAGGCCAACTATCCGCCACTTCTGCTCCATCTCCAGCAGGACCTCAAATGCTGGAAACCTCTTTTTATCTTGAGGCTAGGGCGCATACATGCGATAATAAGGACAGTGCTACCCACATTTTTATATTTGTTTCAGGCTCTACCAATTGATCTAGATAGGGATTTCCTGCCAAGGCTGCGCTCCCTTGTCACCCGATACATCTGGCAGAACGGCAGGGCCCATCTTACCTTCACCTTAAGACATGCAAAGACTGGTAGGGAGGTTGGGGGGGATGGGAGTGGCTCTTCATGACTTTAGTCTATATTACAAAGCCACCCAACTGAGGATTATAGCAGAATGGTCCAAGAGGGAATCAGGCCAGCACTGGTTGCACATGGACAGGGCGATAGTGGGGAGAACAGCTTGGGATGTGATTTGGAAGGCTAAAAAAAACAGACCCGCAAACGCTTACATCAGTACACCTACACGGACCACCCTTAAAGTGTCTCCCGATACTCCGATCCATTACCATCTGGATTTTCCCATCGCTCTACGTGAAGGTCTGTTTGACGCATGGAGAGAGGGAGGTTGTTAATGCTCTCAGACTTATTTCATAACCACGACATACTCACTTTAACTTGCCAAAGTGATTTCATGTACCCCTAGTGAGCACTTCCGTTACCTCCCACTCAAACACTGGGCCCTACACCCACAAGTCAGGGAAGCGGCAACACAGGAATGAACACCGATAGAAACGCTTGTGCGGCGGGTGGGCTCTTTGAAGGGAGTGAACTCCTACTTCTATAGCTTACTACTCTCCACATCACATTTGCTGAGGCCCCAGTATATGAACCTCTGAGAACATATGATAGGGAGGTAAATCTCTGACAAGGAGTGGAAGCACTTGTGGACAGACATCACCAAGAGCAATCACTCCCTAGACTTAAGGGCAGCCCATTGTAAGACTAACACTCTCTTTGATTGGTACATGTACTCCACGAAACTTAAAAAGATATTCCTGGAGGCCTCCGACCAGTGTTGGAGGGGGTGAGGTCTACTCGGGGACTTCTGCCATATGTGGTGGGATTGCCCACAATCAAAACTTTCTAGAAAGAAATCTTGGCTCACATGAAGGAGATGCTTGATTACCACATTACGACCTCCATAGAAGAGCTCTCCTTGGTATAAAAGACCTATGGCTGGAACATCAAACAAAAGCAGATAGAGCTATAATGTGGGCATGCCTAAGGACCGCCAAAGTCGCAATTGCAGCGGCATGGAAGAAGGAGGCTCTGGCGCTGTCCCAATGGCACTCACGCCTCTGGAAATTACTCATCATGGAAAGAATGGCAGATATTTTCAGGGACAAGTACAAACATTTTGAATATAAATGTAGCCCTTTAGTCACATAGCTTACGCAGGGCCTCCCCTTGGCAGTATGCCCACCCTCATTACGGGCTATGCACTTGTTCCAGTTTTAGGCTAAACAGAACCCAGCACTGATAATCCCAGGTGCGCTCTGCGGTTCTCCCTCCACAGACATTTGAATCGAACCCGGAGTCACACAACATGCTTTCAGACGCACACAGCATACGGTGTAGCCAGTGTACGCACCATTTAGCTACCACCACCATTGTTTTTTCGTTGTTTGTGTGGGGTGGATTGAGGGTGGGGCGAGGGATAGTTGGGTAAGGGATTATAAAGTTGTACGACCCAAGATGGTCAAAGCGTAAGAATAGGAGGGCTGGCTCGTACCTAGAAACCGGCTAACAAAAACGGCTCCCCCATGTGAAGAATCTGTACTTCATTAGCATGTTTAACAACTGTGGGGAGTGCTCTTTCTTCTTTACCGTAATGCCACCCTGCTTATTGATTCTGTTAAATAAACATAATTTTGACAAATATATAGAATTATCTTAAATAAGCACAAAGAAATTTCTTTTTCTACAGGGGCTGATGACCATACCTTAATTAACAGCACTCTGTTGATATTGCTGCAGTGACCATACTCCTCGCTCAGCAGTGAAGACACTAAAAGAGGGATGGGCAGACAGCCTTTTGGAAGGCTCTGAATATTTTCTATTTTAACACATGGAGGCCCTCATTTGCAGAACTGTGTAATTCCATATTTGTCTGCTAACCTAGTTACCAGATGAAATTCTGGAATACTGAATTCCCAGTGTTTCCTACTTATGCATTTCAGATTGTGAAATTCCCAGGTTGGAAGTGGTCCGGAAATAGGAATTACTGTGAGAATTGGTTGCATTCATGGAAAGCTTTAGAAGCAGATTTCTTGGTGGCAGTTGTCTCAGCCAGAGCTGGCTATTTAAAGGTATAAGGGGATTTTGAGAGTCTATGAGTCCTTTTTACCAAAACCTGGCTTTAGATTTTCATTAGAGTCAGAATAGAACTTTTGCCACATACTTGAAAAATTTGCATGTCTGACAAAGAGGTCTATTCACAACCTTGACGATAAGAATCTAACACCATTATCTAGATAAGAATAAGCACATCAGGAAGACAAAACAATTGGTTATCAACCTTGTTCCTGGATTACCAAAATCCAAGCCATTCCTCACTAGATAGATGATTTTATACCTTACCCAACTACTTCCAAGATGCAGATTCCGGGCATTTCTGCACAACCTTTATGTCTAATTTGTCTATTATTTCCACATTTGTGTTACTATAGAGATCCATACCATAGGAGACAAAGATACGAATATTTGAGTGTTTGGGAAGATCCCATGATAGAGAAGGAAAAGGTTCTTGCTCGCATTTCTAGTTCTCCATCATGAAGACCTTCATCTGTGTTTCAATGCACTTTTCCTCAATTAAATGGATGGTATGGTACTTGGCTAAGAATTGGGATCCTGCTATGTTGTAAAAATAAATGCTGCTACCATATTTTAAACAAAACAGGTGATGGACAGAATGTGGATCAATGTCACACATTCACCCCAGTCCAAAGATCTGGGCCCAAATCCATCGTTTTTTTGCACTCCACACCACCCTGGGTTAGACAATGGCGATATGCAAATCAGCTCTGACCCTGTGCCCCATGGGAACAGTCCAGTCCGAACTACAAAAGCCATGTCCTTCCCAGAACGGAATCAAGCAACCGAGGACCGGACCGGTTTCGAGGTAACACCTCATCAGCCCGGCTAGCTTGACTCCAGTGGTGTGGAGTGCCTGGGACCCACGTCTGAGCATCCCCAGCGCACTTATGGCGGTAATTGCAAACAAAACAGGTGATGGACAGAATGTGGATCAATGTCACACATTCACCCCAGTCCAAAGATCTGGGCCCAAATCCATCATTTTTTTGCATTCCACACCACCCTGGGTTAGACAATGGCGATATGCAAATCAGCTCTGACCCTGTGCCCCATGGGAACAGTCCAGTCCGAACTACAAAAGCCATGTCCTTCCCAGAACGGAATCAAGCATCCGAGGACCGGACCGGTTTCGAGGTAACACCTCTCATCAGCCCGGCTAGCTTGACTCCAGTGGTGTGGAGTGCCTGGGACCCACGTCTGAGCATCCCCAGCGCACTTATGGCGGTAATTGCAAACAAAACAGGTGATGGACAGAATGTGGATCAATGTCACACATTCACCCCAGTCCAAAGATCTGGGCCCAAATCCATCGATTTTTTTGCATTCCACACCACCCTGGGTTAGACAATGGCGATATGCAAATCAGCTCTGACCCTGTGCCCCATGGGAACAGTCCAGTCCGAACTACAAAAGCCATGTCCTTCCCAGAACGGAATCAAGCATCCGAGGACCGGACCGGTTTCGAGGTAACACCTCTCATCAGCCCGGCTAGCTTGACTCCAGTGGTGTGGAGTGCCTGGGACCCACGTCTGAGCATCCCCAGCGCACTTATGGCGGTAATTGCAAACAAAACAGGTGATGGACAGAATGTTGATCAATGTCACACATTCACCCCAGTCCAAAGATCTGGGCCCAAATCCATCGTTTTTTTGCACTCCACACCACCCTGGGTTAGACAATGGCGATATGCAAATCAGCTCTGACCCTGTGCCCCATGGGAACAGTCCAGTCCGAACTACAAAAGCCATGTCCTTCCCAGAACGGAATCAAGCATCCGAGGACCGAACCAGTTTCGAGGTAACACCTCTCATCAGCCCGGCTAGCTTGACTCCAGTGGTGTGGAGTGCCTGGGACCCACGTCTGAGCATCCCCAGCGCACTTATGGCGGTAATTGCAAACAAAACAGGTGATGGACAGAATGTGGATCAATGTCACACATTCACCCCAGTCCAAAGATCTGGGCCCAAATCCATCGTTTTTTTGCACTCCACACCACCCTGGGTTAGACAATGGAGATATGAAAATCAGCTCTGACCCTGTGCCCCATGGGAACAGTCCAGTCCGAACTCCAAAAGCCATGTCCTTCCCAGAACGGAATCAAGCATTTTAGCCATACGTTATTGAGAAGCTGCTGTCAACTGTGGGCTCTCTGAGGCGATCACTTAGGTAATCAACTTATAGTGATGCCCAGATTGCAGGGTTGGGGTCGTTGACATCCAGTGTAGATGAGGCAATGGGCCCCCAAGGATAAGATTCAAACAGCATTGTAAAAATAGTCAATTAGAAAGGATAGACACATAAAAAAGGGAGTTTGAAATCATTATTTCACAAGAAAATCATAAAGGTTTATTAAACCTTTTATGGCAGAATACAGAAGGCAAAATGTAGCTCAGTTCAATAAATCAATCTTAGGACATAGGAAAACAATTGCCAAAAAGGCTGTCGGCAACAGAAATAAAACCAATAATGCGCAAAATCAGGAAAGTAGCCAAGTCCAAAATATGCAACATAACTTCAGAGATTCGGGAGGCATCCCTACTAGAAACCAAAAAGATCTGACTCGCCCCCAAATTCAGGGGTCTTTTATAATGAATTTCACCATAGAAAGCAATGAACTGCGCAGTAAGCTTCAGATGAGCAAAGGTATCCTTTCATTACCAAATCACAATCAGAAATGTAAAATGTCATATAGACACAATATGTTAACACAAGCGCACTACAAAAATATTGGTTCTCCTCATCTGACCTTATGGTATCGGTAGTGGCAAAGCAAATGGAAAGACTCAGATGTTCCGTCTATAGCTTGGAACCAGGAAGAGCCTTGAATATAGTAAAAGCTTTCTCCCAGGTTCTACGAGAACAGCATTTCATTGGAAAACAAACCGTGCACATTTTGTTACATACAGTGTCAAATGAGAGAATAAGCACATACAATGATTATTATGAGACCGCACCAGCCTTCTTTTCCAAGATTGATTTGAGACATAATTTAGCATAGGCACGAAAAATGTATTTCTAAACGTCTGTGTTTTCCTATCACTTGTAATAAATGTATATTAATATGCATATATAATTATAATCGGAAAATACCTCCCACGTTACTGTAGGAAGCATAATTCAGTTTTTACCATCTGAAGTTACTGATCATCTCGCTCTTTTCCCTTATCCCTTTTAAAAAGCACTAGAGCAGTTAGTTTACTCTAGATAAGGTAGTTTATTTTTACAGCACACAAATTATTGATGAAATGTTTTTTATGAAAACCAGTCTTCAGATCCGTAGGTACTGCTATTGAACATACCTTGAGGAGCTGCGATGGATAGCCCTATGAATTAAACTTTACAACATGGTGGGAAATCTGTTGACGTAAACAGGTCATCCACCGCATTATAATACAGTTGAGACGCAGAATAAAATCTTCCCTCATGTGAGAAGTTTCTTTTTTTTGTTTTTTTGTTTAGTTGGACACACAGCACACACAGTGTGCTGAAGTCTCACCGAATAAAATAAAAGCTAATTGTGCATGAGGCAGTCTGCTTTCACTTTTGATTAGCCCCAGGGAGCATAACTCTGTCCCTGAGCATCGATTTCTCCACAGATGCAGCCCCGGAGGGGATACGATGTTCCCTTTTTAGAGCTGCCGTTCCCTAGTGGATACCTGCTTGGGAAATCGCCCTCAGAAGGCGATCCTCAAGCAGGGATCAACACCACCAGACGCTAAGGAAAACTCTTTGGTTGGGGAGCACTCTGGGCATGTGCCAGTGCTCTGCCTGCCTGGGTGCTGGAGAGGGGGGAGTTTACCTCCAATCTCCCTATCTGATCCCCAGTGTGGGTGGGGAATCAGACCCCAATCCCTAGTGTGGGTGGGTGGGTGGGGAATCGGAAAGTCCACTAAACGGAATTAAAACAAATGCCAAAAAAGAAAGGGTGAAGGCACACTGCTCAGACATCAGGATGTGCCCCACCCAAGAATGGGACCTTCAATATTTTAGCCCCTTCCCCCCCCCACAGCCACCCCAGTAAGAGTGGAAAGGGGGATTTAACCCCCAATCTGTCCTTAGGGGGCAGAAAACTGACTTGACACTAAGCACAATTTTTTGTTTAGGCACATGTATTGGGTTTAACCCCAACTGCTAAAACCCCAGTCTTTCTGCCCCCTTGAGGCCTAGAGCAGCTCCATCCCTGTGGCAAGTGAGAGGTAGTTTGGATTATTTTGGTCGTAGTTCTAATGTAGGAGCGGGTGGGTGATCGGTTTATTCCCAATTGCCTCTAATTTGTCATTGTGAATAGCCGCACTGTTCTGGCATTGGGACATCCAGCAACCAGGAGTCCATACACATTCTGCACATTTGTGAAACCCACGTACCCACACAAATGAAGGGTGCTGAGGCTTGCATGTATCCAGCTACGTTTGAGTAGGCCTATTCTTCTGGGTGTTGTGTCTGCAACCAGATTATTTTTCTTCACCACACAAAATGCAACACACAATCCTTGAGCATGATCTTTTCCTCTGAATTATCATCTTCTAAGGTCTGTATGGTTCTAACATCTAATTTGAGAATCTCTCTCTAGTTAAATATCCAAAAGAAGCCTAACCCAAATTGGAATTCATTTTGAAAGGAAAGGGGGATGCATGGATAATACACTGTTGTACTATATTGCCTAGATTTATGTAATATTGCCAAACACTCCCATCATCTGCCGGCAAGCAACATTAGACTCTACCTCCAGTCGGTAACAGGCAGTCCAATGCCTTCTAGTACCTTCAGTGTATCTCCGCTTTCTCCTGAATTGAGTATCTTTTACACATACAAACTTTTCACTTTTTAAGCCTATCTCTTTGGAGTGCTTCTCAGATTAATAACACAATCTCGTAACCAAGAACAGATATTTAGATGCAACATACTTTTATGTTTTATTGCTATTATCATGTATAATAATGCAAACCTTTCCTCTTTTGGTTACATTTTTGGTATAAATTCTGCTCTGTGGCGTTTGTTTTTGTCCGCTATGTATGTGCTATTTGTATAGCGCAGACCTAGCCAAAAAGGCAACGGAGTGCTAAACAGTGTCAAAGGCAAGCATACAGTCAATGATTGATAAGGGAGGTAGCTGGTTATTTGATTGTTACTGCATTGTGAAGTAATGTTCTTTAAAGATGCGTCTTCAACTTTTTTCCCTAAATTGACACCAGGACTCAAACCTTACACCTTCAGATTGCGAGGTTACCATTTAGCCATTGGCCCACAGTTGACTTTTGTAACATTTATGGAGTCTGCAAATGTGTTCTGAGGACAGATATCTTGTGTTGAAGCCGTGTAAATGAGTTCGTTTGATACGAGGAGTTCAAATACTGCCATAGTCACTTACTGTACAAAAGCTGTGCCGCGTGTGCTGTTTACCCATTTGTATTTATATGTGAAGAAATTGTTTCAAATCACCTGCATCTTTTCCCTTGTGTAGTATGAAAAAGTTGTCGAGTAGCTAAGCTGCTGTTAAACTTTAGCTATGTTTCCAAAGGAAGAACTAAACCTAAGGGAAATGTTTACCTTCACAAAAACAGTAGAGGTTTATTTAGAAGAAAGGTGTTTGCATTATATACATATGTGCTAATCAATGTATATTTTTTCCAGCTGAGTCATTACCTGGATATTGTTGAAGTGAATATTGCACACCAGATTTCTTTACGTTCAGATGCATTTTTCCATGCAATGACTTCTCAACATGAACTTCAGGACTACCTCAGAAAAACCTCTCAGGCTGTTAAAATGCTGAGAGACAAAATTTCTCAAATTGACAAAGTAATGTGTGAAGGATCGTTCAATATTCTCCGACAAACATTGACTAGAAATAACTGTGTTAAGGTGTACAACAAACTCAAGTTAATGGCCACAGTGCATCAGACGCAACCCACAGTACAGTTATTGTTATCGACTTCTGAATTTGTTGGAGCATTGGACTTGATAGCCACTACGCAGGAGGTGCTGCAACAGGAGCTTCAAGGCATTCACAGTTTCCGGTAAGATTCATTAAAGTGGTTAATGCATGTGAAAACTAAAATAGGCTTTGGTAGTTTTTTTGTTTTTTTGCTTGGGTCGTTGACAGAGGGCACATGGATATCTTGTGGGAACTTACAGGTAAATAAGAAATGCAAAGCAATACTTTCTAGTTTGAAAATTATTTGGACATCTTATAGGTAATTAACTAGTACCTATAAATGTATTTATTTACTGTATTTGTTACTTTCTTCCTTGTCAGATCTGCTATATCTGCACTTCTATCCACCTGTGTGCCTTCTCTGTACCTCCAACTGAAATCTTGAAAAAAATCTGTAAGGGGATTAAATCTGGATCACCCCGCGACCCCGCACCTCCGAAAATACTAAATGCTAGCCTCCCGGTACTGGAGCCGCACTTTAGATTTATGTTGGAAACATCTTTCTCCACAGCCACCCTCCCTGCTGACTGGAAACAAGCCATAGTGTTTCCCATTAAGAAAAAACCGAATCTAAGTCAAGACATACTGGAGAATCTCCGCCCAATTTCCCTACTCCCCTACCTTGCCAAACTGGCCGAGAAAGTGGTCAACGCCCAACTAATGACCCATCTCGAAACCCAAAAAACCTTTCACCCATCACAATCGGGTTTCAGAACAGGCTTCTCCACAGAGACTGCACTTCTAAGAGCTACTGAAACTCTGCGGGAGGGAGCCGACAAAGGCAAAACTATGGCCTTGATCATGCTGGACCTCAGTGCCGCGTTTGACACTGTAGCTCATTCCATACTGCTACAGTGTCTAAACAGAGCGGGAGTCACTAAAGAGGCTCTAGGCTGGCTGAAGGCTTTTTTAACCAACAGAAGCTTTCAGGTCCAAAGAGGGATCTATCTCTCTGACAGTTTGATCTTAGAACAGGGGGTACCTCAGGGCTCTGCCCTGAGTCCCACCCTGTTCAACTTATATATGTCTCCTTTGGCAGAGGTGGTCCAATCGTTCGGCGTAGAGCTTGTCTCGTACGCCGACGACACTCAACTCTTGATCTCCTTGTCTCAATCCCCCTCCTCTGAGGCAGATAACTTCAACTCATGTATGTGCAAGTTGGCTACATGGATGAACGAGCATTGCCTCAAATTAAACGGAACAAAAACAGAGGTACTCGTCATAGGTGGGAACAACACCAACTGGACCAAGGATTGGTGGCCCTCATGTCTGGGATCCTTACCCACCCCCAGTCAGGAGGCCAAGAACTTGGGTGTCTGGATTGACACCAAACTTTCATTTGACAGTCATGTCAAAAAAACAGTTGGAAAATGCTTCGGAGTGATGAAGACGCTCCGTCGCACCCTGGATCTTCTTCCTCTGAGTTCCAGGCGCACCATGACGCAGGCTCTCATCACATCCCGTATTGATTATGGGAATGTGCTTCTATTGGGCACCTCAGAAAAAAACATTAGGAAGTTACAGGTCCTACAAAATTCAGCAGCACGCCTTGTGCTACGACTCCCGCGAAGAGCTCCTTCTAAACCTTCCTTGGATACTCTGCATTGGCTGCCCATAAAAAAGAGAATAATATTCAAGGCCCTTCTCTGGTGCCACAGAATCATTCACCATAGAGCCCCCTCCTATCTGTCTGACTTAGCCTCACCCTATGAACCTTCCAGATCCCTACGCTCGAAGGGAACAGGTTTGCTTAAGATCATGCGCCCAAAAAAAGGCAGACTTGGAGGCAGATCTTTCCGCACTCTCGCAGCTAAGGAGTGGAATACCCTTCCTATGAATATCAGACAGGAAAAAAGTGAAACATCCTTTAGGAAACATCTAAAAACATATCTTTTCACCCTCTAAACTGTCTGATGCTTGCTCCATCTAAGCAACACTCTTCTCCATAGCGCGGGGACACGTTGAGAGACGTCACCAGGCGCTCTATAAGCTCCTATAATAATAATAATAATAAAATGTTAGCACTGTATAATAATTATACTCATTTACAATGCTGATTGATGTGAACCTTCTAAAATAAGGTTTGCAGAGCAGTTGAATTTGTTGAGCTCTTGGGAACAAAGCCTGCTATCAATGTACAGGGGCACATGTAATTCTTTGCTATATGCATTGCTATATAACACTTATTAACAATAATAAGCAGCCAGATTTGTTCAAAGTTTGCAAAAACCTAGTTAAAAAAATGCATGTGTACAGACCAGAATGAGCATAGATATAGGGCACACAATTGTTTTTAATCTTCTGTTCTTATTATGATGATAGAGGAATGTGGTAATCTTAAGTGGTTTAAATATGTGCAGAATCCGTTACAGTTGATTCGTCTGGACAGTATCTAGTTCTGAGGCTATCCATATGGGTACTCATCAAGCTTTAACTATAGCTCAGACAACATGGAAACAGCAGGTAATTTAATTTTTTAACTTTTACTTGACTTTTTAACTTTTACCAGATAGGGCACATTAACAGGTCAGTGTTTTACAACCATGGTATCTGATAGAGACTTCTAGCCACAGATTCCTTACCTTTGAATTTCCTCATGTGTTAGACTGGATCTAGAAGATTTTTCGTGATTTGTACCCCTGCGCACCGGTAGGTGGAGTCTGTCGGCTCTGTGGGGCATCATCCGTGCCGGAAGTTACGTCCGCGTCACCTATATAGGTGCCACCTCAGCACGCTGATGTGAGTTCTTGTCTTTCCGCTGCAGCCAGTGCTGATCCGAGAAGAGCTACCCCTCAGTCAGTTTTTGACAGAATGTTTGTGACATTTTGTCGACTTTTTTTTTTTTTTTTTCTTCCTGGTGTGTCGAGTATGTCATAGAGGAAAACAGGTTTCAAATCCAGGGGCGCCTGTCACTGAGCCATGTTGATGACGGCCCAACACCTAGTTTGTGATGTCTAAAGCGCGACTACAAAACAAAGTTGTGCTCCGACTGGCAGGCCATGGCGTCAAAGGATTTGATGGGTGCAGTCCCTGAAGCTGCTACCCTAACTAGAATTGTGGTTCCTGCTTCGACAGGGTGCATAACTCTGCCAACCACAAACCCAATTTCTAACTTGCCTTGTGTAGCCCTTATACCTTGTCAACAAAATCTGCTCTCAGTCTTGCTCTTTGAGGGGTTCTACCAAGGAACCCTCACTACACCTGTTCAAACACTTTCTTCTCAAAGAGCATGCTGGACACTTTTCATCTTCATCTCTACAAACCTGCTAAAGGAGGTGAAAAAGCATCTTCATATTATCACTAGGGTAATGTGTGAGGCATAAAACCCACCTGTGTGGGAAGAGTCAAGGAGGGATCAGTGAGCTGAGCCTGTTAGCCAAAGCTTGTGAAAGCATTTTCAAGTCCTTCTTCAATGGTGAAATAGGATGATAAGTGGCTCTTTGTAGTTATCATGTGCTTCATTGAGGATCTTTATGATGACAATTGTGACGACAGTATGAGATTGGCCACATTTATATCCTATTCGAACAGTCATTTAAACTTGCAGGGGCAAAGTGCTTGTAGTTCTGTACAGAAGTGTGTTGATGGTATGTGTTTCTAGAGGTATTAAACCAAATTAACAGTGTGACTCAAAAGTGCATCATGTTGTTTTGGGTCTAAGGAAAAACTTAAGATAATTGTTGCAAGAATTAGATAAAGGATTCTTTTGTTCTATCCACAGATGAGTTTGACATCGGATGTCAAAAATTGTTTGCAACGTTTTAAAAACATATGACGACATAAACTAACCTTCCTCCCAATTAAAGTACTCTAGAATGAAAGAAAAAAACAAACAATGGTTGTTTGCTTAAAATATTTGAAAGCTTATTATTGGACACACTATATTTTTTAAACATCATATCAATAATGTTACCACCTCCTACCCCTTTTTAATCCAAAAGTTAATTATACGCATTGGGGCTAACAGATCCCATGAGCATAGCTCAATCTCTAAACGGACAGCTTGGATCATAATTTCCAAATGCGGGCTTCATACTGTTTTCAATGCTAAGGTCTCTGTTGATAAATATTTGTGTTTCCTATCTAGTACTAATATTTCTATACCATAAAGAAGCATGGGGATAGTTTTTGCTAGAAATAGCTTTCAATAGTGGCTGAATAGAATAACCTCCAAATTCTTAAAGCGTATCAGACCAGCTTCAGCACTACATGATATAACTTTTACCCATTTTCATTACGGCGTCTGTCAATGAGTTACTGAAAGTCCTATATTGATCACGATCTAAAGCATCTAGTTTATTTTCTAACTACTAGCAACATTTACTCTTTTGATTACCACATTTCATGACTTTAGTCTTTACGCTGTTTATTTCTAATTTTTTGGTGTCCCACTATCTGGATATAGCCTAGATCTTCCATTTACAAGCCCGTTTCTTCCCCTGGAGAGGACTATTGAGTTTCTCATTTTACCAAAATGCAGTGTTGCATTACCTTTGTGGTCTATCTCAAGAGTTATGAAGCAGGCAGGTCGCTCCCTACGCTGCTGCGCGGCTCTGCCTGCATTGTTTTTGCCTAATCTTGTATTTTTCCCCTGTGCCTAACTTGCTTTCTTGCCCAGACTTGTTTTTATTCCCCTGTGCCTGTACTTGCTTTCTTGCCAGACTTGTTTTTATTCCCCTGTGCCTTTACTTGCTTTCTTGCACAGACTTGTTTTTATTCCACTGTGCTTGTTTTCTTGCCTAAACTTGTTTTTCCATACTGTGCCCAGTTCTCCTGCGGCCCCCGCCCGTTTTTCCCGCCGCTGCGTCCCTGCGTCCCTGCCAGAACTGCAATCCCATTCGCCGCCCTGCTCCCGCGTCCCAGCTGCTCCTCCCTCCCACATCCCCTCATATGGAGGCCGAGCAGTGGCCACGTCTCTGGCGTGCCGAAGGCACGCCGATGGCACGCCCGTCTGCGCCCATCCGTGCCTGGACCACGCCCAGCGCCAGGACCCCTGGACCCCGCGAACGCCACGACGCCCGACACCGCTACGATGCCAGAACCCTCCACGCACTCAACACCGGACGATCACACACCTGCTTCCTGGCCGACCCGAAGCGCACCCACTGAGCTTTTACCTGCCGGAAGGGCAGCTTCACAAGTATCCGCCCCACATGCTGCTGACCAGGAAAAAACGCAACCACCTCAGATGCATACTTCTCAACACCCGCTCCGCCCGCAAACACGCCGTTGAACTCTGGGATCTACTCGACTCAACCTCCCCAGACGTTGCCTTCCTGACGGAGACCTGGCTGAACCCCACCTCGGCACCCGACATAGCCATAGCCGTCCCGGAAGGCTACAGGATCACCTGCAGGGACCGCACCAACGGAGCAGGAGAAGGAATCGCCATCATCCACAGGAACACTCTCAGAGTCTCGACCAACACCGACGACACCCTCAGCACCGCCGAACACCTGCACTTTCAGATCCACACTGACCCCAACACCATGCTCAGAGGAACCCTCATCTACAGACCCCCGGACCCCGACCATGGTTCAGCGACTCCATTGCCGACTTCGTCAGCACACATACCCTCGCCTCCACGGACTACATCCTCCTCGGGGACCTGAACTTCCACCTCGAGAACAACAACAACACCAACTCCACCAGCCTGATTGACAACCTAGCCAAACTCGTCACAACACCCACCCACTCTGCTGGTCACACGCTTGACCCTATCTTCTCCCCAAGCCCCCACGTCTCCTTCAACCACACCACCAAACTCCACTGGACCGACCATTGCTGCATCCACTTCACCTTCAAGAAACCCACCATGCACCACCGCACCCAACAGATGCCTCTCCGCTGCTGGAGCAACGTCACTGAAGATCAGCTAACCACCACCCTCGCCCAGAGCCCACCTGCCGACCACCCCCCCAACCCTGACACCGCTGCCTACAACCTCAGACAGTGGATCAACTACTGCGTCAACACCCTCACCCCGATCGAGAAACCGTCCAACAGTCACACCAACAAGAAAGCCAGCTGGTTCACCTCCGGGCCTCCGAGCAAACCTGCCGAAAGCTGGAGAAGATCTGGCTCTGTGAACGAACACCGGACACCCACGCAACCCACAAGAACACCACCCGCAGACACCATCACCTCATCAGACCGGCCAAAAGGGCCTCCTTCAAAAACCGCCTAGACAACAACGCGCAACATTGTGAAGGAACTCTCCAACCTCCGCTCCAACATCGACGTCCCACCCTCGCAAGACCTCTGTGACTCGCTGGCCACCTTCTTCCACCGCAAGATCGCAGACATCCATGACAGCTTCAACGCCACGACTGCCCCCACAACCACTGAGACCTCCGCCCCCACGACCACCATCTGCACCAACTGCCTGCTTCCTGGACCAACATCAATGACGATGACACTATCAAGATCATGAACACCATCCACTCTGGATCTCCGTCAGACCCATATCCACACCACATCTTCAACAAAGCCAGCACATCCATCGCACCCCATCTCCGGAAAGTCATCAACACCTCCTTCGAGACAGCAACCTTCCCTGAGAGCTGGAAGCACGCCGAGATCAACGCCTTACTCAAGATACCCAAGTCGAACCCCAAGGACTTCAAGAACTTCCAGCCCATCTCCCTGCTCCCGTTCCCGGCAAAGGTCATCGAGAAGACCGTCAATGAACAGCTGACCCGCTACCTCGAGGAGAACAACATCCTGGAACCTTCCCAGTCCGGGTTCCGCAGCAACCACAGCACCAAGACTGCCCTCATCGCCGCCACCTTTGACATCAAGTCCCTGCTGGACAACGGAGAAACGGCTGCCCTTATCCTCCTGGACCTGTCAGCCGCCTTCGACACGGTCTGCCACCACACACTACGAACACGCCTCCAGAACGCCAGGATCCAAGAGAAGGCCCTGGACTGGACCACCTCCTTCCACTGTCAGAACACAGAGCGTCCTCCTTTCCCTTTTTCCGCTCCGAAGCCACCGAGATCATCTGCGGCGTACCCCAGGGTTCATCCCTCAACCCAACTCTGTTTAACATCTACATGGCACCGCTCGCCCACGTCGCCCGTTAGCATGACCTCAACATCATCGCATACGCTGATGGCACCCAGCTGATCCTCTCCCTCACCAAGGACCCCCACACTGCCAAAACCAACCTTCACGAAGGAATGAAGGCCGTAGCTGAATGGAGGAGGAACAGCCGACTGAAGCTGAACTCAGACAAGACGGAGGTCCTCCTCCTCGGATCCACCCCTTCGGCCTGGAACGACTCCTGGTGGCCGACCGCACTGGGAACCGCTCCAACACCCACCGATCACGCACGCAACCTAGGGGTCATCCTCGACTCCACCTTCTCCATGACTAAACAGGTCAACGCCGTCTCCTGCTTCAACACCCTCCGTATGCTCCGCAGGATCTACAAGTGGATTCCCACAGAAAAGGAAGAACAGTCACCCAGGCCCTCGTCAGCAGCAGGTTGGACTACGGAAACATCCTCTACGCAGGAGCCTCAGCCAAACTCCTGAGACGGCTCCAATGCATCCAGAACGCCTCTGCCCGCCTGATCCTCGACATCCGTCGCCGCAGCCACATCACACCTCACCTGAGAGACCTGCACTGGCCCCCGGTCAACAAGAGGATAACCTTCAAGCTCCTCACCCACGCACACAAGGCACTCCTTAACACCAGACCAACGTACCTCAACAGACGACTCAGCTTCTACACCCCCACCCACCCGCTCGCTCCGCCGACCTCGCCCTCGCCACAGTCCCCCGCTTCCGAAGAACGACCTCCGGTGGCAGATCGTTCTCCCACCCTGCCGCCAAGACCTGGAACACCCTCCCCATCCACCTACGGCAGACCCAAGACCTGCTGACCTTCAGAAAACTCCTCAAGGCCTGGTTTTTCGAGCAGTAGCAGCATTCCCCACCCCAGCTTCTTGAGACCCTCACGGGTGAGTAGTGCGCTTTGCAAATGATATGATTTATTCATTCACTATTTTCTACTTGTGCACAGTGACTGATTTATGGAGTCTCAAAAATGTTTGGGGAATTGCACTACAGCTGCTAATTTTTCTTTTTGTATTTGACAGACATCTTGGATCTCAGCTCTGTGAACTGGAAAAGCTTATAGATAAAATGATGATTGCAGAGTTTTCTGGATATGCCCGAAGTGATTTGAATAGGCCGCTGGAAGAAGATTTTCAGATTTTAGAAGAGGTAAACATGTGGGCATGTTATTGTTAAAGGATTTTTTATTTTAAACATCTTCACACTTAATTTTATAACTTCATTGTTTTTATTTACTAATATTTCAATGGAGCTTATTATTTATTGAAGTTTGTATGTAGTCGTGATATCGCTTTTGATACTGTCAACTGTGTTGTCTTGGATACATTGACATCTATCCTACTTCCTCCTAGATTTAAGCAATAAATGTTTTTACTGGTAATTGTAGGAAACCAAATTCTTTTTGCCCCCTTTTGTACTCTGGCTTTTTACACTTACCGTTTACATGTTTCTCAAACTAATCTTCTTATACATATTTTGTCGTCCAGCTGTACAGAAAGACCATATTCAAATTGAAAAGACAAAATCACATGTTCGAGGCATGTGGGCTGCTGAATTCATATCTGTGCATAGATCGCCACCTAGTGTTGGGTCCGGATGATTGCACATTGTTGTCCTGGAAGAGTCTTCGAAGTATCACGAGATAGGTGGCTCCTCCCCTGGACTACAGTGCGCATGGGCATCGCCTCCATCCCCAGATTGTTTTTTCCGCCATTGGGTTCGGATGTGTTTCGGTTCCCTCTGTCGGAACCGATAGTTGTTCAACTTCTAATCGAGACCAAAAGGTCTCTAGGCTGGGCGTCGGTATAGTTGCGTACGAGTTTCTTTTCTGACTCTCAGCTCCGATCTCTTGCTGCCCTTCCACGTGCTTTCGGCGCGGACGGGCCTTCACTTTTGCTATGGAGCGAACTCCGTTTAAGAAGTGCCCGGTGTGTAACTCCAAATATTCACACCTCGACGTGCACCCTGTGTGCAATACATGCTTGTCACCGGATCACCACGAAGACAGCTGCATGGCGTGTTCGAAATTCCGGTGCAAGAAGACTTTGAAGATTCGTCGGGCCCATAGGCTCCAGGCTAAGTTATCGACTGCGGCGCCCCCACCAGACGACATATTCCAGGAATCTGTCGAGGGAGAAGACGACGGGCAAGGTTCGGGCTCTAGTCCCGCGTCCGAGGGGGAGACCTACGACGCGGGTGAGGAGAACTTTGACGAAGTCACCGACGAGGTAGGGGACGACGATCAGGCTTTTGCCACTATGGGAGATAGCTCGGAGGAGGAGCATCCCCAACCAGACTCAGGGGTTATTCCCCTTCATACGGCCCAGGTCGAGGGATCGCCTTCGGGCCTTACCCAAGATCTAATTATGAGTCCTACGTCCCCGCCTCCGGGCCCGGTCACGGACATTTATGAGACGCCACTTACGTTGAAGAAAACGAAAGTGAAGCCAACTGGTCACGCACCCTCGGATGCGAAACCGAAAGTGAAAGTTGCGCTGGTGAAGAAGGTTCTGGAGGCGTCAACTTCCAGGAAAATCAAAATGGCCGACTCGAAGAGCCACGCCAAGATGGCCGACCCGAAGCCCTCGGGGTCGGTGCCGAAGGCGAAATCGTCCGACGCGGCTGCGTCGGCTCCGAAAGGGGTTGTGGACCCGAAGACGGCTCCGAAGAAGCGTCAGGGCGACGACGCACATAGACATGGGGCGTCAGCCCCGAAGAAGGTGCCTGCGGGTGATCAGGCTCTCGATGCTGAGAAGTCGCTCGAGCCGGTCAAGCCCTCTCAGGCCTTGACGAAGAAGGTGGCGGAATCCCTGCAGCGGATACGAAAGGACAGTGTGGTTCCCGCTTCGGGCACTGTGACGCCTAAGCTCACGCCTAAGCCTGCGAAGGAGCAAACGCCTATCCGTTTCACCTTTCCTCCCAAGTCGGCACCGAAGGCCTTCGCGCCGAAACAGGGCGGACCCTCAAAGGAGGTATTGGCACCGAAAGCTGCCTTGGTGGTGTCGAAGCTTCGGCTCCAACCGCTTGCTGAAGAGGAACGTCGTGAGGTAATCATCGACGCCAACACCGGGAAACTGTCTCTCCTCAAGAGGAAGATCACGACGGAGCCGGCGTTGGAACATTTTAAGATCCCTCTCAAAAACAAAAGGGACTCTGCGGACTCTTCGGCGCTGGTGGAACCTGTGTCCCCACAAGCCCTAGGACACTCGCCAACGCATTCCGCCGCAGGCGATGCGGACGAGGAAGACGCCGAGTACAACTATCCGGCGTACTCGGATCCGGAGGAGGAGCACGAACCTTGGTCAGCCGGAGGCGACCCAGAGGACCCGCAGTCGGGCCAGGACGCGCAACTTTTTGCGGCGAAAACGTCCCCGACTGAGGACTCAGCGGCCTTTAACGCTCTGATCGAGAGAGCTGCGGCTAACCACGACGTCGAGCTGCACTCGGACCCCGTGGATGTGGACTTCTTGTTTGACACTTTCTCTGTAGCTGAAAAGTCAGTCAAGACGCTGCCGATGCTTAAAGGGGTGCTTAAACATGCAACGGAGGTCTTCAAGGAGCCCACCCGGGCGCGTGTGGTCAACCCTCGCATCGACAGGAAATATAAGGCAGCGCCCACGGATCCTACATATATCAAGGGACACTTGCCATTGGACTCCTTGGTTGTTTCCAACGCTCGGAAGAGGGCGAACTCTCAAACTACTGGTGACGCTCCTCCCCCAGACAAAGAGTCCAAGATCTTTGAGGCCTCAGGCAAACGGATTGCTGCACAGGCAGCTAATATCTGGAGAATATCTAACACACAAGCCCTACTTGCACGTTATGATAGGGCCCATTATGACACCTTAGAGGCCATACTGCAACACTTGCCTGACCAATACAAGGAGGCAGGAGAGATGCTGATTCAGGAAGGAAAACTCATTACAAATGCATCCATCAAATGTGCACTGGATGTGGCAGAAACAGCCTCCAGGGCTATCAATACCAGTGTGTTGCTTAGACGCCATGCCTGGCTTAGAATTTCAGGGTTCAAACCCGACATCCAAACTACAATACTGAATCAAACAGTGAATCCTGACCACCTGTTTGGCCCTGAGGTGGATGCCACCCTGGAGAAAATGAAAAAAGATACGGACACTGCCAAGTCTATGGGGGCTTTACAAAGTCAGCAGTTTCGGAGTGGTTCCTTTCGCCGCTCAACTTCCAGAGGCACCTCAAGGGGACAGGCATCCCAGTCCACACAATATTACAAGAGTAACACCCAAACCTCGTACAACAACAAGGGTAGAGGTGGTTACAGAGGCAATAACGTCAAGGGCAGGGGACGTGGAAACAATAGCTCCAGGTCCACCACCACCAACAAACAGTGACGTCTTGTCACTGCCCCCCGACCATACAACACCGGTCGGGGGGAGACTCCAGCAGTTCCTGCCGGCGTGGAAGTCCATCACCACGGACAGGTGGGTGAGGTCTCTTATCCAGTACGGGTACTGTCTAGAGCTTACTTCCATTCCACCGGACATACCTCCAAGGAGCCGTCCTATGTCAGGCGAGCACTTGACCTTGTTGCAGCAAGAAGTTCTAGTCATGCTGCAAAAAGGGGCGATAGAGCTCGTTCCATTGCAAGAGCGGGGAACAGGGGTTTACTCCCTGTATTTTCTGATTCCCAAAAAATACGGATCCCTCAGGCCAATCCTGGACCTCAGGCCCCTAAACTGGTACATCCTGTCGGAGCACTTCCATATGCTCACGTTGCAGCAGGTGCTTCCCCTGCTTCAGCAGGGGGACTTCCTGGCTACGCTGGATCTGAAAGATGCCTATTTTCATATCCCCCTGCATCCTTCCCACAGGAAGTATCTCAGATTCACGATTTTAGACCAGCATTACCAGTTCAGGGTTCTGCCGTTCGGGGTCACCACGGCACCAAGGGTATTTACAAAGTGCCTAGCAACTGTGGCGGCGCATCTCCGTCGCCAGAACGTCCACGTCTTTCCCTACCTGGACGACTGGCTCATTCAGGCAAGGACAGAACGACAGTGCGTCGACCATGTGTCGCGCACCATTCATCTCCTGCACGATCTGGGATTCTCTCTGAACTATCCAAAGTCCCATCTCCAGCCCGCCCACGTGCGACAGTATCTGGGCGCGACAATAAACACTCTGGCAGCCACTGCGCAGCCAAATTCAGTGAGAATCGCCAGTATCCAGGCGCTGATCCAGCGGTTCAGACCTCAACACTCGCTTCCAGCGAAGGTGTTCATGCAGTTGATAGGCATGATGGCCTCCTGCATCTCCATTGTCCCGCACGCGAGACTACATATGCGTCCGCTTCAGGAGTGCCTTGCACGTCAGTGGACTCAGGCTCATGGGCAACTGACAGACCTAGTGTTGGTGAGCGGTCGGGCATACAACTCTCTGCATTGGTGGAACCCACACAACCTTTGCAAGGGCCGACCATTCCAAGAGCCTGTGCCACAGATTATCCTGACGACGGACGCCTCTCTCCAGGGATGGGGAGCGCATGTACTCCAGTACACGGTGCAGGGACTCTGGACACTACAGCAAAGGAAGATGCACATCAATGTGTTGGAACTGATGGCGATCTTCATGGCCTTGAAGGCGTTCAAAGTACATCTGTGCAACAAAGTCGTGTTGATCCGGACGGACAACATGACAGCCATGTACTACATTCAGAAGCAGGGAGGCACACACTCTCCACAGCTGTCTCATCTGGCTCAGAGCATGTGGAAGTGGGCCATTCAGAGGAACATCTTCCTCATGGCAGAGCATCTCCCGGGCAAGGACAATCAGATGGCGGATCTGCTCAGCAGGCACAGCCATCAAATGCACGAGTGGGAGATACATCCATCAGTACTCCAACCGTACTTCCAAAGGTGGGGTCATCCAGAGATAGACCTGTTCGCCACAAAGGAGAACGCAAAATGCCAAAGCTTCGCCGCCAGGTTCCCACACCCGCAATCACAGGGCAATGCGATGTGGATGAACTGGTCAGGCAGATTTGCGTACGCTTTTCCCCCAGCACCTCTGATACCGCTGGTGGCACGCAAGCTCAGGCAGCACTCGATGACTCTCATCCTGGTTGCTCCGACGTGGGCTCGCCAACCATGGTACACCACGTTTCTAGAACTGTCCGTGGTGCCGCATCAAAGGCTTCATCTCACTCCCAGCCTTCTGACGCAGAGCCATGGCGACATTCAGCACCCAGATCCGCAACAGCTCAACCTGGCGATCTGGCTCCTGAAGTCCTAGAGTTTGGCTACCTCAATCTTCCTCCCGATTGCATGAACATCATTCGGGAGGCAAGGAAGCCCACTACTAGAGCTTGTTATGCGGCTAAATGGAAGAGGTTTGTCATCTACTGTGCTAACCACAATATTGACCCGCTAGATGCTTCCATTCAACACATCATTTGTTACCTTTTCCACCTGTATCAATGCAATCTAGCGTATTCTTCCATCCGCATTCACCTGTCTGCTATGGCAGCATACCTCCAGAATAGGCAACACCTGTCACTCTTTAAGGTCCCTGCTATCAAGGCCTTTCTGGAAGGACTCAAAAGGGTCATTCCACCAAGGACCCCACCAGCTCCAGAATAGAACCTCAATGTGGTTCTTACGAGGCTGATGGGTCCTCCCTTTGAGCCACTGCACTCTTGTGAGCTTCAGTTTCTGACTTGGAAGGTTGCGTTCTTAGTAGCAATTACATCGCTACGGAGGGTAAGCGAGCTGCAGGCGCTCACCATCCAAGAACCTTTCTTCCAGGTACATGCTAACAGGGTGGTGCTCCGCACTAACCCTAAATTCCTACCCAAAGTGGTATCACAATTCCACATAAACCAGACAATTGAATTGCCGGTGTTTTTCCAAAACCCAGAGACGCTGGCGGAGCGCATGCTCCACACCCTTGATGTTAAGAGGGCCTTGATGTACTATGTAGACAGGACAAAAGATTTTCGCAAAACAAAGCAGCTTTTTGTTGCTTTTGCCACACACCACAAGGGAAACGCTATCTCCAAAGCGGGGATCGCTAGGTGGATAGTAAAGTGCATTCAGATCTGTTACGCTAAAGCTAAGCGCACTCTCACTATCCCACCGAGGGCCCACTCCACCAGGAAGTTGGCGGCCTCTATGGCTTTCCTAGGTAACATTCCCTTAGAAGATATCTGTAGAGCAGCCACATGGTCTACCACACATACTTTCACTAAACACTACTGTGTAGACGTGCATTCCAAACAGCAGGCAGCTGTTGGTCAGGCTGTTCTAAAAACACTTTTTCAGACTGCTGCAGCTGGCACGGGCGGCCGCCGCTAATGGAGGGACTGCTATGTATTCTATGCACAGATATGAATTCAGCAGCCCACATGCCTCGAACTGCAAATGCTACTTACCAGTATGCATCTGTTCTTGGCATGTAGGGCTGCTGACATTCATATCGCCCACCCTCCTCCCCGGCGCCTGTAGCAGCTGCAGTATTCATTCATATATATACATATGCTCATAGCATGGTCATCGCTCACATTCTTCACTCCATCTCTGCCAATGGCTAAAAACAATCTGGGGATGGAGGCGATGCCCATGCGCACTGTAGTCCAGGGGAGGAGCCACCTATCTCGTGATACTTCGAAGACTCTTCCAGGACAACAATGTGCAATCATCCGGACCCAACACTAGGTGGCGATCTATGCACAGATATGAATGTCAGCAGCCCTACATGCCAAGAACAGATGCATACTGGTAAGTAGCATTTGCATAATCGAGCATAGCATCCTGCTTCTGGGGAATATGCAAACTGTGATTAGCACCCTCTCCACTCTTCCCCCAGAGAGTCGGAGGCATAAAGCACAATATTGCCATCCATTCCATTCCACATCTGTACCCAAAGTCCATCATTCTATCCACATTCCTGCTACCCTTCACCTTTCTGAAGTGGTAGCTAATCAAGCCTGGTTTCAGGGCTTCACTCCTCTTAAAATGTACTCTAATGTTCACTTTCATGAAAGTAGGTTTGTCTACAGTCTTAGTTGGCATGTCAAGACCGTGTTCCCATGTGACCTATAGATAATTGCATGCAATATGTGGCTCGGAAACTCAGGTTTGAATTTTGATCTCCTTTCTAAATCGGTCCAGTCTGTTGCCATATTGTCTGAGGTTCAATGCAGCCTAGAGGTTACTCAGCTGTAATGCATTCAATTTCTCTGCTGTCAGCATATATATGGGTCATGCTTAACCCCCTCCCCCCATCCCCGTCAGCCGCAGCCTCCAAGTCACTTTAGTTTGTCCCCCGACTTTCATTGGCAACCAGTGGGTGGCAGGATACGCTATCACCTGCACCACTGGAGGTCAGTAACATCGGAGCGCTGAGCTCTCCAGATTGTCCGAAGGAGCTACTTCCTTCCCATCATGAGTAGCCCTCCACCCATGCCACCCATGTAGGACAGGCTGACCGAAGACCATCTCTCTTACTCTGCCAGGAAGTGGCAGCTATCTTGGCCAAGGGAGCAATAGAGTGCCAGCATCTTAAGTAGGTCTTGGTTGCTATTCCCACTACTTTCCGGTGCCCAAGAAGGACGGATACCTTTGTCCTATCCTAGACATGTGCCCTCTAAATTTGTTCTTGAGAAAGGAGAAATTTAAAATGCTCACGCTCGCTCATGTCCTGTCTGCCCTGCATCCGGGACACTGGATTGTAGTGTTGGACTTGCAGGACACATACTTCCGCATCCTCGTCTTGCCTGCCCACAGACGTTATCTACGGTTCATAGTAGGCCACGAGCACCTTCAGTTCACCGTCCTCACCTTTGGCCTTACCAGCACTCCTCGAGTGCTCAACAAAGTGATGGCTGTGGTTGCAGCTCATTGCCAGAGATCAGGAGTATCGGTCTTCCCCTATCTCGACAACTGGCTGTTGAAGGAGGGCTTGTCTCTGACTGTTGTCTCCCACTTCCAGACTACAGCGGACCTCTTGCATTATTTCGGGTTCAATATCAATGTGCCGAAATCACAGCTGACATCTTCTCAGATGCTATCTTTAATCAGACCTGTTCTGAACACACAGCAGTGTCAGGATTGTACTCTCGAATGGCGAGTCTAGGGTATGCAGGCTATGATACAGATGTTTCATCCTCTTGTCTGGGTGTCGTTGAGATTGACTCTAAGGCTGCTGGGCCTCATAGCCTCCTGCATCCTGCTTGTGACGCATGCCCGCTGGCTTATGCAGGTTCTACAGTGGGACCTGAAGGTCCAGTGGGTGCAGCATCAGGGAAATCTCTCCAACTTGGTCCAGATCTCAGTGGGCACTGCAAAAGATCTGCAGTGGTGGCTAACGAACTGCGATTAGGTGAGCGGCAGACCCCTCTCCCTTCCCCAAACAGATCTGACAGTAGTGACATATCAGTCACTCTTGGGATCGGCCAGCCATCCGTGAGAGGTGGAGATCAGAGGACTCCGGTCTCCGGCAGAAACTGGACTCCACATCAACCTGTTGGAACTCGGTTCATTCCTGCTGGCATTGAAAGCCTTTCTACTCTCCATCAAGGGAATGCTGGTGCAGGTTTTCATGGACTACACTCCATGTGGTACTGCAATGGTCAGGGTTGGGTGGTGTGCCCTTTGTCAAGAGGCTCTACGTCTCTGGGTATGTCCGGAACGTCATGGCTTATTTATTTTTTTGGTGCAACACCTGTGGGGATTTCTGAACACCAGAGCAGATGACCGCAGCCGAAGCTGCCTAGCGAATCATGAATGGCATCTCCATCCGGAGATGGCACAAGGTCCCTTTCAGCAGTGGATAGAGCCTTGGTTAAATCTTTTCACCTCAGCTTAGATCACCCAATGTCAGCAGTTTTGAGCACCAGAGTTTCCAAGGGCCGCCCCTCTCTTGGAGATGCTTTTAGTCTCAAGTGGAGCTTGGGTCTCCTGTACACCTTTCCACCCACACCACTCCTGCCCAGAGTTCTCAAGAAGATCAGGAACGGCTTTGCCCAAGTCCTCCTCATAGCTCCGGACTGGGCTCTGAAAGTCTAGTATCCCAAGCTGTTGAGCATGGCCAATGGTCCTCCAATTAGACTGCAGATTTGGGAGGATATTCTGTCACATAACAGGGGAGGGTTCTCCACCCTAACCTGTCAACCCTCCACCTTAATGTGTGGAGATTGAGGGGCTACAGTTGACAGCTTTTGACTTTCCACCCAAAGACTGTGATGTTATCCTGGCAGCTTGGCATCCCTGTACCAAGATTGTATATGCCGGCGGTTGGAGTACCTTTGTGGCTTGATGTGCTGAACAACTCATGAGAAACTCGTGAGTTTCTCAACTTCTCATCCTGCATATGCTATTTTAGGTTCTTCTATGGAGACTACCTGTATCAGCTAGCTATTTATTTTGTGTAGTTCTGGCACAGCCAAGAAGAAAGTTTCAACGCACTCAAAAAAGGAGTTGGGCGAAGGTGTTTGAGACAGTAAGGTAGCACTAAATTAAGCCCAAATGATTTGCAAGAGTTATGATCATGCAAGAATATAGACTTATAGAAAGAGGTGAGTCTGACCATTTTCATATCTTTCTGTACTCCTATTGAGACGACTAGGCAAATTGTAGGAGTTCAGATGAGGATGGCTTTGGAGTCTGTGTCAAATGCAGTGGATAGGTCCAGGAGGGTGAGGGCTGCTTTTTCTCCTGTGTCTCGGATCATATGTGTTGTCCTTTGGAAATCAACAAGAACATTTAATTGTGTTGACATAACTTGGAACATTGTTTTTCTTTTGGTTAAAATTATTGTGTGTATCAGGAAAATCCGAACAATGTATTAATGTGAACAATTTAAACATTTAATGATACACATGTATGGCTAGGTGAATGAATGCAGCATGTATGTGATTCAAATATTTGATTCTCTGTTACGAATTCTATATGTTGAATTAATGTAAGAAAAAAGAATAAAAATAGTTTAGTATTTTTCTAATTTAGAGTGTCAGCTTTTCTCTTATTTTTCTTCATTTATGGTTATTTAAATACATTTTGAAGGTGCCCTGGGAATTTCACAGTATGTATTTCCCTGCCTAGGTGAACTTCCCATTAGTAGCAGGGGGCTCCTTATCTTTACAGTCTGATCATGTGAATGTCATCTGTGGCAACATGAGTCTGGTTTCAGTCCTGTGGTTGTGTCTGAACCTGAGACTGAGGGGCATGGAAGAGTTGGTGACTGAGTGGCTTATAGGATTTGGTTGTTTTAGCGGTATTAGGTGACACTTTTGTTGATCTATATATATAAAAACGAAGGTATGTCTGTCTGTTTGTCCTTTATGCATTACTACACCATTCATCCGATCTGCATGAATCTTTGGGAAGTTGTTGAGTACACTCCCGCAAAGGTTTCTGACAAAAAAAAAAGAACATTGTTAAATATCGGCCCCCCATGGCCCTCATAATCTTTCCAATACTGAACGTTTACAGTTTCCGGTGCGACTCGCTTTTGCAATAACCATTAACAAAGCACAAGGACAATCGCTGCAATTGTGTGGACTAGATTTGGAGAATCCGTGCTTCTCACATGGACGACTGTATGTGGCCAGCTCACGCGTCGGAAAACCTTCTGATTTATTTGTGTACGCACCAGACGGAAAAACAAAAAATACCGTGTATCCACAAGCACTTGAATAAATAAACAGAATTAAAACAACACTTTAAAATGTTTTCCATATTAAAATGAAGAAGTATCAATAAAAATGACACAATGTAAATTGAATGTTATCATAACATGTTTCCTTAAATTTCCTTTCTTCTGAGATCACAGCAACCCGCGACGGGTAAGCTAGTCATCTATATATATATAAAAAAGAAAGTATGTTTTGTTTGTCCTTTATGCATTACTACACCATTCATCCGATCGGCATGAAACTTTGGGAAGTTGTTGAGTACACTCCCGCAAAGGTTTCTGTTAATTTTTATTTTTATTAAATCTGCCCCCAGGGCCCTCATAATCTTTAGAATACTGAAATAGACAGCGAATTTGCGAGCATCGTCGACCGTTATGACCCCCAAACGGAAATCGATTGGTCAATCTACATCAGAAGCACAAAAGAAAAAATCATTAGGAGCTTCAGAAACAGACGAGCAACGGGAAGCAAGATTAGAAGCTGTTTGAATACAAACTGCTCAAGCCCGTAATGCTGTTCGAATACAAACTGCTCAAGCCCGTAATTCTCAAACGAACGAGCAAACGGAATCAAGATTGGAAGCCAATCGAGTACGCACTGCTCAAGCCTGTTCTTCTCAAACGAACAAGCAACGAGAATCAAGATTGGAAACAGATCGATTACGCACTGCTCAAGCCCGCTCGAATGAAACAGGAGAGCAACAAGAATAAAGATTGGAAAACTATCAATTACGCACTGCTCAAACCTGCTCGAATCAAACAGGAGAGCCACCAAAATCAAGATTGGAAGCCAATCGAGGACGCACTGCTCAAGCCACACTTAGACATTTTTTCAAAAATAAAATGAATAACTTTCAATAACCATGACAAAATGTAAATTTAATGTTATCATAACGAGTTTCCTTTGATTTCCTTTCTTCTGAGATCGCAGCAACGTTCGACGGGTAAGCTAGTTATCTCTAAAACTTAGGTCGGGTAGGGTAGCAGGGAAATTGACCTGTAGTTGGAGAGCGTTCAGTGGTCTGCGAAGGGTGTCTTCAACGAGGGAAAGACTGATGCATGTTTCCAGGCATCTTGAAAGGACCCTGAAGAGATGGAGGTGTTCACGATCAGCATGACTACATTGGATTGTAGTCCTCTGGCATATGTGTGGTGGGGGGCATGGGTCCGACAGGGCCTCTAAATTGGTGGATGTCATGGTAGTGGTGGTTCTGTCATGGATGATGGCTTGCTATGTGATAAGTGACTGCTATTTGGATGAGATCTGCAGGCATTTTGTGAGGTTTGTTTGGTGCAGTTGTGTGTTGAACATGCTGTAAATGGCGGTGATTTTATTGCTGAAAAATTGAGAGATATTGTTGTATATAGGTCCTGTGAAGGGGAGGTTGAGTCGAAGGCGGCCCCTGTAGAGGTGGAATCTTTTATGATGGCGTAAATGTAATTGCTTCTGTTCGTGCTGGTGTGGACTAGGTCCGCCAGGGCGGGGAATTTGGTGGATCAAATTAGTTGGTGGTAGTAGCATCCCAGGGCAGAGTTGAAAGTGCTCCTTTCTGCTATGACTTGGATAGATCTCCATTTGTGCTCCAGTTATTTGCAGTGGTGTTTCGTCATCTTGAGTTCCTTCTTGTTAAAAGACAAATTTACATTGGGTGGAGAAATTGATCATCACTCGAATTTTGAAAATGTATGGCAAATGGTTCACTGAGCTAGTAACTGTTGTCAAATCTAAATAGGATTGAACTATGACTTTACGGGATGGTTATGAGATAATTAGCCACAAATAAACTGTTGGAAGTATGATTTCAAATTACACAATTTCCAGCGCTCTAACCTTGTACCATAGTTCAGAATCGTATGGGGCGTGGCTTGGGCGCCGATGGCGATGGTCGCCTGAGAGCTCGGCTCCGGGACTAAGCCCGGGATTATCCTGAAAATCGGAGGCTGCGGGGCACCCCAGACCCCGCATTCTGCTGAGCGTACCGACGGAAACCTGCCGGGGCCCCTGATGGAGCTCGGACGAGGGTTGCTCCGGAGTTAAACCGAAGTTTGCGGAGTTGCGGAGTGCGACCCAACATGGCGCCCGGACTCCTTTGTCCCCCTGTTCGGAACTACTGAGTTGAAGAGGTGCCGCGGGTGGCGACTGGCGCCTGGCTTCGCCATCCCCGGCTGTTCTGGGCATTGGACATTTACTGGATTGGACCTTTTGCAACGGATTTGCACTCGGTTGGACGACCGGGCGGGTGCCCACGCAGTGGAGGGCACCGGGAGCGGACGCCCTGTGATCAAAGCGGTGGCCCGCCTCGCGACTTCGCAGCCAGCTACGTCTTCCTGGCCAGGCCACCTACATGGGAGGCGCGACACTCTGGCGCCACAGATCATCCGAGGGGGTTGGTGGCCCTCACCCCGGGGCTATAGAGGGTGAACGGTTCTGCCCGAATCGGCGGCGACTGTCTCCGCCCCCTCATCGGTGCCCTCGGACGCCGTGGAGGTGGCGTGAGCCGAAGCGGCGGAGTCTCCACAGGCTCTGGAGAAGGAGGTCGCCCATACCCGAATTGAGGACAAGCACCCGGGAAGGTCGTGGTCGACACCTGCACACGGAGGCGCCTACTCCGGGACCCTCACGGAGTGCCCCTGGGGGCATGGGGAAACCTAGAGGTGCCAAGGGATCCACCCAGACCACCTCGGACTCTGAAGCCCAGGACAAAGAGGAGCATGGGGACCCAAAAAGTTCTGGTGGCGCGCTGATGCAGCGACAGTTCGACCGTGTCCTAGAGGCGATAGAGACTACGAGATCAGCCCTCCAACAGGACATTGCTCAGGTGGGGACGAGCCTGGGCCTCCTCAGGGCGGACCATGGCAAACTTTCAGATCGGGTCAAGGAGGTGGAGGGCACGGTGAAGACCTTAGAGCCGGCGCAGCGGACCTTGGCTGCGACGATGAAGGACGCCCTGTCCCGAATTGAGACCCTGGAACGAAGGGCGGAGGATGCGGAAGGCCGCAACAGGAGGAACAACATCCGAGTGGTGGGCCTGCCGGAAAAGATCGAGGATGGCGACATGGTGCGATACTTGGAGACCTGGCTCCGAGACACGGTGGTCCCGGAGGGACTGTCCTCCTTCTACACTTTGGAACGGGCCCACAGAGTCCCAGCACGGCCCCCACAGCAGGGACGCACCCCGAGGCCGGTGGTGGCGCGGTTGCTGCATTTTCGAGACAGGGACTTGATCCTCAATGCCGCCAGGCACAATGGCCCGTTCAAGGTAGCGAACAGTCAGGTGAACATCTTCCCAGATTACACCTACGAGACGCAGCGCAAGCGGTTCTCCTTCCTAGCGGTTAAGCGCGAGCTTAGGAGCGAGGGCATTCAGTATTCACTCCTATACCCTGCACGGCTTCGCGTCATTGTCGACGACAAAACCCAGTTCTTCGACACCCCGGAGGATGTCTGTGTCTGGCTCGAACTATACAGGTCAGGAATGGATGGCTTTGGCTCCTCGTATCAACAGGCAGATGAGCCGGAACAACGGCGGCGATCCAGGAGGGTCAGAAATCGCCGCGGCCGCACGGGAGGGCCCTCGACGACGGAGACATCAGCGGAACGGAGGGGAGTGCTGGAGGTATTGTCGGAGTTGTCGGGAGCAAGGGATGAAGCCGTCGAGGAGGAAGAAAACCCGGGTGCTGAGGGAGCACCATCGGACTCGGAGGACTCAGTGGCAGATAGTACCCATACACCGGTGATCACACCGAAATCGGTGGAGGACCTTTTAGATGGACAAGGGTAACGGGGTATACTGTCTTGTTTTGGGTGGGGGCCCGGCAGGGGGGAGGAGGTTGCCGTCCTTTATTGCTGACAAAGAGGGAGAGAGGGTTGGGGGGCCTCTGCTTTTGCCCCAGGAGATTTTGACACTGTTTGGGGCTTGTTATAGTCCTGGTGGCCTGGGCGTCGAGGGCCCACTGCCTTCGCCCAGCCCGCACCTGGCCCATAAGGCCTTCCTACGGTGGCGACCGTAGGATTAGTGGGGGTTCTGGGGTTGATGAAGGACGAGGTTTGGATGGGATCTAGATGGTGCAGTTTGGGTCCTGTTCTGGGGTGGGTGGGGGGGGGTTTGGTTGGTTTTTGGGTTGTTTGGTTTTGGTTGGGGAAAATGGCCGCCATCAGCGCTGGGAGGATTGATGCCTTTTCTTTGTGGGGACCCGGATGGGGGGACTGTGCAAGAACAATCTGGGACAATGGCTGATGTTGCTAACTTGAAATGTGTTACTTGGAACGTAAGGGGGCTTCACACCATGTCCAGGCGCCACAAGGTCCACGCTTATTTAGTGCGTAGGGGAGTGCAAATGGCGCTGCTGCAGGAAACTCATCTGAACAAGGCGGAAGGGGCGGCGCTTCAGCGTAGATGGCGGGGGCAGGTCTTTTCCACGTCGTACTCTGCTTATGCCAGGGGGGCGCTAATTTGGATCAGGGCAGGGGTCCCCTTCCAAGTCACGAGGACAGTGTTGGATCCAGAGGGGCGTTTCGTGGCCATCTCGGGCACTCTAGGGGGAGGGACCTAAACGTTTGCTGTGTGTACGCTCCTAATGTTGACCAGACTGCCTTCCTTTCCAGGTTATCGGGCTCGTTGGCCCACTTTTTCGCCGGGCCCCTACTGCTGGGGGGAGACTTTAACTCCGTAGTAGATGTGGACATAGACCGCTCACATCCCCCGCTCCCCGATTCCCCGGTCCGTCGCACGGCTAAGGGTCGTCAGGATTGGCAGGCCCGCTGGGGTTTGACGGACATTTGGAGGGCGCATCACCCCGCATCCAGGGATTATTCGTATTTTTCGAGCCTCCATGAGTTGCATGTCAGACTAGATGGCTTTCTTGGATCGCCCGAACTGGTTTCGGCAGCGGTCCGATCGGAGTACTTATCGAGGACCATCTCGGACCATAACCCCCTCCTACTGGACCTTCGCTGGTCTCCTGGGACGCCGGCGGTGCCCACCTGGAAATTGCGACCCGAGATCCTCGAGGACAGTGTCTTCAAGGCGGACTTGGGGGAGAGAATATCGGATTATTTTGCGTCCAACGGCGGCTCCGCGAGTACTAGGGCGTTAGAATGGGACGCTTTTAAGGTAGTGGTGAGGGGCTACTGTATCTCTAAGAAGGTGGGCATGAGGCGCGTCATCCTGGCTGACTTGGACACAGCGGACCGGGAACTCCGCGAGCTTGAGGTTCGCCGCCCCGGACACCCGGAATTGCAAGCACAAACGGCGGAGGCGAGGGAAAAGGTAGCAGTGGAGGTCGAACGGCTCCGCTGTTTTGAATATAAGGCCTATACGGTCCGGTCTATCGCGGAGGGAGACAGGTCGAGTGCGTTGTTGGCGTGGTTGGCCAACCCTACGCGCCAGTCCCAAACGACGACAATTATGCGTGGGGCAGACGGGACCGAGGTGGGCACCCAACCGGAGATTCTTAGTTGCTTCCGACATTATTATGAATGTTTATACCGCAGTCGCTCCGCACGTGACCCAGACCGGCTTGATAATTATCTTCGCCCACTGGAGCTCCGCACGGTGGAGCAGGAAGTGGCGAAAACTCTGGGTTCCGACATTGAATTAGGGGAGATCCGCGGGGCCATTAAACGGATGGCGAGAAACAAGACCCCGGGCCTGGATGGCCTACCAGTGGAGTTTTACGCAGCTTACGCTGACCTCCTAGCCCCTCGGTTACTGGTGGTCTACAGGGAGGCGAAGAGGCTGGGGCGACTCCCGAGCTCGATGTGTGAGGCGTTGGTGGTTCCTCTCCTCAAACCGGGCCGAGACTCATCCGACCCGGGGTCCTACCGTCCCCTATCGATGTTGACGGTGGACTACAAAATACTGAGCAGCATCTTGGCCTCGAGGCTACTGGGACACATGAGTTCCCTGGTGCATGAGGACCAGGCCGGTTTCATCCCACGGCGCAACACGACTATGAATATTCGTAGGTTGTTCCGTTTGCTAGGGGAACCATTTGTAGGTGCCCCGTCCCCGGTAGTCTTATCGGTGGACCTGGAGAAGGCTTTTGATAGCCTAGAGTGGGACTACCTCTGCACGGTGTTACGGAGATTCGGCCTCGGGGAGGGATTTGTCCGATGGACCGCGGTTCTTTATGCTTCTGCTTCGGCCAGGGTCCGAGCGGGCCCATTGATTTCATCGCGGTACCCGGTGGAACGAGGCACACGACAAGGGTGTTCCTTGTCCCCGCTTCTTTTTGCGCTAGCGGTGGAGCCACTGGCGATGCACCTCCGCTCGGGAGCCCACTATACGGGCTTATGGACGTCTGCGGGCCCGCATTATGTCTCGCTATATGCGGACGACCTGTTGCTTTTCCTAGAGGACCCGGTCGACGCTTTACGGGGAGCGGAATTGGCGCTCACGGAGTTCGGAGAGGTCTCGGGCCTCCGAGTGAATTGGTCAAAGACCTGTCTTTTTCCGGTACGCAGGGGTACCCCCACCCCTGCGCTAAGCGGGGAGATTAGATGGGAGCCCGACTGCTTTAAGTACCTCGGGGTATTCGTTTATCACGACCAGCCCGACCTCCTAGATGGGAACGTTGCCCGATGCATTCGAGCACTCCGAGGTTGCATGGACTTTTGGGCCACGCTGCCGCTCTCAGTGGCGGGACGTATCGCCCTGCTCAAAATGGTGGCGCTTCCTCGGTTACTATACTACTTCCGGACTTTGCCGATCTGGGTCCCACCGGCCACGTTTCGTCGATTACGCTCTATGGTGGTCGGATTCCTCTGGGGAACGGGCCGGCGGCGGGTGGCCCTCAATACCTTGATGAGGCCGAAAGACGAGGGGGGGCTCGCTGTGCCGGACTTTGAAAAGTATTATCTGGCGGCGCAGCTCCAGACCTTCACCCAGGAGATCGCCAGGGAATTCCGGGGCCCGGAAGACGGAAGAGGGACGGGTATGGCCAGGCATGTTCTCTCCTTTATAGCGCTGCGACAACGTTTAGTCCTGCGGGACTTGTCGATGGAGGAGCGGACTGTCCGCCTGTGTTGGAATCGGGCCCACGCCCGAGGCCAATTGAGAACGCCATATGCGCCTGAAATACCGTTGGGGATGCTGACGGCCCTCCCCCACGGAGGGGATTGGTCACGTTTGGCGGCCTGGGAGGATTCCGGTTTACAGCTCGTTGGTGATCTGTACGAGGACGGAGCGCTCTTGTCCTTTCAGGATCTCATTGACCGCTTCGGGATCTCCCGGGGTGACTTCCTGCTGCACTCGGCCATTGTACGAGCGATCCAGGCACACTGGAAAAACGGGCAGGAAGAACCCCACTTATCTCAGGTGTGCCAGTACGTAATGATGTCGGCGGGCAGGGTGAAGGCGGTCACTTGCCTCTACGGCAGGTTGATTACCGAGGGATTGGCGCCTCTCACCACTTTGAGGACCCGTTGGGAGGAGGACATTGGTAGGGAGATCCCGGAGACGGCCTGGTCCCAGTTGGTGAGACGAGCCTGGAAGGGCACACGTAACGCCCGTTTCCAACTGGTCCACTACTATGTTCTCCATAGAGCGTACCTGACCCCGGTGAAAATCAGGCGTTATTTTGCCACGGCTTCGGCGGAATGCCCTAGATGCCCGGCTCAGGAGGCGGACCTACTACACATGTTATGGGCCTGTCCAGGGCTGACGTCCTACTGGCAGGAGGTAGCGACGACCCTGGAGGAGGTGACAGGGAGACTCTTATCATTGGATGCGGCGGTGGGGCTCCTGCACTGGTTCCCCCATACCCCCAGGAATAAAATTTCTAGTAAATTTATCGACCTGGGGCTCCTCCTTGCTAAACGAGAGGTGACCAGGAACTGGAAGGCACGGGCTGGTCCGGCAGGCAGTAGATGGCACAATGAGCTTTTGAAGTGGGCGGCGGGAGAGAGCGCGCTGAGATATCAACTGGCTTGGAGGCAGGGTAACGAGAAGGCGCAGGAGGCCGCGTCGGAGTGGGAAATGTTGGTGCAGGCCCTCAGGGATTATTGTGCCCCCAGCGACTCTGAAAGTGAAGAAGCGACTCACCCCGAGTCCCGGTGAACGTTAGCACTGACAGTCCTATTGCCTTCCCCGTGGGTCCAATAGCAGATCCTATGTTGATAGCTACCTGGCGCTGGTGGTGGTGGGGGGGGGGGGGTTCTCTGAGTTAGTAGACATTTATGGGAGGGGGGGTTTATTTTGGGGGTTTTAGGCTTGTTTGGAAAAGCAGATGACGGACGGTGCATTATCCGGACCAGCTCCAGCATCCTGCTGACCCCCATTGCATTTCGCCGCCCGACCCCAGGGTTGTGGGCCGGTTGGCTGTGTACGGACTTTACGAAGGGGGGCCAGAGGGCTTTATTATGTTACTATTGCTTATGATACAATGCTGGTCGTTACTGTACTGATTTACTGATTCCTGCAATAAAAATATATTTAAAAAAAAAAAAAAAAAATAGTTCAGAATCGTAGAGGGTTTATCGACAGATTTACACTACAGAAAGGTTATGGGAACTGTGAAATGTTTGGAAAATTCCGTGACTTACGGTAAATTTTATAAAAATGTTGACTGTATTGTTTAGATTGCTCTTTCCACTTCTACGCTGCTCTCAGATTTTTTTTTTTTTTTTTTTTTTTTGAAAAACCTTTATTTGTAGAAAAAGTACACCGCTATTCAGCCATACATCCCGGAGGCCAGGCAGCATTGCGATAACAGGGAGGCTCATGTACAAAACAGTGCGCAAAAGCAGTCAGGTTTAATTTTTCAAGAACTAACAACTTGGAAAGGAGAACCAAAGAGTAGAAGGGCCCCGGAAGGCCACCAGAAAACGAAGTGCCTGGGCACGAAGGAAATTATAAGAGAGAGAAAGAAGAAGAGAAGTGGCCGAGGACAGTACATAAGTATTTGAAGGGGCGTAGTGGGAAGGGGTCAGGGGCCGCACATCCAACACAACTCAGAATATCAATTGCAGCAGTAAGGTATGGGGGAGTATCGCACCAGGATGTTCCGTCCGGAACCACGGGAAGGGTTACAGTCTATGGGGAGGACTGGACGTCCAAATCCGGCTCGAGCGGGGGTTCGCACAAATCGCCCCGATAAGAATTCCAGGCTCCCCACACTGATCTCCACATTTTGGGCTTGCCCCTGGCCACATACACCGTTTTCTCCCGCAGCATGCACCAGTCCATGTTGGTCTTCCAGAGGCTAAGGGAGGGGGGAGCGGGCGCACCCCACTTCTGGGCTGCTCTCAGATTTTTGTCTTAGGTTTCAACCAACCGCCCTGTGGGAAGCCGCCTGTCTCGGGCCTACTCCTACTTGTACTCATTTCTATTGAGGAAGCCATTCTGGTGGAACATACACTCTTCAGATTTTGCCTGTGTTGGCACGCAAAGTATCCTCACACCGACCAGCACCTAGAGTGCAAAGTGTGTCTTTTGCCAGACCATCGTGAGGCCGACTACAACACGTGTAAGTCCTTTTGGTCCAAGAAAACCCTTCGGGATGGAAGGTCGCGTCAGTTGGAAATGTCTTGCAGAAGCGGAGATGACAAAATTTTTGTTGAGGGACATGCCCAGAAGGGGCCAGCTTAGGCGTCTTCTTCCCTGAGGAAGTGATCTGGAGATGTGTAGCCTTCCATATGGTCAGCACCTGAGTACCACTGCCCCTGACCCTTCCAACACCCAAGTACACCCCCAAACATCCTCCTACAGAGGTCGCTGGATCACCACTGCCTTCAGGCCGTGGTCGGATCCGAAAGACTCAGGCCCGGCACTGAAAACTGATGCTAGGGCCAAGCCTTTGGTATTTACATGTTCGGATCGAGACTGACCTTCGGGATCGAGCCAGCAACTTCCCACATCTACCTCAGTGCTGACCCAAAAACTTGCTTCCACATCAAAACCCTGGGGTCTGAAAATTATGGAGCCGGAAGCCTCTAAATCTTCTTCGGGTTCCATGTGTCTGGTCGAACCAATTCCAGAGAAAAAATAGACATTAGAAGATGGAATATTCAGAACCAGGAAGGTACAGGAGCGATCCTTGCTTCTCCACCCTCAAAGAGGAAGCTGTCCTTCAAAGAAGCACTGGACAGCCATATTCCTCAAAAGAGGAAGCTAAAGGACAAAGCCACCAACCCTACACATCAGCCTCCTCCTCCTCCATCACCATCTACGCCCCCTCCTTCACCTCCTGTATCTCCAGTACATGAACTACTTGATGCTACACCGCCAGAGTCACCAAGTACAGATGATGATGGGGGCGAGAGGGTTACAAGTGCCATAAGGGTATCCTGATCCAATGGGATTCATATGACACTGATACACTTACCCCCAACGACCCAGATCTATATCTCGTTCACCCCTCCCCTCCAGAAGACGCCACTTCTTACCAACAAGTCATTGCTAGGGAGCTGCATTCCACTATGTTGAGCTACACAAAGAATCCCTTGGACAGGATTTTTTGTTTGATACCCTATCTTCCACACATAGGGACACCCGCATGCAGACAACATTTTTAAAGAGCCAGTCCGGACTAGAGTAATCACCCCATCGGTGGACAAAAAATACAAGGCAGCTCCCTCTGATCCACTTTTTATCACGGGGCAAGTCCCACCTGACTCCATAGTTGCCACAACGACTCGTAAAGGCGCTAATAGCCAGGCTGCTGAAGACGCTCCACCACCTGAAAAAGAAAGCAACCGAATAGATGCAGCTGGGAAAAGAGTTGTAGCGTAGGCAGCTAATCTTTGGCGTATTGCCAATTCTTCAGCTCTTCTGGCCTGCTATGACAGAGCCCCTTGGGTTGATATGGAGGAACTGCTACAGTACCTCCCAGAGGAATACAGCAAAAGGGGACAACATATAGTCACAGAAGATCAGGCCATCGCCAATAACTCCATCCGATCTGCACTAAATGCAATGGATACAGTTACTAGGGGTGTCAATACCAGCGTGCTCTTTAGGCGACCTGCATGGCTTTTGTATTCTGGTTTCAAACCAAAGGTCCAGCAGGCAGTACTCAATATGCCTTTTAAGAAAGAGTTCCTTTTTGGACCACAAGAAGAAAATACTCTTGATAAAATGAAAAAAGGACGCTGACACAGCTAAAGCCTTGGGAGCATTACCAGCTAAAGCTCCTAGAGGGTCCTGTCGTAGCCAAGGCCACATGGGTGCATACAAATCCACCACTTCAGATGCCTCCACCTCCTTTTAAAAACAAGGCCAACAGCCTACAGTAAGGACTTTCTTAGAGGTTACTTTAGAGGCGGAAACAACATAGGAAGGGGAACAGGTGCCTCCACACGTGGAGCAACACCCACTGCTAAGAAGTGACTACCCAGTCCTTCCCCCTGACCACTCCACACCTGTTGGGGGCAGATTATTATTATTACCCCCAGTCTGGGAATCCATCACCTCAGACCACTGGGGACTAGCCATTATTCAAATGGCTATTGTCTGGAGCTCGTTTCTACACCACCCATTATCCCACATTACACTCACAGGTTGTCACAAGATCATCTAATACTTCTCAAACAAGAAGTTAACGCCCTCCTTATCAAAGGGGCTATAAAACCTGTCCCACTTCCACAGCAGGGACTAAGGGTATACTTTGTATTTTATCATTTCCAAAAAAGACAGGTCACTAAGATCAATCTTAGATCTCGGTACCCCTGAACCAATATATCCTGTCAGAACATTTCCATATGGTTACTGTACAGGATGTTATTCCACTTTTCCAACAGGCCAACTTTAGCGCAACACTGGACCTGAAGGCAGTAGCGTTTTTTACATAAGAATGCAGGGGCGTTGGCCACCCTTAGTGCAGCCATAGCCATTGCATTACTTGCTTGCACATGCAAACTGTATGTATGCCACTGCACAGAGCTGCCAGCCTCTCTCAGACAGTAGTAGGAGTGGCTTATTTGCGAACTGGCAGCTAGGGCTGTTTGACTGCACTGCGCACGTCAGGTTGGCCGGTATTTTGCACAGATGGAGCACTGTGGTCACCTGTCCCAGCCATAGCAGGCAAACATTACAAATTCAAATTTCTACTATTCGGGGTGACCACAGAACCTCGAATTTTCACAAAATGCTTGGCAGTAGTTGCAGCACATCTGTGCAGACAAAACCTTCATGTATTTCCATACCTGACCGATTGGCTCATCAAAGCCAGTACCCACCTTCAGTGTCAACAGAACACTCATTTGACAGTGAATCTACTTCACAGACTAGGGTTCATAATAAACGTTCCCAAGTCGCGCCTTCAACCTCTTCAAATGTAACCTTATTTAGGGGTGATCCTCAACACACAGTTAGCTTATGCCATTCCCACTCGAGTTCAACACTTTCAGGTAACTCAACCTCCGTTCCAGCTTAACTGAACTCGCACAGTTCGGACAGTCATGCATCTGTTGGGAATGATGGTCTCTTGTATTGCCATAGTTCCCCACACGGGATTGCACATGTGTCTGCATCACTGGTTCACCTCGAGGATGTAGTGATGATAGACCGCTGCACTCCCTGTTCTGTGCAATGGTGGAACACCAACAACCTGCTACAAGTGCAGCCTTTGCTGGACCCTGTACCCATCCTCCCTCTCAGTACAGACGCACCGGAGACTGGTTGGGGTGCCCATCTACAGGACCTCACAGTACAAGGTCTGTGGGATGCCAAACATCAATCCCTACGGATCAAACAGCGACAAAACTACATTAGTAACAAGAACTGTGTCTCTATGGACCTTAAGTCCAATTGAGCCACTCAAGGTGGAGTACCTGAGTTGCCACCTTGCGATCCAAAGTGATCTGGAGTGTCTGTTAAGTTATTGTCCTGTTCGTCCCCTCCGGGTATGGAACTCTTGTGGTCAGAGCTAGAAAACCCATAGAAGCCCAGTGGGATCAAGCCCATCTCCTTCTAGGTGGATTGGGAATGAGATGGGGAGCAATGTCCTCCAGTTGGAGGGCACTCTTACCGTCACCTTCTGCTTGTCAGAGCACTCTCTGTTCCGTCACCCACTCCCAGGCCTGGCCAGGACTCTCAAAAAAGTAAGTGTTAGAGTTAAAGAGAACTTTCAGCTTCACCTGAAACATAAGCATACACTGCAAGTTGAGAGGACGGAGCTTCTGTTTGACCTCCTTGAGGGATAGCCTATGCTGTTGGACAACTCTCATATAATTCGGGAAAATCATGATTTTTGACTATTGGAAGCGGAGCTCTGGAGGCTCTCTGGCCTTCCGAACGTATTGCTTCTCGGTCTCAATGGTTGAGTATCCGTGCAATCAAAAGGCGTATGGTGGCCCAGGTGGAGAGCAGCGTGCCAGAGGCTGTAGCCCCGCTCCAACATGAAGCTGGGCAAGAGCTTGTCCGCAGGGACCCAAGCCTTCAGCCATGTCTCCAGAAAGCATTCAATATCAGGGAGTTAAACTCCCTCAGAGAATCCAACAAAGATTAGGTTGTTCTTGCACGAGCGATTTTCAGCTACCTCAGCTCTCTCCTCCAGTTGCACATTTGAGGACAGTAACCTGGAAACTTGTAGCATGAGTGCGGCTAGATCATATTCTACCAAACGGATCCTGGTTTCGGCCTCAGTCACTCGAGCGGCAACATTCTGGATATCCTGGTGCTCAAAGATGCATCCAACTAACCCTTGCCTACCTTAGTCTCTACTGCTTCGCAGAGTTTAATTCAATTCAGAGTTCTTTATTTAGATATAAAACAAATATCTTTAAAAGAAGATTACAAGTCTCATTATATACAAACTGTTAAAATGAGAACAACAGTAACGATCGATTGAAGTCTTTAATCGCCTTGAGTATGGTGGCATGGTCAGAGTGCACAGGAGGTCATTGAGCCCCAAGAGGAGCATCATGAGCACCCGGAGCCATTGAGGATGGCGTAGAGTACTAGTCTCTTTGTTTGGGTGGACGCCGGAGGAGGCAGCTTGTCCCGCCCCATGGCCGCATATGCTCAAAGGTCCTTGGAGGCGATGGGGCCCGCTTACCCGGAGCCAACATGAGCAGCCAGAGTGGTGATGTCTCCCCAGGTTGTAGACGGGAGGGCCGCCTGGTCAGCAGACCTCTCTGGCATAGCAAAAGGCTCTCCTCCTGGCTGTGAGGCCGCAAGTAGCACTCCAGAGCACCGAGTAGAGGGTCCCCTAAGCAGTTTGTCTTATAGGGAGAGGGGGAACCACAGGTGGGGGGGCACTATCAGCCCAATGGGCCACCCTGCACCCGCCGTCACAGAGCTCCACCTCCAGCTCAGACCAACCCCCACAAGCATCCCACACAAGCCAACCCTTGGTTTAATCACTCCTCATCGGACACCAAGACACGCTCTTCCTAATAGGCTCGAAATCTGGGCATCAGTGGGCCCCATGTCTCCCGGGGGAAGACCGACCACACATCCAGCTGGCAGCTAGGGAGAGGAGGAGCAGGGTCAGCGTTGGGCCACCCTAAGCAGCCAGCAAAGTCTCTTGTGCCACAGCCCCCAAATTCACTGGAGGGGGCAACCCCAAGCCAGTGTCTCATAGGCCCCACAGCAGGCCGCCATCAAAGTCCGGGGTGGTTGTGCCACAACTGCAAGTCCTGTATGGTGTTGGGGTGCAGTGAATCCCTCTGCACGCCCACCCAGCGGACACCAGTGAGGAGGGTTCTCTGATGCAGGCAGCCCTGCATTCCTGCCTCACAGCCCACCACCAGTAATGGTCCGGCTGTTCAGTGTTGGGCCAGATTATCTTCAGGCCACAGGCGAGAGTGCGTTACAAGGCCGCAGTCAGCCGCACAGGCCCCATATATCTCACTGCCGCTATAGGTCAGTCACCCATGCTTCCTGGGTTGCTGTCGTCCGGGTTTGTTGTGGCTTTGTGGCTCGGCTCCTGTTCCCTGGGTGTGGGAGATGCGTAGTCTGCTGTCAGGCCATGGATGAATAAAGATAATGTGAGGGGGACCAGATGCAATGTTAAGTTGTGGCCGCTGTGTTGGCCTTGGGCCTGCCCTTTTGTTTTGTTTTGTTAAACTCTTGCCATGTGTTAGATTTGGGGGTCTCTAGTTGGCAGGGGTAGGTACCTTTAACAAATAGGGACCCTTGCGTCTAGTCAGGGTAAGGGGGTACACTCCTAAAATAACCCCTGCTCACCCCCTTGGTAGCTTGGCACGAGCAGACAGGCTTATCTCAGAGGCAGTGTGTGAAGCATTTGTGGACACATATAGTAACCCAGTGACAACACTGCAGATGGACACCACACAAGTTGTATATTAAAAAGAAGTATTCTTTTGTATAGATTTAACACAAGACCACAAACGACAAAAGTCCACAATACTGTACTTAAAATGGTATTAGCTTAGTTCTCTTAAGATTTTAACATGCAACACTTTGAGTCAATGTACCTTAGGATGCGTAATGCAAGACAATGAAAGAGTTGCAGAGAATGTGATGCGTCGGTTCCTTCCACGCAGGACCGGTGATGCGTCTGTTTTGTACTGTGCTTCCGAGGCAGTGCAGCGAGCAACGCCGTGCTGCGATGAAGATCCGGTGAGATGAAAACAAAGATATCGTCGTCTTCTTGATGCGACACGCTTGCTCCGATGATGCAAGATGTCTCGACTCGATGCGACAGCTGCAGCGGCTACACCCTTGTCCAGTGATGCGACGTCAGCAGCTTTGGCAGCGACACTCTTCTCCCCCAATGCGAGACGCTTCTGCTTGATGCGACAGCAGCAGCGGCGACACCCTTGTTCAGCAATGCAACGACAGCTGCACGCTTCTCCGTGGATGCGAGGTGCTTCTGCGGTGCAATGCGACAGATGCAGCGGCGACACCCTTGTTCAGTGATGCTGCGACGGCGACGCGCTTCTTCGATGTTGCAAGACGTTTCTTATGATGCGGTGCAATGCGACAACTACAGCGGCGTCATCCTCGATGCGACGGCAGCGACGGCGCCACGCTTCTTCGTGAGTCACGCTTCCAGCTCCTTGCGACACGCAGTCCCTCAGAAGGCCCAAAACAGCTGCAGGCACTTCCAAAAAACTCTAGGGGAGCTGGTGGTTGAAGTCTGTTGTCCTTGAGACTTCAGCTGGTTGCAGCCTCTTCTCTCAAGCCCTTGGAGATCCTTCACAAGTTGAGTAAAGCACACAAAGTTCCTTTCTCCTTTCTTTGGCAGTCAGGCAACCACTGCAGGCCAATCCCCCAAGCAGCACTTCAGCTTAAGGGTAGTCTCTCCTCAGTTGCTCAGGTTCCACTCCTCAGCAAAGGTTTCTTCTTGTTGTCCAAAAGTGATCTAAAGTTCTGGGGTTTGGGTCTCCTCTTTTATACACAGTTTCTCTTTGTTCCCTGAAGGCAGAGAGGCCTTTGCCTAGTCCAAACCAGTTCTGGTCAGTCTTGGAGCACTCTGTTTACATCCTTCTTTCCTTTCAGAGTGCAGGGCAGAGACATCTGACACACCACAGGAGGTGGAGCCAGCATAGTGGAGGGAAGGCACAGACCTATTCAGGTCCCAGGTGCAACTCCTCCCTCCCATCTAGATGCAGATCAATCTATCCAACACGGGGCTGACTCACCCGGTCTCCTGGAATCCCCCAGCCCCTGTCACTCAAACTCCAGACAAGGAATACACAACTTAGCAGAGGCAGGCTTAGATGGTTAGGCAAGAAAATACCTGCTTTCTAAAAGTGGTATTTTCAAACACAGAATGTTAAAACCAACTTCACTAAAAGATGTATTTCATCATTCTGAGTTCAGGCATACTAAACTCGAATTTCTACCATGTTCCCGGAGTCAGTTAGGATTATAAGATGTAATAATCAAACTGCCCATTCGGGCCTATGGGGAACAGGTAGCCTTGCAATAGTGAAAAACGAAAATGGCTGCAATTCACTATTAGGACATGCCACACACACCGGGGCATGTCCTCCCTTATACTTACAATGCACCCTGCCCTTGGGCCTACTATAGGGGTTTCTGATATGAAGAAAAGGGAAGGTTTAGTTACTGGCAAGTGGGTGCACTTGCCCAGTCAGCATGGCAGTACTAGACGGCATACAGGCTCTGCAATGGCAAGCCTTAGACACACTTTTATAGGCTGCTTCTGTGGGTGGCACAACCAGTGCTGCAAGCCCACCAGCAGCATTTGGATTACCAGCCCTGGGCACTCCTGGTGCACTGTACTAGGGTCTGACAGGTAAAGCAAACCAGCCAATCATGGAATCACTAATCCATACATCAATTTTACAGTAGGGAGAGCATATGCAGTTTAGCACTGATCAGCAGTGGTAAAGTGCCCAGATTCATAAAACCAACAAAAACAGGTCAGACAAAATACAGGAGGAAGGCAAAAATGTTCAGCGATGACCCTGCAAAAAGGGATAAGTCCTACACCGTGCTGCACCGCAAGACAAAAAAGATCAGCAAAGCTAATATGTCCCAAAGGTGAGACCTATTGGCTTTGCCAGTGCTCGTTTTCTTTTTAGGCACAGGGAGATTAAGTGGTTTGCCCAGAATCACAGGATGTTGAGCCAGCGCTGAGACTTGAACCTGGTCCTCCAGTTCTACAGCCAGCAGCTTAAGATGCACACTACTTTTACCTTTGTCTGAAACGTATCTCCCATCTGTTGGCGACAAAAAGACGAAAAGGAAAAATAGTGTGCAAACCTGCCCGTTGTGCTGCTGCTGTAATGCAGCATCCTAATGTATTTTTTTTGTGTGGAGAAAGAAGAGTTGTAGATCCCATGGGATTAAGGGTCACGGTGGAGGGAGCAAAATTTGGCACTTTTTGGGCTCGATGGTCTAAAAGGACCCAGAGTTGAGCCAAAGCCAGGCGTGCGGCTTGAGCCAGGCTCAGGTTTACAAAGGCTCGCCCACTTTTAAGATTGGGCCCACTCTACCTCTACCTTACTTAGGACGTTCATAAGTACTGGACATGAGTAATAAGAAACTATAGAATCAAAGCCTTTTCCCTTGCAAGTCTTTACGTTTACATAAATAGCATAGACACTGAGCAGGGAATATTGGTTCTCCATTATTGGTGTACGTGAAGCGTGTGCCAGTTGAAATAAGGGTGTTTGGAAGAAAATAGCATCGATAGTCAGTCATAAATGAAATCTGTTTGCGAGATATTTGATTGGTAACCACCCAATGGCTCTTACCATCTTTTATATATAGTTTGAATTGTGAAGTTGCCAAGTGTTGGCCATGTTGGGTATGGCTTTCCATCTGTCAGACAGCCGTGAGTGAAATCTGTACAACTTACTAATTGTCTGCCTTTGGCCAACCCCTGCGCATCTCTCGCAGACATAGCTCATGATGAGACCAGAAAATTTGAATATAGGAAAGTTATCAGGAACTATCATGCAGAAATAAAACCCTGACTAGCCTCCTACCACACAGTAACATTTTTACATCTGTTCATCTCCCCGAAAGAGATCTTCCAGATCCTTAGAGAGATCACAGAGCCCAAACCAGCCAGTCCTACTCCAGAAGCCTCTGTAGAGCATAACAACAATTTGGTTGACACTCTTCTTCCAAAGGAAGATAATGATCATATACTCCTCTTTCCCAGACAGGCCACATCTGGATGATTCTCAAACAAGAAAGCCCCCTTTCAAGCAACCAGATGGTAATCTTTTGGCGTTCCCATTCTCACTTTGGCCTTCTCACAGACCTTTTTTAGTGCAGTAAAATCGGGCTCTTCCTTAGATCCAGTCCCCCTCCATTTCCTCTGCTAAGGGTTGGAAAGTGTTGCTTCTGCTTTAACAGACCTGTTAAATGTATCCCATATCAGCGGACAGGTTTCCCCCGCGCTTGTAATAGTGCGCCTCATCTATGACGATGCCTTATATCGCGGTTCACCCTAATATGTTGTAAATAGGTTGCAGGTGGTCCAAAATGCTGCTGCTAGCATCCTTGTGAATATCCCGAGACACCAGTCTGCCTAAAAAGCTTTGGTAGAATTACACTGGCTCCCGGTGGAGTATAGAGTGCAATTCAAGGCCTTATGTATCATGCACATGGCACGTCACAAGGGCCACGCATTTTTAAGATCTTTAGACTCTCCATATTGTTGTAAATAGAAGCCTGGAGCCTGGTATAATTTAGGTTGTTTTATTCAAGATAGATTTCAGGTCAAGTCTTCAAGATGTTAATATAAAAGACCCACCAGGAGTGACCTGCTTGTCACTCAGCCTGCCTGGTTCCAACTGCCAGTTGTCACCAGGCTAAGCCCCCAACACTCCATGATGTCACCAAACATTCTGGTGGTGACATCATGCGACACACTGAGACACAGTGAAATCCCATGAGCAGAAAAGAGACAGGCTAAATACAACACATATATTCCCGGCCGCTCATTGGCCTACATAGCTCCCAAACTCTGACACTCTCTACCATTAGAGTTACGCCAATTGGACCATGAACTACTTTTCCGCAAGGCTTTGAAAACCTGGCTATGTAGGTCAGGTCTTGTTCCCCCTTCTGTGGTGGTCTGGTGACACACAATGTCTGTTTTAGCCCTGGGTGACCTTCTGGTAGCCATGTGCACTACAAGAGCAATTACAGTACAGTAGAATAGAATGGACTTGAATTGTTTATTTTTTATTTATTTATGCGTTTTTATATAGCGCGGACTTTACCCGAAGGCGTCAGAGCGCTTCACAATAGGAACAATAATGATACATGAGGAGAAAATTACAAGAGAACAAATTACAAAAGCAAACTTTAAGTTACATGAGGCAAAAGTGACAATTGTGAGCAAACAAAATACATGAGGTAGCAAACGGTGCATTACAGGAGGAAAAAGTGACGCGTGCAGGTTACAAAAGAAAACAAAGTACAATTAGAGGTATAATACTGCAATATATGGCAGACACTCACGCACAAGAACAAACGTTACGTAGGCAATGGTGGCACTTGTGCAAGTATCAAAAGCAAACAAAATGTGAGAGGTAGCAAACAGTGTGTTACAAGAGAAAAGTTGCGTGTGCATGTTACGAAAGAGTACCAAACACAGGTATAAGGATAATACAGTAATAAATGGCAAAGACTCCAACCACAAGAACACACTGGGAAGGCTCTTCCATAGTCATGGAGAATAGAATTTTCAGTAATGGGAGATCTTCCTTCAGATAATAGAGAGGGCGTGAATTAAATTTGGAGGAGGAGAACTGTGATGTCCATTTTGAAGGCCTGGGAGGAGGTGGTGGTCCGGAGCTGAGGCGAAGTGAGTTCCAGATTCTCACTGCGTTGCCTGAAAAGGATTGGGCCATCGATCTTTCCTTCTCAAAAGTGGGAGGTTCAAGTAGTAAATTTTCCGCATTACGAGATGGTCTAGAGCCTCCAGAGAGTTTGTTTATTCGCCAGGTATCGAGGAGAGGAGGAGTGCAAGGCTTTGTGGGTGATACAGGCAGTCTTCTAGATAGCTCTAGTCTCAATTGGAAGTCAGCGGAGGGTGGATAACATCGGTGTGATGCGATCGCTTCTTTTGGCCCCATAAATGAAACGAGCTGCTGAATGGAGAACAGATTTAAGGGGGGACAGGTAGAATTTGGGGAGGCCAGTAAGAAGAGAATTGCAGTAGTCCAGTCTAGAGAGGACCAGCGATTGCACCAGGGTTTTAAGGTCTTGCTCCGGGAAAAAGCGACAAATTCCCCAAAGAAGGCGCAGTTGGCATCGAGCAGACTTTGCAATAGAATTGATGTGGGAGATTAGATTGAGTTTTTTGTCGAGTATGACACCAAGGGATTTTGCGCTGTCGACAATGATGGGTTTATTGTTAAGTAGATTCATCTGATCCATCCATGATTGAACCGGGGGAGGAGAAGGTGAGGAGGAGAGGAGGAGGAATTCAGTTTTGGAGGGATTCAGAATCAGTTGATGAGTTGACATCCAGTTTTGAATGGAGTCGAGAGTAGAGCTTAGGAAGGCGAGATCGTGAGTGGAGGCAACCTTGAGGTAGATTTATGTGTCATCTGCATGGAGATGATAGTGGATCCCGGATTTACTTAGGAGATTTCCCAGTGGTTCTAGAAAGAGATTGAACAATGTGGGTGCAAGTATAGAGCCTTGAGGAACACCTTTACCTACCGCCACAGGAGATGAAAGACTGTTCGCTATTTTGATCATTTGGGATCTATCAGAGAGGAAGGAAGCAAACCATTTAAGTACAGTGCCCTCCATGCCCATTCTCTGTTGCAGAGTGTTGAGGAGAGTGTTGTGATTGACAGTGTCAAAGGCTGCAGAAAGGTCAAGGAGAATTAGAAGACAGGACCCCCCCCCCCCCGAATCCAGTATCTTCAGCGTGTCATCAACCACTTGCAGTAGGGCTGTCTCAGTGCTGCAGTTTTGGATGAAGCCGGACTGACAATTGTCAAGAAGATCATTGTCCTTGATATGACGAGAGAGTTGTTTCGCTACACATCTTTCTGTGATCTTCGCAAGAAAGGGTAGGTTAGTGATGGGGCGGAAGTTGTTGAGGTCATTCGCATCAGCAGTAGGTTTTTTAAGCAGAGGCGTGACATGCCCAGTTTTGAAGGAGACAGGAAGGGAGCCTTGACAGAGGGAGAGGTTGACCAGAATGGTCCAATAGGAAAGGGAATGGGTATAGGTGTCAATGGCAATGGCACTACGGATGGGGTCCAGAGAATGGTTGGAGGGCTTAGTTTCGAGGATGCAATTGAGAAGGGCATCTTCAGAGATGGGGTCAAAGTTCTGCCAAATGGCTAAGGATTTGTGCTCCTCTGGAGGGGTAGGATGAGCGACCTGATCCACAAGGGATTTCACTTTTTCGTCGAAGAATATAGCGAAATCCACTGCTTTCTTTGTACAATCCTCCAACTTGGAGGTTGGGGGAGAGCAGTTAGGAATCTTGATGAGATCGAATAGTTTTTTGGGTCTATTTTTGGCTGAGTCAAGGAGGGTTTTGAAGTGTGACGCTTTCCCAAGGAAGATGTGCTTGTGGTACTTGGATCTTGCTGAACGAAGCGTGGCCAAGTTATCGGTGGAGGGCACTTGCCTCCATTGTTTCTCCAGGAATCTTAGCTGCTTCCTTTCTTTATAGAGGGATTTGTTGAACCAATGAGCTGAGGAAGTGGGCCTTATCTTTTTGCTTTTGAGTGGAGCGATGTTATTGATTTCGACTGCAAGGACTGTGAGGCATGGGGAGGTGAGTTTATCAACATCTAGGTTCGGGTCTAGCCTTGGAAGTGATAACAAAGCTGATTCACAGAGGGGACCAACATCAATATTTTTAGCATCACGGAACCAGGAGGTAGCCCTCTTAGGTTGGCCAAGAGTTATAGAGTGTGAAAGGTGAAGAGAGAATGGGATGAGGAGGTGGTCAGACCAGTCTACATGAATAGGGGTAGTGATAGGAAGCATGCCTGCTTTAGAAATAACAAAGTCCAGGATTGAACCCTTAGAGTGTGTTGATTCTGTGCAGTGTTGGATAAGATCATTTGCAGAGAGGAAGGTGGCCAGCGAGTTCACAGAAGAGTCTTGCGGTAAGCCCCAGTGGAGATTGAAGTCACCCACGAAGGTCTGATTGTCACTTTGCGAGTATTGGTCGCTGATGAAGTCAGTGAGTTCCTCCATAAACGAAGGGCCACTACAAGGCAGGTGGTAAATGACATGAAATCTGAGGGGTGAGCGGTGGTGCAATTGAAGCTCAAGAGAAAGGCATTCAAAGGTGTGGAAGGAGCTGATAGGAAGAGCCTTAAGTTGAAGGGAGTTTCTAAAGATGTCTGTAACACCTCCCCCAACGTTGTCAATTCTGTCATTCCTCAACATAGAGTAGCCTGTGGGTAGTAGGAGATCAAACATAGAGTGAGAGGTATTGTTGAACCAGGTCTCTGTGAGGAAGAGCATGTCAATATTGTGAAGGGTGATGGTATCGGAGATTTCAAGTTTGGGTTTTACTGCAGATCTGCAGTTGTGGAGCAGACAGCGCAGCTCTATCAAGACTGTTTTGGTGATGGGGGCACTTGGGCTCTGAAGGGTGATCGGGATATTGTACTTATGAGTGGGGGCTCGGGAGGGTTTAGGTGGCTGCTTGGTTCTGACAGAGGAGATGGTCGGAACAGTGTAGATAGTAGGGTTACAAGGGGATGCAGGTTGAAGAAGGGTGGCGTTCAAGGGCTTGTGTGAGTTAACGAAGTTTGCAGATGGCAGGTTGAGCTTGGCTGTATTGGAGTGAGGGGATGAGGTGCATCTCGTGGGAAGTTGAGGGTTTTCTAAAGGAGAAGAGGTGTATGGAAAGGTGAAAATCTTGGAGCTTAAAAGTGAAATGGCAGCTACAAGCCCGGGAGATGGAGGTGATAAGAGAGCCTAGCTTATTTTCCAGAGAGAGAAGGGCAGAGCACGGAAGGTTGGGTGGCTCGAGGGAAACAGGAGGGGGTGGAATTGGTGGTGGAAGGCAGGGAGAGGTGGGGGTACAGGAGGTGAGTTGGGGTATAGGGTTCAAGAGTGGGGAAAGGTGGAGGTTGAGAGCGGGAGTTGGTGAATCGGAGGTGAAGGGAGAGTTGTCTTTGTTGGTGTTGCAAGAAGGAAAATAATTAAGGACATATTTAGGGGGAGATGGGTGCGGATCAAGGCGGTAGGGTAGAAGGAGAGGGGAGGACTGTGTGGAGTCATGGGAATGTAGGAGGTTTGGGAGGAAAAGAGGGGTGTTGGTTGGAGAGGTCCTGTCAGCTAGGAGAGGTGGCTGTGAGGGAACGGGCATCTGGCAGAGTGAGGGTGGTTGGGAGAAAGGGAAGTTGAAGAAAGGAAGTGGTTCTGCTGTGCCCAATGGAGGAAAATGGAAAGGGTTACCAAGGGGGGAAAAGGGAGTAGCACAGCATTGCTGGAGGAGTGGGAGGGAAGAGAGAAATGCAGTGGGTTTGTGGAGAAATCGGGGTTCAAGTTCAAGTTCGGAAATTTGTACAGCGCACTACTCACCCAGAGGGTCTCAAGGCGCTTGGGGGGGTGGGGGGTACTTTACTTATCGAATATCCAAGTTTTAAGTTGCTTTCTGAAGGAGAGGTGGTTCTGTACAAGGCGGAGGTGGGTGGGGAGAGAATTCCAGGTTTTGGCCGCTAAGTAGGAGAAGGTTCTTCCCCCCATGGTGGATCTATGGATGCGCGGAATTGCTGCGAGGGCTTGATTGGATGATCGTAGTTGTCGGGTGGGGGTGTAGAAGGACAGTCACGTGTTGAGGCATTCGGGTCCTAGGTCGTAGAGGGCTTTGTGTGCGTGGGTGAGGAGACGGAACGTTATTCTCTTGTTGACGGGGAGCCAGTGGAGGTCTTTCAGGTGACCGGAGATGTGAGCTTGACGGGGGATGTCCAGTATGAGTCTGGCTGAGGCGTTTTGGATGCGTTGGAGTTTTTTCTGTAGTTTGGCTGTGTTTCCGGCGTAGAGGGTGTTTCCGGAGTCCAGTCGGCTTGTGACCAGTGCGTGGGTGACTGTCTTTCTTGTTTCGGTGGGGATCCAGCGGAAGATTTTTTTGAGCATGCGTAGGATGAGGATGAGACGTTGTTGACTTGTTTGGTCATCGAGAGGGAGGAGTCCAGGATGAAGCCCAGGTTACGTGCGTGGTCTGTAGGTATGGGTGCGGTTCCCAGGTCTGGTGTCCACCATGAGTCGTCTCAGGCGGAGGGGGGTGATCCTAGGATGAGGACTTCCGTTTTGTCCGAGTTTAGTTTTAGACGGCTGTTCTTCATCCACTTGGCTACTTCTTTCATTCCTTCGTGTAAGTTGGTTTTGGCGGTGTTAGGGTAGGAGGGGGTAGAGACGAGGGGGGGGGGGGGAATAAAGGGAGCGTAGGGAAAGTTAACTGGGGGAGAAGGTTGGAGGAGAGGTGGACTAAAAAGGGGGTTGGCAGGTAGGAATATGGGGGAGGAGAAGAGATTGGAGTACTGGGAATGGTGCAGATTGGAGGTGGAGCGTATTAGCTAGAGGTAAGGCTGAAGTGATGCAGGGGGCAGGAATAGGAGAGGAGGGCCCAGGGGAGGGGGAGGGAAGGGGGCCGACCTGTGCTTCTCGAGGGTGCAGCCTATTGGAGTATAGGGGGGTCGGGGGAGGAGAAAGGGAGTAATGGGTGGAGCTAGAAGAAGAGTCAGGGGATAACCCGGTCACAGAGGAGGGGAGTAGGGAGGGGAAGAGGTGGTCAAAGCCGTTGTTATAGAGTGAGATAGTGAGGTAGCCGTTGAAACACGCAGAGGGGGAAATTTGTTGTTGTTTCTCATGAGGAATTATATAAGCTTCTGGACCAAGAGGGGGTGTCGTGAGTGAAGAAAATGAAATCGTTTTTGAGCCTCCCAAAACGACCATTGTAAAATTGATCAACAAGGGAATCCGGGAAACGTTCAATAGTGTTGTGCTTCAATCGTTTTACTGCAGCTTTAGTCTGGTCGGGAGGATAAATGATTTTGTAGCAAATAATTCCAGCCTTAACTCGAGTGGTGGCCATGTTGGGAAAATGAGGCAGAGGAGGGTGGGGGGATATGAGAAGGGTGTTACTAGGAAAGCGGTGGTGAGTAGAAGTAAAAGGGCATAAAGGGGGCCCGCCTCTCACTGGGTGCTACTACTGCGGCTTAACTGGTAAAAGAGTTTATACTGTTTTCTCTAAGCCACGAAGACCTCTTCCTGTCTTTTTGAACAGTGCTGACAAATTCTGAAATTCAAGAAGTGATACACTTCTTTCATTCTCGGTGGCAGTTTCCGTTATCGCAACATGTTAAATTCCACCTAAATGCCTGAAAGAATTGTAAGGCACGCCAGATCACTCACTATATTACCAGAGCAAGAACCCACACAGGGATCTAGCCCTTGAGTAAAGAAGGGATCCGATCCGTGTTGGGGAGTAATGTGGGTGGGTCTAAAATCGTCACGCTTTAAACTAACAGTGAAAGTACAGGGTGGTGTTGCATAACGTATGTAAACATCTACACAGCATTGGTGCTCATACATAATAGTAACAGCGTTGTTAGGCTGCCATCCAGTGGCACTTTAAGAGACAACAACGATCCATTTCCCCCAGTGATGTTTTTAGGTCTCGCCTTTACCATTCCGCAGGAATGGTAAATGGGGAGAATTCAAGTCGGCTATTTTCTCTTCAAACCAAAGGGCTTTCAGCCCCGCGGTTTTCATGCTGTTCACGTGAACCACGTGATAACATGCACGCGCATTCAGGGCCAGCCAGCCCAGCACATCAAAGGGCTTCTCCTCCCCTAATTATTCTTGGCTGGCCGCAGGCCGGCCGTACTTTCAGTTTCCCGAAACGGCTTCTCCTCACCTAATTAGGGGAGGAGAAGCCCTTTGATGTGCTTCACACCAATGCGCCTCACAGTCATTCCTCTTGTTTGTATTTGCTTCGGCTGCCATTCTCAGACTCCACGATCTGCTCATGTGACATGGTTGCTCCACAAGACGCTTTACACATTACACTCATCTGCCTGAAGTGGGAGAGCATATGTCATACTCACACTACGCAACGCCACTCACACATGCAACGCCACTCACACATGCAATGCCACTCACACATGCAACGCCACTCACACATGCTACGCCACCCAACTACGCAACGCCACTCAACTACGCAACGCCACTCAACCACGCAACGCCACTCAACCACGCAACGCCACTCAACCACGCAACGCCACTCAACCACGCAACGCCACTCAACAACCCAACGCCACTCAACAACCCAACGCCACTCAACCACGCAACGCCACTCAACCACGCAGCGCCACTCAACCACGCAGCGCCACTCAACAACCCAACGCCACTCAACAACCCAACGCCACTCAACAACCCAACGCCACTCAACCACGCAACGCCACTCAACCACGCAACGCAACTCACACATGCAACTCCACTTAACCATGCAACGCCACTCACACATGCAACGCCACTCACACATGCAACGCCACTCACACATGCAACGCCACTCACACATGCAACGCCACTCACACATGCAATGCCACTCACACATGCAACGCCACTCACACATGCAACGCCACTCACACATGCAACGCCACTCACACATGCAACGCCACTCACACATGCAACGCCACTCAACTACGCAACGCCACTCAACTACGCAACGCCACTCAACTACGCAACGCCACTCAACTACGCAATGTCACTCAACTACGCAACGCCACTCACACATGCAACGCCACTCACACATGCAACGCCACTCACACATGCAACGCCACTCACACATGCAACGCCACTCACACATGCAACGCCACTCACACACGCAACGCCACACACACACGCAACGCCACTCACACACGCAACGCCACTCACACACGCAACGCCACTCACACACGCAACGCCACTCACACACGCAACGCCACTCACACACGCAATGCCACTCACACATGCAACGGCACTCACACATGCAACGCCACTCACACACGCAACGCCACTCACACACGCAACGCCACTCACACACGCAACGCCACTCACACACGCAACGCCACTCACACACGCAACGCCACTCACACATGCAACGCCACTCACACACGCAACGCCACTCACACACGCAACGCCACTCACACACGCAACGCCACTCACACACGCAACGCCACTCACACACGCAACGCCACTCACACACGCAACGCCACTCACACACGCAACGCCACTCACACACGCAACGCCACTCACACACGCAACGCCACTCACACATGCAACGCCACTCACACATGCAACGCCACTCACACATGCAACGCCACTCACACATGCAACGCCACTCACACATGCAACGCCACTCACACATGCAACGCCACTCACACATGCAACGCCACTCACACATGCAACGCCACTCACACATGCAACGCCACTCACACATGCAACGCCACTCACACATGCAACGCCACTCAACTACGCAACGCCACTCAACTACGCAACGCCACTCACACATGCAACGCCACTCAACTACGCAACGCCACTCAACTACGCAACGCCACTCAACTACGCAACGCCACTCAACTACGCAACGCCACTCAACTACGCAACGCCACTCAACTACGCAACGCCACTCAACTACGCAACGCCACTCAACTACGCAACGCCACTCAACTACGCAACGCCACTCAACTACGCAACGCCACTCAACTACGCAACGCCACTCACACACGCAACGCCACTCACACACGCAACGCCACTCACACACGCAACGCCACTCACACACGCAACGCCACTCACACACGCAACGCCACTCAACTACGCAACGCCACTCCACTACGCAACGCCACTCCACTACGCAACGCCACTCCACTACGCAACGCCACTCCACTACGCAACGCCACTCCACTACGCAACGCCACTCAACTACGCAACGCCACTCAACTACGCAACGCCACTCAACTACGCAACGCCACTCAACTACGCAACGCCACTCAACTACGCAACGCCACTCAACTACGCAACGCCACTCAACTACGCAACGCCACTCAACTACGCAACTCACACATGCAACGCCACTCACACATGCAACGCCACTCACACATGCAACGCCACTCACACATGCAACGCCACTCACACATGCAACGCCACTCACACATGCAACGCCACTCACACATGCAACGCCACTCACACAGGCAACGCCTCTCACACAGGCAACGCCTCTCACACAGGCAACGCCACTCACACAGGCAACGCCACTCACAGACACAACGCCACTCACACACACAACGCCACTCACACACGAAAAACCACTCACGTTGCCAATAGGTCTCGCAGTACGACAGTTGGAGCCATTACAATTGCAAATAACAATGCCTTTCACTTTGGTTATCATTTTAAATACATAAAGGGCTTTGTCATTTACAAAACCAATAGCTCCAACTTTCCTACTGCGAGACCTATTGGCAACGCCAGTGCTTGTTTCACAGGACACAAAATCATTGAAACAGGAAAATAAAGGTGCACTCCACAGTTTACAGATTCCCCTTCCAAAAATGTAAACCAATGCTGCATTAAAAAAAAAAAATGTTTTTAATTAATTGGTAATTTTACCAATCACACATTATAAGATTGACAGCTGGTGCTTCCCAGTACATACGCTTCCTTGAAAAAGTAATTCAGGGTGATAATGCTTTGAGCAAAGAACTGGTCAAGCTGCGTAAATAGTGAATTAAAAACTTTAAATATTAGGAAACCAGTTGTGAAGATGGCTTTTCGCTGCCCGCAACTGTGACTGCTGTTGGTGGCTTTGCGAGGCTGTGGCGATAATATCAATCAGGATTCATGTATAGCGCGACTACTCACCTGGTAGGGTCTCAAGGCGCTGCTAGTATACACACCGGCCAGCCGGGGTTGTTCAGATTTCCCTGGAGTCTGCTGCTCTGGGCAGTTGCAGGTTTTCCAGTGTCTGTCTGCAGATTTACCAAGCCTGAAAACCCCCTTCCATAATCCCAGGCCTGGGGACGGTGAACCCGGCCTGACAGGGGAGCTGACGGGGCTGTGGCCTACCCGCCCTCGACTCCTGCTGCATCTGTGTACCGCCGGCTCACGCAGGCAGTATATTGAGATCACCTGGACCCATCCATTGTTCCTCCTTTTCTCGACTCGAGGATAAACACACGCACCTGTTCAGTGTTCCCATGTTCTTGTGTTATTCTTCCTTTCAGGCACAATAACTCAATCCCTGCCTTTGGGTGTGGGGGCCGTGCGGAAGCAGTGATTCTGCCCCCAGCATCAGGCACCAGAGCGGGAGCTCGTTATATGGCCGTAAGTAATCATTTAACTGAACATCTCATAGTACTCGGTGTTCCTGAAAAAAGCAATCAGTGAAACTCCTTAAAATCTTAGTGTATCCCATACTTACTAAGCCGGCTCGCGTTCTGAGAGATATTGGGAGAGCTGAGACGACTCGAGGCATCAAGATGGCTGGACTTGGAGTATCTGGGCAGCCGCAGCATTGTTGGATTCTCATACTTCTGTTCCAAGGAGAACTGGAGGGGTCTTGTGGGGAGTTAATGTCACGTTGTCTCTAATGTGACTGGCAGGGAGAGCCACCTACTCTTCAGATAAGTGACTGGTATTTCTGTGACTCTCCCAGCCTTACTGGAACGGTCTAACAGACTGTTAAGATGCTGTCTTCAGCAGCCATTCATGGACGTCGAAGGGCATCAATGGCTGTGGTGTCTGAGATCCTTCCTGGAATGAATGGCCTTTGCAGGCAGCTCTGGGCCTCAAGGTGCTCTGCAGATTGCTGCTGATCTAGTATGTTGCCATGTTTTCCACAATAAATCTACCTTTACTGTTCTTATGGCGGTTGCTTACATTACGTTGCAACAATGTTTATGTTTATATTTATTTTTCTTGTAAAGCGAACGAATACCGAAGTGTCTTGGCGCTGAAAGTGAGAGGGTGAAATGCACAGTGAGAAAGCTTATGACCTATGCAGCTGTAAAAAAACAGGTTTTCAAATTGCTCCTGAAAAGCTGGAGATTTGGCTGGCGTCTCAATATCGGTAGTTTATTCCAGAGCATAGTTGCACAGTGTGTTATGGTCGGCCGCCCCATCTAGCTTTGCTAAATTTTACAGTTTTTATTAATCCTTGCCTAGCCGATCTCAGTGTTTGTGGTGGAGCATAAGTTATAAAAAGCTTATGAAAATCAGCTGGACTCCCCCCGTTTACTGCTTTGTATACCAAAGTTAGCATTTTAAATTCAATAAGTTGTTTAATAGGGAGCCAGTGTAATGATCTTATTCCAGCTGATGTCGGTTGTCCTTTTTAGATAGTTCTGGCCTATCCATCTCATAATGTCAGTGAGGTAGGCATGGAATCCATCTGCAGTTACTTCTGGATCATCGGTGACTGAGATGATAAGCTGAGAGTCGTCAGCATATGACACAAGTCCAAAACCATGTTTCTTGACTAGCTTGGCCAGGGGGGCAATGTACAAATGAAAGAGGTTTGGGGACAGCGCAGATCCTTGGGGCACTCCACAAGGCAGATGAAAACTCTCAGACTGTATGCCGTCCCAAAACATCCTTTGCTCTCTGGCCTCCAGAAAAGATGACAATAGGGACAGAGCAGTCCCTTCGACTCCCGCATCCCTCAGCCGCTGTAACAAAACCACATGGTTTACAGTATCAAAAGCGGCTGAGAGATCCAGGAGTACAAGGACCTCCCTTTTTCCACCATCCACTGTTCTGCGGATCCCCTCAGTTGCAAGAATCAGTGCTGAGTCTGTAGAATGACGTGGACGAAACCCATTCTGCGAGTTATCAAGTCAGTTGTTTATATCAAAGTACTCTGTTAACTCTCTGCTGAATTGTTTTTCCAATACTTTTGCCATGATAGGTAGACCAGCTATGGGGCAATAATTTTTGGGCTCATTAGGGCTTAAGTTTGGTTTTTTCAATAGAGGTCGTATAGCTGCCTTTTTCCCGATAATCGGGTATACACCAGTGGTTATAACTTGATTTAAAATAGGTGTAAGTTTTTCACAGATTTTCAGGACTGCTTGATGTATAATGGAGGGGGGCAAACACGTTGTTTGTTGTTTATTATAATTTTATTTGGCATATTTAGCCATAAAAAGAAAGAGACAATACATACAATTAAAATCTGATTTGTACAAGCCCTATAACGTTAAAACAGTATAAAACACAATAAAATCCTGATCAAATTGAATAAAAAAATCTCATGCAAACCGTAGGTGGTACCTAATTATCGGAGAGGGGAGGGGATCACTTATATTGGGTATACATTTGTGCACCCACCATAGGAATTAGGGTCCCGGATTATCCCCTAGCATAGGTAACATCACATTTCAACCCCACTCCTTGTAATTTATATAACCAGGTCCTTCAATGACTCCTGTATGGCAATTAAAAATCTTCCCAAAATGCATGTTACATTTAAAGATCTCATATTTATCAGCAAGCTAAGCGCTTGATCCCTACTAAAAATTTCATAGGCAATAAAAAGGGTTTTCAAAAATCTCCATTCTTCTAGCAGATTTTATCATCCGATCGTGTTACATGGGTTCAGGCCCACTCTAAACCTCAAGATTATATTTCTAAGTTTTGGATTGGGCATGGCCTCGATATAGGGGAATGTTTGGTCATTGGTCCACCCGTTTATCAAAAACCGGGAGGACGATTTACTCCTCAAATACCCCAAATTTTCCTCTCGGGCCTTCAAGTTAATAATAGCACGCAACGCCGACTTAGGGATCTGCTGCCCCGACCTCCATTGGTCTGGATCTAAGAATAGTGTGGCATACAACTTATCTAACCTGGTTCTAGCTTGGGCCGCCAAATTTAGTTCACTAGCCTCTATTTCTTTTTTGCAGAGTTTTGCTATTTTGGCAGGCCCCTCCCCATTCTTTCTCTGCCAGAAATTCAGTACTGCTTGCATACCCCGGAAATTCCAGGATGTAAGGTGGCATTCCACTCATACCGCCTGTATCATTGTTGCCACGGGGAGTGCTAACAGCTGTTTGACGCATTTACCCTCTTCTAAGTTCCAATCCAATTTACCTCCCATAGATAATACCTCTACACCATATTGGAACTGCGGGCGTACCAATGCATTAAAAGCCGATAAAATTGGCTGTATAGAGGAACCTCCATATTATTGCTTAAATTGTTTAAGGCCCCATACTGAAGCAAGCGCCTTTGATTTGAGTGCCTGTATGTGGTCCTTCCAATTTAACTTATTGTCGAACCACATGCCCAAATATTTAAATCTATCTACTTCTTCCACTCTAACCTCTCCTAATTTCCAATACAGGGAGGAGTTTTTTTCCCCCAGTATCATTATTTTGGTCTTTTCTAAGTTGACCGTGAGGCGTTTCTTTAGGCAATATTCATGAACAATATCCAGTTTTTTTTGCAAGTCCCGCTCTGTCATATCCATTATCACTAAGTCATCTGCATATAACAGACAAGATATATGAGTTCCACCAATCTTACCCCACCTGCTCTACTCAATATGTTGGGTAGATCTGATAAAAATAAGGAAAATAACAGTGGGGCTAGGACGCAGCCCTGCCGCAAGCCATTCATTATCTCGATTTTGTTAGATAGGGTTCCCTGGGTGTCCAAAATGACCCTGGCCCAATTACTTGAGTGCATTTCCTGGATTTGAGCAAATACTGCCTTGTTGATTCCGACCTCTGTTAACATTCTCCACAGTAGGCTACGATCCACTGAATTGAAAGCAGCTCGAAAATCTACAAAGCAGCAAAACAGGTTACCTCGCACCTCGATTGCCTTCTTTGCCATTGCCCAAAGACTAAGACAATGGTCAATGGTTGAATGGCCCTCCTGGAACCCACCTTGCTCTACTTTGCAACAAGTACCAAATTCAAACCCAGAGCTTCAGAGCAGAATGAATGAATAAAGGTATTTCTGGCAAGGATCCTTGGATGACTGAGAAAGATAGGAAAAAGAAGCCAGCAAGTAAGGTGGTAAAGAAACGGAGTAAGTCCTCCAGGGAGACTGCTGGGAAAATGACCATATAAGCAAACTCGTATAGGCAATGTAAATGGCACTGGGGAAATATGTGTTAGGTCATGGGAGTGACACTCGCTTAGCTAATGCCAACGAATGACCTACCCCTAACATTCTATAATGCTTGTGTCAGGATCATTTGCGATCAAACTTTGACACAACAAGAATAAGATCAGGCCAGGAGGGGCTTACAGAAAAAAGACACAGCACTTGTGGGTAAGAGTTTCAGAGACAGAAGGCACGCATTAAGAGTGCCTGAGTCCGGATCACGTTTGACTTAAAAAGTTTTGTCCTGGCTCTATCTGTGGCAGTACAGAGTTGAGGTAGAGCTGTGTCAGATGCAAGTAGGCCAAAATTAATCCGCGCATTGACAGATTTGGGAAATACATATTCCGACAATAAGCAGGAGGCGTTGATAGCATTGTGGGCCTTGGTGCATTTCTCTACTAATGTGAGGAGTTTGTTATTAAAGTTGTAATCCTAAAGCATTTGGTTCATTAATTAACAAGAGACAATGGTTTGGTGGCTTTATGGTCACCAGGGGGATTGTCAACCTTCTTGTCAGTGTTTCCAAATTGCGAGTGGGTCGCGAGCCGAGTTTTGGTCGGTCGTGAAAGTCCAAGCAATAAATAAAGACACCTTTACATTCTGTGCTTATCTTGTTACATTGGCTACCTTCAAGATAGAGGTCAAATGTTAGGCTATGTCTTATGGTAAGTGGATGCTTTTCCTAACATGGTTATTGGTGTATACAAACTCCTGTCACTGCATTCCGAGAAAGAAAAGTAAATTGAATAATGTGACTGTCTTGGTGGGATACAGAGAGTGAACGCCAAGGCTGTAGGATTTGTGGAAAAAAGAGGGGTTGGGCCCTGTGGGAAAGAGGGTAGGGTGGGCCTCAGAATGGCTGTAGGATTTTGTAATTCTGAAGTGTGATGGAAACAAGTACACCTCACTTGGTGGTGCACACATGATAAATAGTCATTGAAGCCAGATTTTCAAACATTACCATTTGTATGCAATTTAGTTTTATCAGTAAAATTGTACATCTGTGTAAATTTACTTCCCATTTCTGTGGAAAATGTGCTGTTTGTAAATGACCGTGTGCTACCACATGAAGCTTTGGTTACATAAAATAATGTACATTAAAGCTCGGTGGGTCGCAAACGTTTGTTCTAAAAAGTGGGTTGTGGTTCTAAAAAGTTTGGGAACCACTGTTCTAGATACGATTTTTCCATTGGGCCTGGGGGGTGGAGGAGGTTAAGGACTCAAAAGGAAGACTGAGGGGAGAGGAAAAGTTAATGATGTAAAAGAAAAAATATATAGAATTCTTACAAATCAAAAAAGGGGTTTTGGGCGCAATAAAGATGTTAACAAATGAATGTAATAGAAACAACATATGTACATAAAAATGCACATAAAATGGGGGAATTGGAGTTAATAACATGCACCAGCCACGGAACAATTTGTGTGCAGTCTTGCTATTGTGGGCGCTATCACAACAGTAAACGTGTGGTGTGGAGGAGTGATTAGGAGGTATGGGTTGCTTCATTCAATGTGTTGTCGTATTGCTCTTTGTAAGTAAGATTGTAGAAAAGAGGTACAGATGAGAGGTAGAGACAGATTATGAGTTGGTAAAGGTCAGAGTGTGTAGCCCCTGGATGGCAGCAACAGTGTGAGGATTTGAAAGAAACACACTGCTATCAGAGATAGAAAGTGTTTTAATTGATTCTTAATTTTTAGGTTTAAATCCGGGTTAAAGGTTAGTTTGGTCTGGCTTGTAAGGGTCTTCTGAGTTGCATTATTTCTTTAAAAAAGGTTGGATGATGTAAACTGGTGGTCAAGGATGGTTTGGAATTTGTATTTGCGTTCATTGAGTATGTATGTGTCAAATGAGCAGAGTGGCAAGAAGCACCCCAATAGCTCCAGTAGAGTTCCTGATAAATTGAACTGCAAGTTGGCATTGAATGTTATGGGAACTTGGTTGGTGCTTGGTGAAAGTTCTATTTGTTACTTCTCCAAGCGTCTGGCAGTTGAAGTTGTGAGTTTAGCCTCTGCTCCGAGGGTCATTAAAATTGTTGGAACTTGTGTCAGATCCCCGTTCTGGGGGCAAGGCAGCAGGCAGGGGCAATTAGTTTACAACCACGGGGGTTAAGGCCTTTTACCACCTTTTACCACCGCTTTCCTTGGCCCACCCTACGACGGCTCTACAAACTGAGTCAAGTCTTATCCTTTCCATACTGGCTCAATGGTTAGAGTGGCTCAATGGTTAGAGCGGCAGACCCTGATGCAGAGGTCTAGCCCGGGACCAGGGTTCAATTCCCCGCCTCGGCGGGTCTTGGTCTCAAAAATTCCACGGACCTGATAATTCTCGCCTCGGTGCCTATTCCAATCATGGAGTCCCACTCTGCAACTCTGGGCAATAGCTTGCTTAATCTCCACAACGGCCCCCACAACACTAAGGATGCCTGGCCTCCACCTTGGGGGTGCCCAGGAGTGGACGCCTCACAGGGAAATCCAGGATGGGTTCCACAGCGGTTTTCGTACAAGCGCCTTGAGACCCTTGCGGGTGAGTAGTGCGCTATACAAGTATCAATTTACAATTTTATACTTCTCAGTGAGAGCGAGGGCGAGCAGTCACAGCCTTCTCTGTGTGGCGTTAATCGGGGTCAGTGATCAACACCACCCTCCGGCTCCGGCATCACAGTAACATCAATGCCCAGCCTAGTTATTCTGTTTGAATGAAAGACAGGTACTTTATTACACAAAAACACATACTTCTGCTACAATAGAATAATGCAAGGATGCCTAATTTGTGGGTGTGATGATTTTCTGTTGTTGCTCCCAGGGGCCTTTTCAGGCTAGCTCGACTACCCCTCCAACTGTCCCTTGTGGGCCCCTCCCTTTCATTGGGCCTACCCCTAAACCCCAAGTTCCAGAGTTCGTGGTACTGCCTCTGGGTGCAGCTCATGCTCCCCTCTCCCCTGCTTTGGTCTGAGCACTTGGTCACTGTGACCTTAGACCCTTTTAGTTTCTCACCCAGTTTGTAGGAGCAACACTGGACTGCCTTCTTCCTCACTGGTAGCAGAGGGCTCTCAGGTGACACAACATGCCTGTAGGTAATTGTTCTTTGTAGTAGAGGTGGCTGGGCACTACCTTTGGTATCCAGGGCCTTGAGGCATCATTGGGGTTCAATATCAATATGCAAAAGTCACACCTGGCTCCTTCGCAGATGCTCCCTCTCATCGGAGCCATTTTCGACAGTGCTGTTTCATGCCTATCCTCCGGCAACGAGAGTCCAGGATGTTTGGTCTATTATCCCGGTCTTTGTGGTCTTTGCATGGACAGCTGGCATGCTATGGTGGGACTGTGTTAAAACACACAGGAAATCATTTGGGCCATTTAACAGTTGATGAAGGAGATTGTGTGGATAGCTCCTCGTCCCTGCACCTGAAGCTGAAGCACTCAGTCAATACGTTCACTAGCTAGTCCAGATCTGGCACCATATACTTGCCTATCCAAAAGATACTACAATTTCTTTTTTTATGTTTTGTTTTTACTCTATGTTTTTGTGTAAACTTTAGGCTTTGTTTATTATAATTGAGCAATTTAAGTTTTTGTTATTGTGCAGTATTCTATCACCAAACCCTTAGATTGCAAATGTAAGTACAATTGATCAAATTTGCAAGCTCATATAGTTCTGGACTCTAATTAAGTGGAGCATTTATGATTTGTAATGCATTTCTTTTTATTGTCTAACCATTTACTTTGTTTCTTTGTTGATAGGAAAGGCTGGTATCCTTAGTGTTTGGGCTTTTGAAACAAAGAAAGCTAAATTTCTATGAAATATATGGTGACGAAATGAACACTACAGCAAAGAACATAATTAAACAGGTAAACATAATGTATCTCATTTACTTCCTATGAATCTAAAAAGGCCTTTTTTCCATGTGTCATGGCACCAGGTAAAAACCTGAATATGTACAACACAAAGCAAATGGAACTCATTCACCAACATTGTGTTTGCATTTATTTTTGTACCTTCTTGTCAGTGCTGCTTTTTCTTGGTAGTCATTTACTATACTGTAATTGCTAAATTACTATCTGGAACATATGCGGACAGAGATGCTTCAAGCTGTTCAAGCCTACACTTATGTTATTACCATAGGATTACACCAGGCAATACCTATTGAAAGTTCAAAAAGCGCCAAACAAAACTTGAAAAAATAAAAGGAGTAGCTTTCAGAGCAACAACCTCTGCTTGAGCATAGCTCCAAAGATCATCAAAAACTACAGTTTGAGATTAGTTTAGATTCAGAGGCGAGAATACTCTCCAGTTGTCCGACTTAGTAGAAACTTCACATAGTGCAAACTGTAAACTTGAAATTTGTATAAAATGGAGCAATGGTAGCCAAAGAAGGTAAACATCTGACAACTGGCCAAGGAATCTGATTGAATCTCTGTCCCAAGTAAGAGGATGTCATTCTGATTTGTAACTCATGCCTGCATTAGAGGGGGAAGTAGAGGATTAGAGCAGTGGGAAGAGAGAAAAAGGCTGAACGGTCGTGCAAAGAATGATACAGTCTATAATATTTGTTAAGCAGCTTAAAGCATAGAGTTAGACCTGCATTTACACATGTCAGCGATTAACTGCTAAGTCTTAAGATGGATATTGTACCTTCTTGTAAATAGCAATCCTTTTCCTCAAAAACCTCCCTACAAAAGTATGGTCTAGTAAGATAGGCTTTTGAAATATTACAGTTCTCTTCCACTGAACTGAGCAATTCCCTAAACTAAGGAGTTGGCAGATTGACCCAAAATTAGCAGACTGAATATTTGCAGAGATTGACAAAGACTACTATAGTCCAATATTTTCATAAAATAGGCTGTCCTCTTAGAATATTGATGTTGGTACTGAAACTACAAAACGAATTGCCTTTGAAGCCTTCTGAAAACCTCTGATAATCTACATTGAGTCAAGACCTCAACTCCTGAATTAAGTGCATTTTCCAAAAAGTAAAACCTTTCTTCATTTAAATGTTTTCAGAATGCAGTATCACGTGTCTCACTCAGTTATACTATATGAGGAGTAACCGCTGTACTCCATTTTTGATTAGTGTCACTATTAAATAAATTAAGGACACACCAGTTAGTTCAAAACATGTGAGTTGAATTGCAAGAAAGATGTAGTAAATGTATTTGACTTGCAATTTGACTAAACACAAATGAGTAGAGTAGGTAAACGGAACGAAAAAAAGATATCACATTTGATTACGAAAAAGAGATTAGATTGAAAAGTTCTGGTGCAGTTAAGAAATGCCAATGGTAGAAAGGGTATGGGTGTTTAAAGGTAATAAAAGGGGAATATGCCGAGGCACATCCCCACCTGGTTCAATGAAAACGTGTGAATCCCGGAATCATCATTAGAAGAGGTAAACATGAGAGGGAAGGATGAAGGTAAGGGAGTAAAAGTGTTGCATTGGAAAAAATGAAAAACTATAGCGAAACACTCAATTAATCACTGCCAAATTTCTCCTTTGATATTACACCAAAAATTTGCAACTACACATTACATATATAAGATCAGAGTTTTGTTGTATATAAAAAACATTTTATTTCATCTTGAGATTTTGTTTCAGATTACTTTTATAGACATTTTTTGGCTTTTTGGGGGTTTTTTAGTTCATCATCCAAATATTAACAGTTCAAAAATCATGTATAAAGAAACACATATATATATACACAACACATGACCTAAACAAATCTCAATAAAACCGGTCAATATTCTTTTAAAGTAGGCAAAGCGGTGGTTTTTGTCAAAAACCACCGCTTTGCCTACTTTAATAGATGAACTAAAAAACCTCAAAAAAGAAGCCAAAAAATGTCTATAAAAGTAATCTGAAACAAAATATCAAGATGAAATTAAAATGTTTTTTATATATAACAAAACTCTGATCTTATATATGTAATGTGTAGTCGTAAGGAGAGATTTGGCAGTGATTAATTGAGTGTTTTTCTATAGTTTTTCATTTTTTCCTATGACACTATTTCCCTACGTATAGCAAACTATGTATTTGTAGGGGTCCCCTGTTTTCCAAAGTATAGTAAAAGTGTTGTAGGCATAAAAGAGGGGTTTTACTGTTGATTTATGAAAATTGATTTGAAACAGTTGCTTTGAACCTAGTGCATTTCCGATATAAATCCACTTTTTAGAAGTGACATAGCAATTTAATTTAAAGCAATTGTTTCTCAAACGCAAACCATTTGCATAATCTACCATACATGGAAATGCAGTGCAATACCGGCTTACCTATGGATTAGTCCACCTTCTAAACTCAGTCCTTACTTATTTTTATATCCAGTCTTTAATCGCCTAACTAAACAGGATGTCCTCTTACATGGAAAACCTGTGTATTCAACGTTCAAAACATTCTTTCATAAAATGGAGTATTGACTCTGGAGATTATCCATGAGTCTTCTTTAACCTGTGTTAAAATAAATAGCATCTTATTTACTGTGAGTTGTGTTCCTCTGTTTCTGTAAGTCTAGACTATTTACAGAAGACCTGTTCTTACTGGGTCCCAGTAATTTCAGGTTAAACCACTCCTTTCACATTGTTTCAAAACAAATGTAAGCTGGTCATGGATGAAGTCATTAGTAGGCCCACCGCTTGATGCAAATATGGATTTCTTGGGTGCCTTTGGGGGTCTCTTGGGCTTCAAGAATAACAATGACATATGCGGACTGCTCCATGAAAATCTATCGGACTCTGGTAGGTGATGTTTGCATCAAAGTTTGCCAGTTAGCATTACTGAATGACCCATGAAGATTCTTAGAAACCAGCTGAATCCACTATTATGTGGGATGAATGCTGCCAATGTACCTAAGCTTTAACTACTACTGTTGAGCTTTAAAGATGACAGCAGCTATACTTATCCAGTGGGGGGTGAGTTCCTGACATCAACATGAATTTCATAATCCATTTGTTATGTATGTTTCACGGGTGAGCTGGGTTCAATGCACCAACGCTAAACGTGAAAGATTTGTAGCTCTGCAGAATCTCACCCAATACATTGTTGAAGTGGAATCATTGCGTTTGGGTTACTAACAATCCCCAAGCCAAGATGTGGGACACTGTGGTACAGTAAACAAACCTATTTCGCTCTTTCCAATATTATCCTCCCAAATGGTACCAAGAAGAATAGACATTTTTAACTAAAAGCATTTTATTGCAACAGGGCAAACCTGTTTCTTCCCACATCTTAAACAAACACAAAAGCAGCTAATTGGCACGTTGTGAACAACAAGAATAAAATGAACATTTCTTGCAAAGTTAAAATGTCGTTTAAAAGCTAATACCCTAAAACCTACTTCTATGCTGTACACTAAGAGAGCATGGAAATTAGTACTTGCAATCTAGACTTTCTTAGGGAGAAGCAACATACTGCATACCTTGTAGACAGCCAAAGCTATGGTTATCAAAAACGCGTGAAGGCAGTTTTCCCTGTAAAAGGAAAACACACGCCGCAGCAGCATCCTTTCTTTTGGATTTAGCTCGTTATTTGCATCAAGTGTGATGTGGCATCTTCTTGGTGTGTTGGCAGAAGTCAAGACAGTCTCCAGCATTATCTTGTGCGATAATCTGGGCAAAGGACTTCTCCTGAATAGAGGTCACAGGACAGTCCTTATATATTACATTTTATCAGAGATTGTAATTTCTGAGATACGTTTTGAAACGTATGACATAAATTATGTGCATCAAGGTGTGTGTCCCAGACGTATCCTTATGAACATAAAAAAATAAATGGATGTAATTTCAGACTACACTATTTTGGCTATGTGTCTGTGTTTGTTCTTATTTGGCATTGAAATTAGATAACTAGACACTTGTACCAGACTTATGTCGCATCAGGTGTTATATCTATGCCATTGTCTGAATGACTTTACACTTTCACAGTTATTGGAACGATAAGATTAGACGACATCTGAATCGATGGCAGGCATGACAATGATTCTGCCTAAATTGAGGAAACATTGCGACTCCCGTTACCTATTATTGAGACAATGGCGACTCCAGTTACCTAAGAATGGAGTCAGGACCTACTTAAAATTGATTCGGACCTTAGGGGCTTTACGTCAGGGACACTACTCTTAAATGCAATTTTATTGGATATAGATGTTTAATGCTGTCAAAATCTTGGTGGGCTTTCCAGTACTAGCTGGTCCAGCAAAGGTGGTCAGAACGAGAATTCCGTGGACCACTTTTGCCCTTCTGTTTACATGTGAAATACAAATATTTTGGGATAATAACCATGGAATACATGTTTTGGCACTTGATTGAGGATAAAGAAGAATTATTTGCTTCTGTATGGCAACCTATGTTGAGGTATATGTAGGTTGACAACCGGGAATGACCATGCCTGTCCGGATAGTCTTTGCACCTGTTCTACTGAACCTCACGTTCTTATTATACATCACTATTCTTGGTGTTTTTTCTCCCATTATCAAGGGTCAGGATGCTTTCTTGATGATAGTTTATACTAGTTTGTGCACAATACATCTTCTGATTACGGTAGGCGTAAAGGGAGATAGAGCGGTTCAAAGGGTATTAAGATTATTTGTGGTATTTTTCTTATACTGGGATCTTGGTATTCTGGATCCCGTCTCTTTGGTACATCCTACTCTAATGATAAATAGTATTGGAATAATAGACCAATAAACTCTTCGTAAAAAGATGTTAAAAAAGTGCACGTAATGAAATACTGTCAAAATTGTATGAACATTGATGGCTCCTTCCGTGCAGAGACCAAGCTTTTCACACTATCCTGTGTGCTACACTGTTAAATTTCAGTAGGTCAGTTTTTTTATGATTCTAGAAACATGAACATATGCCTTGTTGCACATACTCCTGAAGTAGAAGTGTGCAAGAATATAATCTCCCCTTTTCTGATTGATCCCACAGCTGGTGGGAGATGCAGGAAAATAGATTGAGGGAATATGAACATGGAAAGAGGCACAGTCTGTTTTGTTAGGCCATAAAGTGAACCATATCATTCTGATTATATTTATTATTTCATATTCAATTCAAATTGGAACGTGTTGGCCGAACTTTGTATAGGACACTCTTCTGGAATATTGTGCGAGGTAGAGCTCAGGATTGAAGTGCACATATGGAGCTCAGTAGAGGGATAAGTCCTAGAATAGTAGGTCAGGAATGAAGTGCTATGTCATCCTAGTGTTTGAAAAGCAAGGGCGCTTTAGGAGCGGATTGCGTATCTAAGATGGAAAACCTGTGTGGGTCTCAGTACTAGAATGGTAGGTACAAGGATGGCGGCGGATACTCTAGGTCGATATTTAGGCAGATTGTCAAGCCCTGCGTAACCCAGTATTATAATAGCTAGATTATTGCAACTCTCGAATCTGTTTATATAATCCTATTTCTGTGACTGTTCCAGTATTCACAGAACCAGGGTTGCTGTGGGTCCGGGTTAAGGGAATATTGACCGATTGATAAGGTGGTTTCAAGTAATTGAATAGCAGAGGGTGCTGAATTGCATGGTTGTGGTGCATTGAAATAATAGATGGCGTGTTGTCCACTATAGAGACTGGGTGTGGCATTTATGACTGAAGTGCTCTGTAAGAGCTGCATGTAGGTCTCAATGTGGTAGAAAGGGATGCTCTTACCTTGTATGAAATGCACTAATAGAGCCATTTTTCCGTCTCATTGCTAGGATAGCAGTGGAGGCTGCAGGTCAAGATTGAGAAATGTGTAACTGGGTATTATTAGCACGGTGTGCTGCAAGTTGAATGTAAAAAGAACAATTGATGGACAGAATGCAGAACAATATCATACATTCACCCCAGTAGAAAGATCTGGGCCTAAATCCATGTTTTTTTGCTCACCATGCCGTTCCAGTTTGGACCCAGCCATATGCAAATCAGTCTTGACCCTGCGCCCGATGGGAACAGTCCAGCCTGAACTGCCGGGCCAGGTCCTCCCTGGACTGGAAACAAGTATCCTAGCACTGGTTTCGGGCTTTCAGCCCTCATCAGCCAGGATAGCTTGACTCCAGTGGCATGGAGAGCATGGGACCCACTTCTGGGCATACCCGTCCCACTCAGGGTGACAAATGCAAATGCAAAAAGATGGATTTAACCCAGATCTCTTGACTCGGGGTGAATGTATGATTTATTCAGCATTCCGCCCATCATTTGTTTGCATAGCACGCAAGTTAAATGTAGGCAAGCTGATAGAGCCAGTATGCCCTGGTTTCTGATTTGAAATGGCAGGTGAACCTGCTAGTTTGAACTGAGGGCTTTCAAAACACTTTATATTGTTCCCAGTGTTGGAATAGCATGGGGATTCTGCTTTACAGTGCTTGCCTTTCAGGGAAACACTGTCTTTTTCCACTTCATGAACTCTGCTTACTACATAATGTGTTATGGTGCATTGGGAGAGATTTGTGTTGGTCCCAGTTCAAGTAAGGGCATAGAACAAGATGCAGCAGGTCAGTACTGAGGTGTGTTACAACATAACTATGTGGATCCAGATCGAGAATTAAGGTCCCTTTCCTAGTGTGTAAAGCTAAATGGGTTTTAAATGTCCCACCGAATCTTTGAGCCTAGGCCAAAATTCAGTTTGTGCTATGTCTTTTCTACCTGTGTCTGCTCCATCCTGCAGAAATCTCAAGCTATCTCTTCCAAGTCATCCAAATGAATGCAGTTAGACTTTTAACTAAAAGTACCACCAGGCTCAACATTCTCTATGCATGTGGCATTTGTAAAAGACAGCTATGAGCTTATGACCTAAGGACCCTGACTGGAAATGCTTCCAGATAATATACACACCAATGGGAATTAAAAAAAATCACCATTCCCCCCAAAAATGAAAATTGCTGCGCTTGTTGAGCATATTCTGCACCCATTTCTTTAGAGAAAAAAACACACGAGGGTTTAATTAATAAACTTTACTATGGATCATTCTTATGGTTTTATTTCACTGATATGGCCAAAACGAACTAGCATCTATATTACTCATAGTTTACCCTCCCCAGTTCAAAATATTTTCCCACTGTTTACTTTTCTTAAAATTGGACTTGTTTGTATCATTCTTTTCATTCCTCGTCCTCGCCTGCTTGACAAGCTGGCGGTGCGCTGAAACCATGCAAGCACAATGTGCGCTTCCTCCTAGTGCATCCTTGCACACCTAGAAGCAGAATAGGCTCCTCATAGTTTAAGGAGCTACATCTATCCTGCAGCAGTGAACAGATAACTGGGTTATGGTGAGCTCAAGCATCAATATATTCTTGTGCTGTAGGGATGAGAGAGATACTCTTAAAGAGACAGGTAAGCATAGTTAAATAACTTGCAAATGGCTAAGCTTGACATTTCCAGGTGACCAAAAAGTATTAACTGGATAGTGGCTATTAATGTGGTGCTGGGAACCATGACGGCCATGCTTTGGAGGTTTGTGCTCTTTAAAGCCTCAATTTACTTGAAATTCGGTTTGGATAAAGAGATTGGAAAACAATGCTTTTTGGAAGAATTGGAGAGGATGGAAAGAGTTGTATCCTTATTTTTAAGCTCTTGTGTCCCATTTGTAGAATCGCCTGTTAACATAGGAAATTATATGGAAGAGTTTTCTCTTTGATTAATTTATTGTTTTGAAGGGGAACACTTTGCAGGTTACTAATAAGAATTGGTTTTGAACAACTACAGCGTATACTTAAAAATCTTCCATTATTATTTATCTTCACAGTGTGTGATTAGTACGGTATCTCAGATAGAAGAAATAGATGCCGAAACATATAGGTATGTATCCTTTTAATATTTTATTCTGATGCTTTTCAGTAGGATGTTAAATAGTGTGCTTGTATTTGCTGGAATTACGACAATGGAGACGGAAAACGAACAATCAGACAGGTTGACGAAGGGTCAGTTTGAATGTCCCAGGTAGGTTTCATAATGGAGTGATCATCAACCCTGAGAGGGCCTTTTATACAGTAACAGCAGTTGAGTGGGGTCTTACCCTCCTATACATTGGCTCTGTCTGGTGTCATTCACACACAAAACAGACACCCGGAGGGGGTTGGTCAGTGGAAAGTGAGGTAGAAGAATAATTGCAGTTCTTTTTTAATTACCATCTGCCATCCTGTAGGGTATATTCAGGAGATTTATCTGTATGAAAATTTGAGTACAACATTTAAACCGAACATGCTGAAATGGCTAGCTCTACTCTTAAGGATAAATGGACTCTGCAACATTGTGGTCTGATAGAAAACTGTGTTTTAGCAGTCTCTAAACGTATAAGTGAAAATGAGGTGGAGAGGATGTATTTCATGCCTGATTTTGCTCCCTTGCATCCTGAATGCAACTAATTTTTTAATTCTTTTGTCCACTCTCCATGGACGACAGATCTAGGCTTTGACTTGGTTATTACAGAGGTCTTTTGTTTATCTTTTTTACCTTATTACCCTAGTCCCTGATTTTGTTCAATAATATTAGCTTCAAGGCCTCCAGGATATGTTGGTGTTTGCTTTCTTCATCAAATCTCAAAGACTCTGACCATTCCTTGAGGTGTTAACGTTTGAGCTATTGTCTGCTATGATTGTAGGTTACTGTCCACTTCCTAAGGGATCATAGAGTCAGAGTGAAGTATTACCAGGTGCGCTGCTATGATAACCAAAGTCTATCCAGATTCTGCTGTTTTCAAAATTATCCCTTTATTACTGGGTAACAGTTTTAAGTAAATAAAATATTAGCAACTACACATTTATGGTGGCAGGGCACCAGTCCTATAACAAGAAGTGGCGGGACTTATCAAGTTAGGCAGTATGCAAGTGACATCATGACGCGTTCCATCACAGCGCGTAACGTCACAATGTGTGACATTGCACATGGAAGTGTCATTGCAGGAAGTGACATCGGTATTAATACCTCACACATATGTTTATCCGGTATATCATGAGTACATTTAAGTGCATTATGAGATTTAACAAATGAGATTTGGAGTCTGGGTTGTGCCACAAAAGTGGTGCAATCCTGACGCAAAATCTGGGCCTCAAATAATACATTATTTTTTTCTAAACCCTGACACAAAGAAATTGCTTACAAGTAAAAGCATGCTAGTAGATCTGTTCGGCTTAATTGGTTGCAAAGTCTGCATTTTAAAATATTTTATAGACTTAAGGCATCTACTGCGGAGGTCAAAGAGTGTAGGTGCAAGACTATTGTCACGACCTGAACCGAGCGCACTGCTGGGGAGAATCTACATTAAACTTCTTGCACAAATGTTTTTCAAAAAATTAAACTTTTTTCATGCAAAAAAAAATTACACTTTACAAATCATCTTGAGTTCATCATTGTTTCTATAATTTTCTTATTCATTAGAGATATTCATATAATTTAGTATCTTTTTGTATTTACATATTTTCCAGTGAACAAGTCATTCCTTCATGACTACATATACGTAGTGTTTTCATCAATCATACATATGAAATGATGATTAGACATTCAACATGAAATTAATAATGACTGCGATTGTTGGTAGCTGGCCCGATGCATTTCGGGACATGTAGTCCCTTACTCAGGGGCCACTGTAAATGAAATGATGTAAAAACAAATAGTCATTGCACATTTCTTGATCTCATGTCATAATACCATTACTTCAATTATTTCGAATTCATAATTAGAGGCCAACTAAAATAGTTTTGAGTCACACCAATGGCGGCATGCACAGTAAATTAAGTTTAACAATCATGGTACAAGAAGTTTAATATATATTCTCCCAAGCAGTGCGCTCGGTTCAGGTCGTGACAATAGTCTCGCACCTACACTCTTTGATTCAGACAACTTAGGCACAGGCAGCCCTATGACACCCAGCAGCACGCTATAGATAGAAGACAATTGCTTTATTTTAGTAAAAACTAGATATGCACTTATCCAATAGGTGTGCTAGTGACCATATCTCTTTATCTACTGCGGAGGTGCCTCGATAAATCTCAGGGAATAATAATAATGGTGAGATAACTCTGGAGGTTAATGCATTTGTTGGAGAGATCTGTGTTCTGTGTAGTCCCAGATTTGATTCAAAGTAGTATAGAAGGGTATGGTGTCTCCTGCAAAGCACATCATGTACATGCAGATCACAGATTTTTGTTTTAAGTAGATAGGTATGCGGATTACTGCTTTGAACACAGATATTTTTGTTACTTGCAGTTCATGAATTGTAATCCTTAAAATAGACCACAGTTAGCTATGAAGGGCATGTGACTCCTATACCTTGTAACCCTCACTGTCTCATGCAACACATCTTTTACATTGATTTGCACACTTACATGATTTAATGTCAATGGATACAGTGTATGTTACATAAAGTGCTCGAACACCCTGCATTGTTATGAGTAGCGCTATAAAAGAAATACAATAGTGCCATTTAACATGTTATTTGTGTAAGTACTGGGACAGACCATCACATCTGACATTCACACGTTATGTTATGTTATGTTATGTTAATAACTTTTATTAGGCGCACAGCTGCCCCAGCAAAGGGGCGTCCTGGCGCCTGATCAAGTGCCACAACACAACAAATCGATGCTGGAAAAGAGAGGGAATCAGTCAGCAGTAGGGAACAGATAAGTTTTTATGGCGCGTCTGAAAAGAGTCAGGCTGTTCAGGGCACGAATATGGACAGGGAGAGAGTTCCACAATCCTGCCGCTAGAACTCGAAAGGAACGACCTCCCATCCACACAGTGCATGCACTCATATACAGGAACTGAACAAAGTAAAAAGCATGCATCTCTTAAGTACCTGTGAAGAGATAATAAGCATAAGCTGTGTGCTTTTGTTTCCCCTCCATTACATTTGAATTTAGGTGTCAGGTTCCAGGCTGCCTCCAGTCAGGATACTCGATCAAAAGTACACCAGAAGGCCCCTTAACTTCTGCCTTTATCTTTGGCCCAGCTGAAGGTGAAAACAAAATCCCTTCGCTGCCTACTCGTTGCTGCTGGGAATGGAATTCAGGCAATGTATAGGCGCTGCTGAATATGTCCCTGTGTCTGAAAATTACACTGGGACAAGTTCAACATATTTCTTTGGAGCCCAACGTCTTGGCAGGGTGGACAGCTTGAAAATAGTGGGTGGACGCTGTGTACCCCCAACTCTTACCCTGTATGATGGTATCACTTTTCAAGATTGTTTGTTTACGAAGGTCAGAAAACTTCCTTACAGTTTTCTCAGATTTCCTGCCTTTGTCTTGATGAACAAGATGAGGTGTCTACATACCATCTACGTAACATCCCGGCCCTTGAGTCCTAAACTTTTTCTTAAAATTTTTTTTTCAGGGTGGTTACTCTAGAGCAGATTCTGTCTGCGAGTCACTATGTACATGGACATCCATATGAAAAGAAATAAGCTTCAAGACGGTATGAAAATATCAGATTGCAGCTGGATCCTTGAGGGCAGGCCCAAGTGAAATGCATGTTATGATGTCATAATCTTGAATAATTTCAGTAATTGCGCATTAAACGTGTTATGGGAAAGTCCAGAAATGATGCTGTTCCACCGTGACCCATAATTAGTTTTCAGAATAAATTTAGCACAAGTGCAAGGAAACAATGCGAATGACCAAAGTGTAAGTGGCTGCTGTTTGCAGCGCTTGTTATTTTTGTGGGAAATGCCTCCTCCGGTCCAAAATGGACGGAAAGACACTGTTCGCTCTAAAATACAGTGTCAAATACTGGTTACACATTTCACATTTCACTTAATTTTCCCGAGATTTAACATAATTACGCAAATGCAAAGTATGCCAAACTCACACACCCCTTCTTGTACTGCCCCCCAACCCTTGTGATTTTTTTTCCTAAAAGTTTGTTTGGGAGTGGACAGGGGTCCATTGCCATGCATACGCATGGTAGCGTGCTGACCCTAGTAGGCTACCATCCCTATAATGGCATCCAAAGGAGTGAGTTGCAATTTGCATACATCCTGAATAGTAATGAGGTCCTCTCGACCGGGATCAAGGGCCCGGGATCGGTCTCAGAGCCATTCCAAGTGCTCGTCTTTACAGTTGGTCATCGGTCAAGCCCCACAAGCATAAGAAGAACAAGAAGTCCATCAAAGTCGTTTGACGGACCGGGGACCGTTGACATTCAAGGTCTGGCTCCGTGGTTGATCCTGCCCTCTTCGTGCCTCTCTGAGTTTCCAGGAGTTGGAGTGACTCCCATCCAACTCCATGAATTTTATGAGCGCATGCACCTCATATTTGGGAGACCCTTTTCTTCTGGAGCGCCTTTGACCCCATGGGTTCGGGAGGGGCCACTACTGGTCTTCCGCCAGTGGGTTTGCCCCCAGCACCAGTCTGGCTCCTTGGATCCACTCTCGTTGTGCCACTTCGAACTTCCCTGCTGCCATCTCCGCTGCAGACGTCCCGGCGCCCACTGGTGGTACAGTCCCCATACTCATCCTCGACTCCAACACGGAGCCAGATAGGCACTCTCCGACTCCGACCGAGAGTATTCCATCTAGGTCAGATCCTGTGCCCTATTCCTCTGGGATGAATGGGAGGGGCCACTGAATCCTGATAAATTCCAGCCCCTAAATATTTGTGGACACTTGCTGTGAGGATTTGGCAAATGCCAGTGGACTGAACACCTCTCCAGATACTGGTTTGGACTCTCCTCCTACTGTGGCTATGGAGGAGGTAGTTTCATTTGATATGCTGGACTTGTAGTATGCTTATTTTCACTTCCCCATCCTGCCTGCCCACAATCATAACCTGCCGTTCACTATAGGCCAGGAGCACTTTCAATTTGCTGAGCTCCCCTTCAGACTTACCAGTGCTCCTCAGGTGTTCATAAGAGTGTTTGCGGTGGTTGCAGCCATCTTCAGGGGTCAGGGATTCCAGTCTTTCCCTACCTCGATGATTGGCCATTAAATGTGGGCTCTCCCCAGCAGTCGTCTGAAACACCCCCCCCCCCCCCCCCCCCCGCCGCCCCCCCGATTATGGTGAACCTTCTGCTCTTTCTGGGGTTCCAACATGCTGAAGTCACACCCAAATCCTACATCCAGAGGTGGTGCAAGGTCTCTTCAAAGTATGGGGAGAGTCTTGGATTGATCTGTTTGCCTCCGTCGAACGTGCAATATCAGAAGTTTTGCTTGTTGGAGTTTCCAAGCCGCCTCTTGCTCGGAGACACTTTGTCTCTAGTAGAGCTCAGGCCTCCTCTTACCCTTTCTGCCAACACCATTCCTCCTAGAGTTCTCAAGAAGATGACGGATCAGACCATAGTCATTCTTGTGGCTCCGGATTGGGGATGGAGAGTCTGTTATCCCAAACTGTTGAGCATGAGCACGGATCCTCCAATCAAGCAACTTCTTTAGGAGGATCTTCTTTTACAGCAAAAGGACGGGGTTCTGGACTCAAACCTGGTAACTCTTTGCCTTCATGTATAGAGATTGAGCAGCAAAAGTTAACCGCTTTCGACCTTCCACCCGAAGTCTGCAAAGTTATCTTGGCAGCCAGACGTCCCTCCACCAAGACGGTATACGCTTGCTGCTGGGGCAAATTTGTGGCATGGTGTACAGATAAGCAAGTTGACCCCCTATATGTACCTCTTTCCCAAATTCTTCTGTTTATTCTCACAGTGACCCAGCAGGGCTCTGCCTTAGGCATCTTAAAAGGCTATCTTTCTGCCATCTCAGCATTTCTGTGGTTGGCAGATCAGCCATCCCTGTTTAAGTCCCGTATTGTACATTGGTTTCTGAAAGGTCTCCGAATCATGTTCCCACCTTCTCCCTTCATCATGTCTCAGTGGGACCTCAATTTAGTCCTAACATTCCTGATATGTGCTCCATTCAAGCCAATGCACAACTTCCCTATCAGGCTGGCGAGCATGCTAATAGGAAAAAGCACTCTCCCGGTGCTAGGCGACTTTAACATCCACTTGGATGATCTCAATGACCCATCAGCTAGAAGTTGCCCAGCTGGTCTCGAAGCCCTACAGCTCTCACAAATGGTTCCGTCCACCACTCACGAAAAAGGCCATCTCCTAGATCCCGTTTTCTCAAACAACCCCAGACAGGAGGTGCTAGCACCCAAGCGGATGCCTTGGACAGATCATTCCATGATACCATTGACGCCTCCTCAAACCTCATACACCCTGTTGCTGGGGCAGCTATGCACGGTATAAATCGGTTTAATAATAATAATACAGTTGACCACAAAAAAGATTGTATAGCAGAGGGGCGCAAATGGCCTAGGAAAGTTCCTGGATTTGGGCCCAGATCTTTGGACTGGGTTGAGTGTGTGACATTGATCCACATTCGGTCCATCACCTGTTGTGTTTGCATATTCCGCCCTAAGTGCGCTGGGGATGCCCAGACGTGGGTCCCAGGCACTCCACACCACTGGAGTCAAGCTAGCCGGGCTGATGAGAGGTGTTACCTCGAAACCGGTCCGGTCCTCGGATGCTTGATTCCGTTCTGGGAAGGACATGGCTTTTGTAGTTCGGACTGGACTGTTCCCATGGGGCACAGGGTCAGAGCTGATTTGCATATCGCCATTGTCTAACCCAGGGTGGTGTGGAGTGCAAAATAACGATGGATTTGGGCCCAGATCTTTGGACTGGGTTGAGTGTGTGACATTGATCCACATTCGGTCCATCACCTGTTGTGTTTGCATATTCCGCCCTAAGTGCGCTGGGGATGCCCAGACGTGGGTCCCAGGCACTCCACACCACTGGAGTCAAGCTAGCCGGGCTGATGAGAGGTGTTACCTCGAAACCGGTCCGGTCCTCGGATGCTTGATTCCGTTCTGGGAAGGACATGGCTTTTGTAGTTCGGACTGGACTGTTCCCATGGGGCACAGGGTCAGAGCTGATTTGCATATCGCCATTGTCTAACCCAGGGTGGTGTGGAGTGCAAAATAACGATGGATTTGGGCCCAGATCTTTGGACTGGGTTGAGTGTGTGACATTGATCCACATTCGGTCCATCACCTGTTGTGTTTGCATATTCCGCCATAAGTGCGCTGGGGATGCCCAGACGTGGGTCCCAGGCACTCCACACCACTGGAGTCAAGCTAGCCGGGCTGATGAGAGGTGTTACCTCGAAACCGGTCCGGTCCTCGGATGCTTGATTCCGTTCTGGGAAGGACATGGCTTTTGCAGTTCGGACTGGACTGTTCCCATGGGGCACAGGGTCAGAGCTGATTTGCATATCGCCATTGTCTAACCCAGGGTGGTGTGGAGTGCAAAATAACGATGGATTTGGGCCCAGATCTTTGGACTGGGTTGAGTGTGTGACATTGATCCACATTCGGTCCATCACCTGTTGTGTTTGCATATTCCGCCCTAAGTGCGCTGGGGCTGCCCAGACGTGGGTCCCAGGCACTCCACGCCACTGGAGTCAAGCTAGCCGGGCTGATGAGAGGTGTTACCTCGAAACCGGTCCGGTCCTCGGATGCTTGATTCCGTTCTGGGAAGGACATGGCTTTTGTAGTTCGGACTGGACTGTTCCCATGGGGCACAGGGTCAGAGCTGATTTGCATATCGCCATTGTCTAACCCAGGGTGGTGTGGAGTGCAAAATAACGATGGATTTGGGCCCAGATCTTTGGACTGGGTTGAGTGTGTGACATTGATCCACATTCGGTCCATCACCTGTTGTGGTTGAATATACCCAGACATCACTCAGCGAGGCCCTCACTGAGAGCTTCACTCGCTCCCGGTCAAGCCAGGATCAAATTCAAGTCCCTAAGCCTGGCCCACCGAGCCATGTATGGGAGAGGCCCCTCCCTTATCCAAAAGCTGGTATCATTACTCACCCCATCGCCACCTTAGGTCAATCTCTAACTTTCGGATGAATCCTACCAGATATAAGAGAGCCAGATTGGACGGAAGATCATTTACCCATCTGGTACCCAAACTGTGGAACAGCATGAATCCAGAACTCCGACTAATTGAAAACGAAGTGTCTTTCAAAAAAAACTCAAAACATGGCTCTTCCTCTAAACCCATGTGCTAACACCTGTCTGTCCTGTATCACTTCAGCGTTGAGATGCCCAAGGGTAGTTACGCGCTTTACAAATAACTAAACTTAAACTATTAAAAAACTACTTTCTAGTGCCAATAACATCTGCTCGGAGGGCCAGTGAGCTACAGGCTTTATCATCTCTGCCTCAGTACCTTACCATCTTCCCAGATAAGCAAGTTCTATGAACGAGAGCCATCTTCCTACCAAAGGTGATCAACCCCTTTCGTCTATCACAGTCCATCACCCTGCCTATCTTTTACGCTCTGCCTCACCCCTTTAAAGAAGAGGAGAGACTCCATTAACTTGATCAAAAAAGAGTGTTGTCATTCTACACTGACCACACAAGAGTTTCGGGTGGACGATCAACTTTTTGTGGGGTACGTTGGAGCCAAAAAAGAAATGGTGGTGCAGGAACGGACTATCTTACGATGGATAATGCTCTGCATCAAATCTGCTACGCATTGGCCAAATAGCACCTCTTGGAAGTTTGTGAGCTCATTCTAGCAGAACCAAGATGGAGACCTCTGCGTTAGCTCACGGAGTACCCGTCCTGGATATCTGTCAGGCATCAAGGTGGAGTTTTCTGCACATGTTTACAAAGCACTACTACCTTGACAGTCAGGTCCGCCGAGTCGGCCATTTTGCCCATTTGCTCCTACAGGATTTTTTTAATGTAATCCGTGTCGCAGCCCCACCGCTGGGATAGTATTGCTTGGGTATCTATTCTAAGGTAAGGAATCTGCGGCTAGAAGTCTCTATCAGATGAACAAGTTACTTACATTTGGTAATGTCTTCGAAGGTAGATACTCTGTCTAGCTTCAGATTCCTTACTGACCCACCCATCCTCCCTGGTCTGCGAACGGATTCAGAGTAAAGGTATTTCCCCTTTCAAGGGGGCTAATTTGATGCACCAGTGGTCAATGTTCTTCGTGGCTCTATGCTTCTGGCGTGGAAAGTTGCAAATATAAACTGACATCAGTGCACTGGGGTGGCGGCTATGTAGGCCCAGCACACATCACTTCCGACACGGGCGACAACTCCACGTGGAGCCAAACAACGTCATCTACTGTTGCTCACCCAGTATTTCCGGATCCAGTCTGATGCCTGGAGAATATTGTTAGGTAAGGAATCTGCTAGTCTCTACTAGATAAGGCATTACTGAAGGGTAAGTAACTTGTTCATTGGTAAATGGCGTGATAATGAGGCTCCATGAGAAAGGTACAGACTTCCAAATATTGACAGCTCAACTTCCGAATGGGAATGCTTGATTGTCAGTTTACGGTTGCCTAATCACATTGGCTAAGGCCCAGAAGTATTTTGGCCCAGTTCATCTGGAGTCCAGACGCATCCTTGTATAGGGCAAGTATCTCCAATACCTGGAGCCTGGATACCTGTGATTTAGTTAAGAAAAGGACATCATCTATGTATTGGGTTGTTCTATCTTCTGTCTGTCCACCCCAGTACCACCCTTGGATTTGCGCATCACATAGAAATAGTTGAGCTAGGGGTTCGATGGCTAGGACGAAAAGAAGTGGAGAAAGAGGGCATCCCTCCCTGGTACTTCTAAGAATCAGGAAGGGGCCCAAAAATTCTCCATGAACCTTTACTTGGGCGGTTGGTTTGGTATAAAGGAGTTTCATATGAGACCTAAATCTCAGACCAAAGCCCATTTTCTCCATAGTCTTAAGGGGGAAAGGCCATTCAACCAAGTCAAATGCCTTCTCTGTGTCTATAAGAAGGAGTGTAAATGGGCTTGGTAGAGCCTTGGCATGAGCCAGTGCCACTTGCACGCATTGTAAGCAGTGACGAGCGCTGCAGTTAGGCATAAAGCCGCATTGGTCTGTGTGGATCACGAGGTGTCAGGCTTGTTGGACTCTGATTGCGAGTATTGTAGCATAGATCTTAATTTCTGCATTGATCAGGGAGATTGGGCGTTAATGTGAATAACTTGTGGGGGTTGGTCCTCTTTTGGGAGAATCACTATTGTAACCCTATTAAGCTCGATTTGTGGGGGGAAGTCCCTTTGTTGGTAGCCTCTGTATAGAGGTCCGGGAGATGAAGGCCAAGGATTTCACAATACTTCTTGTAGAACTCCAGCAGGAAGCAGTCGGGTTCGGGTGTTTCCCTGGTTTCAGGGATAGTATGGTGTTGCTGATTTCCTCGAGTGTGAGGGGACTGTTTGGGGCCAATGTAAGGGAAAGTGTCAGGCTGGGCAAAGGAATGTCGATCGGAATCAGGTTGTCTATCTTTTGCTTGGGTCTGAGTTGGGCGGTATAGAGTTGTTGATAAAACCTGCAAATGGTGGAGCAATCTTGGGGGGGAGGGGGTTGTTTTTATGGGTTCTGGGTGTGTGTAATATTTCAGGGACAACTCTGGAGAACATTTCTCTGGTGGCTAACCAGAATGATAGCTTCACACTTTTTTTCCCCCATTCATAGAAATGTTTTGTGAATGCTCTTTATCACTGTTGTGTGTCTTCTGCTATTACTTGTTTCAGTAAGGTCCTTATGAATTGCAATTGTCGGCTTAGGGTTTCCAATGGTTTGTTAATGGAGATAAAGTGGATGAAAGTTGAAGTTAACATTTGATTGATTAAATTCATTCGGTGCAAACGACTGTGCAGCTTGGACGGGGTCTCAAGTGGCTCCTTTCGGATGTTCTTATGATTGCAGCGCAATTGGACAGAGCGCGAAGAAAGCGTGCAGGCTGAAAACAGATGAAGGTAGTATAAACAGGAAGTATAAATGAGGAACGGTTAAATGATGGTGTGCATCTCACCACCCTTGTCTATGTTGTTAATGTATTGCCATTCTGTGCCCATTAATTGATGTTTGAGTGTGGTTGTTTGGAGCTTTTCCCTTTCTTTTGAGGAAGCTTTTGCCCAGATCCCTGAGAATAGCTTCCCCAGCCGCCCATAGTGTCCTAGGGAATGAGCCTGGGCCTTTATTAGTTTCGAAGTAGATTAGGAGATCTGTTTGTTAGTATTCAAGACATTGTGTGTCCTGCAGAAGCCAGCATTAATTTGCCACATCTGGCATCTGGTTCCTTCTGGGTAGCCAAGACTGACAGTAGTGGCAAGTGATTAAGGATCCCTCTAGGCAGGATCTTGGTGCCTGTAAGTTGGGAGGGATCGGTGGAGGGAAGGAGAAGTAAGTCTATACTGGATGGTGTTTTGTGCTCAGTGGATGTGTGCGTGAATTCTGTTATTGGGGTGCCAAACTCTCCATGCATTACAGAGTCCTTTTGAGTCCATCCAGGACCAAAGTTGGCGCGGGATAAGCGGCTTGTCGTGGGTGCGTGTGAAGTGTCTGTTGGGCTTAAGAAAGGCATTGAAGTCTCCTCCCAGTATAGTACTACCAGGTGAGAGCTGTAGGGCAGCACCTCCTATTGCCTGAAAAGTGTGGGTTGACATTGGGGTGGTACATAAACGCTCAAAGTTGTATTGATGCCCTCCAAGGAGCCCCTTAGGTTGTTTTGTCTGGAGCTATTTTCGGTTTCCTATGTCAGGTTTTCCAAGATGCTGATTGTCGAGGGTAGCTTGGACACGTCGCACTTTAGGGCAGCCATCTCGTACTGAAGTGTCAAAACCCTGCCCTCTGACTCAGGGACCATGTGAGCCACGTTTCGTAAGTCCTTGCGGTAAAGGGACACATTGATTTTGAACTCCCCTATCTTAATTTCGACTGCCTCCCGAGAGGTTTGGATTGCTTGTATGATCGTATCTAGGTCACAAGGTGGGGTAGAAGGCTGTGAGGACATAGCTTCACTTGATGGGTGGGTTGCATAATTATTTATGTTGGTCTAGGCCTGGGAACTGGGCCATTTTCCTTCCCTATAACTGTCGGGCCTATGTATGAGGCAACACAGTGGAGTCCCCATGGGTCGTAGCTGGGCCTGACAACACTGGTTAGGAAGAGTTGATATGAGTGCAGAGAATGGCTGATCTTCAGGAGATGCAGATAGTTGCCCAGTGGTACAGGCATTTCCAGGCATCCCCATCAGTTGGGGGATCCAACCAGTCTGCCTGTTTGTAGCATCCGACAGGGAGAGCATGGACAGCCATTGTGGTGTTTGAAGCCTCAGTGGATGCTCTCTTGGCCAGAGACTGGGTCCCTGACGTGCATGTACCAAAACGGATGGTGGTTGAGTGATGATGGGCCAGGATTCCTTTTGTGTCCCTGCCCCTTGCCTTAGGCCCAACAAAAGGCAGCACACAGCCTGGTTGATTGTATTCAGGTTGTAGCAGGGAGTATGGTGTGAGGCACAGCAACACTCAGCCAGACCCCACCCACTGGTCCAGCGGAAGGAGAAACCGTGGTAGATCGCCTCAGGAGGAGATGTTGGGGTCCAATGGTGGTGGCTTCCTAACCACCTGTCGGGGTCCACTGGGCCCAGCCAGATTTATAGACTCTCCTCTCCTTGATTCAGAGAGGGCACTCTGTGCGCGGACCAGGCAGCTGATCAGCCTTGCCTGGGTCAGCTTCACATTGGAGTATGGGCGCTGTGCCATGTAGTGCATGGGGACAGGTTGGCTCTCCGGCTTCAATCACCTGCAGCCGCAACTTGCTCTCACCTGGTGTCCCGCGAGCGGCCCCGGAGACCAGCAGTCTCCCTCTTGTGGACCAGGCCAGTAAGATCGCTGCTACTAGTGCACCATTACTGAGGCCTTACAGGTCCTCCACTGCTCAGCAGTTTTGGACCCCGGGTAAGAATGGTCCTCCACTGCTTGGCGGTTTTGGCCCCTTTGGAGGAGTGGTACATTCTAGTGGCTATCGGGGTTCAATTACAACTGGTGCAGAGGGATTTGCAGGCCACAACTCTTCAGTATGTTAAAAGATATTAGAGGAGATCACAGATCGTTTTCAAAATGGGTCTATCATCCGGGCCTCCCAGGCCATGCCCCTCAGAAGTTAGCATTTTGAAAAGGGTTTCACGCCCAAAACCCCTCTCAAATTCCTCAAGACTTAAAACTTTCAAAGGCAGATGAGCACCAGTTAGGTGCATCCTAGTCCGGTCATGGCAAAGACCATGCACATGTGAGGGTGACACATGAAGCACTCGGTAGTTTCTGCCTTGACAGCTCGAGAGTAATTCAGCCTACTTTGTGTTGAGCTGCTATCCTTGCCCTGCCACGCGAGCCCAATACTTTTCTTGGACCCCAGAGACCCTTGTTTTTATCTAGTTAACATAAGAAGGCATCTTCCTGACCTTTTAGAATGTCCTCCCACAATGGTTCCACTTTCATTATTAGTAGCGAATGGCATTTCTGGGTAATAAAGGGACAATGTAGTGATAGGAGATTTTCCCTGCTTCAATTGTTTCAGATGGGACAGCAGCATGGTACCTGTTTGGTAGTAATTACTTTGTCCAATCTTTGCTCAGCTCTTCTCTGACATGTGAGTCTTATGTTCTAATCCTCAAGTGTTGTCAGCTTTCTTCTATATTAAACCTATACATTTGCTATACACCTTCGATTTCTTCCCAGGAAAGAACACTTTAGGGTCTGTCAGGAGCACATTAATGCTAGGCTGAATGACTGGCAGATACTGGTGCTGGAAAACTAGGAGATAGTTAGTCAAGAACACCAGATGCCTTCTCGTGTGACTACTGGACAAAAGAATTGGCAAACATTGGTCCTAGAACTCCACATGCTTTCCCGCCACAAATAATTGTCAGACACTAAACACCCTGTGTTATGAATGTACTTCAGCCCTGAAATCAAACTTCTGGAAATGTTTTGCAAATGTACCCTTTGCGGTTGACTCTAGACTGTCTACTGTACCGTAAGAGTATGATATTGAGGTATGTACTGAAAAGAACTTTTTTCGGCCTGCCAACTTTGTTTGCAAAATTGACAAAAAATCTAAACAAATGTTAAAAAGGAAACTTTCCCATTGTGTTATCTGGCTGTGTAAGTTGGCAAACCGATATTACCAGACGTCACCAGTGCTTACACCAACCAAAGTTTCCGGGGTCTACAGCCATGCCACATCAGAACAAAGAGTTCCATGTAGCTATGCTTTTTCTCTTCGGGTTCCTACTGACCCCGTCTGGCGCACCTTCAGGTCCCAGAGAGCCGTGAGGCCTTCCATCTAGAGTACCACCAGCAGGTTCGCCCTTGGTGCCAGTTGGATCCTCAGAGCCCCCCTTGCTGCCGGCTCCTGTCCTGAACCCACTTATGGCACCACTCCCTACATCAGCCCCGAGCACTTCCACGCCGATGCAGACTTCATCGACATGGGAGGATGAGGTTCTGATAGTTCTCTCCGAAACCGATTCAACACTCTTCTGACCTTGACTGAAGTCGTTCCTGATACTGCTTGAGGTGCGACTTCTCCCACTTGATTTACCACCTCCACAAGGGAGAACCCAAACTCTTCATTATTTTTTCGGAACAGAGTCCAATAACGATTGTGGCCCGGCAGATGAGTTCATTCAACCCTACCAGGATGACAGTTGGTATGATGACTTGTAGGAGGCTAGTGGTTTCGATACCTTCCAGAAAACCGGCCTACTCTCACCCCACCAAATCAGCCACAGAGGAATCTGCTTCCTACACATTGGTACTCCATAAGGCGCTGAAGTAGTTGACCTCTAGCCCCACACCTTGGAGGTTATGACCATTGCATTGACAGATGTCCTTCCACATGGACAACAATCTTCTTAGTCTCTTCTTCCATTTAATGAGGCACATATGGATACCTTATTGGGGACTTGGGCCAAACCTTGTTCAGCACCCAAGTTAACAAACAAATTACCAGGTGCTATCACCCTGCTTAAAGGTGACCCTCCTTTTCCCTTGCAGCATCCTTCCCCCTAAAGTCTAGTGGTGCAAATCTCCACAAGCAGGTCTAACCCAAACAACTTTTCTACACCTTCACTGACAGCAAATCAAAGCCAGTGGAGACATTTGGGAAGCTAATGTTTCTGTACCAGACTGGTACTCTGATTAGTTAACGCCAGCTGTTTGTTGGGACACTATTCTCACGCCCTTTGGGATTTGATGGCACCAGTCATGCCTGACGTGGCTGAAGACCTTCGACCTGTTGCTTAACAGGCGATTCAAGACCGTCATGATGCAGCCAAGTTCACAATTGAATATGGCTTGGACATCACTGATTCCATTGTGACTGTGATGACTAGCTTCTCGGGTGATGTTCAGTCTTCACTGATGGTCATGCCTTTTACGAGACTCCCCTGTTTGGAGACCAGGCTGATTCCACTCTAGTGCATTTTAAAGAGAGCAAGGCCACTGCGCGCTATCTGTGCCTGCCGCCCCACCTCACCAACCGCACCAATTCTCTTGCTCCTTTCGTGGATTTGTCATAGGTGCCCCAAACTGCTAGCCTGTCAACCCTTAAAAAAAGAACCCACCCAGCAGTTTCGTGGTGGGGACCAAGGTCATTGGCCGCTCAGTCTACCGCTCTCCCTGCAACCCTACCTGCCAAACTTCTTTTGGAGCACATACAACCAGTGGGAGGCAGAATCCACCAATCGTTCCTGGGTTGGCAGGCAATAACATAAGACTGGTGGGTTCTACAGGTCCTTGACAGGGGACGCGCCTTACTCTTCCGCTCTTGCCTGTTGCACCTTCCTCCATCCCCCAGCTACTTAACAGAGGACCATCTCTCCATTTTGCAACAGGAAATGTAAGCCCTTTTGGCCAAAGGAACTGAAGAGGGTGCCAGTGTCAAAAGTAGGGTGTGGTTGTTATTCCCATTATAGCTTGCTTAATCTCCACAACGGCCCCCACAACGCTAAGGATGCCTGGCCTTCACCCTGGGGGTGCCCAGGAGTGGACGCCTCACAGGGAAAGCCAGGACGGGTTCCACAGCGGTATTCGTACAAGCGCCTTGAGACACTTGCGGGTGAGTAGTGCGCTATACAAGTATCAATTTACATTTACATTTACATTACTTTCTAGTGCCCACGAAAGATTAAGCCTTCAGTCTATTTTAGACCTGTGCCTTCTCAACGCCTTTCTCCGGAAGGAGAAATTCAAAATGCTCACCCTAGCCCCGATTTGATCTGCCCTTCGATTGTGGAGACCAGATTGTGATGTTAGGCCTGCAGGAAGCCTATTTCCGTATTCCCGTCCTGCATGCCTTCCTGCGCTACCTGTCATTTGTAGTGCGGCAGGAGCCTTTTCAATTTGTGGTGCTCCACTTTAATCTCACCAGTGCACCAGTGCACCTGTGGTGTTGATGAAAGTGATGGAGGTGGTAGTAGCACTTCTAAGAAGGTCAGGGGTGCCACTCTTCACCTACTTCGATGACTGGCTGTCCTCAACCACCTTCTGAATCTGGCGAACCTTCTGTCATCCTTCAGGTTCACTGTCCGCATGCTGAAGTCATGCCTGACTCCTTCTCAGATGGTCCCTTTCCTCAGAACAATTCTGGACACATTTCAGTTTTGTGCCATTCCCCTGGGAAAAAGAGTCCAGAGCATTCAGGATATGTTCCCTATATTTCAGCCTCAGTCCTAGATATCAGTGAGGTCGACTCTGAGGCTGCTGGTCTTTGTGGCCTCGGCATCTTGCTGGTCGAGCATGCCAGGTAGCATAGGCGGGCTCTGCAGCGGGATCTGAAGTCCCGGTAGGCCCAACATCAAAGTGACCTCTTCGCCCGCATTCAGATTTTGGAAGAGACTGCAAAAGAACTGCTGTGGTGGTTGCTTGACCGTGATTGAGTCAGCGACAGATTCCTCTCTCTATGCCACCCAGAAATGACTGGTTAATGATGCATTGCCTCTGTGTTCGGACAGCCATCTGTGAGAGGTGGAGATCAGAGGCCTCTGGTCTCCAGCAGAGTCCTAAATCCACATCAACTTTCTTCAGCTAAGGCCAACCGCTTGGTACTGAAAGCCTTCCTCCCGTCCAACAAGTGGAGGCTGGTTCAGGTGCTCAGGGGCAACACCACTGCCATGTGGTATTGCAACATACAGGAAGAGGTAGGGTCTCTGACCCCCAGAGGCATTGCGGTACTGAAAATGGCTGCACCTCCTGGGAATGCCAGGGCAGAAACTCAACTGTAGGCTGTTCCACCCAGAGGTAGCACAAGGCCTCTTCCGTGAATTGTGGGAACCTTGGCTCATTTGGTTCGCTACTGCCTAGAACGCACATTGTTATGTTATATTCTGAGTTTTATATAGCGCACAGCTTCTCTAGCAAAAGGTGCGTCCCAGCGCAGGCCTGGATGATAACTGGCCGGATAGAAAGATCAAAGAAACCCAGCAGCGGTTTGAGCTCCCGCAGTAGTTCAAAGCAGGTCCTCGCACTTTTTTGGTTTGGACCTGAAAACTGAGGACCGAGTCAACCCAGGCACCCAGATTTTTAACAACCTGTTTGGGGGCAGGTGCACAACCCAGGGTTGCAGGCCACCATTGCTAGCTCCACAGTTCTGAGTCTCTCCCTACCAGCAGAACCTCAGACTTGCTGGTGTTAAGCTGGAGGCAGTTGACAGTCATCCACTCAGCAACAGCTGAAAGATCGCTCCAAAACTTGCGAGCATCCTGCGTGGAATCGTCAGAGAGTGCTACTACCAACTGTGTATCATTAGCATATGATACTACGGGAAGCCCTCTGCTCCTGGCCACCGCTGCTAATGGTTGGACATACAGGTTGATTAGCGTTGGGCTCAATGCTGAGCCCTGTGGCACCCCTTGTTTGAAAGTATGAGTCAGGGAGGCAAAAAGGGGGCTGTCACCTGGAAGGTGCTCTCAGAAAGAAAAGAGGCGAACCAATCCAGTTTGAGCCCAGAATGCCAGCCTCCTCCAACCGTAGCAGCAGGATCCGATGGGAGACCGTGTCGAACGCGGCACTAAGATCTAATAAAATCAGCGCCTAAGTGCGTCCAACATCTAATGCTACCCTCAGATGTTCGGTCACAGCTAGGAGAGCAGACTCCGTGCTGTGACCCGGGCAGAAGCCATTCTGAGAGGGGTCTAATGTGTTGTTATTTTCCAGGAATCCTGTCAGAATTGAATTAATGTAGGCCTCCGAGATCTTAGACACCCACGGCAAGAGAGATATGGGGCAAAAGTTCTCCGGTTTGGCAGTGCCAAAAGCTTTTAACAGAGTAGCTCTCTTTCCGGTAGAGACTCTATCTAGCCGGAATTCCTCGCTGATCCTCGCATCGTTCCTGTTCATGCTCCGGATTTCTTTTCCAGATCTGAATAGTGTCAGTGCAGAACTGCGTGGCACCACCTGACAGTGCGCCAAGGTACTGGTACTGTGGGGTACTGCAAGAGAGTTTTTGGATCCAGTCTGACATCTGGGGAATATTCAAAAGGTGAGGAATCTGCAGATAGATAGTCTCCAGCAGAAAGAGAGATTGAAAGGATTGCCTTGGCACAGGCTGAATGTTCCAATGCATGTTTATTTCAAAGTAATTACAATGGTCCTTCTTGGTATTTACAGTAGAGATTACTGTCCAACTAGACATCAGAAGATCTGTAAATAAAAATGCACTGTAAGAAAATCAACTCAAAAACTGTTGGATTCCCCGCCTTGAAGTGCTCATTGTGTTTTTTAATGAAATTAGTTATTATTTTAAAATACATTTTCTTTTTATTAAAAACAATTTTCTTTCTGCAGCCTTGCTGATCAGATGCGAATGATGAACTTCCCACATTGGTTTGATCTAATGCAAAATATTTTTTCTAAGTTTACTGTATTTCTTCAACGGGTGAAGGTATGTTTTTATTTGTTTTAACTAATTCAGCAGTTGTGCTTTTCAACGTATCTCGAACTACTCATGTATCTAATGTTTCTTCTGTTTGTGTTGCATATATGGACAGTTTATAAATGTTTAGCATTTGTAATCCAACATAAAACTCAATATATAAAAATACCAATATTGGTGTAATCTTGCACAGCTTTGTATGTACAGATCAATGTTTATTGATTATCTTTGTTATAGTGAATCCTTCTTTTCCCACTTACAGTCCAACAAAACAGGCACCTTTCTATTATTTTTTTCCATTACATTTCTCTTTAAATAAAATAAAACCTTTTTTAAACTCTTACCCACAGGGGTGGGTCTATTCCTATTTACTAACACCTTCCAAAGGCACAACTGCCTGAGCAAAGATCATCAGAAACCACTGGGAGAAAAGGAGGGGTTGTCAATGAAGAGTAAGTCTTAGTGTAATGGAGGTTACTGGTATGAAATGTGGGACATACTGCTTTTTCTTTACCACTGTTTCTCTTGTAAGAGACTATGCTGTACTTTGTTATATCAGTGTGCAGAGGCCACTTTTCTTTAGAATCTGAGGGCTATTCCTGTAGCCAAGCATGTGGGAGCTGCCTTTATTGCCATAGGTTGATGGGTTTCAGGGTTGGAGACAGGGTGCAGTGTGTGATGCCGCTGTAAAGAATAGTGAATCCCAAGCAACAATGTATTCATTGGTAGAAATCCAGCTCCTGCCAGGGGAGACAAATTCAGTGACCAATGCCATGAGCACCAGCTCCACCATGGAGAGGGGTGAGCTTTAATTGCTTGATGTTTCTGATAGATACATCTGCTGTGTGGATTCCTCACCTTGTGAATATCCCCCTTGCGTCCGCAACATTCAGAAATTCTTTTCGTAGCCTCGTGCCGACGTGGACTTGGACGTCATAGAGACACGGCATCGCTCGCGACTCCGCTGACGTCACCGACGCCTACAATAGGCCCACGCCGGCGTGATGACATCAGTTCCCTTTTTTCCGTGTCGTCGACGCTAACGGTTATCGGGAATCTCTGTAGCCAACTGGTACTTTGTTGCTTTTTTGTTGCAAATTTCTGCTTCTCTGTATCCTGTCTCTTCGATGATGTCATCTAAGAAGACCGGCTTCAAGCCCTGCAGGGAGTGCGGTAAAATGATGTCTATTACCGACCCGCATGATGACTGCATCTGGTGTTTGAGTTCCGACCATGATGTGGAAGATTGTTCATGTCGGAAGATGAACCCGAAGGCCCTGAGGGAGAGAGAGGCCAAACTCCTGGTTGCGAAGATGAAGGCTGGGAAAGAGAAATCGTCGAGGTCTCGTTCTCGAAGGGCGAGGTCGAAGTCGAGGACGAGGTCGAGGTCTGGTTCTCGAGAGGGGTCTTCTTCGAGGTCGGCATCGGATCATGTTTCGAGGTCGAAGAAGAAACATAAGAAGAGGAGACATGAGTCCCGACGTCGTTCCGGTAAGGAGTCGAGCTCGAGGTCGAGGTCACCGAAGAAGGTACGTTCGAAGGTGGTTATTCTGGATGTCTCTGAGCCTGAAGGTGAGGCCTCACCTTCGGAGTCGTATGCGTGGTCTCCTACTCCGGCTCCGAATCCGTCTCCGGCGCCGTCCCCGGCCCGAGAAGAGGAAGAGGCTCGGGAGGATGTGGATTCTGTGCCTGTTGAAGAGCCGAATCCGATCCCTCCTAAAAAAGAGTGTTAGTGCCTTTCCCCAGGTTCCTTGTGAAAAGGAAGCGAAAAAACAAGACCAGGTTGCAAAAAAGACCTTTTCATCGGCAAGCATGGCATTGAAGTCAACTAATGCCACTTGTCTGATGGGGAGATATGTGCATGCCCTGATGGATTCTTTGCGTGTCCTGGTTCATAAAGTTCCTGATGCCAGCAGGAAGGATTTTGAGGAAGTGATCTCTGATACTCAGGCGGCGGCTCGCCAGGTTATTCAAAGTGGTCTGGACACTGCCGACTCTGTGGCTCGTATCATGGGCACTGCTGTCGCCACTAGGAGGTCAGCCTGGCTGAAATCCTCGGACTTTTCAGCTGATGTTCAGGCGACTTTTCTGGATCTTCCTTTTGATGGTTCTGGTCTCTTTGGGAAGAAGGCTGATGCAGCCCTTGAGAGATTTAAAGACAGCAGAGCGACAGCTTAGTCTTTAGGTCTCCAGATCAGAGGCTCTTCGTCCAACAGGAGGTTCAGGGGCTTTGGTCGCTCTTCCTTTCGGAATTTCCGGCAAGGTCAACAGCAGCAGCAGCAAAATTCTATGTACAGATCGTACAGGGGAAAGCAAAGAGCGCGTCCTCGTGGACGTCCGGCCTCCTCCTCCTCCACCTCTTCCAACCCCCCTGCCTCAGAAAAGCAGCCCTAGATCCGCTATTCAGGATCATGTGTGTCGGGTGGGGGGCTGGCTTACCCATTTTCTACAGGATTGGGAATCGGTTACATCAGATCTTTGGGTTCTCGATCTTGTAGAAAATGGGTATGCCCTTCCCTTTCGGGAATTCCCTCCCAATTACCCTCCTTGTCAAGGCTTTTGCACCGAGGAACATCTGTCTCTTCTGCAGGAGGAGGTGCTAACTCTGTTACAAAAGGGTGCGATAGAGGTGGTCCCAGAGCAGGAAAGGGGTCAGGGATGCTACTCCCGGTATTTCCTGATTCCCAAGAAGGATGGCAGACTGCGTCCAATCTTGGATCTCAGGATCTTGAATCTCTATCTGAAACAGGAGAAATTCAAGATGCTCACCCTTGTTCAGGTTCTTCAAGCGCTGCTGGAAGGAGACTGGATGGTGTCGCTCGACTTGCAGGATGCGTATTTCCACATCCCAATCCTGAAGTCGCACAGGAAGTATCTCCGTTTTACGGCGGGATCGCAACACTACCAGTTTGCGGTCCTTCCGTTTGGTCTTACTACTGCGCCTCGAGTCTTCACCAAGGTGATGGCGGTGGTGGCAGCTCATCTCAGGAGGTCGGGGATTCCAGTGTTCCCTTATTTGGACGACTGGCTGATCAAAGCGGAGTCGTCAGAGAAGGTGCTCCATCATCTGCAAGAGACAACTCAGTTGTTGTACAGGTTGAGTTTTTCAATAAATGTACCCAAGTCTCACCTGGTGCCCTCCCAGCGCAACCTGTTCATAGGTGCTGTACTGGACACTACTGTTTGTCGTGCATTCCCTCCTCCTCAAAGGATTCGCGACATTCAGGAAATGATTCCTTTATTTTTCAATGGAGCGGTCGTTCCAGTCCTGAAGGTCCTTCGGCTGCTCGGTCTGATGGCTTCTTGCATTCTGTTGGTCAACCATGCACGCTGGCACATGAGGGCACTCCAGTAGTGCCTCCTCAGGTAGTGGTATCAGCACAACGGAGATCTCGGGGAGTCAGTGAGGATCTCCAGAGAAACTGCAGCGGATCTGTCTTGGTGGAGCGTGGAAGGCAATCTGTCACAAGGAAAGCCTTTTCAACTACCTCCATCGGTGGCCACAGTGATAACGGATGCGTCCACTCTAGGGTGGGGTGCTCATCTGGGGGATCTGGAGGTCAAGGGTCTTTGGTCTCCAGAGGAAAGGTTGCTTCACATCAACCTTCTAGAGTTGCAGGCGATACGTCTGGCGCTCAAGGCCTTCCTCCCTTCCCTTCGCGGTCGGTCGATCCAAGTCCTGACGGACAACACAACCGCGATGTGGTACATAAACAAGCAGGGAGGAGTGGGGTCGCAGTGTCTCTGCAGAGAGGCTCTGGTCCTGGGTTCAGGACCACCGGATTTGTCTGATGGCAAATAATCTGGCCGGAGTCCTGAACGTGCGTGCAGACAGTCTCAGTCGGCAGTTCTCTGCTGACCACGAGTGGAGGCTTCACCCGGAGGTGGTTCGTCACGTCTTTCGGACGTGGGGGACTCCTCAGGTGGACCTGTTTGCCACTTGAGAGAATGCTCACTGCCCGTCATTCTGCAGTCTCCAGTATCCGATGCAAGGAGCCTTGGGGGACGTTTTTCAGTTGAGTTGGGGAAATCAGCTCCTTTACTTGTTTCCTCCCATACCCTTGATTCCTCGGGTTCTGAGGAAGATTCGCCAAGACCGGGCCCAAGTTATATTGGTCGCCCCGGACTGGCCAAGAAGGGTGTGGTATACAGATCTACTCCACCTCTCCGCTCACCCGCCGCTCCATCTCCCTCTCAGGGCAGACCTCCTCTCACAGATGGAGGGGCAGGTTCTACACCCCCACCTCCAGACATTGCGCCTTCATTCCTGGAGATTGAGCGGGGCAACCTGATTTCCTTTTCTCTCACGCCTGACGTGGTGGATGTCATCTTGTCAGCCAGGCGTGACTCCACTAAAACTGTCTATTCATATAGATGGACAAGATTCGTCACTTGGTGTGGTGAGAATGCTATTGAAGCAATAAAGTGTGAGGCAGCGTTACGCCGCACTTCCAGTGGCACAGCTATGCGCAGGAATAGCGCCATTAAAGTTATTTGAACCATTGTTTTCTTAAATTCCATGTATTCCTTATACTCCAAATTTTGTCTATTTTCATCTACTTTACTCCTTAACTTACACACGCAGGAATGATGTGCAATTTCCATAGTTTCCCATGTTTCAGTGTGCCCTCCGGGCCTTTAGCAAAAACACGAACTAAAGCAACTTCATCCAAGGCAGTATTTATTAAAATACCCAATGCATTTCAGGCTATCAAAAGCATTTCTTCAGGGGTGAAACTGTAAATAACAAACATATAACATTATCACGTTGGTCATGCTACTCGGTTTTACAAATACGCTATTGACCCATTGAGAGCCCGTTTGTCTGATGTTCCCCAGTTTGCTCTTTCTCTGGCGCAGCAAGGGCTTGCTGTTGCCACGGTTAAGGGCTATCTTTCCGCGCTGTCGGCTTTTCTCTGTTTGCCTGACCAGCCCTCTCTTTTTAAGTCTCCTGTAGTTTTAAGGTTTTTGAAGGGCCTCACAAATAAGTTCTCTCCTACTCCTTTTATTGTGCCTCAGTGGGACTTGAATCTTGTCTTGACCTTTCTGATGGGTGCTCCCTTTGAGCCTCTTCATAAATGTCCTATGAGGCTTTTAACCCTTAAGGTAGTCTTCCTCGTTGCAATAACCTCGGCAAGGAGGGTGAGTGAGCTTCAAGCTCTTAGTTCCAAGCCCCCATTCTTGACCATTCATGCTGATCGAATGGTTCTAAGGACCAGGGCTGCTTTTCTTCCTAAGGTGGTGACTCCTTTCCACCTTGGTCAATCCATTACCCTCACTACCTTTTATCCTCCCCCGCACCCTTCCAAGGAGGAGGAGAGGTTGCACCGTCTGGACCCCAAGAGGGCGGTGTCTTTTTACCTGGACAGAACTAAAGACTGTCGTTTGGATGACCAGCTCTTCGTTGGTTTTGCTGGCTGCAAAAGAGGAAGAGCTGTCCATAAGAGGACCTTGTCAAGATGGATCGTTCTGTGTATAAAGATCTGCTACTCTTTGGCCGGTAAGGAACCCCCAGAGGGTATTAGGGCTCATTCCACTAGAGCTAAGTCGTCAACCTCAGCATTGGCTAGAGGTGTTCCTGTTGAGGACATTTGTAGGGCGGCGACTTGGTCTTCCCTCCACACTTTCGCGAAGCATTACTGCTTAGATACCGAAGTGAGGAGGGATGGCCACTTTGCACGCTCTGTCTTTCAGGATTTCCTGGTTTAGAAGAGTGGACACCCTCTTCCGGGAGTGGGGACTGCTGTGAGACTCTATTCACAAGGTGAGGAATCCACACGGCAGATGTATCTATCAGAAGAACAAGTTACTTACCTTCGGTAACGCTTTTTCTGGTAGATACTATATCTGCCTGTGGATTCCTCACTGACCCACCCGCCTCCCCGTTGTCCACTCTTCTTTACCAGAGTTACTGTAATGTATTGTTTATATATTGTAATGTTAAGGAGTTGTTTCCATTGCTTTCTTGCACTTGCTTCACACTATGTGTGTTTCTCCTTGACTATTGTGTATTGTGTATACTATGCATATTTCTACTGTCATTGGTCCGTCCGTGTGCCTCGATGGCACGGAAAAAAGGGCGGAACTGATGTCATCACGCCGGCGTGGGCCTATTGTAGGCGTCGGTGACGTCAGCGGAGTCGCGAGCGATGCCGTGTCTCTATGACGTCCAAGTCCACTTCGGCGCGAGGCTACGAAAAGAATTTCCGAATGTTTGACGCAAGGGGGATATTCACAAGGTGAGGAATCCACAGGCAGATATAGTATCTACCAGAAAAAGCGTTACCGAAGGTAAGTAACTTGTTCGTTAGTGTGTCTTTACTGAAGGCAAGCTGAGCATTTACAACTGAAGCTTGCGGGCTCTGGCAGAACCGGGACCGGCGTATATATAGTCTACTTATTTGATCTTGGTGAATGGTTACTTTGATTTGCAGAGGATGCTCCCGTATAAATGCAGTGGAAACAATGAACTAGATAGAATACAGACAAAGTTGTATGGAACCAGGTGAAGGGTCAAGGGGAAGATATGGCAGCACTGCAAAAGATCATGAGAAAGAGTGGATTCGCTCTTAAAGCTTGTGGAGTGCAAAGTGGCTGTAGTGGAATCTGCATGGCAGGAGATGTGGGTGACCGTGCAACAGCTAGAAAACCTCATGAGATTTATAGAGTTTGAAATGAGGGTGAAACTTATTTCAGGAAAAGGTCACTAGGGTCCTATTGGTGCTTTATAAAAAAAAATCAAGACTTTGGAAAATCAGAAGCGAATGGCACATGTTGGGGGTCAAGGAAAATCAAGATTTTGGAAAATCAGAAACGAATGGCGCATGTTGGGGTTCAGGGGTTTCATGCTATAACATACGATCTGTCATTGACTTAGGTGATGAAGTTATTTTCCTCAGAGCACTTATCTCATTTCAGTCACAAGAGTAAAATTATTAAAAAGGTGTATTACTCCTTTCCTTACTCACTAGCTCTTCTAAAAATCACTAGCTCTTCTAAAAATCTTGTTGACATCATTGTGATGCTTTAGCCTACCCAGTCATGAAGGAACCTGCAATTCTAAAACTCGACCTACTGAAGGAGGGTAGGTGGATAATCCTCTTTCCTCACCTAAGCTCAGCACACAGGTAGGGAGGAATTGGCTGCAGTTGATGCAGAAGTAGGGCGGGAAGGCATCACAGATTATTCATGGTTTTTAGTGATCTGTCGTGGCAGATGTCTGCAATACGCTGTATCTCCCAGATTGGAAAGAGAACTGAGAAAGCACAGAAGAAGATGACATGCGAAGATTTGGTTAGCAAAACTAACAATGAAGCAGTTTAACTGATAAATGCGATACTGCATGTCAACATTTGTTGTCCCCCTATGTAGTCTGTTTCCTGTAGTGATTTGTGCTGCTAGTTGTTATTCTGTGCCTCACAGTCACTGCCAAACTATGGTTCTACTTTCATACCTAGGATATATCCTGGTTGTTTAGTTTTTCATAGCTGGTCACCCTGTACTAAAGAAATTGGTTAAACATCTATCAGTGGAAAAAAACATCTTGGCAGGGTGGACAGCGTCTACCCTGTGAAAATAGTGGGTGGAGGCTGTCTACCTGTGTATACCTCCGACTTGGTCCCTGATTGTATGGGTTTGTATGTTGTGATTTTGTTTCAACACTTCAACAACAATTCCTGTACAATACGCCACTCTACTCTGACACTCCACTCCACGGTATCGCAATCCATGTCACCCCACTTTACTGTACGCCACCCCACTTTACTGTACGCCACTCCACTCTACTGTACGCAACTCCACTCTTTGCACCTCCACTGTACTCCATACTAACTCACGCTATTCCACTGTGCCACTCGACTGTGTGCCCCTCTTCACGCCCCCACTCAACGGCATTCCACTGTGTGCCCCTCTACTTTATGCTATTTCTCTCAACACCACTCCACGCCACTCCACTCTATGTGTTCTACTCTGCGCCGCTCCACCTTGCACCGCTCCACCCTGCGCCACGCCACTCCACTCCACTCCACACCACGCCGCACCACTCCATTCTGCACCACTCCACTCTGCACCTCTCCACTCTGCACCTCTCCACTCTGCACCTCTCCACTCTGCACCTCTCCACTCTGCACCTCTCCACTCTGCACCTCTCCACTCTGCACCTCTCCACTCTGCACCTCTCCACTCTGCACCTCTCCACTCTGCACCTCTCCACTCTGCACCGCTCCACTCTGCACCGCTCCACTCTACACCGCTCCTCTCTACACCACTCCACTCTGCGCCGCTCCGCTCCGCTCCACTCTGCGCTGCTCCGCTCCACTCTGCGCCGCTCCGCTCCACTCTGCGCCGCTCCGCTCCACTCTGCGCCGCTCCGCTCCACTCTGCGCCGCTCCCCTCCACTCTGCGCCGCTCCCCTCCACTCTGCGCCGCTCCCCTCAACCCTGTGCCGCTCCGCTCAACCCTGTGCCGCTCCACTCAACCCTGTGCCGCTCCGCTCAACCCTGTGCCGCTCCGCTCAACCCTGTGCCGCTCCGCTCCACTCTGCGCCACTCCACTCTGCGCCACTCCACTCTGCGCCACTCCACTCTGCGCCACTCCACTCTGCGCCACTCCACTCTGCGCCACTCCACTCTGCGCCACTCCACTCTGCGCCACTCCACTCCACTCTGCGCCACTCCACTCCACTCTGCGCCACGCCACTCTGCGCCACGCCACTCTGCGCCACGCCACTCTACACCACTCCACTCTACACCACTCCACACCACTCTGCGCCACTCCACTCCACTCTGCGCCACTCCACTCCACTCTGCGCCACTCCACTCCACTCTGCGCCACTCTGCGCCACGCCACTCTGCGCCACGCCACTCTGCGCCACGCCACTCTGCGCCACGCCACTCTGCGCCACGCCACTCTGCGCCACGCCACTCTGCGCCACGCCACTCTGCGCCACGCCACTCTGCGCCACGCCACTCTACACCACTCCACTCTACACCACACCACACCACTCCACTCCACTCCACACCACTCCACGCTACTCTACACCACACCACACCACACCACTCCACTCCCTGTATGACACCACACTCTACGACACTGCAATGTACGACACTGTCCTCCACTACTCATAAAACTCCACATGATGACACTCCACTGCTCTGTTTGAAACACTGTTTTATTAAAACATTGAAAAAAAATCATTCAATGCAAAAAGCTAATGTCAAAACAAACGTAGTTCTAATTAGAGCTCCCGGTTTAATGGTATTTAAAAAAAAAAACATTTTAGTCTGTATTTATCCATATTTATTTTATGTTTTGAAGACAAATGGAGTCGTAAAATTGTATATTTCCACATTTATTTAACTGATAAATATGCACTCACACTTTGATGCTTGTCACGTTTTAGAGAATTAAGCAGCCAAATATAACAAAACACTACACAGACGGGTAAATATTAGCATTATGTACAAATATATGTTAACATATGCCTACGTTAAAGGGATTCTCCTCCTGTTTTTAAATCCCCTAGTCGTCTACCTACTTAACAGTTGGTCCTGAATTCACGAGGAATAACAAGGAGTGACTCACAAGAAGCACAATTTTCTGTATTTTTCTGCTTTTCAAAATAAATACAGACAGGACTTAGACTGTTTTCTGTCTGTATTTATCTGTAAAAATTGAAAACTGGAAACCTTAATTATAGTTAGGAAATCTTTATTCTTTTTATACAAACCAAACTTAAAGTCCAAAAAATTAGAAATTCTAAAGTACTAGTTCTACCTTGCATTTATAATTTACACAACACCTTCAAATCACTGTAAATTATTATATTATTTTTATACATACCCAACTTGAAGTATGCAAACATTAAAAATTCTAAAGTTTGAGTTATATCTTAATTTGTAATTTACACACTACCTTCAAATTACTATAACTTGTCCACCTCCATTAACAGTGTTGTCAAGTCGCTCACCAGACTTTACGAACTACACGTCGCCACTCTACAATGTAAAGTGATCTCACAAATTGTCATATGAGATGTCATAAGTGTTGTTAAGAATGCTATGATTTCACATAGTATAGGTTATGTAATATAAAAGGGTTTAAGTAATGCATTGTAAAGGTGAGGAGATACATAAAGATGATAAATATAGCAAAAATAAAGTAGATATTTCAATAGTAGGATTCTTCTGAATGTTTTTACTACAGCACGTGTATCTTCATGAATATCGTAGGAGGAAATGGTATTTTCACTCTTTTGCATTGATTATGCTTGTTGAAAATAAAGGATAACAAGACCTCTGAAGATGTTCCTTATCTTCATTTATAGGGTAGAAGTATCATGTTCTGTGAAATCTGTGGGTATACACTGGGGTTGGACCAGGAGTTGTTCGACCTCTCTGTGGTACTTAGTTATAGCTAATATGGGAGAGATGGTGGAAGGCGGATTGAGCTGTGATACATCCTGCACAATGCTCAAAACAAAAATTGCCCCATTACTATAGAAACGGCCCCATTGTGCGAGGGGAGGTACCGTGAGCCCACTTGGTGTCTGGTATTGTGGCCTTTGAGAATTCAGGAATCTGAATTTGTAACCTCTCCATAGTGCTTGAAAGGCTTAGTGCTATGACGAGCTAGGTCAGGAATTCAGATAATTCTTTTATACTAAAGAGCAGAGTCTATGCCACAGGCTGCGCTGGGTTGTGGATACTCATGTGACATTGTACATCCAACATCAGACGAATGGAGGGTTTCTGTGTCCTCACACAGCATGAGGGCTATATTTCATTGCGCCTGTCTCTGCAATGCAGTTGGTTTCTAGCCACTACCTGCCAGTGTCTTCTGACTACAGAAGGATTCTATCCTCTCATACTCCATGTTTCTGCACTGCATTGGGTTTCTAAACCCTACCAGCCAGTGGTCTCTCACAAAGAGTGGTGCTTTCACAATTCTTTTTCCAGCACAGCATTACAGCTCTGGTCCCCCACACTCAGTCTCCTCACGCTACAGAAAATTTTTGTTCCCTCTCACTAGGTGCGCCTGCTTTGCACTAGGATTCTAGCCCCTAACATAAAGTGTTCTCAATGCAGTAGGTTAGCTAGCGTCCTCCCATCTTGGGCAGATTCTGCCCCATCTTAACGTGTGCACACACACACTGTAGGGGTACTTATCTTCGTTCACAGCTCGTGTGCTCACCTAGAGGAGTGGTTATTTTCGTTCTTCTCTTGTCAGACTATAGCGCTTATTATATTCAGTCATTTGCTTGTGACATCATTTTAAGAAAATGTCACCATGTATCATGCATGTGGTGAAATATTGCATTGAGCAGCAGAAGAGTTGGCTAATTAGTTATATTTTTCAGCTTAATATTCTCACGAACAGTTTAACATCTGGTCACTGCTCTCTGAATTGTATTCAAAGGAAGTTAAGACAGCAACTGCTTTTGGGCCAGGTGAAATCATACTCCCTAGCCATCATCTGAGGTAGAAACAAACAAGGTTAAGAGTCTCCGGGCAGTAGACAAACAAGCATGGTACCTTGGATTTTGAGGCAAGAAAATTTTTCCTCTTTATTTCTGTATCGTGGCAATAATCTCTAGGGACCCACAACACATTTTGACTAGGACATCAGTTTGTCATTAAGATACAGAGTAAGATCTTCAGATGTTGGGATCTTTGGCAGACCATCATCTCGTGCTCTGAGCTGAACGTAACCGATCCAATTTCCAGAAACTCTTGAAAACGGTGTTTTTTTTTGTCACCATTCAACTAGAATTATATTTTATGAAGTGAGCGATAAAAGGTCAGATTATTTGCCTTCCGTCACATCTAGCTTTAGTGTAACCATTAGTGCAGGTTTTTTTTTTTTACTGTTGGGCAACATTTCAGCGCTATATCTTTTCAATAATTAAGAGGAAAGATGAAAAAGCACAGAGATTGAGCTTCAATCAGGTAACAGAAAGTGTGTCTTCACCTTAACCTTGATTGTCGCAAGTACAGGAAAAATACACTGGAATCTGCTTTTCCCTTTCAGAAAAAGGCACTGTGTTACAATCCTAGTGCAAATCTAATTTTTAAAAAAAGTCAGGCCTCAAAGAAAGCTACTTTTTTTAGGAAAACACCTGCCTCAGAATAAGTGCCCATACACTTTTCAACCATCTTTTTTTAAAAGTTTGATATTATTTGGAACAAAAATAAAAAGATTAGCAAAACAATGATTACAATAGGTCCTATTTAACATAGTAATTAAAAGGGAAGAATAATATATAAAGGTTATAACTGTCAAGCTGTATATAAAGAGAAAGACATATGCACTATATAAACAATAAAGGAAAGGGATAAGGGGGAGGACCATATATCATTACTCTATGATGTTAAAATAAGAACATGAATCATAAAATACTATTAAAGTAAAAACCTGAATAATAAATTATTTACACTGTAAGCATAACAATCAGGAAAGACTAATAAACTCGATAGAAATATAAGTGTACAATATACTAATCATCTGGAAAAAAGACAAAGGGTGAGGTTAAGGTGGTTTCCTTACATCATCAGAAACAGTAATTACTTTAACAGCAGAAGGGGCAGATAAAGATAAGTATGTGGTTAATGGAAGCCTTAAGAGATCTCTTTTAATCACTAGAGATATGGGAGCCACCTAATTAGTGTCTGATCTATGATGAAAACATACAGCATTCCACCAGGATCTAAAATGTAACTTCATCAGCTTGTTTCCAATTTGAAGTGATTAAATGAAAAGCAACAGTTAACAATAGATCTAGTAACTTAAAATTTAATGGTGACGATGGCATTTGGGGTGACAGAGTGCGTAAGAATATATTGGTTCAAGAAAAGGGGACTTTAGCTTTGAAAAAATTCATAATTTGTATCCAAACTGACTGCCAAAACTGATGAATAGTAGGACATTCAAATAATGTGCTTTAAATCTGCTTTAAATCTGCATTAGAGCAGGGACAGGACCAACAAGTTGAGGAAGTGTTTGATGAAAAGGATGCTAAAGTCATTAGAGAAAATAACACTTGTTGGTAAACAAAATAAAGAGTTTTGTGGTGTTAGCAGCTCGCAACATTTTGGGAAGCTTAGACCATAACTATCCCATGTTTCAGTTGGCCAACATTGTGAGAAATCTTTTTCCCAAGCTTATTCTGTCTTTGATTTGAGTCTGCCTGAAGATAATTGTAAAGTCTATTCAATAGTGGAAGCACTATCTAATAGTGGAGAAAGCGTAATACATTTTGCAGGGGAATTGGAAGTATTTTGTAGCGGAAGCAAATATTGAATGAGAGAGGGATGTAAAAGATCGTTTTGTGATTTAAATATCACTGGTAAGGAAAACATTTTTTGAAGGTCGGTAAACGAAGGGGGTTGATTGCCGAGTAGCATTTGAGAGATCCATCACAAACCCCTAGAATGCCATTTTTTCCAATAAAAGGTGTGATTCTTAATTCATAATGATTTATTGTGCCAAATGGGTTGTCGTTGATAGAAATTAGGGGGCCCATTAGGATGGCGGGCGGATTGCCCCCGCCAGGCTGGCGGTAGCCACCTAAATTCCCCCCGCCATATTAGTGGCGGGGGGACCGCAGCGGACGGAAAGACCGTCTGCAGCTTTTCCGCCCCAGTCGCCTTGCGGCGGGCGGAAAAGGATTAATATGGTGGCGGTGTCTATTAGACACCGCCAACCATATTACAATGGGCTTGGTGAGATGCCTTTCCGTGGCGGTGATGCAGCCACGGAAATGCATGCGGTCTTCACTCTGAGGGCCCCTGCAGGCCCCCAGAGTGAAGGAGAGGTGGGGGTGTGCACACGGGGGGTACCTGTGGTACCCCCCAGTATTTGCATACGCGAAGCAGCAGGCACTGCGCAGTGCCTGCCGCTTCGTGTATGCAAATGCATACATGCATTTTTAACATTGTGGCAGGTGGTGCAGAGGGCACCGCCCGCCACAATGTTAGAAATGAGAGTGGCGGGTGCATCATAATCCCCACCACAGGACCCCCGCCCTTATGGCAGGGGGTCCCAATCCCCGTGAGGATGGCGGGCCGGCAAAGTCCGCCCACCATCCTAATGACCTTCTAATTGAGGAATAATATGATAATAGGAGAGGAGCCAAATGTTTACGGGAGTGAGAACGAGTAGGAGAATGAAATAATGAGATATTAGCAGTAAAAGCAAGAATCTCCTGAAAATCAGAGGGGGAAATCAAAGATTTCTCTATTTGTATCCACAAGGTGGAGTATGTGGAGATTTCCGAAGAGAGCCAGCGGGCAGTTTGTTTTAGAGAAAAAGCAGAATGGCATGTTTTAAAATCTGGGAATCTAAGACCTCTGTTGGATTTATCCTTTGTTAAGGAGGTTATAGCAATATGGGGCAGGGGTTGTTTTTCCATAGAATTTTTGTCAAGAGAATCAATTTTCTTAAAATAATATGCAGGAATGTGGACCTGAATCCTAGAGATAATGGATATAATCAGAGGAGTGAGCATCATCTTGATTGAATCAATTCGGCCCCACCAGGAGAGTAAAAGAGAATGCCAGCGTGAAATTGTGTCTTTAGTGTTTTTGTAATGTGATCAAAATGACATTTTAATGTTTCAGGAATAGACGAAGAAAACACAGACCCAGATATTTTATTTTAGAGGGTTGCCAAGAGAGGCCCGAACGGTCAAAAAGATGCTTTTGACAACGAACATTTAAATGCAGGACCTAACATTTATCAGTTTTAAGTCGATAATCTGATAGTAAGGAGAATGTATTAACCTGCAGGAAAAGGGGGGGGGGGGTTGGCGTTGGAACAGTATAAGAGAATGTCACCAGCGAAAACAGACATTTTAACCTGATGAGGCCCAAATTGGAAACCTGAAATACTTGTGTCTTGTCTGATTTTAATTAAGATGGTTTCTAACGCAATTCCAAACAGTAGAGGTGATAATGGGCACCCTTGTCGTACCCCTCTACGTAAAGGGAAATAATCTGAGGGTCTACCATTGAAGGTGTGGGGCCAGAGTATAGCAGAGAAATTTGTGAAATCAATTTAGGTGAAAAACCAATCCATCTTAATGCGTGGAGCATAAAATCCCAATCAATCCTGTCAAAAGCTTTTTCCGCATCCAAAGCACTGGCAGCTACAGGATGATCCAAAGATGAAGCCTTGCTAAGCACATTGAAGAAGACTCGAGAATTATCAGAGGCTAGTAGCCTTTAATAAAACCAGATTGTTAAGGGTCTATGAAATCAGGCAGGATGGGGTCAATGCGCAAAGCTAGGATCTTGTCAAGATCTTGTTGTCAGTATTAACTAGAGATATGAGACAATAATTCTTACAGAGAGAAAGATCTTTATTTTCTTTTGGAAGTAAGCAAATCATGGCTTCTTAAAAAGTCCCTTGAGACATACCTTTATGAGTAAATGAATGAAATAGAAGTAAAAGATTGGGTAAAAGAGATTTTGCAATGTGGTCATAAAATTCAATTGTAAATCCATCAGGCCCAGTGGGCTTCCCTCGACGTAACACGGAGACTGCTTAGGTAATTTCATCAATGAAATGTTAGTTTCTAATGTATCAAAATCAATGTGATGGGAAGATGGAAAAGGAATGGACTGAAAATATGCAGAGAGGTCAGACTGTACTGGTTGTGTTTCTGGAGAGTATACGTTTTTATAGAAAGAGACAAATTTGTTTAAAATATAATTATATTTAAAAAGAAGAGTCCCTGCAGGGCTCTGTAAACATTATATCTTAGGTCTATCCTTTTTTATTTTTAAATAATTAGCTAGCAGTTTTCCCATTTTATTCTAAAAGATAGTCAATACTAGATTGTGAGTAGTGTGGTGCCGAATAGAAACTGTTTTCCCGAAGATCTTGGTGACAGTCACCATATATCATCTTATGTTTTACAACGTTTAGTAGAAGTAAAGTGTGAGTGCATTTCATTGGAAACAAACAGTCAAGTGCCTGTCCAATATGGGATCATAAAGTTTGTTGTAGTCACCACCAAATATAGTATAGTCATCGTCAAATACAAGAAATTTGTCAGAAATCTTAATCCAAAAACCCTTATCAACAGAGACGGGCCATAAACATTGAAAATACCTAAGGGTATCTTAACAATAATACGCTTACCAACAACCCATCGACCTTCCATATCAGATTCTTGATGAACGACCGAAACTTGCAGTTTTTTATGGCAAAGAATCGGGCCCCATTTTTCTTACCTAAGACAGGAGAATTGAACACATGACCCACCCAACGTCTCTTCAATGTGGAAGCTTCAGACTCAGAAAAATGTGATTCTTGTAGCAGTGCAATATCAGTTTTTAACTTGCCTAGATGAGATAACACCTGTTGTATTTTAATAGGATTACCTAGTCCTTTGACATTCCAAGTAGTAACCCGGAAGGTAACATGAATGTTCAATATGCTTACAGTAGTGTTATTAAGACTAGAATAAATCAAATATAAAAAGAAAAAGATATGCGTAGAACATTTGTTTAATAAGAAAAAGAAGGAAAAGAATGATGTAGTAAACAATATAGAAAGAAATGTGATAAAGAAGAGCCACATGGAAAAACACGAACAAAGGTGAAAAGAAACTAAAAACAAAAAGGCAGTACAAGTCCTAGAACGACGACTGAAGAACATACCTACAAACACAAAGGCGATAGGACGGTGGCGACACCTGGAGACGACAATGACAGCACACGAGTCCTGTCGGACGCCAGGGAAACCTTGGATGGATAAGTATATCAACAAACCATATGGGGGATGAGAATACACCTGCGCTAGGAAAAAGAGAAATAGTATGGGTTAATACTTTATAAGGGAGAGAGAAGACTAAAGAAAAGCATCACAAAATTGAATCAAGAAAGAGACAACATTCAAGGAATTCTATAGAAAGGGGGACACCCATATAAAGTAAAAACAAAATGGCAATCAAGTAGACTTTGGAGTGTCTATGACATCCGCTCCATGTTGCTGAAGAAATTCCTGTAGGGCCGCTGGTTCTTCAAAAGTGGTAGTCTTCTCCGTATAGGTGACTTGAAAGAGGCAGGGGTGCATTAGACCATATCTAGCATTTATAGTTCTTAGCTGAGGACAAAGGTTCAAGAATTTCTTCCGTTGGTCCATGTTGGCTTTAGCAACATCTTGAGAGGAAAACAATCTATGCCCTCCCCAAAAATTTGTTTTTGGGATGTAATAGCGGACATGACTTGTAGTAGGATGGTATATTGCAGAAAGAACATAATATCGCCACATGTTTTTTATGAGAACTTTGGACCAAGTCTATGAGTCTGTTGTATGTTGAGAGGGACAGTAGTAGATATATCCAGAAGCTTTGGCAGGAAAGTCTGAAAGAAAAATGTCAGATTGGGACCCTCTATATTTTCAGGAAGTCCATAGATGCGAAGATTATTTCTGCGGTTCCGATTTTCCAAGTCCTCGGTGTGCTTCTTATGAAGAGATACCTCAGATTCCAAAAAAGAGATGCAAGAACAAATAGATTCCGTTTTTTGTTCCACAACCAGCACACGTGTTTCCAAAGAAGACTATTTGTCATTCGGAAGTTGCAGTGTTTTTGTAGTTTCCTCCATGAAAGTTTTTAAAGCATGAATTTCTTTAAGAGTCATGTCCATGGAGTTTGACGAGGTGTGCACTGGAGACAGGGGGTCTTTCTTATGTAAAGGGTCAGATTTATGGTGAGATATATCTTCCATGTCGTGAGTGGAATCCAAGTCTGAGTTTACACTGTGTTTGAAGGCAGCTGAGAGTTTAAGATTCCGTAATCTCCCCATATACAGTAAAAGAACTGCGCAGACTACAGACTGCAGGCAAAAGGCAGAAACTCCCCAAAAAACAAACAATTTCAGTCACACAGTGAGGAGGAGAAAAGAAATATCCAGGAATTCAGAGGAAAACCGCAGGGTTGACCTCCCTTGTTAACAATATTGATGAGGGTTCAATGAACAGTGACACATATCCATATAAGAACAGCTAGTGGCATATCTGTCATGAGATTGAAGGAATTGTTCCACAGGGAAGAATTACTGAGGATAGAAAAGATTTTCAAAGAGTAATAAATATATCTTCTTGATGAGAGGCATGCCAAAGTCCCCACAGAAGACCATTTGGAAATGAAAATGATGTAAAAACAGCACTTAGATGCTTGAAAGTAAAAGAAAGCTTGTTTGCCTTTTCAAAATGGCGGGCACAACCTTATCCTGAGGAGAAATCCCCAGTCGCCATTGTAGCCCTTAAAAATGCAGAGGCGGGATTTGTAGAGAGCTGCAGCGACTAACCGGGACACATGAGAGAGAGACGCTGTGTAATTTCGTCCTTCAATGAGTGATGAAACAGCCTCTGGTCTCGAAAAAGCTCCCCATTCCGTCAGAGCTCAGCGCGGTCACGTCATCTTGGATTGGCGCTGAGACCAAGCCCCCACTTTTCAACCATCTAATTTAGCTGATTCTCAGAAAATTTCGATTTTTCTTTACTTAAACAGTTTCAAAGCTACTTCTGCCTGTGAATTGGACCTTCTTTGCGATATAGTTTACATACATTTTTACAGGATTGTCCATCTTTATTCACAGAGCTGATTCCTTGATGTTCATAGACAACTGTTTTGCATGACCTATTGCAGAGAGGACCACAGGTCGAATGAAATTGAAGCCTTCAACAATAAATAGACAACTTAAGCATTTGCCATCCCTAACATCATCCTTGCCTTTCATGCTGACATCCATTGTTGCAATCAAAGGCTCTTGTTAATCTATATATGCTCTAGTGGATACATTACATGTAATCAACAAGGACTTTAACTCTTTGGAAATAGTCTCTCATCTGTTGTATAGTGACAATGTCAATACCATGTATTCAAAGCATGCCTTCTTAAGATGCATCTTTGCCCTTGAAGCAAAGAATATACATTTGCCCATGTCACCCTGTACTTTGGGGCTTACGACAAAGAAATTTCATTTTGCCTGCGAGAAGAGCTCGGAGGTGAGCATACATTTAATGGCTTGCATGGAACTGAAAACAATCTTTCCTTTTATGGAGTTCTGAATAGCCTTTGTGAGCTTCCATTGTTGCTTGGTGTCTGAGCAGATGTATTGAGGATCAATCACTATATGAACTCTTGGAGTAGATTGCAAAGCATCTATCTCCCACTTAGCAAAAGAACCAAATTTAAAAGAGGTGATGGCACAGGTAATCCTTTCCCCTTGCACAGGACAAGTTGTTTGGGGGCCCCTACAGGGCTCGACAAATCCACTTGACCGCTCGCATTTGCGAGGTAAATTTTATGAGGTTGAGCTATTTTTAGGTTCTACTCGCCCTTTCTGGCGAGTAGGAAAATATACTAACTTTTATCCTCCGTCTTTGAAAACGGAGCAAATGTGACAAGAGAACAAGATTTGAAGGCCTTTTTTATTGCTCACAAAGCAAATGAGCAATAAAGATGTCTTTAAATCTTGTTATCGTGTCACATTTGTTCCACTTTCAGAGACAGGGGTCTAGTAGGTTACTGTCAGGTCGAGGAGATTTTTCAAGGTACTAGACCTGCAGGACTAGTACCATTTTTCAGATTTGTCGAGCCCTGCCCTAGCAGGGCCCCTTTCCCTTGCGGCCTCCTATTGGGGGTTGAGGCGGCACCTATAGTTTTGGACAGCTGCTTCAGGTCATTGGACCTTTAACTAAGGGGACAGGGGTCCTAAGGGTTTACAATAAGACAGTAGAATAATAATATAGACTACAATCAGTGCTATATTTTTGAACGCCCAGCCGGACGTGAGTTTATTTAAAGGATAATGTAAAGTCGTGTTGACCCAGAGAGGGGCCAAGATAAACAACAAGATAGGGTACAGTCCTGTACCTATCCCAGAAAGAATTAGAGAAAACAAATCAAGGTCAGAGCGATGGAAGAGAGGAAGAAGTTTTTCATGCAAAAGACAAATTATTGAGCCAAAGGGTGACTTGTACTTTCAATAAGTAATTAATTACAACAAATTCACCCTGCAGTGTAAACAATTACAATTATACATATGAGATCATATGTTACACTGCATAGTGCGTCGACGTTTCGATCCCTAAGTGCTCATAGCACACTGGGATCATCATCAGGACAATTATAAAATTAATGCCTGCAAAGCCTGGCGCTAAAGCATGTAGTCGCCTGGAGTAAGCACTGCTTCTTATGACCGGCGGAGGGGAATTCTTGCCGGTTCAGTAAACAGGAGGCTGGCTACATTTAATGTAGCCGTTTGGAGGGTGTATTAAACTAACCCATGGTCCGAAGGCCTCATATTGGGTTCCCTTGTGTTCCAAAATGCTTTAACTAAGGGTGGCACCGATCAAAATAGATTAGGGTCAGTCCAGGCAGCTGTATCAGCAACTTCATTTATATTACTATCTGAATGCACATGTGGCATTTGAAGTGCATATTCTCTATATTCCATAATACCAATAATCCAATTAATAAGTTTAGTTCTGGAGCAAGGACAGCTGTCTCTGCGGTGTGACGTGTGTATCTGGGTCCACAGTACTAAAAATAAAAGTTGGAAATATTGAATAGTTACCATCTTGTCAGGTTTTGCATGCTACACGGTACATTACCAGGTAGCGACTGAGTGATTTAAAGTTGACAGTAGACTCCCGAAATTGTGTTATCCTGGTGCCTGCCTTCTTCACTTCACTTCACTTCACTTCACTTTCTATGCTTTTCTCCTTCATGATCAGTCAATCCCCATGCTTTCTAGATTGCTTCATTTCCCAGCCATCCACCCTCTGTTAGAAAATGTTTAAAGAATGATGACCTGCATGACCGTAGTACTTGTACTACTAATGTCACTGGTAGAAAGCATCTTGCATTAGATTAACACAATTGTCAAATGTCATACAAACTGCAAATGTTTTCATGTAGTCAACTATTTTTAGGTCTTGCGACCTATCAATGCGCGCAAGCGCATTGAGCGAAGCGAGAATTCATGTCGGCAAAATACAAGTCAAACCAAGGGCTTTCAGCCGCGGTTTTCTTTAAGTTCATGTGAATCACGTGATTAAACAAGCACGCGCATTCACGGCCGCGCAGCACATCAAAGGGCTTCGCCCAGCGTGCGCTCTGCAGCTTCTCCTTCCCTAATTATTCATGGCCGGCCGCAGGCCGGCCGTACTTTCTGTTTCCCGGCCTCTCCTCCCCTAATTATTCATGGCTGGCCACAGGCCGGCCTTACATTCAGTTTCCCCGTGTTACCTAACTAGTCTGCTCAGTCATTTTTACTATGATGGCTTTCATTGTCTGCGATGTCTCCTCAGTTCTTCTTTTTTTTATACATTCAGTTTCCCCGTGTTACCTAACTAGTCTGCTCAGTCATTCAAACGGAATGTGTTTCCGAGCCAACATAAGTGCTGTTTCCACACTCCGAACTCTTAGTCTTCAAATATACGCACAATTCATCTTCTACATCTTGAGCTGTAGACAGCAGATTTATACAAAATTAAAGCTTCTAGTGAGAATTTGCATTAGAAGTACATCTGTTATGACAGCATAAACAACACACTTCAGCCCAATGCAGTAACTATCGAGTGAAAACTTATTTGGCTCCTGACGACCATCTCAAGTGAATTATCAGCACAGACCACTGCTGTTCTTCAATCTCCTCGCTCAATCTCTCTCCCTCCCCAGCCAGCTTCCCCCATGCCCCTGCTGCTTCACACCCACATTGCAGCTCGGCCCCCTCCCATGCCCGCCGTGTCGCTCGGCCCCCTCCCATGCCCGCTGTGTCACATTTCTCCTCCCCCCTCCCCTTCTCTGCCTTCCCTCCGTCTTGTTCACATTGCAGCTTAATTCATATGGGAAACGAAAAATAAAGCGACCATTACCAAATAACATTAAGTATGAGAACTGCATTAGCCCAACAATACAGTTTTTATTAAATACACCAATTGCCAAGAAGCGAATCATCGAACGAACCAGTGAAACATTTCTCATCAGCCGGATCGGTTGCCACAGTAGGAATGTAAAAATATGAGGGCCAATGTTAACTGCTGCATGATGTAGTGTAGCCCTCTGTTCCACATAGCACTTGGCAAGCGCGGCGCTTCACGTGCTTGTAGTTACGGCTCATTTCATGGAAACAGAACCTAAGACCACAGGGCCTGAATTATTGATGGTTTACCTCAGCCGTGTACCTGAATCATGAAGCTTTACAGTTATCTGCCAGTCAGGACGTCAAACGGAATTATTCAAAATAGCCTGCAGTTCCAACTCTTCTCCAGCGCAGACGGCTGTTTAGCCTTTGCAAAGGATTGCTGTGTCTAGAAAGCTTGTGTTTCCGAGCCAACATAAGTGCTGTTTCCACACTCCGAACTCTTAGCCTTCAAATATACGCACAATTTATCTTCTACATCTTGAGCTGTAGACAGCTGATTTATACAAAATTAAAGCTTCTAGCGAGAATTCCCATTAGAACTACATCTGTTATGACAGCATAAACAAAACACTTCAGCCCAATGCAGTAACTATCGAGTGAAAACGTATTTGGCTCCTGACGACCATCTCAAGTGAATTATCAGCACAGACCACTGCTGTTCTTCAATCTCCTCGCTCGATCTCTCTCTCTAAATCCATTCACCCTCTCTTATTTTCCCTCTCTCTACCTCCCTCTCTTCCGACTAGAAGCACCCCTGCGCCTGCTGCAATTATCATCGGGGAGCTGGGGGCGGGTAGCTAGAGACAAGGGGACCTTCTTCAGTTTGCACACAGTTCTTGTTGTTCCTTCGCACTTTTTTCTTCAAATAAGCGGTTTGTGGCCACCCCATTCCTAACCCTTAATCTTTGACAGCCTTCCCTCCTTCCAAATATTTGTTTTAATTATAACTTCCTGCCAATACAGCGCAAGTGTTCGGAAATAGAAAACACTGTGAAATATGCAATGACACAGCCCAATAAGAGCTTGCAAAGAAAACTGCTGTTTCTGCCTATTCCAGCAGGAAAGGAGTTTATACAGCGAAGACGAGCAAGTAGGCAGGATTCCGCGGTGTACATTATCTGGCATAAAAGCGGCAGTCATGCGCGGGTGTCGGCGCGTGGTGAGGCAGCTGACAGGACAGTCCCCGGCCTTCCTTGAACGCGAGGTGATGTGCAGGCGCTCGCGCAGCGCCTCAGCGAGCCACCAGCTGAGTGACAAACTGGCTGACGGCGCACACACTCCGAGGGACGGCAGACATCCGCTCTGCGCCGGCATTGGCAGTGCAATCTCGGTCACAAATTCCTCCAGACTCATGACAGTTCTATTACAGTACGGGGCCCGCAGCTCGAAAATATATTATAGCACTGAAAGAGGAGGTTATAGTTTACTAGATGTAATAATATGAATATTTAAATATGCACTGTTCAATTCATTACATTTTTTATGTTTATATTGCTGGTATTGCGCATACTGAAGAATTAAATTGGTGCTCTGGAAGGGGCACAAAAATGGTATAAACTTCGAATGCAGTCACCAGAAATATAGCCGGACTGAACAGTACAAGCTGATAGGAGAGGCCGGTAATGGTGACAAGTAAATAAGAGCTTGCATAACTGTCGAGGGGGTCTACAGAGTTACAAAGGTCAGGACCCCGTCCATGAGCTGCAATAGCTAAGAGGATTCATATGTAGTGCCCCTAAGACACTCCCTGAGCAAATCACACTAACAGAAGTGGCATGCATTAAGTATAATAATATAGACAAAATAGGACGGCCATAAATTTAAATTTAAATTTAAAAGTTTTATATAGCGCAAACAAGATCTTCACAGATATCAGAGCGCTTTACATAGACGGGTACATGAGGGAGCATAGTCAAACAGGTAAATCAAGCTTTACATAGAAGGGTGCATGGGGGAGCATATTCAAACAAGTAAATCAATAAATCACAGTACAAATAGTACAACTAAGTGACTACAAAGCCAATCATGTGAATGATAAAACAACTCATACAAATAAGTCAAGGGGTCAAACATGTAATACAGATCGGTGCAGGGTGTTAATAGGGTTCGAGATAGTAGTTCAAGTGTATTTAGCCATGAGGATAGCTTTTACTTCTTTTTTAAAGAGTGTGGTGGAGGAGATAAGCCTGGTTTCGGGAGGGAGTGAGTTCCAGATCCTAGGCGCCATTCCTAAGAAGGAGCGCTTGTATGTTTTTTCCTTCCGGAATCTTCGAGGTTTCAGCAGGAGATTGTTTGTGCCTCTCGTGTTTCTAATTCCCCCAGAGATTGTCAACTTCTGAGCGAGGTAGCCGGGTGAGTTTAGGTGTACCGCCTTGTGTGTCATGCAGGCGATTTTCAGATGTATTCTGGCTTCAAAAGGCAGCCAATTCAGGGATTTCAAGTCAGGGGTAATGTGGGAGTACTTTTTTGACCCAGTGATGAGTCTCGCTGCAGCATTTAGAGAAGCTTTTAGTGGTGCGGTTGTAGTTAGGGGGAGTCCGCAGAGGGCGGTGCTGCCGTATTCAATTCGTGGGATGACTAGTGCTTGTACTGCAGTTTGGAAGTCTTTGGCTGGGAGGTAGGGTTTAAGTTTCCTCAGAGTATTGATCTGGAAGTTCGCTCCCTTTGTTGCCTTGCTGATATGTTGCTGCATGTTGAGATTAGTGTCGAGTGTTATGCCTAAAGATTTTGCTGAGTCCGCGATGGTGGGTTGGACATTGAGTGCGGTTAGGAGTTTAAGCCAATGTTGAGTGGTGGATATCTTCGCTGGAGGTGAGATCAGAAGGAACTCTGTTTTCAGGGCATTGAGTTTGAGGTGATTATCGGCAAGCCAGGATTGGGTGCAACTGATCGTTGAGCTCAGGAGCAGGATGTCATTGGGTGATTGTAATTTGAGGTAAAGTTGGGTGTCATCAGCGTACATGTGAAAGTGTACATTGGATGCTTGTAGCAAAGTGGTGAGAGGTTCCATGACTAGGTTGAACAAAGTTGGGGATAGAGAAGATCCTTGGGGGACGCCTAGCGTTACAGGTATTGGCGAGGACATCAGGTTGTTGCTCTTGAATTTTTGCGACCTGTTGTGAAGAAAGGAAGTGAACCACTTGAGGACAGTTCCAGATAAGCCCATTCTTGTGTTTAGTAGTTCTAGTAGATTTTCATGTTTAACGGTGTTGAATGCTGAGGAGAGATCAAGAAGGATGAGGAGGCAGGTGTCGTTTTGGTCTAGCATTTGAAGTGCGTCGTCAATTATGTGAGTCATAGCAGTTTCTGTGCTGTGTCCTGCTCTGAAGCCTGACTGGTGAGGGTTGAGGAGATCGAATTGCTCAATGTGTTTAGACAATTGTAGTTGTGCGCATTTTTCCAGCAGTTTGGCGAGAGTGGGGATATTGGTGATGGGACGGTAATTGTTGAGATCCGAGGGGTCGGCTGTAGGTTTCTTTAGTAGAGGTGTGACCTGGCCAACTTTGAGGGAGTCAGGTATGCTGCCTTGTTGGAGAGAGCTGTTGATAATTTTAGTCCAGAGAGGGAGAAGAAAAGGGGTAAAGTCTTTTACTGCGGAGGCAGGGAGGGGGTCCGTGAGGTGATTGGATGGTTTCAGGGTGCTGAGCAGTTTGCCAATTTCTTCTTCCGAGTATATGCCGAAGGTTGACCATGTAGCATTGTTTTTTGGTTCAGTGGGTGCTAGGCATTGGGGTTTGGAGTAGAGGCTTGCGTCAATGAGGAGATCGCTTTTTATTTTGTCGTTTTTTTGGATAAAGAAAGCAGCGAAGTCTTCACAGGAGGGTGCCTCACGCCCAGTGTTGAGTGGTTGTGGTTGCTCCTTGGATTGTGACTTGATTAGCTCAAACAGTTTTCTCGGGCGGTTTTTTGCTTGGTCGAGTTGGAGGCTGAAGAAGTCCGATTTTGAGCGTTTTATTTTCCTGAAGTAGGCGTTTCTCTTTTTCTTCAGATCTTTTAGGTGCATTGCGGAGGGGGCTGATCTCCAGGTCCTTTCTGCCATTCGCATGTCTCGTCTATCCTCGTTGAGACTCCCGTCGTACCATGGTTTGGAGATTTTAGTAGAGACTCTTTTTATCTGCATAGGTGCGACCTCATTAATTATAGAGGTCATAGCATTGATATAGTGGTCAGTCAGAGTTTGGACGTCCGTGGCGCCTGTAGGTGGGAGTAGGAGATTGCAACTGTTAGGGGGCAAAGAGCCTGGTTTGAGTTTTTTCAAGTCTCTTTTCCAGACTTTGGGCTTGGAGAGTTGAGCCGGGTTGACTTTGACTTTTTCATTGATAAAGAATGTGATAATATAATGATCTGACCAGTCACAGGGTTGGATGGATTCGAGTTGGATAGATTCCTCTTTGGAGATGATCAGGTCGAGGGTAGAGCCTTTGGGCCTGTATCTTCAGTAATACCAGTGGAACTGTTTCCCATATGAAATAGAAGACAATCATTTGCAATGCAATATGTCTAGCATTTAAGTGAGTTTGAGCTATGGTCATTGTAAATGACAATGCCTTTATTTATGTTTTGGTTTTTAAAACAAAAATAAAAGGCATTGTTATTTGCAATTGTAATAGCTCCAACTTTCCTACTGCGAGACATATTGGCAACGCCAGTGCTTGTTGACATCGAAGCATGAACTGTGGCATACCAGATTTCGAAAGAGCATAAATGCATTTAATTTGTTTATACAAGTAGCACACCATAAACCTTCTGTTACTCTAATTGTAATTAACATCTTTTTTATTTTTTTGTTCTAGGCAACATTAAATGCCATTCGCGATGTTGTTCTGTTGGTCCTAGACAAGAACCAAAGATGTAGAGACCTACAGGGAATGTCGGCACAGAAGGGCTCAGGAAAAGATAACAATATGGACACAGAACTGGCATATTTGACTCATGAAGGACTATTTATAAGTGATGCATTCACGGATGGCCCCTTGTCTTCCACACCAGAGCATGTTATCCCTCAAAGGAACAGTTCACCCATTAGTGAGGCCTGTGGCAGCAACTCTGTGTCAGATCCCGAATGTACCACAGGATCTTCTTCTAGCAAAGATCGTACCTCCTCTTCAGTTACGAGAGGAGGAGTAGAAATAATGTGAGTAAACACATATATTCTATTGCTGTCTTAAAATGTTTTATTTTCTGTACTTTACACTATGCCACACCATACGTACATTAACTGCACATTTTCTTAATTCATTCATGAGCATCCTACTAACATTTTTTTACAAGAACTGTAGTTGTTCATCGCTCTATCAATGAAATGAGTTCTGTGGTTTGGTAATGTTGCAAGAATATTAGTTCCCTTCTCCATGAGGTGTAAGCCCATGTGGCTGTTTACATTGTGCATGATAGTATAGCTAATGCACTCCTTCCTAAACCTTGGATGGAGGGAAAGCAGATGACTAGGAGATGGATTGCTTCTGCTGGGTGTACATTTTGTGGACAATAGTATGTCTTTCTAATTTCCTCACCCTCCCCAGAACACCATTCCTCTCCTTTTAAAGGTTAAAGCCTACCAGACAATACAGCTGTCTGGTTTGCTAACAACATCTTGGGGATATTCGGAAAGCTTCCTTGGGAATGCCTTCCCACCCTTTGCTTACCATTGGTTTTGTGGTTTGTCACTCACATTGGCTTGATTTCTATTTGCCGTTTTTATTTGTTATAGGCTGTCCAGCTTGAGTCTGCCCTTCCCTTGCCCAAACCTTATTTACTGTATTCTTACACTAGTATTGTATTTCTGTAAACAAGCCTTTAAATCTTGTTATCTTGTCACATTTGCTGTGCAGTCAAAGACAGAGATCAAATGACAGGATTTGTCTTCCAGGTAGCTTGGTGTTTACTTTTCTTTCTCGGACTTCAAAGTGAGAGAATTTATGTGATAATCATTCTGGGTACTTGAGGGTGTGCTGGTCGGACGGCTGTATTTTGTTTTCTAGCACACAACAACATTTATATGTCTGTAAATGAACTGTACAGATATTTCAGAATATATCTTAATTAGGACATCACAAATGAAGCACATTTTCTGGTCATTCTAAAGCGTGGGGACAAATATTTTAATACAAAAAAACCAAATCAATACACTAGGTGATAACATTTCCCCACATTATCGTTTGTGTGCTGTATACTTTCATTATTAAAACTGTATGTCTGTACAAATATAAATGGCCATTTTAATTTGAAGATGCTTTGTTTGTAATGACAGTACCCGATCACACCATACATACTCCACTTTGCCCGACTCCACTCTACTCTGCACTACTCCGTACTATGCCATTGCACACTCCGTCACTGAGCTAGTATTGGCACCACTCCCGGCCTCTACTTTACAGCACTCTACTTTATGCAATTGCACTCTACGCCACACTACTCTACAATGCACCACTGCACTCTTCACCACTGCAATCTACTCCGCTCTACTCTGCACCACTGCACTCTACTCTGCACCACTCTACGCCACTCTACTGCTCTGTGCCACTATATTCTACTCTGCAACACTCTAATCCACACTACTCTACACTAGTGCACTCTACGACATTCTACTCTGCAACACTGTACTCTCTGCCACTCAACTGTACGTCACTCTAGTCAGAAAAGTCTGAGAAAGTTTCTGCCCTTCCTGTCGAATTCAGCTAGAGAGACGGTTGTCCGTGCACTGATTCTCTCTCGCTTGGATTATGCCAACGCCCTCCTGGTCGGCAGCCCAGGCTATCTTGTGAAGAAATTGCAGGTGGTCCAAAATTCGGCCGCCAGACTACTAGGCGGGCTGTCTTCCAGGCACAGTGCCTGGGCTCTTCTACGGTCATTGCATTGGATCCCGGTGGAAATTCGTCTGAAATTCAAAATGCTCTCCATTGTGCAACGGGCCCTTCACGGTCTTGGTCCTAGTTATTTACAGAAGAGATTCGCCTTTTACACCCCAGTGAGACAGCTGCGTTCTTCTTCGTTGCTGCTAATGCAGACGCCGAAGTTTAAGCGCCAGCGATTGGGTGGGAATTCCTTTGCACGCAAGGCCTGTTTGGCCTGGAATTAGTTGCCCTTGGCCTTAAGAGCCACTTCTGATTCTTTTCTGTTCAGGAAAGCCCTTAAAACTCTTCTGTTTTAAATCTAGTACCTGAGCTGCTCCTGCTTCTTTTTGCTGCTAGCGCCGGGACACTTCCGAGTATCTGTGCGCTGAATAAATTAAAATAACATAATTTAACATAATCTGCCCCACTCTGAGCCACTGCACTTTCTGCCACTGCACTCAACTCTGCACTCAACTCTGCACCACTCTGCACCACTCTACTGCACTCTATGCCAATACACTCTGTGCCAACTACACTCTATGCCAGGGTTTTCCAAAGTCGATCCTGGAGGACCGGATCCATACCCGATCTTTAGCTGATCCCCATTTAGATAAATGTAGTTATCTTAAAAATCGGGCATGGACTGACTTTGGAGACACCTGCTCTATGTCAATCAACTCTGCGCCACTGTAATCTATTGTGGACCACCACTCTGACACTGCACTCTGTACACCACAACACTCTACACCAGTCCACTTGACTGTACCCTGAACAACTCAACCCTGCACCACCCTATCTCTGCAACACTTCACTCATTGCCACTGTACTCTACTCCACTGTTCTATGCCCCAGCACTCTACCCTGCACCATTTCATGCCACTGCACTCTATGCTACTAAACTCTACACCAATCTACTCCACTGTATGCCACTCCACTCTATGCCCCTGCACTTTATGCCACTCCACTCGACTTTGCACCACTCTACTCCGTCCCATTGAGTTTGGTGCCAATGCACTCTACACCACTTTTCTCAACACCACTGCACCCTACACCGCTGCACGCCATGTCACTCTACACCTTTGCACTCTACATCACTGGACTCTACAGCATTCTACTCTGCACCCCTATACTCTGCACTAATGCACCTAACAACACTCTACTCTTCAAGACTGCACTCTCTGCCACTGAACGCAATGTCACTCTATTCTGCACTACTGCACCCTATGCCACTGCACTCTACTCTGCACCACTCAACTCTCACTACACTCTACATCACTCCACTCTAATCTGCACCACTGCACTCCACACCACTGCACTCCACACCACTGCACTCCACACCCCTGCACTCCACACCCCTGCACTCCACACCCCTGCACTCCACACCCCTGCACTCCACACCCCTGCACTCCACACCCCTGCACTCCACACCCCTGCACTCCATACCACTGCACTCCACACCACTGTACTCCACACCACTGTACTCCACACCACTGTACTCCACACCACTGTACTCTTCGCTACTCTACACACCTGTAGTCTACCCTGCACCATTCCACTCCGCCCTGCACCACTCCACAGCACTTCACTCTACTCTGAAACTACTCTATGCCACTGCACTTTACACTACTGTACTCTATGCCACTCTACTCCACTATGTGCCACTCCACTCGATTGAACTCTATACTACTGCAATCTACTCTGCCCCACGTCACTGCACTCTACATCAATGAAGTCTACACCACTTTACTCAAAACCAATGCACTCTACGCCAATCTACTGTGCACCTCGGTACATTCCCCACTTCACTCTTGGCCACTCTACTCCACCCTACGGCACTCCACTTCACGACACTCTATTGCGCTCTACTCTACTAAACTCTACTCCACTCTACAACACTCTACTCCACTCTATACAGTTTCCTCTATGCCACTCCATGCCACAGTACTCCACTCTATTCTACAACACACTACTCCACTCTTCTCCACTGTTCTATTCCATTCTACGGCTCTCCACTCTACAACACTCTACTCCCCCTCTGCCATTCCACTCTCCTACACTACTCAATTATATGCCACTCCACTCTACATCAATATACTCTGCTCTGCACAACTCGTACTGTATAACACTCTACGCAACACCCTCTACGCCACTCTACTCTGTTGTATTTTAAATCGCTCTACGTCACTCTAAGTCTCTCCATGACACTCTAGGCCAGTGACGTCTATGCTCTTCCACTGTGACATTCTACTCCCTCTCCATTACATTATAAACCACTCTGCTCAAACGCCACTCCATATTTAACAACAAGGGGTGGTGATGGACAGAGTTTCTGAATTAAGCAGAATACTCTCACCCAGTCAAGAGATCAGGGCTAGATCCAACACCGTTTTTTAGCTCACTGCACCATCCCAGCTCAGAACCTGGCTATATGCAAATTAGTCTGTTCCTGTCCCAGTGCATGATGGGAACAGGGCAAACCAAACTACCAAGCCAATTCTTACACTGGGAAGGAAACAAGCTTCCGGGGACCGGTTTCTGGCATTTCAGCCTTCGTCGGCCCAGCTTCCCTGAATCCTGATGGTGCAATGAGCAAGGGACTCTCATCTGAGTATACCCTTCCACGCTTATGCCACAGTACTCCACTCTATTCTACAACACACTACTCCACTCTTCTCCACTGTTCTATTCCATTCTACGGCTCTCCACTCTACAACACTCTACTCCCCCTCTGCCATTCCACTCTCCTACACTACTCAATTATATGCCACTCCACTATACATGAATATACTCCGCTCTGCACGACTCGTACTGTATAACACTCTACGCAACACCCTCTACGCCACTCTACTCTGTTGTATTTTAAATCGCTCTACGTCACTCTATGTCTCGCCATGACACTCTAGGCCAGTGACGTCTATGCTCTTCCACTGTGACATTCTACTCCCTCTCCATTACATTATACACCACTCTGCTCTACGCCACTCCATGACACTCCACTAATTTCTACGGCAATGCGCACCATTCCACTACTCTCTGGGCCACTCCATTACAATACACTCTACTCACTTTACGAAACTCCTACCTCTTTTACCCCCTAACTTTTAGCCATGCTGAACTGCAGACACGCTGGTGTTTAACATGGCTAAAACATATTGGCAAAGGCAATCATAGGCGTGACCTATTTGCTTTGCTAGGGCTTGTTAAAACAAACCCATGGCTTTCATTTTTTCTCTTTCTAATGTAAAAAGATTGTTCTGTTACTCCTTTTTCCTGTTTTTTTTTTTTTACTGTATGTTAGAGATTTGTCTTTCTGTTTTTACGGTTCTGTTTTTACATGATTGAGAACCCTTGATAATTCGTTACAAAGAATCATTTAAACAAATTAGAGAGGCTAACAGAAATGAATGGAAGGGTACACATCTTCAGCGGTGTATTTAAAGCATAATGCAGAATTACCTCCTTGTAATAAAATGCCCAAAGGAAGGATATGAAAATTCTGCATCTTGAGTTTTTGATTTATGCTCGTGTTTCTTCTGCATAGCTTTTGTCTTGAGTTCTGTCAAAAACCTTTTTAGTCTGTTGGTATGAGTTGGTGCGTCAAACAGAATTAAAGATTTTCTTCTGCAGTTGTTGACATTGAGTAATCAGTTCATGCAAAGACCACTCAGTTTCTACTAGGGTAAAGAAGACACTTTTGGGGCTGAGTAGTCGCCAGTCATTTCTGTTGAGCTGTAGTAAATTACCACTGAATCTTGCCGAAATTGACCCAATACCTGCTTTTTCCATTGAGAAAGAAGAATATCTGCTTTTACAGAGTACCCATCACCTGTTTTGTGCAATAATCTCTTCATTTGGTATGGATGGTGTGAAAACCTTTGACGATCGGATCAGCACAATGCATGAACTAGTATTCACAGGAAGAAGAATTCTAAAAATCATTAACAACTTGGTGACATATCTCAGATGATCGTCTTACCAGACTGCACAGAGGTTGGATAGAGTAAAGGCCGGACAGGAACATGGACAAGATTGAATGTGATTAAGAGACACTGAATGGATGAAAATGAGCCAAAAAAGAACCAGCCCAACTGAGTTACTAGCATTGTAGATAATGAAGAGTTACATGGAAGATTACAAATAATTTCTCTAGGAAAGGGATTTCATTTTTATGGTTTACAAATGTCAGAGTTCATGGTCTGCGTATTATAATGCAGGCTGCTTACCATTTATATCAATATAACTGGTGTAACAATAACCCTGAATTGATCTAGTCCGAATTGGATAGGCCTTACATAGATAGGACATTTTAAATACAGTAAGGCAAAGTCACAAATGAGCATGCTGCCAAAAATGGTCTCAGAACTAAGGGCCAGATGTACGACCATTACATTTGGCGCCTCACAATTTGTGACACATTGCGAATCGCAAATTGCGAGGCGCTAAATGAAATGTACAACAGTGTGTTTAACATTGTTTGCCATTCCCAATGGGGTCGCAAATTGCGATGCTCATTAATATTAATGAGCTTCTCACAATTTGCCAGCCATTTGGAATGCCAGCCCTCCCAGGGATGGTGGCCTGCTGGGTTTTTGAAGGTGAGAGACAACTCGGGACAATATCTATTATTTGTCCATCATTAAGAATATTGGTTCCACAGGCTGCTGGGTCTTGTTTACTTTTACACGCTTAGCATGTGAACGATGTACACTGCAACCTATCACCCCTATTCTGACGACCTTCTGCTAGCTTCCTCTGGAGTCAAGAATCATCTTTAGATTTTGCTGCTTTATATGCATAGTCGCCAAGACCCACCTTCCTACCTGAAAATCCCAACCTTTGCTAGAATTTGTAAAAGCCAAGAATTAAAAAAACCATGAAAAAAGTCCCTTGCCACTTCTTTCCACCAAGTACCTGGAAAGAAGAAATCTTTGTTTCTTCTAGGAATCCTTCTAAACCCATGCATTCAAAAATAATCTTTACATATAAATGACATTCTGCTCTCGGAACACTCTCTCCGTCCTGTATATTTTTAAATCTGATAGAGACTTCTAGCCGCATATTCCTTAATTTTTTGTGAGCAATACCCCTGCTTGCCTGTAGGTGGCATTGTTCAGCTCTGTGTGGCAGCAAACGCACAGGAAGTGACCTGCATGGTTCCTACATAGACGCCACCCCATTGCACTGATGTCAGTTATTTTCTTTCCGTGACAGTTAGCTCAGATCTGGAGAGTGATACTCCTAGTCACTATTTGACTAACTTTTTTCGACTTTTGTTGAAGTCTGTTGAGATGTTTTTCTCCTGGTGAGACAGGCATGTCATCTAGGAAGTCTGGCTTCAAGCCCTGCGGCACCTGTCACCGATTGATGCCAGTGACTGACCCTGCCTCAAGCACGACCATGGCTTGAAGACCTGGGTTGACTGTCGGCCAATTAATCCCTCAAGCTTGTGGTAGCTCGACATGCAATGCCGTGACAGTCTCAATCCCAGTTGAGAGGAACGTCATGGTAATCGGTCACGGAGGCCCATGAGCTTCGTCGCACTCAGTCATCGGATCACTAGACACCACAAGACAAAAAGAGTAAGTAGTTGAAGAGTTCTTCGACTGCACCTCGTTCATCCTCTGCCAATGAGATGAGGGAGCATCGTCATTCTAGGCCTGGCTCCGCTGTGGAGTTAGTTCCTGGTCTGGCTCCAGGCTTCCCTGAGTTTCTGAGAGCCAAAGTGACCTCCGCTCAACTCCAGCAGTTTTATTAGGCCATACGCCTCCAATTTAACCAGCCCTATCCTGCTAGCGCGCCTTTGAGCCCTGCAGATTCGGGAGGGGCCCCTAATGGTTTCAAGCCGGAGGATCCGGCCCTGGTGTCAGTTGGGCCCCTTGGTTCCATGGCTGGATCTGGGCCAGCGCCGGTTGTTCCACCTCGACCTTCCCAGACACCGGAATCAATGCCGACGCTCTTGGCTCTGACCAGGTGGCGCAGTCCCCATTCTTATCACCAACTCTGAAATGGAGCCAGAAGGGCCTCGTCCGGCGCTGACTCAGGCCAGAGCATGAGCCCTATTCCAATGGGCTAGGACTCTGGAGGGAGGGGTCACTGGACACTGAAGAATATCAGCCCTTAGATACCAACATAGACTGGCATGTTAACTTGTCAGAGGCCAGTGGACAGGACACTTTTCTAGATATTGGCATGCTTTCTTCCACTACCGTGGCTACAGAGGAGGGAGTGTATTTTGCAATGGTGGTGAGGAGGGCGTCTGAGGTCTTGGACCTTAGCCTACCATCAGTGGCAGTCAAGACAAACGTCTTGACAGAGGTGCTTCAGACGGGAATGACCCCCTCAGAACGGCTTCTCCCATGTAATGAAGCCCTTGGCGACTCCTTGCTTGGGACTTGATCCAAGCCCAGCACAGGGTATCCTGGGAACAGGACGATTGCCTGCCACCACTGCCCCATCCCGGGGCACCCCAGTTTCCTCAGCCATTACCCTACCCCGGAGAGCTTGGTGATCCAAGCCTCTACCTCCCATGTTAATCCTGCTGATTTCCCTACCGCTTCACCGGATATGGAATCCACGAGGCTGGACACCTTAGACAAGAAGATATTTTCTTCCATCTTGGCACTCCAGTCCTTGAACAAAGCATAACTTTTGGGCCATTACTCCCGTACTCTACAGGATTTGGTTGCACAGATGCTATCCGTGGTTCCTGCGGAAGCCCAGGCCATACTTTCCCAGGCTGTTGCTGACTTTAGAGATGCAGCTAAGTTCTCAATCGGATGGGGACTGGATACCACTGACACTCTGGGCAGAGTGGTTTCCTCAAGTGTGGCCTTATGGGGCCAGGCCTGGCTGAGAACAACCAGCTTTTAAGGGGATGTCTTGGCATCACTTATGGAAATGCCCTTTGATGTCTCCTGTCTCTTTGGAGATTAGGCAGATTCAGCGCTGGAGCGCTTTAAGAGGGCTTTGGCCAGGTTTCCATGTGCCCTTGGCATCCCCAGTTCGCCTTTCGTGGCCACTGAAGGGGCTTTCAGCCACGTCTATACCCTTCCAGCAACTGCAGCGTGCTAGCTTCCCAGCCTCTGCATGGCCGAGGACGCCCCCTCGCAGCCATCGCACGCCAACACAACCTCAACATCATCTCCTATGCCGACGACACCCAGCTGATCCTCTCCCTCACCAACTACCCCGCCACCGCCAGAACCAACCTACACGAAGGGATGAAAGATGTCGCCGAATGGATGAAGAACAGCCGCCTGAAACTGAATTCAGACAAGACGGAAGTCATCATCCTGGGATCATTGCCCTCCGCCTGGGATGACTCCTGGTGGCCCCCTGCCCTGGGCACCACTCCCAAGCCAACGGATCACGCACGCAACCTGGGCTTCATCCTGGACTCCTCCCTCTCCATGACCAGACAAGTCAACGCCGTGTCCTCATCATGCTTCAACACCCTGCGCATTCTCCGCAAGACCTTCTGATGGATCCCCACCGAAACCAGGAAGACGGTCACCCAGGCACTCGTCACCAGCCGCCTGGAATACGGAAACAACCTCTACGCCGGAACCACAGCCAAACTCCAGAAAAGGCTCCAACGCATCCAGAACGCCTTCGCACGACTTGTCCTGGACATCCCCCGACACAGCCGCATCTCCGGCCACCTGAAAGGCCTACACTGGCTCCCCGTCAGCAAGAGGATCACGTTCAGACTCCTCACCCATGCACACAAAGCCCTCCACAACCTGGGGCCCAAGTACCTCAGCAACCTACTGACCTTCTACACGCCCAACCACCAGCTGCGATCAATCAACCTCGCCACCGCCACCGTTCCACGCATCTGCAGAGCCACCGCCGGAGGAAGATCCTTCTCCTACCTGGCAGCCAAGTCATGGAACTCCCTCCCCACCCACCTTCGGCAAACCCAGGACCACCTCGCCTTCAGGAAGCAGCTCAAGACCTGGCTTTTCGAGCAACAAACGGACCCTCCTCCCCCAGCGCCTTGAGACCCGCCCGAGTGAGTAGCGCGCTATATAAATGCTATGATTGATTGATTGATTGATTGAGTACCCACAGATTCCGTGGGTCAGGCAGTCCACCACCCTCCGGCAGCCTCCAAACCCTAATGATCTACCCTCTTACTATCATGGGCACCCAATGGGAGTCAGGATACACCATTATCTGTCCAATTGGAGGTCTGTAGGAATATACGATGTTACATAGCGGTTTTCACACTGCAATACTTTTACAACGCAGGCATTACAACACAAGTCGTAACAACGACTTGCGCTGGAGGGCGCTGGACTTAGGAATAGTATGATTTACTATTCCAACTCCAGCCTACGTTACAGTAGGGAAGGTGTTGGAATAGTAAATCATACTATTCCTTAGCTTAGAGCGCCATCCAGCGCAAGTCATTGTAATGACTTGCGCTGTAATGCCCGGGTTGTAAAGGTATTGCCAGGCAAATCTGCAAAGCATGACTCACCCGAAGAAGACATCTTCACCCAGGAGCTTCTGTCTTTACAGCTTAGCTCCTATTAGGTCATAGATTGGAAACTTGCTTTTAATGTCATGGTAGTCCTCCTGACATGAACACAGGATTATAAAATATCTCCCTCAATATTCTAACTTGGAAGCAGTAGAAAGTAAAATAAAACATAATTTACAACTTGTCTCCCCTGTGCACCAGGCATTCACAATGACAGTGAACCCTATCCACGACATTGCAAGCACAAAAGGAACATCCCACCTACTATCACAGATATACTTTATAGTTTTCAACACATCAAGTACCCTTCATCACGTAAGACACAGAAACATTAGATGGAGGAAGTCAGGATGATCTAACAGAACTTACTATAAAACATGAAAATAAGTGACACTTCTATGAAACAAAATGAGTACCTGTTAATTTACAAACTGCACCTCTGTTCACAACAGGGGTATCTTGCAGAGATATCAGCAAGGGGCCTCTCAAAAGCTAATGCTCAACAAAGAGGATAACTCTAACAGATCTACAGGGGCATCTTCTAAACCTGGTTAAAACTATATCAGAAGGGCATCTCATACTCCACACTCAACTCTCCTATCTTACTTCTTGTAACTCATCAACACTAGCTCATGGCAAGTTGTAACTTAATTATTATAGGGCAACCCATCACCCTTGTTAAACCCACCTTTAGTGATATTTCATGGAGCGACTAGGGCATCAACTTTGTAACACTGCCCAATCTGAAGTACATTTTAATTTGTTCTCAGTTCCTCAGGTAAAGAGTGCCATAGAGAAGGGACCCACTAGAGAATGGTTTTGTTTAAGCCATGTATCGAGTCCTAATACATTTTTTATATTTAAGATTTTTGTGTACTGCATAAATAAGAGAGTAGATAGTCCCGTTGTTACAGACGAAGAGCTTAAAACAATGTTAAATAATTATTGATATAGACGGGATACAAAGATTGTAAAGGTAAAATAGTTAGAGAAAGGTGGACTGGTTTTGATAGAATGTTTTAACATTCTGTTGGAATAAAACTGGCAAAAGTTAGAAGGGATAAACTGAGTGACGGAGGAACTGAAAATGTGCAAGAAATTTTATAGAGGTAGATAATGTTTTTAATACAGTAGTTAAGGTTGTTTTACACAATTTCTTCTCTGAGTCTGCACCTTTAGTATTGTGGCCAATTGGAGGTAAGGTGTATTCCTATCCATCAGAAAAGTGTATTTTCATAAAAAGGTAATGTTGGAAAGAATCACACTTCAAATGTATGAGGACTTGCCTAATAAAATAATAAAAACATATCAGTTTTCGTTTTCAGAATCAGTGATGACATCAAGGTAACTGATTTGGAGCTTGGAAAACTCGCAAATAACATCCAAGAGCTACTTTACAGCGCCTCCGATATCTGCCATGATCGGTGTGTCAAATTTCTCATGGCAAGGGCAAAAGTAAGTTGATATGCTAACCAAATAGTTTTGCACTCCCAGATATATATTTTGTATTTTTGCAAGTAATACAAAATTGGTAATCCATAATAACTTAAACTCCTTATACCCACACTTTGTATATGTCACGTTTTTTCATATATAATAGAACACTTCAGTATAACTAGATCATTCTTTTCCTCTCCAAGGGTGCCATTGAGCATCTTTCTGGCAGCCAAACTCCTGGTGAGGCAATTGAAAGCCATAGCAAATTAGCTAAGCAGGCGTCTACTGGCAGATCATGAGTGGCGTCTCCATCCAGATATGATGCAGGGCATCTTCGAGGAATGGGAAACGCCATGGCTACGGATGTTTTCCACCATCAAGACTGTGCAGCGTCATTAATTTTTGCACCCTGGAGTTTCGGCCAAGGCAATCAAGGTGCTCCTGTATGCATTCCCTTGTTCTCTTTCCTGCTTCGAGCTCTGAAGAAGATTAAGACCGACCAGTAACAAATCATTCTCCTGCCCAGACTGGGCAAAGAGAGTGTGGCGCCCAGAGCCCCTGAGCATTTGTCCTCTGATCCTACTACCATTTCAGAAGGACTTTCTCTTTCAGGAATGAGGCAAGGTCCTACATAAAAAAACACAACCTCGAAAGTACACTCCATGTGTGGAGATTCAATGACCTCACCTGAATGCATTTGATTTGCCGACCCAATTGGTTGTGGATGGGCATCTGGCCTCAAGGATGACAGTCCATCTCTGCAGTGCTGGGAGAAATTTGTTGCCTAGTTTGATACCTGAAAATCCGAATTCTTCCAGCCCAGAATCCATGAGATGCTTTTTGTTGGTGTTATCGTTGGCCGAGCAGGGTTGTGTGGTTGGTACAGTGAAGTGTTATGCGTTGGACCTCTCATTCTTCTTGTGTTTACTGAACTAACCGTCCTTATTTAAGTCACCGGTTGTGATGCGTTTTATTAAAGGTTGGACCCACGTTTTCGCCTCCAATGCATCAGTAGAACTGAAACATGGTCTTGACATTTCTTATGTGCTTCCACTTTGAGCTTTTACATACCTGCTCCATAAGGCACTTAAAATTGAAGATAGTCTTTCCTATTGCTATTGCCTAGTGTGTTGAGTGAGAGAGCTATGCAGGCCTTATTGGTAAAATGGCCCTACATCGCCTTCTTTCAGATAAATTTGTGCTGATTACCTGGACAGCACTCCTACCAAAGATAGTCACTCCCTTCCACTTTGGCTATTCTATCACTGCAAGCTGTTTTTGTCCCACCTCACCACTCAAAAGGGAAAGAGAGAATTCATGGTATAGACCCTAAGAGGGCATAGAGCTTTTACATCCACTACACAAAGCAGACCCCCCCCCCACCCCCGCCCAGGATTTTGCTGATTTGGGTGGCAAATTTTGCAGCCAAAAAAAGCTACATTTGCGGCGCAAAACCTCAAAACTCGCTGTATTTTTGGGCAAAAATATGCCTGCTTTAAAAATACTGAAAGCCTTTGCTCTGTCACTGCTGGAGACTATGCTATGTCACAGTCTGTAACGTTGCTGAGTCTCCAGCAGCACAGCGCCTGGAACTAGAGAGTATCTGAAGCCAAAGAGTAGATTAATATATGAAACCTGCTGTTTTTGGCATCAGGCAACCTGTGCATGCAGGGCAGGCAGGGCTGGGGATGGGTGGGGGCAGGCGATAGAGTGGTGGTAGAGAAGGTTGAAGGTATATTAAAGAAGCACTGGCATAGCCAATAGGTCTCGCCTTTTGGACCGCATAAGTGTTTAGCCGTGCAGCACATTATAGAGACAATAAACCTTAATTTATTAAAGTATGGCAAGGAAGAAGGCCTGCAGTAGCGGGATAAGAGATCTCCTCCCACCCCCCCCCCCCCCCCTTCAGCTTGGCAGGCGGATAGTGAAGTACTCTTGTGTGCACAAAATTATATCACTAGAAGTGGGGAAAAATGTTTTGTGAATAAAGTAACGGTTTCGTGCCCTCAGTTCAGTCTGTTTAAGAAAGTGAGCACGTCTTAAATAGGCCTTTATACTTTTCAGCAAGTAGATTTTAAACAATGTACAGGGGTGGTCATCCTTTAGAGTGTCTTGTACAGACATCAGTACACGGGAGGTGGGGGGGGAGTAAAGACTGCATGGACAACGGGAGGGGGCAGGAGATAATGATAGGGGGTCGCGCTTATAGTCAGCATGGATAACAGGAAGGGGGGCGGGAAGAAATTTAACACGACAACAGGAGGGGCTGCTGCAGAACCAGATGAGGCTGGAACACCGAATGGCTTCCATGACACTATTCAGGATGAAACAAGAACAGCCTGCCCTGAAGTAACCATTCATACAAGTAAACTAACTAGCTTTTCAGAGCAGAAGAGTGAATAAGGCATGAGCATTTCTAGTGTCAAAAAATAGCTGAAGTTGCACATTTGTATTTTCTCACATTTAATTACTTATATTTTACTTCATCGCAGCAAAGCATGACATTTACAGACTCTTTCAGTGCCCTTCGGTTTTTAGAGGGGCAGGCATTTGAATTAATTACTTTTTAAATGTGAGGAGAAACGGAGCAAGTTGGTGTATTGGGGGTTCAAAGATGGTGGGACACTAGAAAGGTAAGGGAAAAGAGAGAGTCCTGCAAGCAGTTAAAAGTAAGTTACAACCCACTTATGAATAAAATTTGCTGAAAAGAGAAGCCAACTATCTGAGATTCGTGGCGAATGAGGACACTTGATTTAGTAAAGCCTCTTTCTCCCTGCTTTATACAGAGATATGATTACCATTTTAGTAAACATGGTGCTTACTTACGCATTAGGTAAATCGCTGGTGGCGCTAGAATTGATCACATGTAGAACAGCCGAGCTGAACTTCACAAAGTATCTTGTATAAGTCGTGGATAAGTTCACTGAAATAAGAGCGAGATATGCATGCTGCCCAACGCTATACCGATATTAAGTCATCTGAAAATCAGATGTGTGACATAGTTGCAGTTAGGGATATCCTGAACTTTTAAGATGACTAAAGATACAGGTTTGTGCTACATAAATCTAGAATACATCAATATATTTTTATTTATTTATTTGGGAAAACAGAAGATCATACAAGTTGACAGTTTTTTCCCAGTCTGTCAAAATTCTCCACAAATGTCTACATAATCTAGATAAATCAGTTGCTGCTTTAAATGTCAGCCAAGGGATGGTTACGTTTTCATAAAATCCTGTGCCAATTAAAAAGGGAATGAGAATAACCAAATCAAATGAATCTGAAGTGATGCCATTTTCCAAAAACCCATTCATTCAACATACCTGTAAGTTCAAAATAACTGCCTTTTCCTGAAGGAGTGGCTTCCAGTCAAAAACAGCCAGTCAGGTCCAACAGACCGGCTTTTGTTGAGGAGTAGGGCCTCAAGTTACTTTAGCGTGTGTGATCTGTGCCTGTAATGCTCCGACTGATCCATTTCAAACCACCAACATCCATAGTTAGAAAACAGGGACAAGGAGGATGCTTTGTAGATAGCCACATTTGACTCGTACTTGGCTTCATAACTCTGTGTTACTTTCAGGCCCTCCAATGAGATGTTAAAGCTGTATACAAACCCGAATCGGCAATTACACTACCCGAGATTCATTTGCCCGTTCCTTTTAATCATTTAGATAATGCTGCGTACACCATTGGTTCCATGGTTCTGGTGATTAAATACAATTATGCTCATACCTATGCAGAGGGGTAGGGGGGAGAAATCACGTCACTATATAATCAAAAGGCTTTATCACATCTATTATGGTGAAGAAATTCAAGATGGCAAGTTGCAGTTACAAATCCCATGTTACATTATTTCACACTTGGCTGAATTCTATTGCTAAGTGATGTATATGTTAAGGTATAACCTCGAGGTACAGGATACACTGTAAGTAACCTCATTAGGTGACACCTGTCACCGCTTTGGCGCAGAACATGCTTTGATGACTGATGAGACTTACTTTCAACTACGGGGGATCAGATCACTGGCAGCACATAGGTAAACTAAACAAGCTGATTAGCCCTCATTCGCTAAACGAGTGATGAGAGGGTGGGAAGGGACTGACTTCAGCATCTCGATAGAAGTGAAACAGTGTACTTCCTAAATGCACAACAATGTGCACGGCGCAGGTTTGCTGTTTGGTTCCATTTTTTATTCGCATTTCTCTCTGTTCAGCAAGTTAATGTTGTGCCTTCTGAAGACCAGCGGCGCGCGGGTGGTGAGCGCGCGCTGTAAGTGAAACAAGCAGGAAACGTGCACCACGAGCAGACGAAGCCGCTTCACGTGGGGCGACTAGCAACGGAAGGAAGAGACAAAGGAGGAAACTCTGCCATGACAAGGGAGATCGGCTCTAAATATTTATATCCAATGTATTCTACCATAATAATGACTCGCAGCATCTACTCAACGAGGCAAGAACTAATAATAATGAAAAGGACACCCGTACGATAGGCACTTATTGCTGCATCCTGTTTGTATTCACATACATCTAAATAATATAAAAACAAAAAAAAAACTGGTGTGTGAACTTTTGTTCGTGCCACTTGCAGCACATGAATGCCAACAGGACAAAAAAGAAAGCTAGAAGCTACGAACAGCTCCCAGCTTGTCGTCCTTCGAAATCTTTAGTGTTCAGGGGCACGTTTGCTGCCATCTAGTGGCCAGCTCTGATACCAATCGGAAACAAGCAATGGCCGCACAGCCGTGAAAGTAATGGGGAGCGATGCGGAGGAAGAGATAAGAAAGGCAGATGGCGCGTGCGCGCAAGCTTGAGGCCAGCGAAAGCTTGTTGGTAGCACTTAGAAAACCCACTTACTAAATGTCTCGCTGAGCAGCGCATGCGCTGGCTCAACGAGACCTAAAAACAGAGAAGACGGGAGAGGTTTGGGGTTAATAGGAGACGAATGGGTCGAGGGACAGTAGTGCAGTGGAGACTCTGGGCAGGAGAGCCTTTTAAGGGCCTTCATAATCCATAGGGGACACACAAACGTGTCAGGCAGCCTCCAGGCTAATCACACAGCAGGGGGCTCTTTCCATTTCAAAGGCAGGCGACAGAGGGATTTAACACCTTTTCTGCCTGATGGCCTGTTGCTCACACTCTCTTTACTGGCTCAGAGGCAGCACGGAGCCAGTAAAGAGAGGGTGTCTTTATGGGTTTTTTAGCATATTTTGCAGGCACTCTTGTAAAAATGGTGGGCTTTTTACAAAAATGCCGGTTTTGCTTTTTTTTGTGTGCATATTGCGAAGTCCTGGGGGGTCTGACAAAAGAACAATGTGTGGATGATCAACTCTTTCTGGGATTTTTGGTATCAAAAAGGATAAATGTATGAAAGAAGACCATGGCGAGGTAAACCGTGCTCTTTATTAAAATCTGCTAAGCACTGCACAAGAAGTAGCCCCAGGAAGGTTTGAGAGCCCATTCCAATATGGTAAAGGCTGCCTCAACAGCATTGGTCCAAGGGATGCCTATGCTGGATATCCGCCAGGCTGGGACATCGGCAGCAGGCATTCATTGACTAAACTCTTCTTGACAGACCAAAATGACATTCCCACTGCATTTAACTGAGTCCACTACCCACACGCTCCCCATTTCGCAGGTACTGCTACGGTATGTATTCTACAGGTGAGGAATCTCCTGTTAGTTGTATCCATCAGAAGTATAAATGACTTAGCTTGTATAACACTTTTTTGATGGATACTGTAGCTTACTGCATATTCCTCATTGCCCTCCGTCCTCCCTCCATTCTGTGGATGCCTCTTTTACATCTGAAAGGTTCCCAAATTAAAGACTGACACAGTGTCATCTACAATTTGTTTAACGCTCTGTATCTGGAGGTGCGGAAATAGAAAGATGGATAAAACGATGAGAGCTGTCAGGGGAGATACTTATAGGTGACTCCGCTCGATCACTTCTAGGGCAGTGTGGTGTTACTGCTTAGACGAACAATACCACCTACCGGTGTGCGGGAGCACTGTTGAGAAAGCTCTCCGAAGGCAGTCTTGTCAATATTCTAAAGGTGAGTAATCTGCGATTAGCTAGATTATCCACCAGAAAGAGTGTTCCTGAAGGTAAATAACTAGTTCTCTTACAGGGGATCTTCATCAATAGTCATAAGCTCTGGATTGTCCCGCCCACGCGCAGGATCCCGGAGCACTTTGCAATACATGTGCATATATATATATATAATATCTATCCTCGCTTCACTTACGGGGGAGAGTCAGTAGATTTTATTTGACCCTCAAACGCACCAGACGCGTTTCGGCAGTCGCCTTCCTTGATGGTATGAGGGCGCGCCAGAAACGGCTATATTTTATTTTTACTTGTGTCCACATTTCCTGTTTGTTACCAGCATGGACTCAAACAAAGGACCAATACATATATTCTAATGATAGGGCTATATTTGAACATCAAAAATCAACACCAAAAGCATATGCAAAATATTACTGCAAAATTAAAATACCTCAGCAGCACATAGTCACAAAATAAATGTATATACATATAAACTGCGTCTTCCTCTGTAAATAAATGTTACCTTAATGCATATAAAGCCCTGGATGGGCAATTTCGCATATATTGATGTAATTTAATAAGGCGCACCTGCACCATCATAATATGAATACTGCCCTGAATGGGCCAGAGCGCTAATCCCTCATCACCATGCTTAGTCCTCTAACCCAAAAGTGAAATAAAAATTCAAAATCCAAACAGAAATTATCGATAAACTAGTAATTCATATTCCTCCAGAACAGAGGAGCAGAGTACAGTTCTGATTCTTTTCATCAACACAATCAATAATCCAGCAATTCTAGGCATCATATTTACATTTCAAGTTACAATATTATATACATTATACATTATATACAACAGTTAATTCCATACGCAGAGAAGTAATTTCATACTCCCAGAGAGGAGAGACCTCTACCCTAGGTATACTGCCAACTCCTCATTACTGTTCAGGCCTCCGGGGGACATGGTTCACAGATCTATTATGTACGTGGACTCCAGTCTTCTGAGCCTCATTATCCTGTCCCCCCCCCCTCTCAGATTGACTGGGACATGATCTATGGCAAAGAAGGTTAAGAGATCGTTGTTACTATATATATATATATATATGTGTGATGAGACGTTCTGTTTGTTTTGTATCTTGCCCGACATAAGTTTTGGGTACAGTTAAAGGTTATAATTTTGACTCTCTAGGCTTTCTTATGGTTGCCAGATTAGCCTTCTTTGTTTAAATCAACAGTTTTGGGGTGAGTTTTGAAAGGACTACAACATATCTTTCTTTCTACTCCCTTTGCCCCCAATGTGGCCATAATCTGGTCCTCATTTATTTGATGGGCACTCTGTTCTAGCTGCTTTACACCTGTCTCTAAGGGCTTCTTACTATTAAGATGATGAACCTCATTGCCTCACCAGCACATGGTGCATGTGTGAGTTTCAGGCCCTTAGTGTCAATCCATCATGCGCTACCTTCTTCTCAAACATACTGGTTCAGTGTACGCGAGCATCATTTCTACTAAAAGATGGACGCCATTCCACATTGATCAAACTATCACCCTGCTGGCATTCTATGCTCCACCTCACCCCAATACGGAGGAGAGGCTCAATCTCTTAGTTGCTTAAAGTGTGCTCTCCTCCTTTACATTCGTCGTACCAACACTAGGTGGACGATCATATCTTTGTGGAGTTCTCTGGAGCTAAAAAAAAAGCAAGGTTGTGCATAGGAGGACCATCTCTTGGTGGATCATGCTTTGAATTAGCATCTGCTGTGCACTGGCCAAAATGCAGCCTCCGGAAGGACTGCATGCTCATTCTACCATGGCCAAGGCTGGTACCTGTCCTAGATATATGCTAGCTATGATAGTATCCCTCCACATGTTCAGAATGCACTATTGTCAGGACAGTCAGATTTTGCAAAGAGAGGCCTTTTGCCTGCTTGATCGTGCAGGGCTTTCTGGTGTCAGTCCATACACAGACTCACTTTTGAATAGGTATTGTCCTGGTATCTATTCAAATGATGGAGAATCTGAGATAGAGGTCTGGATCAGGTTACCTACCTTCGGTATTGCTCTTTGTGGTAGAGACTCTGTCTAGCTGCAGATTTCTCCCCGGCCGCCCCATCCTTCCCTTTCTGTGATTCGACTCTACACATTAATAAGATCCCAAGTCTAGGAATCTGCACACTATTTACAACCAATTTGCCCTTGGGGTCTGCATCTGGGGCCACGGACAGCCTCGAGAGCAACTGAGTTCTGCGTGCAGAGGGTGCCTATATAGACTCTGTGTGTCATTTGCTGAGCAGAATTGTGTTGGTGTGGAGCCGCACAGCGCCACCGGACAGCTCACCGAGGTAGTGCTGTAAAGTTTCTGGATCCAGTCTGTCTTTTCAGGAATATTCAAATGGTGAGGAGTCTCTCACAGTAGAAATTATTTGCCTTTCTAAAGAGAACATTTGGAATTGTTTCTGGTTGATACCCAACCTGATATGATTAATATTGTGTTAACACATTTCTTGCAAGAGAGGAGTTGTGAAACAGGGCAGCCAGGAGGCTGAATATACATTCCGTCCCTTATTAGAGTCTATATACCTGTGTTAAAAAGTCGCTTTTGTATAAATAACATTTGTCAGAAGGCCAAACTGTTCCAATTTAGCCAAGGACATGCAGCTGCTCTCTTGATAAGTGTGCTATGAAACTCTGGTGCCCAGGTGGATGTAGGGCTAAGGCTATCTGCCTATGCTCATCTGTGACATATTAAAGAAACACAGTAAAGTTTTCCCTTTTTATTTAAGAGTGTGGTTTGTAATGGAACAGAGGTTTTTTATATGCAAACTAGTTAAACATGGATGGTATGCATTCATATTAACTTCTGTGGCCTTATTTCTAATTGGTGAGGAAAAGTGGTAAGACTAAGGCAGTTGTTCTGTTCACATGCCAATTATTTATATACAGTATTCACTTATTGTGTTCATCTGACCATCTTCTTTACATTTTAATTTAACAAAACTGTATTTCTTTTGATAATTCATGCTATTAAAACTTTCTTGTTTCCTGTACTTGCTTAGCTGTCTGTTTTCTTCCCTTTTTGTGTGTTATGTTTTGGTACTTGTTCAAGCGCCAGGACGCCCCTTTGCTGGGGCAGCTGCGTGCTGCATAAATAATATTAACATAACATAACATAAAACTTTCACTTTGAATTTAACAGTGCAGCAGTTGTACCTTTTTGCACAGCTGTTTGGAATTCACAGTTTGCTAAGGCTGCATAACCCTCTGAAGTTTCGTACACAATACTTTGCTTTTGAATACTTTTCAACAATATTATTCAGACTTAGATTTCCCCATTTGATAAGAATTTTGGCAGTGAATAAAGTTTAATTCAATTACCAATGGAATGATGTAACCTAGTACTTCCTTTTTCATGGAATTAAATACTGAAATTCTCAATGGCTTCCCTCTTCCGCTTCTAAAAGCCCTGCATATTTAGCTTAGTTCTCATATACATGCTTGCTTTGATAACCATCCATCCTAACCTCTCCCACCCCTCACCCTGCGTACTTTGCTTCCCATCACCTCCTGTTCCTTCCTTCATCTGTTTATGTTTTATGTTCATTGTAAGCATGTTTATATCATATGCAGTTTGTTATATTTACAGTGCCCTAATATCACGTCGTGAAGCGACACTATAGAAGAGAAACGTAAATAAATGAAAATGCTCTAGTATCACATATGCCAAAGATCTTCCATCATGTGCTCAGCACAGTTAACTTTCATCATTCTGAGAAGGTTTATTATGTATGTTTTTCAAACCTGATAAAGATACTTTTAAATGCAGTTCATAGAGCCCTATCACTCTTCTGAACTCAGATTGCAAAATTTGTATGAAAATCTTTGCCACAAGTCTGGCCTCCATGGCACAGAGTATGGTAGTGGTCGATCAAACAGTTTATACTGGGCAGATTATTATTCTCGCAAACTTATTTTGTACCATATTTTGTTATTGTTATTTAGAGATTGGTAGCAACAAGGAATTCACAGCTTTTTTGGATGCCAATTGCAGAGATGAAATTCAGACTGGTAATCTGGGTCTCCTCATGGGAAACATTTGCATCCTTAGGGATCTCATCACAGTTCATCACATAGACTGCCTCCATATACCAGGGGGGCTGGGCCTATCCTATCATCTGTGGCAAAGTAGAGGAAAATATTTTAATAACCATGGGGTCCAAGCTAAGCAGCTCAGTTCACTTCCTTTCCTGATTTTTGGTCTCTTTATTGAGCTAGTATTGATCAGGATTGATACCAACTAGGCTAACTGTCTTCATTTTGAAGCCAAAATAAAACATCATGCTGACAATAATATTCTGTTTTTAGATAGTGAACCCAATAATACAGAGAGAGCAATGAGACATATTTCCTAATTTTTTAACTTTGCAGGATAATAAATCAATAGAAACGACCACAAGCTGATTGTTTGGCTCAGCTGCAACTACCATACCATCTGAGCTCAGTTGTGTACTCAATGATACACAGATAAGATATTTCATCATCCATATCAGTAAAGAGATATTTAGTTTATATAAATTGAACTTTGTCCCCTTTCATGACAATATCACTGAGTCAATTAAAACTATGCATTCTAACTGGCAGAGGCAATTTGAGCAAATCATTTCTGCACTTCACCAGTGTCTTAAAAAAAAAGAAAGAAAAAAAAAGAAAGTCAGGCTGCCACCTGTTTACCTACCAGGAGGTTCTTTAATACTTTGGGCATGATCATCACAAAATGTATATGAGATAACAAACACAGTTCAATTAGCTGTAAGAACATGTCTGGCCTTGAATCTTATGTCACATGTTACCTGTCTGGGCTCATATAGCTGTACATAACACTTGATAGCCACATAACACTTGAGAACAATCTAAGCATTATCGCTGAAATGATTAAGCCATTTGAGATTAAATGCCATTTTAAATTTTTCGAAGAAATTTGATTCAAGGCAATCACTATCCTCCTACTGATGTATCACTTAACTATAAGGTTTCTCCTGATATTAGAATGAGTAGAATGAGACAAACTCGCCCTTAGATGGGAACATATTACAATATCAGCAGCCATATCAGAAATAGCTGACAAATGAACTCCCGGAGATATCACCAGTGTGGGTTAAATAATTTCTGAGGGCCAGGTAGAGCCGCATGCTTAACTCAGGGTCCCTGTAGAACTGTGTATCTTTACATGAATTTATTACAGAACAAATAACGTGTTTACCGCCCACTACGGTAACTTGAGATTGATTGTCTGCCCCCTCATTTATACTTTATATTGTTCATACATTTTCAGATACTGTAGTGCACCCTGGTTTTTACCCTGTCCTGATGAAGACCCCGATGTAAGGCAACAAATACGCCTACCATTGTAGCGTGGGGTCGAAACGTCGACGGCTACTTCACCTCCTGTTCAGTTGACACGCCCGCATTAATTTGGATACCTCTGTGTCAATACAGATTGCTTTAAACATTACGGGATATGTTATGATCCCCCATTTCGGCTCAGGGATCGGAAGCCTTGAAACTTTACTGCATTTCGAATTAATTTCGATACTCATAAGTTGTCACAAACTTTATCCCTTCACTGTCCTTTTCCTTCACAGCATCACGCTATCCCACTCCCAATTTCCTTTCTTGGGGCACTGTTATTTACCAAGTGATTTGGTTCATTCATTGTGATCAATTTACAGTGTTTGTATATGTTTTTGATTTAATTTCTGTAATAAATTCAAGTAAAGATACACAGTTCTACAGGGACCCTTCTTTCATACACCATATAGCACCCAGGTCCCATGTGGATTCCATTGGGTAAAACCCCCCTCTTAGATAAATAAAGCATGCTCACAATTCGGGGATGCTTTTATAAGTACATGCAAATTGGGCCATGGGTGATCAGTGTAAAAAACTTTTTAGGCAGCTTATTGGGCAGACTAAGGGCCTCATTTATCACAGAAATATTCATCCCATAGGATATAATGGAAATTATATTTTGGCGGATGGGATATCATCACCGTTGTGACGGAGTAAGACGTCCTCCAAAATCTAAATTAGGCCGTAGGTATATTAAGGAATTTTATAACCCAGTGGAAACTGGCAACGAGGCTAAAAGCCAAAGAACCTGCTAGTGAGGGAGATGCTGATGTACACAAATGGGGTCAAGCTAACCTGATTAGAGCAGAAGGCGAAATGCAGCAACTATGCATAAAAATGCACTGCCAGCTATGTGGTATGAACGTTTGACAGTCCCAGTGGCTTTCTGCATTCCACTTTTGTTATACTCTGAAGAAAATATATTGATGATTGCCTGATGACAACCTTTGTTGTAGTAGATGCCAAACCACTGTAGTTACATGCAGTGCTTAGTTTGTAAAAGAATAATTGTAGGGGCCCAAAGTCTGCTCAGACGTCCGCAGCTGGCGCTTTTGAAGGTCAGAGTGCTGAACATCAAGACTGCATAGTCTTGCTTCCACCTCATGCATCTTTAATCCACCACTAGACACTCCCTGTCTTAATCGCATTCTTACAGGTTCTCTTTCTTAATTTCTACTTTCTTACTTTGTCACAGTTTTTTCATCTTTCTCATCCTCCTCCTTTCCGCCTTTTGTAGTGTTCTGTCTCTTGCTCTGGATCAAAGTCAATTGATGAAAAATACGTGAATTTCCTCCAAAAATCAGTGCCGGTGGTCCCACCTGGAATCACCAGCTATATGATGATATAATGCCACAGTCTGACCTCTGGAATTTCATTGCCATCTTCCTGGAGTAAGAGGTGAATTGAAAAATGGAATTCCAAACCAAAACACCACTCTTAGTTAGGTCTGCTCTCTCCTAGTACACCTAAGTGAGGGTGACTGGGAAATCTGTTCTTTTTAGGAGCCTTGATTTCAAAGCATTTAATCACCAAAAGATGGAAGGAGGAAATTCCACCTACTCACAATGAATGTTTGCTTCTTAAAATGTGTAACCAAACTGGAGCTTTGCTACTAAGTGATAATAGGCATAACTGTGAAAAGAGAAAATGTATTGTCAACCCTGACCAAATTGTGATGAATATGTGGACGGTTTTAATCAATGAGTAATGTAGGTGTATAGTATTCAATATGTAGGTTACTTCACAACACCTGGTAATTTCATACTTTGTTGTTTTTTAATAGCCTTTTTTTGACAGTGAATGTCAAGTCTAACTGCACATTTCATATGTCATTTAGGATGGATTTCTTGAGAAGCTGAATTCTTCAGAATTTGTTGCCCTTTCACGGTTAGTGGAATCCTTTGTGCTGGACACTGAGAAGGTTTGTGGGCGAAGAAGTATGTCATTGCGTGGGGCTCTTCAAAGTCAAGCTAACAAATTTGTCAACCGATTCCATGAAGAGCGAAAAACAAAACTAAGGTACGGCATTTTCGTTATTTTTTATTATTCTTTCAAGAAACCTCAGCAGGATAATCTCATAATCTGGAAGGAACTGGACATGACAATCTGCTGTTTATTCTATTTTAGGTTAGGAAACTATGAATTAAAAGTGCTGTGTGTGAATGCCAAGAAATATAAACATGTAAATGTGTTTGCATTGTCTGTCAATTCTATGGCTCTCTCCCGGTCTGTCTGTATCTCACGCTGGTATGCTCTGAGGTAGAGAGGGAGCATCATGCAGTGCCTTACACATAATTTATTAACACATACAGACAAGATGAGTCTGTTGTAATGAACATTGATTTGTCAAACTTTGGATTAATCCTAGTTTATTTTAAAGTTGCCCTAAAAATTAGTTTTATATTTAGCAATTCACAAGTGGTACTTTATTTTATGTATTTTAAATAAAAACAATACACACCAATTTCTGAACAGCACTAGACTCAAATTGAAAACAACCAATATGTTAATACGGTACAGTACAGTGATGAAAGCTTTTTTAAAGTCAAGCATATACACAGTGGGAGACCAAGACCCAAAAGCCCACCTCCATGTCAACAGGACCACCTCACCACAGATTCAGAATATTTTATTGCACAATGTTTGCAGAAGATTTTATGGTTACCCTCGAGGATCCTACTGATTCTATGCCTCCTCTCTAAGAGCCACTAGGAGCCAACCACGTGGTTTCATGGTGTAGAATCAGCATTACAACATGTGAAGCCTTATTGTTGAACCCGCTACAGCGTCAAATGAGAACCTGAAAGAAATGATTTCCATAAACTAAAATGCCATGAAAATAACATATCTTGGTATACAGTTGGGTCACACAGTGTTACAAGTATTTACTCTGTTACTTTCAAATAGCTAAAGATATAAAGCAAAACCTCACAAAATGGCACAAGCACACATCCTCTGGATATGTAGGATAGCTGTAGTCAGCATAAGGATTCTACCTAATATGTTCTACCCGTCTGAGGCAACTACCCTAACATTATCACCTAACATGATCAACTTCAGTCAAGGATAAATATATTTAGTGGAGGAGGGCAACAAGACTGGCTGCAATAATATTCTACAGACCTGTTTGCAAGGGAGGATGGCATTCCCTCATGTACAGACTTACCTTCAAGCAGTTCAACTTGGATATTTGGTCGAGTGGAAAAAAAAGATCCGACAAAGCAGTGTTGCTTTGTGGATCATCTAGTAGCATGCATCTCTCTTTAGCAGATGCCCTGGCTTACACGCTCTCGGAGGAGCTAGAGGTTATGTCCCTCCCTCATCACCAGTGTGACACTTTGGATTTGTAAATGTACAAAGTGGCCCTACATTGTTCCCATATCTATTTACTCCCCTATTCTTTCAAACAGATTTTATTCCTGTATTAAAAAAACATATTTTCAAATTCAAAAGTGGAGGGTGAGAAGTTGCATCATGATGAGCTGATCAGTTCGGGCTCAACTGTTCCTATGGGAAGCAAGGTCAAGACTGATTAGCATATAGCTGGGTCCAAACTGGAATGGTGTGGTGAGCAAAAAATCAATGGATTTAGGCCCAAATCGCTGACTGATGTTGGGTGTTTGACATTGTTTAGCAGTGTGTCCATCAATTGTTCTTTTTGCATTTGTCACCCCAAGAAGGACGGGTATGACCAGACGTGGGTCCTGGGCTCATCATGCCACTGGATTCAAGCTATCCTTGCTGATGAGGGGTGATATTCCAAAACAGGTCCTAGGATGCTTGTTTCCGGTCCAGGGAGGACCTAGCCTGACATTTTGGGCTTGACTGTTCCCATAGGGAGCCAGGTCAAGACGGATTTGCTAATTGCTGGGTCCAAACTTGAATGGCATGGTGAGCAAAAAAGTGATGGATTTAAGCTCAGATCTCTGACTAGGGGTGAATGTTTGACATTGTTCAGCATCCGTCCTTCAGTTCTTCTTTTTGCATCTCTCTGGTGATTGAGCAGATCTCAGATAGGTCTAAGGAATCTAACTTTAGAATGATGCGGGAAGGTTCCTTATGACTTGTGGTGACTAGACTTGAGGCTGGCCAATGAATAATCACCTCAGGGGAAATGGTACATATGCCAAGGTGATTAATGGTGGTCAAGAAGATTTTGAAGATTCACCAGAAGGGGCTTTATATTGAAATGAGAAAAAAACCACTATTGGTTTCCTCAAGTTTCTTGATTTGTGGATATAAAGTTGTGCTGTTTGGGACTGTCATGGTAAGCTTCGCTCAGTTGGGGAGTTGGGAAATAAAGAAATTGGACTACCCATTTTGTTTCACTTTCTTCACCCTACTCCCTGCTTTCTCCCTGTTGCCACCCATAGAAATAGGTGGATTGGAAACTTTTGAGCAAGCGGACAGGGTTTATTAAACACGGCACAATATGGTAAGAGGGAGATTGTCCAACTACATCTCATGCTATGAATATTATCTAGCAGTGTATTAACATTATGGTGTGCTATGGCATTTCACTTTTATGCATCTTAAATGTTTTCTTGTCCCTTGTAGTAACTGAAAGGTGAACATAGCACAACACGGGCACCGTTATCGATTGGTAAATGGCCATGTGTACTATGTTTAAGATGTTATTTTCAAGTTTCACATTTGACGATGAAGAGAAAGTTTGAATGTTTTCTAAAACACGGATGTTAAGAGTATTCACACAGACCAGATCTGTAATGTTTTCCAAAACTGAGTACACTTTTAATAAACTTATTTTTTTATTTTTCCTCTAAAAGCCTGCTGTTAGATAATGAGCGTTGGAAACAAGCTGATGTCCCTGCAGAGTTTCAGGATTTAGTTGATTCTATAACAGATGGAAAAATCTTGTTGCCTGAGAAAAAAACAGGAGGTGAGTGTCTCTTTCCTATTTGATTTATTTTACTGAGATATTTGTACCGCCTATTTAACTAAATGGACAGCATAGCTATGTTCAAAGGTTAACCTTGTGAGAAGCTGGCCTGATATATGATGTCCACTAATGTAAGTTGGCACCTTGCACCAGTCTAGACAACCCTTATGGTGATTTAAGAGCTCTTAGACAACCTTAGAAAGCTCTCTAAGTGGTACCTGTGGAGAGCAGCCTTCAAGCTTAGTCCAGAAGGAGTGTAAAGCAGCTTATTTTACCAGAATGCAATCTTCTAGTATAGATTAAGTGAAAAAGAACCACACAAGATATTTATAAAAATATGTATTTATTATAATACACTCTCTAACACATTTAGAAATCTCCTACCCGGATGACAATGCACCCAGTACTTTGCAAAGAAACACAGTAAATAGCACAGAATACACAGTGGGCCCCAGGGGGGACCAAACCATATACTAAGAAAGTGGTATAAGAACCACGACTCCAGTCAAGACAGTGTCGAGAGGATGTAAAAGTGCTGGGTACCCAAGGAACCACCCAAGGGGAGTAGATAGGGACCCAACAGAAAGTGTGTGCTGTGTGGGAACACAACCGCGTGCTCTGTATAACTCTACAGGAAAGTCGCGGTTTTATTTTTAAAGATTAAGGACCCTTCCCAGTGGACCCTGAAGAAACCCGTGGAAGACAGAAGGTTGGAGAGCCACCCCACCCATGAATACCCAGTTAGATATCCATGGGTACCTACAACAGGAAAGCCCGGTGCATAGGTTTGAAGTTGTGTCGGAAACCACAGTCGAACCCAATGTAGGACTTCAGGAAAGTGCTGCTGCTGCTGAAGAAGGAGAAAGTGTCCGGTGGAATACAAAGGTGGATTCGAGATGAAAGATACCTGCAAGCAGAGGGTTCAGAGTCTGTCACTCAGGAGTGACCTGGAGACTTGAAAGACGAATGCCCTCCAATGTCGGGTGTTGTAGGATGGGGGACCTTGACTCTGCAGCTGTGAGGACCAGGCGACGCTGAGGAAGACCAGGAGACGCTGAGGAAGACCAGGAGATGCTGAGGAAGACCAGGAGCCATGCATGAGCTGTTCCGCGTCGAATGTCGAGTGCTGAGACGTCGATGTCCGGCGGGAGCACCAACAAGCCCTGGCAAATGCAATCAACGCAAAAGTCGAAGAAGGTGCAATGTCGAAACCAGCAAGACTCAGGGGACTCACCACAAGCAGGGGAGTCAGGGCAGGCCCCGGACAATCAGGGGAGCCCAAAAGAAACAAAGGTGACCCTCAATTGGACCCACAGGCTGGAGACACTGGAGTTGTGAAAGAACCTCAAGCAAATCACCAAAAAATGCAGGCCACAATGCACACGATGTGGTGTGGCTGAAGATTCTGGTCACAGGAGGTGCTCGAAGTTGGGGCTACTTGGAGCCTGAAGATCTTCTTGGAAGGAAGCCAACAAGCGTTTGCAACTGCAAGTTGGCGCGGGGTACAGTGGTTCGGTTATTGCAACCCCCACGAGGGATACTGGCCTCAAACTTGGTGAGAGGGCAGGCCAGGCCTCGGGAGCTGTGATAAATCACCACCTGTGTTGCAGAACCTCACGGTGTTCGAGGAGCTCAGGATCAGCAGATCGGTCGACTTAGTTGCAGTGCTTACGAATGCAGGGGAGTGACTCCTTCACTCCAAGGAAGATTCCTTCAGGTGTCTTGAATGCCCACAGGCTTTGGATGGTTCCTATGTGGTGCACAGACAATGCAGCAGACTGGAAGGGAGACGGAGTCAAACCCAAACAAAGTCCAGTGAAGTCCAGAGAGCTGAGATGGTAGAAAAAGAAGTGGTGTCTGATCTGAATCTGCAGAGTTTCAGAACTCTGTCCATCATCTCCTTGTGTTTGCTTTGTTCGCCCTAAGTTGGCAGGGTTGCCATACATGGGTCCCTTACTCATTTTTCTACTGGATTCAAGCTTGCCTGGTTGATGAGGTGTGTTACCCAGAAACTAGTCCTAGGATGCTTGTTTCTGGGTCAGGGAAGACCTAGCTTGGCAGTTCAGGCTGAAATGTTCCCATGATGCACAATGTCAAGACTGATTTGCGTATGGCTGAGTCTGAATTGAGGTGGCAAAGTGAGTTAAAGAACGATGATGGATTCAACCCAGATCTGTGACTGGGGGTGAGTGTCTGCAAAGTTTCAGGACTCCGTCCATCATCTCCATTTGTTTGCTTTGATCTGAATTTTGTCCCACCACGGATCTAGGGACCAACCCACAGGTAAGCCCTTAAGTACCCTAAGGAAATGGTTGGGACAATGCAGGAGACCCTCTGAAGGGAGAATCTGGTCAGAGGGGAGGTTACTCCCATGTCCTTTGTCCAGTTTCACGCCAGAACGGGAGCCAACGGCTCCCAGAGCTGGTTTGAACTGGACTATGCATAGGGTCACCAAATGTGCACCTCATGCAGACAGAGTGGCACTGGCAAGCGCACCCACCCTGCCCCAATACACTAAATCTTGTCTAGGAGGTAGTCACACCTCCCTGTGACAGGATGCCTATTGTTCAGCCTTCCTATGCTCGAGCTTGGCTCAGCAGCAGGAGGGCAGAATCGTGTCGCTGGTCAGCAGCAATCATTTTGTTCTGTCCGGGTCAGGAAGGCACTATGGTACCAGGAGCACTGAGAGCCTAACGGAGGGCTCTTCCAGTGCTTGTAATCATACCTGCCACACTGTTTACGGTGTGGGGGGAATGATTCCAACATGTTTGATACCAAACGTCATAGGATTCGTAGCAGCCGGTTTCGAGATGGACATTGCATAATTATGCGGTGCCCTTCTATATAGTATATGGCTGCTTCACTTACTACCTGGGAGAATGGACTCTATAGGCTGTAGGGGTGTCCTGCTCAGGCACACACTTAGAACCAAGCACTCTGCCTTTAGGATTGATAAGACCTACTATAGGGGTGACATATGTTTTAAGTGCATTGACCCCCCAGATATAGGAAATCTATATCTTTAGTAAGTGGTGGTAGCACCAGCTTATACAGGCTGCAATGGTAGGCCTGTAGTTCCATTTTGAATGGTCTCCCATGGGTGGCATAATGCATGCTTCAGCCCATGGGGGACCTCTGGGGTACCTATGCCCTGGGTACCGTAGTACCATATACTAGGGACTGATAAGGGTACCCCATTATCCAATGTGGGATGTACCCAAGTACTGAACATACCAATTTAAGGGAGAAAGCGGATAGGCTGGGGTCCTGATTAGCAGGATCCCAGTTAGACTAGTCAGTAACAGCTTAGCACCAGGCAAAAAGTTGGGGTAACCACACAAGCAGATCCTACTTTCCTACAAAAGAAATGCAGAGAAAAAAATAATTCTGGTGTAGTTGGAATGCAGACATCATTTTTGAGGTTAGATTAGTAGAATTTGGTCAGTCTGTGTTCGTCTTAACTGGAAAAGAGTGTTTTCAGCACCCTGAGGAAGGAAAGAGTAAACGGTGCAAAGCAAAAATTCTCTGGTAAAGCTTTTCTAATTTTCAAAGCAAAGCTAAAGCGTGCTTAAGAATATTTTCCTCTTAACCCAAGCCGTTACCTGTGAAAGATGACCTCTGCTTCTGATGGTACGTGATTATAAGCTCATGTACCCTTCTATGTAAAGCTTGATTTACTTGTTTGACTATGTTCCCTCATGTACCCTTCTATGTAAAGCTTGATTTACTTGTTTGACTATGTTCCCTCATGCACCCTTCTATGTAAAGCTTGATTTACTTGTTTGACTATGTTCCCTCATGTACCCTTCTATGTAAAGCTTGATTTACTTGTTTGACTATGTTCCCTCATGTACCCTTCTAGGTAAAGCTTGATTTACTTGTTTGACTATGTTCCCTCATGTACCCTTCTATGTAAAGCGCTCTGATATCTGCGAAGATCTTGTTCGCGCTATATAAAACTTTAAAAATAAATAAATAAATAAATAAGTATGTGAATGTGATGCAGTCGACCTTGATAGCACTACAAGGTGCTGTAGTTAGCCAGGGCAATGGATTCACACACAAAGCTATTTAGTTATTGTTCTGCTTCCCTTAACAAAGAAGGGAGCAGATTGATGCACAGCACTAAGGAGGCACGGGCCACCATAGGAAGTCTGTTTAGAAGGGTGTTTCCAGTGTCCCTGTGTGCCAGAGTTACAAGCTACCTCAATACTCTAAAGTCTCAATTGAGAATCAGGGGTGTAATTTTAATTTGTATGTACGTGTGGCCAAGCACACAAGATGGAGGGCACCTGATCCAGAGCTGCCCGATCTGACACTCAGTCTCTTATTATTTATCTACAGCAAGCCTTCATTGGCCCTGCATTTATCACTGACTACCTTGAGGCTCAGACAGGGAAGGGCAGATCCCAATCCTGCAGACATTGCTAAAGAAACAAGTGCACTGAGATAGCCCATGACATTCACTCTGAGGAGTGCCAAGACGGCACTCACAGCAGGCCTAGCGTTGCACCCGAGGCTATCTGTCAGTAGCAGAAGACCACAGTGGTGGAGGGGAGCCAGGTCCACGTTCTGCCAGACTGAGGAGACCTGCCTGTTAGGTAGGGTGGCCTGGAACATGTTAGGCCTGCCCTTTAACTGGAGCCCACCTTGCATGGCTGGTGAGGGACCTGCCAGCAGAGAAAGACATAAGCCCAGACCCAAAGCCTGTGCTCCATAAAATGCTCATTAGAGGGAGGGGACCTCCCCACAGCTCGACCTAGAAATGCATAAATCTGAAGGACAATCACACATACCAAAGGTGGAGGCGGTGGTGACTGCTCACTCTGAAACGTATAGCTCAAGCGACTGCTGAGTAAGGCGTACTGGGAGGGCAGCATTGGGCTGCCCCAGTCTATTTAGACAACCATTTTTAACTGAACCCTTCAATTAATAAATATACTCACCCAGAGTGCAGGTTATGCTTCGCCACAGCCTGTTGTGGAGGGGCACCACCAAGAGCATTGGGCTGCAAACACGCACTTAGCAGAGCAGACTCCCAAGAGGGCACCACTTGAGCCCCTGGGAGCATCTGAGAAGGGTCGCTGACGGTTCTCTGCCTAGGCCATCAGACTGGGATCACTCACACAGCAAGAAAGGTCCTCAGGAGGACACCAGACAGTCTTCTAGTTATACTGGGAAACTGAAACATAGGAAATGCCTTCAATATGTGTCAGACAGTGAGACACATTATGGTAAGCGGCACAGGGGAGTACAACCCTCCAACCCACTTTACCAAGGGCAGGGCCAATCCCCTGTCCTCCAGGATGGACAAGTAACAGTCCTTAACACCCTTAAGTGTCTTCCAAAGGCCCTGGCAGTGAGGGAAATATCCAATTGACACTCAGGAGGCCGTGGATTATCTTGCAACTCAAACTCTGCACCCCAACCCCCAGTGGACAAAAAGATCGACGCATATACTGTCTGCTTGTTGAAACTCAAAGCGCAGCACTCATGAGGGGGCTCTTTGGTAATGCAGGGAGTGGGTCTTTTGGGGACCCTTTCAACATTCCTTCTGAGCAGTGTAAAAATAAAGCTGTCAACAGAAGCATACCTTTTGTGGAACTCCCCAAAACATCGCAAGCAGAGTACCGCTTAGACAGATCCCTCCTTTGCAAAACAGACATCATGACTGGAGAAGTGCATAGAAAGGACTCCAATATCAAAGACCAAACTTAAAGACCTCCTACAACAACGATCAGCCCACAAGATGAACAGTGATGCTGTGGATCTAGGACCAGAAAAGAGGCACAATCCAGGATCCTAGTGGATCCCAAGTTATTCAACCATATTAAGGACTTCCTGCTACAGGCACTTCATGAACTTAAAGATGAAATTAAGGAGGTCCGTTCAGAATAACATAAAAAGAGATATCAGTGATATGTGGACTGTTGTCAGCGAGTTGGATACTAACCTTAATGAACAATTTGAGGATTGTGACCGCACACTCAATTTGAGGAACAATACATTTTCCTTCTAGAAAAATGAGAAGATCTAGAAAACTGATTCTGACCCTTTTATACCTCGAGAAATTGCCTATGCTGATTTGCTGGTTTACCTCACGGGCGTCTTCATTGCTATTCACCTTCTGATGGGAGCTGGCTCTTTACTGCCTTTTGTACAGGGTGACATCTACCACTGCACAATCAAAGTAGCAAGTATGTCCAAAGTGGGCCCAATTCCTAGGATCCACCTTACCAAATCAGGGGGCAGATCTTTCTCATATCTGGGACCTCAGGCCTGGAATAGGCTCCCGGTAGAATTGCAACAAATGGAAGAAGAGGCTCTTTTCAGAAGGAAACTCAAGATGTGGCTCTTTACATTCTATCTTCCTTTTTTCCTCCCTTTGTTTTCCTACTCTCCGGTTTAGCGCAGGGACGCCCTTTTTGAGTAGCTGTGCATTTAACAAATCTTGTCATTCACTCAATCATTCATTCTACTCCGGTTCAAACTCTTTCAATGGTGTACAACTTCCAAAACCTCTTCCCAATAACTTTGCCTAAAAGGAAATCCTTCAAACGAAGTGCAGACTTTCTAAAAGCCAGAGTTGTTAAATAAACATAGGGGATCTTGAACTGAAAGGCAAAACATGAACCACAGAATCTGTCAAGGAAGTTGAGACTATCTCAGGCCTGAATGAAGGTGAAAAAGATGATGACCCACTGCCAAATCAGAAAGAGATACAATCAGTCAGGGGTCAATCGAGGCCGGGAACACGCCAACACAGAACCCATTGCTCAGACCAAGTAAAACTAAAGCAAGCTAAGAAAACGTGTTGCATGGTATTGCAGCATCTCTGAAGATGAAGTTGATAAAGCAGAGCTGAGAATTGACTGATTAGACCTTCTCTGACCAGATAAGAGACACCTCACTTCTTGCATATCCTCCTCCTAATAGTGAGGGCTTGGGGCTTGACAGCAATATACTTACGAGGTGGGAAGGTGCTGGGCAGGAGGTTGGTGTTCTGGGAAAGTCAACAAGACCAATTACTGCTACTATCTATAACTTTGGGATATCAGTAGAGCTTATCGTACTCTTTACTGGAAATGAACCCTCATGCACACAGGGATAATTGGTTTCCCATGGAACTTAATAGGTTCACGTTTAACGTTGTTGGTTACTGTTTCTACTTGGGATGTTTGAAGGGCAGAATGGTGGGGCGTGAAAGCCAACCTCTTTGCAACAGAAACAACCTCAAGTAACAACCACCACAGGCAAAAATAGCACTTTGTGTGGTGCCCTTTCACACCAAACTTTTAATAATGTTGCCTCACACTCTGAAATAATGTTAGATGCCTTAAGAGCCCCTCGCCTCCAAAAGGGTGAACATACTAAAAGGTTTGCCAGATACGGGCGCTAATGTATGTTTCTTGCAGGAATTCTCCTACTCAAATTAGACCTGTGTGGATTGAAGTCACAATATTTCCAATATCATGCCTTGGCCCACCGCAAGAGAAACACGATTACTATATTCCTAAATTCCAGAAGAGCATTTATCAAACACCACACAAAGGCAGACAAGGCTGAGAGATGGGTGGTAGTCAATGGAATGTGGGAGGGCAGCCCCATTACACTACCAGCTATGTATGCGCCTAAACTTGATGAGGAAAAATGTATCATAAACTGCGTGAAATAGCTGAATTTGTAACTGCTTCATTGCTGAATGGGAGTGACCTCAACATTGTTGTGAATGCCCCTTTAGGTATGTCATAACAGAGAGCAGGGAGAGCCCCAGAACTGTCACAATAAGAGAAAACATGGCTCAAAGCTGTGAGTCTTATAATGATTGGCTCTGGCAACGCACTCTGATGACTGATTACTCCCACTATTTTCTCAGCAAATTAGCCATACTAGACTACCACTTGATAGGGCCTGAAACACTTTAAGGACCCTGGCCTTGTTCTAATTACCCTAATTTGGCTGAACAACTATTTCAAGGGACATAGTAGCTTTGAAACACCATACAGATAATCTGTTGATAATCTATTGGTCCTACAAGAAAATACGAAGAAAAATAAAAAGTACCTAACAATCAGTGATACGTGGAATGGGGAAAAAAGTAATGTGAGATGCATTAAAGCATTCATCCGAGGAGCATGCCTGAGTTTATCCTGAAAAAAGGAGTTGGAACAACACTATATGTCAAATTCCCTACAAGAAGAATTGGAGGAAACTAACTACAATTCAGGGACTACTTTTCACACTAACCCACTACATATTAATTTGGAAACAAACATGCTTCCATGAAGGGGGCAAAAAAACTAGGTAGACTGCTGGCACACAAATTGAGGGTGCTCCAGACACATAGGTGCATAAGCAAGATTTAAGATGGTACTAACAACTGACACATAAAAAGCTTTTCACATCTATTAGCAGATTTTTTATGCTTCAAAACATACCTCCCTGTGAGGTATGTTTTGAAGCAACTACCTGAACACTTCGCTGAGTCCGTGACGGATCCCGTTTCAGAGAAGAAGATAATAGGGGTTATAAAACACCAAAGGAACTAGGCTAGGACAGTTTCATTGCATCCTTTTGTAAAAGATGTGCAACCCAGTTACTCCCTTGATTGCCAACACTTTTTATTGAGATTATTGAAGACAATAAAATCACAGTATCTGTGGCTGAAGCAAATGTCTCTGTAAAAGCCAAATTGAGTAAAGACCCTACATTATGCCCTCCTTACCGTCTGATCTCCTTAGTAAACATCAGTGTTAAAATACTAGACAAGATGACATGGCTAAGCCCAAGATGGCACTGGGTGCTTCACTCAGGGGGGGCTCCAGTCCCCACCGCAGCTGTTTGGTTATCTGGTGACTACATCCATCGCCATCCTGGGCCATTGGGCAAAGCACGGTTCCCCAGACGTGCAGACAGGAGTTTAGGGCCCTTTCCGAACCTGCCAAGTGAGCCATTCATCAGTTGCAAGCCTCGAGTCGGTGTAACAAACGGCAAGGGAATAGTGCAGGTTGTGGTGTCCCAGCTACGCAGTTGGAAGGAGACCTCTCTATCCACCCAGGCCCGGTTGGCCCATCCCCTTCCTTTGAAATCATCTGAGAAGTTGAGCACCTTGCTTGCTGTGGTGTGGGGCCCCCAAAAACCGACGGCGAGAGCCCAGAGGAACAGGGCGAGCAGCAGCTAGGATGTGCCTGGTGGAAACATAGATTACCTCAACCCCTACTAAGCCAGTACAGTCCTCTGGTAAGCCGCTGTGCAACCCTGGGTGATGCACAGGCTACATTTTCAGTGAGGCCTCTGGACGATTGAGCCCAGATCCCTGTAAAGCGAGGGGCCATCCAGGGTGCCTAGTGCGCTGACTTACAGCAAGGCACTATATGGTAGAGCATGACAAGGATTCAGGCTGTGCTACACGGGGAGAATGATGGGCCCCTGCAGAATCGCTTGAGTTGTGGAATCCCCTGGAATTCAGGGGTCGTTAAATTGGTGGCGCCAACAGAGAATGTGATCCTGAGCAATTTAGGAGCTACAGCTAGGACCCTCTAGGGCAACTCAATGAGGATGAAGGTTTGAGAGGCCCCACAAGCTGGTGGCAAACCATGAAGAGGAAAGAGCCTAGAGCTTCCACCCCCAACAGCGCGGGTGAGTGAGAATCACTTATCCATTTTGCAGCAGGAGGTTCAGGCCCGTTTAGCCAGCAGGGGCCATAAAGAGGGTTCCAGGCTCAAAAGTAGGAACTCCGTGGTATTTCTGCTACTTCATTGTGCCAAAGAAGGATGGAGATCTTCATCCTGTTTTAGATCCTTACCCTCTGAAATACCTTATTGCAGAAGGAGAAAATCAAGATCTTCACGCTGGCCCAAGTATTGTCTGCCCTGGATCCTGGAGACTGGATAGTAGCCTTGGACCCACATAGCACTTATTTCTATATTCCTATCGTCAGTCCCACAGGCGTTATCTGTGGTTCATAATGGCGCAGAAGGACTATCATTTTGAGGTAATCCGTTTTGGCTTCATCAGTGTTCACAAAAGTAATGACGGCGGTAGCAGTGCACTTTGGGGGGTCAGATGTGCCATCTTCCTGGACCTCGGTGATTGGCTGTTGATAACATGCTCACCCCCAGGCAGTCGTAGACCACCTCCAGATGGCTGCGGCCATGCTTACATTGCTGGGGTTTTCTACCAATGTGCCAAAGTCACACATAACTCCTTCACAGATGCAGGCCTTCAACAGCGCCATCATGGATAATGTGCCTTTTCACTAGAGCGGGCAATGATCCTAATGTTTCAGCCCCTTTCTTGGATCTCAGCGAGGATGATGTTGAGGCTGCTGGGACTATTAACCTCCTTCATCCTGCTAGTCCATCATGCCAGATGGCACATGAGAGCTATGCAGAAGATATAAAGTCCCAGTGGGCACAGCACCAGAGAAACCTATCTGGTTCCGTCCAGGTTTTGGATGAGACTACAAAGATCGTCAGTTGTGGCCGGTAGACCACGATTGGGCTAGCGGCAGACTCCTCACCCTGACGGCTGTGACCCTGACATTGGTGATGGATGAATCACTACTGGGCTTGGAAGGTCATCTGGGAGAGTTTGAGATCAGAGTACTCTGGTCTCTAGTGGGTACCCTCCTCCACGTCAAATTGTTGGAGTTGCAGGCAATCCAATTGGCATTGAAGAAGCAGCAGCCATAAAAGAAAGGCTGCTGCATCTTCTCACAGACAACACCTCAGACACGTGGTACTGCAACAAACAGGCTTAAATTTAGTCTTGGGTCCTGTGATAGGAGGCTTGCGCCTCTGGAAGTGGCTGGCTCGCCAGGGCATTTCTCTGGTTGTTAACTACCTGGTGGAAATCTCTAAATGCTAGGGCAGATGAAGTCAGTTGCCACGCCTATCGGATCTTGAATGGCAGTTACACCTGGAGGTGGCGTAGGGCTTTTTCTTGCAATGGGGTTTAACAAGGCTTGATATGCTGGCCACCACAGAGAACTCCCAATGTCAATGTTTTTGAATGCTTGAGTTCCAAAGACAGCTTCTTTGAGACACATTCCGCCTACAGTGGCGCTCAGAACTCCCATATGCTTTCCCACCTCTACTCCACCTGGATCGAGTTCTGAAAAAGATCAAGGCCTACCTAGCACAAGTCAAACTAGTGTCTCCGGATTGTGCCAAGAGGGTGTGATACCCAGAATATCAGTCCTCTGATCAAGCTACTGCTTCGGGATGATCTGTTCCTGCAAGAGGACAGAATCTTGCACCCAGGGCTCTTCAATCTGCGGCTCCATGCATTGAGATTGAGCAACAGCAGCTAGTTTTCTTTGATCTTCCTCCCGAGGTTGTTAATGTTATTCTGGTAGTGCTTCAGATTAATCTTACTAATTTTGTTTGCGGACCCTTGCTCAATGTGACAAATCCGATTTGAACGTACGTCCAGCTTCTTCTTTGTCTAACGCTTTGGTGTTTTGAGCGACATGGTTCTCATTGTGTAACACTTCCAAAAATGGTGAATGAACTCAGGAGTGCGTAGTATCTGTGATACAGGGCAACAACTTGCTGGTATTGAGTGGTCAGCGTGACCACTGTGGAAAAAGTAGCCGTCTTGAGCGGACTACAGCATACAGTGGTTCAGTTGAGACCACGTAGTAAGAGGAACCTAAAACAGATTGCACATGAAAAGGCAGTTGGAAAGGGACATCCTAATCCCTACGGCAGTGCCTGTGCAGGGGCCGCCTCCCTTGAAGGGATAGGATTCCGACCGCCACTCCAATGGTATTATGGATCCCATCAGAGGCTGAGGTCTTTCCCCCGACCGCCTGCATCTAAATGTGGCGGTCGGACCGATTGCCTGTATGTCGGTGGGAGCGCCATTGACTACCTGTCGGTGGCGGTCGTACCAACATCGTAATTAGGTCCTATGTTTGGCTGAATCTTGATTGGTCTGTCAAAACCTTTTTTTATTTTCATTTAGGCTAGTTAGCCCAACTGGCCATTGATGATTCAGTTTTTTAGGTCGAAGCCTGCATTGCAGGGCATGCCCTGCTGCAGGCAAAGAGATATTGTGAGCAGAGGATTTCAGTATGGCGTGAAGCCACGCCCCTTTTTTCCATTGGCAGGCCTCTGGAAACGGAGGCTTGCCATTGGAAAAAGCTCCTGTTTAGCAGATTTGTCTGCTCTGGATCCCGCCTCTCGAGGACTCCATGACCTGCCTTATGGTAGCACGACAATATTTTTAGAAATATTGCCTTGGCAACCATGAGGCAGGTCAGGGGGTCCTGGAGGGGCGGGATTCAGTATCCTCTTCCCGCCCCGTTTTTGTTTTTTTTGGTTTCGTTTGTGCCGTCATTTCTGTGAGTTCCTGGGTGGTGGAGGAGGTAGGAGAGTGGGGGTGCTGGTTATGCTTGTTGCAAGATGACTTTTTTTAATATGCAGATGATCCTTTCACGGCCGTGCAGCTTTACTGCTGCGTGGCCAGTGTTTGTTTTTATCTGTTTCCCGGTTCCTTTACCAGCCTCTCTGTCCGATTCCTTGAGAGGTCTGAGGAACCCCTTCCTGCGCAACATCCTGTCAGTGACGAAAAAAGAAAGGGAAAAAAAGTTACGAAAGATGCGTAATCAAACATGTAGAGACTCCATCCGTACACACGACTCCTAAACATTATAGGACAGTTTGAAACAGCACTGCCCGACTCATCGAGAGGGTACATGCGTTCAGAGTTGCCCCAACTTGTCGAGAAGGTTTGCGTGGGGTTAGAGCTGGGCGGTTTTCCATGAAGCTCTGTGTTGCAGTGCGTCATGCTTAGTTCGTTGGTGTTGTGGGCTGCAGTCGTGTGCTCTTAGCCGTTCTCCAGGCAGCGTTTGCCCCTCCGCCCTGCCCCGCAGGTACGTGTTTGTGTGCGTTTTTACTAGCTCCTCTTCTTTTGTTATCTCTGTTCGTGTCTTCTTATTCCAGTTTTTAGTTCTCCGACTCGTATCATTTTCTTCATTTTGTTGAAAAAAAAACCCGCAATGCCGCTCTTTGATTTGAGATCATTGTGCCTTCACATGTTTCCTTCCTTTGGGATTTCCACTGGGGCTTTATTTATTTATTTATTTATTTTACTTCTAAGGATGTGTCCTTTGAACCCTGATAACACGAACATACATTGAGCAGAGTGGAGCAAAATTATTCAAATTATTAGTTTTAAATATAAGCTTTTGGTTTAAACAGCCGTCAACTTCATTTTGACCTGTATGTGTCATATTTAAATGAAATAATTCATTCAAAAACCGTGTGTAGAGGTTCTGAGCTGGATGTTAATTTGGGTGTGCTTATTTTTGCATGTTTGTCTGTGCGGATTACGATCAACTGACGCCTTAAATGTTGTTTATTTTTACACGAAGTGCCACTTTATAGTTCAGTAGTCCATTCCACGTGGCCCGTGTGCGTCACTGTAACTGCCCGTGTTATCTTTACGGCTTTATTTCTCGTTGCAGAAATAGCCGTTTGATAGGCGCCAAGAGTTTGACGTAATGTACGTTCCAACGGTTCCCCTGGGGAATCTGAATGATACAAACCTTTCAAACATTGGAAGCAAGCTGTTTGAATGAAGAATTCATGCAAGTGACTGGAAAGACTGAAGACCCCCAACTAATTGCGTGTTTTTGCGTATAAGTGGAAGTGAATGCAAAAAAGGAAATATAGCAAAATATGTTTAGACTCGAAAATGTGATAAAAGGCAAAAAGAAAGGTGGCAACGGACAGAGTAAAGCCCGACCCAAGACTGTACTCTCCTTGAAATAAAGCATAAAATTACAAAAACACACACACAACTATGACAACAGAAAAAAATGAAGACAAGGCAATTTGTTTAGTGAGAGCGTCTGTAAGTCCTTAATAGAAAAAAGAATGGCAATGCCTATGTATCTGACTTAAAATGAAATTACATCTTCAGTGATTGGTGAATTTAGACACTCCGTAACACCTCGTACATGCAGTTTGACCGGTCTTGGCGTTCTTTTATCCATTCAGTGACCCACTGGTTCATTCTTTTATTTTCTCACTTAGCCACACAAAATCCATGCAAAGTCAACAAACTAATGCAAGAAAAGTTAGGAGTAGAAGTAGAAAAAATAAAGACTGCCTCTCCCTAAAAAGAAGCAACTGTTTTGCAATGGCTTACTGCAGTGTATAGTTATTTTTAAAGTTCGAACATTGCAGCCACCTTTAGAAGCAACATGTTAGCCAATTTGGAGTGGTAAAAAAGCAATACATTATCCACAACACCATTTCAAGATGGCTGATCAGTAAATATCACACTACCATTGGTTCTCTTGTTCACATAGCAGTCAGAAATCCTAAATAGACTTTGCAGTTAAAATCAGGATATTCAAGTAACTGTTGAAAAAAAAAATATTGCGTGCAAAAAGTCATTGCATAATTATGTACATTTAAGTACAGGACTTTAATCAAATGTTGCGCTTTTATGATACAAAATGCAAAAAATGACCTCATATACAGAGAAATTTGTATTCTGTTGTGGTGGGTGGAGGATGTAAAGAGAGGATAGGGAGGTCCGTGATGGTAGATCTAAAGCCCGTCATTCCATCGATGATTCACTTCTTTCTGATTGACTTCAGGGTATCCACATGCTTTTTCCAGGAGGGAGCCCATTACTCTGTCAATATTCCCCTCTGACAAGTGTGATGATTGATTTTTTAGGTTTATTTATTGCTTACTGGAGAAAGTAGTCAACTAAAGATTAATGGGAGTGGGTCTCCATTGAAAAAGTATTATGCGTCTAAATTTCAATGAAAGTGTTTCTAATTGATTTTCTTTGAGTCACATCTCGTGACTGCTGAATAAGGCGAACAGTTGTTCACCAAGTGATTCCTGACTTTGCATGGTGGCTCACAAGTAGTGTATTAAATAATACATTATAAGAGTAGAGTTCAATGTGTTAAAGTTGGAGAGGATGTGGTCTAACGGCTAAAGCGATCAACCTTGAAACTGGGGAACCAGGTTCGAGTCTCGGCAGGTACTCTCAACATCCTGTGATTCTGGGCAAATCACTTAATCTCCCCATGCCTAAAACAAAATTTAATGTGTCCATCTGTAAAGCAACTGGTGCTCATGTAAAGCGCTCTGATACCGGATATCTTCGGGTCGAGTTCGCACAACCTTGTATATACTTTTAAAATTGCAAAACTGTGGTTAATATGTTTCCCAAGTAGATCCATAACTGACAATCTGAATTGATTGCAGCATGAGCAGAGTGCTTAAATTGTGCCAGAGGTTTACCACTAGTAGGCCCCAGTACTTATTTTTGAGCCCTAGGACTTTTTCTGACAGCTCAGCACCACAGGGTGGGTCACTAACATGTAACCTACCACATGACGGTGCTATCTCTGTTGATGTGTTCAGTTGTCTCACGTTGACCCTCCCCTTCCCACCTTCCATGCATCTGTTGTCATTGGAGTGGAAATCACTGCACTCCCTTATTAGGTCGAGCTTGGGCAGCTCTGCGAGGCATGCTGTATTAGAGTATAGACTTGAAGCTCCATCCACTCTCTGCCCCTATTTAGGGCTCGCCTATCCCATTCCGCAAAGAATGGCTAGGAGAGAATTTTAGTGGGCAAAAAAGTTCTCAAACCATCGGGCGGATTTCCGACAGTTCATGTGAACACAAGCACGCGCATTTCCCCACATCAAAGCCACCAGCCACTTCAAAGGGATCCTTTCCGGACGCTTTTTTTTTTATGTCTCGACCTCTGCCAATGCGCATCTCCCAGCGTGAGCTCGGCCTCAGGCTGTTTCACTTTTCACGGCCCCCAGGCCGTGTCTCCCATTTCTCCTCCCTACCTCCCCACAGCAATGCCAAGAGCTTGTTCATTTTGGCTCCGGTTAACACTGTCTGGGTACATGTTTCACGTCTTTAGTACCAGTTTAACACCCACATGCACAGTAAGCAACAGGGAACCTGTCAACGTTTGCCAAGTGCAGCAACATAAGTTGCTGTGTTTTTAGTCCTTGTTTGAACCAAAAACGTTTTTAGAAGATTAAATAAATGCAGGTTATGGAGCACGTGCTGGATCATGGAGCTATGGAGCTAATGTATAACCAAGCAAAAACGTGACAGCCACAACATCGAATAATTCCAGTGGGACTATCTGAGAGCTACCAGATACAACAGATCTGTATTGGAGCCAGTGCAAATGGAGGCAAAGAGGGCGAAGTGAAACATACTATCAGTGTCAAGGGGAGAAAGCATTAATGAAAAAGAACCTGCGCGAGTGAAATAAAGTGGCAGGGAATGTATGGGGGTAGGATCGAGAGGCATGAGGTGGAATCAGGACCACGCAGCCTTGTTGGCACGTTAACCCACTGAGCTGACGTGCCTGTTGCACACGGATCTCTAAACAGGCACGCCAACCCTCTGAGCTGTTTTAGTGGAACTGGACCCGGATGCGTACGTACACATCTCCATGGCAGGCACATTAATCCACGGAGCTGTCTTGCTGACATTCGATAAAACACGACACACGCACCGGGCGTCCCTGCGCCAGGCACATTAACCCGCCGGGCTTTCTTGTCGGCTATAATCACTAGCAGCTGTGCTGTGCCCAGCATCTGGCCAGGCCTCTATGGTGGGAATGTTCACGTTGCCGAGTTTATCGGTGAGAACTTCCCATGACAGCGCCTCTGCCTGCAAGATGTTTGAGCGTCTTCCGCACTGCGCCCTGCTCCCACACTCCCCCGCACACACACACACGCAGCCCAGTGCCTCGTCTAACAGCGGAATGCCATTAATACTGGGAAGTTTTCGCTTGAAGTGAGCGGAACTATAACATGTGTCCTTTTCACACGCAGGCTTAAATCCACCACCAGCTGTGACCTATTTACAGACGTCTGAGCTCTGCTACTTCATGTGTGTGTGGTGTGTGAGGGCGGTGCACGTCATGAATCGTATCTGGGGGTCATCCTTATGGGGAATGTGGTGTAGGAGAGACTCAACATTTGACTGACAGATCCCGTGTATTCATTCACCTCACCCCTGCCCACGTGACTCATGGCCCGCGCGCGGTCCCCGGCTTTGCCTTGCCTCCTTCATTACACCAGTCATCCATTATTTCCGTCCCAGGCCTGTTTGGGCCCGTTTACCGCCTGGGCCTCCCGTGCTTATAAAGGCAGGTTATTCAATCTGCTCACCACCTTTCCTCTAGAAAATGTTGTCTAATGCACCAGTCCACCTTCTCTAGCGAAACCACCCACTGGCATTTTGTGACCACAGGCTCCTCTGGGTGCTTTTCGGGAAAACTGCAGCCTCGCACTGCGTGTATGCTATTGAGGGGTCACAGAGCCTTTCATGTGGAGGCAAAAGATGCCCAGTGGCAAAATGAACCTACACTGAAATCCAGGCATCTCTGTGTGGCCGCGCCGTGTGATCCTGGTCAAATGACTTCATTGCTGCGAGTTCGATTTCTGCCAAGTCTGGGCGCACGCACCAAAGTAGGGGTTAAATGCTGGCAGAAAGCCACTCCCTCCTCTACATTGTGAATATATTTAAATATATATACATTCCTCACTCGACTCTCATAGGAATTGTGCTTCAAACCAGGCCCTGTTTTGGTAACCTGTCTCTGAACTGTCCAGTCTGTCTCCACCCCATGAAGGCAACGCCCCTCCCCTCTACAGAGGGAGGGCCGGCCACGGTTTTACTCCCCCCAACTTTTGCAGCCTCCAAAAGCACAGCCCCTCACAGCCCGCGAGCCTCCGTGACACACGGCAGTGATCTCACTCCTTTGCCGCTGCCCTGCATTCTTCCAAAGACGGTGAGTGTCAGGAGCGCTGCGACCGCCTCCACCCTCAACCCAAAACACGAGCGCGCTCCAAGCACTAGCGGGTATCTTCAGATGAGTGAAGGGACGAGGGGGTCACGCAGGGCGCTTCATGCGGTGTTTGCAACTTCAATGCACTCTCTATGCTCACTCTTCTATACTTGCACGTTTTATATAGCGCCAAACATAGCGCTGAGCTTTAAACCGTTCTTTATTAGATGTTAAAAGTGAGGTAATCCTGCTCATGGGGTGAACAGTTCACAGAGAGTTGTTAGAATCAGATATAGTCACGGTGGTCCCCGAGAGGTGTGGGGGTGTAGGCTGGCCTGGCCCCCAACACTGTGGTCGTGGCGTCCAACTGTTGCAGTGTAACTGAAGTGCAGTGTGATGCAGAATGTCATAACTGTGCAGTGTGTGATGCAGTGCCGTGGGTTCGGGTTAATGATCCCCGCCGTGTGGTGCAGGGTAACCGAAACAATGGTGTGATGTACTGTAGGGCTGTGTATCTGTGCGACATGATGCAGTGTAGTGCAGAGGCGTTTCATGTCTATGCAGTGTGATGCAGTGCAACGAAGCAGTATTGTTTATTTGTGCACTCTGATGCAGTGCCGCTGAAACGCCGTTGTACATCTGTACATTATGGTGCAGTGTAGTTCAGAAGTGTCCTATAGCTATGCAGTGTGATACAGTGTAACGAAGCAGTATGGCATAGCTGCAGATGGATGCAGTGCCCCAAACAGTCGTGTATAGCTGCGTAACGTGATGTATGCACTGCAGCAGCGGATCATATCCATGCAGCGTGGTGTACTGTACGTGAATCAGTATTTATTAGCTTCACTCCGTTGCAGTACCACCGAAGTAATACTGTATATATGTGCAGTGTGTTTCAGCCCTGTATATATGTGCAGTAGAATCCATTGTAGTGCAGGAGCATTGCAAATCTATGCAGTGTGATGAAATATACCCTTCTCTGAGGTATGAAATGTAACAGGAGTGGTGTTCTTGATAGGGAAATTGGTCGCAGTGTAATCGAAGATTTCTCGTCCATCTGCCTGGAGTGATGTAGTGTGAGGGCAGCAGTATTGTGTACCCTGTGGTGGAATGCAGTATAACCACCACAGTATTGTACATCTGTGCAGTGACAGGTATTGTAACTGATGCAATGTTGCACAGTGTGTCTCTGCAGTGTGCTGTATGGTGGTACTTGTTTAGTAAAAACAATAGAAGTAATACAAAAAAATGTTTATTGATATCACTTGACTGCAGTGTAACAAGAACAGTATTGTACATCTGTGCAGTGAGCCGTACTGTAACTCATGTGATATTACACTGTATATCCCTGCAGTGTGATGGATGTTACTTTTTTAATCAATGCACCCTTAAATGCATTATAAATAAACCAAAAACCATGCATATTGATGCAATGAGACCAAGGTAGTGCAGTATATATGTGCCCTCTGATACAGTGTATCTGGAATAGCATTGTACATCTGTGCATTGAGACTAAAGTAGTGCAGTATATCTGGGCACTTTGATACAGTGTATCTCAAATAGCATTGTACATCTGTGCAGTGAGACTAAAGTAGTGCAGTATATCTGGACACTCTGATACAGTGTAGCCGGAATAGTATTGTACATCGGTGCAGTGAGACTAAAGTAGTGCAGTATATCCGGGCACTCTGATGCAGTGTATCTGGAATAGTATTGTACATCTGTGCAGTGAGACTAAAGCAGTACAGTATATCTGTGCACTCTGATACAGTGTTTCTGGAATAGCATTGTACATCTGTGCATTAAGACTAAAGTAGTGCAGTATATCTGGGTACTTTGATACAGTGTAGCTGGAATAGTATTGTCCATCTGCGCAGGGAGACTAAAGTAGTGCAGTACATCTGTGCACTTTGATACAGTGTATCTGGAATAGCATTGTACATCTGTGCAGTGAGACTAAAGTAGTGTAGTATATCTGTGCACTTTGATACAGTGTATCTGGAATAGTATTGTACATCTGTGCAGTGAGACTAAAGCAGCTGTGTGCTGAGTTCGTGACTTTGTCCCTGAAACCCTGTTCGTTTGCCAGCAGAAGTGGTTGAGAGGAGCTTTCTACCTTCTACCTTCGCCGAGGAGAGTGTGAGGCGACTTCAACAGGGGCCGGGACTGCGAGACCCAGGGTTCCGCGCAGGATCAACGCAGCGCACCTGGAGTCTCTTCCCGCCCCTGCTCCTCCCCGTTTGCCTTGCCTGGCCTGTGCCTTCATAACAGCTCGCGGCCCCCGCTTCGCGGGCGCCGCTCGCAGCTGTGTGCTGAGTTCGTGACTTTGTCCCTGAAACCCTGTTCGTTTGCCAGCAGAAGTGGTTGAGAGGAGCTTTCTACCTTCTACCTTCGCCGAGGAGAGTGTGAGGCGACTTCAACAGGGGCCGGGACTGTGAGACCCAGGGTTCCGCGCAGGATCAACGCAGCGCACCTGGAGTCTCTTCCCGCCCCCTGCTCCTCCTATAAAAACGTGTCCCTGACGCATAGCGGGACGCGTGTGCGGGACGCCGGACGAAGCCCGGACAAAGGGCGGACAGTCTTAGACAGTCCGAGACAGGCTGAGACTGGACTGGACACGCTACTTTGCCCCTACTGTCTTCGATCTGTTTGGTTTGCAGTAAGACTATTCATTCTTGTTTACAATTTACATCTTGGACATACTACCTCTGTCTCCGCGTATGCCCTCATATATTATAACATTGTTGATACTTGGTAATTAACACTAGTTGAAAAAGAATGCCTAAAAAGAATTTAGCGGCGGGAGGTAACTCCATAGAAAACTATATGATACAAGTAGTCTCAAAGATTAACAATGAGAGGCGCCAATCCTTAGGTCTTAGCCTGTCCCCTAACTTATCTCCCTTAAGTCCATCACCTGACTCACCCTGGATTGATATACCCTCCCAGGTCGAGGGAAGTGCAATTTTAGATTCTGATACCTTAGAAAATGGTATCTCAAACCAGAGCACTCATATAACACAGGGACAAGACATAGCTCGGGTCAATGACTCGGAATCCCAGTTAGTTGACACTGAACAAGTTCAAATTGTGCAGGAGAGTGATCAGTCAAATAATGAAATTGATCCCCCAGTTCAAGATCCAGCGCCACGTGCTATCAGAAAATGTAGAAAAACTCAATTACACCGTGGTGGAGTTCATTTAGGGAGGAAGAGGGCTGTGTCACCCGTGAGAAGTAGGGATAAAAGTAGGGGGAAAGTAGAAGAAGCCGCGAAGCATAACGTGGATGAGGAGCTATTATCTAGGATAGCTGATCTAATTGACACCAAATTTAAAATATTAATTAAACCAGTAGTGACTAAACTGGACAAGCTAACTGCAGATATAAAGAAATTAGGTGCAGATCAAAAAAAGTTAGCTGAAGCTGTGTCTAATATATCAGACACAGTTACCAGCCTGGTTCTACCCGTAAAAGAGGCTCTTGGTCCTTCATCTGAGGGAGGCTCTACTTCAAACACTACATACGCAAATCTACAGGAACAGACACCAATTACTGTGTCACAACACCTGTTGCCAGGAGATACATTACCCCCAAACCCGCCTGTAATTCCTGTACCTAGTACAGAAGAAGCCACTGTACAGTTTCTGGAAGATGCGGCTCCATTAGTGCTGGTATTGGCTAATGTCCCCCCACTAGCCCCAGACCAATCAGAATCCCCCCCGGCAATAACAAGTAAGGCCTTGCACTGGTTATCAGGCAACATGCAGCTGGCCCCGTGGGGGAAACAACAGCTAGCGGGAGACATTAAGTCAGCCAGAAGGGTCCCATGGATAGGTCAAAATCCCAAAAAATTCAAAGGTGATTGTATTATTATAAATTTTGCCAATTCTGCAGTTTTACCAAACATCCTGCCAAATATTTTGCCGCCGCAGCGCAGAAGAGGTACCATCATTCCTCTCACCCTAGAATTCTTTGGCAAAAAACAGCGGAGCATGACCTATCCTAAGCCTACTTATACTTTTACCAGGCCTACCTGGCCAGCAACAACTAATGGCTGGGGTTTTGATGTACCAACTAATAACTGGGGCTATAGTCAGGATAGACGGGAACGTCCAATACGGCCACCCCCTCCAGATCAACATTACCCTACCCACTTTAATAATCATTTTAACATTCCCATCTCCAATAGGTATGGTATCTTCTCAGATGAGGGGGGGCTGGATGGGGTGGAATGACTACCTGACACACCTTCTAACCTTCTCCTCAACGATCGATTGTCAGAAGATACAGACTTAGGAGTCATTCTTCAAGTGTTAGAACTGCAAGGTGGTAAGGATGCGGGATCGGGTGTTACGAAACAAACTGACATACCAGGCCCACCTACTGATATAAACCCAGCTTCTCCCCCAGTATGTACTTCGGCTAACCCAGGGATAGATCGGGTACGCTGCTGTACAGGCTTAATACCCATCAATCAAATTGCATGTGAAAATGTGGCTATAACACAACACGAACCAATTAAATATAAGGAGAGGCTATTATCCTGGAACATAGCTGGACTGCAGGATAAACTGAATAATAAAGACTGGTTATCTTTTGTCAAAGATTACCCCGTTATATGCCTCCAAGAAACCTGGGTAGTGGGGAAAAATATACACATTGACGGTTATCAGAGTTTTATAATTTCGGCAGTTCCTTCACCTAGTGGTAGAGCCAAAGGGGGTTTGGCAATTTTTGTTAATCTGTCACTTATATGCCTTAAAACTGAACATCACTCTGGAAATAACAATATTCAGGTTGTTGAATTCAAGAGGGGTAGTACAAGTTTTGTTCTGATCAATTTTTATAATGCAGTGAGTCAGTCCGGAGACTGCAATATTGAGTCATTGCGTGAATTCCTAAGGGCTAAAGATGATTCCCTCCCCCGCCTTAAGATAATAGCGGGTGATTTTAACACACATTTATGTGGGAACCCTAGCCTGAGACCTGTTGGTCAAATGGGATGTAATAACCTGGAAGGAATTCACTTTGATCACTCGCGGAGGGGTTCATGTTTAAATGACTTAATGAATGAACATAATCTTTTTACTGCTATGTCAATAGTTGCGGAGCAAACTGTATTTTTAACCCCTACTTTTAAAGGTCACGCAACAGGGTCATATATAGACCATATTTTATTATCGGCAGAATTTGTTAATATTGTTGGGGATTTCGCGATCATTTTAAGCATTTACAGCGACCATAACCCTATTTGTATTACTATGGGTGTGAATTTACTTGAAAAACATAACCCCCGTGAGGATTGTGGTGTAACTAAATGCACTAATGGTAAGCGACGCCTAAAATGGTCATTGGTGGACTGTAAACAATTTTATTCCTCTATTAACAATGTATGCCATCATGATCTGACAATATGCACATCTACTGCTTCAGCACCATCACAAATTTTGATGTCTTTTAATGAGATAGCTAAAAAGGTGGAGTCACTTTTAACGTTACCTGCTAAGAGGATAGCTAACTCTTCCAATAACCCGAAATGGTTTGATAGCAACTGCAAAACCAAGAGATCCATCAACCATTAGGGTCTTGCGGGCTGAGTACAAGAAGTCACTTGCCATTCGCAAACGTGCTGTTAAGAAAAGCGTATGGGAGTCCTTGTTAGATCCAGAGATATTAAAAAACAGCTCAAAGTTCTGGGAGATCATTAATAAGCCCTTATTTGATCACCCTAGTATTTCAAGTGTGGGCACTAATATCACAGAAGAAGATTGGATTAACCACTTCAGCTCCATTTTTAAAGGCAACGGTTCGCAGGTACAATGTAGTCCAAAAGAAAGCAGAGAAAAATCCTTGTTCTTCACAATTGATGAGGTAATAAAGGGAATAGAAGGCCTATCAAACAACAAGGCCCCAGGACCTGACGGTCTTCCCCCTGATCTTTTTAAATCATGTATAACACTCTGGGCACCGGTTCTCACAGCTGTACTCAATGCCGCTGTGCTATGTGGATGCCCAAAATCATGGGGGGTATCCACTATTGTGCCCATTTTTAAGAAAGGAGACCGTAGTAGCCCTGCCTGCTATCGACCAATATCTTTAATAAACTCCGTGGTTAAAGTTGTGGGAGGAGTAATATTGAATAGATTGGTCAGATGGTCGGAAGAAAATAATATAATATCTTCAATCCAGTATGGATTCAGGCCTGGACATTCCACGATTTCACAATGCTTAAATTTATACCTCATTATTGGGAAGTATACTAAGGCTCGAAGAGGAACGATCCATATGGCGTTCATGGATCTTTCCTCGGCTTTCGATTGCGTGAGTCGGGGGAAGCTCTGGGACGCCATGCTAAAAATGGGCGTGGATCCAAACCTAGTTGATTTGCTAGATGACATGCACTCGGACACCAATGCAAATGTCAGATTTACCCAAGACCTAAATGTGACCAAAGACTTTGGGGTGCATCGAGGTGTCCGACAAGGCTGCATTCTGGCCCCGTTCCTTTTTAATCTATACATAAATGATCTGGAAGAGCACCTTTTAAGCACCAATACGGATTATCCGTATATTGGCCGTAGGGGGCTGCCAGTCCTCCTATATGCGGACGACTCAGTTCTCCTATCAAGAACAGCAAATGGGCTTCAAATCTTACTAGATTCCTTCCATTCTTTTATGACCTCAAGAGAGTTAAGTATTAATAACTTTAAATCATACATAATGAAGGTCGGACAGGGATATAAAAAAGCAAACTGCCTAAATGTAAATGGAGTACGCATCCCTACTACACATACATTTTCCTATCTCGGGGTCCTCTTTGACAGCCAATTAAATTGGGGACCCGTGATTGAAAAAAAGAAGGGAGAGGTCACTAGGGTAAACGCGGCAATAATGGACTTTTCTAGGAAAGTGGGCAATAGTCCAGTTGCCGCCCTACTCCAACTTTACCAGGCCAAAAGTGTTTCCACAGCGTGCTACGGCAGTGAAATCTGGGGTTATGTTCCCCTGGAACCCCTACAGACTGTCGAAAACAATTTTTTGAAACAAGTACTAAGAGTCCCCAGGGGTACGGCTAACTTCTCTGTGCATGAGGAACTGGGGGTTTCCTTCTTAAGTGACAAGATTGCTGTCAATCCCATGTTATGCTGGATGAACTGTTGGTTAAATGACAATATTCCACTCACCCAGCTTATTTTAAGAGAAACACTCACATGGGATAACAGGATGAAGGTTCCCTGGTTAAAGTATCTTTATAAGTGCTTTGTTGATTTAGGTCGCCCTGAACTCTTTTTATCCCCTGAATCGATCACTAAACAGGATGTTATAACGGTCAAGAAAGCTTTTATTGATTTTAGATTCCAAGATAGGGAATCACGTGAACTAAAAAAAGAAAGTGTCCGTAATCATGTATTAGTTAAAAGCACCCTGCTCATGGAACCCTATCTATCCTGGCAATTGTCCAGTTATGACCGTTTTCTATTGATCAGGTTCAGGTTTAACTTGTTTCATTTTTTGTTGGCTGTACCTAGGGGATCTCATCGTGGACAAGTGTTGCCGGCTTGCGGCTGCGACGATAAGTCTCCGCAAGACCTGGCACACTTTCTTTTCTTTTGTCCCTTTTATGCTGTACCGAGGAAACTATATTTAAAACCCTGTCTGAAAAAACTAAATTTTATACAATTTCGCCCTGCACTGCACTTTCTTCAGTTGCTAAGCTGTGAATACACCTTGTATATATGTAGTTTTTTAAAATTGGCAGTAAAATTTAGAAATAGTATGGAAGGATAAAAATATTAATATATGAATTGCTATTACCTCTTTTTTTAACGGACTCCGCAAAATATTTTGAATGCTTGTTGTATATTTGTCTTGTCTTCGCCTACATCACAACTGTATTTTATCTTTATTGTATAAATGTGTTCTTTTTTGTAGTGTAAATGCTTTTATGGTTGTCAATTCGAACAACCGAATAAAGTTTATTGACTTGACTTGACTTGACAGTGCAGTATATCTGTGCACTCTGATACAGTGTATCTGGAATAGTATTGTCCACACACCCACAACCACACACACACACACACACAACCACACACACACACACACACACAGCCACACACCCACAACCTCACACACAGCCACACACACACACAACCTCACACACAACCACACACACACACAACCACACCGTCAGTGCACACTTTCACCAGACACAGACACCATCAGTCGTCAGTGCACACTTTCACCGGGCACAAACACCACCAGCCGTCAGTGCGCGCTTTCACCGGGCACAAACACCACCAGGCACACGCTACCAGACGTCAGTGCACGCTTTCACCAGGCACACACACACCACCAGCCGTCAGTGGACGCTTTTACCAGGCACCCACACACCAACACCAGTCAGTGCACGCTTTCACCAGGCACACACACTCCACCAGCTGTCAGTGCATGCTTTCACCAGGCACACACCACCAGCCGTCAGTGCACGCTTCCACCAGGCACACACAACACCAGCCAGCAGTACACACTTCCACCAAGCACACACACCACCAGCCATCAGTGCACAATTTCTACAGGCACACACACCACCAGCCATCGGTGCACACATCAATTGTTAAGGCATCTACAATTAACTATTGTAGCAATCGCAGTATGGCACACTTTACTTTTAAACATATTCATCTAAAGCGCAGCATGCCACCATTGCTACAAAAACAAATACACATTTTTTTGGCCTACAATTTATAGACTTTTGTTGCAATTGGTGTTGCAATATTTAGCAATGCCAATAGCTCAAACTTAATTAATGCGAGACCTATTGCATTGCAAATGCTTGTCTACCTGGTCTGCAGTCCCTTCAGAGTCTTTATTTGTTCTAGGGACATGAGGAGTCAGTTTATTTGTAAGTCTATATTTTATAATTTTGTTGTATTTATTCTATTAATTAGTCTTCTAAAACTGGCTGGGAATTTCTAATATTTACCGATTAAGAAAGTGATTTGACCAGTATTGAAATTGGATTTTCAAATTTCTCAATGATGCTTCTTGACAAAATCCTGCTCTAGGGTTTATTGTTACCAATATGAATGGGAAAAGAGGTTACAGAGATTAGGAGACCATTTGTCAGTGGTTTTCCATTCTAATTAGTAATTGTTATTGGGGGTCTACTAACTGAATCTTTGATATTTGTTTGTGCTACTAATATCTTAGTTTAGTATATCACCACAAACTAGTCGATAAGGAACAATGCGTACTTCTTGAAGGTTTCTTTTAAACTTTGTTGTAGCAGGTAGCAATTGCATTCTTTTAATGGGATAGCTCTTTCTGTATTCTAATCAGACCACTAATCAAGCACACCTCCTTTGCCTTTAATTGTTTTAGAAGCTGCTTTTGAACCCCTTTCTACCCACTACTGTCCTCTTACAATCTTACAATAGTGAGGCAATTTCTGAGAGACCAGAGTGAAATTCAGTCATACCACATGCTACAGTGAAATTTGGCACTGAACATTGTAAACAGACATAATTGAGGAATCTTTGTAGCTGGTACTGTTTTGAGCAAAAGTGTACAGACAGTCACAAGACTGGGAATTGCCTGGTACCAGAATATATATTAACCCCTTCCATGCTCATGACGAGCTCAGCTCGTCATGAGGCACAGTTGAGCTGTGCTGATGACGAGCTGAGCTCGTCATGAATAAAGCCAAATAGCAGTTTCCAGCACAGGGTAAAAATAACCACAGCAGCGATGTGGTTAATACCGGACAAAATGAATACAGTATGAAGCAATAGCTACTCTTTACTGTGGTTCCAGTAAAAGGAGATTTTTATTTTTACCGGAGGAGAGCAGTTGGAAGGTCTTAGGCAAATTCTTTCACAAGCAGCCCATGCCCATGCCCTCATTTGCTGCCCCTTATTTTTCAGGGTGTTTATGTCTTCGCCCTAGTGGTTTAGAGTTGAAAAGGGTAAGGATTTTCAAACACTGCGAGTAGGGTTCAGTTACAAAACAGTCCCCTTCTGCCGCTTCCAAACATAAGCATAAAAAAAAGAAAAGGAAGGAAGAAAAAAGAAGTGATAAATCAGTACATGCTCAAGACATCTCTGCTGTCTGGTACTGATTATTACTTTGCTTTCAACCAGTTCTTCAGAGAGAAAAAGGACTGCAACGTCCGGGTTGCTGATACAAAAATAGAACCCTGCACTCCATATTGAACCAACCAGAATTTGAATGTTACTCTTCATAGTGATAAGTACTGTACCACACATGGCCACACATGGCCGACTACTGACACTGCAACTCCCTCCCACAGAAAATATTGAGGTAGTGATTTAAAATAAACCCCAATTTTTAATTAAAAGTAGAGCTTGGCGGCAGCATGCTTTCAGCTGTAGTTTTTTTTGTGATTCCCTTCTGTTAATGACAAGTAGGAAAGGGGAGAAATGTTCTTTCTTTTGATCCACCTACTATCCGGGGTAGGGAGCCATGCCTCCCTCTTTCAGTAATGTAACGAGGAAGGTATATCAGACTAGTGAAGATTACTGGTAAGTAACCAGGGCATCACCTTACACATTCATATTTGGGAATACCCTGTAGTTTCTAAATTTCACCGATAACGTTAGTTTTTAAAGACTGATTTCTATTTAAGACCTAATAATAGTGACTTGTTATTTATATACTGTTGTGATGCTGTTGTATTCTGTTTTTAGTATGTGTTTTTATGTGTTATAGAACAAGTAGATTCCCCTCTCTTGTTTTTGATTACAGTTGCTGAAGAGCGAAAGCCATCTGATTTCCTTATTGTTGAAGGACAAAAATTTGCAGTAGTTGGGTAAGATGATTCATACGTAGTATGCTTTTACTAGATTAGTCTTCTTATTTATTATCAGAGTATTAATGACAGATAACGACATAATTTGTTTACAGTTTATAAACCGTTAGAAAAAAAAAAGCTTTGTTGGAGTACCCTGAAGCTATCAGGCCAATTAGAAAATTTTGCAACAGCCATATCAATTTAGGGATTGCACAGCACATGCAAGCACCAGAAATCACTTTAGAAATGGATTATCTAATAACAGATTGCTTTTCCTTAACATTCACTTAATGGCATTTGTTTTTTGGTAACCACACTCAGTTTCAATACTGCAAAAAGCCCTCAATTTAGCCCCATAATGTACAACTGTTTACTCATGTCTGAGTTGTAGATGCAGAGTCTGTTGCAAACCAGCTCAGGAAACAGAATGGGGAACTAAGGGTTAAGACTGGTTGGGATGTGAAAGACATTGTGAAAGGTCTAAAAGTAGAATGTAAAATGACATTGCCGTTGCCCGCTGGGGGCCAAAGGAGCATGGTGGTCAGGGGGCATTACTGTGAAGGCTTCCCAGCACCAGTAACTCCAAGGTGCCTTTCCACGTGCCATGTAGAGAAATTACCCCACTGAAGAAGGAATGGGAAGACCACTACAGAATCCGTTAAAATCCTGACCTCCCAGGAGATTCACACACTCCACAGGTGTGAGTAGTAACAGTTAATCCTGGAGCCCCAACAAGGCAGGAAGTGGTGACAATTCTCTCTGCAGTGTATCACCGAATTACTGCTCATTCTGGGTAATGTAACCCTGCGATTGTGACACAATGGCATAAGACGATTAAAGGTGAGGACGATTGCCATTCACGAAGGGCTGTGGTGCGGCACAGGGTGAGCCTTGCTTGGAGCAGCATGAGCAAGTCAACACTGACATCAAGTCAGTTCTAATTGGCATGAAAAGCAGCCTGTCTTTAGTAGACAATATGATTACACTCTAACAATGTGCTTTGCTCAGTTAAAGGAGCGCCTAGATAAACGTCCGTCTAGCACAGCAACATAAATCTGATGTCGAGGACTGTTCCAGTTCTGCCTCTGAGAAAATCAAGAAGGTGGAAAAGGTACTGAAAACTGTTCAATTAACAAAGGCCTCGATGGACGTTCTAGGAAAACCCTTATTAGAATAATGGGCATTACATACTATTCCAAAGGTAGGCATGAAACTTTGGATATAGAAACTCCTCTTTACCATTGTTGGCAAAGAGGCCTTCTCAGAGACCTTCACAATCGAGTAGTAACATAGTGTGTTGGTCCCACCCTCCCCTGCCCCAAGACTGCCCCCCACAACACAATCCGACTCCCATTATTGCTAAAATTATGAACTATAGAGACCGAGCCACAATTTTAAGGTTGGCTAAAGCAAAATAGCACAATTTGGTTGTGCCCCCCCTTTCTAATTGCATTCTGATTTCACAATCACTGTCCAGGAGGCAAGAACAGCCTTTACTGAGGCAATCAGTAGGCTGCAATCCCTTAATAATAATTATGTTATACTCTGCCACGTGCAGCAGCACATCTAAGACTACGAGGCTGGCCTAACGTTCATCTTAACCTGAATCGTGAAGATGAAGAATTTCCCCACATAGCAAAGAAACCACAGAAAGGACAGCCGATATGCTAATGAATAACAGTGAATACTATTGACTGGCTCATCTGAGTAGAATCTGCCTTTTCTGTGTGGTCACCTCAGATTTTTTGCCTTTTGTGGGCCCTACATTTTTGCTGGTTTTGCAACTCTGTGCACCTCACTCCCAGTATCTATTAGTGAAGTGTATGTTTTCACCCTTTTAACATAGTCTATATGGCATATCCGTAAAAGGCATATTTGCCATACCTATAAGTCCGTAGTATATGGTGCAAATTGTACTCCGGGCCTAGGCGTTAAATGCCACTTGCCGACTGCAGCACTATTGCTCCATCTGCTACAGTAGCGGTGCAAACAGGGCTTTAGGGCTACCAGTGTAGCCTGACAGCAACTGCGCAAAAAAGGGACTGGGACCTGTCAAGTAATCCCCTTTTGACAGGTAAAAGCCTTCCATTTAAATATTAATTGGCCCACAAGGGAGAGTTCATGGTATTTAAAAGCAGGACATGTAGAAATTTAAAGTTTGCATGTCCTAACAGTGACTATCCCCACAAAAATTTTTCACTGTAGGAAGGCTGGCTCACCCATAGAGAAACACTAGACAACAATATTAAATATGAATACGTGTGCTTAGTTATTAAAAATTCAGTTCAACAGGGTATTCAGATTTTTTTAATAAATAATAAGTAAAAGTTCATTTTAAAAATTACTCTTAACATGCCTGACCTGTCAACAGGCTAATCAAAATATGCCCCTGCCAGTGATTAGCTTTGAATATGTGTGAAATGCCTCACAGGAGCAAACTAGAGGCTGACCTGAATGGGCTGAGATAACTGCTCTGAACTCCTCAGATTATACAGGTTGGAAGCTGTGGGCATCCTTGTTGACACTACTGTGTCAAATCCTGTTTGACAGGCCTGCTGTGTTCATGTAATGACCCTTGGTGCACACTTGAAAAGGGAGATAACAGAATGTCAAGAACATTCTTGTGGATTCCCTGTCTGGTTGCTGAAGAACTCTGCTTTTGTCCTACCAGACCTTTGTTTGTGGGTTTACATATAATCCTTGGGGTACAATTGAAAGGGGAGGGATCAGGATGCAAAGGCAATGCTTGTGTATCCACTTCCTGGCTGCTGATGGACTCTGCTTTTGTTTTATCAGACTTCTGTCACTAGGTTTGCTGTGGGTAAATTGAGATGTCATTCTTTCCACTTAATGCTGAATGATAGTGGTCTTGCTAAAGAATGGATGCCTGTTGGTGTTGTGTTGTACCATATTGGGAAAAAGATCAAATAGGGGGTTGCTATATATCTCTTTAGCACATTTTTTTAAATGCTGTAAATACGTGTAATTTAAAAAAAACTACATCCTAATTGAAACTAAATGTGGGGAAATATGAAAGGAGAGATGTGATCAGTACTGGCTTCCTATAGACAAGCAAATAAAGATGGAAAGTTGCTGGTCTGCTCTGGTTTCCCTTTCCATAATCATCTCCTCAAAAGGAGAGTGATTGTGGCACAATAGTTGTAGAGCTTTTCAACAATGGGCTGTGCTTACTTTAGACGCAGACCAGCAAGATGCTTTTCTGTGATGCAATGACGATACTGTCAGAGATATCTGTTGCTTACTTCCAAAGTCATTGGCTTCCGAATCATCGTCTTCCAAGAGATCTGTCTCACAGGTGGTGGGCGTCAGGTGGCCTCGGTTGGGGGTGGCCTGATGCTATGCAAGACAGAATATGGGAGGTTAACATTTAGATATTCCTATCATATCTGTTTAAAGGATGCTTAACTATTTACTGATTTCCACTGGATTGTGTTTTGCATGATAAGTATGTTATTTGGCTAATAAATTGTTCTTTATTTTGAAGCACTGTTATTTTTTTGTAAACTTGTTTAGCAGCTTTAGCATTTAAGACAATCACTTATTATGTCAGTGAAAGTCAACTAAGAAAGATTAGACAGACCAGCAATTTACTTATGTACATGCTTACCTTTCAATTTTGAGGTTTTGAGTGGCAGTCAGGAAGCCATTCTAATAAGACTTTGCTGGAGGGATTCTGGATTTATGAGGTGTCTTTATAAGGTGATTTTAACCGCATTGCTGCGGCGGTTATTTTTCCGCTGTGCAGCTTTTTTCAAAAAGCCGCGTTAGATGACAAGCTCAGCTCGTCATCCGCACACGACCACCGTGGGTGATGACGAGCTGAGCTCGTCATGAGCAGCGAAGGGGTTAACCCCTTCGCTGCTCATGACGAGCTCAGCTCATCATGAGGCTCGGTTGAGCTGTGCTTATGACGAGCTGAGCTCGTCATGAATAAAGGTAACTCTGTGATTCCAGCACCGGGGTGGAAAACCTCTAGCAGCCAAGGTGTTGATGGTAGATTTAAACTTTATCCTGAACTGGAAACAGGAGCTAATAGTGTACATGTAGTTACACAAATACCACATAAAGAGTATATAATACTCTTGGCTTAATGCTGGAGTTCAACTGTATAGTTTGTCAAAGCCCACAATCACATCATGGTCTCCTGTTAGTAGCTAAAGGCAAGGTCAAAAAGTAGGAACATCCATTATAAGGAGAGCAGGGTTTTGAGAACTTTTTTGAAGGCAAGTTGGTTTGAAATAAGTTGAACTTCTTTAGCATGTTATTACATAGAATATAGAGTCACATACTTAGTAAGGTTTGCTCCCTAAATGGGCCTTTTGATTGCTGGGGAATTGTAAAAGAATCCTGTTAAACAATCAAAGCTTTCTTTTAGGGTGATGTCTATCCAGACATTTGGAAACAAATGTTTGTGTTTTACTCTAGATAGCATGATGAAGTATACAGCGACCTTTGAAGATAACTCGCTGTTGGATAGGAAGCCAGTTTTGAGATTTCTAGATGGGCGGTAGTAGGGCTAAAGCAAAAGACTTCTACACTTGTCTGGCAGCTTGTTTTGAATGGCTTGCAAGCGATGAATGAGAAGATTACTACAAAAGTAGGGCACACCTGCTCAGACTATAGCTTTTATGAAACATGCTCTGTGAGTATATGTGATTGAAGGTTATTGACGATATTGTAGACTTTGTCTGTGCCAAAACGTTATCAGAATTGAGCCGTTCGAGGCATGTGGGCTACTGAATTCATATCTGTGCATAGATCGCCGCCTAGTGTTGGGTCCGGATGATCGCACATTGTTGTCCTGGAAGAGTCTTCGAAGCATCAAGAGATGGGTGGCTCCTCCCCTGGACTACAGTGGGCATGGGCATCGACTCCATCCTCAGATTGTTTTTTTCCGCCATTGGCTTCGGATGCATATTTGTTAACTCAAGTTTGGAATCTATAAATAACTTTCTTTTTGGCCAAAAGGCCTTTAGTATATCGTCGGTATTGTCTTGCGATCGGTGCCCAGTTCTGTTCCAGCTCAGTTCCCGAGCCGGACATCCAGAGGAGCCGCGTGGCTTTTCGACACTGAAGGCCCAGTCGACGCCAGAGGCCTTATCGACGAACCATCATGGAACGGAGCCCGTTCAAGAGATGTCCTGTGTGTAACTCAAAATATCCTCACATCGACGTCCACCCAGTGTGCAACAAGTGCCTGTCACCGGATCACGATGAAGCCAGCTGTATGGCTTGTTCTCGTGTCCGCTCCAAGAACACGATTCGACTTCGACGCGCAGTGCGCAAGAAAGCCCAGCAAACAGCACCTGACCCAGTGAACATATTCGATGCAGGATACGATGAGGGAGCAGAGCGGGAGGTTTGAGAGGACCTGTCTGATCCCGCATCGGAGATCGACACCAGCTACGACGCTGATATTGAAATGGTCAATACTGAAGACGTCGTCGACGAGGTAGGAGACGACGATGGGGCCTTTGGGGCCATAGAAGATAGCTCAAGCGAGGAGCTAGGCCCGAACGCTGATACTGGGGCCGAGACACATAATAAGGCTCAGGTCGAGGGATCGCCACATGGCCTTACCCAAGATCTTACACTAGGTTCTACTGCCTCGCCTTCGGGCCCGGCTTCGGACACTTCTAAGGAGCCACGGGTTGCCAAATCGAAACCGAAAGAGAGAGCCTCGGTGTCTACGCAACCAAAAGCACTAGAGGCGAAATCAAAACCGAAAGTGCGTATTGCTTTGGTCGGCTCAAAGTCCTCTGAACTATCGGCACCGACGAAGCAAAAAGGTGTTATCGACCCGGTGAGGTCACTAAAGGGTGTCGAGCCGAAGACTGGGACACCGAAAAAACTGGTCAAAGACGTCGACCCGAAAAAATCTGCGCCGAAGACCGTCGACACAGACAAAGGACTCGGAGCTCAGAAGGTTCTCGATCCTACACGTCGACCGGACAAGGCTAAGAGCGTTACGAACCTAGAGTCCACGCCTGGCGGTGGCTCGAAGGAACCCGTTGGGTCGACGCAGCCATCCGCCTCCTTCTCGAAGCAGGTGTCGGTATCGCTCAAGCGAATTAAGGAAAAGGCTTCGGCTATCGGACCAAAGGATACTCCACCACCAAAGCCTGCCAGTAAACCTCAAAAGTCGCCAGCGCCCACCCAGTTCACACTGCCGCCGAAAGTGGTACCCAAGGCCTTCGCCCCGAAGATGGCCGTCGAAGCGTCCAAGAAGGTGTCCACAGGGCCGAAGCCCACGACTGCGGTACTGGTCACAAAGCATCGACAACCCTCGCTTGAAGAGCAGTCGGAACACTTCATCGATGCCGACACGGGTAGACTTTCAATTTACAAACGAAAGATCACCCCGGAACAGCCTATGGAGTCATATAGAATCCCATTGAAAAAGAGGAAGGATTCTACTACAACACCCGTTCTTGTCTAACCTATATCTCCACGTGGCCAAGACACTGCTCATGTTTCGCCCACTTACTCGGATGTGGAGACAGGGGAAGGTGACAATGAGGAGTACAGCTATCCTGTGGACACTGATCCAGAAGATCAAAATGAACCCTGGGCGGACGCTGCTGACCCAGGGGATCCACACACTGCCCCGGACAGTCATGTGCATGCTGTAAAAACATTGCCTACTGAAGACTCGGCGGCATTTAATGCACTTATTGAAAGGGCAGCAAAAATCATGATGTCCAGCTCCATGCTGACCCTATTGAAGTGGATTTTCTGTTTGACACCTTTTCCACCTCAGAAAGAACTGTCAAGACTCTGCCAATGCTGAAGGGTGTCTTAAAACATGCTGGAGACATATTTAAAGAGCCCACAAGGGCCAGGGTAATAAACCCCAGAATTGAAAAGAAGTACAAACCGGCACCTGGGGACCCTACCTACATTAAGGGACAGTTGCCGTTGGACTCTCTCTGGTTGTTTCCAATGCCCGGAAGAGGGCGAACTCGCAAGCAACGGGTGATGCTCCTCCCCCTGACAAAAAAACTAAGGTGCTAGAAGCATCAGGGAAAAGAGTGGCAGCTCAAGCGGCAAATATCTGGCACATTTCAAACACTCAGGCACTCTTAGCCAGATATGACAGGGCCCATTGCGATACACTTGAGACCCTGTTACAACACTTGCCAGATGAATATAAGGAGGCAGCAGAGATGCTCATTCGGGAAGGAAAGCTCATATCAAATGCTTCTATCAAGTGTGCACTGGACGCAGCAGACACCGCGGCCAGAGCCATTAACACAAGTGTGATGTTGAGGCGACATGCCTGGCTCAGAATCTCCGGGTTCAAGCCAGAGATACAGACCACCATACTAAATCAGCCTGTAAACCCTGATCATTCATTTGGCCCAGAGGTGGACACCACCTTGGAAAAAATCAAAAAGGACACTGAAACTGCAAAGTCTATGGGGGCTCTCCAGTCACAGCAGTTCAGGGGTGGTTCTTTTCGTCGCTCAAACAATAGAGGAGTTTCCAAAGGCCAGCTGTCCCAACAAACACAGTACAATAAAGGTGGTGCGCAAACCACATACACCAAACAAAGTAGAGGTGGCTATCGTGGAAACAGCGCCAAGGGCAGAGGGCGTGGAAACAACAGCTCCAGATCCTCCGCCACTAACAAACAGTGACGCCTTGTCACTGCCCCCGACCATACAACACCGGTCGGGGGAGACTACAACAGTTCCTGCCAGTCTGGAAATCCATCACCACAGACCGGTGGGTCAGGAAGCTTATCCAGTACGGTTATTGTCTGGAGTTAACATCCACTCCACCCAACATACCCCCAAGACACCGTCCTATGTCCACAGAGCATTTGCACTTATTGCAGCAGGAGGTACTAGTCATGCTGCAAAAAGGAGCAATCAAACTCGTGCCTGTGGAAGAGAGAGGCACAGGAGTGTACTCACTGTACTTCTTAATCCCAAAAAAGGACAGGTCCCTCAGACCCATACTGGACCTCAGACCCCTAAACCAGTACATCCTGTCAGAACATTTTCACATGCTAACACTGCAGCAGGTCCTACCGTTGCTCAGTCAGGGAGATTTCCTCGCAACATTAGATCTGAAGGATGCATACTTTCATATTCCGCTACACCCGTCCCACAGAAAATACCTCAGATTCACCATTCAAAATCAGCATTACCAATTCAAGGTCCTCCCTTTCGGAGTGACAACGGCACACAGGGTGTTTACAAAGTGCTTGGCGACAGTGGCTGCACACCTACGGAGACGGAATATTCACGTCTACCCTTATCTGGACGACTGGCTTATCCAAGCAAAGTCGGCCGAGCAGTGTGCCGCCCACATGTCCAACACCATTCACCTTCTTCACAATCTGGGATTCTCACTGAATTACCCAAAGTACAACCTTCAGCCCGCCCACGTACAACAGTATCTGGGTGTGACAATAGACACCCTGGCAGCCACAGCACAGCCAAATTTAGTTAGGATCAACGGCATTCAATTACTGATACAAAAATTCAGACCGCAACACTCGCTTCCGGCACGAGTGTTTATGCAGTTGATAGTCATGATGGCCTCCTGCATCTTCATAGTCCCGCACGGGAGACTAAATATGCGTCCGCTTCAGGAGTGCTTAGCATGTCAGTGGAATAAGGCTCACGGACAGTTGAAAGACCTAGTGTTGGTAACCGGTCGTGCATACAACTCTCTGCATTGGTGGAATTCACAAAACCTTTGCAGGGGACGACCGTTCCAGGAGCCTGTGCCACAGATCATTCTGACAACGGACGCATCTCTCCAGGGATGGGGAGCTCATGTACTCCACTACACAGTGCAGGGACTATGGACAACGCAGCAAAAGAAGATGCACATCAACCTTCTAGAACTGATGGCTATCTTCAGGGCAATGAAAGCATTAAAAATACATCTGTGCAACAAGGTCGTGTTGATCCGGACGGACAACAACACGGCCATGTACTACATTCAGAAGCAGGGAGGTACACACTCTCCACAGTTGTCTCATCTGGCTCAGAGCATGTGGAAGTGGGCCATTCAAAGGAACATCTTCCTCATGGCGGAACACCTCCCAGGCAAAGACAATCAGATGGCGGACCTGCTCAGCAGGTACAGCCACCAAATGCACGAGTGGGAGATACATCCATCAGTACTCCACCCGTACTTCCAGCAGTGGGGTCATCCAGAGATAGACCTGTTCGCCACAAAGGAAAACGCCAAATGCCAAAGCTTTGCCGCCAGGTTCCCACACCCACAGTCTCAGGGCAATGCGATATGGATGAACTGGTCAGGCATATTTGCGTACGCTTTTCCCCCCGCACCTCTAATACCGCTTGTGGCATGCAAGCTGAAGCAACACTCGATAAAACTCATCCTGGTTGCTCCGACGTGGGCATGCCAACCATGTACACCACGTTTCTAGAACTATCCGTGGTACCGCATCAAAGGCTGCACCTCACACCCAGGCTTTTGACGCAGAGCCATGGAGACATTCAGCATCCAGATCCGCAACAGCTCAACCTGGCGATCTGGCTCCTGAAGTCTTAGAATTTGGCTACCTCAACTTGCCTCCAGACTGTATGGATATCATAAGGGAGGCAAGGAAGCCCACCACCAGAGCATGTTATGCGGCGAAATGCAAGCGGTTCGTCATTTATTGTGCTGACCACAACATCAACCCGCTAGATGCATCTACTCACAACATCATTTACTATCTGTTACATCTATACAAATGCAATCTGGCCTATGCTTCCATTCGTATACATTTGTCCGCAATAGCAGCTTATCTACAAAACAGGCAGCATCTCTCACTTTTCAAAGTACCTGCCATCAAAGCTTTTCTGGAAGGACTCAAACGAGTCATTCCTCCCCGGACCCCATCGGCTCCTGAATGGAACCTAAATGTGGTCCTCACCAGACTGATGGGTCCACCTTTTGAGCCTCTACATTCATGCGAGATTCAGTTCTTAACATGGAAAGTGGCTTTCCTGATAGCGATTACATCGCTGAGACGCGTTAGTGAACTCCAGGCACTAACTATCCAAGAGCCATTTATACAAATTCACTCCAACAGGTTTCTTCCTAAGGTGGTTTCACAGTTCCATATCAATCAGACTATAGAACTGCCTGTGTTGTTCCAAAATCCTGAGTCAGTGGCGGAGAGAATGCTCCACACACTAGACATCAAGAGAGCCTTAATGTACTACATTGATAGGACCAAAGATTTTCGGAAAACAAAACAACTATTTGTTGCCTTTTCGCCACAACACAAAGGCAACCCCATTTCCAAAGCAGGTATAGCCAGGTGGATCGTTAAGTGCATTCAAATTTGTTATCAAAAAGCCAAGCGCACTTTAACGGTCCCCCCACGGGCCCACTCCACCCGAAAGTTGGGGGCCTCCATGGCTTTCCTTGGGAATATACCTTTAGAAGACATATGTAGAGCAGCCACATGGTCTACCACATACACATTTACGAAACACTACTGTGTAGATGTGCACTCCAAGCAGCAGGCAGCTGTAGGGCAGGCTGTTCTAAAAACACTTTTTCAAACTGCTGCAGCTGGCACAGGCGGCCGCCGCTAATGGAGGGACTGCTATGTATTCTATGCACAGATATGAATTCAGCAGCCCACATGCCTCGAACCGAATATGCTACTTACGAGTATGCATCTGTTCTTGGCATGTAGGGCTGCTGACATTCATATCGCCCGCCCTCCTCTCCGGCGCCTGTAGCGGCTGCAGCACTCAGAATCACTCTTAGCATGGTCATCGCTCACGGTGTTACACTCCATCTTTGCCACAATGGCGAAAAACAATCTGGGGATGGAGTCGATGCCCATGCGCACTGTAGTCCAGGGGAGGAGCCACCTATCTCGTGATACTTCGAAGACTCTTCCAGGACAACAATGTGCGATCATCCGGACCCAACACTAGGCGGCGATCTATGCACAGATATGAATGTCAGCAGCCCTACATGCCAAGAACAGATGCATACTGGTAAGTAGCATATTCGTTACCTATTGTAAATGATTTTCTTGTTCATGTATTCATTTGTTTACCAAATCGTTATTTAATTTTCAGGACCGTTTTGCTGCTGATAAGAATAATTCTTGAATACTGCCAGTGTGTGGATGACATTCCTTCCATAACCACAGACATGCTAACACGCTTATCTGACTTATTGAAGGTAGGGTGAGGAAGCTGTCCTGGTTAAGTCATCTAGGACACAAACAGCACTATTTCTATTCTATTTCTATCACTAGTTTAACCATTTACTCTACAGATATGAACGCTCATAGATAAGCTGCCCAATAAATGCAGAAATTTGATCACATTTTGCAAGTTTTGTAAACATGTAAAAAACACAACATTCATGTACAGAATTCCAGTTATCTCAGACTTTAATTTTATTTCTAGAGAGAATGATGTGGATAATATTATGGTGCGGCCCTTTGTTGTCTATAATCATATTATCTTTGGATTGCACATTTTCACTACAGTGATAATCAGGTTGTTTGCCGCGTGAAACTTTGCATTCTTTGCTACAGTACCATGTTTTCCACGTTTGTCCCTGGGTCTCCATTGTGTAATTCTTTGTGGACGGTCAAGCCATTAAACCGTAGCCCTTTCTTAAATTTTTTGGTCAGTGTTCTTGGTTTGTTGCTGTTGTACTGGCTTGTGACCTATTTTGTGGATTTTATGTCTCTGTACTTCCTTGGTATTATTGATGAATAGGTATGGAGGTCTGATCTTAGGCCTGATACAAAGATTGTTAAGGAAAAACTGATCCTTAATGTGTATTCTGATTATTTGAGTTCATATTGTGACCACAAATGAAACAATGTGTTTGCATTGAAGTAGATTTTGTAAACCATGGACTCTAAAGCGTTTATTTGTTTTTTTCCGCTTGTTTATTTATCCTTCACTTTTGATCCTATATTTAAATTGCTAAGCTGGAACATAAACACAGAATTGTCAATAAGCTTTTTGAATGCATATTTAATATATTCCAGAAAAGATTAATCAGATCTATATCTAAAAATCTTTTCCACCGGACCCTTCATTTCCCACAACACACTAAGATCATTATTCCTTCTTACAAGCACACACTTTGTGCAGTAGAAATAATTATTTTATGTGCCACAAATAAAGTATTGTGTACCTTAGAAACATAACTTTTTAATGTGGCACAGCAGAGAATCTTTTTGTGATAAGCCAATCACACATCTTATGTGCCACTACTGTGATATTTTTCAAATGACAAGATACATTGTGATCACAAGCAAATGAGTCTATAATTGATCTTAACTAAAGTTAAGATACATAGTAGATCATCCAAAAAAGAAATTACAAGAAGCTGCAAACTGTATCAGAAGTCTAAACTCAAAATGTAATGTCATCCTGCTACCTATTGCTGATCACAAAGCATAGTTAAGCTTCTGAAAAGAATATTTTAATGATGCTTTTCAGAAACATCTGTATTCGGACAATAAAAGTATATTGTAATATGCAGAAAAACAATAGAACATATATGTCCACAGGAAACCTATTGTTACAGGTGGTTCAGCTTTAAATGTTTTCTTGTGAATAAAGTAAGAGAAGCATACAGTACAAGTGAATACCCATTATATGGGATAACCTACTGCCCCAAACATGGACCTACATCGACCCCTCCCCCCCTCCAGTCTCTCCCTTCACCTGCTCTTTGACCCACATGGTCCAGTCTGTAGTTCTGAAGATTTACTCTTATCTGAGTACCAATGATTGCAGTGTTTCTTGCCCACAGAAGCTGCTATCTGTCTGTTTGTGAAAGACCTCTTGAGGACCTTACGAAAAACTCGCCGTGCACTTAACGCCCAACTGTTTCTTACTATTGGTTGGCTTTATTGTCACTCATTTGCCTATCTTCCTCTTCTTGTGTTTGTCCCTTTCCTGGAGCATAGCTTTTTACCACACTCTTCATTAGCTGACCTATATCCTTCCACTGATCGCATTTAGGGAACTCCTTTTACTTTTTTCTCCATGAAGGTATGTTTTTTTGCAATCTCTCATTGTCTGCTCTCCCCCTGTAACTTCCCCTGCGCATACTCCGGTTTGCTTCTCCCTTAGTTGGCTGCTTTTCATTCTACACCCTCTCCCCCTCATGATATTTGTTCATCCCCCATCCCTGTCTAATCCGATTTGATCCACAAACTTTTAGAGCCCTGCATGCTACTAGATCGTGTTGTGTTGCTCTGCACAGACATTGATCTGCTCCAGAAGTGATGAGTGGAGCCACCTAGAGCGCCACCCATATGTGCCAGTAACTGTTCATTTTCCCCCCGCTCATTCTGATGCAGATTTTGAGACTTTCTCTTGTCTTTGATCAGATCTTTTTTTGTCAAAATGTTCTCCTGGGTGCAAGAGCTATAATAATAATAATAATAATAATAATAATAATAATAATAATAATAATCCACATTTGTAAAGCGCACAATCACCCGTAAGGGTCTCTAGGCGCTGGGGGCTGTTGGGAAGATTAAGCAAGCTATTGCCCAGAGTCACATGGTGCTGGGCTACTCTGCGCCCGGTGCCGGGGTTCGAACCGTGATCCCCAGATTCCGGAGTCAGTTTCAGCCTGCAGGGACTGTTGTATACAGATGTCTGTGACAGACCCCCCACGTAGTCTGCTTGTTGTGCCTGGTATCTGACCACGACTTCAAGGCTGCAGCAACTGTGCCCAGAAGAACCGGGAGGACATATGGGAATGCTAGCCAAAACTGTACATTACCAAACACAAGAAGACTGCACATCGTGACCTGTCAATAAAAAGGTTCCATTTCCACTTCTTAAGTCGTAACTGGAGTAGGTGGTTGTCGCAGTCGTAGTCTTCAGCTAAGTTGGAGAAATAGCACACAAAATCCAAGTGGGAAATGGCCTACCCTGTCACTCTCAAACTCCAGAGAGGTCGTGAGAGCACCAGCCTATCTCCCGGGCTCGCTCCCGAACTCCATCGGAGCCAATTCCAAGTCCTGTCCCAAAGCCCCCCACATTTCTGGGCCATTGGCAATTTCATAGCAAGTAGAGGCCTTAAGAGAGGCCATGCAGCTCACTTTTTGGCACTTTACCAACTCATTCAGGGTCATCTTCAGGCGCTAAGGATCCGCAGGGGTCTCCAGTCAGACATCCACCGGCAGGTCTGCCCTCTGTACCTCCTGTGCCTCTTGGACCCATATCGAATTCAGCACTGACACCGGTGTTCGCTAGGAATCCAACGCTGTCACCTGCGGCGATTCTGCTCGTATTGACTACGGATCAGGATATACAGCCTATAGTGCTATATGACTCCAAATTGAACCTGCCATGACCAAAGTCCCTCCCCACGCCAACCTCTGTGATATGTCTTGGCAACCCCTCCGATTCTGATACTTGCTAGAATCACATTGTAGGGACCAGACTTTACATATTATTTTTGGCACTGATTCGGAGTTTGATATCTATGATTACAGGAACGATTATGTTCCCCCAGTGTGACAAAAACTAACAGTATGAGGAGCATCAGGATGCCAGTGGGCTTTATACTGGCCTTGTGCCTTCCCTTGGGTCCTGCTACAGAGAAAATACCTCTTTTACAGTCATTATGAGAAGTACTGTTGAGATGTTAGATCTAAAATTGTCAACCACGGAAGTGAAAACTAATGCATTGGCAAATGTTCTGCAACCCGGCCAGACACCCACTGAGCCACTGCTATCATTTCAGACACTTACTGACACCCTTCTGGGCACTTCAACTAAGCCCTGTTCAGAGCTGCCCATTAATAAAAAACAATCCAGTTGCCATCCTGCTCCTGCTGCTCCTGCCTGCCTAACACACTGTCCAACTCTGGGAAATGTAGTATTACAGGTGTCCACCAGCAGGGTCAACTCCTATGCCTTCGCTACGACTCCTTCTTCACCGTCAGTCCAAAGAAATAGATGTTTGGCCCAATGATTTTCTCCTGCACAAGCCTTGTTTTAAGATCGCTAATACCAATTGAATCCTTGGCCATTAGTCCCATGCCCTGTAGAATATAGGTGGCTCAGGGTTTACCAGCTGGTCCAGGTGACTTTTAGCCGGATCTTACACAGGCTAACCAGGACAATGGTGATACACAAAATGTGCGATATACTCAGGACTGGACATGACTGATTGTCTGCTCTACAGCACCACACCTGGATGTGGCCGACAGGCTTCTTCCGGAAGGGCTAGGCATCTTCAATGGACATGTCTTTTTGGTGACAAATCATACTCTGTCTTGGTGCGTTTGAAGGCTAGGCGATCCACTACATGTTCCTTGTGCCTCTCTGCTCCCACAGGCCAAATTCAACAAACAATTTTGCCATCTTAGTGGCTACAGTAGAGGTCTTTGCATCCATTAACTCCAGATCACTTCAGCACACCTGTCTTCTCAGACCTTTAAGGGCACAGGCTATGGCTGTCAAAGACAATGAGGACAGCAGGAACAATGTGCATCTCGGTCCACCGCACCTCCAGCAGCACAATCGTAAAACGGCTTTACTGTGTACCTTCCAGTACATAGCCTCACTGGCGATGGCAAGATCCGATATTTCCTCATTGGGTGGCAGTTCATCACAACTAACAGACAATGTTCCCTCTCATGTTTTTGATCTGTGTGCGGCAGCGTGAGGTCTTTGCGCACTGCACCCAAGGCTATGTGTGTGAAGAAAACAACCATGCATTAAACACTAACCTGGGATTCCGGTTTAGGCCAGTCCAGTCAGGTATATGTCCACATATTTTTTTAGTATTTGTTACACTAAACAGGCTTATAAACATGCAATGTACCTTCTGTGATACTGCTTTTCCCTGGCATTCATCTTGCATGAGGGGTAGAGCTGGGTGAGCTAGGAAATTCATAAGGAAGACTGAGATCTGATCCTTCAGAAGGTCCCACATGAAATGATGCAACAAGTTCACATGCAAAAGACAGGACAAAGGCTCTTGCTAATTAAAAATAGGTTATGTCTCTAACACGTGCATTTTAATTGATTTGATGGTAGCACTGTAAAATGAGGATGACAGACTTTGACACCGTAAGAAATGACACAGAACTGTGAAAATACATAGAGGACGCAGCATCAGATTGTAACTCAAAGAGCCATTCTTCAGATTGAAACATCACTCTAGAAACCTTAGAGACTGAAATCACACCAAGTTCCTGAGACCATACCATAATAACAGAGTAGGTGGTGTACCACAAATGTACGTACCCACCGTCAGAATGTAGAAGAAGTGTTTGAACATGTCTCCCTGACCCTGCATGCATGTGTGCAGGAGATGAGAGGATGTGGACACACTTTAATGGTGGCCCTTTGGGGAGGCTACAGACAACATGCGGTGTGATTTCCTGCATCCAGTTCAGAGAAAGTCTTAACAGTATTGCACATATCTGGGACTCGGTAGGACAGGTGCTGCCCATGGTCCCAGAAGGGGCTCGGGCAATTCTTACACTAACCATGCTTGATAGCCCGGATGTAGCTAAATTCTCCGTCTGTTGTGGATTTTTCTGTGGCTATGGCAAAGGCCTTCCGACCGCCTGTATCAACCATACCCACAGGGCCAGCAGGCTTCCCAGCCCTTTGCTGGTCATGGCAAATCTTCCCACAAACCTCTTGGTCAACAAGGAACACCGTATGGCCATGTTCTTCAATACGTTGCCCCATTCAAACCTCTTTATTGTGTCTTCTTCGTCGCACCACCATCCGGTATGAGGCAGGATCTGGCACTTCTTACCAGAGTGAGAGAAAGTCACCTCAGAAAAATTTGAAGTTGCAGATAGTTCAGCAGGGTTATGCCGTCCCTTTTATTTCAACTCTGCCCCTCCATGTCACCATCAGTGCAATGGCTGTCTGAGGGAACATCTGTCCTCATGATTGCTACTGCCAGTACTTTCTGGTACCATAAAATGACTAAGCCCTCTGCCCTATTCTCGACCTTCACTCTCTCAACAACTTCCTGAAAAAAGACTGGCTCAAAATGCTTACACTTTCCCTAGTCCTGTTTCCATTAGACCCTGGAGACTGGATGGTGGCGTTCGACCTGCAAGAGCTTCCTTCCACATCCCTGTCTCCCAGGCCCATAGACTCTAACTTATGTTCATGGCGGGCTCGGAGTAATTTCAATTTTCTTTGCTCCCCTTTGCACCCCAGGTATTCATAAAAGTGATGGCAGTGGTTGCTGCTCATCTTCAGAGGTTTAGGGTTCCAGCCTTTCTCTACCTTGATGACGGACTGTTGGGGCTAGCCCCAGGCAGTCGTCACCCACCACCAAACTACAGCAAACCTTCTACATACTTTGGGATTGACTATCAACATACCAAAGTCACAACTGACTTCTCCTCGAAAGCTCCCTTTCATCGAAGCGCTTCTGGACACTTAAGCTTTGCACCTACCCTCCAGTGCGGACAGTCCAGTACATTTAGGCTATGATGACAGAGACCACTGCCGCTATGTGGTACTGCTACAAGCTGGATGTAGGGTGGAGTTGTGGAGCCTGTTCCATGAGGTCCCGCACCTCCTCCACATGGCTGGAACATCAGGACATATTCCTGGTCGTACAACACATGGTGGGATCTCCGCAAGCCAAGGGAGACAGACTCGGCTGTCTGCACCTAACGAATTATGAATGCCATCTACACCTGGAAGTAATGTCTCTTCCATGAATAGGGAGAATGTTGCTTAATCGCCCCTACTGAGACTGTGTATTGTCTGCACTTTTTCTTGTTGGAGTTGCCAAAGCGGCTCTCCCAAGGAAATGCATTTGCTTAGAGTGGAATGACAATCCTCCATTTAACATTCAGGGAGAATCTTGATTTCATTAAAGGCAACAGATGCTAATATTTTACATAAACCTTTATTGCTGCCGTGACATGCAGCCCTTTAAAGAACGTACACACATTATAAATTATTCCATCCTGGAATCATAGTACAGTATATGACCATGCAAATTGCAAACCACTATTTTCCTCTTTGTAGGCTGCAACACGAAGAAAAACTTGAACGTGAAAGAACTCGAATATCTGAAACAAGTCCAATCATTAACACCTTCGCTGCGGCGGCTATTCCGCCGCAGCGCTAAAGGTCGCGGGGGTCGCGTCTCACCTGCGCGGGTGACGGAACCGTTCCGTCACGGCTCGCGGGTGAGCTGTGCTTGTGACGGAAGGGTTCCGTCACGGCCCCGCCCTCTTAATGAAACGCGCCGCGCAGGCGCGGCGAGCGGGCCGTGATGGAACCGTTTCGTCATGAGCACAGCCCACCCGAGGGGCGTGACGGAACGGTTTCGTCAATAGCGTCGAAGTGGTTAACTGTTTCCTACAGAAAGCACGATAAATTAATGCTAATTTCCTATGAGTAGGATGGTAAAGACCAATGCTTTGGGAGTTTTTAAATAAAAAAAATTAAATAGACAAATCTACCTTCTTCATATTTTTCTATCATTTTGCTCCCCTGACCCGTATGGAAAAAACATAGGGTGAGGTGAGTGGGATAATGATAGTCTCCCTTGTCTTTAATGAAATCAAGATTCTCTCTGCATGTTAATTGGAGAATCTTCATTTCATTACATGTCTGGAGGCTATCATTATGCATGTTTAAACCTTTCCATAACTATGTTGCTTATATGTATCACAGTCTCAAATTGAAATTTGCAAAGGTGCTGGCATTCAACCAATCTGCTGCTTTTAAGATCTCAGAAAGAGTACCGCCGGCCCAGAATACTTTACTGGCCATTGCACCTTTTCCTGAATGAGCACCAAATTTTGATAACTATATGCCCGCCACACTTATTACTGCTCTAATCCAAATAGCTATTGAGACGCTAGATGCTGCTTATGTGGTTTCACATAGGGTCTTAATAGTTGACTGTCACCATCATGTCTAAATTCTAGCATTCTATGCTCATAAACCTTCATGCAACTTACCACACACAGTTTTGGAATCCTAGAATGAAGGATAGAAAACATGACCAGACATATTCCTTGTTCTCTTGCAAATACCAAAATGTACACCATCTGATGAATAAATTATGTTACAAATCTCTAAAAGTTTAACATCTGAAACAATTCTGAAAGATATTAAACAGGGAAGAGTTGCCAATTTCTAGGAAACCTGTCTCAAAGAGATGTAACAATTACCGGGCCATGAGTCAAAGAGTTTGAATACTAAATTAGCCTCCTATTAGGAAGCCTAGCAAACATTAAGCTGTCTCTTAAGTCTTAGGTCCATCATCAGTCCACATGTTAATGTTAATAAAACGTATTGAGCACATGAATACCCAGATGTGTCATGGTGCTGAGACAGAAGTAGCCTTAGTCGAAGCAATTAGTTTTGAAAAAGCCATGTTTTGAGGTCCCTTCTAAAGGTGGTAAGTGAACCAGCATTTCTAATAGCGAAAGGTAATTTATTCCAAAATGTTGCCGTTCCGCAAGAGATACTGCGGCCTCCCCAGCATGAGGTCCGGATCCTTGGAACCTCCATAAGTCTAGCATCTGAAGAAGGCAGTTGTCTGGCTGGATGATACCAGGAGAAAAGCTTCTTAAGATACATTGGTCCGGTGTTGCTCGAGGCCTTATAGGTTAGGCATAGCACCTTGAACTTAATGCGCTGTGCCACCGGGAGCCAGTGAAGTCTTCGGATTTACTCAGTTACTGTCTCATATTTAGGAATATTTCGTAGACGTCTTGCAGATGCGGTTTGGATCATCTGGAGCTTTTTTAAATATTGCTTCTGCATATTTAGTTTGAGTCCATTTCAGTAGTCTAGCTTAGTCTGCACCAGGGTAGTCACCATTGTCTTTTTGAAGTCGTCAGAAATGTATGGTAAGAACTTCTGGTTTTTGATCAGAAAGTGGGAGGTAGATACAATGGCATTGGTCTGCTGAGATAAAGTGAGTTTATTATCGATCAGTACTCCCGGGTTTTTTGCCTTCTGAACTGGGTATGGTAGTTTCCCCATCTCCGCCGACCACCAATGGTCATCCCATCTGGGTTGCAAATTCCCAAAGATCACTACTTCGGCTTTCCCAGAATAAAGCCTGAGGCAGGGGTCACCCATCCATCTATGTATTTCCACCATACAGTTTTGAAACTGCATTGATGGGGAGGCTTGCCCTTTATACGCCGCCACAACCAACTGGGTGTCATTGGTGTATAACGCAAGACTAAAACCGAAATATTGGATTAACCGGGCTAGTTCTGAAGCATAAATGTTAAAAAGTGTCAGACTGAGAGATGAACCCTGCGGGATCCCGCAAGGGAGGACATAGGGTGTTGATTTAGACTGGACTAGTGCCACCGTTTGTCTCCTATCTTTAAGAAAGGAGGACAGCAGGGCTAGTGCCAGGCCCTTCACCCCTAGCAATTCCAGCCGCACTAACAGTAAGATATGATCCACTGCATTGAAGGCCACCGAGAGATCAAGAAGGATGAGAGCAGCAGCGCGCCCCCTTATCCATCACCTTCCTGATCTCCTCGTGGCCCTGATTAGTGCTGTTTCTGTAGTGTGTTCTGGGCGAAAACCAAACTGGGAGGGATCGAGCAAGTCATTTCCTTGTATAAACTGTGATAACTGCCTATTCATAATTTTCTCCACTACTTTTTCCCGGGAGTGGTAGTCTGAATATCGGCCGATAGTTGTTGGGGTCAGACTCATTTAGATTGGTTTTTTTTTTTAACAGAGGCAGTATTGATGCATCCTTCCATATGGATGGGAAGGTTCCAGACGTGAATGTATTGTTAAAAATGCCTGTGCATACCGGGCTAACCTACTTTACTAACTCTTTCAAAAAAAGTGGGGGGACACTGATCTAGAGGAGATCCGGATTTAATTTCAATGATATGTTTTTCCCCGAATTCCATATTAACCAGCGTGAAGCTGTGAATAATCTCATCACTGGGATCTGAGCATGGACGTAAGTCAATAGGAACTATTGTGAAGACCATTTCAAAAGAGTCATAGATATCCTTTACTTTGTTTCTAAAAGCGTCCGCAATTACCACATAAAAGCTATTGTTGTTCTTGGTGCATTTTTTCTTTGGCAGAGAGGAAAGTTTCTCTACTACTCCGAACAGATCCTTAGCAGAGTTCTTAACATTTACAATGTGCCTCGTGAAACATGCTTTTTTCTCTGTGACCAGCAGTGTTTGTAGTGAATTAGGGCCGCTTTATAAATGCCTTTGTCTGTCAAATCATATTTAGTTCTCCAACGTCTATCCAGTCTGCAATATTTTGTTTTTCCAGGCCTAAAGCCTCAGTAAACCAGGGGGCTGAAGGTGGGGTGCGGTTCCTTGAAATCTTTCCAGTGGGTACTGTGGCCTCAATTGTTTCATTAAGCCAGTTAGTATATTGGGTAACTGCTAGATCTGGGGCCACATTTAACAGAGGTCGTGCTCTATCCAGTCGGAAGCGAAGCGTGGTTTTATCAGCCTTGTTCCATGCTTTATACGTTGATAATTGAGATTCAACCCCTCCTCTTTTCTGGACTTTGGTATATTGTAATTAAATATGATTAAGGAGTGGTCTGTCGACGTGAGAGGGTGAATGGCGTTTATTTTTAGGCCTGTTACAGATGTAAAAAATGCAGTCGAGTGTGTGCCCTGCCTCTTGGGTGGGCTCAAGCACTAGTTGAGTTAGGCCTAGTGTTCCCAGTGTCTCTAGTAGCGAATTGATGTCTTTATCCCCCTTGTCTTCCAGATACATATTAAAATTGCCCAGAATCGTAAACTCATCTGTGGCTAGGAAGGCTTCCATGAGAATATCTAGATGGTTGGAAGACACACTTCTGGCACCTGGGGGCGGTAGAGAAGTAAGCCCTTAAAGGTTTTATTAGCATTTGCTGTTAAGGTAAACTGCAATGCTTCATAGTACGGAGTGGGGGCAGGTCAAAAGGTGGCTTCAAACTTTTCCCTGTAAATAGGCGCCACTCCCCCTCCCCTCTTTATTGGCCTGTCTACCCTGATTGAGGGGTCGCTTCCAACCATGATGTCACTTACCAGGGCATGGCCAGCCGAAATGCCTGATCCAAGGCAACTAATGGTCTACAAGATAGATCAGCCAGAAATAATTCGGCTACATAATCCAGACCCCTTTCCATGCACCAACAGAACCATCTCCATCAAACCACCTTGTATCTCTTCCTAGTACTTGGTGCCCATGACTTGTCCAGTTACTTCTTAGCCTGTCCTAAAAGGCCGGATATCTTCTCGAGCCCCTGATATCTTCCAAATAAGAAAATTCAGCTTTCTTCTACTACTAAATGATGCTCCTCTCCATTTGGGCCTACCACTAAACCCTGATGTACCGCTATATGACAGAGTTCTTCCTCTGCAAATTCCATTACCCCATACAGCCAAACGTGCGAAGTGCAAAAGTGGGTGACTAGCACTAACTTGCATCCCTCCTTCCTAACCTTTCAAAATTCTACTGGATCACAGCAAATGGCGGGAACACATAAGCCCTGTCCACAAACCAATCCTGAACTAAGGCATCCACTTCTAAGGCTTCTGGGTCCGGTCTCCAACTAAAATACCTTGCCACTTGACATGTGAGTCTGCAAGCAAAGAGATCTAATTCTGTTGGACCCGAAAGAGCTTGTACTTTTCTGGAAATCTCTGGGTTCAACTGCCAATCGTGGAAATCTCTGAGATTATGTGAATTCCAGTCTGCTCTCTGATTCTGCTTCCCTTTAATGTGACCTGCTGACAAATTAATCTTGCGTTCCCAACAGAAATACCATATGTCCTTTGCTTGAATTGCTAACTGCTTTGACTTCAAACCTCCCAGTTGATTGATATAGGAAACCGCAGTAACATTATCCATGCGAATCAGCACCACGCTTTTCGCCAAATGGACTTTGAGGCTCTTCAAACCATTTAGCCCAGCCATCAATTCTAAGCAATTTATGTGTAATAAACTTTCCTGACTTGACCATCTTCCCCGTCTAGGTTGTTCAGGTGGGCCCTCCAGCCCAAAAAACTGGCCACTGTCTCGATTATAAATTCTGGCACATTTCCAAAAATATCTTTGCCATTCCAACTTTCTAGGCTGTTCAACCACCACTCCATGTCTGTTCGAGCTTCCGGGGACAAACGTATTGAATCCGCATACCATAGACCTTTTCGCAACCCAACTGTCTTTAACCTCTGAAGGGCTCTGTAATACAGGGGGCCTGAAGAAACTGCTTGGATCGATGAGGACAGGAGACCAATAGTCCTTGCTAAGTCCCTGAGTATTAAACCTCATTTCCTAAAATATATCTAACCTCTTTCCTTATCTTTATCTGTTTCTGAGGCAAATGTAACTGGGTTCGTAGAGTATCTACTTAAAAGCCTAGAAACTCCAAGGACTGACTCGAAACTGAATTTTCCACATTCACATTGAATCCTAGGCTCTTTATAAGTTCCCTTGTCATACATAAATGTTCCAGTAACTCTGTTGTTATTGGACCCATCAACAGAATGTCATCCAAAATATTATTAACCAAATTCTTCTCGGTCTAAGAAAGGCTACTACAGGTCTTAGAACACTAGTAAAGCACCAAGAAACAGAGGATAAACCAAATGGAAGACAGCAAAACTTGTATACCACACCTTTCCATTAGAACTGGAGATACTTCTGTGATTCCATTTCCATAGGAATCGTGAAATGCACATCTTTGAAATCCAGTTTTACTAGCCAATCTTTTTCCTGAAGGATATCCTGTAAAAGATGGATTCCCTCCATCTTGAAGTTACATTAAACCAAATATTTATTTAGGTCTCTTAGATGTATTACTAGGCCCCATCCCTTGTCTTTCTTTTTCACCTGAAAGATGACACTCCCAAACCCATCATTTGATGCTGTTGTAGGGATGTCGCCCCCCACGCCACGTAGCTCCACCCGACTGCGCCGTGTCCAGGACCCAGCTGCTGCTGAGTTCGAGGCCCACCTCCACCCGCAGGCTACCACACGCACCTCATCACGGGTGGCCAGTGGATGCCTTAGGTTTGTCTTTTCTGCCTGCTTTATTGTGCGCATTTTCGTGCCCTGTGCTTTGTATCTGCTGCATTGTATTCTCTGCTTGTTTAGCCTTGCCTGCACTTGTTATTTGTATTTCTTGCTTTGTATTCCTGCTTGGCTTGTCTTGCCTGTTTTTTGCCTCCCGCCCCCTCGCTGGTCCCGATTACCGCAGCTGCATCCCCTGCTGCCCCGCCCCCATTCGTCCATTCCCCCCTCACAGCTGCTCCTCCCTTCCACCTCCCCTTATTATGGTGGGCACTGCGCGGCCGCGCCGCTGGCGCGCCAAAGGCACGCCTAAGGCAAGCCCGTCTGCGCCCGTCCACTCCTGGACCGGGCCCAGCGCCAGAACCCCTGGTCCCTGCGGACGCTACGACGCCCGACTGAGCTACGATGCCAGCACCCTACACGCACTCAACACCGGCCGAGAACACACCTGCTACCGGGCCACCCCGAAGCGCACCAAAGGTCCCTTCACCTGCTGGAGCTGCAGCTTCACCAGCATCCGGCCAGCCAAACCGCCATCCAAGGAACCCAACTACCTCAAATGCATCCTCCTCAACACCCGTCGAGCTGTGGGACATTCTCGATTCCACCACCCCGGACGTCACCTTCCTAACAGAGACCTGGTTGAACCCCTCCTCAGCAACCGACATCGACATCGCCATAGCCATAGCCATCCCGGAAGGCTACAAGATCACCCGCAGAGACCGTACCAACAGAGTAGGAGGAGGAATCGCCATCGTACACAGGAACACCCTCAGAGTCTCGACCAACACTGACGACACCCTCAGCACCGCCAAACACATGCACTTCCAGATCCACACCGACCCCAACACCCCCCTCCGAGGAACCCTCGTCTACAAACCCCCTGGGCCACGAACACAGTTCAGCGACTCCATCGCAGACTTCATCAACACGCACGCCCTCGCCTCCACTGACTACATCTCCTAGGAGACCTGAACTTCCACCTCCAGAACAACAACAACGCAAACTCCACCACCCTGATCGACAACCTCGCCAGCCTCGGACTCAGACAGCTCGTGACAACACCCACCCACGCCGCCGGCCACACGCTCGACCCCATCTTCACGGCAAGCCCCCACGTCTCCTTCAACCACACCACCGAACCCCATTGGACCGACCAACACTGCATCCACTTCACCTTCAGGAAGCCCACCACGCACCACCGCACTCAACAGATGCCTCGACGCTGCTGGAGCAAAATCACCGAAGACCAGCTAACCACCACCCTCACCCAGAACCCACCCGCCGACTCCACCAATCTCGACTGTGCCGCCTGCAACCTCAGACAATGGATCGAGGACTGCGCCAACACCCTCGCCCGCTCAAGTCACCCTCCAACAGCCACACCAGCAAGAGAGCCACCTGGGTCACCAAAGACCTCCAGGCCTCCAAACAAACATGCCGAAAATTGGAGAAGAACTGGCTCCGCGAACAATCAACGGACAGCCACACAGTCCATAAGGACGCCACCCGCAGACACCATCAACTCATCAGAGCATCCAAGAGGGCCTCCTTCAAGTACCCCCTAGATAACAACGCCCACAACAGCAAAGAGCTCTTCAATATCGTGAAGGAACTCTCCAACCCCAGCTCCAACCCCAACAACATCCCGCCTTCGCAAGACCTGTGCGACTCACTGGCCACCTTCTTCCACCGCAAGATCATCGACATTCACGACAGCTTCAGTGCCACAACCACCCCGATAACTACCGCCCCCACGACCACCAACCGCCTGCTCTCCTGGACCAGCGTCAACAACGAGGACACCAGCAAGATCATGAACACATCCACTCTGGATCCCCGTTAGACCCATGCCCTCACCACATCTTCAACAAAGCCAGCACAGCCATCGCACCCCATCTCCGGAGAATAATCAAAATCGCCTTCGAGACAGCAACCTTCCCGGAAAGCTGGAAGCACACCGAGATCAACGCCTTACTCAAGAAATCCAAGGCGGACCCTAAGGACCTCAAGAACTTCCGACCCATCTTCCTGCTCCCGATCCCGGCGAAGGTCACCAAGAAAATCGTCAACAAGCAACTGACCCGCTACCTCGAGGAGAACAACATCCTGGACTCATCCCAGTCCATTTTCCGCAGCAACCACAGCACCGAAACCGCCTATATCGCCGCCACCGATGGCATCAGGACCCTGCTCGACAACGGAGAAACAGCGACCCTCATCCTCCTGGACCTGTCAGCCGCCTTCGACACAGTCTGCCACCACACACTACGAACACTCATAGACGATGACGAAATCCAAGAGAAGGCCCTGGATTGGAAAACATCCTTCTTCTCCGGCAGAACTCAGAGCGTCCACCGCCCCCTCTTCTGCTCCAAGGCCACCGAGACATCTGAGGCGTACCCCAGGGCTCCTCCCTCAGCCCGACGCTGTTCAACATCTACATGGCACCCCTCGCCCACATCGCCCGACAGCACGACCTCAACATCATCTCCTACGCCAACAACACCCAACTGTTCCGCTCCCTCACTAAAGACCCTCACACTGCCAAAACCAACCTCCACGAAGGAATGAAGGACGTTGCCGAATGGATGAAGAACAGCCGACTGAAGCTGAACTCAGACAAGACGGAGGTCCTCATCCTCGGCCCCACCTCCTCAGCCTGGGACGACTCCTGGTGGCCGACAACACTGGGAACAGCACAGACACCCACTGACCACGCACGCAACCTAGGGGTCATCCTCGACTCCACCCTCTCCATGACTAAGCAGTTTAATGCCGTCTCCTCATCCTGCTTCAACACCCTCCCAGTGCTCCGCAGGATCTTCAAGTGGATCCCCAACGAAACGAGAAAAACAGTCACCCAGGCCTTCGTCACCAGCAGGCTGGACTACGGAAACGCCCTCTATGCAGGAACATCGGCCAAGCTCCTGAGACAGCTACAACGCATCCAAAATGCCTCTGCACGCCAGATCCTGGACATCCCCCGCCGCAGCCACATCACACCCCACCTGAGAGACCTGCACTGGCTCCCCGTCAACAAGAGGGTAACCTTCAAGCTCCTCCTCCACGCGCACAAAGCTCTTCACAACATCGGCCCAGCATACCTCAACAGATGACTCAGCTTCTACACCCCCATTGCGACAGTCCCACGCATCCGAAGAACGACCACCGGCGGCAGATCCTTCTCCCACTTCGCCGCCAAGACCTGGAACACCCTCTCCACCATCCTACGGCAGACCCAAGACCTACTGGCCTTCAGAAGACTCCTCAAGACCTGGCTCTTCGATCAGTAGCACCCCACCCCGCACCTTGAGACCCTCACGGGTATGTAGTGCACTTTATAAGTGTCTTGATTGATTGAGTGACTTTTTTGCAACATTTGAGTAACCTCCACATCCACCAAATGCATTCTCTCTTTGTCAAAAGCAATCTGTCGGGGTTGAGAAACCTGAATACAGGTTTCCTAGTAATCTTTCTTGAAACCTGATATCGTTTTCAGAACCCAGGTTTCGTTTGTCACCTCTCCTCATTCGTGAACAAAATGTTTTAGCCTTCCAAACCTTTACTTGGGAAGAACCAGCACAAGTTGTTAAACTTACCTCTGAGTCCTGAACCTTGAGATCAAGCTCTTCACCTTCTTTCTAGATTTCCTCTCTGCGAGTAGAATCCTGATGAGGTTTGGATGCCTCTGTCATAATCCCTTAAACCATGGGAGTACTGGTTTTGGGTATACAAATTTGGGCCTTCTACCTCCTCGGCCGGCAGCCAGTCCCCTCAAAGCGGCCCTTCAGGTGGACACATATATCCCCAAGGACTTAAGTCCTGTCCGAAGAGAAGACCCCCAAGGTTGCCATCTAATTCTTTATTGGCAAATCTAGCGAATTTAGGGCTCATTCTCATAAGACAAGCTTTCTTTCTTTTAGATATCAGGCCTATGTTGGCATTGCCCAACATGCATACCGCTCTTTGACTACAAAATCTTAGGAGCTCTAGGTCTGCTTCAGTGTCATTGATATTTGTGGCAGATCATGGAGAAGATGGGCATTGACCCTAAGATTATTAATATAATTCGTGACCTGTATACAGATGCTTCAGCCTGTGCTCATTATGGGAGGAATGGTGAGTGCACAAGGTCATTTAAAATTGCAAGAGGCGTGAGGCAGGGGTGCGTTCTCGCCCCCTTCTTATTTGCACTCTATACTAATGGTGTGGAATCCGCACTGTTGGGTTCTAATCCAGATGTCCATTATATTAATTCAGTGCAAGTGCCAATTTTATTATACGCAGACGACGCTGTACTCTTGGCCCGTACGAGTAATGCAGTGCATCGTCTAGTCCTGGATTATACACAATTTATATGTAATTTAAGCAGGAAAGTGAACTATTCAAAGTCATTTATTTTAGAAGCAGGTTCAAAATATCGAAAATATCCGCAAATCACTACTGAAGAGGGAAAAATGGGGGTTGTCGATTCCTTTAATTATTTAGAGATTATGTTTGATTCTCAAACAAAATGGGAAAAGATGATTACTAATAGAGGAACGCAGATGGAAAAAAACATGGGGGCTCTAACTAGGTTTATAAAAAAACTGGTTTAAAACCAGTAGATCTTATAAAAACAGTGTACCAAGCTAAGGCTGTATCTACTGCTACCTATGGGGCAGCTGTTTGGGGCATGAAAGACTGTACAAAACTGCAGCTTATTGAAGATAATTTCCTAAAAAAAATCCTTTCGTTACCACAGTCATGTGCCAACTACAAGTGTCACATGGAACTTGTATAACTGATATAATTGCAATGGCCCCTATCCTAATGTGGCACTCAATATGGCGAAAGGAGTCCCTTGTCTCGACACGAGAGAATGTCAGAGTTGTTCTAAAACTAGATGGAGTAGGTAATATAGCTTGGCTAACTTATGTCGAAATACCATTGAAGGAGGCTGGGCTTCATTACCTCTTCTTGGAACCCTCCAACTGCAATTCCGTATCGAAAACTGACCTAAAAGCTAGACTGCTTTCAAATCGCCATATAAAAAGGGAGATTAAAAATATTAAGCTTCCAACAGTTAAATCTTACCTGGCGTGCCCCATAATAGAATTAACGAACTCAAATAGAACATATCTCACCTTCGTTACTAATCTGCAACATAGGTATGTCTTGGTGAGGTTTCGTATAAATTATATTCCGTTAATGCTGGGTACTCCTATCCATGTTTTTGTTGTTTCTGAACTCTCATTTGGTACATGTGATAATCTATCTACGCAGGATGACATGCATTTTTTGTTTTCCTGTAAATTTTATTATAATGAAAGGAAACGTTTCATTATCCCTATTATGTGAAAACTTAATTTTAAACAGTGTTGTGTGGCACTTTATTATCTCCAGCTACTTCCTGATCTTTTTATCTGTTTCTCTTTAGCATCTTTTTTTATTACTGGCACTAAAAAAGAGATCTATAACTATCTGAAACTATTTTTCTATAAAAACGAAATGATTTTATGATTGTGTAAATGATCATGAACTTGTATCTGTGTTTTTAAACTAATGATTTTTTCTTATGCGTGTTGTGAAGTTGTGGATTGTTTTTTATATGTAGTATACTTTTTATGCCTACTTTGTGTTGGCGAAATAAAGTTTTTCTGACTGACTGATATTTGTTTCTTCAGCCAGGTCCAGTTTTGGTGCCAAATGGCCCAATATGTCCAAGCGATGGTCCTGACACTGTTTTAGGCACAGTTCTAGACCTTTTCTTGGGTCCTTACCTGATTGAAACAGAAATGTTAATTTTGGGTCTAGGTTTGTAGTCCGACATTTCTAGTATCTATCACTGGCCTGTGGCAGTCAGCCTGCATCAGAATTCGATGTTGCCTTTCAAGAGGTCTTCTCACCCACTGTTTAATAAATTTTGCCATGCAAGTCAGTGGCCACCACTCAGAGCTACATGGGTGTTTTATGACTTATGGGCTGAACATCTCCTTCCCCAAAGGGACCTTGATTGGCTTAGTGGACGAAGTGCCCTGTAAATCATCGTCTAGACTCCCAAAGGTGTCTAAGCTCTCATCAGGGTCAAAGACTAATTCATCAAACCCTTTAACATTACTATTGACATCGAACATATTATCCAGGCTGAGTGAGTCCTGGTTCTCTATTGTCCCGCTGAGGATACCCCTCCCTCTTGTGCAGCAGCAGACCCCATTGTTTCTTATAGCGCTGAGGCTACCCCAGTCTTTTGTAGCGCTAAGCCTACCACTCACGGAGGACAGGATTACCTCCCTTTTTGTCCCAGACCCGATGTTCTTGGGCCTATTCAGATGTCTTGTTTTTCTTAGGGTCTTCTCAGTTTTTTGGGTTTGTGGGTCTGTCTATGTCAGAGAGTGAGAAGTGCTCTTCCTCTGAAGGAGCGCTCCTCTTCTTCTTAGATATAGCAGCCTTAATAGCTACTTTGATAGAGGATAGAGGAGTTCACTGCTGTGCCCAGGCTTGCCCTTGCTGGGTTTTCACAGCCAAATGCCTGTGTTTTGAAAATCTCGTCAAGGTCCTGAAGTGAAAGGACACAACATGTGTGTGAGTGGCCCAGCTGTTTACACCCTTCCTGGCCGCGTCTCCGAGCACCTCTGAGGTGCCGAGAGAGATCGGCCGGGTGTGGGACGGGGGCGAGAACGAGTCGGAAAGACTCTTCACATGTAAATCCGTTCGCTGATCTGACAGCATAATCTGCAACATAACTGCTGCCAGTAAGTGCATTTTGTGAATAAAATAAGTCAAACAAGCAAAATAATTGAGCTAATAAGTTTGGCTTACCTCTGATGACAGGATTAACACGACTAAAACGTTGCAATTTAATTTAAATACAGTAAGATGTACAATCCAATTGAAATACGCAAGATGTACTCAAAGAAATACAAGCAAACAAAGTCTAAGAGTTTATTCCATAGATTGGGATAGCTCCAGAGATACTATGGGCCTATGTATAAAAACAATATATACAACCAAGTCAAGAAATGTAAATAAGACAAAGTACTTATCTATTGAGAGATCAGCTAATTAAAGAGAAAGATAGCAGTTGCCATGGTCATTGAGCACAGAGAGTCTGGTATTCTAAACTCCTGAGCAGAAACATTCGCCCTCCGATCAGGCTGCCCCATCTGTAGGATCTCCTGTCACAGCAGCTGGGCTGGGTCTTGCATCCCAACCTGCTCACACTCCATCTTCATGCTTGGCAATTGAGCGTCAGCAGTGGACTGTTTTCAACCTTCCTCCTGAGATTGTTGATGTTATTCTGGCAGCCAGATGTACCTCTATAAAATCTGTATACGTCTGCTGGAGGGACAGTTTTCTTGCTTGGTATTCAGACCCACTTCACACCAAATTGTCTGAGGTAATACTGTTTTTGTTATCATCGGCCCAACAAGGCCTTGCTCTCGACACTGTTAAGGTATATTTGTATTTTTCGGCTGTACCAGTGTTTTTACGGTTGCCGGATCAGCCCTCCCTATTAAAGTCCCTAATTGTGACTCCTTTCTTGAAACTTTATTATGTCCCAGTGGGACTTAAATTTGGTTTTGATCTATCTGATTTGTTCTCCATTTGAGCTCATGCGTAATTGTCCTCTAATGCTTTTGACTGTTAAAACAACCATTTTGGTTTTCATTATATCGGTCCAGAGGGTGAGCAAGCTTCAGGACCTCTCGATTCACCTGCTGTATACTACCTTTTAGCAGGACAAACTGGGTCTCCGAACGCTTGCCGCCTTTCTACCTAAAGTGGTGAATCTATTTCACGTCTGTCAGACGATCCCCCTTCTGACATTCTTTGTACCCCCTCTAAAAAGGAGAAGCTCCATCCTTTGGCTCCAAAGAGGGCCCTTAGTTTTTTATATCCATTGTACCAAGGACCACCGACTGGACGATCAGCTTTTCATTGGGTTCACCAGAACAAAAAAGGAAATGGCTGTACAGAAGAATGCCATCTCAATGGCTTTTGCGTGGCATTAAAATGTGCTACTGATTGGCAAAGAAACGGCCTTCGGAAGGCTTTGGATCTCACTTGATCAGAGCCACGGCTGCAACTGGTGCAGTAAGACATGGAGTCCTCGATATTGGTCAGGTGGCTACGTGGGCATTGTTTTATGTGTTCACAAAGAATTCATATCTGGACAATCCGGTCTGTTGAGATGGGCATTTTGCCCACTCGATCCTGCAAGACTTTTTGGTTTAAGTCAGTTTGTAGCCCCTCCTCCGGGGACGTTATTGCTGGGGTATCTATTCTATGGTAAGGAACCTGCAGTTACAAATCTCTTCTAGAATTACAAGTCACACACCTTCTGTGATGCCTTTTCTGGTTGAGACTCAATCTAACGGCAAATCCATTACCAACCATTCCTTCCCCGCTAAGTGAACTGCACACCTATCTCTGGAAGGGCCCTCTTTAGCTTCATTTCAGCAGTCACAACCATGCTGACATGGCTCCGCGTCTGGGGGCACGGAATGTGTTATGAAAGAAACTAATGTCAGTTTTCTGGGATGGCGCCTATATAGGTTCTGTGCACGTCACATCTGGTGCCGACGGCGTTGATGCTGAGTCATCCGCGCCACCTACCAGCATACAAAGGTACTGCTGATGATTTTCCAGATCCACTCTGACGCGTTGAAAGAACTCTTATGTAAGATATGTGGTTAGATAAAGTCTCTACCAGAAAAAGCATTACTGAAGGTAAGTAACTTGTATACAATTACAATGAATCTCATATTCATCCATACATGTATTGCGATCTAGCAGTTGCAGTGAACTATATATAGTCCATCCTTCTGACATGTCGTAATTCACAAAGTCCACATGTAGCATATCACATTTCGTAATTTTCATTAAGTGCTTAGTGCAACTTAAGGGATCTAAAGCGATCCTGTTGACAGTCTACTGAATCGCAATTGTCCTATTTCAAATAACATAGTGTTAACCTTATAACAAGGGAGGGTCCTAAGGCGCACAGTTGGCTCTATCGGTCCTGCGAAGAGTCACGTTATCCATGCATGGCTAGGAAAGCAGGGGGCAAAGCAGTACTTCTGTCATTATTGGGGCATGGAGGGGGCAGTTTTGTGCTTATGTATTGTTGCAAGGCGCTCCAGAAGTCCCTAGGTCTGGATTGAGTGGGCATCAAGTCCCAGAAGGCCGTAAGCTGCTCCTGGCAGAACGCTGCGTCTCTTAACCACATCGCTTTTTTGGGGGCCTGCTTCCTGCCCCATGTCATGGTGATACGTAACTTGTTCCTTAATGACATAATTGTTCATCAATTAGTTTTTTTGCTGTTATTATTTGATATTGCTTTACAGACCTCGATTTAAAATTCCTAATTTATTTTTTCGTCTCTCATAGTACTTTAACTCAAGAAGCTGCCAGCTAGTTCTGGGTGCAGGAGCACTGCAAGTTGTTGGTTTAAAAACAATAACAACAAAGAACTTGGGTATGTGTACCTTCTGTAAAAGCCACTTTCATATGCTCTAGATTAAAGTAATACGTACCACTAGTCAAACTGTACTAGTGAACTGAATGCATGAATAATGTGATTTCATTTCTGTTAGTACAAATTTGATAAGTAGAATAATATAATTTAGACAAAAGGTTTTGTTGGAGACATTAGACTGGGGGAGAAAGAAACCTGCTTTTGGAAAAAGTGAATGAATTGTGTCATGAAGAAGTTAAAATGCGACCTGGAAGTAGCCCCATTTCAACTGCAGAGGAAGCCAAATCTGTACCAGTGAACCTCTAAAAAGGCAATTAGTAAGCTACCAAATGGAAGTGTTGGAATATGCTTTGTTTTTGTATCCACACATAGGCTGAATATACTGGAGACTTGGATGAATTTGTACAAATCTGTGAAGGAATTGAAACACTCCTCAATACCAGAAAGGACAGATAACAAAGGATGATAAAAGGACAAATAAAGTTGACCCTGTACTGTGCTTTGCTGCCTTTTGGCTAGGTTTGCGTTATAGTAATATTATATACATACATACATGCATACATAAATAGATTGTTGAATAAGAATTGATTTGACAGTTATGGACTGTGAAACTTTCAAATGCTTTTATGACTGGAAACACATGGAACTGTACTTTAGAGTGAAACCCTTTATTGTTTTACATTTCCCTGAAAGGGACTGCCTGGACATAGATCAGTGTAAAGTTATTCATTTTTTAAACATTTTTTGTTAGAAATCTCTGTAAATGTTCAGAAGACTTTTGGTGCCATCTCAGTGAGATACCCAGCTAGTGTTTTGATCATTTGATCACAGTAGATGTTAATCTACAAACATTTTTGAACATCACAAAGATGTTGGGCTGTACGGTACCCTCTGACTGCCTGTTCTGAAAATATATTGAACCGTGAAGAAATGCTGAAAGTAGCAATGGTGTCTGTGTGTACCTTCAGAAATGTGTTACTTCATTAGGTTCCTGAACATATACAAGACGTATTATAAGTAATCGAGCAGATTCATTAAAAAACAACACTTCTAAAAATGTAGTTTCAAGGAGGAGTATAGAGTAAATGAGTACCCAACTTATAAAGTGGACCTCTGAGACACAATAACAACTCATCAGATTTGTGGTCTGTGTCCCATGCTGTACTCGTCCCTTACTTAATTTGGGAATCATGATTTTTATGTTGAAAATAAGCATTCAAGAACAAAATAGTGAAAAAGATAAAGTTACCTTCATGGTGATTTATTTACTCTTATTCTGTAGGTTGTGTCCACCTATCCGTTTATCAATTTTTAGGTATCTCTGCCAACTAGTGACTGAGCCATACACTGCTTTTTATAGCTCTTTAAATTCAGACCTTTGCACAGCGGTACTGCCTACACTTGCACATATTGTATATTTACCACCCACATCCCTGTGCATATGCCCACCATTGCTAGATCCATGCGGTCTGAGAAATTAGAAAGTGTATAACTCCCAACCAATGGCTATGGGATTGCTCTGATCGTGGAAAAGAGCCTGCATGCTAAGAGTAACAGAAGTAAAATAGAAGTATCTTTATTCTACTCTTACATCCCAAGTACTTTCCATGTCCATCCTTTATGTGGATTCCAAAGTAATTGAGAATGAGAAGAGAAAATAGAGGTATGGCAGAATCAGGCAGTAGGACCAAGACAATAAGGCTTGACCAAACTTCCTGCCCAGATTTTATACCTCTAGTGGAGGAAACATCTAGAATATAGTGTCAGTAGAATGGTTGAAAGGTAGCCCACATAGCCAAATGGCACATATACTCTGCTATGTACATGTCTGGAGACGCTGCCTTAGCCCTCATGGAGTGGGCCCTTACACTGTTTGAAAACTAGGCTCTATGCAGAATATGGCTGTGGGTGAAGTGCAGTCTTATGCACCTCGCTATAGCACCCTTAGCACTGCTCAATCTGCATCATAGCCCCAAAGTTTGCAAAAGTTTGGTGTGATGAACGCAGATTGCTGATTTGGTCAAGATGAAAGCTAACTTTTTTTATCAACGTTGAACTTGATCTACTTAGCGAAGCAGATCATGCAGCCCCAGCAATCACCAGTGGTGCCATATGACCCAAGCTATGCCTCACTGACGAGGTCTAAGTAGATCAAAACCGGTCTGGGGTTGCTTATGTTCTTATCTGAACAGGACCTGGTCTGGCAGGTCAAGTTGGACTGTTCCTATTGGAGTAGGACCAAGACTGATTTGCAAATGGCTGTTCTTCCGAGTGGCATATTGGCTAAATCATGCTGGGTCAGGGTGACCTGAGTGATTAACAGTGGCTGAAATTGATGCAAGTATTATTTCCATTGTTTTGTTCTTTGTTGTCTGGGTTCCGTGCTCACTGTGCCATAGGACTCAAGTTATACCTCACTGATGAGGCCTCAATAGGCCAAACCGGTCTGGGTTTGCTTGTATTCCCTTCTGGAGGCATCTCGGACTGGACTGTTTCTGTTGGTGGACCAAGCCTGATTTGCATATGGCCATTCTGGGTCTAGCGTGGCGCAGTGGGTAAAAATTATAGCCTAGAATGTAGTCAGAGTAACTGCCAGTTGCTGAGAGTAATTCAAGCATTCTTTCCATGACTTGGTTGTTTTCTACTTGGCTTAGGAGGCAGGGGGACGAGGGCAGACATTTCAAAGAATAAAGTAATCATTCAGGTGGAACTCTGACATCAATTTAGTTATGAAGGAACAGTCAGACTGAAGAACCCCCCCCCCCCCCCATCCTGTTTTCCAAGAAAGGCATTTTAGATTGGAAAGTTTTATTGGCTTAGAAGTCTTCTATATTAGTCTGTCGTGAATGAAATTGAGGTCCAGGAGGGTTACAAGACACCATACTGGAGGGAACAATTACAGTAGCCCCATCACATACCTTTTGATAATCTTCTTTGGCCAAGGAGGATTCCCCAGGGTTATTCTGGTATGCTCCTGCTACCTCCTGGGTACACCTTATGGGTATCCATTTCCACCCTCTCTCGGTAAGATTGTGAAATTAGACTTGGTAACTAGCAAGTTGATGGTCTTAGCCAATGTCCAGTGACCGAACCTCAGCCCCTTACTCCTACACTGGATTCTGATGAAAGGATTTCCTGCAGCCAACTTTAGGATCTCAGAGGAGAGGCCTAGGAGTTGAAAGTTCACTTCCTCTGGAAGTTTTCAAGTTCTGCAAATATAGGGAAGGAGTAGAGCACTCTCCGTCCATTCACAGCAAGTCCCTCAGCTACTACAAACCGACATAGTCTGTCTGTACAAGGTGCGGTAAATCGAAGTACTAAACCTGGCAGTGGGTGGCACGTACACCAAGTTCACTGCCAAACCATGCGCTCTGACATCTGTTCTTTTCCGTCTGCATGTTCAGAAGAAGATCTTGAGATTCTCCTTGGCCTTCAGCTCCAATTTGCATGTGAGCATAAAAGACAAACGGGTTCAAGCTGTATAGGAACTATCGCAATCGGTGTCTGTGACGGGGGTCGACCCACAATTCCAAGACCAGTTGAAGGTGAAATGAAGCTCCTGTTACTGCTCTCAAAGTTGTTCCTGCAACAAATCATCGTATCGGTCAAAGTCTTTGGTCCAAGAAAAAGCATGAGAAGCGAAAGTGGGAAATCGGCCCCTGCTGCCACTCTTGGACTCCTGAGAAACAAGCATTTGCAATGCAATAGGTCTCACATTTAGGAGAGTTTAAGCTATTGGCATTGTTAAATGCCTTTTATTTATGTTTTAAAAATCAACACATAAATAAAAGGCATCGTCATTTACAATGCCAATAGCTCAAACTCTCGTAAATGCGAGACCAATTGCATTGCAAATGCTTGTTTTACTACCAAACAATAGAGTTGGGGTTGATTTCCTTGCTTGTATTAGGATCCATTGAGCCCTTGCCACGCAGCTTCTCCTCTCCATCCGATCCTGGAACTTTCCACTTACTTGGGTAATGGTAGTAAGGCACATTTTTGTCTGACATTTAAATTGACCAATGGACGCAACTTGTCCTCCTACTTTACAGACTGTTCAAGCAAATATATTGTCTGGTCAGGCATTGAAGAAATTAGTACAGAACCGGTCTGCACCAGTGCACTTTATATAATCTGGAAAGATCTGTGCAATATTGTACAAGCATTGTTGTACCCAGCACCATAGCCTCGCGGCAGACTAAACATTAACAACATTAGTCTACGATAAACCGGGAAGAAAGGGATGCAAACATTGTAAACGTGCTCTCACCAGTTAAATATAACACACGCTGGTTTTTGCCGATCTGTGCCTTTTTTTTAGATTTTAATTTAAGAGCATACATGGATATGCATTTGCTGGATCGCTTCTACCATGAAAAAATATTTACCTAGATGTGATATGATTTAATCACTCTGTCCGGTGCCTAAGCAGAAACAGCCCTACCAAGGATGAACTAGCTGTTCATTTTCTCTAAACATTTGCTACAAATTTAAACCCAGCTGTCTGCTCTTATAAAAGCAAGTAAGATTTTTCTACGTGCTCGGATTATAAAGCTTTGATTGGGGTTGCTTCAAAATGTTACTAGTATGAAAATAATTCTTATTAGCAGCAACTGCACCAATACGCCTTAGTTAGGACGGGTAGTGTCAGGTAGTGTCCGGTTTTTAAGGAATTGCTTTGTTTTGCTCCGGACAGATGGCGGGATTGCCTCATGCAACATTCCAGTGGAAAGTAAAGCGAGCCGCCATTTCATGACTTGCTTTCCCAATGTGCAGGCAGTTGTTTTACGTTGCACAAACATGCCTGCCAATTGTGGTTGTCAGGCCTGCAGGCAGATGTAATTTGGTACTTTAAAGAACCTAAACGCACATTCCTGCGTTACTTGTCTGCCCGACATCTGAACGAAATTGGTCTGTTCCTGAAAGCCAGAGGAAATTCCTTTCATCGCAGAGGCTTTTATGGTAGGAGTAAGGGAGGGGAACTAAGATAAGAATGTCACCTCAATAGTAGAAGGTTATTTCTCGAAGTAGAAGCATGTCTTGAAAGTTTTTTTTTCTCCAAAGAGTTTCAGTCATTGAAAGAAAATTCTACAGGATCTTAAATGCCTGTGGACCTTAAAACAAAAGCCAGGATTTAACCTAAAATGCTAAAATGTTAAAGGCTGTTCTGACATGATATTTACAGACACAGCGGAAGAGGGGCGAACCTGGGAAGTGCTTTTAAAATGGTGCGCGCAATGGCAAAAGAAGGCTGGCGAGTGGTGTGCGATGTGTGTGCACTATGACGAGAGAGGAAAGCCAGAAGGCGCCTCTGTTCGTCATTGTGCGTGTAACCGCACGCTCTCTCTATACCAGCCAAAAGCATGTGGTCGGACTTTTAAAAGCCCCCACACTAAATGTCTCACAAGCAGCGCATGCGCTGGCTCAGGCGAGACCTAAAAACTAGGGCATCCACATACTCGCCACTGTTGCTCCTAATGTACTTCAGAGCAGATTCCGATTCTAATCTCAATGCACCTCGAGTCCAGATTTACAGATTACTGGCTGATGAGGGGTGAAACCCTGAAACCACTCCTAGGATGTTTGGTTGTAGTCCAGGGAGGACCTGGCCTAGATGTTCAGGCTGGACTGTTCCATTGGGCACAGGGTCATCACTGATTTGCATATGGCTGGGTTCAAACTGGAATGGCATGGTGAGCAAAAAAGAGGTGCATTAAGGCCCAGATCTCTCTACTGGGGTGAATGTATGACATTGTTCTGAATTCTGCCCATCAATTATTCTTTTTGCATTTGTCAACCCGAGTGGGACGGGTATGCCCATATGTGGTTCCCGTGCTCTCCATGCCATTGGAGTCCAGCTATCCTGGCCAATGAGGGGTGAAACTCCAAAACCCTTCCTAGGATGCTTGGTTCCAGTCCAGGGAGGATCTGGCCTGGCAGTTCAGAATGGACTGTTCCCATTGGGCACAGAGTTAAGACTGATTTGCATATGTCTGGGTTCAAACTGGAATGGCATGGTGAGCAAAAAAACAATGGATTTAGGCCCAGATCTCTGTACTGGGGTGAAGGTATGACCTTGTTGTGCATTCTGTCCATCAATTGTTTTTAGGTTTCGCCTGTCGAAAGCTGCGCATAGCGCAGCTTTTCGGCGCAGGCGAAATCTTATGTGTACAGTATGTGTGTGTTGTCCCGCCCCTCTGTTCCATTGGCTAGCTCCATAAATGGAGGCTAGCCATTGAAACAGAGATCTGTCCTTCAATGCCGGAGCAGATTTGTGGGAGTTCCCGAGAATTTTAGGCTTTTCCCCACGTCATGCGGCGGTGGGCGGATGTAATATTTTTTTTGTTTAGACTCCATGTTTTGGATCATTTGCCGCCGAAGATGTCCAGTTGAGTGCTGTTTTATTTTTCGAGCTTTCTTGTACCCGTTCCCGCCCCCCCTCCCGCTGTCCGCTTGCCCGTTCCCGCCCCCCCTCCCGCTGTCCGTTTGCCCGTTCCCGCCCCCCCTCTCGCTGTCCGTTTGCCCGTTCCCGCCCCTCCCGCTGTCCGTGTGCCCGTGCTTAATGCTTGTTATTTTTAGTTATAGCTTTGTGGTTAATTGTCTTAAAAAATGTGTTTGTGTTAGGAGCAGGACTTCATCCCTGTTTCCAGGTGTACCGTGATAGTCTAATTCCGGTGTGTTTGGTATGTTATTCTGGGACATGCTTCTAGTTTCTCTGCATTACACTAGGTCCCCAGATTTTGTTAGGTTCTTTTCTTACTCTTTTTTTTGTATATACCCTGAGGATCAAGTTGAGAATAGCCACTTTTTCAGCATACTGTTAAACTTCAATTCATTTGTTAGCCGTTGTGTTTGATGAGTGTTTGGACGCAAAATAAAGCCCCACCTACATTTTTCTTCTTTTAAGGTGAAGCAATGTAATCCGTAGCGTAGCCTCCTTTTATGGCCTTCTATCTTGAGTTTTCTCACTAAAAATGTTGGGCTTGCTTTGTGCATTATGTACAGATGTTTCAGGGTGGATTTCTTGTACCAGGGCTGCAAGGGCAGACCCTACAGAACGTGTGACGTGTTTGCAAATACTCCATGGTATAGTCCTTTGGCATAGTTCAGATGAGATGTGGGCTGTACTTTACATTTTGTTAACCGGGTCCTTGGGAATGAATGCGGTTCTTATGGGCTGGGTGATTGTGTTTTTCACATCTGAGCGCTCGAGTTTAAACTATTTCTGTGCTTCCTAATTTTGCTTTGACATGTGTTCTATTCTAGCACAGCGGTGATAGCGGATTTGTGTGGGGTGGCCCCAGTGGAGCCACGCTCCAGCAGGCGTGGAGCGCAGGTCCCATTTCCTCTGACCACGGGAAGAGTTTTATATCCCATGTGGATATCGTTTTTCTTTCTTTGAATTGGGGATATTCTTAGTAGCTCTCGGCTCTCGTACATATCCCTGTATTGGGTCGACTACTGCAAAATTGTAATTGCCCCATGGGAGGATGCTGCTGGCTTGTTTTGCCATTCCTTGTTGACAACATTCTGTAGTGCCTATCCGGGACCGCTATTTGTATTTAATGTTGTGGTGATTGTGCTTTTTTTTTTTTTTGCAACCCCTTACACATCCTTGCGGTTTGCTGTGCGAATTTCACTTGAAGTGAGAGAGGCCCTTCTCTTTTGCGGATATCTCGTCAGTGTCAATGTTTCGTGTTGGATATAGCCATGCCGTGTTCTCGCCTTCCTAGTTCCCATCCTCACTGATCAGCCTGGGTCTGTGGGTCGCCTGCTTATTTACTCGTATGTGCCCGCAGCTGATGACCCCCAGAGAAGGGGTGCCCTGGTGGGGCGGAGCTCTCGCAAGACAGGAACCATTAATGGAGGGGAGAGGGGGGCGCATTGTCGGAAACTGGCGGATTCGAGCTGAGGCTATATTTGGAAGGGGAAACGAAGCCAGTGATACCGTGAGGAAGAACCGGTGGAAGGCGCGGCGTGCCCGCTCAGTCCACGATGAACGGGCCGTGCCGTGCGTTCGGTTGTGTATGTCGGTAGCCATTTTCGTGTGCACCGTTTTTCCCTTTAACACAATAGTCCGAGACGCCCCTCTCCTCTGATGTTATCTACAATGTACTCAGGGGTTGGCTCAGTGGGGCAGTCCCAACCCCGGGCGCAGACTCGCAGCCTCCCACTTGGCTGTTACTGTGCCGAGCTGGTGAGGTCTGTTTCCTATCAGGGTCTGGGAGGGAGGGAGGGAGGATGGGGGCAGGGAAGGAGTCGGTTGAGGACAGGAGAGGGAGGGGCGCCAGCTAAAGGTGACCGATGGCTGAGAACAGTTGTTGAGGGGGGTGGAGAGGTGAGTGAAATGGACGCGCAGATGTTGGTAGCGTCGGAGGTGAGGTGGAGTGGGAGATGAGGGCAGGAGGCTTGAGCGACATCACTACTATGCAAGGTTCCGTGAAGGCGTATCAGGCAAGACGGCCGGGCGATGCATAGCTGGAGAGGGGAGAGTGACAGCTGCAGGGGAGAGCGAGAGTTGGCATCGGGCGCAATTAATTATTTAATGAGCTTCCTCAGCTGTTCAGATATCGAGGGTTTGAGGGAAACAAAAGGCGCAGATGGAGGCTGCTTGTACACTGGTCTGCGAAGGAGGGCCGTCAATCAACAGATCTGTGGGGATAGGTGACCTGTGGACAAATCTGTAAGGCACCTCTCCTGTTTGGGTTAGTCTATAGACTAACCCAAACAGGAGAGGTGTGGTTTCTGTGTATTCTTTACAGAAGGGCAGTTTGCAACTTGACCTGTAGAAGAGGACTGTAGGCAGGCGAGTCTGTGAAGCAGAAGTGTCTGCTTGTCAATAGGGGCAGGTGCCTGTAAATTGGTTTGTAGACCGGTCTGTAAGATAAAATGGTCTTGTAGGAGAGGATTATGTAAACTGGTACGTAGGGGAGGGTGCTCTTTGGGCGTCTCTCCAGGGAATTGGTGCTCTGTGGACTAGTATGTAGGAGAGAGTGGTCTTTGTACTGGTTTACAGCGGATGGTGCTGTGTGAATGGTTCTTTGGTGGAGCACGTCCTGCAATCTCATCTTAAGGCGGGCATTCTAAACGAACCTTCAGGCGAGGGTGGTATGTACAGAAAAGCACGTGTCTACAACCCTGTATGGGAGGGCAATCTTGTTTGTGTGTAGAAATAGTCCTGTGGTGGTAGGGGCTGTCACTAGGCTAGCTTACAGGAGATTAGTGTCTGTGGAAACTTTCCAAAAGGAGGCGGGCGGGCGGTTGTCTGGTCCAAACGGGGCTGGGGCTGTTTAACCTGTGAGGCAGTTTCTAATGGCTGCTATTTAGGGGTATGGTGTTTGCAGACAGCGGGGGAACCTTCGGAGTGTGGACGGCTGTCTGTAGACATGTCTGTGGTGGATACAAACATGGCCTGCAAAAGGATTTTCCAAAGCGTGCACCCACAACAGAGGCTTTACAAATCTCGACCAGGCACACCTCTATTTGTAAACATTTTAACATGCACCTAATCCCTCCATCACACATTTACCCCAGATACGAGGTAGGGTACGAAATTAAACTAGTATTAATGTATGTGACTCGGCAGTTCGGTTGAATTTAGGAATTCTATATGGGGTTGGGTTTCGATACCTTGAAATGTGACCTTAAGAAAAGTTAATGATTGCTCGGACGGCAATAATATACACACTTCGCATAGGAGTGTAATAATTTCCTGGCTGTTATGGGGGTGTAATGTAGCACCGCGTTTATTTCCACCCATTGCGATCTGCATGCGTCTTATGCAACACATTGACGTGCACCACCGCCATTGTGTTCAATCATTGGCTTCCTTGAAGCTCATTGGTTACTCCATTGCTACCTCTTAGGCTTCTTATTAAATTTCTGCATCTAGCCATGTGAACAACTTAAATCTCATTGGTTTAGCTGGATAAAGAAATAATTGTATTTTCTGTTCCAGTATTTAGTTTGACACTCCTTCAATAGGCCTCCTCTGAGCCTGTAGATCATTTAAAGGTTTTTTGTTGTGGCCACAGCATTCTAGCGGACCCACCTCGCTATGACGCTTCCCGTTCTGTTGAGAGCCTATCCCCCTATACTAATTCAAGCATCTGAGATTGCCTCATGTCCTGTTCGATGTGCTCTGGTTCAGTGCTTGGTTGGGTTTTGGAAAAGGGGGTGGTGATGGACAGAGTTTCTGAATGTTGCAGAATTCTCCTACCCAGTCAAGAGATCAGGGCTTAATCCATCACCGTTTTTTAGCTCACTGCACCATCCCAGCTCAGAACCTGGCTATATGCAAATTAGTCTGTTCCTGTCCCACGGCATCATGGGAACAGGGCAAACCAAACTACCAAGCCAATTCTTACACTGGTAAGGAAACTAGCTTCCGGGGACCGGTTTCTGGCATTTCAGCCGTCGTCGGCCTGGCTTGCTTGAATCCTGATGGTGCAATGAGCAAGGGACTCACGTCTGAGTATACCCTCCCACACTTAGTGTGGACAAAATCGATTTTGGAAAAGGGGGTGGTGATGGACAGAGTTTCTGAATGATGCAGAATACTCCTACCCAGTCAAGAGATCAGGGCTTAATCCATCACCGTTTTTTAGCTCACTGCACCATCCCAGCTCAGAACCTGGCTATATGCAAATTAGTCTGTTCCTGTCCTACGGCATCATGGGAACAGGGCAAACCAAACTACCAAGCCAATTCTTACACTGGTAAGGAAACAAGCTTCCGGGGACCGGTTTCTGGCATTTCAGCCGTCGTCGGCCCGGCTTGCTTGAATCCTGATGGTGCAATGACCAGAATAGTTCCTGTGAAATCGTAATATAAGTTCCATATCACCAACTGACCCAAGCAACTGCATGCCAGTGTACCGCCCTCACTGACTGTGTACTCTGTTGTACATAGGCTACACCCCCGTCACACGCCACCATAAGGGGTCACAGAAGCGCTACCAACCCCTGGCTTAGGAAGAGAGAACCTCCGAAGAAAACGAGATGTGCCCTGGGCCCCGGTTTACCACTTCAAAGCAAACTCGGCTGCTGCCACCCAGTATGCTATCCTTATTTCCAGGCATAGGGCGCTCAATCTAGGACGCATGTTGCCTAAACGGTCAACATGAAGCAGTTTCCTGCCTTACAATCTTGTGAACTGCGGTGGGCGGTTGTTTTTTTTTGTTCGTATCGGCATGTTGGTTTCATTTCCAACGTGTGCTTTGCAGGGGTGGGCTGCGCAATTTCACTTTCCAAGAGTTGCTAGCAGGTAAGCAGAATATTTTAATACTTTTTTTATCCCGTTCCTGCCCCCTCTCCCGCTGTCTGTGTGCCCGTCCCCCCTCCCGCTGTCCGTGAGCCCGTCCCCCCTCCCGCTGTCCTTGTGTGTGTGGGTCTGTGTGTGTGTGTGGGTCTGTGTGTTTTTGTGTGTCATTTGCCAGAGATTAAACTATTGGCATTGTAAATGACTATGCCATTTATTTATCTGTTTTCAAAACCAACACATAAATACAGATTTTGTCATTTACAATGCCAAGAGCTCAAACTTTTCAAAAGGCGAAACCATTGCATTGTAAATGCTTGTTTATTAGATGCAGGGGCGAAGACGTCTTAAACCTACAGCTTCCTGCTATAGAGGTGAAGACTAGTATTTTTACCTAGGTATTTCAGCCTGTTTAAACCCCTAAAAAGCCTCTATTGCCATTTAGCGAGGCCCTCATTGATACCCTTTTTGGCACGTAGGCAAGCTGTTTGGATCCACCTGTTAATAGGCAGATCAATCTTTTCCATTGTCCTGCATTAGCTCATCCAACTTTTCTTTTATAGCATCCAATGCCAGAGATTTTGGTGGCATAGACATCCATCAGTAAAGTCAATCCAAAAGCCTTCTCTACCACCCCAGTTGATCATTTGTCATGGGGATAGCGCTCAGACCAGATATTAGTGTCTTTTAATGATAGTTTTCCCCCCCTTGTGATCCAGAGGTATTTTCCTACATAGTTAAAATGAGCGCATTAAAGTAAGTGTTTACTGAGACTATTCTGTTGTTTCCCTGCTCAGCTACCAGTGCCTGTGTTGAAGCCCAAACTTTCAACTTCGATATTTAGTAACTAGCTTAGGTTCTAAAAATCAAGGATTGCATGGATCCCCCCCTTCTCATTTGCTTCATAAAGACGTAGTGGCAGTAATATCTCTTGCTTCTTTCTGGGATGGAATTGGCTCTGATATAAATGAGGAGCCTTTGTTCTTCATTCAAAAGGTATTGGGCGGCTGACTGGGTCAGAGGTATCCAAGTTAGTGGAGGTCCTGATAGCTGTAGAGCACATCTTTTATTCATCACTAGGAGGACCCATACATCTTTGTTTATTTGATTCCAGTCTGTGGTAGCGGATGCAAGGCCTTCCCTCCATACTGTTGTGAAGTGTATCTCCTGAGAAGGATGAGCGGTTCATGAGGAACTACTGAGATAGACATTCTTTGCCTCATGTAAGGCAGGGGTAAGGGGCTCATTTTTCTTACAGCTGCATCTACTGTTTTGCCTATCTGCTTCCAGAGGAAGAAGAGAATTCAACTGGCGTATTGAGTCTTAAACCGGCCCGGAACTTGAATATTTGGAATCACTTTGGCAGCTGGAATAGCTGAAATAGTTGTAATAGAGGAGGTCTGTAGATCTTGGATGGCACACAACAGTTTGGCCATGACTCTTCCTATGTTGTAGTTCTCAAGGGTCTCTTCCTTCATGGGACTGAACAAGGGGAGGTTGCCGACTTATCCTCAATTATTCTTGAATTTTCCACTGCTTTTAGCACGGTCTCCCACTCCATCTTGGCTGTGCATGTAGCAGTGGTGTGAGAGGCCATCCTTTCCTGTCTTCTCTTTTTTTTCGGGCACCCAGGCAGTAGCCCTTTCCCCTTTCCATACACAATTTAAAAGTATACAATATAGCGTACTGTAAGGATCCACAGTTTTTTAATCTTTATGTAGCTCCACTTGCGTCAGTGTTCCTTTGGCTTAACCTACTTCTTGGATGCAGATGACACTCAACAGGAGTGGATGAAAACCTTTTGAACCCCCAAGCTACGTTTCATCACTGCATGTCTTTTAGAGCCAATTGGATGGGCTGCTGCTCACTCCAATTTAATTCCTCTAAGATTGAAATGCTATTGTTTAGCAATAGATCCATTTGGATTCTAGTTGATGGTCTACCGAGTTTGTTCCACACCCCTCTGTACTCGGTCTACAAAAAACTTGGATTCATTGGCAATACTAGTTTGTTTTCAAGAACACATTTCATAAACAGTTCAAACCAGCTTCTGTCTCATAACGTCTTAGAACAAGTTCTTCTATACATGCCTATGGATCACTGGAACACCAATGTTCTAGCCACTACTGTGGCTAAGTTGGACTACTGCGGCTAGGTTAGACGTCTGCAACTCAATTCTTTTAAGACTTAAAAAAAGTAAGTGAGATGCACTGCCTCCAGATCATTCAAAAAGCTGCTGCTGGCTGTCTTCTGGGGTCAGAAGGTATGAGCCCTTCTCTCCTCTATACCACTGGCGTCCTTTCAAGAAAAGATGCCCCTTTGAGGGCCCCTGTCTCTGTCACCATGCAGTTCTTTCTCTAGGCTCTATTTATCTTCAGGAGATGTTGATTAAGTGATATATATTGAACTATGTATACTACTCTCTTCTTCTGCTTTTATGTTTTACATCCCTCGAATGAGGAAAACCAAACTTGGTGGTTTAGTCTTAGAACTTGGAACATGTGCCCCACTTTCTCTGTCCACTACCTCATCTCACTCTATATATTTGAAGCAACCAAAAACCTTTCAGTTTACACTTTAGCCTCCTGCTGCATGTATCTATATATTGCCACAGCACCCAAATGGCTAACAAAGTGCTTTACAAATGTACAATAATTCAACCTTATTTTGGGCATTCCACTTCGTTTTGAGTACTTAAGTTCTCTGGTGTTCTGCAGTTTCTGTTCCTACACTTCTTTACTCCGCTTGAGCATAAAATAGTACTCTTCTGACGGATACTTCTGCCTGCAGATTGCTCAATTTTCGAATAACCCAAACACTAGACTAGATCTGTAAACCTTTACAGAACGTCACAAGAGCTGTAAGACACTCACTCCAATGCCCTGATGTCAGTTCCCTTTTTTTGGCGTTTTTGACAGTGATCTGTAGCTCACATTTTCATTGAATTTTTGTCAAATTGTTTCTCTTACTAACATTTTTGGTGCATTGGAGTTGTCGACCCAAATCTTTTGGGGTTTAAGCTCTGCAGAAACTGAGGGCCAGATGTTTATTACTGATCCACACTACGGGGCCGATTAGGATGGAGGATTTTCCGCCTCCTCTGGGCCGGCGGAAGCCACCTCCGGCCCGGAGGAGGTGGAAAATCCATTGCGGGCTCACCAAAGACCCACCGCCACATTACGATGGCTGGTGGGTCTTGGTTTCTGTCCGCTGCTTTTCCGCCGCGGTCGGATTACAACCGCGGCGGAAAAGCTCTCATTTGGCTGGCAGTGTCTATCAGACACCGCCGGCCAAATTAGGAAGCATTTGAAAACATGCTTTTCCGCGGCGGTTTTTCCGCCGTGGAAAAGCATGTGTACTTTTGATTTTGGGGCCCGTTGCGGGCCCCCGTGGTGTTGGTGGGTGGGGGGTGCACATGGGGGGTACCTATGGTACCGCCCAGCATTTACATGCACAATGCGGCAGGCACCGCGCGGTGCCTGCCGCTTTGTGCATGTAAATGTTACACATGCACTTTTAACATTGCGGCGGGTGCTGCTTGAAGCAGCACCCGCCGCAATGTTAAATATCCAGGATGTGACCGCCAGGGTGGCGGTCACATCCTAATCGCACATGAGGGAACGCCGCAGCCCATGCGGACGTTCCCTCATACTCTGGGGTCGCGGACGGACTCAAGTCCGTCCGCGATCCTAATCGACCCCTTAATCTGCATTTGGTGCCTGGAATCTAGTCATGACTTAAGGTCATGTCCGAGCACCCACCACAACACCATCAAAACCATAAAGGAGAGGGAAGGTGAAACTCTTTATGCCCAGAACCAGGGCTGACTACTCCGGTTGACTCAAGTTCCTACTCACCCAAGGTCTCCTGGGTTCCCCAGCTACAAAGTAATCACAGGAGAAACTACACAAGAATAAAAACATGTTTTTTGGTCTCCCCATTTTCTTTGCTGATAGGTGGGTGTGGCTGCTGATGACCTGGGTGTCTTGGGGGGGAGTTACTGTTGACCCTATTTCTCCTTTGCCCATCCTCTCCCCCAACCACCCCTTCTCGTGAGGTTTACGATGCCGTTGGAGTTTTAGACATTATATGCTTGCAGTCTTTATAATATTGTATCCTTTGACGGCACCGCTTTCAGTGATCAATGATGCCTTTTTTGTTTGTTGGTTTTGAAACTCAAAAATATTTTAAAAATCAATACAAATGGGAGGACACATAGCAAGAGAAAAGGTAAGTCGCCCAGATGTTCTCTTTCTGTAACAGTCGACTTTGGAACCAGAGTTGGTCAAACAAATATTGCCTATCGACCTGACGCTGTCACACCAGCAGATGCTGTTCCATCACCAATCCCTCCTCTTCTCCACCCCATAGGATCAGACTTCAGGGCCCCTTGCCTCACAGACCTACCCGAAGTTTCTTGTGCCAAGCGCAGATGCAGCTTTTATGATGAACAAAATGTCTGAGGCTTTTAGGTGAGCTACGGTCCTCCCTAGAGCACCTTCAGAACTCATGAGAACTAGTGGGGTGCTGTGTGGATGTCTGTCTGCAGGGATTCCCCCCTGCACCATATGTCCCCTTCCTGCCTAAGCCTTTCCCTGACGTTATGTCCCCTATACAATACATGATGTTGACAGCAGCACCTTTTGTGTCCATGACCCCATTACTGTTGCTGACGCCAAAGACTCCGGCAACACGTCCTTGTCTTGGTCCTAAGGAGATGCCTCTCAGATCCAGAAGACAGACTAAACACTAGCTGGAGCAGCAGCAGTACAGGGAGAAGCAGGCATGTGACTCTAGCTACATGGCCACTGTCCCGGCCCTTTTGGGCAGCTATTTGGACCCTCTGGAAGAACCCAGGCCAGATGATGATGGGGAGGCACCTCCATATATGTCAATTGAGTACCAGATGCTGGGTGATGCTAATGACATTGATGCTTCCCTTGAAATAGAAATGTTTGTATCTGTCAGGTCTCCCCCACTCCAGTACTGGCCACGAAAGCAGCTGAAATCCTGGAGTTACCTCTACCCTCTGTAGAAACAAAGGCAAACATACTAAAGGAGGTGATCAAGCCTTCAGCCCAGGCAGCAGAACCACTCTTGCCTTTAAATAAGGCTTTATTTTATCCTATAGTTGCTACTAAATAAGATAATAGTCAGGCGTTTTAAGATGAAAAAGTTTTCTTTCAGGCCATCCCTCGACTGAGAGCCTGGTGGTTCAGATTTCCTGCTCTTCAGATCTCTTTCACTACAGCCTCAGCGGACAGAGGTTCTTAAAAGCAGGCTGTAGGTAAGAAGGTGTTTTCCGCTTGGAGCTTGACCCTAAAGTCCTTTAACACCACATGTCTCCTGTGGTTTACACAAATGCATTGTGGGACATGACTAAATTAGTTGTCCTCAAACTGCCTGAACATCTTCAGGGGCAGTTCTCATGCAGCTTCATAGCAGATCATCCAATTGGGCCTGGATACAGCTGACACTGTAGCGTGGACTTTTGGTTCTTCTTTGGCACTTCAGTGCCATGCTTTGCTTAGGAATTTTGGGTTCTCCTCAGATATCCAGTCCACTTTGATGGACCTGCCCTTTGATGGCTCCAGACTTTTTGGGAAAAAGATCGATTCAGCCTTGGAGCAGAGCTATGACACGACCCATAGAGTTTAAATCTACCTAAAAAGATTTCTGACAATTATGAAAGTTTTAGGACTTTGAACATGGGTTCAACTTCCCCCAAACCCAATTGCTACAATTCCAGCAGCAACCCCAGAACCTGCCACTTAGGCAGCATAGGGGTCATTGAAAAGGCAGAGGCCACACCCGTCCAAGGCCCCAAACACCTGGGAAGCAGCTCTAGTTTGCACTTGTCAGAACACATGAGACTGATGGGAGGCCAGGTGGCCTTATTTCTACAGGCTTCCATCACGCACCTCCCCAGATCACTCCCTCTCCATTCCTATCAGGCAGGAAGCGGAAGATTGGAAGGTATCTCTTGGCTTGTAAGATGTGTATTTCCATATACTGATCCTGCAGTCTCACAAAAGGTACCTGTGATTTGTGGTGGGGTCCACGCACTACCAGGCCTCCTTTTTGGTTTAAGATTGGCACCCCAAATCTTTATGAAATGATGGCGGTGGTAGCAGCCCGTCTCGGGGATTTCTGTATTCCCTTTCCTGGATTACTTGCTGCGAAAAGTCAGGTCTCCGGAGCTGGTGTTGTGCCGTTTGCAGTCAACCACATCCATTCTATTTGGCCTCGGCTTTTCCATCAGTCAATCAATCAAGGATTTTGTAGAGCGCTGCAAATCATCCGTGATGGGCTCAAGGCGCTGGAGTTGCTAGCTTCTGCATGATGATCTGCTCATTCGAACCGCAAGGTCTTGAGTTCTTTCCTGAATTGCTGGAGTGGCCCTGAGGTGCAGTGGAAGGTCATTCCAGCCTTTGGCCGCCCAATGTGAGAAGGAGCTTCCACTCCTATCCGGACGTTGTCTGCGAGGAAGAGGGAGGTGGATTGTAGGTGTTTGGTCGGTTGGTGGAAGGTTATGCGTTTGTTGATGTATGCTGGTCCTTCGCTGTGCAGGGCTTTGTATGCATGGGTCAAAAACTTAAACTGGCATCTCTGGGTCGCGAGCCAGTGTAGCTTCTTGAGGTGAGTTGTGATATGGGTTCATCCGGGGAGGTCGAGGATGTGCCCAAATGTCACCTGGAGACCTCTCAGTGCCTGCTGTTCATAAGGGGCAGTGCTGGACACATCATCAATTTGGGCCTTTTCCCTGATTTCTTGATCCTCCTGGTCACACATACACATTGGCACAAGTGCCTTCCAGTGGCGCCTCCGAAATAGTGTGTTCGAGGCATATGGGCTGCAGACCACACACTAGTGCATAGATAGACATCTGGTGGTGGGCCCGGATGAATACAATTTGTTGTTGTCTTGGAAGAGTCTTTGTTTGGTAGATGACTCCTCCTGTAGAGCGTAGTGCGCATGGGCATCGACTCCATCTCCAGATTGTTTTTTCCCGCCATCGGGCTCTGATGTGTTTATCATTCGGTCCCGTTACCGATCTCCTTTCGACTTCCAGTCCTACATCATACCATTGGTATCGTCTTTGATAGTAGTTCCAGTTACCCGCGTCGAAGAAAGGCTTGCGTTTCTCGATTCCAGTGTTAGTCGGGGCCGTTGGGCCCAACTGCGCCATTGGGCCTTTGGCTCATGGAAAGAACACCCTTCAAGAAGTGCCTTCCGTGTGGACACAAATTCCCCCAAAACTGATTTACATGAGGTTTGCTATCTGTGCTTGTCCCCAGAGCACGAGAGTCGAGATTGCCAGGCCTGCTCTTCGTTCCGGTCCAAGAAAACCATCAGAGACCGTCGAGCTCAAAGAGTCATGGCGCAGTCCTCTTCATCGACACCAGACCTCATCATAGACGAGGCTCCAATTGATCTAGAGTCCGAAGAACAACAGCAGGACAACATTGTTTCCGAAGCAGAGGATTCCGCTTCTGGAGCCGAAGGACATTCAGAAGAAGACGTCGTGAGTACAAGCATCGACCCTGTTCACACCCCCATACCGGGACAGGCTTCGGTTCCACCTCCACCTCCGGGTCCAGGTGCACACTGACCAAAACCTTCCGATGCCCCGCCTTCCGGCTTGGCAACGAAGAATCCAAAAAAGCCTCCAGGCGACTCAGGCTCGAGTCAGTCTGTCGGTTCCGACAAGCAAAAGGTCCTCAAACCACAACTAACTCCGGCACCGAAACAACCCTCGGTACCAAAACCGGTCAAGCCGAAAACAAGCTCAGCACCGAAAGCAGTTCCCAAGATTGTCGAACTGAAGCCAACTCCGGTTCCGAAAAAAGTCGACCCAAAGCCCACTTTGGCACCGAAAGTTGACGATCCCAAACGTGCTTTGGGACCAATAATCCCAGATCTAAACAGATCCGAACAGAAAAAGAAACACAACCCCAAGTCTTCGGAACCGAAACCAAGATTTTCTCCAAAGACAGCAATAGACACTGCAAAACCTTCTAAGCAATTCCGCCTCAAACAAGACCAGTCGGTGCCGAAAAAGGATAGTTCCACAGAAGAGCTTTTCCGCCCAGATCCAAAACAAAAGACTCTTCGTATCCATCCAAAGACTGGACATATAATTACAGTGCCTGAAAAGAGGAAAATGGACTCTCCCAAGCCACCTCCGGTTCCTCTGAAAAAACATGCTCAAACTTCCCCCATAAGAATTCCTTCACCACTGCCAGAGATACCACTCGACATTTCCCCTGCGCAATTACCATCCACTACGCATAGCCCTGCACCAGAGGAGGATGATGATGAAGATAATTATTCGCAAGGGGTAGAAAGTGAGCAACACATAGATGACACAGATGACCCAGACAATATTCCTGGGCCATCAGATGATCCCTGGGAAGATTATAACGCGCCACATGCACCAGATCTGCCACAAGATGATGCATACCCTTCTAGGCCATGTCCTCCAGATGACTATTGGATTTACACAGCTTATTCATAGGGCAGCCACCTTTCATGGGGTGGATTTACACACAGATCCAGTAGAGGAAGACTTCCTTATGGATACATTACTGTCATCACATAAAACCACAACCACATTACCAATACTTAATGGAGTGGTAAAACATGCACCAGAGGTATTCAAAGACCCCGTCAGAGCCAGTGTAATTAACCCCAGACTAGAAAAGAAGTATAGAGCGGCTCCAACTGACCCAGCATACATCAAAGATCAGTTGCCATTAGAATCTTTAGCAGTCTCAAACGCGGGGAAAAGAGCTAACTCGCCGACAACAGGGGATGCTCCACCCCCTGATAAAGAGACCTAGCTTGTAGATGCTTCAGGAAAACGCACCATCTCACAAGCAGCCAATGTCTGGAGAATTGTTAACACAAGCATTGTTAGCAAGATATGATCGAGCTTATTATGATGAGCTAGAAACACTTATGCAACATTTGCCAGAACAATATAAAGCTAGGGCTTCTGACTTAATACAAGAAGGCAAGGTCATTACCAATACCTCAATCCGTTGTGAGTTAGATGCTGCCGACACAGCTTCTAGAGCGATAAATACAGGAGTACTGTTACACAGACATGCCTGGTTATGCATCTCCGGGTTCAAACCAGTGGTACAGGCCAGTATCCTGAATCAACCTTTTGACCAGCAACATATTTTTGGTCTTACAGTTGATAATGCACTAGAGAAAATGAAAAAAATACGACACAGCAAAATCCATGGGAGCCTTACAAACTCAGACTCACTGAGCGTCCTTTAGTCGCTCCTCTTACAGGCGCGCCTCTAAAGGTTTTCAAACAGACAACGCCTCCTCTTCTTATAAAGCGCCCACCCAAACCTCGCCCAGTAGAGGTTATTACAGAGGAGGATATTGAGGTAACAACAATAAAGGTAGAGGCAGAAGTAACAACAACCGCAATGTCTCCACTCCTAAACAGTGACTTCCCTCCCATCACCCCAGACCATTCCACTCCTGTCGGGGCGAGATCACAAAAGTTCCTACCTGTCTGGAACTCCATCACCACAGACTGGTGGGTAAGAAAAATAGTTCAGTCTGGTTATTGCCTGGAGCTCACTTCCACTCCTCCAACAATACCACCCAGACAGCGTCCCATGTCACAGGAGCATCTCACTCTCCTAAAACAAGAGGTTGTATCTCTACTGCAAAAGAATGCAATAGAACCAGTCCCAAAACACCATCAAAACACAGGAGTTTACTCCCTATCCTTTCTCGTCCCCAAAAAGGACGGTTCTCTCAGACCTACACTATATCGGAGACCCCAAAACCTTTACATACAGTCAGACCACTTCCTTATGGTCACATTACAGCAGGTTCTGCCTCTGTTAAATCAAGGCGATTTCCTTGCCACCTTAGATCTCAAGGACGCCTACTTCCACATTCCCATCCATCAAGCTCACAGAAAGTACCTTTGGTTCGTACTAGACGGTCAGCATTACCAGATCAAAGTACTCCCTTTCGGAGTAACTACAGCACCTCAAGTTTTCACAAAGTATCTAGCAGTAGTAGCAGCACACTTAAGAAGGGACAACATTCATGTTTTACCATACCTAGATGACTGGCTAATAAAATCCAAGTCGTACCACCAGTGTGTGCAACACACGCATCAGACCATCTGCCTGCCACACAAGCTAGGCTTCACAGTAAATAAAACAAAAAAGTCACATCGCCAACCATCCCTGTCTCAACAGTATCTGGGTGCTACAATAGATACCTCCAAAGCAATTGCATCCCCCAATCCAACAAGGATACAAAGTGTGCAAGCTCTTTTATACATAAATTCCAGCTGCAACACTCACTAACAGCTTGAGTGTTCATGCAATTAATTGGAATGATGGGATCTTGCATCTTCATAGTGCCACACGCAAGACTCCAAATGCGCCCCCTGCAAGAGTGCTTAGCAAGCCAATGGAATCAGGCTCAACAACAAATAACAGATCGGGTGGTGGTGGACGACAGGACACATCGCTCTCTGCAGTGGTGGAGCCCTAAAAACCTTTCAAAGGGCTGGCCGTTCATAGAGCCAGTTCCACAAGTGGTGCTAACCACAGACGCATCTCCCACAGGATGGGGAGCGCATTTGGAAGAACATACAGTACAGGACACATGGACACCGCAACAGAAGCTACTCCACATAAATCATCTGGAGTTGCTAGCAATTTTTCTAGCTCTAAAATCTTTTCAGCATTACCTATCGGGCAAGGCTGTATTAGTCCATACCGATAATATGACAGCTATGTATTACATCCAAAAACAGGAGAAACACACTCCTTACAGCTGTCCCGGCTTGCGCAGAGCATGTGGAGGTGGGCCATTCCTCAAAAAATCTTTCTGTTAGCAGAACATCTACCAGGAGTTCACAATCAAGTTGCAAATCTGTTAAGTCGTCAAAGACAACAGATACACGAGTGGGAACTTCATCCTCAAGTTCTTCTACCTTTCTTTCACTAGTGGGGCCAACCAGACATAAATCTGTTCGCCACACACCACAACTCCAAATGCCCAAGCTTCGCTGCCAGATATCCACACCCATTGTCCAAAGGCAATGCAATATGGATGAGTTGGTCAAACAAATTTGCGTATGCTTTTCCACCTCTCCCACTAATTCCGTTAGTGGTACGCAAGCTACAGCAACATTCCCTCACATTGATTCCCATAGCACCAAAGTGGGCAAGACAACCGCGGTACACCACACTACTAGAACTCTCGGTAGTACCACATCAAAAATTAAAACTCTCTCCACATCTACTGACACAGAACCATTGAGAGATCATGCATCCATACCCAATGCAGCTCAACCTAGCGATTTGGCTCCTGAGTCTTAGAATTTGGATACCTCAATCTTCCGCCTGATTGCATGAATGTTATAAAAGAAGCACCCCTGGAGCATGCTATGCAGCCAAGTGGAAAAGGTTTGTTGTGTATTGCACAAATAACAAAATTAACCCACTAGATGTTTCTATCCAAAGCATCATATGTTACCTGCTCCATCTACAAAAATGTAGTTTGGCATACTCCTCAGTCAGGTTATATCTTGCTGCTATAGCAGCTTACCTTCAAAACAGACAACATCTGTCATTATTTAGAGTACCCGCCATTAAAGCATTTATGGAAGGACTCAAAAGAATAATTCCTCCCAGGAGATCACCCCTCCCCCTGGATGGAATCTAAATATTGTTCTCACTAGACTTATGGGTCCTCCATTTGAACCCTTGCATAAGTGTGAATTATAGTTCCTTACATGGAAAGTTGCTTTTTTAATTGCTATTACCTCACTCAGAAGAGTAAGTGAGATCCAGGCATTAACAATTCAAGAACCGTTCCTACAACTCCATCACAACAAAGTGGTTCTTAAGACGAACCCGAAATTCCTTCCAAAAGTAATTTCACAGTTCTACCTCAATCAATCTATTGAGTTGCCAGTATTCTTCTCTCAACTACAGACGGTTGCTGAAAGAGCTCTTCATACATTAGATGTAAAAAGAGTGCTCCTCTACTACATTGACAGTACAAAACCATTTTGTAAAACAAAACAATTGTTTGTGTCCATTTCTCCTCCACATAAAGGTAATCCCATTTCAAAAGCTGGGATTGCAAGGTGGATTGTTAAATGCATCCAAATTTGTTACCAAAAAGCAAAACTCACTCTATCCATTCCCCCTAGGGCTCATTCCACCCGTAAATTAGGGGCATCAATGGCATTTCTAGGAAATATTCCCCTAGATTATATCTGCAAAGCAGCTACATGGTCTACACCGCACACATTTACAAAACACTACTGTGTAGATGTGCAAGCAAAACAACAAGCTAGTGTGGGCCAGGCCGTACTCAAGACATTATTTCAAACTACTGGATCAGATACTGGTGGACGCCGCTAAGGGAGAGAACTGCTATGCAATCAATGCACTAGTGTGTGGTCTGCAGCCCATATGCCTCGAACGAAAAATGCTACTTACCACTATGCATCTGTTCTTGGCATGTAGGGCTGCAGAGCCAAACACGGCCACCCGCCTCCCCGGCTACCTATATCTGTTCTAGTAATATCTTAAGTAGATACACAAGACATGAACATCTTTTTCTGTACTTATACAACTCTATCATTTCCCCAATGGCGAAAAACAATCTGAAGATGGAGTTGATGCCCATGCGCACTACACTTTACAGGAGGAGTTATCTACCAAACAAAGACTCTTCCAAGACAACAAAGTGTAACCCCCTGGGCCCACCACCAGATGGCGATCTATGCACTAGTTTGTGGCTCTGCAGCCCTACATGCCAAGAACAGATGCATACTGGTAAGTAGCATTTTCCTTCCAGCGCTGGGGAGATCTAGCAGATCATTTTGATCTCCCAGAACACTGCAACATATCTGGTTTGGTGACCCTGCAGCAGATATGTACTTGCCAGCCCCAACAGCTATTGCAACAGTTCTAATGGATGTTTCCACCCTAAGGGAGGGTGCTCAGCTGGAGGAACTGAACTCCAGAAGAGCAGATTTTGCACATCAGTCTGTTCTAACTGAGGGTGATTCATTACGAGACCAAGGCGTTTCTACTTTCCCCTCACCATTGGTCCATCCAGATCTTGACTGAGAGTGTGACAGCAATGTGGTGTGTCAACAAGCTGGGAGGAGTGGAGTTTCATTTTCTCTGTCAATTAGTGCTTGTGACTTTAGGCATACCAACACAGTGTTTGGTTTGCAGAAAACTATCTGGCAGACTCTAGTACATCTTTGAGTAGTGTGGTAACCCTTAAGTAGACATGTTTGCTTGCATTGCCTGTAGTTGGGTCCCCTGTTGAAAGGAGTTTTGGGGGATGCTTTTCTCTTGAAGTGGAATTTTCCTCTTCACTGCGCCTTTCCTCTCATACCCAATTCCTTAGACTTTGGGGAAGATTTGCCCAGATTCGGCCCTGGTCATCTTCATCGCCCCATAGTGGCTAAGAAGAGTGTGGTACGCCAAACTCCTTTACCGCTCCCTGTGGCCCCTGCTCCTTCTTTTCAGGTCAGATCTTCGCTACCAATCGGAGGGATAGGTTCTGCATCCCAGCTTCCAGAGCCTCCATCTTCATACCTGGAGTTTGAGCAGGGATATTTGAGCTTATTCCAGCTGCCAGCCGAGGTGGTAGACAGTATTCTCTGTTTGCTGTGATACCATGAAGATTGTATACTCTGGAAGGTCGAAGACCCTTGTGTCTGACAGTGGCGTATGCTCTCCTGCTAATGCAGCACAGTTGTGCTGTGGGGACTGTCAAGGGATACTTTCTAGCCTTGTCATTCTATCTGTGCCTTCCAGATCCAATCATCCCTCTTTGTCACCCATTCTCCTACAATTTTTGAAGGGCTTGACAAACAAGTTTCCCCTACTCCCTTTGTCATGCTGCAGTGGGACCTAAATTTACTTTTGATATTTTTGATGGGTTCTTGTTTCAACCACTTCGTAATTGCCAGTTGAGGCTATTGGCATTCAAAACATTTTTTCTTGTTGCCATTATTTCGGCGACATCCATTAGTGAGTTGCAACTGCTTTGTCTGGTAGACACTCTCATCTACCTGCTGATTCCTCACTGATACCACCCTGTTCCCCAGTTTGAAGGATGGTCATAGACCATGCTAATAAGGTTCCATATCATTTTGTTGCATCTGTACAGAATTGATGTTTTCTCATACTTCTGCCTTGTTCGCACAGAAAAATTGATGGAAAACTGGCGTCTGGTCACTGAGGTGGGCTCTTCATTGCTTCAGTTACATCACACTAATGTCGTTTCCAGTGCCGGGTGTAGAAGAGCTATTGGAAAACTTTCCGGGTCCAGTCTAGCACCTAGAGTATTCAAATGGAAGCTGCAGGTAGATAAAGTATCCACCAGAAACATCTTAACAAAGGTAAGTTACTTTTTCTCCCCATGAGTAGACCAGCAGCAAGGAGACACTGTCAGTCAAACCTGTGCTAGAAGTGGAGGCCATAGTTGGCCTTGATGCTATTGGCCTGCTACAGGGAGAGAGACCTCTGGACACGTATATCTTCCCCCGCACATCTCCAAAATGCTTGTGCTCTGCCCTTCAGGGAGGATGCTATCACAAACTGAGCTGGGCACTTACTGGACCATTTTCACACCAAGGCATAAATGCCTTCAGTCTCTGGCAGGGCTTCTGGTGTCGCAAAGTGCAGGTCCTCCAATGTAGTGTCCAAGATAGCCTAATAACATTTGGTTACATGCAGGTGCTCTTCGTCACTGCTGTTTCTCCAAGATGTTACCGTCTATTGTGGAACATCCAAGATTCAAGAATGAATCGTCCATCATTGTACGGTCCTCAGGGGCAGCCGGGAATTAAGTTTCAGCCAATGACACTGGTGCTTGCTAAGTCAGGGAGACTTTGTGGATTGATCATCTAGCCTCTCAAGCTGCACCAGGAACTCAGAGGTGCACTAAGAATGCCTGTAGTGATACCGGATGGGTCTGGGATGGGATTTGAAACAAGATGTGGTAGCAAGGGCTCTTTCTCTCTGGCCCATTAGATGGAGACTTCTAGCCGCAAATCCATTACTTTAGAATAAACCTGAGGCGTCAGACTTAATCCGAACGTTTCTGATCAGTACCCTTGCACGCCGGTAGGTAGCGTCGTTCAGCTGTGCGTCGTCTTTGCCAGAAGTGATGTGCGTGGTTCCTACATAGACGCACCACCCCGGCTGCGGATGTCGGTTCTTTCCGCGCCAGATAGCGCTGATCCAGTCAGGGCACCCATCAGTTGTTTTTTGGCAGGCTTATTTCTTGACTTTTTGTCAAAACATTTTTTTTTAGAGATTTTCTGTCCTGGTGTGACAAGATCTCCCCTAAGTAACCGTCAGGTTTCAAACCATGTTGTGCCTGTCACAGGCAGATGTCGGTTACAGAAAAACACTGTGTGCTTATGATGCTTGGAGAGGGACCGGAACTTCAAGACCTACGAGGACTGCTGTGCCATGCATCCAAAAGTGCAGAAGGACCGATCCCTCAAGCTTCTCGCCCTTCGAGTCCGGTTGACTCTGTGATGCTCAAGATCTCAGGCATGTGAAAGGTCCTGGCAATCGTCGCATTCAAAGTTGTCAGTTAAGTGCTGCAAGCACTTACAATTGAACAAGTCAAAGTAGCCTTCAACTTTGCTGTGCCCATGAAAGTCTTCTGACGAGGTGTGGGAGAGTTGGCACTCCGGCAAGTCAGGGTCTGCTCTGTGCTTCCCCGACTTTCCAGAAGCTGGAGCACCCCCACCCACCTTAAAGAATTTTATGAGGCCATGCACCTCATATTTGGGTGGCCTGGCCCATCTGGAGCATTTTTTGGGCCCCACGGCTTGATATGGGACCCTACTGGATTCCCACCAGTGAGTTCACCCTTGACATCAGGCAAACCCCATGGTACCCAGGTTGGATCCGGAGCAGAGCCACCGGCGATACCGAGACCTTCCATGGTGCCCGGTCCAGTGCCTATGCCAAAGCCCCACAGCGGCACAATCCCCTACGTAATTCCCAACTCCGGTATCTAGCCAAACCAGCCTCATCCAATTCCGGTTCCAGCGTTGACCAGGACCATGCTCTTTGGATCGTAGCCAGTGCTTTTTACATTTGACAGGCTTGGGGAGGGAGATGAATGGGAGGGGTCTGAGGACCTTGGTAGATACCAGTATCCCCCAGATGAGAATGAGGACAGCCTTTATGAGGAACTGGTGGAGGCAGTGGTTTTACACCTCTCCTGACACTGGCCTGGTTTCTTCTCCAACCGTGGCTAGGGTGGACGGAGCCTCTTTCGCTATGGTGGTTTGTAGGGTTGCTGAGGCCTTGGAACTTCACTTACCCACAGTGGCAGTCAAGACAAACGTCTTGATGGTGGTGCATCAGCTGGGAATTTCTCCTTCTGAAACCTTACTTTCGTGTAATAAAGCCATTTTCCAATATCCTTCTTGGGGCCTAGTCCAAACCCTGCACAGGTGCTCCTGTGCATAGGACAATTGTCCGCCGCCATTGCTCCACACCTGGGGACCCGAGGTTCCTTACCAGCACCCAACCTTAGAGAGCTTCCACCACTAGGATCAACCCCGGCGCATTCTCTACCACTCCACCAGATCGGGAACCCAAGAGGCTAAATTCTCTTCTGCCACCCTTGCCCTGCAGTCGGTGAACATTGCATACCTTTTGGGCCGATCTTCCCATACAATCTGGGATTCGGTTGCACACTTGCTGCCTATGGTCTCGGAGGAAGGCCCAAGCCGTACTCTCCCAGGCCATTGCAGATGGAAGAGATGCAGCTAAGTTCACCATACGCTGTGGAGTGGACACAGCCGACTCAGTGGGTAGAGCGATTTCATTGTCAGTGGCACAACGCCTGGCTGAGAACCACAAGTTTTTCAAGGGTTGTCCAAGCCTCACTCATTGATGGCTCTCCTTTTTTCAGCGAGAAGGCGGAATTATCGCTGGAGTGCTTTAAGAACAGCAGAGCTACGGCCAGGGTTGGGACTGTCTAGAGCCCCTCGTCACCACTTTATGCCCCTTTCGAGGCTGCGGAACCGTGTCGATACCCTCAATGCCACAATGGCCAACAGTCTTCCCAGCCTCTTTGTGGCCGAGGACATGGGTCCTAAAAATCACGTGGAACAGGTAGCAAGCAGTTGCACCAGTCCACCACCACCCCCGGTAACCTCCACCTCCAAACCCCTTTAGTTTGCCCTTCACCACCATGGGTATTCAGTGGGGGACAGGTTATGCTATCACCTGCACCCCTGGTGTCAATAACATCGGACTGTTGGGTTTTGCAAATTGTTCAATGGGGCTACTCTATCCCTTTTGTGACTATCCCTGTCACCAACATACGACCTGCTGATGAAGGACCACCTCTCCTTGCTACATCAGGAAGTGCTGACTCTCTTAGCCAAGTGAGCGATGGAGAGGGTGCCGGCATCAGAAGTAGGTCTTGGTTGCTATTCCTGCTACTTTCTGGTGCCTAGGAACTGAGTTCTTTCATCCTATCCTAGACATTTGCCGTCTCAATTTCTTCCTGAAAAAGGAGAAATTCAAATGCTCCTGCTTGCTCAAGTCGTGTCTGTCCTGGACCTAAAAGACTGGATGATAGCATTGGACTTGCAAGACGCATATATCCACATCCCCTTTCCGCCTGCCTACAGTTGTTACCGCCGGGTCATGGTGGGCCAAGAGCACTTTCAGTTTGCTGTGCTCCTCTTCGGCCTCGTCAGTGCTTCTGGGGTGTTCACCAAGGTGATGGCAGTGGTTGCTGCTCATCTGCGGAGGTCAGTGGTTCCAGTCTTCCCCTACCACAATGATTAGCTGTTGAAGGCGGACTCACTGCAGGCAGTCATCTTCTACCTCCAGACTACGGTGGACCTCCTGCATTCGCTGTGTTCACTATTAATGTGCCGAAGTGGCACCTGAATCCCTCTCAGACACTCACTTTCAGCGGAGCTGTTCTAGACACAGTCCAGTTTCTGACCTATCCTCCCGAGAGGAGAGTCCAGGATATTCAGGCTATGATACCGATGTTTCAGCCTCCATCCCAGTTGTTGGTGAGACTGATCCTGAGGTTTTTGGGCCTCATGGCTCCCGGCATCCTGCTTGTAACACATGGCTGTTGGCATATGTGGGTGCTTTAGTGGGACCTGAAGCCCCAGTGGGTGTGGCGTCATGGAAATATTTATGACATGGTCCAGATCTCAGAGGGAATTGCGAAAGACTTGCAGTGGTGGCTGACAAACCGTGATTGAGTCAGTGGCAGACCCCTGTCTCTTCCCCAAACTTCTGTGATGGGGCGGTCATCTGGGAGAGGTGGAGATTTAGAGGACTCTGGTCTCCGAAGGATACTGGGCTCCACATCAACCTGTTGGAGCTTTGGGTGATTCACTTGGCATTGAAAGCCTTTCTTCCTTTAATCAAAGGAAGACTCTTGCAGGTATTTACAGACAACACCACTGCCATGTGGTACTGAAACAAACAGGGTGTGGTGGGGTCGAGGACCCTTTGTCAAGAGGCTCTGTGTCTGTGGACATGGCTGGAACACCAGGGCATTTCCCTGGTGGTTCAACACCTCGCGGGCTCTCTGAACTCCAAGGCGGACAAACTCAGCCAAAGATGTTTAGCGGATCACGAATGGCCTCTCCACCCGGAGGTGGTGCAAAAATTCTTTCAGTAGTGGGGAGAGCCTTGCTTAGATCTGTTCACCACAGCTCAGAACATGCAATGTTATCTGTTTTGCGAACTGGAGTTTACAAGTCACCTCTCGCTCGGAGATGCTTTTTGTCTCGACTGGAGCTCAAGCCTCCTGTATGCCTTTCCGACAATACTACTTCTGCCCAGAGTTCTCAAGAAGATCAGGAAAGACTGGGCCCAAGTTATTTTTGTGGCTCCGGATTGGGCACAGAGAGTCTGGTATACCGAGCTGCAGAGCATAACCATTGGATCTCCGATCAGGATGCCTCTTTGAGAGGATCTTCCGTTGCATCAACAATGGAGGGTTCTGCACCTTCACCCTCATGCTTAAGGAATGAGTAGCGACAGTTGACAGCTTTTGTCCTTCCTCCCAAAGTCTTTGATGTGATTCTGGCAGCCAGGTGTCCCTCCACCAAGTCTGTATATGCCTGCTGTTTGGATAAGTTTGTAACATGGTGTGATTCTCACTACATCGATGACCTTTCTGCACTTTTTCGGAAGTTGTTTAGTTTGCTCTATCATTGGTCCAGCGGGCTCTGCTCTGGGCACAGTTAAAGGTTATCTTTCAGCCATTTTGGAATTTTTGTGGTTGCGAAACCAACCGTCTTCATTCAAGTCATCTGTTGGGTCTAGGTTTCTGAATGGCTTGCAACACATGTTCCCCCTCCCAGGCCACTCATCAGACCCCACTGGATCTAAATTGTGTTCTTACCTTTTTGATGTGTGCACCCTTTAAACCTCTACACAATTGCTGTCTTAGGCTGTTGACTATTAAAACTGCCTTTCTGGTGACCATAACATTGGCTAGAAGGTTCTGCAAATTGCAGGCACTTTCAGCGCACCCACCTTAGACAACTTTCCACTCAGACAAGCTGGTTCTCCGGACTGTGCCTCCTTCCTTCTGAAGGTTGTGACTCACTTATATGCATCCCAGAACATCTCCCTGCTTACCTTCTATTCTCCACCTCACCCCTCTGAAGAGGAAAAGAGACTTCACCGCACGGACCCAAAAAGAGCGTTGTCGTTCTGCCATGATCACACGAAACAGTTCTGGGTGGACAATCAACTCTTCGTGGAGTAGTAGGAGCTAAGAAAAGTAGACCTGTGCAGAAACAGACCATCTTAAGATGGATAGTACTCTGCTTCAAGATCTGCTATGCAGTGGCCAAGAAGCAACAGCCTGTGGGTTTACTGCTCATTTCACCAGAGCTAAGGTTGTGACCACAGTCTTAGCCTGCGAAGTACCTCTTCTGGATATCTGTCAGGCAGCAACGTGGGCGTTCTTGTACATGTTTACCAAACAGTACTGTCTGGACAGTTAGGTCTGTTGCAATTGGCTTTTCAGACCCACCTCCACGGAGGTATTGCCTGGGTATCCATTCCTTTTTTTTTTCTTTATTGGGCAGTTTATAGCCATAAGATGAGAAAATGGAGGCTAATATTTTGATACTGATACAAAATACATAATAAATAACCATGAATCGCATCAAATATTCCATATATTTGATATAGAGGGCCCAGTACAAAAGTGCCTAGTACTATACGTAGTGCAAACTCATATAGTGTAACGCCTGCAAACATACAACTTTAGAATTTTGACTTGAGTTATAGATCAAATATATGTCCAGATGTCCAGTGCAAAAAGATATCTTAAAATAAAAAGTCTACATACTTCTAAACATCCTAGATAACTGTCTAATCTACTGTGTTGAAATTGATTATAGTTAGTAGCCACAGTAATTACTCTTGAACCCGATATAGCTAATATCTGGAATACATTAAATACAACCGCAGAATTTACTGGAGTGCGGATTATAAGGTCAACCAAACAAAAACAGAGATATTGCTGTTCAATACATCTCCTATTGATCTTCCCACGATCTTCATTCTCAAAATTCATCTAAACGATCGATCAGAAATATAGACAATTATGTGGCACATAATTATTCTTAATTCTTTGAATTAAACTATAAAGCTACTTTCAATAATATAAATACGTTGCTGGATAGATGAGGTTTTCTCCCAGAATCCCTTATTGGTAGGGTGGCCCTGATAAAGATGTCGATCCTTCCACTGGTACTTTCTTATTTACTACGTATTTTAGAGAGCTTGATCAACTGTTTCAAAAATTCATCTGAAATGGCAGGCAACCTAGGACTAGAATAGCAGTATTGCAGTTAGATAATCCACAAGGGAGGCTTGCTTGACCTCACTGCAAAACACTTTTAGATAGTATAGGTCAAATTATGATTTTTTTTTTTTCCAAATTCTTTTTATTGTTGCGTCAGAAGGATCACACATGCAAAGGATCAGCACTCGGTAGAGCGTCAACATTCCGCTCTAGCCGACAGCCCGCAACTTTTCTGGTGTCGTTAGACATATCACCCCTTATAAGAACTCTTGCTTTTGAAACAGCCACTGAAAAAAGGAACAATGAACTAGAAACATCCCATAAAACAGCAGGTCTCTACCCTCTCCCTCCCATCGCCCCCTACCCGGTCCCCTCTCCCCCCCACTCAAGCGTTCCTGTCCGTCCCTAGCACGGGAACTGGGCAGTATGGTATACAGTTAACAAGCATGCAATCCCGGCGTCTAGACAATTCAGGCCAGGGTTCCACAGGCTTCAGGATTGTAGTTCACAATGTCTCATTCTAGTCCGTGGTAGTGCCTCCATTTGGCCCAAACCCTCCGGAACTTTTTGGGGCAACCCCTTGCTTTGTAGGTCACTCTCTCCGCAGCCATGTATAGATCCAATCCACGCCTCCATTCCTCTAAGCCTGGTTTTTCAGGGGCCCCCCAGCGCCGTGCAATGTCCCGTTTCGCCACCACTAGTGCTAATACCAGAAAGATGATCAAGGGGCGGGGTAGGTCTACTTCTATAGTCGAGCCCAACAGTGCCAATTTGGGATCCCGTGGAAGGTCCACTCCCAGCACCTCCCCCAGTTCCAGGAACACACTCTCCCAGTAGTCCTGGATGACTTCACAGCCCCAGATTATGTGGAAGAAATCCGCACTCTGCTGGCGGCACCTAAGGCATGTCGTGTCAGGTGCTCTGCCCATTCTAAAGAGCCTCACCCTGTCAAAGTATGATCTGTGCAGCACCTTAAATTGAATAAGGCGGAGCCTCGATTTGATGGCCACCTCCCGGGGATGCATGAGGGCGAGCTCCCAGTCTAGATCCTCCATGTCTCCCACCTCCGCCTCCCATTTAGCCCGTAGCACCTGCAGATCCCCTAGCATGTTGTTGGTCAAGGTTTTATATGTGAGGGATACCGCCCCCCTCCCTATCTGTTCCTGCAGCAGCCTACCCTCTAATGGAGCATATTCAGGAAGGTCCGAAAGCGCAATGTTTTGTGCCCTCCATGCGTGTTTCAGTTGAGCGTATTTGTAGTATTGGGTGTTGCGCAGGCCAAATTCGTCTTTAAGTGCTTGGAATGTTTTCAGGTCTCCCCTTGCTATCACGTCCCCCACTGTGGAGATGCCAATGTCGTCCCACTGTCTGAAGCCTTTCAGTTTACGGAGCTCTCCCAACCATGTACAGCACCAGAGGGGTGTCTGTCTAGTGGGCCGTTTTTCCCAACCCATTCTTTTGGATGCCCTATTCCAGGCTGTTAACGTAATCTTGGTGGCAGGGAGAAACTGCTTTCCCACCGCTTCCCCATACAGATAGTGCAGTATAGTTTTACTTGACCATTTAGACCTTTCCAGGGCGTAGGTGGGGTGGTCGGCTGCAGCGTGTAGCCATTCGTTGATTGGGGCGAGATGTTCCGCCCAGTAGTAGGCCTCTAGGTTGGGGAGCGAAATCCCCCCACTGTATTGGTGTCGCTGCAGGGTGAAGAGCGCCACTCTCGGCTGTTTCCCCAGCCACAGGAAGGCTCGCAAGTCAGCGTGGATTGTGTCCAGGGTCTTATTTGGCAATGGATAGTACTCATTCTGGAGCGCGTAGAGGAACTTAGGGAGGATGATCATTTTATATAGTGCAGCACGCCCCAGTAAGGTGAGCGGGAGCTGTCTCCACCTGTCCATCTCAGCCGTGGCCTCCAGCATAATGCGGGATAAATTGGCAGTGAAGGAGCGCGTCCTATCTAGTGTTATAAAGACTCCCAGGTATCGGAAGCCGTCGTTAGTATGTATCAGTGACCCTGGCAGGCAGGCCCCCCTCTCCATGCCTTGTGGATCGTAGAGGATCGATTTGTGCCAGTTTATTTTGTGGCCTGCTCGCGCCCCAAAGTCGTCAAGCTCTCCGAATAGTGTCGGGATAGTCGTGTCTGGGTCTGTCACGAACAGTAGTACGTCGTCGGCATACAGGGATATTTTTTCCTGTGTGGCAACTGAGCCCCCCCATGTAAACCCTTTGATTGACTGGTTCTGCCTGATTCGTATCGCAAGGATCTCGATGGTGAGGGTGAACAGGAGGGGGGACAGTGGACAGCCCTGTCGTGTGCCCCGCCCGATAGGGAACTCGCGAGACAGCTTCCCATTGACTCGTACTCTCGCCCTCGGGCCCGAGTAGAGGAGCTGTACCCATTTTAAGTACTTGGGCCCAAACCCAAACCTTCGGAGGGTCTCCAACAGGAAAGGCCAGTGGACTGCGTCGAATGCCTTCTCCGCATCCAAGGAGAGGAACCAATGGGGTTCACTTCTTTTGGAGACCTCCTGTAACCAATTGTGGGTGCGACGGAGGTTTAGTTTAGTGGCCCTATCCGGAAGAAAGCCGGACTGGTCCATATGCACTAACTCAGTGATGACCTGTCGCATGCGACGAGCCAGGACTGTGGCCAGAATTTTTGTCTCTATATTTAGCAATGAGATTGGGCGGTAGGATGAGCAGTCATCTCTGGGTTTCCCTTCTTTGTAGATTGGCACAATGGTAGCCAGGTCCAGGTCCGGAGGGAGGTTCCCCGCCCGGTATGATTCGGTAAAGAGGGCCTTCATGTGCCGCTGCAATAAGTCCGCATTCCGTTTAAAGAACTCCGCCGGGAAACCATTCGGCCCCGGGGCCTTCCCCGGCTTCATTGCCGCTATGGCCTTCGATAACTCCTCAAGGGTTAAGTCCGCCTCTAAGGTGGCACTAGCTTCTGTGGACAGGGTAGGCACCTCCATGTCGCCCATGTATCGTTGGGCGTCCTCACTGTCCCCCAGGTCCCTGGCCCTGTAGAAATCCTCATAATAGGATGCAAAGGCTTCCGCTATACCCTCATCAGTGGTGACCCTCCTGTCCCCAGTCAACTTGACCTGATCCACCCAGCGCGACATACGCTCCTTTCTGCTCAGCCAGGCCAAAAGTTTGCCCGACTTGTCGCCCACATCGTAGAGCCTGTGGAGAGTCGCCAGAGCCTGGGTGCGAGCTTCGTCCGTGGCCAGCTCCCTATAGTGCCTCTGCGCGTCAAGCAGCCGTCGAAGGCTCACCTCTTCATTCTGCTGGAGGTACTCCGTTTCCAAGGCCAGGACATTCGCCTCCTCACTCGCTATCTTGCCCTGTTGTGCACGCCTGGCCTCTCCCAGCCTACTCTGGATGCGGTCACGGAGCACTGGTTTCATCGCCTCCCAGAGGGTAGCGCCGGATTCCACAGAACCCTCGTTCTCGGCCATGTAAACCCTAATGTCCGCCCGTACACCCCCGAGTATTTCCGGTGTTTGAATGTCCCACGCCGTTAACCTCCATTGTGGCCTCCTGACTCCCTTCCCCCGTCCCAGGTGGACGTACAGCGGGGAGTGATCGGAGATCCCTCTCGCCTTGTATTCCGCTAGGTCACCCGCCGCAATCTCCTGCCGGGATACAAAGACATAGTCTAACCTGGAGAAGACCTTGTGCGCCCCAGAGTAAAATGAATAAGTGTCTTGTGTAGGGTGTAGCCATCTCCACACATCAGTGAGGCCTATGGTGGTCATGAGCCGCGCTAATGCTGTTGTGTGTCCCCCTGTGCGTGGTGGCCCCGATCTATCTTGCATGGTGCACATCACATCATTAAAGTCCCCTCCCACTACTTGCATGGTGTCAGCCGTGTCCAGCAGGATGGCGGAGACTGCCTTTAGTGTGCGTGGCTGTAACTTGGGTGGGGCATATACTGACAATATCGTGTATCTACGTCTTTTCCACATCCCCTGAACCCCTACATACGTGCCCTGCGGGTCTAGCCAGGTGCGTGTAATCGTAAATGGGACTGCTTTATTTATGAGAATCGCAACCCCCCTGGAGTCCGTTGTGTAGCCTGCATGTGCCAGGACCGTGTATCGCCCCCTCGCTATGAATGCGCAGTGATTCCCCTTTAGGTGGGTTTCCTGGAGGAGGATAAGATCAGGTGCCAGTCTCTTGAGGTAGGCTGTAACCAGACCTCTCTTAATTTTGGACCCTAAGCCGTTCACATTCCATGTTAGCACCTTGACCCCTGGGTCAGTGCTGTGTGGAGTATCTAGTGTACTTGCCATCGTGTATCGCAGCGTCCCCCCCGAGCGGGGCCTTCGAGTAGGATAGACTCCAGGTATGGGCTGGCACAGCCCTGCTGTTTTCTGCTGAACTCCCCCCTCCCCCCCGTTCCTCTCAACGACCCCAACATGAGGTAAAAGGTAAACCCGCTTGCCCCCCCTCCCCCCTCCCCACCTCCCTCCCCTTCCAGTCGCAGCCCCATTCGGGATTGAACTATCCACGGGAGAAGGCCTGTCGCCCTCCCACACATCCCACCCGTATTAACCAATAACCAGCACTAAAAACACAAAGGACAGTAGGGGGGGGTGTGTCAACTTGCTTGCTCTGCATCGCCGAGCCGCCATCTCTTCCCAATCTCGGTGCACCATTGTTCATGAAAATGAGTCTTGTGTGTCTACATGAGTCCCTTGACCTGCAGAGTCTCGCTCCAGCTGCTGTATTTCTTTGGCCAGCGGGTGCAACGAATCGCTTCTGCTGTCTTCCTCCTCTGCGCCGGACGCGCGGCCCTCCGATTCCTCCATGTCCTCTTCTTCCGAGCGGATGCCATTTCTCAGGCCACTGGACCTCGAGCCCGCCACCGAGACGCCGCCCGGGGACGTCGATCTGCCCCTGCCTCCGTCATGCATGCCCCGTGGCCTATGGGGTGTTGCCGGTGTCTTTTGCTGAGTCTTTTGCGTTCTCCGTCGCTGAGGCTTCGGTCTCTCCCATCTCGGTCGTTCTCGCAGCAACCTGTCCTGTGCCTCACGGCCCGCTGCTTCTCTGCTATTTAGGATGGGTCGCTCCTCGAGCCACTGCCATGCATCGTCCGGGTGTGCAAAGAAAATGGATTTGTCCTGATAGATGACCTTGAGTTTGGCCGGGAATAGGAGCATGTATGGAATCTTTAGAGACCTCAGTTTTGCCTTCACGGCGTCGAAGGAGCGGCGCTGTTTCGAGACCTCCTGGCTGTAGTCCGGGAAGATCATTATGGTGGTATTTTCAAAGCGGATCTCTCCCATCTTCCTGGCTTCGCGCAGGATCAGATCACGATCTGCGAAGTTTAGGAACCGCGCTATCACTGGTCTCGGTCTGGCACCCTCCGGAGGTCTGGCCAGGAGTGCCCTATGCGCCCTCTCTATTATGAAGCATGGAGAGAACCGTGCCGTCGGAAAGGTGGTTTTCAGCCAGTCGTGGAGGAAGACAGTCATACTCTTTTCCTCAATTCCTTCCCTAAAGCCCACAAAGCGTAGGTTGTTCCGCCTTGACCTATTTTCGGCGTCGTCAACCTTCCAGAGTAGTTGACGGTGAGAGGCCTGCAGCTCCGCCATGTCTTTCTTGAGAGACGTGATCGATTCCTCATTGTCGGTCAGTTTCGCCTCGGCTGTCGTGACCCTTTCTGCCAGGTTCCTGAAGTCCTGCCGCAGTAGCGTTACCTCGGACCCCACCTCTCCAATTTTGGTCTCCAAAGCTGCTCGTGTTGCTTGGATGTCCGTTCTGGACGCCTGTATGGCCTCCAGCACCATGGCCGTGTCATTGCGGGCGCCCGGTTGTATGGACTGTTGTTCCACCGTAGGGCGCGGGGCCGCAAAGTTGTCCATCGGGCCCTGCTTCGTGGTCTTGGGCACCACGTCTCTCTTTCCCATGGTTGCGCAGCCCCGGGGAAGGGTCTCCTTGTACTGCCCTCTTCCTTTGTGTAGCGGCGGGGTCGGTCTTGCGTCTGGGACAGTTGCACTGTGCGAAGGGCCTCCTTCTGTCTTTGTCGGGCGGTTTATGTGAGTGTCCCCACTGCCACTCTTGCAGGGTCCGTTCACTTCCCAGCCCGGGGGGGGGGGGGGGGGAGGGGGGGTTCTCCCGACGCCGGTGACCTCAGGCAGCGTCACGCGTGGCGGGCAGCAGGGCACCACTCAGCCCACTCCGCCCCCCCGCAGACTCAGGGGCTTCCAGCACCACGAGGCCGGGCAGGCTTCAGCGCTCCGCTGCGGCCTCCAATGCGCCGCTGTCCCCCCGGGTGCTCCTACCTCGCGGCCGCCATATTTGTTAAGGCGGCCGCCGTGCCAGGCAGTGTGGCCCGCTCCTGACGCTGCACCGGTCCCGGTCTCGTCTCCCACACTTCGGCCCGTCCGCCGCGCCGCCTCCGCTGCAGGGCCCAGTCTCACCCCGTCTCGGGTAGGGGCCGCGGGGGGCACCTCGTCTTCACCGGCCTCCGCACATTATGCCGGTCGCCATCTTGGGGTCAGGCGGCCGGCGGGCACCGCGGGCAGAGTCCTGCTTCCCGGGGGGGGAACTATACGGGCCGATCAGACGGCCAGGTAGGTCGTGGGGTCACTGTCCGCCAGGATCACCTGCACCGGGGGCCGCCGGGCGTGAAGGCGCGCATTCCACCGCCGAGCGCCGCGGCCGCCATCACGGACGCTGGCAGATCTCAGGAGCTGTCGTCCTCACCGGCTCCCCGGCGATTTCCGCGTCGGATCACCGCTGCTGCAGCCCGGAGCAGGTACTCGGGTGTCTGGACATCCGTGTGGTGCTGTTTCCAAGATTTGGGGGATATGTATCGTCGGATTAGTGTTTGGCTCGGCCGGAGCTCCTCTCAGGCACGTCTAATCGGCCATGCTGCTGGCCACGCCCCCCCAGGTCAAATTATGATTAACGCCGAATAACTAGACAATTTTAATTTGATACAAATGGCCAAAGCGTCTATAATTGAATTATCGTCCCTTTTAAAAAAAAAAAAAATCCAAAGAAAACTAGATACAAGTATTTTTTTGCATATTTAAAAATTGGAGAGTCCTGAATTGCCATGTCTTTATTTTACTAAAGTAGTATCGGTGTTATGGCATTTTCCTCCTTAATGAAGCTATGGAACATTTGAAGCGTAAGGGTTAGGAGATTTCTTATGATGGGGATCGACGTCTACCGTGGGATGAAATAATCTTTTGCTGAGGGGAGGAGGCCATAGGCTTGGCATTTAATGAACAACAGATCAGTAGCCTACTCGCTTCAACATGCTCCATTTGGAGCCAAGAGACGCATGTGTTGAAGCACATTTTTTTTTATAAAAGTCAGTTAACAGACTTGGGAATATGGTACCGGACTATATGGAACAACACCAAAAAATGTTTTGGTTGATGAATTTTTGATTAAAATCACCCATACTACGGGTTGTTCAGTTACCAAAGGAGAATGGTCTTATATCGCAGAATTGGGATACAAGTTTTTAAGGACCGCAAAATTTAAAACAATGGCTTTTTTTGTCAAGGTGGCTGGCCTACTATGCTCCCCACAGATTGCATTGGATGATTCCCACAGTTCCAGATCAGTGTTTTCATTGTAAATTAGTTGGGTATGTAATCAAAGGTAAGGAAGGAGCAGCTAGAAGTCTCTATCAAGTGAACAGTTACTTCACTTCGGTAACACCTTATGTTCTAGAAACTCTAGTTTCAGGGTCAGTAGCATTTCTACCATGCCATCATGTACTGTGTGAAATCAACATAATTAATAATGATCAAGTAGAAGTAGTATTTAAAAGGTGCATTTTGCTACCTCATCAGTATTTAATGTCGGTTTTCTATGGCTTTTATTTTGTAGCTCTTTCATCACGTTGCTTGCAGCTGATTGTACACTATGTTCCCATTATCAGAGCACATTTTGAAGCTCGAATGCAACCGAAACACTACAGTATGCTCCGGCATTTTGACCACATTACAAAGGTAGGACATTTTAAGAAGCAAGACATTTTTACCAAAAATGATTTGCTTTTTGTTGGAATTGTTCATGATTAAAGGAACATACTTTGCTGTGCATCAACAAAAATATGCAGTGAAAAATCATGAATAGCTACACTGTGATTACTATTATTAATATTATGCACATGCAAGGATTTTTCTCTTGTACCTGTAGAAAAAAGTAACTTGTCACCATGATATGCTAAGTACCTGCATACTAATTAATATGTTCTGTACCTGTAACTGCAATAGCAGAATTGTTTCCATCACAGTAATTGAATGTATGTTCCTAAAGAATGTTGCTATTATTTGAAAAGGTGTTACGTTTACAGTGTTGTCATGGTATATATATTTTTTGCTTTTGTACAGGTAGACTCCAAATAGAGATCTCTAATGTATGTAGTAACTTTATCATTCTGATGGATACTTCTAACTGCAGGTTCCTCACTTTTGAGTATCCCCAAGGCTCCAGACTGGATCCGGAGAATTTTGCAGCAGTGATCATGCGCACTGCTTTAAGCGTTGTTCGGTTTCACGTAGGTTTCATACTGCCTCGGACGTTATAGAGCACAGCTGCATATTAGCGACACCCCTGAACCCTGATGTAGGTTCCTTTCTTTCTCGGCCTTCCTATGCAGATCTGTAGCTCTGCTCCCAACTGTCTCGTTCTTCCGACAACTCCTAAAATCTTTTTAGATGTGTGCTAGAGAACAATGTACCCACTGAAAACAATGGATTTGGAGGTGTGCTGCGACTGCATCTGAGCCGATTAAAAATGGGGAGGCGAAGACGCCAACCACAGGATGAAGTCCAGGCCTTCGTGCAGATCTTGCTCTCACTCCATGTGTTGGGCTGGGCCTCAGGCTGGTCCTCCAATCACTCCATTTCCTGCTCAAGGTCTTCCTGTAACTCAAAGGGTAAATGCAAGCATAAGAAAGTAAAGCAGGACGTGACATCTATCCTGCCACTCTGATTACAAAGAGAAGGCCCAAAGGTGTCCATATAAGTCACACTGCATCAAATTCACCAACCATAAACTAGATTCCTTAATTGGCTACGAAGCAACATCATTTTCTTTCTTTCGTTGACCCTGATCGATACCTTCAAAGAGACTATGCTGCAAATTTTCAGTGCGCTTCTGGCTACCTCCGTGGGCCTTTCGGCCCTCAGAACCACAGGATCCTCCAGTCATGTCACATTACTGATGGCAAACCCCCTCCATGGCGACGCCTGTCCCCTGTGGACCCATAACGGTCCTGTAACAACTCCAGTGCATACTTTCACTCTGACCCCACAATGCATCCCAGTTCCCGCCACTGATACCAGAATATCAACTAGTGCTGATGCTCATGTTGGATCCCGTCTCGACATCAGCTTGAGCTCGCCTGATGTCATACTATGAGATTACAAAGAAGCCACCTGTTGTCATGCATCCTGATTCTAATCCTGTGCCTCTACCAGGCAGCAGCTATCAGCAGAAGTGATACTTCCCCTGTGACAGAATTTGACTCACCACATGGGGGACCATCAGGAGAGAGTGCCTCTTTTGCAGTGATGTTTTGGAGGGCAGCCAAAGTACTAGAATACATCTCCCTCCTTTGAGACTAAATCAAATGTTTTGACAGAAATTCAACAGTTTGGTCCAGGAACATCTGAGCCCTTACTGTCAGTTAATGATGCCCTCATAGATACACTGATGGCTACTTTGTCAAAACCCTGCCCTCCTGTTAACGGGAATGTAGACTGGCATCTGGTGACCTAGACTTTCTCACCAAGCAGCCTTCTCCAGACTACCTTATTTTAAAATCAATAAGATGAACCCTAACCCCTTTCCAACCAATCCTTCAGATAACGAATTTAAAATAATTGATGCCTTTGGATCACATGCTTTCCTCTGCTAGCTTGACATTGCCCTCTGTGAATGTGTTCTGCCTTTTGTGCTGCTACATGTGTAAACTTTGCGACATGGCCTATCTCGGAGGACCTCTGGCCCCTTTTTGACTCAGACTCTTCTGTTTGCCATTGGTGGTGCATGCCCATCTATTGGGAGGCAGGATCCAGTAATTTCTCCCAAGCTGGCAATCTATTATATCTGGCAGATGGGTCTTGCATATTGTTCGAAAAGGCTACCGCCTAACTATTCTCTCCTGCCAACTAATTTTCCTCCCACACCAGAAAATATTTGGATTTGTACAGATCATTGTAGATCAAGTTATAGAAGCTATGCCTGTGGCTCTGAAACTCTCTGTAGTATATTTTTCTGATCAATGCATTGTAACCACATATTCCTCACCCTAAGAATATTTCCCAGTTGCCAGACTAGATCTGGAAGCATATCATAACACTCTACCGACGCACAGATAGATGGCGCTGTGCTGCTCTGCACTCACTTCTTTCCACCCAAAAAGTGTCTGAAAATAGCTGCATATGTGCCACCTCTGTGTGCAGGATTGGAGCGATGACAGTTCTAGGTGGTTATGGCGCTTTACACTCTATAGGCAAAATTTGTCAGATGCACTGTGCTAATTTGTGTCGTTGGGTGCCTAGGTATGGGTTGTCATCCTTACCCACCAATAATCCGCAGATTTAAGTATATACATACAATCCTATCACACCAACAAGAACTATTGAACAGACAAGTTATCAAATATTTCAATACACAGAATTAATACAAATTGAGTTGAAAATGTGATTCATTTAACTTTTTAGGCTTTCTCCAAGTCCAGCCAACACGTGTTTCGTCGAATGGGCAGGAACCCACGACTTCGTCAGGGCTGGGAAAAAAACATACAATATAGAAAATATTGGAATTGCGAGATACATTATCTCAAAATCATTATTTTTACATGAAATAATTACGGTTACATCAAAAGCAAAGTGAGAGATAACATTTTCCATGTATATCTCTGGTCATTTGAGGAGTGTTAGGGGAAAAAGAAGAGGAGGTGGGAGAATATAATTGACTCCCATAGAAAAAGGGTGAAAAATATCTCATTTTTGAGAGATGATAGTATGCCCCACAGTCTGTGAAGTTCTTTATTAAATTCATTCTGCTTTTTTTTTTTTTGTATGTCATTACGCGATAAACACCGTTCCAATATGGCCGACCGAAATAAAGCATAATCACAATGAAAATATATAGACACTGCAATAATCCTAAACGCTTCTTTAGGATTAGTATTTAATCATTTCGAGTCACATCGGACTTAATAAAATTTAAGAACACCAATAACTCTTATAGACCAAATATGATGATGCTTTTGACGCGATAAACACCGTTCCAACATGGCCGATTGAGACAACATGAAAAATGAGATAGTTCTAGCGCGCATGTAGGAAGAAGAACCCGAGGTACATATACTTCCGGGTTAGGGACGCGGTCTTTCAAAATATGGAAGAACGCGCTGTACACGGAGTAGAAATACTGCCCCAGGACTTTGAAATTGGAAGGTGAGATTCGGACTCTTTCCAAATAATCAGGGGATAAGCTAGATACTAACTAAACTACGGAACATTAACTATTTCCAATATTATAACAAGTTCTATTCTCTTACCTTTGACAGCGGGGGTGAGACTGATTCCTTCAAAAAATACTATTGGAGGAATACCGATTCTATATATCTCCAAATCGGAATTTGAAAATAATATATGACAACGACGGAGACCATACATTTGGCTTATCAGTAGGTAAGCTTGTTACCTTTATCAGTTCATAGTGGCAAGAGATAGGAACTGCTCATGCGAATGACAGCTTCACAAAAGATAGATATTCTTTTTATGTACATTTATAGAGCCCAAAGGACATAAAGATCGAGGTCAAATAATAGACCATCACCCATGCCGCGTGAGGCTGGGCCGGAAGTATAACCAGCTAGAAGGTATGTCCCGGAGCTGGTATACTTATTTATATTAATTTTACTGTATCGTAATGTTGACTTTGTGATCAAATATAATACTTAATATTACATTATAACTTGGATATTTCGGGCATAAAAGTTCACAAGTTAATGATATCAGGTAAGCCTGAGTATATATACTCAGCTTCTAAATGAACTATACAGATCACCAATCGATCTACACACATGGACACAGACGCCAAATTAGATCCGGCACTGGCACTTACATAAATCACGGAATGAAGCACAAGAGCGGTAAAAAAACGCTTGGGATAGCACTACGCTGGTGGTCTAAAATAAGCAGAATGAATTTAATAAAGAACTTCACAGACTGTGGGGCATACTATCATCTCTCGAAAATGAGATATTTTTCACCCTTTTTCTATGGGAGTCAATTATATTCTCCCACCTCCTCTTCTTTTTCCCCTAACACTCTTCAAATGACCAGAGATATACATGGAAAATGTTATCTCTCACTTGCTTTTGATGTAACCGTAATTATTTCATGTAAAAATAATGATTTTGAGATAATGTATCTCGCAATTCTAATAAATTCTATATTGTATGTTTTTTTCCCAGCCCTGACGAAGTCGTGGGTTCCTGCCCATTCGACGAAACACGTGTTGGCTGGACTTGGGGAAAGCCTAAAAAATTAAATGAATCACATTTTCAACTCAATTTGTATTAATTCTGTGTATTGTAATATTTGATAACTTGTCAGTTCAATAGTTCTTGTTGGTGTGATAGGATTGTATGTATACACCTCTGTGTGCAGTTTTCTGTTCCTTTTCTTTCTGGACCTTTGAACTCATATCTGAGCTCTGCTCCTTATTATGTAGGTTTTTAATGACCTTAAAATGTCAAAATACAGTGTGCAAGGGAATGATTTCCCCTCCAAAAACTACAGGATTCAAACCATGCGATGATTGTAGAAAACAGATGTCGGAAAGGGTGTGTCTTGGGCTCTGGGTATGATATCAAGTCATGTGATGAGTGCGCCCTCCTGCACCCGAAGGGGATTTGGGACTATGAAGATGTATATCTCCAAACATAAGGAAAAGTGACAGTCTGCGCGTACATCCTGTTCCAAGTCAAGGGTGCAGACCTGCTCCTTCGCCTGAGGCCGATACCACATCAGGGCCTCTTCGCGGTCAAAGTTATCTGGTATGAGGGCATCAAAATGGCACTCGATCTCATTCCCAATACCCGATTGAGGAGCCAGTTTCACAATTGAACTTGATGCTCCCCAAGTTCCTTGGGCTATCAGTGAAGTCACAGCGGGTCAAGGCCTTAAAGGAGGCCATGCTGCTTAGTTTTGGCACTCTTCTGGCTCTCTCTGGCGTGTTTTTGGATCCAAAGGTCCACAAAGACCTCCAGGTGGGTTTGCACCGGCAAATCAGTCCTCTGTGCCATCTGAGGTTCTGGATCCAGTCTCTGGTTTCACATCCACTCTGGTGCAGACTTCCACTCTGGCCCTAAGACCTGTGCAAGACCCTCTTTCATCAACGCAGCACCGACCGTGCCGGAGGGAATCTGGTGCCGGCTATGATGCCCGGACCCCCACTCACCCTGAATCTGTCTCAACCTGACAACGGTCACACTCTTGACTCCACTCCAGTGCACCTGGTTCCCATAGAGCCTACTTCTGACCGCACACCTTCACTATCAGGAAGCCTTCCTCAAAAGCTCCATCATAGTTTGGTTTTGACTCTGACCAGAGTTCACCACCACCATGCTGATGAAGGGGATGACTTACCCCCATATTATGATGATGATGATAGTTTATACATAAATTTACAGGAGACCAGTGGGCTTGATACTTCCTCTGATAGAGGTTTGATGTTTGCCCTTGGGCCACAAAGGGAAGAGAGTGTTTTCTTAGCTGTGGTAATTCGACATGTGGCTGAGGTCCTCGACCTACAACTGCCTATTGTTGAAGGTAAAACTAATTTTTTCACAGAAGTCCTGCAACTTGGGTCGGCTTCCTCTGAGCCCTTAATTTTATTCACCAGAGCCCTAGTTGACTCTCTGATGGCACTTGGTCTAATCCTTGCTCTTGCCCACCAGTGAACAGTCCGGTGGCCAAACGCATACACTGGTGTCCGGCGACCCCTTTTTTTCCCCCACCCAGCATCCTACTCCTGAGAGTTTGGTGGTCCAAGCTACCACCAGCAAGATGAATCCTAATTCATTCCCCATGAACCACTCCAGATAAGAAGTCAAAAAGATTCAAGGCATTCAGAAAACAAATGTTCAGCTAGCCCAGCCTTGCTCAATGCAGTTTGCCTACTAGGCTGATATACACACACCCTGGGGTACAGCAAGAACTTGCTGGAAGTCCCAGAAGAATTTAGGGCTTCCATGGCTCAAGCCATTGAAGATATGTGATTCGTGCTGGCCTGGATACTACCGATTGCTTGGGGAGAGCAGTCTGCACTAGTTTGCTGCAACATCGCCATGAATGCGATCTGCAGGTTTTTCAGGAGATTTTCAGGCATCATTTTTTGATATGCCTTTCGACTGATCTGTCTCTTTGGCACAAAAGCTGATTCCACTTTAAAACGATTAACGAAAGTCAGGTCACAGTGCATTCTTTGGTCCTTTCGACCCCTGCCAGTCAGTTTCTTCATTAGTTTTGTCCCTTCCAATGCTACTCAGAGAGCTGGTGTACAGGTAGCGCCATGGTCCTCCTGCCCCCACTGCAGTTACTCCAGTCATTTCTTGCCCTGGGACTGGGATCCTGCAGGCAACACGCAGGGCACTATGGACATCTGTTTTCCCAGTCAGTCACCTGTAACATCAGCCTCCAAGCCATTTTAATTTCCTCTCAGTGGCACACAATCACCCTGTGGGAGGCAGGATCCAACACTTTCTCCCTGGTTGGCAATCCATCACACCCAACAGGTGGGTCCTCCAGATCATTCAGCAAGGCGCTGCGCTTTCGTTCCTTTCTTACTCACAGCAGTTTCCTCCCACATCAGAGTGGCTCTGAGGTACACCTACCCAACTTGCTGCAAGAGGGGCGACCTCTGCTATCTAAAGGGGCCATCGAGAGGGTCCTGGACTCGGAAGTAGAGTGTGTGTTACTTAAGCTTTTACCTCATGCCAAAGAAGGATGGAGGCTTCCAACCTGTTTTAGACATTCACCCTCGGAACGACCTAATGTGGAAGGACAAATTCGAAAATGCTCACATTGACCCAACTTCTGTTTGCCCTTGTGCTGGGCGACTGGATGGTTGCCTTAGACCTGCAGGACACGTATTTTCATATGCATGTCCTGCAGTCTCACAAACGTTACTTGCAGTCCAAGGTAGGCCAAGAGCTTTTTCAGTTTCCCATTTTCCCCTTTGACCTCCCCAGCTCCCCACCGGTGTTCAAAAAACTGATGGCAGTGGTCACTGCTCATTTTTGGAGGTAGAGATTACCAGTTTCCACCTATCTCGACAACTGGCTGTTAAAGGCAGACTTGCCACAGTCAGTTTGGGATCTCATCCAGACAATGGCGAACCTTCTAACATCATTAAGGTTCTTGAGCAATGAGTCAACGTTGTGCACAACTCCTTGCCAGAGGCTTCTGGTTTTTCGGAGCTGTCTTGGACACAGCGCAGTTTAGAGCTTTTCCTCCAACGGTTCACGATATTCAGGCTATGATCCTGATATTTCAGCCTTTGTCCAGGATCACAGTGAGAACAGCTCTGAGGCGTACTGGCCACTTAGCCTCCTGCACCTTCCTTGTCAGCTAGATGTATTACATGCAGACTCTGCAATAGAATTTGATGTTTCCATGGGTCCAGCATAAAGGAAATCTGACAGATGTCATCCAGATCTCGGGGGAGACCTCTGATTGTCTGTATTGGTGGCTGCTCAAACTCAATTGGTACGTTGCAGGTCTCACTCCCTTCCCACCCTGAGATGAGTGGTGACAGGCTCTTCCCCTCCTGGGCTGGGAAAGTCATTTGTGGGAGGTGGAGATCAGAGGACTCGGTGACCAACAGAAGCCAGGCTCCACATCAACCTGTTGGAGTTGCGGAATATTTGCCTTGCTCTGACAGCCTTCCTGCCATGCACCAAAGGGAGGCTTCTCATGGGCAACTCCACTACCACTACCTCTGGTGTTGGTTGGAGTGCCATGGCGTTTTCCTGATCGCCAACCACTTGGCAGGGTGTCTGAATGCCGGAGCAGACATGCTGCGCAGTCATATTGGCAGATCACGAATGGCGTCTATATCCCAAGGTGGTGCAGGGCATCTTCCAACAGTGATGAATGCACAACGTTGAAAATTTGGGTATTGAAGTTTCTGCAAAAACCTTTGTTAGTAAAACATTTTGGCTGGAATGGAACACCGAATTGCTGTATGTTTTCCCGTCCGCCACCACTCCTGCCCCAAGTTCTGGAAAAGATTAAGAACAACCGGGTGAAATCATGTTGGTGACTCAGCTTAGACCAGTAAAATGTATATGTGGAACTTCTGGGTATGAGCATCTGTCCTCCGATCAGGCTACCTCCGATCAGGCTGCCACTTCACAAAGATCTTCAGTTGCAGCAACAGGGCAAACTCCTCCACCTGAATCTACACAGTCTACATTTACATACGTGGAGATTGAGCAGCAGCTATGGACTGTGTTTGATCTGCTGCCTGAAGTGGTGAATGTCATCCTTGCCATCAGTGCCATTCCACGAAATCCATTTATGCCAGGCACTGCAGTAAAATGGTGGCCTGGGATGGTGCTCTTTAGACTGATCCCTTACAAGCAAAGCTGTCAGACATCCTTTTGTTTGTTTCATTTTTGGCCCATGATGCGGGCACTCTTAAAGGTTATTTGCCAGTCCTTTTCACCCTTCTATGTTTACTGGATTCAGCTGTCCTGGTTTAAATAAATTGTTGTGATGAAATGTATTAAAGGTTTGACACACACATACCCTCCCAAGCCATTTGTGATGCCATACTGGGACCGTAGCTTGTTCTTGGTATTTCTCATGTGTAGGCTCTTTGTGTAGATTCATAGTTGCTCTCTGCGTCTCCTGACTATGAAGATTGTCTTCGTCATCGCAATTACATCAGCTCATCACTTGAGTATACTCCAGGTTCTTTCAGTGCACTCACCATACACCATCTTTCTCGTGTAGAAGTTGATGCTGAGAACTTGGACTGCATTCTTGTCAAAATACTACGTTTTTGTTTGGGCTATTCATCATTCTGACAGCATTCTTTGCTCCCCATCACCCATCGGACTAGGAGGAGAGACTCAACCCTGAAAGGGCTTTAAGCTTTTACATTGATTGTATTAAGGCACAGCGTGTGGACAATCTTCTTTTTGTGGGGCTCTCCAGAGTGAAGAAAGGGAAGACTGCACAGAGGAGGAGCCTGTTGATGGGGATAGTCCTGTGCATCAAGATCTGCTACACACCAGCAGCGCCCGGGAGGTTTGTAAGCCCATTCTGCCAGGGGCTTAGGCTTCTAAAACTCCTTTTGCTTGCAGAGTGTCTGTTCTTGCCATATGTGAGTGTCATTACATACATTCACAAAGCACTATTGCCAGCTCTGGCAGGAAGGGCACTTCGCCCACTCAGTCGTGCAAGAATTTCTGGTCTTAAGTGCACTCCGCAGACCCTCCACCTGCAGAGGTACTCCTTTAGTGTTTACTCTAAGGTGAGAAATCTGCATATCAAGTCTTCAGCAGATGAATTTGTTACTTACATTTGGTAACTCTTTTTGGTAGATAGTCGATGTAACCATAGATTCCTCACTGACCTCCCCATTATCTTTTTATCATCTTAAAAGGTCCTATGTTAGTGTTCAGCACACTGGTAACATTGTTCATGCACCGCATCGCAAGGCTGCAGAAATGAAAAATAAAGTGACATCAGCGTGCAGGGAAGGGGCTTAAATGCAGCTACCCTCTGTTACTTCTGGGCTGTGCAGAGCCAATGCAGATCCGCACAGCGCCACCTAGTGGCACAAAAGAGCACTGCTGAAGAAAAATGTCCAGATCCAGTCTGGTATCTGAGAGTTATTCTAAGGCAGAGGTCTTCAAACTGTCTTCCTCTGAGCCCCCACAAAACAAAATATTTTGAGGTCGGGCCCCCCTCCAAAACTTTATGGAAAGAATTGGGTGGAGGGGGGGGAGGGCAAATGTATCAAACAAAAACATGCATTATCCTAAACATACTGCTCCTCATAATTGGGGTGTTGTGAGACCCTCGTACTCTTGGACCCCAAAGCATCTATACCTGCTGCACTAATGATAACCACACTCGTGAGTAGCAGGCCACCTCCTCTGCATCTTTTACCTCTTTCCTACCATGACGGACCATCACCTCGGTCCTAATACTAGTAAGGAAAATAAGCTCCAATGCCCCTTTGTAAAGGTAGACCGTCATAATTGTGATGCAGTGGTCCCCTCAATCCCTGGGCCCCCTGCTGCATCTGCTTCCTTAATGATAACCAGCAATGGTCAGTTACACACCAACCAGCAGTACCCACTTCTCTAATGAATGGCCCTTAAAAAAAAAAAAAAAAGACCACTTATATTGTCCTCTTCTTTGGGGTATCTCTAAGAACAAGCAGTCTCTGGCCATTTATAAATGTAAAAATGAATGAGTCCATGAGTCCCCCTACAGTGCTCCCTATTCTGGGCCTTCTATCTGACAATATCTATGAATCTCGCTCATTTACTCGGTCTCCTGGACCATTGCTGTGAGGTCCCAGGGGTTGAGCGGATTAGGGCTGTGCATCTGAATGCAACCCTGATGGCCTTCTACCTGCCACCCCATAGAATTCACTTCCACACAAAAAAATCTGCCCCTGAATGTTTAATGCTGACTTTGAGTGACTCCGCCTGAAAGTGAAAGGTGTGGCGGTAGTGCAGCAAGTTAATAAAGAAACCAGCCTTCTTACCAGCTGTTAATTGATTGAGTCACTCAAAGCCAGGGCCACTGGAATTATGAGTTTCTGCAGCAGCAGCGTTTTCCACATATTTATGAGTTTACCGCATTTGCCTCATAATCCATCATCCATAATCTGCTGCATAATCTGCAGATTTCAGCAACAACAAAATTTTTTATTCTAGCTGAAACGGAACAAAAGCTTTTTAAAACGTGGCAAAGTTTTCCGGAGCAGTGGAAGGACCTTTGCAAAGATTGACTGGTAATCTTGTAGTTGCTTACTGCTGTATTTGGGTGTTAAACTGGTACTAATGAGGTGAAATATTTCCCTGACAGCGTTACCATGACTTAAAATGACAAACTAATGAAGTAATGCTAACCACAAAATGTGCCGCATTGTGCCACATAATTTACCTTTTCTTTGCTGCATAATTTAGTCAACCATGCCTCATAATGTGGTTCTCTCTTGCTGAATTCTTGAAGTGGCTCTGCTTAAAGCTTCATGGTGGCAAAGATTTATTCTTTTTGAGATGTAATGTAGAGGTGTTATGAGGTGAGATCTGTAATAATGGAGACCCCATAGTGTCTGCATTACATATGGTTTGATTACTCATTACTAAAAAGTATAATTTGTAAGAACTTGTTTTATCTTAATCACTGCATCATTTTGCAGCAGCCTCGCTTAGACTATGTAAATACTGTTTTAAAATAATGGCTTGCATATTCAGTGCTTTCTGCCACAGGCTGGTACCTTACAGCACTATAAACAGGGCCACTGAAATTATGTGGCAGGAGAAGCCCAAATTATGCAACAGAGTCGACTAAATTATGCAGGGGAATTATCTGCATAATGCTACATATTTTGTGATTGCATTACTGCATTTTTTTGTCATTTGTACACTTGTTAACACTGTGCTGGCATATATTGCCCCTCATAAGTCCCAGATCTGAAATAAACAGGTTAGTGTTAGATTCCTTACCTTATAATATCCCCAGGCGTCAGACTGGATCCGGAAAGATTTTTCGTCAGCAGTACCCTTGCACGTCGGTAGGCGTCGTCTGCGGCTCCGCGTCCGTCGTCGGTGTCGTGATCGCCGGGATGCCGTTGTCGGAGTACTTAGATGCCGCCCTCGCGCGCTGACGTCAGTTCTTCCTTTTTCCGCGCCAGCAAGGAAGGGCTAGTACCCTAGTCATTTTTTGACTAACTTTTTGGGATATTTTGGCTATTCTTTTCGAGTCAATATTGACTCCTGGTGCCGGTAGGGATGCCTGGAATCAGTCGTTGCGACGCCAGTTGCCCTCACGACTCCTCCGCTCCCACCGACCCTGATGGTGTCACTCCCGGCGCCGTCTTCGGACAACACCGTCCCCAGTTTCAGCCCCGGTCCGGGTCTGGCGTTGGAGCAGCGCCGCTCGGCGCAGTCTCCTGCGTCAGTGGGTGAGCAATTCATCTATGACCCGGCTCTGCCTGTTTATCAGGACACGGATGAGGGGGAGGACTGGGACGGTTCTGAGGACCCTCTGGCACAGCAGTGCCAGTTAAATCAGGACTGGGCAGATGAGCTGGGGAGGCCAGTGGTCTGGATACATCGCCTGACACTGGATTCATCTCTCCTCCCTCCGTGGCTCCGGAGGAGGGTGCTACCTATGGTGTGGTGTAGCGCAGGGCAGCCAAGGCCTTGGCTCTTGAGCTCCCTGTCGCGGCCGTGAGGACTAACCTCCTCACTGAGGTGCTTCAACCGCCAGTAAGCTCGTCGGAGCCTCTGCTGCAGTTCAATGAAGCCTTCACGGACGTTCTGATGGGCACTTGGTCCAAGCCCTCCACATTGCCCCCTGTGGATTGGAACGTGCCCGACGCCACCGCCCGGCTCCGGGCGACCCCAGCTTTCTGTCCGTAAACCCCACCCCGAGAGCCTGGTGATCCAGGCCTCTACGTCCCAGACCGCATTCCTGACTGCTTCCCCGGATCGGGAATCCAAAAGGTTTGACCAGTATGGAAAGAAACTGTTCTCCTCATTGAGTTTGGGGTTGCGGTCTATCAACACCGCTTGCCTTTTGGGCCGTTACACCCACTCTTTGCGGGACACGGTTGCGGACGTGCTGCCCCAGTGTCCGGAGGAGGCCCAGGCACGGCTCGCCCAAGCACTTGCTGAGGGGCGGGATGCAGCACGTTATTCAATCAGATGTGGACTAGATACCACGGACTCGCTGGGCAGGGCGATTTCCACGAAGGTGGCGGTCCGTCTCCACGCCTGGCTGAGGTCTGCCAATTTTTCGGGTGATGTCCAGTCCACGCTCATGGACATGCCCTTCGATGGCCGTCGCCTTTTTGACGACAAAGCAGACAGTGCGCTTGACCGTTTCAAGGACTCCAGGGCTACAGCAGACTTCTGCTTTTCACCCCTTTCGTGGCCAAGGAAGGGGTGCCCCCACACGTTTGTTCACCCACATGCCGCAGAACCAACCTCAACGCAGACGTGATAACTGCCGTGGCGGTGCAGGGAGACAACGGCAAGGTCAGTCCACATGTTCTCCCGCAGCATCTGCCTCAAAGCCTTCCTAGTCCGAGCTTTCAGGCCCATTTGACGCCAGTGGGGGGCATGGTCCGCCAACACCTCCTCCACTGGCGTACCATCACTTCGGACAGGTGGGTGCTGCAAATCACCCGAGGGGGCTACTCTCTCCCCTTCGAGGCGACCCCTCCAGCCATGCCACCGCAGTGCCACCGCGTGTCGGGGGATCACTTGCAACTTCTGCAGGAGGAAGTTACGGCCCTCTTGGCAAAGGAGGCAATCGAGCGCGTTCCTGGGCCAGAAGCAGGACGTGGTTGCTACTCCCACTACTTTCTGGTAATCAAGAAGGGCAAAGGAGGCCTACGCCCTATCTTGGACCTCCGGAGCGTCAACGGCTTCCTCTGGAAGGAGAAGTTGAAGATGCTGACTTTAGCTCAGGTCCTGGCTGCCCTAGACTGGATGGTAGCGTTGGACTTGCAGGACGCATATTTCCACATCCCCGACCTGCCGGCCCACAGGCGCTACCTGCGGTTCACGGTAGGCCACGAGCACTTTCAGTTTACTGTGCTCCCCTTTGGCCTCACCAGCGCCCGCGGATGTTCAGGAAAGTGATGGCGGTGGTCGCAGCTCATCTGCGCAGGTCAAGGGTGTCAGTCTTCCCCTACCTCGACGATTGGTTGTTGAAGGCGGGTTCGCCCCAGACAGTCGTCTCCCACCTCCAGACTACGGCCGATCTGCACCCGCTGGGGTTCTCCATCAACGTGCCAAAGTCACACCTGTGCCCCTCTCAGAAGCTCCTTTTCATTGGAGCGGTTCTGGACTCGGCGCAGTTTCGGGTTTATCCTCCCGAACAGCGGGTTCGAGAGATTCAGGCTCCGATTCCGATCTTTCAGCCTTTATCCCGAGTCTCGGTCAGGTTGACGCTGCGGGTCCTGGGTCTGATGGCCTCCTGCATCCTGCTGGTGCATCACGCCGGTGGCAGATGCGGGCTCTGCAGTGGGACCTGAAGTTTCAGTGGGCACAGCATCAGGGCAACCTGTCCGACCACGTCCTGATCTCGGAGGGCACTGCGAGATAGTTGCAGTGGTGGCTCACGGATCGTGATTGGGTCAGCGGCAGATCCCTCTCCCTTCCCCAACCGGAGCAAGTGGTTGTGACGGATGCTCCCTCCTGGGATGGGAGGGCCACATGGGAGAGGCGGAGATCAGAGGCCTCTGGTCCCCGGCGGAGTTCCGGATCCATATCAACCTTCTGGAGCTGCGGGCGATCCGACTTGCACTGAAGGCATTCCATCCGTCTGTCCGGGGAAGTGTAGTGCAGGTGTTCACGGACAACACCACCACCATGTGGTACTGCAACAAACAGAGCGGGTTGGGGTCGTGGACCCTTTGTCAGGAGGCTCTGCACCTCTGGACATGGCTGGAACACCAGCGCGTCACCCTGGTGGTTCAACACCTGGCAGGTTCCCTGAACGCCAGGGCGGACAAACTCAGCTGCCGGTGCATGATGGATCACGAATGGCGTCTGATCTCGGACGTGGTTCAAGGTCTCTTTCAGCAGTGGGGAGAGCCTTGGTTAGATCTATTCGCCACCGAAGAGAACGTGCAATGTCATCAGTTCTGCGCGTTAGAATTTCCAAGGCGGCACTCGCTCGCAGACGCTTTTCGCCGCGAGTGGAGCTGCTGTCTGTTGTACGCCTTTCCGATAATACCACTTCTTCCCAGAGTGCTGAAGAACAGGCGAGACCGGGCCCAAGTCATGCTTGTGGCTCCAGACTGGGCACGAAGATTCTGGTATCCCGAGCTACTCAGCATGTCAGTCGATCCCCTGATTCATCTGCCTCTTCAGGAGGACCTTCTGTCGCAGCAGCGGGGGACAGTCCTCCACCCGAACCTGTCCAGTCTCCACCTACATGCGTGGAGATTGAGCGGTGACAGTTGAGGCCATTTGACTTGCCTCCTGAAGTCTGTGATGTGATTCTGGCAGCCAGACGTCCCTCCACAAAAACGGTATACGCCTACAGGTGGAACAAATTTGTGGCATGGTGCACAGCAAAGGCTGTGGATCCACTTTCTGCCCCCCTTTCAGAGATTCTCCTCTTCCTTCTCTCTCTTGCCCAGCAGAGCTTTGCTCTGGGCACTGTCAAAGGCTATCTCTCGGCCATTTCAGCCTTCTTAAGGCTTCCTGATCAGCCTTCTCTTTTCAAGTCCCTTATTGTAAATATATTCTTGAAAGGCATCACACACATGTTCCCTCCTGTTCCCTTCATGATGCCTCTGTGGGCTTGAACCTTGTTCTGACTTATCTGATGTGCTCTCCCTTTGAGCCACTTCATAACTGTCCTCCTCGTCTTCCGACTCTTAAAACTGCATTCCTGATTGCCATCACCTCTGCCAGGAGAGTGAGTGAGCTCCAGGCTCTGTCTTCTAAGCCTCCTTTCCTCTCTGCCCATCCGGACACGGTTGTTCTGAGGACTCGTCCTTCTTTCCTGCCCAAGGTGGTTACAGCCTTTCACATCGGGCAGTCCATCACCTTGCCCACCTTATTTCCGCCTCCGCATCCCTCAAAAGAGGAAGAGAGACTTCACCGTCTGGACCCAAAATGTGCGCTCTCCTTTTATCTAGGCCGCACACGTCAGGGCGGCGTCTAAGTACTCTGACGACGTCATCCCGGTGATCATGCCGTTGACGACGGACGCAGAGCCGCAGACGAGGCCTACCGACGCGCAAGGTTACTGCTGACGAAAAATCTTTCTGGATACAATCTGACGCCTGGGGATATTCTAAGGTAAGGAATCTAACACTAACTACTGTTTCTTACAGATATATCATAAGTAACTTGTGCTTTAATACCCACAAAATGCAATAAGTAACAGAAAGGTTACCAGTCAACCTTTACAAAGAGCCTTCCACTGCGGGGTAACATGTTGCTGCATTTTTTTTTTAACTGTTTGAACTACAAACAATTTTTTTGTGTTAAAATCTGAAAATGATGCAGCTGATGATGGATTATGTGACAAATGCGGGAAATCCAGAACTATGTGCAAAACGCCCAAAATGCAAATTTGCATAATTCCAGTGGCCCTGACTATAAATACAAAGGTCACTGTTCCTCTGCACCAACTAGTGTTCAATTATGTGTTACTCAGCTTTAACACACACAGACATCTTTAGTGATGGTAGTTGCTAGTTGAGGTTTCATAACCTAAAAGAGTACATTGATCACCGGTTAGTTAAACTTGCATTGATTTTTCAATTAAGCTGCTGTTCGTTATTTTAAACACACTCACATAACTATGAAAACACAAAGCACTTAGGCTTTTTTTTTTAGGTCAAGCCTGGGAAGCGCATTTGCTGCTCTGCGAGCCTTGCTATATTGAGTTAGAGATTTAAAGCTCCGCCCACTCTCTGCTCATATTATTCATTGGCTTGTGTCTTTGTCCTTTGTAAATGCTGGCTTCTGATTCCTTAATAATCTTGTTAGTCCATCCTTAGTGCTGCTGTGTCTTTTTTATTTATTTTTATTTACGGGTTTATACCGCGCTAGGATCACCTCCCGAAGGAGTATCTCCGCGCCTTTGAAAACCTTTACAGCTTGTGACAGTAGGTAACACAGATATCATTAGTTGGAAAATAGGAAGGTTTTTAACTGTTTTCTGAACGGGAGATAATCCTGGCAAAGTCTCAGAGAGAGAGGGAGGCTGTTCCACAACCTTGGACCGGCTATGGATAGCGCCCTTCCACCTTGCCTGGTCTTTCTAGCTCTTGGGACCTGTAGTAAGGCTTGGTCACTAGATCTCAGGGACGTACATGTTTATAGAGGGAGAATCTGCTGTTTAGATACCCAGGCCCTCTATTCTGGAGGCTTTTATGTATAGTACATCCAATCTTGTACTTCACCCTTTGTTTAATGGGTAGCCAATGTAAGGTGTTCAAAAGAGGCTTCGATGGTGTACGGGGGGGCTGGTTTAGTACAAGACGGGCCGCAGTGTTCTGGACTACTTGCAATCTCGCAATAACTCCCTCGTTTGCTGATAGGAGCATCCTGTTGCAGTAGTCCAGACGACTCAGTATTAGGGCCTGCACTAATGTTCTCCTAGTTGAGTCAGGGAGCATAGGGAAAACTTTCCTCAGCATGGCGATCACATGGAAACATGAGCTCACCACTTGGTTGCTGTATTGTTTCAGGGAGAGCTCTTGGTCCAGGCGCACGCCAAGATTTTTTACCACCTGCTTTGGCTCTGGGACTGGGCCTAGATCTTGCGGCCACCAGTCTGGGGACCATAGGAGCTTTGCCTCACCGAACAGCATCACTTCCGTTTTTGCAACGTTGCATTGCAAGAAGTTAGATGCCATCCAATGGGCCACTGCCTTCATCCCCGAGGAGAAAGAGTTCCTGACTGTCTCTGTAAGATGTTTAAACGGAAAGAGGAGTTGGGTGTCATCCGCGTATGACATAGGGATGAACCCATGAGATCTCATGATGTTTGCCAGGGGAGCCACATAGATATTAAATAGGGTCGGGCTTAAACAAGAACCCTGTGGCACCCCCTTTGAGATCTCCAACTCCTCTGACGGGTGGGGACCCAGGATGACTGTCTGGGTGCGGTCAGTCAGAAAACTCCTTAACCATGCCAGAGCTCCACCTTCCAGACCGATGTTCACAAGTCTGGTAGTCATGATGTCATGTGACACGGTGTCAAACGCCGCGGACAGATCCAATAGTACCAGGATGACGGAGTAGCCCCCATCCTGGTACATATGTAGATCGTCTGCGACTGACAGCAAGGTGGTCTCGGTGCTATGGCTTGGCCTGAAGCCCGATTGAGAGGGGTCAAGGCCATGTGTATCCTCAATGAACCTGGACAGATGTCTGTTAACATATTTCTCTATCATTTTGCCCATAAAAGGGAGAAGAGAGATGGGACGTAGGTTGGCAAGATCCGTCCAAGGAATGGTGGTATTTTTCCTTAGCGGTCTTACCAGAGCCCGTTTCCAATCTCTCGGAACTTCTCCCGTGCTTAACGATAGATTAATTAGTTTCTGGATACCAGGACCAAGAGTTTCAGCTAACATGGGCATGATACGGGCGGGAACAGTGTCCTGCGGACTACCGCTCTTAATCATTTTTGTAAGGGCGATGACTTCCTCTAAGGAAATAAGGGGAAAGTTTTTTAATTGATTGGCCTGTGTGTCCCGCTGCGGACTATTGTGAGAGGGGGTATTAGGATCGGCTACTTTAGTCGATTTAGCGGCCAGTATCTTTGCATAAATGGAATCGATTTTGTTCATAAAAAAGTGTGAGATCCCATCACATAATTCTTGTGAAGCAACCTCCATCGTCTCGCATGCTACAGCCTTGGTGAAAGTTTGCAGGATTTGAAAAAGAACTTTAGAGTCCTTCCCAGCCTCTGCAAGTTGCATAACAATGTGACTTTTACGGGCCATCCTTATGGCTTTATGATAAGATCTAAGGGATGTTAAGTAGCATTGTTTATCCTCCTGACTCCGGGATTGTCCCCACACTTTTTCCAGCTTTCTGGACTTTTGTTTCATATGTCTCAGGTCTTCAGAGTACCAGACTTCTTGTCTGGCTGCTTGACGGGGTTTATACACTTTCAGCGGTATAATGCTATCAATTGCTTTATTGACAGCATTTACAAACCGATTGAGCTCATTTGACATCATGCCCTCATGCCCATTAATCATAGGGGCTTGATAAGTTTCTCGGAAAGTGTCCTGTGTTAGTTTGTGCCAAGGTCTTCTCTTGGTCGCTAAGGTGGTCGTAACATTTGATTTACCCATGGGTTTGGTGTAGAATTGTAAAATAAAATGATCTGTCCATTCTACTTGAGTGGAGGGTGTGCACATATATAAAGATGAGTTGGAGAACACCAGATCCAACGTGTGACCTGCCTCATGTGTGGGTCCCTGGTTCCTCTTTTTAAGACCTATGTGTTCCATGTCCATAATAAGTGTTCTGGCCTCCAAGCATGTCTCTAATTCACTGTGGAAGTTGAAGTCTCCCACTAATAAGAAGTTCTGGTCATTTAGAATAAACGGCGCAAGAACCTCCATAAGTGAGATCGAGAAATCCACGCTTGAACCTGGGGGTCGATATAAAACCGCACCCCTTCTATTCTCCCCAGAGGCGGAGCTAAGTTTGAAAATCATTAGTTCCATCAGAGGGGTGCTGATTTCCTCCAATATTGTAACAATTAGTTCCTCCCTATAAACAATGGCTATTCCACCACCTATTTTTTATGGACGGTCCAGTCTAGAGACCTTATAGCCCATCGGAATGGCCAGAGTGATAGCAGAGATTGAATGAGGCTTGAGCCAGGTCTCTGTTAAAAAACAGAGATCAGGCTTCTCTGTAGAGATCAGGTCCCACACCTGTGATGCATGCTTTGGTAATGAGCGCACATTACATAGTAGATGTTTACTTCCTATGGGGGTGGGATCCTTGGTAGTTTTTACTGGGCCGGTTTTATGTATGGAGCATAGCGGTTTGATTGGAACTCGCAAAGGAATGTTATCCACTGCCTCGAGGCCAAAATGTGTATAACAGTCAGAGCATGTAAAAGGGCCTTCAAGATTAGAATGAAAAGTAACATCACATGTGGAACCTATACTGGGACGTCGATCCCATAGTACCTGTGATGAGTATGTTAGATGGCCAGTATCAGAGGTTCTCGTGATGGTAGTTGGGACAGCCATTGTCCTCTGTCCCTGGCCCCGTCCAGGCCCGGACGGGCACAGACGGGCTTCTCTCTGGCTTGTCTCCGGCGCGTCCTCCGGCGCTCTTCATTTGAAAGCTCCCATGGCGACTGGCCCGTTTACTTCTGTTGGGATGTTGGGACACAGTTTGTTTTATTTGGTCTGTAACCACTATTTTCTTTAATGGGTTTTGCCCTGCTGCAGGCACGACGGGCTTTCCTTATATTCAGCGCCCCATGCATTCCAAGTAGCCAGGATAATTACCCATTGTTTGCATGGGCGATTTCACTGCCTTTGAGCACAGCGGGGGGGGGGGGGGGGGGGGGGGTCGCGTGTGATCGGTTCCGGGCCTCTCCACTTACTTAAAGTTGCACTCAGAAATCTGTGTGCTTGTTGTGTGAGGAGCAGCCACGTCACGAAACAAGCATTTGCAATGCAATAGGTCTCGCATTTACGCGAGTTTGAGCTATTGACATTGTAAATGAAAATGCCTTTAATTTATGTTTTGCTTTTTAAAACCTAAATAAAAGGCTTAAACTTTCTCAAAAGCTAGACTTATTGCATTGCAAATGCTTGTATTTACTGCCTGTGCAAACACTTGCCTGGCACTCAGAATCAACACGTTTATCACATGCATGTGTATGTTGGCACCCCTTGCAGAGTGTTTGCCTCCTTCATGTGAGGCTACCAGCTCTCCAGATAATGGAGCGTCAGGGCATGCACCCTTCGAAAACCAGAGGGATTGTAAACCATTGTCAGCTCGTTATCACTGAACCTGTCAAATAAACAATCACTTACCCACGTTTTTCAGGTTTTTTTCTTGTGGAAAACAGAGGTATCTTTTACTCCTTTCGAGCCCAAGAAAACACGAGTACAAGGAGCATTTCAATTGCTTTTTACCACAATTCCAGCCATATTAAAACCATGTCCATCTCAATGGTCAAAAACACAGAAGTTAGAGTGGTGTGTTAACGTTATTTGCTTTTTGCCCTAATGGATGTAGGAAGCCTTCCCTTCCACCCCAAAATACATCGCAGTAACAGCAGCAAAACCTATGATCACAAAAGTGTGGTCCGTGGATGGAGTTAGGCATGCAGAGCCATGTACACTCTGTGGCATCAGTGGGAGGAGTGGTAGTTTAAACTAGCTCAATAGGCCCCCAAAGACATTTGGGATAAAAGAGCTCAAAGGTGTATGCTTACTCTTTTCTGGCATAGCGCATTTATTGAACGAAACACGTTTTGGCACATATGGTACGGGCCGCTATAAAAACGCACATCCAGCCCATTCTTAAACAGGCATTTGCAATGCAATAGTTCTCGCATTTTCAAAACTTTGACCTATTGGTATTGTAAATAAAAATGCCTTTTATTATTTCAGGTTTTTTAAACCCATAAATAAAAGGCATTGTCCTTTACAATGCCAATAGCTCTAAATCTCGCAAATGTGAGAGCTTATTGCATTGCAAATGCTTGTCTTTAAAGCAACCTCTTTGACCGTGCCAGCAAACTCACTAACTCCGCCCCACAGCACTCCGAGTAAACATCGCTGCACTTCCAGGCTATATTCATTTGCATGTAATTGCAGACGTGTTTGCGCCCCCCTGGGAACCCATCCATGCTCCCCCCAGGATGGCGGGCCCCACAGTTTGAAGACCTCTGTCTAAGATGAGGAATCTGCGGTTAAAGTATTTACCAGAAATCGCTTTACTGAAGGTAAGTAACTTGTTCTTTAGGTAGATTGCACATAGGACTTTTGAGATCAGTTCAAATTATCCTTAATATTATCTGGGGCCAGTTCTTATTCTATCCATAAAACATTAATTATCCTGTTAATTTGGTGGCCATTTGTGTGAATTCTTAGGCCAATTCAACATGTCTTTCTGAATTTCTTTGTTAGTATCTATCCTATCGATTTTAATACTTATGTGGAAAGTGGGGCTGTGTTTGGCCTTGGGGTAGAACTGCATGCAGTGCATAATTGCTCTTCTTAACTTGCCTGATTTAGAAAAGGAACACAGTTACTAATGATAAATAACTCTTATTGGCTTCTAGTCTCACCATTGTCTTAATTGTATTATGAACAAAATGAGTGGAGTACATTGACCTTCCATATCTAAATCATTTTCTGGCATTGCCAACTTCTTTAATAGTGCACCAAACTGTAGTCAATGTTACAAAAATAAATTAGTAGCCCCAAAGTAGTTTTAAAAAAACGTGAGCAAAAAATAAATAAAACTAGGTTATTTTGTGGGCAAATTTAGAAGATATTATGAAGCAGAAACAACTGATCTCTGTCCCATTATCAGCAGAGATGATACTGTTAGGACTGCAACCAACTACCGCACCATTTAAAGATTTGCTTTTTATTTTGCTATCATGTGCTAGATTGATTATTGCAAGGGTATGGATATCAGATAAACCCCCCCACGTGGCTGAGTGGTGGTTTCTGGTGAATGAAATATATGATTTGGAATTTGCTTTGGCCAAAAAAAGAGGGGATCGATCACTAAAGAAAATAGATACAATTTGGGGAACTCTTTTTCCAGGATAGATTTCATGTTTATGCTAATTACTAAGGAATTGTGCCTTTTGCATTTTGTTTTGCTTGCTTTTTCTTATTTTTTTTTCTTTATTGCTATTTTGTTTTGCACTACTGATCCTTTTCTTTTACGGATATGGAATGTTTCTTTTTTTTCCTTTTCTTTTCTCCTTTGTATTTCCTGATTTTTATGTTTCTGTTACACTTATAATTAGCTAAATGACTGGGAAACATCACTTACAACGCATTCATTACAACGCACTACCATTACAACGCAACCATTACAACGCAAACCATTACAACGCATTGCGCTGGGGGGGCGCTGTAGGATAGGGAATATATTTAATTTACTATCCAACACCTTCCCTACTATCCACGGGGACTGGAGTTGGAATAGTAAATTAAATAATTCACTATCCAGCGCTTAAAAGCACTATGCGTTGTAGTGGTATGCAATGTAAAAACCGCGTTGTAAGAGCAGGCGTTGTAATAGCCTGCGTTGTAACGTCACCAATCCAAATGACTCATTTGTGTAATTTTCAATTGCCTGTGTTATCAATAAGAAAAATTTAAAATAAAAAATAAAAAGTATTTTAATTCCAGCTTGTCTTCTCCGTAGGACTATCATGACCATGTAGCAGAAATTTCAGCCAAACTAGTTGCTATAATGGATGGCTTATTTGACAAACTCTTGTCAAAGGTAATATTTATGCATGTTGATTATTGGTTTTATATACACTTCATAATATAAATTATTTAACCGTAAACTCTCTATTTCTTATACTTTGTTGTCATATGTAGAGGATTCTTTTGTGATTACAGTCATGCAAGTTTTGTGATTTCGATTTCAGAAATGTAGATTTTTGATACCTGGTGCTGAGAGTTTTTTTTATTTTTAAATGCAAAACTGTATGTGGAGCTTTTTGTGTTCACTTAGGGTCTTGTTTCACTTCTTTATAGTGCATCACATTTATGAAATTGCATTCAGATGGGGAAAATATAGTATATCCTGCTACATCAGATTTTGCAGCACACAGCCAAATACTCTGGTCAGACCATTCTCAGCCTTCCACTTTCTCTGGTAAACACCGACACAGAGAATCTTCATTCAGCTTCTTGTGACTGGCTGAAGATCACTTCTACTTCCTTGGCCCAGATACTTTGGTCTTCCTTTTAAAACCTACGGGGAATAATAGTTCTGAAAATTGCTCAAACTTCAATAATATTAACATTTAAAAAAAATAGAAAGGAGAGAAAGCACGAAAGAAAAGCCTTGAACCAACACTTGAAGAAAACTGTTAACACAAACCTGACAAGCAGTCACCTCATCAATTATGACATGTTTTGTCACTGTGATGTCATGTGCATCATTAGGGTGGGACGTGTGATGATATGGTCCTCGAACCATAGATTGTGCATTTTAGTGGCTTGTCTTGTTTGAGCTAACACAAATGGGCATACTTAGCTGAATATTAATTAACTGTACTGCTGGCCTACCAATGCACATCTAATTGCAGTCTTAAATATTTCACGTTTGATCTACTGCACATGACATACATAGGTCTTGGGAGGGGAGCTGAGGAATACTTAGCTGCATAAGCAGATGGCAAGATTGTGTCAACACAAATGTAAATGTAAATGTAAATGTAGAGGTACTTGTATAGCGCACGACTACCCGGAGGCATCTTGGCGCTTGTACGAATACCGCTGAGGAACCCTTCCTGGCCTTTCCTTGTGAAGTGCCCACTCCTGGGCACCCCCAAGGTGAAGCCAGGCATCCTAGCGTTGTTGGGGCCGTTGTGGAGATTAAGCAAGCTATTGCCCAAAGTTGCAGAGTGGGATCCATGATTAGAATAGGCACCGAGGCGAGAATTAACAGGTCCGAGGAAATTGAGCTCAAGACCCGCCGAGGCGGAAATTGAACCCTGGTCCCGGGCCAGACTTCTGCATCAGGGTCTGCCGCTCTAACCATTGAGCCATACTTCTCCGAATTTGCATTAAACAAACTCTAAAAGCATTACACTACTTTCTCATTGAGTACAGAGCAGTGGCTGAACACTTTACAGTGCCTTCCAGATGACAACTGTCCTCAGATTATTTAACAAACATCAGGGAAGTTCCCAACAATCCACACAGCAAAATATGAAGCATCTAATTCCAGTGGCAGTCGCCACCATGACCCCATCAAAGCTCACCCTAACAGCACACACAAAAAAACTCTTTCGCCAGCATGTGGCGTAAAATTGTACCATTAAAAAGAAGTTGAACTTCATGGTAATTTGCGAAAAAGTTGAAAAATGCGCTAAAGTGCATTTTTCAAAGTTCTATTTTACATACAAACATGGTGTCGCTCTAAAGACTTACAGGATTTCGCCCGTGGCTGTGCTGTCCTGCCCCTGTGCTCAGACGTGCTGCTGAGCCCTTCGAGTCCTCCCGCTGCCGCTTTTGCCATCCTTGCGGTCGCTGTGCGGAGGACTCTCTTTCCCGCCACCCCCAGCGGCGGCGCAACGAGGAGATCGTCAGCGAGGCGCCTGGAGGCGCTACAAAGGCAGTGTGACGCCGGCTGAGCGTGTGTCGCTCTAAAGACTTACAGGATTTCGCCCGTGGCTGTGCTGTCCTGCCCCTGTGCTCAGACGTGCTGCTGAGCCCTTCGAGTCCTCCCGCTGCCGCTTTTGCCATCCTTGCGGTCGCTGTGCGGAGGACTCGCTTTCCCGCCACCCCCAGCGGCGGCGCAACGAGGAGATCGTCAGCGAGGCGCCTGGAGGCGCTACAAAGGCAGTGTGACGCCGGCTGAGCGTGTGTCGCTCTAAAGACTTACAGGATTTCGCCCGTGGCTGTGCTGTCCTGCCCCTGTGCTCAGACGTGCTGCTGAGCCCTTCGAGTCCTCCCGCTGCCGCTTTTGCCATCCTTGCGGTCGCTGTGCGGAGGACTCGCTTTCCCGCCACCCCCAGCGGCGGCGCAACGAGGAGATCGTCAGCGAGGCGCCTGGAGGCGCTACAAAGGCAGTGTGACGCCGGCTGAGCGTGTGTCGCTCTAAAGACTTACAGGATTTCGCCCGTGGCTGTGCTGTCCTGCCCCTGTGCTCAGACGTGCTGCTGAGCCCTTCGAGTCCTCCCGCTGCCGCTTTTGCCATCCTTGCGGTCGCTGTGCGGAGGACTCGCTTTCCCGCCACCCCCAGCGGCGGCGCAACGAGGAGATCGTCAGCGAGGCGCCTGGAGGCGCTACAAAGGCAGTGTGACGCCAGCCTCGCGTGAGCGAGCGCGGAGCGAGCCGGGCGAAGCCCGGGCAAAGGGCGGGCCCTCTGTGGCCCTCAGTGGCCGAGGTAGGCTGGGCTGGGCCCCGCTATTTTTATTTTTAATCCTCCATATGTTATCCTATTCGGTCCGGATGAAGTAAACACTTCAGTGGAGAGGGACTGCACCTTTCCGTCATCCATAGTACCTGAACGCTGACTGCACTGATTTAATTTTACATTTTATCATCGTGTTTTAATAACTTTTACGTATTCTTCTATTGTAATACCATTACTTCGCAACGCCGGAGTGTGGGAAGCTTGCAGTAAAAGATGACAAAAAAACTTCGCTCTGGGAGAATGGTGGGAGGAAGAACTTGCGCTAAAACAAAATCAAATCCCTTGCGAAACAAGTCTGTGAATAACCAGCTGCTAAAGGGCCAATGTCAGCTCTTTGAACTTTGGGAAAAACCGGTGGAAAAACCCTCAATGGCTGTTGAAAAAGATATTACAGCCCCAGACATTCAAGAGAACGATACTCACACTGTAGATACCAACACTCTTCTTGCGCCTTCTGAGCCACCGCAAGTGACATTCATTGACACCCCCTGTATTGTGCATTCTGAGGAGGGCGGGGCTAATAATCTTCCTGCACTCTCACTTAATGATTCTTTAGTCAATAACTCCATTCCACTTTTGGAGTCACCCTTGAACAGCATGGATGGTCAAGCCTCCCCCCTGCTTTCTATTGACCTGGAACTCTGTGGCCGCTATGTGAAGCCGATCAGCCCGGCTGCTCCGGAAACTAATAATCCTTTAGGAGGGGCGACACCATCCGGGCTGCTACTCTATAGTAGTACGCCCTCTGTGAATAGGCAATGTATGTCTGACTTATTAAGTTCTTCCAGGAGTCCAATTCTTAATTTATCCGGCAGTTGTCCTACTGTCGGGGCAGGAGACAAACCTTTATCGGAATCCCTGATTGCACTGGAACATCTGTTAGCCTCTATATTGTTCCTATTGGGAAAATTTGTAGGCAGCTCGGACTGTATTTTGGACTCTGTTACACAAATCTTAGAAAACCTATTACAAAAAGCACCGGAAATGAGGAATACCCCCCTCTTCTCGCATGGTACTAAACTAAATAAGGGGGAAGCCGAGGTGTGTACAGAAAACTCCAAGATAAAGTTCCCTGAACCAGTGCTAGTTGCACTACACGATAATATTGCTAAAGGTTCGTCTGTAACTGCTGCACCCAATTGTATCATGAAGGCGGATCTGGGGATAGCGGAAGAAATTATGCCTAGCCCTGACTGTCAAGTACCACAAGAACTCTTTCCAATCTTCTGCTCGGAAAATAAAAAAGCCATTTCCGAGGTCAATCAAGAAGGAAGGGAAAAAAATGGAAAACACAAAAAATATAAAGGAAATAAGAGGAAACTGGTGCGTAAGTACAAGAAGAAAAGACAGAGGCGGATAATTTTTCAAGACTCTATAGTCCTAACTGATAAGGAAGATAAAGCCACTGAACCTATTCCACCTACCGCAAGGGTGATTTTGGAAGCCAGTCCTCCCTATCGTGCCTCAGAGTCCCCTGGAAACTCTCCACCCATGATTAGGGAGGATTTAACACAAAAGGACGGCTTGGGCTTAAAATCTTCCCTTGAATCGGATTTAAGGAGTGCTAATCCAGTTAAATCTGAGCTACTTAATCCACTGGCCTCTCCCTTTACTTTTACAGTTGGGACAGGGGAGCCGTTACTTCCCACTCTTGAGCGAAAAGAGGCTACATCTTATGTGGACACTTATGTGTTGGATTTTCTTCCGCTATTTGATGTTGACTTACCACTAAATAGAACATGGCTACTCAAACGCTTTAGTGAAATGGATAAGTTACACCGCATTCAATCAAGCGATATTGAGCTAGTCTCTTTGCTAGGGGGAAACAGTGTTTCGAGCATAAGGGTCAAATTTTATTCTAAAATAATTGTAAATTTGGTTTTGCAACAGGCAGAGAGTTTCCAATGCATAGGTATCGATGTCTTACCGATAGTGAATTTTGGATATAAAGACGCTTCCCATAGGATGTCCCAAAAGGATGATAGACAAATTGGGGTTACTTCACCATTTAAAGATATAAAGATCTGGGTTGCAAAAGGGAAACGTTTGGTTTCCCAGGTTAAACCACCTTCACTGATTCAGAATTCCTCGCAAATAGAGGATTCCAATCGGTGGAACTGGCTGCATAATGCTTTATCATCCAAATCCACAGATAAACCCAAATTGTTTCAGCACCTTTAACAATCAATTGAAAATTATCTCATGGAACGCTGCCGGGATACACAGTAGTCCAGAGAAATTAGAGTTTCTATTCACGTTGGGTGCAAACGTGATTTGTATTCAAGAAACTTGGTGTATTAATAGAATTGATGTTAGAAATGACTACTTTGTGTTGGAGGTCCCGGCGGTTGCTTCCAAGAAAGGGAATGCTAAGGGGGGTATCGCGTGCATGTTATCAAATAAATTGAACTGGAAATTCTCTCAGTACACTGACCCAAGTAACCTTTTTCAAGCCATAACTATAGCAAATCTTCCCACCCTCCCAAAGAAGTGGTCTGTTATAATTATTAATGTTTATATCCCTCCGGAAGAGTGTTTTAATGGTGTGTTGAAGCAGGTTTTTCAATATATTGGCCAGATTAAAAAAATATCACCTTCTCCAGAAGTTATACTTGTGGGTGATTTAAATTGTAAAATATCTAACTCCAGTATGAACCTTTTTAGAAATAAAGCCAAAGAAGAGGCGCATTTTATTCCACAATCCCTTTTCCCAGACAAAATAATAACTAGTAAAAGAGGGAAGATTCTTCTGGAGGAACTTTCGGTAGTCGAGGGGCTTATCTTAAATGGGAGATTCCCCTCTGACGTACCTGCGAAATTTACGCATAAATCTCACTGTAAGCCCTCTATAATTGATTATGCGATCTCGGACTATAACATGTTCCCGCGTATCTTGGATTTGATGATAGTTCCCACGATATTGAGTGATCACAATATAATACTCCTGACTATTTCCCTAAAACCTCCTAGTACGGCATCATGGTCTATTAATAGTAAAGACACAGCCTTCCATGCATCCTCTGGTAGATGTTTTTGGAACCCATCTGTAATTTCTGGGGTGCATACTATTCTATGTAAAACCATAGCAGACCTGAATGCTTGGCATGATTCGGAAATTGCTAGTTTTGAAAACTTCATGCGGAACATCATCATGGACGTAAAAAAGGTTAGCTGTCCCCCGAAGCGGGTATACATGCCTAGTGCCTTGTGCACACTGAACAAAGAAATAAATAAATTAGTCCGAGCTCAATTTTTAAGTAGATCTGGGGAACGGCAAAAAGAACTATTGAGGTTAAAAAGAAAGAGAGTTAGATTAAAAGCGAAACTAAAAAAGGAAAAGGAAGATTTAGTATGGATCAATCTAAGGGAAGCAGTAGCGCATGGCAAGATCCGCGAATTTTGGTCCATAATCGGGAAGGGATGTGGCAATAGATTAACTCCTTGCCCAATCCCTATTGCCGAAGATGTTTGGTCTACCTATATTTGGGATCTCTATGGGGGGTATGGTACTTTAATGGATACTAGCCTCCCTGATTTATTTTCTGAAGGAGAAATTAAGTATCCATCAGAGGAAACAATAGCTGCGGCCATAAAGAACATGCGTTCGTCTGGCGCAATGGGCCCGGACGAACTCCCCATGACGGTCCTGAAGCAGGAGCCCTGCCTCTGGAGTAAAATACTTTATCCTCTATTCAAATCCTGTTTTGATTCGAAGAAGGTACCAGCATCCTGGAGGGGTAGTATCTTGGTCCCTATCTTTAAGAAGGGCGCAAGGGATATCCCTAGTAATTATCGTCTGATTGCTCTCCTCGACTCAGTCGGTAAGATCTTTGCGAAGTGTCTTTTAAATCTACTTTCCGACTGGGTGGATGAGAATAATATTTTACCACTCGAACAAACGGGATTCCGTAGGGAGCACGGCACTCTAGATAATTTGACCACCCTTCATGTGATATCGGACAAGTATACGCAAGTGAGAGGGGGATTTGTGTATGCAGCCTTCATTGATTTCTCCACAGCGTTCGATAGAGTGGATCGTAGAACACTGTGGAGAAAACTATCATCTCTTGGAGTACCCCCATACTTGTTAGAACTTGTTCGCACATTACATACGGAAACCTGGTGTAGGGTGTTGCAGGGGGGAGAAAGGGGTCTTTCCGATCGTATCCCTTCTCTAAACGGCCTGAAACAGGGCTGCCTCTTGGCGCCTCTGCTGTTCTCCCTATATACGCAGGACCTACCTGCAGCCGTATCTGTCTGTGAGGGCATTGCTCCAGTGATAGGGGGGGCCTCCATCTCCTGCCTGATGTACGCCGACGACATTCTTGTTTTGGATTTAACACCTAAAGGTTTAGCAAATAGGTTGCAAGCACTCCATGCCTTTGCAGTTTCCCACTCTATGAGGATTAATATATCTAAAAGTAAAATCATGTGCATAGGGGGGAAAAAGAAGTGCCGTTCGGAAAATTTTGGGTGGAACATTGGCGGTCAAAAGCTGGAGGTAGTCAAAACTTACACCTTTTTGGGAAAAATCATCGCGGCTAACCTGAGCGAGAGGCCTCATATTGATCATTGTTCTCGAAAAGCCCTCGCACATGGTAAAGGCATAAATTCACTATACTCAGCGACCGGTAAAAGACATTTTTCTTGTATGCTTGAGGTATATAGGGCTAAGATCCCCGCTACCCTTCTTTATGGTATCGAACTCGTTGAGTTAAAACTCTGGGATTTCTGCCATAAAACTGAAGGGAAACTCTTAAGATCCTTGTCTTCACTAAACACCAATTGCTCTTTGGCAGCTTGCAGACTTGAGTTTGGGCTAAGGAGCAGTTTGGTGCAGGGATTATGTGCTCTGGTACGATGGGTGGCCTCTCTCGCCAGAGCAGAACCGGGGACGATGAGAGCCCTACTTAAAAGCGAATTATTAGGCAACTTTAAAGAGTTTTCACAACTTGTAAAGAATTTTAGAAAAGCGGTGACTCTTCTGAAACTAGATGAAAGTACTTTGTTCCTGCACTCTCAATCACAACTAAAAATCCTGTTAAAACAGGCATCTTGGGAACTATGCTTTCAATTAGATAAGAATGAAATACAAGGAAAAGGGGGTTGTGATCTTCTCCTTAACTCATATGTTGCCAAGAAAGCCCAAGCCTATGTTTTATGGAATATACACCATGGCATTAGAAGGTTGTGGTTCCTCCTTCGTCATGACCTATTACCATTAAATGTACTTCTATCTAAATGGTATGGAACATCTAAAATGTGCAATCTTTGTAACTCAAGTATACAGGATCGTATGCACGTTTTGCTGATTTGCCCTGCACTCCGCACTTTGCGCCTTAAATGGCTAAAACCAATTTGCATCCGTTTAGGTATATCCAATGTAAATATCTTTTTACAATCTTTATACTCGCCCTTAAATGAAATGTTCTGCTTCTACATTTTTAAATTTTTTAAAGGATTTTTAGATATTTATTAATACGTTATTTAACTTAATTTGTGTCAGCCTTTTGTCGTACTTTTGTTAACGGATGATTCATGGACTTGCATAACACATGTTTATGGAATATTATGTTAGAATTTGTAGTTGTTTTGAACTTGTTGTATGTCTTTTTATGTGGCCCTCGACGAGAGCCAAAACATAAATAAATAAACTTGAAACTTGATACAAACATGCCATTAGGGCATGTGTGTGTGCAAGATGTACCCATATGCAGATTTCAGGGGTGCAACAGGATGTCCTTTTGACACCCGGCACCCTTGAAATTGCAATCTCGATTTGCGATTCACTAATTGAGAATCGCAAATTGAGATTGTCTTCCCATTCATTTCTATGGGCCTCTAGGAATTCATTCCTCCATAGGAATTAATGGCAATTACCGAATCGGTAAATACCGATTCAGTAAAATGGGGGAAACATTCAAGGGTGCCAGGGTGTCACTTTGACACCCTTTGCACCCCTGAATCGTGCTTGTGTGCAGATGTGGCACACATACATGCCCTAAGTGCATGTATGTCTGCCACATGGCACAGTTGAAAATGCACAGATTTGCATTTTCAAAGGTATTCCTTATTTACCACCAACAATAACGAATCCTACAATGGGAAAAGCACTCATTTGAGTGCTCCCTACATTGCAAATTCGGTAATTGACCGATTCGGTATTTTAAGGAATTGGTAATTTACATCCCAAATGCCCAATACCGGTTGGTAACGGCCGAAATTCAGTAATTTCGGCCGTTACCGACCGGTACTGGGCCACCTACATCTGGCCCCTGGAGCACTAGTATAATCTGACAAAAAACAGAGGTTGCATTAGGAGTGATCAAAGTAAACAGTGATCTGCTACAGTCTAGCATATGACTTTGTATTTTCGAACTAAAACCCAACTTTGAAATGCCAAAACCTCACCATAAGATTTCTTTTGTTTCACATGGTTTTGTTTGTGAATTAAAGAGAATGTTTAATAATTTATGTATATTTCTTTCTTTATTTTGCTTATTTTTTGATGATCCAATCGTAGAAATTGCTTAGGCTGAGGTCCTCGGCTCTCAAAAATAATTCAGTGGGGGCTACAGATGCGAAAGGTTAAGAACCACTGATAGACAGTGCCATTGGTGCTTTCCCGACCATGCTCAAGTTGTGTCCTATTATTATAAACCTTTGTTGTCCATAGAGCACTATTAGACCGCATTTTGGCTGCCAAAGGGACTTAATATGTATGTTTACATTTGTTAACGCTTTGGACTATTAAAAAATGTTGACTTCATTCATCATTAGAGACATTTTTTACATTTTCCTCCTTTGCTAGATTTTAAAACCTATTCCATTCTTTACAGTATATTGGCATAAAATATGTATAATGTAACCTTTTAATCAACCTTTAGTCTGCAGTGTTTCATGAAAATCTTGATAGAAGAGTCAGAAACTTAAAAATAAAAGTGTTTTAATGTAAAATCAAGGAATGCGTGAAAAAGTGACGGGTTATTTATATTTGTATGAACAGTATGAAGTGAAAGCCCCAGTACCCTCTGCCTGTTTCCGAAATATTTGCAAACAGATGGCGAAGATGCATGAGGCTATATATGATCTTCTTCCTGAGGAGCAAACGCAGGTGAGAGTTATACATTTCTATACAAAATTGAAAATTGTTTTGTAGCTTTTTTTCACCTTTAGGATTAAGCTATTGCCCACATGAGCAGGGAGTGGACGGGAAGTTTCACGAAGCTTCACATTTTGCACCTCTTCAAAAAAAGTGCTCTAATTTTTGGTATCATGGTACATCATACCTCCGTGTAAGGTGCACTGGTCCTGCATTAATGAAAACTGTTACTTTCCCATGTTGGAATAGGAGCTACTTTTCCTTTTAACAGGAAGTGGAGCAAATCTGGTGTTCCAGTACTCTTACAGTGTTATTGACTGGTATGCAGACTCCGCTACTGTTTGCTTATGGATGCTCTATAACTTTATGTTGTTGGTCTGAAAGCAGGCTCTAGGTTGTCGACTGACATTAATAGTTTGTATAGCAATTATTTTGATTAAACACAAACTTTAAGACATTTTTGAATAGACACATTTAACAGTTTCTGATCAACTACAGCAGTTCAAAGCAGTGCAAAAGTTGTTATAAAAGTGGTCCCATAAAGTTTCGTACATAACCGTAGCATACATATGACAACAGTATGTGTTAAACGATTTTGTGGATTTATCGGGGTGGAGCCAAAAATACAGGCAGGGACATGTTTAACTTAGTAAACCCCAACCCTCCCACACATGAACTAAACATAGTTATAGTAAATAGTAAAAGTGTCATTATCGGTAGCCTTATCATGGCTGCGTTGTGGGACTATACCAACAAGAGCTAGTAGCATGTCAGGTGCCCGTTCCAATTGCAATGTCAGGTGGGGAGCCCAGTTCGGGCATAGTGTTATGATGCGTTATGCTGTGCTGTGTAGGTGGTGTATTGGTTCTAGTATGATGCAGATCTGAAAGAAACAGGTTAGTATTAGATTACTTACCTTAGAATATCCCCAGGCGTCAGACTGGATCCTGCAAATTTTGCGTAGCAGTACCCCTGCGCATCTGTAGGCGTCTTCTGCTGCTCCACGTCTGTCGTCGCGGTCCCGTAAGCGCCTCGAGCTCCGGCACATTCGCCACTCGTTGGGCTCCAAGTCCTTATGTAAGAGGCACAAGACGTCAAAGAGGCGACATCGCTCTTCGCGACGCGGCCGGGGGTTCGGGTGACAACGCAATGCGGCTCCGCCGGAACTGCAGGCATTGCGGCCTGCTCCATATGCGCCGGTCCCTGGGCAGAACGCGACGCCGGAGATCAATGCCTTCCTCATGGCCATGAGGTCGCTCTCTCCTCCGTTGGGTTCCGCGACGCCTTCGGGCCGAAAGGGAGCCCAAGTGGGCCGGGTGCTTAGGCCCCTGTGCTGTAGGGTGCTTCGGCCCCGTGTCGTCGGCGACTTCGGTCCCGACGTTGCAAGGTCCCGCTGGATCCGGTTCCGGATCCGGGTCGCCGCTGGTCGACCTTACGACCCCGTCGGCGTCGGCCCCTAGGGTGTCATCCCCGGCGTCGTCCCCGCACAACGCCGTCCCTGGTCTACCCCTCCGTCTGGATCCGGCGTCTGAGCGGTGTCGATCGATGCCGCATTTGACGCCGGCAGAAGCAGAGTACTTCGAGAATCTGAGTCCATCATTTACACCTGAATTTCAGGACATGGACGACGAGGGGGACTGGGGGGGTCTGAGGACCCCCTGGCACGTGAGTGCCAGTCATTTCAGGACTGGACACAGGAACTAGGGGAAGCCAGTGGCCTGGATACCTCCCCAGACACTGGTTCTGGTTTTGTCTCCCCTCCTACCGTGGCTACAGAGGAGGGGGCTGCTTATAGTGTGGTGCTGATGAGGGCGGCCAAAGGCCTTGGCTCTTGAGCTCCCCGTCACAACAGTGAGGTCTAACATCCTCACAGAGGTCCTTAAACCACAGGCAAGCTTCCCAGAGCCTCTACTGCCGTTTAATGAGGCTCTCACAGACGTCCTTTTGGGCACTTGGTCCAGGCCCACTACAGGTCCCCCTGTAGATAGGAACGTCGCTAGGCGCCACCGCCCAGCCCCGGGCGACCCTAGTTTCTTGTCCACCCACCCCACCCCGAGAGCCTGGTTTTCCAGGCCTCTACTTCCCAATCCGCATTCCCGACGGCACCATCAGATCGCCAGATCCAAGAGGTCTGAACAGTTCGGAAAGAAGATGTTCTCCTCCCTTAGTTTGGGGTTGCGGTCGGTCAACACTGCGTGCCTCTTGGGCCATTACACCCGCTCTTTGTGGGATACGGTTGCGGCCGTGCTGCCGGAGTGCCCGGAGGGAGCCCGGGCGAAACTCGCTCAAGCCTTTGCGGAGGGAAGAGACGCAGCGCGGTACTCTATACCATGTGGACTGGATACCACGGACTCGCTAGGAAGAGCGATTTCCACGTCTGTGGCGGTTCGCCGCCACGCCTGGCTGAGGTGCGCCAACTTTTCGGCCGATGTTCAAAACACCCTTATGTACATGCCGTTTGATGGCAGCCACCTCTTTGGTGGCAAGGCAGATCATGCGCTGGAACGCTTTAAGGACTCCAGGGCTACGGCCAAGTCCTTGGGCCTGTCGGCCCGCATCCGCAATCTTCTGCCCAGCACTCCTTTCGTGGCCACGGAAGGGGTGCTCCCATACGTCCTGCCAGCCACGGACCGCAGACTAACATTCAGTGCGGTGGCGGACGTGGTTACTGTTGCGGCGGTAAGAGGGGACAATGGCGCGGCCAGTCCACATCCACCCCCGCAGCATCCGCCTCAAAGCCTTCCTAGTCCGAGCTTTCAGGCCCATTTAATGCCAGTAAGGGGCAGGGTTCGCCATCACCTCCTCCACTGGCGCACTATCACATCGGACAGGTGGGTGCTGCAAATCGTCCAAAGGTGCTACTCCCTCCCCTTCGAGGCGACCCCTCCAGCCATGCCACCGCAGTACCACGTCGTGTCGGGGGATCACTTGTAACTTCTGCAAGAGGAAGTTTCAGCCCTCTTGGCCAAGGGGGCCATTGAGCGCGTTCCTGGGCCAGAAGTAGGACGTGGTTGTAACTCCCACTACTTTCTGGTTCCCAAGAAGGGCAAAGGGAGCCTACACCCTATCTTGGACCTAAGGAACGTCAACGGCTTCCTCCGGAAGGAGAAGTTCAAGATGCTGACTTTGGCTCAGGTCTTAGCTGCTCTGGCCCTGGGAGACTGGATGGTAGCATTGGACTTGCAGGACGCATATTTTCACATCCCCGTACTGCCGGCCCAACGGCGGTACCTGCGGTTCACAGTAGGCCACGAGCACTTTCAATTTACTGTGCTCCCCTTCGGCCTTACCAGCGCCCCACAGGTGTTCACGAAATTGATGGCGGTGGTCGCAGATCTTCCCCTACCTCGACGACCGGTTGTTAAAGGCGTCAGCCACCTCCAGACTACGGCCGGACTCCTGCACCTGCTGGGGTTCTCCATCAATGTGCTGAAGTCACACCTGTGTCGCTCTCAGAAGCTCCTCTTCATCGGAGCGGTTCTAGACTCTGCGCAGTTTCGGGTTTATCCTCCCGAACAGCGGTTTCGGGATATTCAGGCTCTGATTCCGATCTTTCAGCCGTTCTCCCGAGTCTCGGTCAGGTTGACGCTGCGGCTTCTTGGGCTGATGGCCTCCTGCATCCTTCTGGTGCATCACGCCAGGTGGCGGATGCAGGCTCTGCAGTGGGACCTGAAGTTTCAGTGGGCCCAGCATCAGGGCAACTTGTCCGACCATGTCTTGATCTCGGAGGGCACTGCAAGACAGTTGCAGTGGTGGCTCACAGACCGCGATTGGGTCAGCTGCAGATCCCTCTCCCTACCCCAACCGGAGCACGTAGTTGTGACGGACGCGTCCCTCCAGGGCTGGGGGGGCCACATGGGAGAGGCGGAGATCAGAGGCCTCTGGTCTCCGGCGGAGTCCCGGCTCCACATCAACTTTCTGGAGCTGTGGGTGATCCGACTTGCACTGAAGGCATTCCTCCCCTCTGTCCGGGGGAGTGTAGTGCAGGTGTTCACGGACAACACCACCGCCATGTGGTACTGCAACAAACAGGGCGGGGTGGGGTCGTGGACCCGATCCCAGGAGGCTCTGCACCTCTGGCAGTAGCTGGAACATCAGGGCGTCACCCTGATGGTTCAACACCTGGCAGTTTCCCTGAATGCCAGGGCGGACAAACTCAGCCGTTGGTGCATGATGGATCACGAATGGCGTCTGAACTCGGACGTGGCCCAAGACCTCTTTCAGCAGTGGGGAGAGCCTTGGTTAGAACAGAAGAGAACGCACAATGTCATCAGTTCTGCGCGTTGGAATTTCCAAGGCGTCACTCGCTTGGAGACGCTTTTTGTCGCGAGTGGAGCTGCGGTCTGTTGTACGCCTTTCCGCCTATACCCCTTCTGCCCAGAGTGCTGAAGAAGATCAGACCCGACCAGGCCCAAGTCATCCTTGTGGCTCCGGACTGGGCACGAAGATACTGGTATCCCGAGCTACTCAGCATGTCTGTCCATCCCCAGATTCGTCTGCCTCTTCAGGAGGACCTTCTGTCGCAGCAGCAGGGGACGGTCCTCCACCCGAACCTGTCCAGTCTCCACTTACATGTGTGGAGATTGAGCGGCGGCAGTTGAGGCCATTTGACTTGCCTCCTGAAGTCTGTAATGTGATTCTGGCAGCCAGGCGTCCCTCCACAAAATCGGTATACGCCTGCAGGTGGAACAAATATGTGGCATGGTGCACAGCAAAGGCTGTGGATCCCCTTTCTGCCCCTCTTTCAGAGGTTCTCCTTTTTCTTCTTTCTCTTTGCCAGCAGGGCTCTGCTCTGGGCACTCTAAAGAGCTACCTCTCTGTCATTTCCGCCTTCTTAAGGCTCCCTGATCAGCCCTCTTTGTTCAAGTCCCCAGTTGTACATAGGTTTTTGAAGGGCATCACTCATATGTTCCCCCTTGTTCCTTTCGTGATGCCTCAGTGGGACTTGAACCTTCTTCTGACTTATCTGATGTGCGCTCCCTTCGTGCCACTTCATAACTGTCCTCTTCGTCTCATTACTCTTAAGACTACATTCGTGGTTGCCATCATCTCTGCCAGGAGAGTGAGTGAACTCCAGGCTCTTTCTTCTCAACCTCCTTTCCTTTCTGTCTATCAGGACAAAGTTGTGTTGCCGCCGCGACCCTCTTTCCTGCCCAAGGTAGTCACAGCCTTCCACATCGGGAAGTCCATCACCTTGCCCACCTTCTTTCCGCCTCCGCATCCCTTGAAAGAGGAAGAGAGGCTTCACCGTCTGGACCCAAAATGTGCGCTCTCATTCTATCTGGATCGCACACGCCAGTTCCGGGTGGATGACGAACCCTTTGTTGGTTACGTGGGCGCTAAGAATGGACGGGCGGTGCACAAACGGACCATTTTTCGATGGGTCGTCTTGTGCATCAAGGCTTGTTACTCTCTGGCTAGAAAGGAGCCTCCTGTGGGGCTATGTGCCCATTCCACTCGGGCCACGGCGGCTACTACTGCCCTGGGTCGGGGAGTCCCCTTGCAGGACATTTGTCAGGCAGCTACGTGGGCCTCGCTGCACACGTTCGCAAGGCACTACTGCCTGGATAGCCAAGTCCGGAGAGATGGCTTTTTTGGACGTTCCGTTCTCCAGGACTTTCTGGAGTGATCATTGGTTCGCAGACCCACCACCGGGGTTGGTATTGCTGGGGTATCTATTCTAAGGTAAGGAATCTAATACTAACCTGTTTCTTTCAGATGCACAAGTTACTTACCTTCGGTAACGATATGTAAGAAACAGTAGTTAGTATTAGATTCCTGTGGAGAAGTGTGGCTCACTGGTTAGAGGAGGCAGACCTGGAAGCAGATGTCAGCCCGGGACCAGGGTTCAATTCCCCGCCTCGGCGGGTCTTGGGCTCAAAAATTCCACGGACTCGACAATTCTCGCTCCGGTGCCTACTCGATTCATGGGTTCAAACTCTGCGACTCTGGGCAATAGCTTGCTTAATCTCCAAAACGGCCCCTCGTGGTGGGATGCCTGGCTTTCACCTTGTGGATACCCTGCCGGGGTTATCTCACAGGGGAATACCAGGACGGGTTCCCTAAGCAAGCGCTTAGATACCGGGTCGGTGATTTGCGCTATATAAATACATGTACATTTACATTTACATTTACATTTACTTACCGCCCCACCCATCCTCCCCGTTCTGCAAACCGATATCTAGGGTTAAGGTCATCCCCCTTTCTGGGCCCTAGTTTTCATGGGACCAGTGTTGGTTTTTATCATGGCTAGCGTTTCTGGCGCGGAAAAGCTGTGTATAAGAACTGACGTCAGCGTGCAAGGGCGGCGTCTAAGTACTCCGACGACGTCACAACGACGCCGATGACGGACGCGGTGCCGCAGACGACACCTACCGACGCGCAGGGGTTATGCTACGCAAAATTTTCCGGATCCAGTCTGACGCCTGGGGATATTCTAAGGTAAGGAATCTAATACTAACTACAGTTTCTGACAGATATATTGTTACCGAAGGTAAGTAACTTGTGCGTTACAGTGAACATCTGCTGTTGTGTACAGCCTAAATATCTACAGGTCCCAAGGCTATGATGGATTATAAAAATGCATCCCATTCCAGTGCTATAGGTTTTTTCCTTAAACCCTGGTATCCCCCATTTCTCTACTTCTTCCCGCCACTGGGAAACCAAGGGTGCTGCTGAGGATTTCCAGTGTCTTGTTAACAGGCGTTTCACCAATAACAACACCAGATCTACCAAACGTGTAATTACTTTGTCCTTTGGGTCTAGGAAACAGGCCAAAAAGGCCAAAAATCCTGTGGTTTTGTTTGGTGATTTCCACCAGGGTGGAGCTAATGTGTGACCAATCAGAGGATATTAAAGGGAAGTCCCTTAACATGTGCCAATGTTTGGTGCCTGGGGCCTGACATCATGGACATGTAAATGGGGCTGTCGGGAACATGGTGTGGAGTTTATGTTGAGTGAGATAAGTCCAATGTAGTATGAACAATTGATTGAACCTAAATTGGGAATTATGTGAGATTTTCCAGGGATATTCTAGAAGCATGGCCATTCCTTATCTCGGAAGCCACGGATCAGGTCCTCTTCCCATTTAGTCTGTAACACTGACAAAGAGACCAGCAGGTGTGAACGGAAGCCACGATATATCCAGCGACCCAGGTGTCTCCCATGTCCTATTGTATGCAGTTCCTGGACTAATTCTTGTGGAGGGGGGGTTGTGGTTTCAGAGCCTCCTAGCGCCCAGTGAAGGCTCACTTAACATGTGACGCTGGCATGGGTCAAAGAAATTGTGATTGGTAGGACTTGTGTATGAATAAAATGTGTATTAATCAGAAGGAGGCTATCTGTAAAAAGGTTGCCTACTGTGGTGGCTTTTTCTTTTTTATGCCTCAACGGGGTTGGCGGAGGGTTGATTACTGCTTTTTTCGTTTATTCTTTTGTTCACTCAGAGTTCTTTACTTCATGATAGATAGAAGTAGTGTGGCTCACTGGTTAGAGGCAGCAGACCCGAGAGCAGAGGACGGCCCGGGACCAGGGTTCGATTCCCGGCGTGGCAGGTTTCTGGACCAGGGTCAGCGGACTCGATAATTCTCTCGCCTCGGTGCCCACTCTGATCAGCGATCACACTCGGCAACTCTGGGCATTAGCTTGCCTCATCTTCACTAACGGCCCCACCAGACCGCCGGGGATGCCTGGTCTCACCCTGGAGATACCCATTAAGGGACCATCTCTCAGGGAAGCCAGGAAGGGTTTCGCAGCGGTCGAAGCGCCTTGGGACCCTATGGGTAAGTAGTGCGCTATATAAATGCTTATACATTTACATACATACATTTACATGATAATTAATTGTTTCATAGGGACTGCTTTTTTATGAGTGGGGTTTCTGTCATCAATTTGCGTTTTCAAATATGTAATCATGGTTTTCCTTTGATGGTCTTTAGCCATACTATGTGTGCACTTTGGATTCACCTTGATAAGGTGTGCCTCTGAGATGGAGATAAAATACTTTTTTTTTCTTCATACATGGCTCTCTTATTTTTCCCTTCGGCCTTGGTACGGCAAATTTCGAACAACCAATGTTGTTCTTGATTAGAATTCAGCCTTTCCTTTCTTTCTACACTGGCCACCAGTTCCCTTCTTAGGTCGCTCTTCAGTGGCAGGTGTCATGGTCAGTGTTCCAAGGTGTACAATTCTTGCATTTCTTGGTATGGTATTATTTCTGAATATTTTCAGTTTGATGTGGCTGTTTACCAGGAAACCTAGGAAGGGGCATGGTTGTTGTGACCAGTGAACCCTCATTTCCACTGATGCAGATACTCGTTTGTGTGGATCCTGTTCAAAATTCTATTTCAATGCAGTTTTTCACAATCCTTAATCATATCTCTTCTTTGATTGAGGTTTATAAATCTAAATTTTCCAAGTAGGTTGCTGTTCAGAGATTCCAACATTTCAAAGAGAGACATGTTTAGGGTTTCCAATTTTCAATTAAATAGGATTATAAATGATAAAAACCTACCAAATGAAATATGTGCTATCTGATAGAGACTTCTAACCGCAAATTCCTTACCTTGGAATATACTGAGTAGTCAGGCTGGATCTGGACAATTTTCGAGCAGTACTCCTGCGCGCCGATAGGTGGCGTAGTTCGGTTCTGCAGCAATGATGTGCCCCATACCTACATAAGTGTGACCTCGGTGCGCTGATGTCTGTTATTTCTTTTCTGCGCTAGACAGCTTTGAACCGGTCTGTTCTGAGCTACCCCTCCTTCCTTTTTTTACTGGCTTTTTTCGATGTCTTGTTGAACGTTTTAATGATTTTTCTTCTGGCGTGAAGTTATGTCACCCAAGAAACTAGCTGGTTTCAAACAATGAGGGGCTGTCACAGGCAAAGTCAGTGACAGACACCCCAGTTGGTGTTTGTCCTGCTTGGAGTGGGACCACAACTCCAAAGGGGGAACATCCTTTACCACAAAACTTTTACAACGCAGTACCATTACGACGCAGGTTTTACAACGAAAGTTGTTACAACGCCTTTCGCTAGAGAGCGCTCTAGGATAGGGAATAGTTTAATTTACTATCCAACACCTTCCTTACTATCCACGGGGACTGGAGTTGGAATAGTAAATTAAACTATTCCCTATCCAGCTCCCCCTAACGCAAGTCGTTGTAACGACTTGCGTTGTAAAACCTGCGTCGTAACGGTACGCGTTGTAAAAGCACGCGTTGTACCGTCATACATCCTTCCCAAGACGTGTGAGGAATGCTGCACGATGCATCTCATGGCGCTGACGGAGCGGTCCCTTGAGCTCCTGGCCGGCAGGCTTCGGTCGCATCCACGACTCTTGAGGTCTTGTTCACATGGAAGGTTCTCGGACTGTTCACAGAGCGCTTACCGATGGTTATCATTGTACTCCAAGTCGTCGGGTAAGTCTGGTAGGTCCCTCAAGCACAAGATGTCAAGTTGAAGAAATCATTGACTTCGCTGCATCCGTCGAAGTCTTCTGATGAGACACAGGAACGTCGGCACTATAGGCACCGCAAGTCGGTGGAACCCGAACTTGGATCTGCTCACTGCTTCCCCAATTTTGCTGGAGTGACCCACACCCAGCTGAAAGAGTTTTATGAGGCCACGTTCCTAATTTTTGGGCGGCCTGCCCCTCTGAAGCACCTTGGAGCCCCATGGGCACGGAAAAGGCCCCTACTAGACCCACGCTGGCAGGTTCGCCTCCCTAGATTCGGAGTGGAGCTGCCGGCAGAGACAGAGACCTTCTTCATGCCTGCTCCAGTGCTGACGCTCCCAACACCCCTAGTGCTGCCCCATGGTTATTCTCGACACAGAGCCAGATGGGCATTGTCCGATGCCGACCGGTTCCATGCTTCCTGGAACGGAGCCAGTGTCTTATTTATTTGATAGGCTTGGAGAGGGAGATAAATAGGAGAGGTCTATGGACCCTTATGGTTATCAGCCACCAGAAGTAAAACAGGACAACTGATATGAGGAGCTGGCGGAGGCCAGTGGGTTATCCACCTTACCCGACACTGGTCAGGTCTCTCCTCATACTGTGGCAACCGAGAAGGGAGCCTCTTTAAAATGGTGGCACATAGGGCATCTGAGGTTTTGGACCTTCAGTTCACCACAGTGGCAGAACAGAGGTGTTTCAGCCTGGAGTATCCCCTCCTGAAAGCTTACTCCCGTTTAATAAAGCCCTTATCAACATCCTACTTGGGCCTGGTCAAAGCCCTTCACAGGGGCTCCTGGGTAGGGCCTGGTCCAAACCCTGCACAGGGGCTCCTGTGCCTAGGACAATTACCCCCCACATCTCCCCACTCCTGGGGACCCAAGTTTCCTTACCCAGTACCCCACCCTAGAGAGCTTTGTAGCCCAAGCCTTCACGTCTAGAATTAACCCTGGTGCATTCCCTACCACTCCGGATATGGAATCCAAAATACTGGATAACTTTGACAAGAGAATGTTCTCTTCCGCTAGCCTAGCACTGCGTTTGGTGAACACTGCTTGCCTCTATTGATTTGATTTGATTTGATTTAAAAATGTATAAAGCGCAACGAATGCCCGGAGGCCTCTTGGCGCTGACACTAAAGAAATCGACGTCCGAGAAAATGCCTGTATGTTTAAATGTCTGTTTGAAAAAAACATGTTTTTAAAGATTTTCTGAACATAATAAGGTTCTATTGGGTCGTTATTCCCCTACAATATGGGAGTCGGTTGCGCAAGTGCTGCCTATAGCCTCAAGGGGGCTCGAGCCATACTCACTCTGGCTATTGTTGATGGGTGAGATGCAGCAAAGTTCACCATAAAGTACGAGTGACTCGATGGGCAGAGCAATTTCATCATCCGTGGCCATGCACCACCATGCCTGGTTGAGAACAACTGCCTTTTCTGAGGATGTTCAGTCTTCCCTCACATACATTCCCTTTGATGGCTCTCAGCTCTCACCTCTTTGGAGAGAAGGCGGATTAAGCGCTGGAGCTTTTTGAGGACAGCAGAGCTATGTCCAGGCCCTAGGGCTTGTCTATGACCCCTTGCCAAGCCCAGTCCACCACAGAAGGGGTTTCCAGCTGCACCCATATCCTCCCAGACACCACGACCAACAGGCTTTCCAGCCTTTTCGTAGCAGAGGGCATGGGACTTGTAGACAACATGTGACAGGCGGCCAGTGGTCGAGTCAGTCCACCACACCCGATAGCTTCTGCCTCTAAAAGCCTGTTTAGTTTGTCCTCCAACCATCATGGGAATCCAGTGGGAGACAGGATACGCCATCATCACCTGCCCTGCTGGTGGTCAGTGACATTAGACCACTTGATTCTCCAGATCTTCCAAAGAGGCTACTCCCTCCCCTTTGTGACTACCCTGCCACCCACTTGCGATCAGGTGACAGAGGACCATCTCTCCTTGCTCTGCCAAGAAGTGCAGCTCTCTTGGCCAAGAGAGCCATAGAGAGGGTGCCTGCATTAGAAGTAGTTCATGGTTGTTATTCCCGCTACTTTCTGGTGCCAAACAAGAATGGAGGACTTCATCCTATCCTAGACCTGCACCTTCTCAACATCTTATTGAAAAAGAAAAAGTTAAAAATGCTTACTCTCACCTAAGTTCGGTCTGCCCTAGGCCTGGGAGACTGGATGGTAGCATTAGGATTGCAGGACACATATTTCCACATCCCCATCCTGCCTGCCCACTAGCTTTACCTGTGGTTCACGGTGGGCCAAGAGCACTTTCAGTTTACCCTGCTCCCCTTTGGCCTTACCAGCGCCCGTTGAGTGTTTCCCGAAAGTGAGGGTGGTGGTTGCAGCTCATTTGCAGAGGTCAGGGGTTCCAGTCTCCCCTACCATGACTATTGTCCTGTCCCAAGCAGTCATCTCCCACCTTCATTATGTTCTGCATCCTGCTAGTTGCTTATGCCCTGGGCTCTGCAGTGGGACCTGAAGTTCAAGTGGGCACAGTATCAGGGGGATCTCTCTGACATGGTCCAGATCTTGGAGGGAAGATCTGCAGTGGTGGCTAACAAACCGGGATAGGGTGAGTGGCAGACCCCTCTCCCTTCCCTACCCAGAACTGACAGTAGTGACAGATGTGTCACTCCTTGGCTGGGGTGGCCATCTGAGAAAGGTGGAGATCCGAGGACTATGGTCTCCAGCAGAGTCTGAGCTCCACATAAATCTGTTGGTGGTCCAGGCAATTCACTTGACATTTGCAGCCTTCCTTCCTTCCTTCCTTCCTTCAATCAAGTGAAGACTGGTGCAGGTGTTCAAGGACAACACCACTGCCATGTGGTACTGCAACAAACAGGGCAGGGGGGGGTCGTAGACAGTTTTTTAAGAGGCCCGCTTCTCTTCACATGGCTGGAACGTCAGGGCATTTCCCTGTTGGTGCAACACCTGGCTGGCTCTCTGAATGTCAGAGCGGATAAACTCAGCCGAAGATGCCTTGCAGGTCATGATCGGCTCCTTCCAGAGGTAGTGCAAGGTCTCTTTCAGCAGCGGGGAAAGCCAGGGTTAGATCTGTTCGCCACCGCCAAGAATGCACAATGTCAGTAGTTTTGAGCGCTGGAGAGCTATCCAAGGCGACTCTTGCGCGAAGTCACATTTCATCTCAAGTGACATTCTGGCATCCTGTACGCCTTTCCTCCAATGCCACTCCTACCCAAAGTTCTCAAGAAGATCAGAAAAGACCGGGCGCTAGTCATTCTTGAGGCTCTGGATGGGACTCAGAGTCGGGTATCCCGGGCTGCAAAGCATGACCATTGGTGCTACAGTCAGGCTGCCCCTTCAAGAGTATGTTTTGTCGCAGCAACAGGGGAGGGTTCTGCTCCCAAACCTGCACATCCTCCACTTTCATGTGTGGAGATTGAGCTGTTACAGTTGACAGCCTTTAACCTTCCTACCTAAGTCTGTAACGTTTTTCCTGGCAGCCAGGTGTCCCTCCATCAAGATGGTATACTCCTGCCGTTGGGACAAGCTTGGGTCATGGTGTACTTCCCACAACATAGAACCCCTTTCTGCACCTTTAGCTAAGGTTCTAATTTTTGCATTGTCTTTGGCCCAGCAGGGCTCTGCTCTGGACACAGTTAAATGTCATCTCTCTGCCATCTCTGCCTTCTTGCGATTGCCGACCAACCTTCTCTCTTCAAGTCTTCTGTTGTGCCTAGGTTACTTAAAGGCCTGCAGCAAATGTTTCCCTCTACAACATTCATCATGCTTCAGAGGGACCTCAACCTGGTCCTTACCTTTCTTATGTGCGCACCGTACGAGCCTCTACACAATTGCCCTCTTAGGCTCTTGAGTTTAAAAACTACCTTTTTAGTGGCCATAAAATTGGCCAAGAGGGTCAGCAAATTAGCGGCACCCAGCATACTATCCTTATACCCACTTCGATCCGGACAAGCTGGTTCTCTGGACACGTGCCTACTTCCTTCGAAAGGTTTTGACTCCCTTCCATGTGAGCCAGAACATCACTCTGCCTCCCTTCTTTGCTCCACCTCACCTCTCCAAAGAGGAGGAAAGATTCCACCTTCTGGACAAAAAGAGCGTGGTCATTCTACTTTGACTGCACAAAAGAATTAAGGGTGGGCACTCAGCTCTTTGTGGGCTATGTAGGAACATAAAAGGTGAAGGTTGTGCAGAAAAGGACCATCCTTCTGTGTTAGCGTACGTCGTTCTTGTCTTGGACATCTGTTAGGCAGCAAGTGTTCACCAAACACTATTGCCTGGACAGTCAGGTCCGCCGTGACGGGCACTATGCCTGTTTGGTCCTGCAGGACTTTCTGTTTTAATTGAATTCACAGTCTGACCTCAGGGGAGGTATTGCTTGGGTATCTATTTATTTTAAGGTAAGGAATCTGCGGCTAGGAGTTTCTATCAGATGAACAAGTTACTTACCTTTGATAAAGCCTTATCTGTTAGAGACTTTATCTAGCTGCCGATTCCTTACCTACCCTCCCATCCTCCTCACTCTGGGCCTTAGTTTGTCACTCCAGTGGTCAGTGCTCTCCATGGCTCTGTGCTCCTGGCATTGAAAGTCGTGAAACTGACGCCAGCGCACCAAGGTGGCGCCTATTTAAGTGCCACGCAATTAACTTCCAGTGCAGACGTCGCTGACGTGAGGCGCGGAATGGTGCCACCTACTGGCACGCAGTGTTACTGCTCGAAAATCTTTCAGATCCAGTCTGACCCTTGTGGATATTCTGAGGTAAGGAATCTGTGGCTAAATAGAGTCTCTACCAGATAAGGAACTACAGAAGGTAGGTGACTTGTTCTTTAAGTAGAAATCAGAAAACACTGGATTTTGATGTATTCTTACCACTTTTTCAGCCTATTGGATCAAAAACAGCACAAATGCAGCCACTACGTCTGAGAACTTTTCTGTGAAGGATACTCCTCCTGCTATGACACACTTGGACCATGATAAGCCTCTCAACATTCCCTTGTAGCCATTGGTAAGGTCCCTTGACCCCCTAGGACCTGCTTTCTCTCCTGCTTTGGGAGCATGGCCTACATTATATGGCTGCAGCACTCTGTTCACTGAATGTTGCTGCGTGGTGGCCTTGAAGGGTAGTAGTTGAACTCTGAGCAATGTCTCAGTCCAGGGCAGGTGGCCTTCATTGAAAGTGGACAGAGCTTCGCTTTCTGAAAGCTCTGGACTCCGGTTGTGCCAACAAAGATCACTGTGCATATGGATGCCCCAGGAGTTAATGCCCCCCCCCCCAAACAGTGCACCCAACACTCCTGTTCTTAGTTTTACATTGCAATGGTCTAAAAAGCATGCCTGTACAAGATGCATTCCTTTACCGAAAGATCTGGCCCATAATCATGAAAATGTTTGGGGGGCGGAGCTTGCTCGTGACCATGATGGCCACTTGAGCCCTAAGCTCCGTCCTGCTGTGCTCAAAACCTGAATTAGCCTATACCATTTGGCCCAAAAACCTACACATAAAGAGTGTACCGGCGATCGGAAGAGCGGCGCTACTGGCTGCGGAGATTCCGGTGGCAATTGGTGGCGTGAGTCTGTTGCTGTCACCTGAGGCCTGAAGAGGACGAGTAGGCCGCGAGACCGCGGCCCACAGTTGAGGAGGAGGCGGCACTGCGTCGCAGTGCATAGGGCGTGGCCTACTACGTTGCCCTGGTGATTTTCTGCAGCCGCGGAATTCGCCTACCCGAGTGACCCTGGTCCTGTGGCCGATCGGACTGAAGACCCCGGAGCAGCTGATCACCCTGCCCCCTCCCCCTCCGTTGGGACGCCTGGAGTGAGACTGCAGCTGGAGTGGCGCGCTGGGTCAGATCCTGAGGAGTACAGTGCAGTGCCCAGCCCTTGCGTCCCCCGCCTCGGGGTCCAGTTGTCTCTGTGCCGGGGATGCCCATGGATTATGCCCAAGATTCCCAGGACTACCGCTGAGCTGCCCTGTGTCTCGGTGATGGACGCGGCGTCCGAGGAGCGCAGTGGAGCGAAAGTGGCAGTGTGGTCAAGGGAGCGGCAGTGGCGGCGGGGCCCCTGTCTGGCCTGTGAATAAAGAGCGGTTCCTGGCGTTGAGACGCCTCCTGGTTCGGATCGCTGCTCAGATACCCAGTCAGCGCAGCTCTGGCGCCTAGTAGGCGAACGAAAGCAGTGGTGCCCACTCTGGCTGCGGCTTCGGGCCGGTGGATTTGTGGCAGAGTGAGGTGGGCACGCGAGTATCAGCGGGAAGTGTTCGTGCCTTTCATAGGGTGACTGCTGGTCTGCTGCTTGGCGTGGAAGCACGCTGCCGTGCGCTCCCCCCCCTACCCCCCCGGCCTCAAAAGAGTGGCTTCCCTGCACTGGTGCGATAATATGGCTTGAGGAGCGTGGAAGACGACCAGTGCTCGCACGTTGGGGCACAACGTATTGGTGGCTGGGGGCATAGAGACACGAAGAAGTCCCGGCAGGCGCAGTGCCGGAGAGTGGTGCAACAGACCAGTGGAGCCAGCATCCCAGTGGCCTGTAGGGCTTTCGTGGGGGACAGGAGATGTGGTACTGAGAGGCTTGGTCTACATAAAACTCTGCGGAGGTGCAGTTGATGGGGGTAGCGGCTAACCTGATGCGGACTTGACTCTGCCTGGGTCTGAGCGGCGTAGCCGGCAGCAACAGAGGGGATACGACCCCCCCGCCCCCACTGATCCCGGCTCTAACGTAGTTGGATGTTGGAGGGTTCGAGTAAGGAGACGCCACACTCACTGGTCCTGGACTATCTGAAGCCATGTGTAGAGGTGACAAAACGCAGCCAGAGTTGTCTTTTGAGAAAAAGAGATCGAAATCTCATGACACTGGAGAAGCTGCGAAAGAAAGAAATTTGAGAGTGACACTGCAGGTACGGACTTACGCAATTTACTCCTGGCCATGGAGAAGGGTTTGCAGAATAGTATGGCGTCACTGGGCACTAAAATGGATGCGCTGACCTATAGAATGGACAGGATGGCGGAGAGACTCGATAAACCCGAAGAGAGGCTTGACATGTCTGAAAGACGAATCGCTAAGGTGGAGGAAGCAAACACTGAGCTCGACGCAGACCACAAGAGGGTAGGAAAGCTCATGCAATCACTGCAGGACAAGGAAGAAGACTTGGAAGCCCGCTCGCAACGTTGTAACCTGCGAATAACAGGCCTGCCAGAGACGACCCCCACTGGGAACATGGAACTATTTGTAGAGAAGCTGTTGGTAGTCCTGCTGGGTGAGGGTGTCTTCTCGCCGATGTTTGTAGTGGGGCGGGCGCATCGCTCGCTCGGTCCTCGCCCGCGGCCGGGCGCCCCGCCTCGTCCTATTATTGCAAAATTGCTTAACTACAGAGACAGAGATACCGTGCTACGTCTGGCTAGGGAGAAGAGGTCGCTACAATATGAAGGCTCGGAAATATTGATCTATCCGGACTTTACAACCAAGGTGCAGGAAGAGCGCAAACGCTTTGCCCCGCTGAAGAGAGACATCCGCGAACTGGGCATTGACTATGCGATGCTGTATCCGGCTAGGCTTCTTGTGAACCGGCAGGGCAAATCGCATCTGTTCACGGACCCGAAGGCCCTGCAGCAAGCATTGAAGGGGTGGAAGAAACAGCGTCTTAAGGATCCTGAAAGACAGCCGCAGGATCAAGCGGCTGGAAGTCCGATGGAAGAACAAGACTGAAGCTGTGACATTCTGTTCTGTTTGGAGGTAAGATGTGGTGGGTGAGATGTGGTGAGGGGAACTGAAGCCAGGTGCCACTTTACCATGCTCCTCTCCCTGTTTAGGGGAGGAAGTGTGGGAGACTGAGAGACACGACTTCATGTACCGGCTGCATTAAGGCAGCAACATCTTCGTTTGAATTGCAAAATGTATAGTACTGTGCTCAGTTTTTATCTTGTCGGGGGGTGCACTCTTACATAGTCTGGTCCAAGAAGCTGTGTGGGGGAGCGACGCAAGAACAAGTCTCACTTTTGGCGCTTGGTCGGAAGGGCCGGTAAGAGATACTTTGGGGCTGAATGGTGTGGACCAAGAGGCACGGCGGGGCGGGCAAGGGAAACTGGCCTACTGTGATATAGCTGTGCTAAACGGTTGTGAAGCTACCTCTGCCTACGCGTGCTATGCACCACAGCAGTTTAAAAGAGGGTAATGGTTGCAGGAGTGTTGGTGGGAGGGATGGGGGGATCCGAGGGCTCTGTAGGACCAGGTTGAGGGAGGTCAGCTGTGGGAGGGGGGAATGTTGAGACTTGCAGGTTGGGTGTGAGTCGCTGTTCGGGGTCCGGGGGTGTTGTACGCAGGACACGGTGCGAGTACACATGCTGAGGGTTGTTTAAGTTCATACTGGAGCAACAGAGATGGCGGTGGCTGCTGAAAAAGTTTCCCTCAGGAAGGGAGATTGTCTTAGAGCTCTCACTTGGAATGTTAGGGGGCTTAATGACCACTGGAAGCTATGGAAGGTCCTGATCTACTTGCAGAGGCAGAAGGTGGATGTCTCCTTCATCCAGGAGACCCATCTGCCACAAACGAGCGCTATTCTCCGCTGCAGGGGACTGGCGGGCAACGTCACAACAGCTGGCTTCACTACACACGCCAGGGGGGTGCTTACATGGGTTAACCCGAAGTCACGGTACACACTAGAGTTGCTGAGGGCAGACACCGGAGGGCGTTTCGTCATCTCTAGGTGTAAGGGCCACGGGCTGGACAATGTGATTGTTAATGTATATGTACCTGTTAGACCCGGCCTCGTGGCCTAGCCCCTCCTGACCCATAGCGACCCGACCCTGACCCGTGCACCCCACCAGACCCCTGATTATCCCGGCCCACTCCCTCCATGACCTCACAGACAACAAGAGACTTCCCCGTCCTCACCTCCCATTTTCCCGGTCCCGGACGCCTCCAAATTCTATCAGCCCCGAAGGCCTCCGTTGACCATTCCCCTGCACCTAAGATGGCCGCCCCAGCGCGACCTCGGCCCGAGACGCGCCATGCCCGGCTGGGGGATAGAGAGCCCCCAGGAAGCGAGAGAGGGAGGAGCAGTTTCTATCACACTTCCAGCCCCCCCTTGAGAGATGGGTTTTGATCGCCCCTCTGGCCTCCCTGAGGGCTGGCTCCACGCCTGCTGTGTGTCTGGGATCCCTCCAGACCCAACTTGAAAGGATCAAAGGGCTGCGTAGTAGGAAACCCCGAAAAGCGACCCCCAGGTGCTAAGACCCCTGCCTGCGAGGACTCCGGACATCAAAGAGGAGCAGACCTATAACAAGGGGCGCCTCTAGGACTATCGGGAGATTCGACTCCTGGAACTAAGAGAGCCCTGCTGACGTGGTCGCGGCTCAACGAACCATCGAACAAGAAACTATTCGGACCTTGGAACCTTGCTGAGCCCTGCTGACATCGTCGCGGCTCCCACCTGGCAGAGACGGACTTCTGCCTGAACCATCCGAGCCCTGCTGACGTGGTCGCAGCTCCCTTGCAACCTTGAGAACACCTGAGCCCTGCTGACGACGTCGCGGCTCCCACTTGGCAGAGACGGACTTCTGCCTGATCCATCTGAGCCCAGCTGACGTGGTCGCGGCTCATCAACTGTTCTGGTCCGGCTGGACCCAAGATCGTATCGTATCCCCCGGCTCGAGGATTGAGAGCTGTGCGCCGGAGACGCACTGCATTGACCCTGAACCTTAAGACTGTCCCGCTACCCCTATCCGTGCTGAGACTCTATGAGCCCTTGCTCTACTTGTAAATACAAACCTTGCGGATCATAAAGATCCTGATATCTTGCTAGATAAAGAATACGTTCTTCAGAACCTACAGTGTGGTGTCTCTTTGTCGAGTGGTGCTAGCTCAGCACGTACGATCTCAGATACAAGACTCTCCCCCCAGGAGAGTCTCCCGCCAGTGCTCGGCTGTATTCCTAGGAGAGGTGGGTCACAGGGTGGTTAGGTACACTTCCTGCCCTCCCCTGAGATCGCCCCTTCTAACATTGGTGGCAGGCGACGGGATCCGAGCCCACCATCTAGAGATCGTACAGTGAGCGGCTGACGCACTACCGAACAAAGACGGCAGAAGAAATCACCAGGAGTCCTACTGAAACCGACGCGAGTCCTACGTTCCGTGCAGAGCAATTAGAAGAGTATACACACAAAGAACTGAAGCAATTTTGCAAAGAACGCAAAATCGCTACCACTGGTTTAAACACCAAAGAAGATATGCAGAAAGCCCTGAAAGCCTGGGTGGAGTCCGGAGCCCCCCTTCCCCAAACAGAAGGAAACAGCAGAGAGGCGGAGCAGCCGGACGAAACCGAACTCTTCCAAGGGGGAAGCAACAGCACCCAGGTACGAAGCAACGCACCAGATGGGGGCTTATCCCCGGAAGAGCTAGCAGACAGAGAGAGAAGTCGCAATCACAAACTTGAAATGGCCAGACTAAAAATCAAGGGCGAGATAAAATTGGCAGAGAAAAAGCTAGCAGTAGAACAATTGCGAGTACAAGGGGAGTTAGAGGAGAAGAAACTCCAACGAGAACATGAAGGGAAGAGACTTCAGCTGGAGCATGAGCGCAGCCTAAAGGAGATCGAACTCAAGGCGAGGAGCGAAGAAGCCCGGCCCCCCGGGGAACCGAGAGACCGTTCCCCCGGTAGAGCCGAAGGTCCGCATCCCCAAGGATGTGGTCAAAGAGTACTACAAAAACTATGACATCCAGCAATGGTTCAAGGCCTACGAGGTAGCCATGACCTCCCACTGAGTCCCACAGAAGGATTGGGGGGCCGGGTTGTGGGGTCGATTCCTGAGCGAGGGGAGAGACACCTTGCTCGACCTGCCGTCCTCCATGCAGACCTCCTACAGCCACATGAAAGAGGCCCTCTTAGATCGATATGGGCTCACCCCTGAGATGTTTCACCAGCGGTTCCGAGACTGCAAGAAGATCCCTGGCACCACGTGGGTGGAGTACGTGAACTTTTACAGTCGAGGCTTAGAAGGGTGGATCAAGGCAGCAAGGTCACCACCTTCGAAAGACTATTCGATCTCATTGCTTGGGAACACTTGTCCAGAAACTGCTTTGTGGAACTACGACAGCATCTGCTCGACAGCAAGCTGAGGAAGTGGCCGTCGAAGCAGATCGCTGGGTGAACACCCGGGTCCCCCGGGGCCCCGTTGGAGAATACCCCCGAAACAATCAGGGACCTCCCCGCCAGAGAGGGGGGGAACCACGGAAGACAGAGGGAATTCCAGTAGGTCCCCAGCGTAGCCCCCCGAGAAACCAACCCCGAGCTTCCCAGCCCCTCCTTTAGCCAATACCGGCCCTCCAGGTAGGCCAGGGCCCGAGTGAATATCACCTGCTTCTGATGTCAACAGATCGGGCATTACGCCAGTGACCCCCAGTGTCCCATGGCCCAGCGATCCACCCCAACAGCTCCCCCAGCCCGACAGATGGCCACCGTAGCCCTAGGGGAAGAGTTTGAGGACCCCCAAGAGTGTGAACCCGCTGCCATGACCCTGGTCCCCCTAGGAGATCGAGAAATGGTTCCTGGAGCCCCCCTACCCGCTAACACCAAGAAATACCGGCAGCTAGTGACGGTTACTTGTCGCCAAGTGGAGGCCTTTCGTGACACCGGGGCGAGCATCACCAGTGTCCTCGGCCATTTAGTCAAAGAGGACCAAATCATCCCTAATGTCTTTTGCCCTGTAATCTCCTCCGACAATACAGAAAGCTTGTGTAAGATGGCCTTGGTACCGTTTGAGTGGGGGGGAGTGACAGGCAAGTTACGAGTAGCTGTCCGAACCTCACAACCTGTGGACTGTCTCCTGGGCAATGACCTAGAAAGTTCCCCGTGGGGACAAGTCGAACGCAAAACCCACCTAGGAATGATGGGCCTACCCGAATGGTTGTGCGCCACCACACGATCCATGTCCGCTCGACTGCCCCCCCTCGGGGAAGTAGAGGATGAACCTCTCAGCCTCACCCCCGTTGACGAAGACAGAAACGGCCGAGCCGAACCCCACGACCTCTTCCCAGGAGAAGAAGCCGTCGCCGACGACGGACCCGTACATCCCGATCTTGCACAGATCGCGGAGTTAGATGATCTACCCGAGTTGGCACAGTGGCGCCACGAAGGGGGCCCCTCCCGAGAGGAGTTCTGCCGAGAACAAGCTACCTGGCCGGACCCCGGCAACAGGCCGAAGCCCAAGCTGCGGGCGACCAGTCCGGAACCCTTTCACTTTATTGGGAGAATGGCCTCCTGTACAGTAAGCAGAAGTCTGCTGAGCTAGGGTCTGCCCGGGTGCTGGTGGTACCCCTACGCTTCTGAGACGTCCTCTTGGGCCTGGCCCATGACGTACCCCTGGTGGGACACTTGGGCCAAGACAAGACCTACAACCGCTTAGTTACTCAATTTTACTGGCCGAAGATGCGAGCCAACGTAGAGGCCCACTGCAAGTCCTGCCCCACGTGCCAGGCTAGTGGCAAAAGTGGAGGAAAGCGCAAGGCTCCCCTCCAACCCTTCCCCGTCGTCAGTACCCCCTTTGAACGGGTCGGAATCGACATTGTGGGGCCCTTGGTCACCAGGACATCCCAAGGTCACCGATTTATCCTTGTCCTGGTGGATCATGACACCCGATACCCCGAGACCATTCCCCTCCGCACCGTAATGGCCCCCGTGGTGGGCCGGGCGTTGATGGGGATCGTTTCCCGCGTAGGTTTCCCCCGAGAGGTCGTGAGCGACCGCGGCACAAATGTTCTCTCCAAATACATAATGTCCCTGTGGCAACAATGTGGAGTGTCCTACAAATTCACTACCCCGTACCATCCCCAGGGAAATGGTCTAGTAGAGCGGTTTAACCGGACCCTGAAGGGGATGATCATGGGCCTAGAAGAGCTCCTCCGGCGTAAGTGGGACGTCCGCCTCCCCTGCCTCCTGTTCGCTTACCGGGAAGTTCCCCAAAAGTCCTTGGGGTTCGGCCCGTTTGAATTGCTTTATCATCCCGTCCGAGGACCCCTTAGCCTGGTCAAGGAGGGGTGGGAGACGGCACTCCGAGACCCACCCCAGGATGTGTTTCGATACATCTTGACCATCCGAAACCAAACTCAGAAGTTCCGAGAGCTGGCCGAAGCCAACCTCGAAGCAAGCCAGGAAGAAATGCAATGCTGGTACGACCAGAATGCCACTCTGGTCGAGTTTCAACCGGGCCAGCAGGTCTGGGTGATGGCCCCTGTGAAACCCTGTGCCCTCCAAGACAAATGGACAGCGCCCTTCAAAGTGGTGGAGCGGAAGAGCCAAGTCACATACTTGGTGGACGTCCAGTCCCCGCGGAACCCCCTACGGGTCCTCCACGTGAACCGCCTCAAATCTCACTTCGTGAGGACGGAGTTGAGTTTACTCCTAGCCACCGATGACGGGGCGGAAGAGGAAACGGAGCCTCTCCCTGACCTCCTGTGTGCCAAGGAGAAAGATGGCTCTGTAGCAGGAGTGAACCTCTCTTCCTCCCTCACTCCCCTACAACTCGAAGACTGCCACCAGCTCTTGGGGCAGTTCTCAGACCTGTTCTCTCTCGTCCCCAAGGTCACCGACTGGTGTGTCCACAACGTGGACACCGGAGACAGCCAGTCGGTGCGACACAGAGCCTACCACGTTCCCGACAGAGTCCGGACCTGCATCCAGGCCGAGGTCTCGAAGATGTTAACCCTGGGGGTGATCGAACCTTCAGACAGTCCCTGGGCCAGTCCCGTGGTACTGGTCCCAAAAGCAGCTGCCCCTGGGGTCGCACCCGAACTAAGGTTCTGTGTGGACTACCGGGGCCTCAATGCAGTCACCCGAGCCGACGCTCACCCGATTCCCCGCGCCGACGAGCTTATTGACCGCTTCGGGTCTGCTCGCTACCTCAGCACCTTTGATCTGACCTGCGAATACTGGCAAATTGCGCTCACAGAGGGAGCCAAGGAGCGGTCCGCCTTCTCCACCCCGGATGGGCACTATCACTTCCGAGTGATACCCTTCGGGATGAAAAATGCTCCCGCCACCTTTCAAAGACTGGTTAACAGAGTCCTGGCCGGACTAGAAGAGTTCAGCGCCGCATATCTGGACGATATCGCGGTATTCAGGTCCCAATGGAGTGAGCACCTCCAGCACCTCCGGAAGGTGTTGACGGCCCTGCGCCAGGCAGGCCTAACAGTGAAAGCCAGCAAGTGTCAGATTGGGCAAGGCTTGGTGGTCTACCTGGGGCACCAGGTCGGGAGCGGGCAGGTCGCCCCTCTCCAGCCTAAGATCGACCCCATCCTGGCATGGGAACCACCCACCACCCAAACAGAAGTCCGAGCCTTTCTGGGCCTCACCGGTTACTACTGGAGGTTCATCAAAAGCTACGGCAGCCTAGTGGGCCCCCTCACAGAACTAACTTCCAAAAGACAGCCCAAAAAGGTGCAGTGGACCCCCTCCTGCCAAGAGGCGTTCGACGCCCTGAAAACCGCCATGTGCACCGCCCCCGTGCTCCAAGTCCCCGGCTACTCCAAAGAGGTTGTGGTGCAAACCGATGCTTCTGAGCATGGCATTGGAGCCGTTCTCTCCCAGCTCAACGAGAAAGGCATAGATCAGCCCGTAGCCTTAATTAGTCAGAGGCTACTGCCCAGAGAACAACGATGGAGCACCATTGAACGCGAAGCATTCGCCGTAGTCTGGGCTCTAAAGAAGCTTCCGAGTCCAAACAGATCATCGACCCTTACGGTAGCTCATGCAGATGAGAGGAGAAAACCCCAAACTGTTACGATGGTCGATCTCCCTCCAGGGGACTGACTTCACCGTAGAGCATCGCCCTGGTACTGACCACGCCAACGCGGACGGCCTCTCCAGATTCTTCCACCTCAACGAAGAGAACCCCCAAGAGGATGGGTAGTTCGCTCCGGCCTTCAGCTGGGGGGGACACGTGTTAGACCCGGCCTCATGGCGTGGCCCCTCCTGACACGTAGCGACCCGACCCTGACCCGTGCACCCCACCAGACCCCTGATTATCCCGGTCCACTCCCTCCATGACCCTACAGACAACAAGAGACTTCCCCGTCCTCACCCCCCATTTTCCTGGTCCCGGACGCCTCCAAATCAGCCCCGAAGGCCTCCGTTGACCATTCCCCTGCACCTAAGATGTCCGCCCCGGCCCCAGTGCGACCTCGGCCGGAGACGCGCCATGCCCGGCTGGGGGATAGAGAGCCCCCAGGAAGCGAGAGAGGGAGGAGCAGTTTCTATCACACCTCCAGCCTCCCCTTGAGAGATGGGTTTTGATTGCCCCTCCGGCCTCCCTGAGGGGTGGCTCCACACCTGCTGTGTGTCTGGGATCCCTCCAGACCCAACTTGAAAGGATCAAAGGACCGCGTGTCAGGAAACCCCGACAAGCGATCCCCAGGTGCTAAGACCTCTGCCTGCGAGGACTCCGGACATCAAAGAGGAGCAGACCTATAACAAGGGGTGCTCTGGGACTATCGGGAGATTCGACTCCTGGAACTAAGAGAGCCCTGCTGACGTGGTCGCGGCTCAACGAACCATCGAAGAAGAAACTATTCGGACTGTGGAACCTTGGTGAGCCCTGCTGACATCGTCGCGGCTCCCACATGGCATAGACTGACTTCTGCCTGATCCATCTGAGCCCAGCTGACGTGGTCGCGGCTCATCAACTGTTCTGGTCCGGCTGGACCCAAGATCGTATCGTATCCCCCGGCTCGAGGATTGAGAGCTGTGCGCCGGAGACGCACCTTCATTGACCCTGAACCTTAAGACTGTCCCGCTACCCCTACCCTTGCCGAGACTCTATGAACCCTTGCTCTACTTGTAAATACGAACCTTGCGGATCATAAAGATCCTGATCTCTTGCTAGATAAAGAATACGTTCTTCAGAACCTACGGTGTGGTGTCTCTATGTCGAGTGGTGCTAGCTCAGCGCGTACGATCTCAGATACAATACTCTCCCCCCAGGAGAGTCTCCCGCCAGTGCTCGGCTGTATTCCTAGGAGAGGTGGGTCACAGGGTGGTTAGGTACACTTCCTGCTCTCCCCTGAGATCGCCCCTTCTAACAGTACCTAACTATGATTGCCCAGAATTCTACTCATCATTGGCTGCGACGGTCCACGAATGTCACGTTGCACAGCTCCTATGTGGTGGGGATTTTAACCTAGTCCGTAACCCGGATCTGGATAGATCTACTGGTCCTGTTAGGAAACCCGCTGCAGCGGCGCTGATGTTGGACAGCGTGATAGTTAGTATGGACCTTGAAGATTTGTGGCGAGTGCGCAACCCTGCGCAGGGTGGTTACACGCATTATTCAGCATATCACAATGTCCACACTCGCATAGATTACTGGATGGCATCCACCTCCCTGCTGGGGAGTCTGCGGGACTGCAAGGTTCTACCGCGCACACTCTCTGACCACTCTCCCTTGCTGCTGCTCTTAGCAACACAAAAGAAGCCTATTCAGCCATTACGTAGCGCTTCCCGCCCTATTCCCTACTTGACCCGCTTTTTAAGGGGGAGCTTGCGGAAACTATTGAGGTGTACTTTGAGTCGAACATCGGCTCAGTAGATAGTTTCCAAACGGTATGGGAGGCTTTCAAAGTATATATTAGGGGCATAGCGATGTCCAAACACTCGGGGGTACTCAAATCCATTAGACAACGGTTGGCAGACCTGGAGAAACATTTTTGCACCTTGAGGAACGGCAGGAGACTACCTAAGACACAGTAGTAGAGGACGAAATTAAGACACTCTTACAGGAGTATCACGAGGAGGCAGACAGGGAAATCAAGCATATGGGGAAGTATGCGTCAGCCCCCATTTACTGTGAGGGAGATAGGCCGAGCTCAGTATTGGCAAGGATATTGAAAGGGAGGTGAAATCGGTTGATGGGGTAACACTTACAGATACAGCTGACATTGCGCGCGCAGATTTCAACAATACTACGCAGACTTGTACTCGTCTAGATGCGAGGATTTAGATGGGGAAATTTTAGATTATCTGGAACATATTGAGCTCTCCACCCTCACAAACACGCACAGAGAATTCCTTATGCTACCCATAGAGAGGGACGAAATAGTGGAGGCTCTTGCAAGTGTAAAGGCAGGTAGTGCCCCGGGGGGCGGATGGCCTCACTTTGGGGTTTTATAAAGCGTTCTTGGATCTATTACTTCCGCACCTTGCGGCGTTGTTTGATGACCTGTGTGAGACAGGTTGCATGTCGCAATCAATGAGGGAGGCTCTTTTGGTGGCAATCCCTAAACCTCGGCAAGCCACTAGATGAATGCAGCTCGTATAGGCCTCTCTCTTTGTTAAATGTGGATACTAAGATATACGCAAAGTTCCTAGCTAATCATCTGGCGCTTCTTGCCCCGTTGTTGGTAGCGCCTGAACAAGCAGGATTTATCCCGGTAGGAACTTCACATATAACATACGTACCGTCCTAGGAACGATGCAACACGTGAAGCAGGCTATCGCGGTCTTCCTTGACATAGAGAAGGCCTTCGCCTCTGTTGAGTGGCCCTTCATGCGGCAAGTATTAACAAGGATGGGACTGGGGTCACCGTTTTTGCAAATGATAGGTACTCTTTATAATAGACCCGCAGCACGGATCCGCCTGGGCGACCTAGTCACGGAACCTATCCCTATTTCTAGAGGAACCCGGCAGGGTTGCCCTCTGTCTCCCCTGTTGTATGCCTTGGTGGCGGAACTGTTGGCGTGCGCGCTGTGCGAATATCATGGACATGAGGGCATTGGCTTCCCTACTTACAAAATAGTGGTCTCCATGTACGCGGATGACACATTGTTGTATATCCGAGACCCTGAAAACAACCTGTCTGCAGTACTGCGTGAGGTGGTGCACTTTGGCGCACTTTTAGGCCTGCGTGTTAACTGGACGAAGTCTGTGGCTTTTCCCCTTACTCCGGCTATGCAGGTTTTTGACATGGAGTTCCCGCTCCAATGGTCTACTGACTCGATTAGATATTTGGGGATTCGATTGCACACAGATTCTGAGCTAATGTTTAGAGAAAACTATGGCGTGGCCATTAGTAGATTGGAGGACGATGTTGAGGCATGGTGTAAGCTCCCGTTTTCCCTTCTTGGCCGTGTTGCTATCATGAAGATGGTGGTACTGCCTAGGCTGCTATTCCTTTTTGCTAATCTCCCAATGGTCCTCCCTAAAGTCTTCTTCAAAAGATTGAATCAAACGATGATTAAATTGGCGTGGGCGGGGAAGCAGACGCAAGTGCGGTGGCAGGTTCTTACATTACCATATAGCATGGGGGTCTTGGGTCTCCCAACTTGGAACTTTACTATAGGGTCGCACAGGGTGCACACATGCACACCTGGATTCACGGGGAATCGAATATTCCGCATGTGCGTATGGAAAAGCTCTTTGCTAAACCGCTCCCCATAACGGCCACAATATTCAAAGCAGTCGATCGTAGGCATCATAGAATCGATATCTGCCACCAACCACGCATGGCACTGCCTTCTGCAGCATCAGGGGGGCGCGCTGCTGTATTAATCAATTATGCCGTTAGACTGGGTTCAGTGGCTGGCTCCTTGTAGGGACAAGGGTGTGATAAATGCTCTGCACAAAATGAATATTTGCGTTGCGGGGGATTTATTTTTAGACGGTAAGGCAAAGACCTGGGAACAGGCGGCGGCGAATGGGGGGACAGCACTCTGCTGCAGCGTTTCCAATTTTTCAGACTGCAGAGAGCCTTACTGGAGCAGCTGGGGGAAGACCTTGATGAGCCACCTTAGGTCCCTAAACTTACTTACGTGATTAAGGCTGACACCCCTCATAAGTTGGTGACAACCCTGTACAAAATAGCAATGTCGCATAGGGAGAACCATTATTCGGCCACACGGCTGGCATGGCAGAGAGACCTGCAAATAACGATTGACGATGAGATGTGGCGTTACTGCTGCCTGAGTACTAGGCGGATTTCTTTGCATGGTAGACACAGACTTGTTCACTTTAAGTATATTAATAGGGTATATTACACCCCAGAACGCCTATGGAGATACGGACTCCGTGAGGAGGCAGAGTGTGAGAGGTACCATGCACGTGAGGCGGATTTCCTACACCTGGCTTGGTTGTGTCCGCATGTACATGAATTTTGGGTGGAGATCTTTGAGGAGTTGAGCAGGATAGTCGACGTGGCGTTGGACCTACACCCCGCACTTGCGCTACTCGGTTACTCTAAAAAACTGCCCAGAGTTGCGCGTAGACTGGTGGATATGGGCATGCTGGTGGCCCGGCGAGTCGTGGCCCTGTGCTGGATGCAGGGGCCGACACCCACTGTTAAGCGCTGGAGGCATGATATGCTGTACTGCTGTACACAGTCAGAAAATTACAATGACTTGTTACCGCCACGGAGCCGCCCTAAAAACTTTTGAGGATTGTCCAGAGCACAGGCACACAGTAGTAACTAGGAGGTGGGGTTAGCGGGACTGGGGTGCCGAGATGGGGAGGGGATGCAACACGACGAGACCGCATGAACACGCTGGGGATTGGCTGAAAACAGTTGCAACGGCTGGGGCTCTTTAAAAAGGGTATACCTAATGGTTTGACGGAGGATGACCCTACCCTTCAGCTGGTAAGATGTGATCGAGGTTCGCTGCCTGCCCCCCCCCCCCCGTGGGGTTGTTGGCATTAAGGCTGTGTACTTTCCAGTGTGTAGAAGCAACTCCTACAGTATTGAAGCGAAGCACTGTGTACGACTGTATGGGGGGGGGGGGGGTTGTGATTGTTGTGATTTTATATCATAAACTTTATTAAAAATATTAATTAAAAAAAATCATGAAAATTTTTATTACCCAAGCTCTGTGTATGCAGAGGTTAATGAGCTAATTTTGATGACTGTGCTGCATTTAGTGTATTTCTTAACTTAGAAAATGTATGAGTTAATGGATAAGGAGTAGTTTCTTACCTGTAACTCCAGTTCTGTAATAGGGGTATCTCTGTTATAGTTATAATCCAGTGATTAGTCCCGCCCATGTGCGTGGACCCCGGAGCAATCAAAAATAATCTCTTAAGCTGTCTTCTTTGCAGTCCTGCATAGACACTTAAGAGAACATCAAGACAAATAATGCAGCCTAACACTTACAAGGCTTCAATGGCCACCACTTCATCCACACAGTGAAAAGAATAGCCAACAATGTCAAATTTTACACATTTTACCAAGTTTTCCTCATAGAGAAAACTCCCCTTGACCAAAATCCTTAAAATGATAGAGAGGAAGGGTTGGACAGACAAGCCCCCATAGGCTGCCTTATGTGTCTGGAAAAGGGATACCATGCCTTTAAGGAACTCTCCAGAGACCCTTGGTATCCCAGGATGCACAGCCAAAGTCCTTTTAATTTCAGTTATTTTTGAAGATGTATAAAGCAAGGCCTGTGGCATACATTACAGTACCATTTTCTCCACCGGGGAGGAGGGCGGGCGCTTATGACTATAACAGAGATACCCCTACTACAGAACTGGAGTTACAGGTAAGAAACTACTCCTTCTGTAGTAGGTGATCTCTGTGTATAGTCATAATCCAGTGAATAGAATGGCAAGCCCTGCCCCCCAACAAAACAACCCGGCAGTGGAGAAAAAAACAGACAACACCTCTATTGTGCAAATAGATTTCTCAACGAAGCCTGCCCAACCTGAGCATCTGCCCTGGCATCAGAGTCCAGACAGTAATGCTTAGCAAAGGTATGGACCGACTTCCAAGTGGCAGCTCTGCAGATCTCTGCAATGGGAACATTACGAAGCAAAGCTGTCGTCGCTGTTTTGCCTCTGTTAGAATGAGCCTTAGGCTTACCCCCTAAGGTTTTGTTAGCCTTCTGATAACATAACTGGATACAGGACACAATCCGTCTAGAAATGGACTGTTTCGATGTGGCAAGACCAGTCCTGACTGACCCATAATTGTCAAACAATTGGTCTGACCTACGAATGTCCTTGGTCTTATCCAAGTACAATTTCAACACTCTTCTGACATCCAGGGAATGAAGAGACCTCTCCGCTGGAGTGGAAGGGCTTTGAAAAAATGTAGGCAAAGTTATAGTTTGATTAACATGAAAATCAGAAATCACCTTAGGAAGGAACTTGGGGTGAGTACGCTTCACAACCTTAGTAGCATGAAATACACTATAAGGTTCCTGGCAACACAATGCCTGAATTTCACTCACCCTGCGGGACGATGTAATGGCCACAAGGAAGGCCGCTTTCCATGACAAGTGCTGCAGAGAAGCTTTATGGATAGGTACAAAAGGCTCCTTCATCAACCTGGACAGCACCACATTCAGCTCCCATGAAGGCGAAGGACGCCGAACAGAAGGAAACACTTTCTTCAATCCTTCCAAAAAATCTTTAATCACCGGAATCTGGAAGAAGGATGTTTGTGAAGGGCATTTCCTATATGCAGTCAACGCTGCGAGGTGAACCTTAATAGAATGAAAATTAAGGCCAGATTGAGCCAAATGCAAGAGGTATGGAAGTATGACATCTTCCTTGCAGGTCGTCGGATCATAGTTGGACGTGCCCCAGATGCAGAACCTCTTCCACTTGTAAGCATAGGAAGTCCTAGTGGAAGGACGCTTAGCCTCCTTTAGTATATCCATGCAATCGCCGGGCAGATTCAGGTGTCCATACTGCACTATCTCAAGAGCCATGCTGCCAAACTCAACGAGGAGAGGTTGGGGTGCCCCCCGAACTTCGTGAGAAGGTTCGGCCGACACGGTAGCCGCAGGTGGGGTAGGAGAGACCTGTTAAGCAGGTCCGTGAACCATCATTGTCGGGGCCATTCCGAAGCAATGAGGATCATCCGTGCTCTGGACTGAGATAGCTTGATGAGCACCGCCGGAATCAGGGGAATGGGTGGAAAGGCGTACAGAAAGCTTTTCGACCAGCTGATCCATAGTGCGTTCCCCAGAGTCCCCGGTTGGTAATACATGGAGGCGAAGTCTCTGCATTTTCTGTTTTCGGCTGTGGCGAACGGATCTACGTCTGGAGTGCCCCACCTGTCGAAGATGTCTCTTAGCACCTCGTCGTTTAGAACCCACTCGTGGTTTTCTTGCACTAACCTGCTGAGTGCGTCCGCCTGAGCATTCGGCACACCTGGCAGATGGGTAGCCGTTATCGTCAGTCCTATTGCTAGCAGCCAGTGTCAGATCTCCTGCGCTTCTTGTGACAGTGTGCGCGATCTCGAGCCCCCCTGCTTGTTGAGGTAATACATTCCTGCAGCGGCCTCATGTGAAGGCGTGCGTGTGGCGTGAGGAAGATGCAAGGGGCCATCGACCCCAGTAGAGAAGACACCGTCCTCACCGTCCTAGATGGAACAGCTACGAGAGCCTGAGCCTTCCGAAGGATCGATAAGCGTCGCTCCTCCGAAGGAGACACGCTTGCTGAAAGAGTATCGATGGAGGCTCCCAAGTACTGTAGGCACTGGACAGGAGTCGGGACAGACTTGGACATATTGATATGCAACCCCAGCCGGTTCAACAGAACGGCCGTCCTGTTGAAGTGCAGTTGCGTTTCCTGGAAGGTGGAGGCTTTGATCAACCAGTCGTCCAGGTACGGGTAGACAAACCTCTTGTTCTTTCTCAGGTGCGCTGCCACCACTGCCATGCACTTTGAAAAGGTCCTGGGTGCAGACTTCATTCCAAACGGTAGTACGGTATAGTGATTTGGCCTACCAGAAATCGCAGGAACTTCCGATGTTTCCGTGCAATGGGCACATGGAAGTACGCATATTGCAGATCTATTGCGCAAAGCCAGTCTCCTCTCTGCAGCTGAGGATAAATCTGGTGCAGAGACAGTATGCAAAACAGCTCCCTGCGAATCCATTTGTTTGCTTGTCGCAAATCCAGAATGGGTCTGAACTTGTTCTTGTCCTTCTTGCGCACCAGAAAGAACCGAGAGTAAAGACCCTTTCCCCTTTGAGACGAAGGGACGTCTTCTATCGCCCTTTTTCTTAACAGGGTATCGGCCTCCGCTTGGAGCTCGAGCAGCCGAAACTGCGAGCAACTCGGTGGAATCGCTGGAGGAGGGCTGACAAAACGAAGACTGTATCCATTGCAAACAATATTCAGCACCCACTTGTCCTGAGTAATTTTTCTCCACTCTGCCAAGTAATTCTGTATGCTTCCCCCCACCGGAGCAGGTAACGGAAGAGGGGGAAGTAGCACCTCAGGGCTTCTACCCGGCCAGGCCCTTATTCGCCGAGGAGGACTGCTGTCCGCCTCTGCCCTTCTGACGCTTCTGGAATGGCTGCTGCTGGTACTGCTGCTATTGTTGCTGTTGACCAGTTTGGCGACCCTGCCCTCGTCTTTGAGAACCATACCACTTCTGGAACGGACGGAAGGACTTCCTCTGCTCTTTTGGTTTCTCTAAACCAACGGCTATAAGTGTCTCTACCTCTGCCTTCATGCAGGCCATCTCCTCGTCCACATGCGACCCAAAGAGTCGATCCAGAGAATGGTAAATTGGCGACTCTCAGTTGCGCCTCCGGTTTGAGAGATGTAAGGCGCAACCAGGAATGGCGTCGTAAATTGATGCCATGTAAGTAACCATGAGCCGCCAGGAGAGAGGCGTCCGCTGCAGAGCTGATGACCTGATTAGAGACCATCATGCCCTCATTCAAAATCTCCTGGAATTCTTCCCTCCTATCCCTCGGGAGCAGCTCCAGGAATTGCTGCAGGGACTCCCACAAGGAGCGGTCCTAGCGACCCAAGAGCGCAGAGGAACTCGCCGCTTTCATTGAGGTGGCCGCCGTCCCGCAAACTTTCCGTCCAGCTGAGTCCATCTGACGGCTTTCCTTATCCGGAGGCACCGTAGAAGACTGGGCAGTAGCATGCTGCTTCTTGGCTGCAGTTACGATAACAGAATCCGGTACCGGATCCGACCTCAGGAACGCCGGATCGGAATCTGGGGGCCTATACTTCTTCTGCAGCCGGGACTGAGCTGACTTCACTGAGGCCGGAGTTAGAAAAAGCTCCATCCCCGGTTCCTCCAGTCCTGGCACCAAGGGCAACAAGGGGCGAGACAGATGCCGCTTGTGTAAGGTTTCGAATATCACCGATGTAGAAGGTGTGGGTACCGTCAAAGTAAAGTCAAGTCAAGAAATTTATATAGCGCGCTACATACCCGTAGGGTCTCAAGGCGCTTGAGGAAGGGTGGGGAATTACTTGTCGAATATCCAAGTTTTAAGTTGCTTTCTGAATGCTAGGTGGTTCTGAGTAAGGCGAAGGTGAGTGGGAAGTGAGTTCCAGGTTTTAGCTGCCAGGTAGGAGAAGGATCTACCTCCCATGGTGGTTTTGTTGATGCGAGGTATAGTGGCAAGGGCTTGGTTGGAGGATCGTAGCTGACGGGAGGGGGTGTAGAAGGACAGTCATGTGTTGAGGCATTCGGGTCCAAGTTCGTAAAGTGCTTTGTGTGCGTGGGTAAGGAGGCGGAAAGTGATCCTCTTATTTACGGGGAGCCAGTGGAGGTTTTTCAGGTGACCAGAGATGTGTTCTTTACGCGGGATGTCTAGTATGAGCCTGGCTGAAGCGTTCTGGATGCGTTGGAGTTTTTTCTGGAGTTTTGCGGTGGTACCGTCGTATAAGGTGTTTCCGTAGTCCAGGCGGCTCGTGACCAGTGCGTGGGTGACCGTTTTTCTAGTTTCGGTGGGGATCCAGCGAAATGTTTTTTTGAGCATGCGAAGAATGTTGAAGCAGGATGAAGAAACGGCGTTGACTTGTCTGGTCATCGAGAGTGAGGAGTGCAGGATGACGCCCAGGTTCCGTGCGTGGTCCGTCGGGATAGGTGCTTTTCCAAGGGCCTCAGGCCACCAAGAGTCATCCCAGGCGGATGGGGAGGTACCTAATATGAGGACTTCTGTTTTGTCTGAGTTCAGTTTCAGACGGCTGTGCTTCATCCACTCGGCTACTTCTTTCATTCCTTCGTGTAAGTTGGTTTTGGCGGTGTTAGGGTCTTTGGTGAGTGAGAGGATCAGTTGAGTGTCGTCAGCGTAGGAGATGATGTTGAGATTGTGTTGGCGAGCGATGGCCGCAAGGGGGCTCATGTATACATTGAAGAGGGTGGGGCTGAGTGACGATCCTTGTGGCACGCCGCAGATGACTTCAGAGGCCTCTGACTTGAATGGTGGGAGGCGGACTCTCTGGGTTCTTCCGGTGAGGAACGAGGTGATCCATTCCAATGCTTTTTCTTGGATTCCGACGTTTTTGAGGCGCTGTAGAAGGGTGCTATGACAGACTGTGTCTAAGGCAGCGGAGAGGTGGAGGAGGATGAGGGCGACTGTGTCTCCATTGTCCAGTAGAGTTCGAATGTCGTCTGTTGCTGCGATAAGCGCGGTTTCAGTGCTGTGTTTGGCTCGGAAGCCGGACTGTGAGGGGTCGAGGGATTTGTTGGTTTCGAGGAAGGTGGCGAGCTGGTTGTTGACAGCTTTCTCGATGACTTTGGCCGGGAATGGAAGAAGCGAGATGGGGCGGGAGTTTTTGAGTTCGGTGGGGTCAGCTGTGGGTTTTTTCAGAAGGGCGCTGAGTTCGGCGTGTTTCCAGCTTTCTGGGAAGGTGCCGGATTTGAGGGAGCAGTTGATGACGTCTGAGGTGTGGTGCTATGATGGAGTCTGCTTTGTTGAAGATGTGGTGAGGGCATGGGTCAGTTGGGGATCCTGAGTGGATGGAGTTCATCAGGCGGATGGTGTCCCCAGAGGAGATTGGGTTCCAGTCGTTAAGGATGTTCAAGGGGGGTGGAGTTCCTGCAGAAGGTAGGGTGGGTTGGTCTCCGTGTTGGTTGTCGAAGCTGTTGTGGATGTCTGCGATTTTGTTGTGGAAGAAGGAAGCTAGGGAGTCGCAGAGGGCTTGGGAGGGGGTGATGTCGTTGGAGTTGGCTGACGGGTAGGTAGATTCTTTGACGATGTTGAATAATTCCTTGCTGTTGTGGCGTTGTTATCTAGTCGGTCCTTGAATGCGGCTTTCTTGGCAGATCGGATTAGTTGGTGGTGTATGCGGGTGGCGTTTTTGAAGGCGTCCTTGGTGCTGGTGTTTGGGTCTTTTTTCCAGGCTTTCTCGAGGGAGCGACAGAGTTTCTTCGATTTCTTAAGATCATCGTTGAACCAGGAGGCGTTTTTGCTGCCTAGTTTGCTTTGATGTTTTTTCAACGGTGCTAGGATGTCGGCGCTGTTGGATAGCCATTGGGTGAGGTTCATGGCTGCTTGGTCGGGGTTTGAGGAGTGGGCGGGGGGGTTTAGAAGAAGCGATGAGGAGATCTGGTCGATGGTGATTTTGTTCCAGTTTCTTCGCAGGGTGGGTTGAGGATGGTTGTGGATTGTGGTCTTATTGTAGGTAAAGTGAACGCAGCTGTGGTCCGTCCAATGAAGAGCTTTGGTGTGACTGAATGAGACATGTTTGCTGGAGGTGAAGATGGGGTCAAGTGTGTGACCTGCAATGTGGGTGGGGGTAGTGACAAGTTGTGTGAGTCCGAGGTTGTTAAGATTGTCCAGAAGGGTGGTGGCGCTGCTGTCGTTGCTATTTTCCAGGTGAAAATTGAGGTCTCCCAATAGAATGTAGTCCTCGGAGGGAAGGGCGTGTGGGGTGATAAAGTCAGTGATGTCGTCACTGAATTGTGCACGGGGTCCTGGAGGTCGGTAGAGGAGGGTGCCTCTGAGTGTGGTCTTGGGGTCGGTGTGGATCTGGAAGTGAAGGTGTTCGGCGCTGGCAAGGTTGGCGTCTGAGCTGGTTGAGATGCGGATGGAGTTCTTATGGACAATAGCGATGCCTCCTCCTGTTTGCTTGATGCGGTCCTTACGGATGATCTTGTATCCTTCCGGGATGGCAATGGTGATGTCTGGGGCTGAAGAGGCATTCATCCACGTTTCTGTTAGGAAGGCGACGTCCGGTGATATGGTGTCTAGTAGATTCCAGAGGTCGATGGCGTGTCTGTGGACCGAGCGGGTGTTGAGCAGGATGCATTTTAGGTAGTTGGTGTCAGGTCTCTGATTGGTGTTGGTGGGTGAGGAGTTGGTTTTGGTGCTGTCGAACTTGCAGGAGTTGCAAGAGAAGGGTCCATGGGTGTGTCCAGGAGCGGCTTGGACGCAGTTGGGGGAACGGCCGGGGTTAAGGGCTAGTAGGGAGTTGGCATCGTAAGTGATGCGAGTGGGCTGGGCATTACGGGAACCAGGGGGTCTGGCGCTGGGCGCGGTCCAGGCGCGGACGGGCGTAGACGGGCTTACCTTTGGCGCACCTTCGGCGCGACTGGGGCGCGAACGCTGCGCGTTAACGCTGCGCGCAAAAGCTCCTGTCATAAGTGGACGGTGGAAGGGGAGGGGCGAGGCAGATTCAGCTGGGAGGCGGGAGCGTGATTGGAGGGACGGGCTTGGACGTCACAAGAAGCAAATGGCTGCAACAATAACAACAACTTAACGCAGGGAGAGGTTGGGGCGAGCAGTGGAGCGCTATTACAAAAACAGTTATTTACTAATGAAATGGCTGAGACAAAGTAGCGCTATGAACACAGCACATTAGAAGTATCAAGCGGCGCTATGAGATTGAGCACAGTGCAATGAATAAAGCAGCAAAGCAGCGCTGAGGTCAGAGCACGTTTTAAATACAATGCGGTGCAATGGTAATACAGCTGGAAGAATGCAAAGAGCACAAGCAGCGTAGGAGTAGCGCTACGATACCCAGGAGGACAGAGGGGAGCAACCGGATCTGCATGAGTCAGGACGGTCACAGCTCTCGGAGGGGAGGGGTTGGCCTAATCTATCTGTGGGAGGCAGGCTCAGCTGGGAGGCGGGAGCGTGATTGGAGGGACGGGCTTGGACGTCACAAGAAGCAAATGGCTGCAACAATAACAACAACTTAACGCAGAGAGAGGTTGGGGCGAGCAGTGGAGCGCTATTACAAAAACAGTTATTTACTAATGAAATGGCTGAGACAAAGTAGCGCTATGAACACAGCACATTAGAAGTATCAAGCGGCGCTATGAGATTGAGCACAGTGCAATGAATAAAGCAGCAAAGCAGCGCTGAGGTCAGAGCACGTTTTAAATACAATGCGGTGCAGTGGTAATACAGCTGGAAGAATGCAAAGAGCACAAGCAGCGTAGGAGTAGCGCTACGATACCCAGGAGGACAGAGGGGAGCAACCGGATCTGCACGAGTCAGGACGGTCCCCAACTTCACTGCCCCTCGCAATAGCACCTCCTGAAATGCTACTATGTCATCCACCGGTGACACCCTCGTATGGGGGGACTCCAACAAGGTGGGAGAATATCTCCGGCCACTAGAAGAGTCCGTATGACGGGACCGTGACCTGTCCCTCCGATGACGGGACTGTGTCGAGGACCAACGATCACTCCGTGATCGATATCTCCCTCTGGACCGTGATCTAGACCTCCTAGGCCTAGGGCGATCCACTGGCCACGGGAGAAGCAGAGGCAGAACTGGAGTCCTAGGCTGTGGAGGCCTCGTAGTCGACAGGCTGACTACGGAGGCAGAGGACACCGTCCTGGCCCTTGAACGCCTCCTCGACGTCGACATTTCCTTCCTCGACATCGATCCCTTCGCTCTCCTGTTTCTCGACGTCAATCGTCTAGACGTCGATGAACTTCTCGACGTCGACTTGTCTTTCCTTGACGTCGAACGTTGAGTCGACGGCGAATGGCGGTGTTGCCTCGACGGTGAGCGCCGCTGCCTCCTGGACTCATCTCAATGTCGATGATGTGTCGACGCCGGTGAAGTCCTCGACGTCTACCTCGTCCGAGGTCTCGACGTCCTTCCTCTCAACGACAAACGTCGCTTCGAACCAAAGCCCTGGGTCGACGGGGAACAGATAGTGGTCATGCCTCTTGATGCCGACGTCGAAGCCATCAACGTCGACCGGGACCGGTGCCTTTTCTGGGACTTTTCTTGACTGGGGAGACCCCCAGAGGCCAAAGCACGGGCTGAGGACGATGACTGAGTCCTCCATGCCCAGACCCACCTGGTTCCTGATGTCTCCTCTGCTCCAGGCCTTGGAGACGAATCTTCTCCCTGTCACGCAGGGTCCTCCTGGAGAAATCTTGACAAATCTCACAGGCTTCAGGGACATGGGAGTAAGGGGTCAGATTTAGCCTTCTTCCTGGCACACTCAGGCCACTTATCGAATAAAGCTGCCATATTCGATAGAAAGAGTGGGCAAAACTGGCTGGAAAACACAGCAACAGGAAGAGGAAGAACCCAGACGTCGAGTGAAACACTCAAAACACTTGAAAAGTGCCAAAAATTGAAGAAATACCCATAAAGGGAGAGCTCAATGCTCCAGGGTCCTGCTAGCAGGAGCCGGAAAAAATAACTGAAAGTAAAAGGACTTTGGCTGTGCATCCTGGGATACCGAGGGTCTCTGGAGAGTTCCTTAAAGGCACGGTATCCTTTTTCCAGACACATAAGGCAGCCTATGGGGGCTTGTCTGTCCAACCCTTCCTCTCTATCATTTCAAGGATTTTGGTGAAGGGTAGTTTTCTCTATGAGGAAAACTTGGAAAAATGTGTCAAATTTGACATTGTTGGCTATTCTTTTCACTGTGTGGAGGAAGTGGTGGCCATTGAAGCCTTGTATGTGTTAGGCTGCATTATTTGTCTTGATGTTCTCTTAAGTGTCTATGCAGGACTGCAAAGAAGACAGCTTAAGAGATTATTTTTGATTGCTCCGGGGTCCACGCACATGGGCGGGACTATTCACTGGATTATGACTATACATAGAGATCCCCTACTACAGAAGCTGTAGATAGTGCAGCTCAGAAACATAAAGAGGCAACATTCACTCCGTGCTTCCTAGTATACGCGGCAGATGGTGCAGTTTCAGCAAAACCAAGTGCATGGACCTATTCTGAGCCTGCAAAGCAACAAAGATACAGCTCAGGAGCACCAAGTTCACTGTTCATTGCTACTGCCTCAATGTTAAGACGAAGGTTGAAACATATGGGGCTGAAACCAGGCTTAGCATTGGCAGCATCACTAGTACAAAACACCATAACCTCATTTATTTGAAACATGGTGAAATGTGCTTGTTATTTCCTCCACGATGGAAAATTCACTCTAACAGTGTGCACTGCACTAAATACAACTGTAAAGTGAACTGTCAGAAATGCCCAAAAGGAACATAATCCATAGGGCCCAAAAAACTATTTTTTGTTGTTGTACATTCTCAGCGGTATCCGCGGATCTTACTGAAAACTTTAAAAAAACGAAGCTCTGGCTCCAGTGCTTTGTTAATTATCGCCCCCCGGGAGGGATGGATCCCAGGAGATTTTTCTTAATAAAGGGGGGGGGGTGCATGGGCCACCCTCCTGGGGCTTGGGGACTACCGCCTCCCTGGGGCTTCTCAATAAGTGAATGCAGGGGAGGCCCGTACTGCCTCCCACGCTGCCCTGGTGGACCACCGTCTTCCCAGAGCTTATTTTTTTTTTAATTGGGAAGGGGTCTCTCATTGCTCCACAGCCCCCGGGATCGCCACCTCAATGCGGCTTTTATTGAAAAAATGTGAGGAGACCGTGCAGCCCCCCTCCCCGCCCGAGGACTGACACCTCATTTCATTTTAAATAATGCGGGGGTGCGGAACTGCCCCCCCCCCCCCAGCACCGTAGACCACCATCTCCCTGAGGCTTTTGTCAAATTGAATGGACCGGGCCTTGTACTCCCCCAGCCCCGGGGACCACCACCACCTACCGGGGCAAAATTCAAGAAATGAGTGGGTGTCGGCTCCTGCTATGTCCTGGGGTACCCACCCCGGGCTATAGCTGTTTGCTATAGTTTGGTGGGAGCTTTACCACTCCCGCCAAGCCATAGCCAACTCTCTGCTTGTAGAAAGCAAGAGCTTGAAAAGGCTCTTGCTTGCTAGAAGTGGAGCAAAATTGCTTTCACAGAGAGTGAGCTGCATGTTCAGCAGCTCCCTTTCTGTAAAAGCAATGTAGGCTCCCTCAGGAGGCAGGGTCGCGGCAGAGACCAGGGGGGCTTTGAGGCTCCCCGCGTGGTCCCCATCAGTGATGAGTGGATGCCCTGGGTAAAACCAGGGCACCCACAATAGAGGCTTGGTCCTCAGGCCAAAATCAGGTTGGGGAGAGGGGTCGCGCAGTGACCCACCCCAATTCATAAAGGCCTGACCCTGGGGAATGGGGTCCCCGGGGCTGAAATCGGTCCAGGGAAGGGGCGGCGGGCACCCAGCTCCCCTCCCTTATTAAAAAAGCTCTGCAAACGTGCCTCCTGGCGCACAACTCATTGGGGGATTAAGTCCCCTTGGCTGTAGAGGGTCCTTGAGGCCCAACAACCCCTTTTGTTACCTCAAGTAAGTCCCACACAGGGTAATTGCTGGGAGGTGATCAGAGGCCCGCCCTCTTTCTCCATCACCCTGCAAATGCGCCTCCTAGCACTCTACTAGTTGGGGGATAAAGTCCCCTTTGTTCTTGAGGGTACTTGAGAGCCACTACCCCTCTTGTTACCTTCAGTAAGACTCCCACAACAGGATTGCTGAGAGGTGATCAGAGGCCCAGCCCTCTTTCTACATCACTCTACAAATGAGGATAAAGTCCCCTTGGCACTTGAGTTTACTTGGGAGCTAACAACCCCTCTTGTTACCTTCAGTAAGTCCCCCACAAAGGGATTGCTGAGAGGGCTTCAGAAGCCATGCCCCCTTTCTCCACCACTCTGCAAATGCAACTACTAGTTAAAAAACCCCATAGAATTTCACTTAAAAAACCAAAGGTTGCAGGGATGTTATAGGTAGGAAATAGAATTTAAAAAACCTTAGAAATTCACTGAAAGAAACAAAGGTTACAGGGACGTTATAGTTAGGCTAAGATTTCACTCATACAAAACTAGTGAAATTCATCATAGTTACCTGAGCTAACTTATTCCTGCGTAATGCACTGCTTATGACCTCACATATTACATAACTAATAGCATGGTCAGTGACATCACTTACGACATCTCAAAGGACATTACTGATTACATCATCCACAGAAACACTCACATCCCATACAACCGCCTGTACTCCCACTCACCCATTCACAGACCCATACCAATACTCTCATACCCACTCACTCCTCAATAGAGGCTTTCATAAACCCACGCTCTCACCCGTACAGCCAATCACATAGCTACTCACACACCCACTTTTTTTACCTACACAATCACTCACACACCCACTCACCAATACAGCTTTTCAACACAGCCACTCACTCACTCACACACACACAGCCACTTACATACCCATTCACACAAGCACTCACACATCTGCTAACCCATATAGCCATTCACGCAGACACTTACTCTGCAATACAGCCACTCGCACACCAACTCATTTAACCAAGGACCCTCTCAAAGAGCCACCCACTCACTCAAACAGCCACTTGCACTCCGAGTCACTCACTCATACAGCCATTCAGACACCCACTCACTCATCCATAGTCGCTACACACCCAATATATACACACACATACATATATACACACATACCCTGAAAAAAACAAAGGTTACAGGGACGCTATAGTTAGGATCAGATTTCACTCATACAAAACCATAGAAATTCAGCAGTTGTAATTATATGAGCTAACTATAAATTACGCCTTTGCAATGCACTCCTTATGATCTCACATATTACATCACTCATGACATGGTGAGTGACATCACTCATGACATCTCAAATGACGTGATGAAATGAATGTGATGTCCATGTCACTTGCCATCTCTCCTCCAACAAACTTTTTGTTTCATCTCATAGTTGACCGTATCTGTCTTCTGGGCTACTTTTTGTAGTGGAGGCCCACATAGTCTTGTTAAGTAGTTTGGTAATTTAGATTGAATTAAAGAGCGTTTTATCAGGCATTCAGTATCACCTTTTGCCTCTTAATTTTTTGTGTTGTGTTGAGGACAGTTGAGCGATGATCTTAGGAGGAGAAATCTTATGTTCCTGGAAATTATGAGGCAGAATGCAGGATTATGGTGTTGCAGGTTTCCTTCTGAGTGATGCAGTCAAATGTATACCCAGATTGCATGACTAGACACCTGAAATCTGGCTGTTCACTTGCTTGTTCTGTTATTGCTCCCTCAGTGAGCATCCTCAAACAGGCCTCAGAATGCACCAGCAGTCGCTAGTCAAAGCAGTATTCTCTGTACTGTGAGCTCTGAATTCCCTCTTTCAGTCTCTGGATTGACCACTGTCTATTCCAAATGGAGATTAGGCCAGGCCTACTGTCATTTGTGGGAATGGCAATGGTCTAGTACTGTATAGCAACCTTAAAAAGACCGTCAAGCCCAGAAATGGGCACAAGCACAGTCAAAGGTAAGAAATTGGTATGCGCATAGGTATGCTGACAGTCACAGCACTGTGCAGGCACAGTAAGTTGGGATCAGCATGATGCCAGTATGCTTGTGCGTGCAATTTATGTGCACCAGGCTCTAGGTACAGAAAACTCACTCTAACCCTGCTCGGCCACCTGTATCCCAAACCACCAGTCCCTCAAAGCCCCACACTCCTACCATCTTTCCTCTAGCCTGTTTGGGTAGGATTCCTAGCAGGCTAGCTAACAGGCAGACGGACTGTACACAGACAGGTCAGTTGTAGGTATAGCAATTGCTCTAGCAGTTGTTATTGCAGGCCCATGAGACCCTGGAGGCACCGTAGACCACCTTAGGGTGACCTCATGCCGTTATTTTATCCAAGAGGTCTGGTCATTGCTCGTACTTTCCCCTGAAACTCCTTATATTTCTTTTTTGAGTAGGAAGTGAAGGTCAAAATGCGACCATCCTGCTCTTTAGCTTCCTTAAATGTGGGAGTGCAAAGCAGTAGGTGAGTGGCAGAAACTCATTCCCGGGCTACGAGGAGTCCCATGGTTGCTAAGGTGGCACGCTAGCCGCTGTTGTGAGCAGGCATGGGCAGATATGGTGAAGCGACGTGGAGGGGGGAGCTTGTAGGAGCCCAGAGGAAACACTGGTAGGGTCAAGCTCCATCAGCAGCTACACTGACCACCTCCACTCACACTCTGGTGCTACTCAATATGTCAGATGCCTAGTGTGCTTTGTGTTCTCTCAGCCAGAAATAATAGGTATATCACAGTTACTCATCTCTGCAGAAGTGTGCATGACTCTGACATTGAATTCTCCAGTGCCATTGTGAGCTTAGAGTAATGAAGTTAGACCCCATGTCATTGGAACATTTGGAACAGTATCATCAACTCTCAATGTCATTGTTACTCTCAAGCACTGGACACTCTATTACTACCGGAAACCGAGGTAGGCAATCTGCCCTTGTGTTTTTACTATTGTGGAGATGGGCTGTGCCAAACTGTACTGTAGCAACCTAGTGGGAAACCTCATGATCACAGGTGTGTTATTCTTCACTCCTTTCCCACTGAGAATAGAAACCATCCACTTCTGATCTGTCTGTACCAAAAGTCTTCTACACCATACATAGGAATAAAACTTCTGTAAGGCCCACAAGCATGCCAGAAGATCATGTTCAATGACGGAAAAGTCTATGTTAGTATTTCTCAAAACTTGTGATGCGCATCCAGTGGCATATTTGGCTTTTCCTCTTCTTTGTGGCAACACAATCCCCAAATTTAAGTTGCTGGCATCTGCTGTGATGCAGGAAGACCGACTAGGATTGTAGGTAATGGGATCCTTGGAACTAACCAATTGAGTCTCCATCTATTTGAAACCTCCTGACACACACTTTCTCACTGTCCTATAGAAATGATACACTCTTCTTGAGTAGGTTAGTCAAAGGCTTGGCGTTGGTTGTATACATTTATTTCTGGAAGAAAACATGAGTAAAATTCACATAGTCCAATAAAATATTTCGAACCATTCTTGCCCTTTGGCACAGAGGCCTTAGCGATGGCTTCCACCTACCCTGGCCTTGGCTCAGTGCCATCCTCTGATAGTACATAGCCTACCTACTCAATTCTCGTTATGTGAAACAGGCGTTTGCAATGTTTGAGAATGACTCCACATTCCTGTAGAATCAAATTTTGTTTTTTATATGTCTTTATTGATTTTGTGATAAAACATATTACAAGCATGTGGTGCATAATAAAGATCGCATTTTGAAAGAACAATATCAACCCCTAATCAACATGTATGAAGATTCACAGTCTAATCATTATATCTGTCTGAAAAGGAGTAGAATATACAGTATGCAACTTAATCATAATGAAAAATGCTGATCCTTAGTCAATGAAATAAAACAAAGTAACAGTGAAAATAGGCCTGGGGGTGATATAAAAATAAGTAAATGCACTTGCAAGAGGGAAAGAACTGATGTGCAGTGGGAGACCAACAACAGCTAGATAAAGACCAACAGGGTATGTTTGATGGTCAAATTCATTGCTTGACCTTAGGTGCTTTAAGTGAGAGAATGTGTGTTTTTATGGGGGTGTGATATTGTCTTTATGACTTTCTTTAAAGGGGTAGAGTAAACCAACCCATAAATCTTCAATAGGGTGATCCTGTAAGCCTCTATCCTCTTCTCAACTCATAAAAGTAGATTCCAGTTCAGCCCGATGTAAAACAGTAGCATGCCATTGGGGTACCGCTGGTAGCAACAAGGCTTTCCATTTCATTGTAATGGTGCACCTAGCTAGCAGGAAGGTCAGTTAAAGAAATTTGTTTACAAAATTTAATAGACGTGTAGTGCTTATAAAATCCCAGTATGCAGCTTTCTAGGGAGGGTGGCGCAGCTAACCGACAAAAATGGCGGACACACTTCTCTAGGGCTCCCACCGGAGTCTCCAAAACGACGCACCTTCCAACATCATCTGAGCCCTACAAGGAGTTGTGCTAATGTGCTTCCCGTATAAGGGAAAACTTTTCCGGTGCCCCTGGGGGGTTGGGCGAGGGTGGGCTGTGACTGAGTACTTAGCAGCGGGGAGCCAACAAGGGAGCACAGCTCATGCGTACCAGATGGAGAAGGGCCCAACACCGGCACGGTCTAGGTGACTTTTCCTCTCCCATAAACACATTTGCATGGCCCCAGTGAGAGTCTGGAGGTGCTGCGACGCATAAGAGGCAGGGAAATCTTAAAGATTGTTGGGGCCCTGGACCAGATGTATTTTGGGGTTCCTTGTTCGGAACAGCTTTGAATTTATGATCCAATTTCAGCTCTTTCATGCCCTCTTTGGCCAGGCCACTGGCAGTGCACAGGCACACTCATCCAAATTCTAAATGTGTTTACATCTAATATTCAGGGATAGTGATGTGTGTTTTCAATATTGTAACACAGCAGGAGTGCACTAATACTACTGCAAAATCTCTGTGATACCCTCTTTTCTCATATGTAAGGTCCTGTTTTGATCTAAAAGACACTTTTCAATGAATATTGACATAAAAACAAGATTTCTCTGTAAAATGGCTTATAGACTCCTATATCAACGACATTAAAAACAAGCATTGAAAATGCAATAGGTCTCGCCTTTGAATAAGTTAAAGCCATTTGCTTTGCTAATGGTATTGTATAGCAAAGCAATTGGCTTAAAATTAATGAAAGGCAAGAGCTATTGGATTTTTAATGCTTTTTGTTTAAATCTCACCATTTTCCGTTCCCAAATGCTAACCGTGGTTTAGACAGACTCCAACATGTGAAAGGTGACTGCGGTGGCTTACCACTTAATAAAATAATTTATCGGTTGCAATGATGTTTAAATTACAAAACATAGCAGCGTCTGGTGCGTGGATGCCAAGGCTGTGCATGCTTAGTCTTAAAAGGTAGTTACCACATTAAATAACTGACCACGATGTTTACACTTTCTGCTTTGCTAAAGAGTATCGCAGACGAGCGCATCTCAGCAGATGTGAAAAGTTAGGCATGAGCGCTGAATATTCGTTACAATGCTGCACAAACTCACATACTTCTCAAACGCTCCTGCAGAAACATCTTTCCCTCTTCTCGAATTTCGTCTCGAGCGCAAACCGTTTGCGCAGGTGTCCTACACGCCACCTTGCGTGGCTGTCTAGGCGGCCAGGTGATTGGCTGAAGCGAGGGTTGTCGCTTGATCGCAGCCCTCGAGTGAGTTAGCCCCGCCTTGTGGTTGCGAGAGTGTGTTAAAGGGATATCATGGATCAAAAGTTCTTCTTTGAAATAGGGTGTAGTCGTCAAGGGGTGCTCTGCCCAAAACACAATGTAAGAGCAAAACTAGTTCATGTTAATTCCGTGACCACGTATCAGGCAGATAAAGCATGCAAACATACGATCTTACTGGCTAGCATTGTACCACCCCTTACGCTTGCGTGCTTTGACAGTAAATCTGTCTCTGGTCCTGAGGTTCGCATTAGCTTAACATCCTTTCATTCTGTAGAAATCAACTGATTTCCCATCCCTCCAAAAAAATTAATGAGTCCTTGTGTAATGCACTGGTGCTCATGTAAAGGCTCCAATATCTTTGGACCAGTTAGTGATATACAGGTATGCAAAAAGAAACTATGAAAAAAATGCTACCACAGCCATTGTGAACCGCATCTCGTGACAACTCTCAGAAAACGCGCTATATTTGCCATGCTTGCAGGACACTATCTCTCAGACCCCCAGCTTCAGCACATTGTACGGTTGAAGAACCCCATTAGGTGCTTCTCAGCTACGACTAGTCTGCATGCATGTAAATAACAGAATGCACCCTACTTACGTTGCACGATTCTAGGAGTGGCAAGATACGGTACAAGATACAAGGGACGCTTTTCGTCAGAAAGGGGAAGGCACATTACCCTCCACCCCCATCCTCCCCACCCCCACAGAGTCCCTAATCGGGATGTTGGAGGTGGATAATTTAGGAGAGAAAGCTAAAAAAAACACATGGAGTTTGAACAGTTCCCCCCTGTATGTCACAAAGCTCTTTTTGCGAGTATTCTTACCTCTATGTACTTCTTGACTCCTGCGATGGCTTGTGTGTGTATTAGCGTGCATGCACATTCACTGTGGCCCAGAAGCGATAATAACTTGCATCAGCTGCAGGTTTTTTCACAGTAGGGGGCCCTGGGGGTCAGGGCTCAACAATGAATCTCAAAAACAGACTATTGGTGCGAACTGACTCGGAAGGCCCTCCCGTGGCCATGCTGAACGAAACGGCCTGAGCAGTAACAAACCCAAAGTTCCCCTTTTACCATTGTGGCATTAAAAACAAGTATTTGTGCGAACTAAAGTAGTACTCGGCAGAAGTGTAAAATAAAACTGAGTAGGACTTCTGCACGCCTGTTTTATGTAATAGAGGGAGGATGAATAAAACAGAGGAGATAGAGGTGAGGAGGAGAGAGATATGGAGATTAAAAGAAATTAAGTGGGGAGAGGAAAGAGGTAGAGAAGAGAGACAGAGGACAATGAGACCGAAAGGAGATGCTGGAAACTAGAAAGAAAACAATGAGAGAAAGGGGGATATGGAAACAGAAAGAAAGACAACGATGACAGAAAAGAGGAGAAATTGGAGGCAAAGGGTGAGAAAAACGAGAGAGACTGTGAAAAAAAAAGAGCAGGCAGGCTTGCAGCGACCTGAGAAAGAAGGAGGGAAGGAGCCAAGAGAAGACAAGCTGTAGTCAGTGTGAAAAATATAGTGCGTCCGTCTCACGCCGCGAGTAAAGAAAGACGACAATGGCAGAAAAGAGGAGAAATAGGAGGTAGAGGGCGAGAAAAACGAGAGAGACAGCCATAAAAAAAATAGAGCAGGCAGCGACCTGAGAAAGAAGGAGGAGAGGAGCGAAGAGAAGACAAGCTGTCGCCAGTGTAAAAAATATAGTGCATCTCACGCCGCGAGTAAAGCATCCAGCCCCCACGTGCACATCTTCTGTCCGTCCGCTTGCACATCTGGAATCCGTATTGATTCCAAAAGGCCCTCGCATGACAAGAGTAGCGCATGCGCGCAGCCAACGCCAAGCGAGACCTAATAAATTAAAGGAAAACGTATTTAAAACAATCCCTTTAAGAATTAATCAAGGTCATCAGGGCAAGGCTCGCAGAACAGACCTGGCTCTTTCAGGGGGCCTCCTTAAAGGCTGAGGCCCTAGGCCAGAGCCCACTTTGCCCATTCCTTAAAACATCTCTGATAAGAGGCCCCAGGGCCGGCTCTAGGGCGGTGTGATTGGTGCCACTGCACCGGGTGCTAACTCTTTGAGGGAGCACTGTGTTTGGAAGTATTTTATGGTTTTAAAAGCACCTGCTGCATTGCTAGACTCCCACAATTTTCATACGACAATTAAAATGTCAAGATAACTCCGGTGATTAATGTTCTTCCTGGAGAGAGAAGGAGTGAAGTCTAGTGGACGTTTTAACTCATTTTATGGAAGCGCAGAGAGTTAATATGCCTGCTGCGAAGAATGTGTACCATGCAGTTCATAAAGTGCACATAGTTTAAATAGGTCAGTGTTTTTGTCAGAGAGATCCTTTTGTTACTAACAGTGTAGATGTTAAAATCCTAACATGGAACAGCTAGCTAATATTTGTCATCAAAGGGCTGCATGCAAACTGCAAGGTATAGATTTGAGAATTATGATTTTCTTTCTCCATCTTTCATTATTCTTATGTTTATAAAAAGTGTTCATTTTAGTGAACAAAATCCGTATTATTAAATGTAACCCCCAACCATGGGGTTATGTTTTTGCTTCTCCAGACCAGGCACTCTTAAACGATACTGTTTACCAGTATGGATGGCATGTGACTCACCTTGTAGTCTTCTGGCTTATGTAACATTTCCTATACACTGATATACACACATATGATTGATTATCTCTGTGGAATGTGTGTGTGATGTAAGGTGCTCTGACACCCTACACTGTTATAGGTGGCGCTACATAACTAAATACATCTGAGAGTCCGTGGTTATGGAGACTTTAGGGGGCACTGTTAAAGGGTGGTAGTAAGGGAGTCCGTGGGGGGCGCCAACAAACACTGTCGCACAGGGCGCCACCAATACTAAAACCAGCCCTGAGAGGCATTACCCCCCCCCCCCCCCCCAGCCCCCACCCCCCCGGGGGACAGGGGGGAGAGTTGGACTCGGTTCCCGACGGTGTTTATGAGTTCTTGCAAACCTGTATTATTTGTCGAGGATGAGAGAAGATAACTATGTCTGTGGGGTTAAATACGAGGCGAGTAAGGGTGGGCACTGGCAAGTCCGAGGGTGAACATGGGATATATGTAGGAGTGTTTATGTAAGGCAGAATATCCTAACTGCAAATATACAGATACAGCCCTTAATTCTTTACGCGAGGGGGGCCTAATCTAATTCAAAACCAAAAAGGTTTAGGGGATCAAACTACATCCCATATCAGTCCAATAGCATATGGACGTTGGGAGGCGAGGAATATTGATCATGCCTCTATTTATTGTAACACAGAAATATTTGCTTAGTTTCGTCCTTTCTGACCCCACCCGTGAGTGTCCCATTCTCGCAGAGCCTGAAATCTTGTTCGTCGCCAACACTAAACTCGTTCTTTGCTCCTGACTGCTGGGTCCTGACATATTGGGGTGGCATTTTGTTGTGTGCAACAGGATGCAAGAGGCACAAGTTCAACACCAAACATTTCTCCCAGTTACAAAGTGGTACCTGATGGCCTTGAACATCCTTATAAACAAACAGGTGCCTCTTTCAGAAGGTTAACTAACAGTAATAATACTGGTGTGCATTTATGATCTATGTTCTGCATTTCTGAAGTGAGTCATTAGGGACGGGGTAGAGAAGTGGGTACAGAAATATTAAAGATTTTTATTCGATTCAAAACCATAAAAGTGAATAATACCTTAATATTTATACCGTTTTACTTTTTCTAAAGACAGTTTATCGGTTGTTAAATGTGAATTACTGTGAAAATCATATGAAAAATGAAATTGGTTGACGTCCAAAACCAAATTCTGCAGAACGTTATCATCTTAAACATATTTTTTATTGCTCACTAGATGCTGTTTTTAAGAATTAATGCAAGTTACAAGCTTCATTTTAAGAGGCAGCTGGCCCACCTAAATGTAGTCAACGACGGAGGACCACAGCATGGGTGCGTCATTTCTTCTTTTTGTATTTTGATTGGAAAAGAAAGATCTGCTGGAACGTGCTTATGAGTGATCCCTTTAACTCCTGTTAGCATAACAAAAGAAAATGTTCGTGTATTTGTAGCTCTTGTTGGTAGAACCAGAAGTGTGTAAAAACAAACTAAATGGAGGGGGCTGTACCACAGTGCATCAGTGTGACCAAACCTACATAGTGTTCACCCCAACCTTCCCAGTGTATTCTTAGGAAATGCTGTGCTTTTCTAAAATCTGAGTAGGAGGTCATTGGAAGCAAAAGTGTTCCACTCAAAAAAACGGATTATGATGGCTTAGAATGACCAGTTCAATTTATTTGACTTATAAAACATCACTCTGAAGTACAAGCTCGGACTGGGGAGGATGCGTTCACACACCTGTTGTCTACTTATTAGTATTCTTAAATTTGTGTACTTAAGTTGTGTTCAGTTGTGGAAACTAGATTAAGGCTAGATGGGCCAACCTAAAATAAACACTCTGGTGTTAAGGAATTTCTGAAAGAAATTTTAAAGGCATAAGAAATGCACAATATTGGCTTTATTGTCTTATTGAACATATTTTAGCAGAATTCCTGTTAACTGTGAAAAAATGTTGCCTCAGATGTCTTCGTGTCAATAAAATATCATATTTAGTTACCATTTTACACTTTTAATCGCAAAATGTCTACCCTAGACAAGCACTCTCTGCTAGCATAGGTTTTCCAAGATTGCCAACAGGTGTGTAGATCTACGAAAAACACAGAGTCGGTTCAACAGAGAATTGCCGGAAACTCTCAATTCACTATTGACCACAGATCCATAAAACAAGGCACATTTGTCATATCCCCCCAAAATGTTGATTGGCAGGAATTTGAAGAAATGGAAGGACAGCAAGCCAGCTTCTCTCTCACTCTCCTCCGCCCACCAACCCCCCTTTCTCGAATCCTGTTCCCTGCCATGCTGTTCCCGGAGCAGCTGTACTGCAGATTCCTGAAGTCACTTCTGATCTAAATCATTTTATGGATATGAAACCATATTCTGACATTTTCATTTACAATATCACCGGGGTCCACCATTTATCGTTTAGTAGGTATGAGATCGCGTGGTCACACACAGATCTAGGACGTCCTTTTATATGCACCCGGAATGGTTTCTGAATCTCGCTGAACTCGCTACCAACGAGCACCTCAGGTGAGTGAGTCTCCCTTGGCCGCCTTTGTTTTTGTTGGATCTTTGCGACCAGATTGTACACTCATTAGAGTGTAACTCACTGATTTGCTCTGGGTTTCTGCCTATACCGGTTTTTAGGTCTCGCCTATTATATCCTGCAGGGATAAATAGGCGAGATTATAGTAAGCGGAAAAGAAAAGTCTAACTAGCCTGCGGATCGCGTACAGTTCATGTGAGCTATGCGCGTGCACTTCATCGCCAGCCACATCACATACCACCATTTGTCTGTGCCTCGGCATCAGACTTCAAAGGCTGCCGCTCCCCCGCCCCCACGTGCACATCGCACACCACCATTTGTCTGAGCCTTGGCATCACACTTCAAAGGAATTCGCTACAGCTCCCCCGCCTTCCCGCCACAGCAATGCCGAGAGCTTGTTTTTTTTTTTTGCATCCATTTCGCAGGCAAGCCGTGATTTGTTGGGCGTTCTCTGCACCTTTCTCGTTTTTTTTCTGGACGAAAGTGAAAGCCTACCATGCTTGTTTACAGTAGCCTTGCTCCTCAAATGCTGTTGCTGTGTTGCCATCTCTCTAGGGACACTCGGCTTGAAAACACTCGACTTGCTAGCTGCAATGCTACATCCGCTATGCTTTGCCTCTAGACACGTTGATTCCTCGAAGACTGTACTGACTCTGCTCCTCCTGATTCTGAAACTGACCAACGCAGTCACAACGCTGTCTCTTCTCTCTGTCTTATGATGTCTGCCCTGCCACCATTTACTTCGGACCCTCACCCTTACCCTCACACCTCCTCATCCTCACACTCTATCACCCTCACTCACCCTCACACCCTCACAACGCTCTCACCCTCATTCACCCTCACCCTGTCACCCCCACACACCCTCACACCCCCTCACCCTCACCCCCTCACCTTCCTCCTCACTCTCAAACCCCATCACCCTCACACCCCTCATCCTCACCCACTTCTCACCCTCACACGCTCTCTCACCCTCACACCCCCTCAGCCTCACATCCCCTCACCCTCACATCCCCTCACCCTCCCTCACATCCCTCACCCTCACCCTCCCTCACATCCCTCACCCTCACCCTCCCACCCCCTCATCCACCCGCTCACCCACCCTCTCACCCACCCTCTCACCCACCCTCACCCACCCTCTCACCCTCACACACCCTCTCACCCATCAAGCCCCCATCTCACCCCCTCACCCACCCCCTCACACCCCTCAATCTCACAGCCCCTCACCCCCCTCACAGACCCTCACCCTCACACACTTTCACCTCACCACCCCACCCCACCACTCCTCACACCCTTCACCCCTACACACCCTCACACCCCCTCACCCTCACCCCCTCACACCCCCTCACCCTCACACCCCCTCATCCTCCCTCACCCTCACTCCCCTCACACCACCTCACCCTCACCCCCCCTAACCCCCCTCACACACCCTCACACTCCTTCACCCTCACACCCTCTCACCCCCACACCCTCTCACCCCCTCTCACCCTCTCACCCTCACTCACCCTCACACACCCTCATCCTCACCCTCACACACCCTCACCCTCACTCACCCTCTCCCCCTCCCTCTCACTCCCCCTCACCCTCACACCCCCCACCCTCACACCCCCCCACCCTCATCCCCTCACCCTCCCTCACATCCCCTCACCCTCCCTCACATCCCCTCACCCACCTTCACCCACCCTTTCACCCTCGCACCCCCTCTCACCCTCGCCTTCACACACCATGTCACCCACCCTCACACCCCTCACCCTCACACCCCCTCACCCTCACACACACCCTCACCCACCCTCACTCCCCCTCACTCCCCCTCCCCCTCACCCCCCCTCCACCTCCCCCTCACTCCCCATCACCCTCACACCCCCTCACCTCACCCTCACACCCGCACACCCCCTCACACCCCCTCACCCTCACACCCCATCACCGTCACACACCCTCACCCACCCTTACCCTCACCCACCCTCACACACCCTCACCCACCCTCACCCACCCTCACACACCCTCATACACCCTCACACACCCTCACACACCCTCACCGTCACACCCCCTCACCCTCTCACACCCCCTCACCCTCTCACACCCCCTCACCCTCTCACACCCCCTCACCCTCTCACACCCCCTCACCCTCAACCCTCACTCACCCTCTCACTCCCCCTCACCCTCAACCCTCACTCACCCTCACACCCCCTCACTCCCACACACCGTCACACTCACCCACCCTCACTCCCTCACACACCCACCCTCATCCTCACCCACCCTCACAAACCCTCACCCACCCTCACCCACCCTCGCCCTCACAAACCCTCACCCACCCTCGCCCTCACAAACCCTCACTCACCCCTCACCCTCACATCCCCTCACCCTCACATGTAAATGTATGTAAATGTATTGCGATTTATATAGCGCACGTATCACCCGAAGGCATCAAGGCGCTTGCCTTGGGAACCCGTCCTGGTATTCCCCTGTGAGATAACCCCAGCAGGGTATCCACAAGGTGAAAGCCAGGCATCCCGCCGCGAGGGGCCATAGTGGAGATTAAGCAAGCTATTGCCCAGAGTCGCAGGGTGTGAACCTGTGAGTCGAGTAGGCACCGGAACGAGAATTATCGAGTCCGTGGAATTTTGAGCCCAAGACCCGCCGAGGCGGGGAATTGAACCCTGGTCCAGGACCGATCTCAGCTTCCGGGTCTGCCGCCTCTAACCCCTGAGCCACACTTCTCCACCCCACATCCCCTCACCCTCACATCCCCTCACCCTCACATCCCCTTACCCACCCTCTCACCCACCCTCAAACACCCTTACACACCCTTTCACCCTCTCACCCACCCTCTCACCCACCATCTCACCCACCCTCACACCCCCTCACCCACCCCCTCACACCACCACACCCTCACACACCCCCTCACACCCCCTCAATCCCACAACCCCTCACCCTTACACCCCTCACAGACCCTCCCAGAGCTTCACCCTCACACACCCTTACCTCACAACCCCACCCTCACACCCCTCACCCTCACTCCACCTCACCCCCCTCACCCTCACCCCCCTCACCCTCACCCCCTCACCCCCCTCACCCTCACACCCTCACCCCCCTCACCCCCCCTCATCCCCCTCACACCCCCCTCACACCCCCCTCTCCCTCACACCCCCTCACCCCCCCTCACCCTCACACCCCCTCACCCTCACACCCCCTCACCCTCTCACACCCCCTAACACACCCTAACACACCCTCACTCACCCTCACCCTCACACCCCCTCACCCTCACACCCCCTCACCCTCTCACCCCCTCACTCTCACACACCCCCTCACTCTCACACACCCCCTCACTCTCACACACCCTCTCACCCTCACACACCCTCACTCACCCTCACACACCCTCACCCACCCTCTCACCCACCCTCTCTCACACACCCTCACCCCCCCCACCCTCATACCCCCTCACCCTCCCTCACACCCCCTCACCCTCCCTCACACCCCCTCACCCCCTCTCACCCCCCTCACCCACCCTCTCACCCACCCTCACTCACCCTTTCACCCTCGCACCCCCTCTCACCCTCGCACCCCCTCTCACCCTCACCCACCCCCAAACCCTCACACCCCCTCACCCACCCCCACCCTCCCTCATCCTCCCTCACCCACACCCTCACTCCCCCTCACCCTCACTCCCCCCCTCACCCTCACACCCCCTCACCCTCACACCCCCTCACCCTCACACCCCCTCACCCTCAAACCCCCTCACCCTCACACCCCCTCACACCACCTCACCCTCACACCACCTCACCCTCACACACCATCACCCTCACACACCATCACCCTCACACACCCTCACCCTCACACACCCACCCTCACACACCCTCACACACCCTCACTCACCCTCACATCCCCTCACCCTCACATCCCCTCACCCGCTCACCCGCTTACCCACCCTCACACACCCTTACACACCCTCTCACCCTCACACACCCTCTCACCCTCACACACCCTCTCACCCTCACACACCCTCTCACCCTCACCCACCATCTCACACACCCTCACCCTCACCCTCCCCCTCACACCACCACACCCTCACACACCCCCAATCTCACAACCCCTCACCCCCTCACAGACCCTCACCCTCCCTCAGACCCTCACCCTCACACAACCTCACCTCACAACCCCACCCCATTCCCCCCTCACCCTCACACCCCCTCACACCCCTCACCCCCCCTCACCACCCCTCACCCTCACACCCCCTCACCCTCACACCCCCTCACCCTCACACCCCCTCACCATCACACACCCTCACCCTCACACACCCTCACCCACCCTCCCCTTCACACACCCTCACCCACCCTCACCCTCACACACCCTCACAAACCCTCACCATCACTCACCCTCTCACCCTCCCTCACACCCTCACACCCTCACATCCCCTCACCCTCACATCCCCTCACCCTCACATCCCCTCACCCTCACATCCCCTCACCCTCACATCCCCTAACCCTCACATCCCCTCACCCTCACATCCCTTCACCCTCACATCCCTTCACCCTCGCATCCCCTCATCCTCACATCCCCTCATCCTCACATCCCCTCACCCTCACATCCCCTCACCCTCACCTCCCCTCACCCTCACATCCCCTCACATCCCCTCACATCCCCTCCCCTCACCCTCACACCCGCTTACCCACCCTCTCACCCACCCTTACACACCCTCTCACCCACCCTTACACACCCTCTCACCCTCACACACCCTCTCACCCACCATCTCACCCACCCTCACCCTCCCTCACACACACCCTCACACCACCACACCCTCACACACCCCTCAATCTCACAACCCCTCACCCTCACACCCTTCACAGACCCTCACCCTCCCTCAGACCCTCACCCTCACACCCTCACCTCACAACCCCACCCCATCCCCCCTCACCCTCACACCCCCTCACCCTCACTCCCCCTCACCACCCCTCACCCCCTCACACCCCCCTCACCCTCACACCCTCACACCCTCACACACCCTCACCCCCCTCAACCTCACCCCCCTCACCCTCACACCCCCTCACCCACCCTCACACACCTTAACACCCCTCACACACCCTCACTCACCCTCACACACCCTCACTCACCCTCACACCCATTCACCCTCACACACCCTCACTCTCACGGTCACACTCACACACCGTCACACTCACACACCCTCTCACCCTCACACCCCCTCACACCCCCTCACACCCCCTCCTTCACCCTCTCACCCTCACTCACCCTCTCACCCTCACACACCCTCACTCACCCTCTCACCCTCACTCACCCTCTTACCCTCACTCACCCTCTTACCCTCACTCACCCTCACACCCTCACTCCCATTCACCCTCACACACCCTTACTCTCACACACCGTCACACTCACACACCCTCACACACCCTCACCCTCACACACCCTCACCCTCACACACCCTCACCCTCACACACCCTCACCCTCACAAACCCTCACCCTCACACACCCTCACCCACCCTCGCCCTCACACACCCTCACAAACCCTCACCCTCTCACCCTCCCTCACACCCCCTCAACCTCACACCCCCTCACCCCCCCTCACCCTCACATCCCCTCACCCTCACATCCCCTCACCCTCACATCCCCTCACCCTCACATCCCCTCACCCTCACATCCCCTCACCCTCACATCCCCTCACCCTCACATCCCCTCACCCTCACATCCCCTCACCCTCACATCCCCTCACCCTCACATCCCCTCACCCTCACATCCCCTCACCCCCACATCCCCTCACCCCCACATCCCCTCACCCCCACATCCCCTCACCCCCACATCCCCTCACCCCCACATCCCCTCACCCTCACATCCCCTCACCCCCACATCCCCTCACCCCCACATCCCCTCACATCCCCTCCCCTCACCCTCACACCCGCTTACCCACCCTCTCACCCACCCTTACACACCCTTACACACCCTCTCACCCTCACCCACCATCTCACCCACCCTCACCCTCCCTCACACACCCCCTCACACCACCACACCCTCACACACCCTCCACACCCCCTCAATCTCACAACCCCTCACCCTCACACCCCTCACAGACCCTCACGCTCCCTCAGACCCTCACCCTCACACCCTCACCTCACAACCCCACCCCATCCCCCCTCCCCCTCACACCCCCTCACCCTCACCCTCCCTCACACACCCCCTCACACCACCACACCCTCACACACCCCCTCACACCCCCTCAATCTCACAACCCCTCACCCTCACACCCCTCACAGACCCTCACCCTCCCTCAGACCCTCACCCTCACACCCTCACCTCACAACCCCACCCCATCCCCCCTCCCCCTCACACCCCCTCACCCTCACTCCCCCTCACCACCCCTCACAACCCCTCACCCACCCTCACCCACCCTCACACACCTTAACACCCTCACTCACCCTCACACACCCTCACACACCCTCACTCACCCTCACTCACCCTCACTCACCCTCACTCACCCTCACTCACCCTCACTCACCCTCACTCACCCTCACTCACCCTCACTCACCCTCACTCACCCTCACACACCCTCACTCACCCTCACACACCCTCACTCACCCTCACACACCCTCACTCACCCTCACACACCCTCACTCACCCTCACTCACCCTCACACACCCTCTCACCCACCCTCACTCACCCTTTCACCCTCGCACCCCCTCTCACCCTCACCCTCACCCACCCCCAAACCCTCACACCCCCTCACCCACCCCCACCCTCCCTCATCCTCCCTCACCCACACCCTCACTCCCCCTCACCCTCACTCCCCCCCTCACCCTCACACCCCCTCACCCTCACACCCCCTCACCCTCAAACCCCCTCACCATCACACCCCCTCACCCTCACACCCCCTCACCCTCACATCCCCTCACCCTCACATCCCCTCACCCTCACATCCCCTCACCCTCACATCCCCTCACCCTCACATCCCCTCACCCTCACATCCCCTCACCCTCACATCCCCTCATCCTCACATCCCCTCACCCTCACATCCCCTCACCCCCACATCCCCTCACCCCCACATCCCCTCACCCCCACACAAGGGACACCTTCTTGCACAAAAACAATCTTTAGATGCTTTTTTCTTCTTTCTAAGTGTGTTGCTGAATGCAGCACACTTAAAATGAGGAAACAACAAGGAGAAATAAAGATATTTCTCCTTGTTGCGACTCTCATGGGAAAGCCTTGAATTTTGATGCATTCCCTGGTGTGCCAGTCTTGGTATGCACCAAAATCAATGTATAAATGCGTGAGAACACCCACACTTCGCCAATGGAACAACTTCCCAGGGCAGAGGAACCCAAGGCAGTGACTTGTGCTACCTTGTGTTACTCCAGATTCCTAAAGCTTTGCAGGGCCATGCAAGATGTTGCTTCGAAAATCTGACTTAAGTATTGTGTTGGCCTTGCAACACCATGCGTGAGGCAAGGGCAATGCAGTACAATGATAAATCTGGCCTGTGGTGCATGTATACTCCTATTTAGATGTTTGCCTCATGAAGATGTCAACAACTCAGTAGCAGAAAGCATCCACATGTACACAAAGTTGTTTTGGGTGTTAGCATAGTCTGTCAGCTTAACCCCAGCTAACTCTGCCCACAACCATAGTATTCCTGGGCATGATACAGGATAGCAAAAGTGCAGAACATAGGATACAGTATCGACTGAAAGTTCTGCATCCTGCTCCAGAGGTCACAGATGCGTCACTGGAATGCAGAGGAGCTCACCTGAGTCCCCTTTCGACCAGAGACCAGTGGTCTGATTGTAAACAAGTGCTGTACATCAATGTCCTCAATCGCAAGAGCCCCACTCAAAGTCCAAACATAAGTATAAATAGATAAAATGAGGCACCATTGCCAGGAGAGGATCCATGTTCTTTTTGGAGCGGACGCTGACGCAGCCTCAAGACAGTGATGACGATGGGCAAAGGGAAGGAATGCTTCCCCCCTACTATAATGATGAAGCAGTATATATTGAGTCACACCACACAAGCGGGCTAGATAGCCAGAAACCAAACAAGATTCACCATGTGAGCTGCTTACTGACTAAAGCGCCTCATTTGTAGTGGTGGCTGGGAGGGCTGCTAGGGCATTAGAGCTACAGTTGCCCACCATGGAGGCAAAATCAAATGTGCTGACTAAAATCCTTCACCCAGAGCCCACTTCATCTGAGCTAATGCTACTGTTTTACTAAACCCTTACTGATGCCCTCAAGGATACATAGGCTCAGTCAGCTGATCCATGGCTTGACAGCACAGACCTGCCTCTGGTGATCAGGACTTTTTAACAAAACATCTGACACCGGAAGACCTGATTATCTAAGCCTCAACATGAACGGTCAAGGTGGGTTCCTTTTTTTCCATCTTTGAGACAGAAAATCAAAATGGATTGATGGTCTTGTGGCCTCTAGCATGCTCCTCATTACAAACTCTAGGTGGCACATGCAGGTTGTGCATAGATCTCTATTAGCAATTAGCCCAGCATTGGGGTGCCTCTCCAGGTCTATCCAGATCTCGAAGAACACTGCACAGGATCTGTAAAGGCCTGAAGTAGTGCAGGACATCTTTGGATGACATTGATTAGGAGGCAAGAGAGGTAGCCATTAAATCAAGACTAAGACTGATCCAAATCAAGATCCTTCATTGGATATAATACAACGTGGCTCGCTTACACATATTTGGAAGGTCAGAGTCACCGAACTGTCTGTTCTGTAGAATAGAGCGAGGAACATACATGCACATCCTATGGGAATGCCCTAATATACACTCCTACTGGTCCACAATTTTGGAGGAACTCAACAAGTTACTAGGGGAAAAGATACTGATTGACTCCAAGTGCATTCTGCTGGGTATACCCACAGAGGTAGATATCCTCCGAATCTCTGTAACTTGGGCCTCATAGTGGCCAAGAGGGATGTAGCCAAATACTGGGGTGCTCCAGAACCCCCCACTTTAAGGGAATGGAAAACTGGAAAGGACCTTTACATGGGTGATGAAAAAGTCACATACAAGGCAAGAGGTTGCCTGAAGAAATGTTATAAGGTTTGGGGTCCCTGGTTGCAATGCTATGATTTAAATATGGGAGAAGAGATTGAACGACCCTCGTTGAAAGGTGAGAATGAATGGTGGACTTTAAGATGTTTGATGACCCTGCCTACGATAATTATTTAATGTACTATTGCCTGTTTGACTGTCTATGCTTACACTCCCATGTATTTATAAGTCACCATGCATGGTTGTGCATCGTAAAATGTTTGCAAGAAAATTTAAATAAAAAAATATATATTTTAATTCTGCATGTTAGTTTCCACCAATTGGCTTGTTTGCTTGCTGGAATAGAAGGGCAGACTATTGTACGTTGTTTTGTCTACTACCTCCCCAGCCTCTGTTTCTCAGGATCTTCAAGACAGACAGGGCCCAAGACATTCTCATTATCCCAGACTTGGCAAGGAGAGTGTGATACCCTAGGCCTGAGTATTTGTTCTCCAATCAGGCTCCCACTTTCGGAGGAACTCCTGTCATTGCAAGAGGGCAGTGCCTTGCATCCGAGTCTCCACAGCTCACACCTCCATTAGTGGAGATTAAGCAGTGGCAGCTAAATACTTTTGACTTGCTGACTGAGGTGGTGGATGTTCGTCCACAAAGTCTATCTATGCTGGGACAAGTTTGACATTTGGTGTAGTGCCCAAAACATAGACCCCTTAAAAACTAAACTTTCTCATGTCCCTTTATTTCTTTTGTCATCCCAGCAAGGCCTTGAAGTAGGCACAGTGAGCTGTTATTTGTTGGACCTGTCAACATTCTTGTGTTTACCTGACTAACCGTTGTTTTTTAAATCTTCAGTTATGGTGCATTTTCTTAAAGGGTTGATGCATGTTTCTCCCTAAGCTATTTGTTATGCATCTGTCAGACCTTTATATGATCTTGACATTGCTTATGTACACACGCTTTGTGCTAATGCATAGTTGTTCCTTGAGATTCTTGACTCTGAAAACATGCTTCCTCTTTGTCATCACTGCCACCTTTGTGGATAAACTTGTGTTGAGAAAACAGGCTGCAGTCATTCCTAAAATTATGAAACCCTTTTGTGTTGCTTCACTTCATCCCTCAAAAGAGGAAGAGTGACTCCATTGTCCTGATCCCAAGATAGGGCTTAACTTTTTCATCGATTTTAGGTCCAAAGAAAACCAAGGCAGCTGAAAAGAGTGCTTATCAAGATGGATTGTTCTCTGTATCAAAATCCGCTATGTACTGTGCCTGTTCTACGTATTTGCCAGACTGAGGCGTGGGCATTGTGGGTTACATTGACAAAACACTACTGCCTTGTCTACCAGGTCTGGCTGGACGGTCACTTCACCCACCCGTTCTGCGGGGCTTTTTGTTGTGAGTTCACTCCCCAGACCCTCCACCTTTGGGAGGTACTATTACTGTATGTATTCTAAAGATCAAGATCAATAATCTGTGATTAGAAATATCTTTTATTTTTTATTAGCCACTTGTTAAATTCAATAAACAGCAAACATAGCACAGAAAAGAACTGTAAATGCCACCATTACACACATGATGACACAAACCAGTCGAAAAATTACAGATTAAACAAATAATTGATATGGATAGCATATAATAAAAACAAATTATGATACAAGATAAATACTAGTCCCACTGAAGGCTGGACCAAACCTTACCAAATGTAACCCTCGACCGTAGACCCCTAGCTTTCGCTAGTGCCAATTTCATTTCATAAACCCCCTCAACAATAACCAAAAATCATGATTAGAAGTATCTATAAGAAAAAAAGTTACTTCCCTTTGGTAACACACTTTCTGGGGCTACTATAACTATGGACTACTCACTGCCCTCCCACAAACTCATTCTGTGAAGAGGCCTTTTGACGGGCTGTTGTGATCCCAAGCTCTGCTCTCTTAGTTCTGGGGCAGTATGGTGTTTCCACTGAACCACTTGGTGCCACCTAATGGCATGCAGAATCACTGCTCAAGAATTGTCTGGCACCTGGGGATCTTTCTGTAAGTGAGGAATCTGTGGTTATATGTGAATATTAACCTGAAAGAAAATCACCAAAGGTGAATAAAATGTTCTACTCTATCCCACACTTTGGAACTTCCCACTAAAACTCTTCATCTTCCTCCCTCCAACTGACTCCTGATCACAGCATGTCTTGAAAGCTTGGCAAAATATGGCAGTTTACATTTGCCTCCGAGTAAACCTTGGTGGCAGTTCTTCTTGTCTATACTGTGAAGCTCCAGGAAACTGTTTCATGTGTGATGTTAGAAGGAGCTTTGTAATATAAGACGGTGCTCACTTGACTAAAGTTAAGCACCACCTTAGAGACAACCTGCATGTCCATTGCAAGCAGTGGGATCAAGAGAATATCTCCTTGTACATTAATACCAACTGATAGTCTTCCCCTTCACAACAAAAATATACAAAAGCTGATCGATGGAACGCTTGAATTAATATCAGCCACTGGTAATTACTCTGGTCGCATCCCAGTCCATTGTAATTTTGCCCTGTCACCCTAGTTTGGACCCAACTATATGCAAATCAGTCTTGACCCTTTTCTAGTGTGAACAGCACCCCAAATGTCCTAGCCAGGCCCTCCCTGAACCAGAACACGAGCAATCAAGGATTGGTTTTTCCCTTGTTATGGGCTTATCAGCCAGATATAGCTTGGTTCCAGTGACACAGGGTGCACAGGACCTACGTCTGGACATACCCGTCCCACTTAGGGACGTAACATACTCCGTTCCACCCAAATATGTTATTTAGCAAATGGTGTCACAGCCACAGTCTGTGATCCCCGTTTAGCCCTCCACAGAATGTTGGATGTAACGGAGTATGTTTCGGGACACCTTTCACTCTGCGTACATATCTACTAATTTTCTACAAGAATTTATTTCCTAAAAAACTAAGGGGTCTGGGAACTTCGTTTGAAAGGTCCTGCCCTGATGGTCTCATAGATTCATCTCAGTCAAGACCGAAACGTTGACGCTCTAACCCATTTCCTTTCAGTTGAGATTACATCTGGGAGATTTTTGTTCCTATGTTTAGGACATTCTTCAAACTATATATTCTTAGGAATGGGCTTTTGTACACTGATAACTAGTATAACCTAACCATTTAGAATTTCTTTTGTTATCAATGTTGTTAAAGTATCTCTTTATGTTTGAACTCTTAATTAAACCACTTATCTATGATTGAAATATAAAGATATAATACATACATCTGTTTGCACTGATTTATTTCTTAGCTTAAGTAATCAAGACTATTTTTCTTCTAATTGGTTTCTTTGCGTCATGAGCAGACTAATAGAGAATTTACTAAAACTTTCTAAAAGTGGCATTTTAAGAATTGCAATTTAAAATCCAATTTCACCATAAGTCAGGATTTTAAATTCTGTTTCCAGAGACACCAAACAAACTGGTTACCTTTTCCCATTTGGAAATTTCATTTATAAAATGTAATCGGGTACCTCCAATAGAGAGGTGGGCCTTGCAGTAGTGAATAATAAATTTAAGACTTTCTTACTACCAGGACATGCGAAACTTAACAGTACATGTCCTAGATTTTGAACACAATGCAACCGGCCATCTGGGCTTTTCAGCGGGTACCTTAGGGGTGAATTATATACATTAAAAAAAAACGGAAGGTTGGGGCCTGGCAAATGGTTTATTTTGCCATGTCAAAGTTGCAGTTTTAAACTGCACACTCAGGCTGCAATCGCAGGCCTGAAACATGTTTATAGCGCTACTTAAGTGGGTACCACAATCCGTGCTGCAGGCCCACGAGCAGCATTTACTGTACAGGCCCTGTGCATTTGTAGCACCTCTTTACTAGGATCTTAAAACTAAAACAAATATGCCAATTGGGTATAAGCCAGTTCAGCATGTTGTAATGGGAGAGCAAAGGCACTATAGCACTGGTAAAGTGCACAGAGTCCTAAGGCCAACAAAAATAAACTCAGCAAGCATAGGAGAAAAGGCAAAAGGTCTGGGGATGATCTTGCAGAAAAGGGCCAAGTCTAACTATTTGGGTTCGCTATAGGAGTGAAAATGGAGTTGCGGAAAACAGGTGTGTAAGGGGAGGGGAAGGAAAGGTTGTCAAACCGCACTTGATAGCGATTTGGCCCCATACCATCGGTGGTACTGACCAAGGGGAAAGCTTTATAAACATATCATCCAGGAGTTCCCCTCTTGCTAACCAAACTATGTTCCACATGGAGTATCTAGCCTCCACCCTATCCATAAATAGCAATATTTTCTCTGATTCTATAGCTCACCACTCCACCTGTATACAAAGGTGGGCTACCCGGTAATACTTTACAGAATCTGGGCAGGTCAGGCCCCCAACCCTTCAAGAATAGTAGTATACTCTTTTGAACGTGGGCTTTCTTTACCACCCAGATGAATGACCAGAGCCTATTTTGCATATCTTGGTTATCCCTCATTGGGACGGTTATGTCTAAGAACTGGAAGAAATATAGAACCACAGACAAGATATTAATTTTTGATTTGGTTAACATCCCCATATCATGAGATCTATAGCAAGGCCCAGCATCTTAAGTCTTCATTTATTTGTTTCACTAGCCTAGGCCAGTTAACTCTGCTCCTCCCCTCCAATCTTTGGTATTTGAAGCCATAGATATTTGATCAAATGGTTAACCCAGCGAATTGATGTCAGAAGATGGAACCTAGACATTTCCCCACCAGACAATTAGAGGTTAAAGATGACTGATTTGTGCATGTTAACCGTCAAGCCTGAAGCCTTTTCAAAAGTTCCCAGGGCATCCTGCATTAAGCTTTCAGGGTAAATCAAGAGAATATCGTCTGCCTATTAGCAAATTTTGTGGAATTATTTTTCTTTTTAACAAGGTTTTATTGTCTTTTTTCCATACAAACTTGCTTGCTTGTGTGTAAAAACAGATCTCATGTACGGAGTCTCTAAAATCAAAGGATCGATCAACAGGGAATTGTAGGAGTTCAGTAATATAGTTTCAGTCGACATAGGTCGGTTTGGCCTCATTACCAGTTGGATAGCTAGACAGACAGCCTTGTCCTTTTGTCTTGGAATTTATCTGGTCTAAATGAGTACCTGTCCATTCAGACACAACCCTCCCAGTATTGAGCATGAGGTACTTAGAGTATAGGGAAACTGGTAGTTGATACTGACACCTACATTTGTGAAATGTCACCATGTCTTGGGTTCCCCAGACATTGCCAGCCTTGAATATGCCCAGAAGGTCAGAGTTTTGAAAACTCTCAGGTGAGCCAGGACGCTGAAGTCCCGCAGCGGTGTCTCCCAACTGACTTTATCCCCCCACCTTATTATTCGATTCACCCTTTTCCAGATCTTAATGACATCGCTGTCAGGGGTGGGGTGACCCTTTTAGTTCTCCAACTGTAGTTTTCTCTGCAGGCTGTGAGTGGACATTACCCTTCTGTCTGCCAACCGAGATGGGTCCTGTTGCCCTGTGTACTCCCATCAATTTGCCACTAGTAATTGTAGTGCCCAATGCTATAGTTTCAGGTCTGGCAAAGCTACACCCCCACCGTATGGACCTCTCGTTCGGGCTGACAGTGTGGTGCTTGGGAGGGTCCCCACACCAAAGTAGTGACCTAGTTACTATGTTAAGTGAGTGAATGAAGCAGTCTGGAACTTCATATGGTGTGTTTTACAGCATATACAGTAATACTGGCATTGTAGGCCTCCTGAATAACACAACTGTCTCCATCATTGATAACGTTCTCCAATCGGCCATATCTGCCTTATATTGTGTAAGGATCCAACCTAAATTATCCAGTATTTGGGTGTCTTTCATAGATTCACATGCCTGAATCATTCCCCGTCGCCGAGACGGGAGCCTCCGGTACATAAAAAAGTAATGTCCTAAGGACATACATAGAGAATATAGGCCGAAGGGCCTCCCCTTTTGGGGCCTTTCCACGTCCTTATGTAAAAGGACCGAACTCTCATCGTTAGCCAATCAGCTCCGACCTCCCTCTAGAACCTTCCCGGGAGGAGCCTCCGTCCCTCAGATTTTCTACCGCACGTTGTGCTAGGGAGTCTCCAACCTGAGCTCTTCAGGTTTTCCAAAAAATTCGAAGTCTCAAACTTCGCCGAAGTTCACTTTGTACGTAAAGGATTTATCCTATCATCGACTACATGTCGGAATCTAATAAGAAAGCTTCGTCCATGGCGGACTCACAGAAGAAAGCCCTTCTAAGGGCCTGTTCCTCCTGCGGCAAGCAGCGGATTCAAGCGGAGGACAAGCACGACCTGTGCTTATATTGCCTGTACCCTGACCACGTCACTGACAAGTGTAGGGTGTGTAGAGCCTTCCCAAAGAAGACGGTTAAGGAAAGGGAAACTCGCCTTCGCGAATGGCTCGACAGGCTTAAGGTCCGAGACACTCTGGAATCTTCCGAGGGTAGTGTCTCCGCGACCTCCAAAGTCTCCAAGAAGAGACCCAGGGTACAGTCCCCTGGAGAGACAGACACTCCTCCTAAGAAGGCGCACAGGAAGCCTTCGGAGGCACGTTCCACCACCTCCTCCATGTCTGTTAAGGATGGCCAGAGGTTCAAGAAGCCCGCTCCATCTACTAAGCGGACCACCTCCGTCACGGCCACTGTGTCGACCACTACGGCCTCATCGCCCTCCGCGACGGCCACGACGACCACCACTGCGTCCCCTGGCGCACCGGTCTCCTCGACCATTCCTCTGAAACCTTCATCCAATACGAAGGCGGCCTCTTCGTCACCTAATAGGTCTACATCTACAGGTACACCTTCGCCGAAAACACCTCATACCGAAGGCTCGTCACCTAAGACGTCGAAGTCAAGTTCGTCTCCTAAACCGTCGAAGTCAAGTTCAAAGAGCACACCTTCGACAAAGGTATCTCAAGTCCAAGGCCCTGCCATCAGTAAGGCGGCGAAACCCTTATCCCCGCAAAATTTGATGCCGTTGACCCTGACGGAGGTGCCCAAATCACCAACACACACGGCGGGGGCGCCATCTTCACGCACGTCGTCGGAAGAGACACCGGCGCCATCTTGGAAAGAATCGAGATTGGTCGAAGTCTCTATTCACTCGATTCCGACACACTCGGTTCGCCCAACGGTGGAGTTGGCAACCGAGCAAGAACAGGAAACACTCCAGAGTGAGGAGTCAGACGAAGAACAGGAGGTTCACGAAGAACACCAGGACGTCCACGAGACCCAGGACGAAGTTATGTATCAAGGCAGCTCCCTGAACGTCGACACGGTGAACACCCCGATGATCTGTTTGCCACTGTCTCTGGTCAACGATTTGAAATCCCTGGTGCAGGACTATAAACAACGGTTCCCGGACGCAGATAGCGGTGCCCAGGTACCGGTCACCCAAGCGCAACCGTCGGCCTCGCACCATTCCGCTCCCCAGGCCCGTCCTCGGAGCCAACTCCGACCGCAAACCCAGGCGGAGGACTCATCGGACAGCGAGGAGGATGAGACAGACTTAGAGGAAGGCGAGGTGCAAGACGTCGCCTCGGACCGCAGAGACGAAGATGCCGATGCTGCGTCATCACACCATTCATCTACCCCGGCATCCCCACGACCGCGCCACTCTGAACCGGCGGACGTGGGAGGTTTCCACAAACTGGTGGACAGAGCTGCAAAGAGGTTTCACATGGCAGTGGAATCCGCGGAAACGGAATGCTTCCTCCATGATTTCAAGGAGCACACCCAGAAATCGGCCAAGTCTATTCCTCTTATAGACTTTCTATGGGAACAGGGCAAGAAGCTGATGCTCACGCCTGCTTCGGTGCCTGCGGTGGTTCCGCGCCTAGACAAAAAATATAAGGCCCCGAACTCCGCACCTGCCTGCCTGACCGGCCACCCCAAACCGGACTCGGTTGTCACTCAGGCGGCCCAAAAACAATCCCGCAACCCCTCCTCGCCGCTGTCTGCGCCCCCGGACAAGGAAGGACGGAAGCTGGACACCATAGGCAAGAGGTTCTCCACCACATCCGCCATGTCCATCAAGGTGGCAAATTCCATCGCCCTCCTTGGCCGCTACAACCGCCAGCTATGGGAAGACATAGCTCCCTATCTGCAAGGCCTGCCGGCCACGGTCCAGGACGAGGTGAAAGCTCTTCTAGCAGAAGGACAAAACTCCGCGGCAGAAATTATCGACTGCGCCATCGACGCAGCCATGACGGGATTCCGCCAGTTGGCCGGGGCAGCCGTGCTCCGCCGCCAAGGCTGGCTCAAAGCGACGTCTTTTCGGCAGGAGGTCCAATCTAAGGTGCTGGACATGCCGTTCGATGGTCAATTCCTCTTTGGGGAGAAGATAGACGAGGCACTCCAGGCCATCAAAAAGGACACCGACACGGCAAGGGCTCTGGGCTCCCTCCAGTCCCGGAACCAATCCTTTCGAGGGGGCCGCTCCAGAGGTCAGTACTCCTACAGAGGTTCCTACCAAAACCGGTCGTCCTATTCCTACGGAAACAGGAACCAGCCCCAACAAAAACAACAGTCCCGACAGTCATCCTATGGGAGATCGTCCTTCAGAGGCAAATCCGCCAAGAAGGGCACTGGCGGCCGCCAGTGACCATTTACTCCAGCCAGTCCCACCACCGTCTCAATCCTTTCGAATTGGGGGAAAACTGACCCACTTCCTCCACAATTGGCAAAAAATCACTACGGATCGGTGGGTACTACAAATAATTCAATTTGGACATCCCCTCGAACTGGTCGACACCCCTCCCAACACCCCTCCGCTAAAGCGTGCCCACAGACACCTGCGCCTCCTTCTCCAGGAAGTCTCCGCCATGTTGGTCAAAGGAGCCATCGAAAGAGTCCCGGAGTTTCAGAAGGGGAAGGGTTTTTATTCCCACTTCTTCCTAGTCCAACAGAAAGGGGACAAGTGGAGGCCGATCTTAGACCTCCGGGCGCTCAACGCCTTCCTGAAGAGTCAATCCTTCCGGATGGTCACAATCCAGGAGATCCTGGGAGCACTGGAGAGAGGAGACTCGATGGTCTCCCTGGACTTACAGGACGCCTACTACCATATCCCCATCCTCGTCAGGCACAGGAAATACCTGCGGTTCGAAATAGCGGGCAGACATTACCAGTTCAAGGTCTTGCCGTTTGGCCTCAAATCTGCCCCACGTATCTTCACGAAGTGCTTGGCGCCAGTGGCAGCCTTCCTCCGACAAAGGGGTCACCAGGTGTTCCCCTACCTGGACGACTGGCTGGTGAAGGCTCCTTCCCCGGAGGACGCGTTGGCTTCCTTCAACGCTTGCAGCGCTCTTTTCCAACAGCTGGGTCTGACGATCAACCTCAAAAAATCATGCACTACTCCATCGACGAGGATCACCTTCCTAGGGGCGACCCTGGACACGAAGCGCGCGAAGGCTTTCCCCTCAGAGGACAGGATCAGCAAAATACTGTCTCTGGCCGCGGCGGTGGCCAAGAAGCCTCGCATCAAGGTCCGGACGTTCACATCCTTGCTAGGGATGATGTCTTCATGCATTCTCCTCGTACCGCACTGCAGGCTCCGCATGCGCCCCCTGCAGGAGGCGTTGGCGAGACAATGGAAACAGTGTTCCGGCTCATTCGACGACATTATCACGGTCACACCGGCCATCATAAAGGCCCTTCTGTGGTGGAGAAACAAGACACACCTGACGGCCGGCTTGCAGTTCCTCCTGCCGCCGGCACCACTAGTCATCACGACCGATGCCTCACTGGAAGGTTGGGGCGCAGTGCTGTTGGACCTTCGAGTCAGCGGCAAATGGGACGCCCAGGAGAAACAACTACACATCGACCTCCTGGAACTGAGAGCAGTGTATCTGGCTCTACAGGCCTTCCTGCCACGTATCGGCACTTCCCCTGTGCTCGTCAAAACAGACAACACCACGACGATGCACTACCTGAACAAACAAGGGGGAACGCGATCTCTCTCTCTCTCACGAGAATCGCAAAAAATCTGGAACTGGTTGGTGGCGCACGGCCTCTCCCTCAAGGCGGAGTACGTTCCAGGGAAGGACAACACTATCGCGGACGCCCTCAGCAGGCAGACCTCTCTCTCCCACGAATGGGAACTCAACGACGACACGGTGGCCCACGTCTTCTCACAATGGGGCACCCCGAGGATCGATCTCTTCGCGACGGCAGGGAACGCCAAATGCCGAAGCTACGCAAGCTGGCATCCCCAACGGGGGTCGCTGGGAAATGCTTTTTCCATCGGCTGGTCCAGCGTGTTTGCGTACGCTTTTCCTCCGTTCCCGATGATACCGAGGCTCCTCCGGAAGATGAGGACGGAACCGTGCACGCTGATACTGATTGCTCCGTACTGGCCGAGACAACATTGGTTCTCGGATCTACTTCGCCTGTCCATCAGGCCCCCGATTCACCTGCGACAACACCCGAACCTCTTGACAATGTCCGGAGGCCAAGTACACCACCCGAACCTCCGTTCGCTCAACTTATCGGCCTGGCTCCTGAGCACCGTGAGTTCGGAGACCTAGACATACCGCAGGACTGCAGGGCAGTACTAGCCAAAGCGAGGGCGGGCAGCACGACCAAGACCTACTCGCTGAAGTGGAAGAGGTTCTGCTTGTGGTGTTCGGAACAAGACTTACACCCCCTCCGGGTCACCCCAGTACAGCTGCTACCGTACCTCCTACACCTGGCTCAATCGGGGCTGGCTCACGCCTCCATTAAGGTTCATCTGGCTGCGATTTCTAGGTTCACCAGGACCCCATCGGGACCCTCCCTCTGGTCCAGTCGACTGGTGAAGCAATTTCTGAAGGGGCTTTACAGATCCTTTCCGAGGCCTCGGAAAGTCCCTCCTACCTGGCAGTTGAACTTGGTGCTCAACCAACTAATGAAACACCCATTCGAGCCCATACACCGGGCCTCGCTCAAACATCTTTCCTGGAAAACGGCTCTCCTGCTAGCCCTGACGTCAGCCAGACGGGTCAGCGAACTTCAGGCGCTGTCCATTCAGGAACCGTATCTCCAATTCAGGCACGACCGAGTGGTACTCAGGCCCAACCCTAAATTCATTCCTAAAGTGCCGTCAGACTTTCATCTGAACGAACCAATTGTCCTCAAGTCGTTCTTTGCGAACCCTTCAACAGCAGCGGAAAGGGCGCTGCATTCCTTGGACCTTAAAAGGTGTCTCACATTCTACTTGGACAGGACCAAAGAGGTCAGGAAGTCTTCTCAACTCTTTGTAGCCTACAGCAACCCGCGCATGGGGTTGCCCTTGACGAAACAGAGCATCTCACGCTGGATTTCTTCAGCAATTGCTTTCTGCCATGATCAGGCCGGACGGCCTTTGACAGACCGAGTGGCTGCCCACTCGACCAGAGCGATGTCAACGTCAGCGGCGCTCTTCGCTGGAGTGACGATCCTGGACATCTGCCGAGCGGCGACATGGAAGTCCCCACATACCTTTTCCAAGCACTACTGCCTGGACATCGAACTGCAGAAGGACGCTGCAGTGGGACAAGCGGTGCTGCGCCATCTCTTCCAATAAGGTGAGCCTTACCTCGTCCCGCCATCCAGGTATGCACATTCTTCATGGTTTTCTCTGCTATATGCATGACTGTATATTACCATGTTTCTCTCATGTATGCACATTCTTCATGGTTTTCTCTGCTATATGCATGACTGTATATTACCATGTTTCTCTCATGGTCTGTAATTTATGCAGGCCTGCTAGATGTGGGAATGTGCTTTACCACTATGCATGTATAACTGCTGGCTACTCTGATTCAGGCATGTGAATCTATGAAAGACACCCAAATACTGGATAAGAAATGCGTTACTTACCTGTAACAGCAGTTATCCAGTATTGGTGTCTTTCATAGATTCACATGCAACCCTCCCGCCTCCCCGGTAAGGACTCACGTACCTCTAGGTCTACATTGCGACACCCTAGCTGGGTGCGTACGAAAATCTGAGGGACGGAGGCTCCTCCCGGGAAGGTTCTAGAGGGAGGTCGGAGCTGATTGGCTAACGATGAGAGTTCGGTCCTTTTACATAAGGACGTGGAAAGGCCCCAAAAGGGGAGGCCCTTCGGCCTATATTCTCTATGTATGTCCTTAGGACATTACTTTTTTATGTACCGGAGGCTCCCGTCTCGGCGACGGGGAATGATTCAGGCATGTGAATCTATGAAAGACACCAATACTGGATAACTGCTGTTACAGGTAAGTAACGCATTTCTTTTGGTGCATAAATTGTTTTGGGTCCCCATTAATGAAAACCCCTAAGTGTTTAAATCCCTCACTTGTCCACTGAATTGTGCAGTGCCAGTCCCCAGGGAGGCAGTCAGAAGTCTTGTACGATTTTGATGAACGCCAAATTATATTTATGTCAGAGTACGGTGCAAATATCTGTAGAATTTACAGAACTCTTGGTATGGAATGCAGGGGTCTGCCAAATAGCGGGTCCGCATAATGGGAGATTTATTTCAACCCAGCGTCCTACCGAATATCAAGTATGAGGGTGTCCCTCCTTACTGTCTCCAAAAAGGACTCTCAATCAACAGAGGGGACAGTGGGCACTCGAGCAATGGCCCTGTGAAAGCAATTGTGATATTGTGCCATTCACCCGGTCTCTGGCTTTGAGTTAGTATACAGTAAATGGATCCACTTTCTAAATTCAAGGCTGAAGCCCACCTTTTGCAACGTAATCATCAGATAGGGCCATTCAAGGGAGTTTGAGAGTCTTTTCTGCATTGAGAGGCAAGAGAACCGGTTCTTGCATCAACTCTCGCCTATGCAAGACCCTCATAGAAAAGTGTAAGATTATGCAGAGTGGATCTGTGTAGCATGAAGCAAGACTTCTCAGTGTTTCGTTGATCAGTAGTTGTCGTTTGCCAACAGCTTTGGTAGTATTTTTCTGCCTCAATGGTAAGTAATGATAAAGGCTTGTAAGAGCACATCCTCTGCAGGTTTATCTATTTTGGATACAAAGACATTATTGGCTGTTCTAATATCGCTTGGTAGACATCCTTCCTTCTAGGCATCAAGAAACATTTAAATATGAGGTTCGCTAAGTTTCTTGCTCAAACCTATCAAATAAATTCAGAAGGAAGTCAATTGGCCCTCTGTTTTTCACTTTTTCACATTATTCTATTGCCTCTTCCATTACCTCCAACTTTCTGTCTAGCTCATCTCTATCTTCCTGGTTTAGACTGGGGGTGGGGGTGTCCCTCACAAATGCTGAATCGTCTTCCACATTGCCCTATTTCCCCATTGGAGGTTTTGACCCTTTGAACTCATCTTTGGTTTTTCACTCTGCTAGCCACCCAGGACAGTAACTTTCTCGCCTTGTTGCCCAATTCGTACAATGTGTTGATTTGGACAGTGAAGTGTTCTAGCGACGTCCTCTAGTATCTGTCCATACATTTCTTTTTATTGAAACAAACATCGGTTGAAATAAACAATACAGAGGACACAGAGCATAAAGAATTAATATCGACATACGGAGGATGAAGATTGCATTTCAACATGAAAGGAGAACATCACAGGGTAAGGGGGACTTTTGAATTGGTGCAATCAGGTGGTGTACAGATCTGAAAGAAACAGGTTAGTATTAGATTCCTTACCTTAGAATATTCCCAGGCATCAGACTGGATCTGGAAAATTTTGCGTAGCAGTACCCCTGCGCGTAGGTAGGCGTCGTCTGTGCCTCCGCATCCGTCGTCGGCGCCGGGATGACGTCGGAGTACTTAGACGCCACCCTCGCGCGCAGACATCAGTTCTTCTTTTTTCCGCCCCAGCAAGCGCAGGTCCGGAGAAAGTGGTACTCTTTAGTCACTTTTTGACTAAGCTTTTTCGATCCTTTTTGAATCCGTTTTGAGTCTGACTCCATCGGTGCCGGTAGGGATGCACGGGTTCAAGCCCTGTGCCGACTGCAACCGACTGATGTCGGTTACCGACCCCCATCGCCGGTGCCTACATTGCCTGGGGCCCGACCACGATGACAAGTCGTGCCCCGACTGTCGGGCCTTGACGTCGAAGGCTAGGCGGGAGCGGTCCCGTAAGCGCCTTGAGCTCCGGCAGTCGGCCCCGCGCCGCTCGAGGTCCCGGTTCGGAAGGAGGTTGAGGGACCGGTCGCGGGGCCGGAGTCATCACAGCTCGGCGAGTCGACACCACTCATTGGGCTCCAAGTCCTCAGGTAAGAGGCACAAGAAGTCAAAGAGGCAACATCGCTCTTCTGACTCCCCCCGACGCGGCCGGGGGTTCGGGAGACTGTGCCGCAGGCGTCGCGGCCTGCTCCATGCCCGCCGGTCCCTGGGCGGAGCGTGACGCCGGAGGAGATAGACGCCTTCCTCATGGCCATGAGGTCGTTCTCTCCTCCATCGGGTTCCACGGCGCCTACGGGCCAAGCGGCCCCGACTGGGAGCCCAAGCGGGCCGGCTGCTTCGGCCCCGGTGCCGTTGGCGACTTCGGTCCCGGAGCTGCAGGGCCCCACTGGATCCGGTTCCGGATCCGGGTTGCCGCTGGTCGACCTTATGACCCCGCCGGCGTCGGGCCCCTAGGGTGTCATCCCCGGCGTCGTCCCCGGTCCACTCTCGGTCTGGATCCGGCCTCGGAGCTGCGTCGTTTGACGCCGCATTTGGCACAGGCCGAAGAGGAATTCTTCGAGAATCTGGGTCCATCCTTTATCCCTGAATTTCAGGACATGGACGATGAGGGAGACGGGGGGGGGTCCCTGGCACGTGAGTGCCAGTCATATCAGGACTGGACACAGGAACTAGGGGAAGCCAGTGGGCTGGATACCTCCCCAGACACTGGTTTTGTCTCTCCTCCTACCGTGGCTACGGAGGAGGGGGCTGCTTATAGTGTGGTGCTGATGAGGGCAGCCAACGCCTTGGCTCTTGAGCTCCCCGTCGCAACAGTGAGGTCTAACATCCTCACAGAGGTCCTTAAACTGCAGGTAAGCTCTTCAGAGCCTCTACTGCCGTTTAATGAGACTCTCACAGACGTCCTGTTGGGCACTTGGTCCAGGCCCACTACAGGTCCCCCTGTAGATAGGAACGTCACTAGGCGCCACCGCCCAGCCCCGGGCGACCCTAGTTTCTTGTCCACTCACTCCACCCCCTAGAGCCTGGTTATCCAGGCCTCTACTTCCCAATCCGCATTCCCGACTGCACCACCAGATCAGGAACCCAAGAGGTAAGAACAATTCGGAAAGAAGATGTTCTCCTCCCTTAGTTTGGGGTTGCGGTCAGTAGACACTGCGTGCCTCTTGGGCCGTTACACCTACTCTTTGTGGGATACGGTTGCGGCCGTGCTGCCTGAGTGCCCAGAGGGAGCCTGGGCAAAACTCGCTCAAGCCCTCGTGGAGAGAAGTTATGCAGCGCGGTACTCTATAAGATGAGGACTGAATACCACCGACTAGCTAGGTAGAGCGATTTCCAAGCCTGGCGGTTAGCCGCCACTCCTAGCTGAGGTCCGCCAACTTTTCGGTCGATGTCCAAAACACCCTTATGGACATGCCGTTCGATGGCAGCCACCTCTTCGGTGGGAAGGCAGATCATGCCCTGGAACGCTTTAAGGACTCCAGGGCTACGGCCAAGTGCTTGGGCCTGTCGGCCCCGCGTCAGCAATCTTCTGCCCAGCGCTCCTTTCGTGGCCACGGAAGGGTTGCTCCCACATGTCCTGCCAGCCACGGGCTGCAGACTAACATTCAGCGCTGTGGAGGACATGGTTACCGTCGTGGCGGTAACAGGGGACAATGGGGACAACGGGGAGACCAGTCCACATTCACCCCCGCAGCATCTGCCTCAAAGCCTTCCTAGTCCGAGCTTTCAGGCCCATTTGACGCCAGTGGGGGGCAGGATTCGCCATCACCTCCTCCACTGGCGTACCATCACATCAGACAGGTGGGTGCTGCAAATCGTCCGAAGGGGCTACTCCCTCCCCTTCGAGGCGGCCCCTCCAGCCATGCCACCGCAGTACTACCGCGTGTCGGGGGATCACTTGCAACTTCTGCAAGAGGAAGTTTCGGCCCTCTTGGCCAAGGGGGCCATCGAGCGTGTTCCTGGGCCAGAAGTAGGACGTGGTTGTTACTCCCACTACTTTCTGGTTCCCACGCAGGGCAAATGGGGCCTACGCCCTATCTTGGACCTAAGGAACGTCAATGGCTTCCTTAGGAAGGAGAAGTTCAAGATGCTGACTTTGGCTCAGGTCTTAGCTGCCCTGGACCAGGGAGACTGGATGGTAGCGTTGGACGCATATTTTCACATCCCCGTCCAGCTGGCACACCAGCGCTGCCTGCGGTTCACGGTAGGCCTACGAGCACTTTCGGTTCACTGTCCTCCCCTTCGGCCTTACCAGCTTCCCACAGGTGTTCACGAAAGTGATGGCTGAGGTCGCAGCTCATCTACGCAGGTTAGGGGTTTCAGTCTTCCCCTACCTCGACGACTGGTTGTTGAAGGCGGGCTCGCCCCAGACAGTCGTCAGCCACCGTTACAAAAATGAAGCCAGTGTCTGGGTTCAGGGACCTGTCTTGTGTGTGGGCTATCTACCAGCAGTGTGTAGGTGTAGCCGTCCAGAAAGAAAAGAATTTTTCTTTCTTGTTATCCCCTCACTCACCGGACCTGGTCTTGAATAAACCTCCTTTTCCCTCTACTCTGTTACAGTCGTCAGCCACCTCCAGACTACGGCCGACCTCCTGCACCTGCTGGGGTTCTCCATCAATGTGCCGAAGTCACACCTTTGTCCCTCTCAGAACCTCCTCTTCATCGGAGCGGTTCTAGACTCTGCGCAGTTTCGGGTTTATCCTCCCGAACAGCGGGTTCAGGATATTCAGGCTCTGATTCTGATCTTTCAGCCATTATCCCGAGTATCGGTCAGGTTGACGCTGCGGCTTCTGGGGGCTGATGGTCTCCTGCATCCTTCTGGTGCATCACGCCAGGTGGCGGATGAGGGCTCTTCAGTGTGCCCAGCATCAGGGCAACTTGTCGACCATGTCTTGATCTCGGAGGGCACTGCAAGACAGTTGCAGTGGTGGCTCACAGACCGCGATTGGGTCAGCGGCAGATCCCTCTCCCTACCCCAACCGGAGCACGTAGTTGTGATGGACGCGTCCCTCCAGGGCTGGGGGGCCACATGGGAGAGGCGGAGATCAGAGGCCTCTGGTCTCCGGCGGAGTCCCGGCTCCACATCAACTTTCTGGAGCTGCGGGCGATCCGACTTGCACTGAAGGCATTCCTCCCCTCTGTCCGGGGGAGTGTAGTGCAGGTGTTCACGGACAACACCACCGCCATGTGGTACTGCAACAAACAGGGCGGGGTGTGGTCGTGGACCCTATGCCAGGAGGCTCATCCCCCAGAGAGCTTTGATTTGTGCAATTCCAATGAGATCCCATTTATCGAAGCCCTTTGACCTCCATAGGCTGCCCAGAGACTCAGAGTACCAAAGGGGGTCGTCAATGTCAGTTTACGTCCCCACCCAAGGGCATTGGCTGTGTCATGCCAGACCTGGACTGAGTGCTTGGTGGGGCCTGTCAGAGCGTACTTGTTGGGCCATGAGTAGAGCGCCCTGTTGTAGTTACCTCCGGGGAGTAGCCATTTGTCCATGGCATAGTCTGGGTCGTCACCAAGCCCATAGGAGCCATGATTTATGGCGGGCAGGTGTGCAGCCCAATAATATTTTTTAATGTCCAGCAGGCTTATGCCAGTTTAGGGCAGTTTATTTTTGGGTGATTCGTGGTTTACCATCCCAAAGTAGTTCTCTCTGAAGGCCCTCTATTTCTTTAAAGTATTGTTGGGGTATCGGGTCAAGGATATTTTGCAGGTGTATAGGAAGCGGGGCAGGGACATCATTGTAAACAGGTAGAGGGGAAGTGCTTTCCATCGTCTGATGTCTTTTTTTAGTTTAAGCAGGGGCAGGAGAAGATTCTGGGCATATCGGACCAAAGAGTCATGAGAGGTATAAATTTCAAGGTACTTAAAGCCCGCTGTGTTAATCTGAATTGGGCAATTCCAGGGGGGGGGGGGCGGGGGGGGGGGGGGAGACGGACGGGGGCCAGGAGGATCTCCGCGTAGAGCGAACATTAAGGATTTACCCCAATTGACTGTTAAGCCGGAAAATCTACTGAACACTGCCAAGATATCTAGAACAGCTATCAGGGAGTTCGACGGGGAGGCCAGATGGAGCAAAATGTCATCCGCATAGAGTGAAATGCGGTCCTCCCACTCAAGGTACCATCTCAGTCCTCGTATCATCAGGACCTGTCGGATCCAGGCAGCCAGCAGCTCGAGGGCACGGGCAAACAAAAGGGGGGAAAGAGGACAACCCTGTCTGGTTCCACGGCGGAGTAAAAACGTGGCTGATAATTTATTGTTGACCACTACCTGTGCAAGGGGCTCTTGATATAGAAGACGCACCCATTGAGTGAATCTTGGTCCGAACCCCAGTTTAGCCAACACTGGCCAAAGATAGGGCCATTCCACTGTGTCGAATGCCATGGTCACGTCTAGTGACACTATCACAGCTGATTCCCGCAGGGTAGAGGCTCTTCCCAGCACCCCATGGAGTCTACGCAAGTTTATGGCCGTATTTCTATATGGCATAAAGCCTGATTGATCCGGGTGCACCAGGGTATCTATTACTTAGAGTAGGCGGGAAGCCAGAAGCTTTGACAGAATCTTAGGCTCCACATTTAGGAGGGAAATTGGTCTACATGGGGCACAATCAATCAGGGCCTTCCCCTTTTTTATGAATAGTGACTGTAGTGGCGATCCTCCGTTCCCTCGGTAAGGCTCTGTGTTCCAGTGATTCCTCAAACATCGATTTCAGATGCGCTGCAAGTGTATCGGGCTGTAGTTTGTATAGCTCAATGGGGATGCCATTAGGCCCAAGGGCCTTTCCCGATTTCAACGCACGTATTGCTTGAGCGATTTCGTCAGTAGTCAAGTCACTGTCCATAAAATCGCGATCAGCCGTGGGGAGGCAAGGGAGCGTAATGTCGCGTAGGAGGTCTTTTGAGTCTTCCTCAGTGTGAGGGGTCACTGTTGATTATACCGATTGAAAGTGAGTAGTGAATATATCTACTATATCTTGGGGTTCAGTGAGAGAGGAGCCTTCATCAGCTTTGAGCTCATGGACTGATCTCTCTCCCAGTCCTTTTATCTAGCCACGGTATTAGTTTACCCTCTTTATCATCCATCTCATATACCCTACTTTGACGTTCTCTGCTCAGGGACTTACAGGTAGATTCATCATAGTGCCGTTTTGCGAGTCCTTAATAGCGATTATTAAGGAATCGCTATTAAGAACTTGCAAAACGGGATTCATGTAGGAATCGCTAAATAAATTGCGATTCCTACACATTCCTTATTGACTATTAGCAAATTGCGAATCGCAAATAAGGATGCGATTTCAAGGGTGCCAGGGGTGTCCAAAGGACACCCTATAGCACCCTTGAAATGTAATCTACATTGGTGTTGCGCACACACATGTCCAAAGGACATGTGTGTGTGTGTGTAACATGCAACTTAGAAAAATGCATTTAAATGCATTTTTCTAAGTTTTTGTTATTCACCAAGAGGTTTGACCTCGCGGTAAATAGCGGCCCAAAATAGCGATTTCGCAATTTTTAAATGCTCCTTGATTTGCATTTAAGGAATCTCTAATTGAGATTCCTTAAATGCAATTATTCGCAAATATGCGATTTCTAATGATGCGATTTTTGCATTTGGGATGATGAATCCCAAATGCAAAAATAGCGCTCGCATAGGGCCAGATTCTCAGAATCTGGCCCTTTGCGAGCCGTTTTCGGCTTGATGAATCTGGCCTTTAGCTCTGTCCGTGACCAGGGATTTATAGTCTTGTTGTTTTAGACTCAGATGGTGCAGCTTTTCTGGTGTCACGCCCGCTTCTAGGTCCCACTCAAGCCGTTAAATGTCAGCCTCTATGTCTAGGATTTCTTTTTGTTTTTCTCTCTTAGCCCCAGTGATTAATGACAGAGCCTGACCTCTGATCACGGTCTTAAAAGCTTCCCATAAGGACTGCGACAAGGATACAGAACCCACGTTTTCGGTGAAATAATTGTCCATGGCTTTGAGAAGGTTCATACGGAGTTTTGGATCTTTACGGTACCAGGGGTTAATTGGAGCCAGCCTACCCAACACAGCCTGACTAAGTACTATGTGCGTCCACACGGGGGAGTGATCGAAGATGCCCCTAGCAAGATGTCTGATCTTGTGTACGTGTGCGCTTTGGGGACCAAGCAATAATCCAGCCGGGATAAGCTATGATGGGCGCCCAAGTAGAAGGTGTGTTGTATCTGATTTGGATGATAAGCCCTCCAAGTGTCCACCAACCCCATAGTGTCAAGAAATTCAGGTAACCAGATCGCCGAGGGCCCTTTTTCCCTGGGAGGGTAGCAGTCTAGGGTGCCCGACACTACAGCGTTAAAATCATCTCCGAGGATTAGAAGGCCATCCGGCATTGTGAGAAGGCGTGTGCCCAGATCGGTGAATGTGGTGCCCTGTAAAGCTGGAGGTACATAGACTGATATGAACGTGATCGTATGGTCCTCCCAAGTGCCCAAAATCCCTGCGTAGCTGCCTCTCTCTCATCCGTCCACACTGAGCCCACTGCAAGTGGGAAAGAGTTTTTGACCATAATAACGACACCCCTTGATCCCGAGGTAAAGCCTGCATGTGAGACCATTTTATTACCCCCCCTTGTGCATCGCTTTACAGAGGTTTCCAACTAGGTGTGTTTCCTGTATGAGAACGACATCTGGGGCCTGTCGTTTGATATATTGTAGAATCACACTGCGTTTGATCTTGTCCCAAAGGCCGTTGACGTTCCAGCTTAAAATCTTAACTTTTTTGTCCCTCATGTTTCCCACAGCGCAATTTCCATTTAGCTTGCGCCTCTACATCAATCATATAATGAATTACTGGTGTGCGAACCATAACATCCCTCAAATAAGAACCCCCAGCCCAACTACCCCCCTAATCCGACTGCCCCCCACCCTGGGCTCAAAACTGTCCATTAAAAACATGCAGAGTGCCTGTTGCCTTGGAAAATAACTATTAGTGGAAAAATGTAAAAGGTGTGGCAGCCTGCATTACCCCCCTCTCCCCCCCTGATTTGTGGCGATTAACGAGACCCCAACATAGGTTACACACAAATGTTCAAAAAGTCATTCATGGTGTATGGAGGCATTACACTGGAACCATTACAACCCGTTACCTGCCCAGCCAAACCCGATAGTTAGCCAGTCTAGTAGCAAATTTTATTCAGTGGTCCAACTCTATTTGGATTAACCACATACTCGCTCTCCCATTGAGTCGGGTTAAGTTTCTAACTCTTTAACCATTCTAGTTGTTTTCCCCCTTGCATTTGCCAGCAGCTCTGGGGATTAGTTGCCCCCTAATCACTGATTTGTACCCCTCCTAGACAGTTACCCCTGATTGTGCTGATACATTTTCAGCCTGGTATGTCTCAGTTGCCTCCCATAGGTATTTCTTGGTGTCCAGTCGTATTGTCCATGGATCTAGCCTCCATTCACCCTGCTGTAATATCTCAGTAGACAATCTTGTGCATAATGGCGAGTGATCGGAGATCCCTCTCAGTAGAAAGTGTATGACGGTATCTACCCTCTTAATCCAGTGAGACCAAGAAGTAGTTAAGTCTTGACATTGTTTGCATACTATTGGACATATAGGAGTACTGTTTCACTTTGGGGAGCGACCCTCTTCAGAGATATCTCAATCACAGGGCATTTATAAAATCCTTCAATCTATTTTCTGTCCTTCCTTGATGACTGCATTTCGCAACTGTCTATATCTCACAGCATGGTCCACTTTAGATCACCACCAATAATCTGTACCACATCTGGTGCCTACAAGATCCATCATTTCCGAGGCTCGCTTTGGGAGCCCAGGGGAACATACCAAGTCACAACCATCACATTGACCCCATCCCAGTCCCTTAGTATGGCACGTAACAATGCTCTGGGTCAGTCAATGCTCGTTTTATTGTCAGTGGGAGTGATCCACAAACTACAATGCCTACCCCTTGAGATTCCAACATGAGCCCAGAGTAGAAAATACTCTGTAAAAGCCCTGTCTCAGGAAATCAAATGTATTACCCACTAAATGGGTTTCTTGTAATAGTAACAAATCTAGGTCTTAACTGTAGATCTGAAAGAGACACGTTAGTGATAGATTCCTTACCTTAGAATATCCCCAGGCGTCAGACTGGATCCGGAAATTTTTGCGTAGCAATACCCCTGCGCGCTGGTAGGCGTCGTCTGCGGCTCCGCGTCCGTCGTCGGCGTCGTGAGCGCCGGGATGACGTCATCGGAGTATATAGACGGCGCCCATGCGCGCTGACGTCAGTTCTTCTTTTTTCCGCGCCAGCTAGCGCAGATCCGGAAGAAGCTCTACCCCCAGTCACTTTTTGACTGAAAACTTTTTTGATCTTTTTGATCCTCTACTTAGTCGATTCTCGACTATCGGTGCCAGGGATGCCCGGGTTCAAGCCTTGCTCGAAGTGCGGCCGACTCATGTCGGTCACGGACCCCCATCGCCGGTGCCTGAAGTGCTTAGGCCTCGACCACGACGATCGGACCTGTGACGACTGCCGGGCCCTGACGTCGAAGGCTAGGCGGGAGCGGTCCCGCAAGCGTCTCGAGCTGAGGCAGTCGGCCCCGCGCCGCTCCAGGTCCCGGTCCCGGTCCCACGGGAGGTCGAGGGACAGGTCGCGAGGTCGGAGTCATCGACGTTCCGGGAGTGGTCACCGATCGTCTGGTTCCAAGTCCTCAGGTAAGAGGCATGAGAGGTCGGAGCGACACCATCGGTCCTCCGACCCGCCCCGTCGCTCGCACGATGCGACCGGGGATTCGGGCGACACCGCCCACGCGGCTCCGCGGGAGTCGCAAGCGTCGCCGCCTGCCCCACACCTTCGGGTCCCTGGGCACGGCGCGTCGCAGGAGGAGGTCGAGAGGTACCTAATGGCCATGAGGGCCATTAGCTCCTCAGTCGGTTCCCGTGGCGCCTTCGGGCCGATCGGCTCCGTCTGGAGGTCCTTCCGGGTCGGGCGCTTCGGCCCCGACGTCGTCGGGTGCTTCGGCCCCGGCGCCGCTGGCGACTTCGGTCCCGGCGCCGCGCGACCTCGCTGGATCCGGCTCCGGATCCGGGACCTCGCCGGTCGACCCTGCGACCTCACCGGCGACGTCCCTTCAGGTGTCGTCCCCGGCAGCCGTAGTGGTTGCCGACCCCAATGCTTCCTACGGTCCGCCTCAGGCGTCGGAGGGGCGCCGCTGGGCGCCGATTCCGTCGGCCGTCGGAGACTTCTATCTCCACGAGGAGGCCCTGGCTGTTAATCCTGGTCTCCAGGAGCTGGGTGACGAGGAGCAGTGGGAGGGGTCCGAGGACCCTCTGGCACGTGATTGCCAGTCTCATCAGGACTGGACATATGAGCTTGGGGAGGCCAGTGGTATTGACACATCGCCAGACACTGGATTTACGTCACCCCCGACTGTGGCTTCGGAGGCGGGTTCTGCTTACAGTGTAGTGTTGACGAAGGCAGCTAAGGCCCTAAACCTTGAGCTCCCCGTCGCGGCCGTGAGGACTAATCTCCTCACTGAGGTACTCAAACAGCAGTCCGGCTCCGCGGAGCCCCTTCTGCCGTTCAATGAGGCCTTGTGTGACGTTCTGCTGGGCACTTGGTCCAAGCCCGCCACAGGTCCCCCTGTGGATAGGAACGTGGCCAGACGCTACCGCCCGGCACCGGGCGACCCTTGCTTTTTGTCCACCCACCCCACCCCCGAGAGCCTGGTCATCCAGGCCTCCAACTCCCAGTCCGCATTCCCGTCGGCCCCGCCCGACAGGGAATCCAAGAGATTTGAGCAGTTCGGGAAGAAGGTCTTCTCGTCTGTGAGCCTAGGGCTCCGGTCAGTGAACACCAACTGTCTCTTGGGCCGCTACACCCACACTCTGTGGGACACGGTTGCGGAGGTGCTGCCACAATGCTCTGAGGAGGTCAGGGCTAAACTCAGCCAAACCCTTGCGGACGGCCGAGATGCGGCACGCTTTTCCATCCGGTGTGGGCTGGATACCACGGACTCACTGGGCAGGGCGATGGCAACGACGGTGGCGGTTCGACGCCACGCCTGGTTGAGGTCCGCCAATTTCTCGGCCGATGTCCAGGCCACTCTCCTGGACATGCCGTTTGATGGCCGTCGCCTCTTCGGCGACAAGGCAGACCATGCGCTGGAACGTTTTAAGGACTCCAGGGCCACGGCCAAGTCCTTGGGCCTTGCGGCCCCACGCCAGCAATCGGGTGCCTTTCGCTCCTTTCGTGGCCACGGAAGGGGCGCCCCACCACGGACCGTCAGCCACGCGCCGCAGAATGTTCAGCAACGCGGTGGCGGCCGTGGGAACCGCAGTGGCGGTGGTCGGGGCCAGCGGCGAGGCCAGCCCACACCTCCCTCAGCAGCCCCCGCCTCAAAACCTTCCTAGTCCGAGTTTTCAGGCCCATGTGACGCCTGTGGGAGGCAGGGTTCGCCATCACCTCTCCCACTGGCATACAGTCACTTCGGACAGGTGGGTGCTGCAAATTGTCCGAAGGGGTTTCTCCCTCCCCTTCGAGTCTTCCCCTCCATCCATGCCACCTCAATGCCACCGTGTGTCGGGGGATCACTTGCGACTTCTGCAAGAGGAAGTTTCGGCCCTCTTGGCCAAGAGGGCCATCGAGCGCGTTCCTGGGCCAGAAGTAGGACGTGGCTGTTACTCCCACTACTTTCTGGTACCCAAGAAGGGCAAAGGGGGCCTACGCCCTATCTTGGATCTGCGGAACGTCAACGGCTTCCTCCGTACGGAGAAGTTCAAGATGCTCACTTTGGCTCAGGTCCTGGCTGCCCTGGACCCAGGAGACTGGATGGTAGCGTTGGACTTGCAGGACGCGTATTTCCACATCCCCGTCCTGCCGGCCCACCGGCGTTACCTGCGGTTCACGGTAGGCCACGAGCACTTTCAGTTTACCGTGCTCCCCTTCGGCCTTACCAGCGCCCCACGGGTGTTCACGAAGGTGATGGCGGTGGTCGCAGCCCATCTGCGCAGGCAAGGGGTGTCAGTCTTCCCCTACCTCGACGACTGGTTGTTGAAGGCGGGCTCGCCCCAGACAGTCGTCAGCCACCTCCAGACTACGGCCGACCTCCTGCACTTGCTGGGGTTCTCCATCAATGTGCCGAAGTCACACCTGTGTCCCTCTCAGAAGCTCCTTTTCATCGGAGCGGTTCTCGACTCGGCGCAGTTTCGGGTTTACCCACCCGAGCAGCGGGTTCGGGATATTCAGGCTCTGATTCCTATCTTCGGGCCGTTATCCCGGGTCTCGGTCAGGTTGACGCTGCGGCTTCTGGGACTGATGGCCTCCTGCATCCTTCTGGTGCGTCACGCCAGGTGGCGGATGCGGGCTCTGCAGTGGGACCTGAAGTTTCAGTGGGCCCAGCATCAGGGCAACCTGTCCGATCATGTCCTGATCTCGGAGGGCACTGCGAAACAACTGCAGTGGTGGCTCACGGACCGCGACTGGGTCAGTGGCAGACCCCTCTCTCTACCCCAGCCGGAGCACGTAGTTGTGACGGACGCGTCCCTCCAGGGCTGGGGAGGCCACATGGGAGAGGCGGAGATCAGAGGCCTCTGGTCTCCGGCGGAGTCCCGGCTCCACATCAACCTTCTGGAGCTGCGGGCGATTCGTCTTGCACTGAAGGCATTCCTCCCCTCTGTCAGGGGGAGCGTGGTGCAAGTGTTCAGCGACAACACCACCGCCATGTGGTACTGCAACAAACAGGGCGGTGTGGGGTCGTGGACCCTTTGCCAGGAGGCTCTGCGCCTCTGGCAGTGGCTGGAACATCAGGGCGTGACTCTGGTGGTTCAACACCTGGCAGGTTCTCTGAATGCCAGGGCGGACGAACTCAGCCGCCGGTGCATGATGGATCACGAATGGCGTCTGAACTCGGACGTGGCGCAAGGTCTCTTTCGACAGTGGGGAGAGCCTTGGTTAGATCTATTCGCCACAGAAGAGAACGCGCAATGTCAGCAGTTCTGCGCGTTGGAGTTTCCAAGGCGGCACTCGCTCGGAGACGCTTTTCGTCGCGAGTGGAGCTGCGGCCTGTTGTACGCCTTTCCGCCTATACCACTTCTGCCCAGAGTGCTGAAGAAGATCAAGCGCGACCGGGCCCAAGTTATCCTTGTGGCTCCGGACTGGGCTCGAAGATACTGGTATCCCGAGCTACTCAGCATGTCAGTCGATCCCCCGATTAGTCTGCCTCTTCGGGAGGACCTTCTGTCGCAGCAGCAGGGGACGGTCCTGCACCCGAACCTGTCCAGTCTCCACCTACAAGCTTGGAGATTGAGCGGCGGCAGTTGAGGCCATTTGACTTGCCTCCCGAAGTCTGTGACATCATTCTGGCAGCCAGGCGTCCCTCCACTAAGTCGGTATACGCCTGCCGGTGGAATAGATTTGTGGCATGGTGCGCAGCAAAGGCTGTGGATCCCCTCTCTGCACCCCTTTCGGAAGTGCTGCTCTTTCTTCTTTCCCTTGCCCAGCAGGGCTCTGCTCTGGGCACTCTTAAAGGGTACCTCTCTGCTCTTTCAGCCTTCTTGAGGCTACCAGATCAGCCTTCTTTGTTCAAGTCCCCTATAGTGAGTAGATTTCTGAAGGGCATCACACACATGTTCCCTCCTGTTCCCTTCGTGATGCCCCAGTGGGACTTGAACCTTGTTCTCACCTATCTGATGTGTGCTCCCTTTGAGCCACTTCATAACTGTCCTCTTCGTCTCCTTACGCTGAAGACGGCCTTCCTGGTTGCCATCACCTCTGCCAGGAGGGTGAGTGAGCTCCAGGCTCTTTCTTCTTCTCCGCCTTTCCTGTCTGTTCATCCTGATAAGGTGGTGTTGCGTACACGACCTTCCTTTCTGCCCAAGGTTGTCACGGCCTTCCACATCGGGCAGTCCATCACCTTGCCCACCTTCTTTCCGCCTCCGCATCCCTCGAAAGAGGAAGAGAGGCTCCACCGTCTGGATCCAAAACGTGCGCTCTCCTACTACCTGGACCGCACTCGCCAATTCCGGGTGGATGACCAACTCTTCGTTGGTTACGTGGGCGCGAAGAAGGGAAAGGCTGTACACAAGAGGACCATCTCCAGGTGGATCATCTTGTGCATCCAAGCATGCTACTCCATGGCGAGGAAGGAGCCCCCGGCTGGATTGCGGGCTCACTCCACTCGGGCCACGGCAACTACAACTGCCCTGGGCCGCGGTGTCCCCCTGCAGGACATCTGTCAGGCAGCCACGTGGGCCTCGCTGCACACGTTCGCAAGACACTACTGCCTGGACAGTCAAGTCCGGAGGGATGGCTTCTTTGGCCGTTCCGTCCTCCAGGACTTTCTGGTGTGATATTGGTTCGCAGACCCTCCACCGGGGTTGGTATTGCTGGGGTATCTATTCTAAGGTAAGGAATCTATCACTAACGTGTCTCTTTCAGATGCACAAGTTACTACTTGTGTAACGATATATCTGTAAGAGACATTAGTTAGTGATAGATTCCTTACCGCCCTCCCATCCTCCCCGTTCTGCGAACCGATATTTAGGGTTAAGGTCATCCCCTTTCAGGGCCCTAGTTTCAATGGCACCAGTGTTAGTTCTATCATGGCTCTGCGTATCTGGCGCGGGAAAGCTGTGTTATCAGAACTGACGTCAGCGCGCATGGGCGCCGTCTATATACTCCGATGACGTCATCCCGGCGCTCACGACGCCGACGACTGACGCGGAGCCGCAGACGACGCCTACCAGCGCGCAGGGGTATTGCTACGCAAAAATTTCCGGATCCAGTCTGACGCCTGGGGATATTCTAAGGTAAGGAATCTATCACTAACTAATGTCTCTTACAGATATATCGTTACACAAGTAGTAACTTGTGCATCGAGCTTTTGCACAGATCGTGAGATCTATTCCATTAACATTCCAGGTCATAATGTTGGGTTCTAAACATTTCGGCCTATCACCGTGTGTCATACTAATACATTATTGCATCCTCTCCTTTTTTTCTGCACATTTCAGACCTGACATCCTTACACCAAAGTATGTTGCTTAATGATTATATATGTTGTTCCCAACTTCCCATAACTGCCCCTCTCCCCTCACCTCATGCTTCTGGTTTGGCACTCCCCACCTCACCAATACTGAAGGTGTCTGTCGCCACCCCCCAAAAATATCAAACACAATAAATCTTTTCAGATGACATGTTCCTTTAATTGCCCACTTGTTGGGGTATCGGGTTGGCAAGGAAGGCTGAGGTATATTGTTCCCCACCACTAGGTATTTATTTTCACCCAGTTCTTGTAGAGTTTTGGGGTCCCTCAGTAGCTTTCTCTAGATTCATGCTACTTAGGCATATTGTTCGAATTGTTCTGTTATCCTGACGATGCAAGTGCCTGTCTTGTTACATAGTTTGTGGCAATTATCTTGGCCCTCGTTGCTTACTGTGTTCCACCAGACTCCAGCCATCTAGGCAGATCCAGATGTTGGTGGGCAATGCGAAGAACTATGGTCTACCTTCTGATAGAATTTCAGGTTTTTGCCAGAAAGAGCATCATGGACTGTATGTTCCTGTTGCATAGCTCCAATTTAGCTTCATCAATGTTATTTTTTCTTTTGGCTTGGACTTTCTGCTTATAGTCAGGAAAGAATGTCACAGTGTAGTTCTCAAACATTATAGGGCCATGTTGTTGTGCTACTCGCAGGATTATGTTGCAATTCCTAACATTGACAATTTGGGGAATGTCTGGTCCTTGCACTCGACTTAGATGGCACTCTGGGAAATTAATGCACCCTTTCCACCACAAACTCGTGGGGGGTTGCTCAGGATTCACCAAGTCCCGAATGAGGCATTCAACAAAGTTTTTGGCATCCTTCCCTTCTGCCTATCAGACAGGCCTACCTTATACACATTAATATACCACAGACTTCCCTCTGCATGTTTTGCTTGGGCATGCCTGTGGAGACTAGAGAGAGGATGAGGAAGTGGTCTAACAGCTAGAGCGGTCGACCTCCGAACTGGGGAACATGGTTCGAGTCTTGGCAGTGACGCCCAACATCCTGTGACTCTTGGCAAATTACTTCATCTCCCCGTGCCTAACAAAAATGAATGCGTCGGTCTAGCGCAACTGGTGCTCATGTAAAGCGGGAGGATGAGGTAGGCTGTGTCTCTGCTGTGAAGTAGGGCTTGGATGTCGTGTGTTGCTGCTAACAGGGCTTTCTCTGTGCTCTGGTTGGCTCTTAAGGCAAATTCGGATGGGTCCAGTAGCTGGTTTCTTTCCAGATGATCGGTGAGGTTGATTGCTTTCCCCAGAACTTTGGTGGGGGAATGGAGATGAGATGGTAGTTCTGGAGATCTGTGGGGGTCTACTGCTGGTTACTTAAGGAGGGGCATGACCTCTGTGTGCTTCCATGCATCGGGGAAAGTGGTTGTAGTGAAGGTGGTAAGCTGGTGGCTGATCTAGTTGATTACAATGTTTAAGAGCCGATGAAGCAGAGGTCGGTGGGTGCTCCTGAGTGGATGAATTTCATCAGGGTGGTGGTATTTGGTGTGCTGAGTATTTCCCATGTGCCTGAGTATGTCGGAGGGTGTGGGTTTGAAGTTTGTGTAGATGGTTGCAGTCTTGTTGTGGAAGTGGTCGGCGACAGAGTTGCGTAGTTGTTTTGAGGATGGGATTGAGTTTTCTGTGAGTGAGGGGCAGGATAATTCTCTGACTATGATGAAGAGCGCCTTGGTTTGGTTGGTGTTGGTTTTGAGATGGTGTGTGAGGGACTCCCTTTTTTTGCGGCTTCGAGCTGGGCGTGGTATTTGAGGGTGGCTTTATAGGTGGTTTGGTCTGTGTTGTTCTTGCTATTCACAATCTTCTTTCTAGTTGTTTACATTTGTAGGAAAGTAGGATCTGCTTCTATGGTTATCCCCCCCCAACCTCCCCCCCCCCCTTTTAGCCTGGTGCTAAGCTGTTTTTGACTAGTCTGCCTGGGATCTTGCTAATAAGGACCCCAGACACTCTGCTTTCTCTCTTAAATTGTTATGTTCAGTACTTAGGTACATCCCAGATTGAATACTTATGGTACCCTTATCAGTGCCTAGTATATAGTACTAAGGTACCCAGGGCGTAGGTACCCCAGAGGTCCCCCATGGGCTGAATCATGTATTATACCACCCATGGGAGACCATTCAAACTGTAAATAAAGGCCTGCCATTGCAGATTGTGTAAGCTGGTGCTAGCACCACTTATGAAAGATATAGTTTTCCTATAACTAGGGTCACTGCACTTAAAACCTATAAGTCACCCCTATAGCAGGCCTTTGCAAGCCTGAAGGCAGAGTGCTTGGTTCTAAGTGTGAGGGTGCCCCTGCATGAGCAGGTCACACCTACAGTCTACGGAGTCCATTCTTTCGGGTTGTAAGTGAAGCAGCCATATACTATATAGAGGGGCGTCGCATAACTACGAGATAACCATCTCGAAATCGGCTGCAACAAATCCTATCATGTTAGAAGAGCCCTCCATTAGGCTCTGTGCTCCTGGTACCAGTCTTATAGAGCTGGACAGCACAACATGCCACCGACCAAAGACATGATTCTGCCCCTCCTGCTGCTGTGCCAAGCTCGAGCAGGGGAAGGCAGAACAATGGGTATCCTGTCACAGGGAACGGTGACCACCTCCCAGACAGGATTTAGTGTATTGGGGCCGGGTGTGTGTGCTTGCCAGCACCACTCACTCTACATGAGGGGCACATTTGGTGTCCCCATGCATAGTTCAGTTCAAAACAGCTCTGGGAGCTGTTGGCTCCCACTCTGGCACGAAACTGGACTAAGGACCTCCCCCTGTCCAAACCCCCCCCCCCCCCCCCCTTAGGGTACTTAAGAGCTAACCTGTGGGTGGGTCCCTAAATTAGTCGTGGGACACGATTCAATTCAGACACCTCTTCTACCGTCAGGGCACTCTGGACTTCGTTTGGGCTCGACTTCATCCCCCTTTCAGTCTGCTGCATGGTCTTTGCCTGTGCACCGTACAGGAACCTTCCCTTGCCTGTGGGCATTCAAGACACCTGAAGGAATCTCCCTTGAAAAGTGAAGAAGTCACTTCCCTGCATTCGCAGGCACTGCAACTAAGCTGACCGGTCTGCTGATCCTGAGCTCCTACGGATTCTGAAAGGTGGTGGTTCTGCACAGCTCTCAAGGTCTGCCCTCTCACCAAGTTTGAGGCTATTATCCCTCGTGGAAGCCGCAGGAACCGAACCAAACCCCTGTGCACCACGTCGACTTGCAGTTGTAAGGGCTTGTTGACTTCCTTCCACCAAGATCTACGGACTCCAAGTTGCCCCAACCTCAAGCAGCTCCAGTGACCAAAGTCTTCGTCCACATTGCATTGTTTGCACCATGGCCTGCATTTTGGTGAGCTGCTCAAGGTTCTCTTGCGACTCCAGTGCCTCCGGACTTTGGGTCATATTGAGGGTCAACTTTGCTTCTTTTGGGCTCCCCCGATTGCTCAGGTCTGCCCTGACTCCTCTAGTGTTGAGACCCTTGGACCTTGCTGGTCCTGACATTGCACCTTCTTAAACTTCTACATTGTTTGCAGTTGCCAAGGCTTGTTGGTGCTCCAGCCGGACACCAACCCCTCAACTCTCGACATCCGATGTGGGACAGCTCGTTCACGGCTCCTGGTCTTCCTCAGCATCGCCTGGTCCTCACAGCTGCAGAGTCAAGGTCACCGTCAACTCTCCTGCAACACCTGACATCGGTGTGCATTCCTCCTCCAGATCTCCTGGTCACTCCTGAGTGACATAGACTCTGTCCACTCTGCTTGCCGCTACTTATCATCCTGAATCCACCTTTGGATTCCACCAGACACTTGCTCCATCTCCAGCAGCTGCACTTTCATGAAGTCCTCCATTGGGTTTGACTGCGGTTTCCGACACCACTTCACACCTATGCACTCGCTTCCTTGGTGTAAGTAACGTGGCTACTAAGGTATCCCCGGGTGGGGTGGCTCTCCAACCTTCTGTCTTCCACAGGGTTTCTTCAGGGTCCACTGGGAAGAAATTCTTCTTTAACCTCTTCAGTGCTCATGACAAGGTCAACTCGTCATGGGTTTTACCTGCCCTGTGCTTATGACGAGTTGACCTTGTCATGAACAATGGGGATCCTGAAAATCCAGCGCAGGAGGAAACCCCTTAGCACCCAAGGTGTTAAAATTCCAACTGTGACTTACACGTTGATTTGTATGGAAGACGCAGTCGTATTCCCACACTGCACACACTTTCTGTGTGGTCCCTATCTACTCACCTTGGGTGGTTCGTCTTGACCAGAGTCGTGGTTCTTATACCACTTTCTTAGCATATGGTTTGGTCCCCCTCTGTGGTCCACTGTGTATTTTGTGCTATTTACATAATTTCTATGCAAAGTATTGTGTGCATTGTGCATATCTCCGGGTAGGAGATATTTGTATGTATTTGAGAGAATTGTATAATAAATACATATTTTTATATAAAAAATACATATTTTTATAAATACCTTGAGTGGTTCTTTTTCACTTAATCTATACATATAAGATTGCCTTCTTGTAAGATAGGCTGCTTTACACTCCTTCTGAAGGCTGCTCTTCACAGCTACCACTTAGAGAGCTTTCTAAGGTTGTATAAGACCTCTTGAATCACCATAAGGGTTGTCTGGACTGGTGCAAGGTGCCCACTTACATTAGTGGACATCATATACCAGGCCAGCCTCTCACACCCGTGTTTTGCTGTGAAGAGTTCTGGCGTGTACCAGCTGGCTCGTTTAGTGGGTCTGTGGGTCTTAAGTGGTTTGGAGGGGCAACTTGGTTGGCAGTATTGGCGATCTAGGCGTTGAAGTTCTCTACTGTTTGGTCCAGGTTGGCAGTGGTGTTGGACCGAGAGTTGCTGAGGGGGTCTGCTCATTGTTGCAGTTACTTTGGTCCTGCTGCGGTAGGGGGCGCCATCTCGGGTGGGGGTGGTGTGGCGAGAGTGAAATGTATGATGTCGTGGTCAGTGAGTGCTCATATGTGGCTGTATCAGATTCTGTTACTGGATGTGAAGATGGGATCTAGTGTGTCCCACTCTGTGTGTGGGGTCAGTGACTATCTGCTTGAGGCCGATGTTTTCCAGCCTTTCAAAAAGGTCGGCGGTGTTTGTGGGGTTTATCCAGGTGGAAGTTAAGGTCCCTAAGGAAGATGTAGTGTATGGATTCAACAGCGAGAGGAGCGATGGTGTTTCTGTGGCCTGTGCGTGGTCCTGCCAGTCTGTATAAGAGGGTACCTCCGACAGTGGTTTTGGCATCTGTGTAGAGCCGAAGATGCATATGTTCCTTGGTAGGTGTGTTGTTGGAGCTGGAGCGGGCAATTGATTCTTTGTGTATGATGGCGATGCCTCCACCATGTCAGTTTATGTGGTCTCAGTGTTTAATCTTGTAGCTGGTGGAGGTTGCAGTGGTGATGTCAGGGGTGAGCTAGGTTTCCTTGATGAAGGTCACTTTGGGGGTGAGGGTGGGAATGGTGTCCTAGACTTCAGTGGCATGTTTGCAGAGTGATCTGGTATTTATCAGGAGGCAGTTGAGTTGAATTGGAGAGGTCTCAGTGTCTATGGTAGGCGCAGTGTCGCTCGGTGGGGTGGCAATTGTTTCGAATCAGCAGTGGATCCAGGTGAATGGCCCCACTGTGGAGCGTGGTGAGGCAGCAGTCATTGCAAGTGGGGCTCAGGGCCCGGAGCTCTGCTGTACCACTTTTGGGATTGCTAAAGACCAGGGTTCCTGGCATGGTCTAGGCATGGCAGTACATCCGCTGCACACACACACTGCAGCCTCCATTAAGCAGCCCTCCGAAGTGGGAGGGGATGTTGGGGAATCTGGAGAGGTGGGGTGTAGGGCATCGGCAAAAAACGGTCCCTGTCGTGATCATTGTTGTGCTAGTTTTGCTTCCCTGCGACACAACAATGATCACGACAGGGACAATTCAGCAGTAGAAAAATAGCGTTTAGGGGAAAGAGGAGTTATCGCAGCAGAATAATGACAATTCTTTAAGATAAAAGGACCAACAGTTCTCACACAGTAATATTCACAAAATTCAGTAAAGCATTAGATGGGGACAGGGGCTAGAACTGGGTGCTGGTGTAGTTGAAGGTCCAAGACAGCACCTCTGAGCTATGCAGCCTGCTGTGGGAGTAGCGTTCAAGACCAGGGGGTTAAGGCACCTTCACCGGTGTGGCACACTCCCTCCCACCACGCGAAGCACCCGGAGGCATTAAAATGAGTCTGTTATGTTGTTGGGGGCATCGCTGATGGGCCAGTCATTCCTCTCTCTCTTGCTGCCCTTCTCACCCCTCATCTGACCCACATGGGCATGGGGCTCCTTCTTCTCCGCAGGAACAGCTCACCGGCAGCACTGCTTTGTCTAGTGTGCTCCTGCTGATATTTTGTTTTTATCTGAGCAGGTGAACTTTGGGTCTTATTTTGAGATGCCTGTTGTTCTTACCAGTCTTCCTCTCCAACCTGAATACCATTTCTCCTTTGTGCAATAAGAGTGGGTTTGAGGATTTCCTTCGAACCTGCGATGGGACAGGATTATAATCTTGATCCACTATTTTCGGCAGGAGCTCCACTTCAGTGCACCATATTTCTTCAGCGCTTGGCCAAGGTCCTGGTTTTGTGGGATTCTCCTGCAAACTCAATTCTCTTAACAACTACCTGCTCCTTCTTAAGTCTCTGAAGATTTTTATTCAGTAGGGCTCTGGGCCTGAATGGGGTTCAATCACCCTCTTACTTTTCTGGCATTGGAATTAGAGCAGTGTCAGCTGAAGTCATGTGGTTGGGGAGGATTTCGCATCCTGCATCTGGACGAAGGAGTTAAAATGTACAGCTAAGTGGGAGCCTATCAGTGGGTATAAGACTCCCTAAAAACCTAGGGTAAATCAGTCTGGCCCTGGAGTTTTCCCCGACAGCATGCTTTAATATGTTCTTTATTTTCAGGGTTTCTCTCCCTTATTCCTTGGAGCTGGGTCCCATGTGCAGTCCCTTACATATGGCACCGTAGCGTGAGGTTCCTCCGACCCATTGGCATATTGTTTCTTAAAGTGTTTTTTTTTTAAAATCATTTTTGTCTGTTTCTTTAGTGGCCCAACTTCCTTGTTTTAAAATTTTTTTTTTTAGCAGTACTGGTCCGAGCCTCTCCAAGCAACCCACCCTTTTTCATTCTTTATTACATTGTTGTTCTGAGCGCAGGAAATTCGTGTCTGCCCTATTCGTTTTATGGCGTCTCAGCCACTGGTTATTGCGGTCTTTATTTTTTTGTGCGGGCTGGCGCTTATCTACACAGCTTTTATTTCAGCTATTAATCGACAGACTCCTTTCCCATGCTTTTACCTGCCGACATCCCTATGACTACTCTTATGGTTGCCTTAACTGCATCCCACGCTGTTCATAGGAGGACGTCCGAGTGATTATTTGGAATCTTGAAATAAGCTAATTCTTTCCTAATGACCAAGTCATTCAGCAAACTGAAGTCTAACCTCCAACATCTTTCTTGCCTCCAGTTGTTCCCTGTCCAGCATGCTAATTCTACACGTGCATGGTCGGATATGGTTATATCAGAGATGGCTATGCTTGTGATGGAGCTGGAGAGCGAGAGGAACAGGACATCAATAGGAGAATTAGAAGAGGTGCATGTGTGAATAATACAAGTACTCCTTCATTCCTCGGTGATAGTACGTCCATGTGCCCCAGTTCTAAAATTATTTGCTTTAGTTCTTTGAACATTGAAGCTATATTGGGTGTGCTCCATCTAGAGTCAGGTCACGGACCAGCCTGAAGTCACCCCCCAAAACAGTGACCCGCATAGTCACAAACTTGATAATCACATCACGGACGAACACTTCTGTGGCACATTAAGATTGATAAGGATTAGTTACTTACCTGTAATCATAGTTCTCTTCCAGGGGTATCCTCATCAAAGTGATAAGCATTAGAATATTCCCGCCCAAGCGCGGGACCCCGGAAACACTATATTATATGTGCCCCATATATATATACATAAGCAATTGCAGCCTACTAAACACCAGAGCTGAATCATGCTGTAAAGAATTTCCACCATACATGAAAAAAAAAAAATTAGAAACATGAGAAACAATAATAAAGTTTGCTTTAGAACTGTTTTAATGCTCAGAAAGCAGTAGAAATTCTTATAAAACACTGAAAGCATAGGAAGCTCCCAGGCTGCATTGCAAACACCCAGTCTAAAAAGACTGAAAAGCTAACCTGTAGCTGTATGCAATAAACTGACACCGTGCCTTTAACACCTTGGCTGCTAATGATTTTCCCCTCCTGTGCTGACCTTGTTTGAATACTATTGTTCATGACGAGCTCAGCTCGTCATAAGCACAGCTCCACTGTGCGCCTCATGACGAGCTCAGCTCGTCATAAGCATGGAAGGGGTTAAGGCACTCATGACCCCCAGCTTCCCATCATGCCTCAGGGGTGACAGTTAGGTCAGTTGTTCTTTGCGGAGATTGAAAAAACCATGAAACAATTAGTTAACAATATCTCCAAGTTAAAGTAGTCCTTTGCCCGGGGAGGCTGGAGGGTTGCTTATGACTTTGATGAGGATACCCCTGGAAGAGAACTAGGATTACAGGTAAGTAACTAATCCTTCTCTTCCAGGGGATCCTCATCAATAGTCATAAGCATTAGAATAGAATAGCAAGCCTCACCTCATCTCCCTGCGGGCAAAGGATCAATAAAAACAGTATATCATTAATAAGCCTAGATAAAACTAAGCTCGAACAGGCCGCAGGCTACCCGAATAATTCCTCAAAGAGGCCTGCCCTACTTGAGTATCGGTCCTGGAATCAGATTCTAGACAGTAATGCCTAGTAAAGGTATGAACTGATCTCCAGGTTGCAGCCTTGCAAATCTCTGAAATAGGGACATCATGTAGGAAAGCTACTGTGGCCGCTTTCCCCCTAGTAGAGTGTGCCTTAGGTGCCAACAGTAAAGGCTTGCCCGCTAGCTGATAAGCCAATTTGATACAGGAGACGATCCATCTGGAGATGGATCGTTTGGCAGCTGGAAAACCCTTTCTCATGGAACCATAATTGACAAAAAGCTGATCCGTCTTCCTAATACTCTTAGTGTTTTTCAAATAAAATTTAAGCACTCTTTTGAGATCCAAAGAGTGCAGCGACCGCTCATCCGGGCTCGTAGGGTTTGGAAAAAAGGATGGAAGAGAAATAGACTGATTATTATGAAAATCAGACACAACCTTTGGTAAGAAAGATGGATGTGTTCTTAAGACTACTCTGTTGTGGTGGAAAACAGTGTAAGGCTCTTAAGTACACAACGCTTGGATTTCGCTTACTCTGCGCGCTGATGTGATAGCAACTAAGAAAGCGGCCTTCCAAGATAAATGTTGTAACATTGCTTTGTGGATGGGTTCAAAAGGAGCTCCCATCAACTTGGATAATACCAGGTTCAACTCCCAGGGAGGGGAAGGATTTCGAACAGGGGGGTAGACTTTCCTTAACCCCTGGAGGAAGTCCTTGACCACTTGCATCTGGAAGAAAGAGTTTTGGCTCGGTGATTTTCTATACGCCACAATGGCCAACAAGTGCACTCTAATGGAAGCATACTTCAAACCAGATGTTGCTAAGGAAAGAAGGTATGGAGAATAACATCCTCCTGCCCTTTAGTAGGGTCAAGATGATGCTCCCTACACCAAATATAAAACCTCTTCCACTTGAACGCATATGACGCTCTTGTGGAGGGCCTCTTATCTTCCTTTAAAATGCACATACAATCAGGAGGCAAATTCACATGTCCATACTGCAGGACTTCAGGAGCCATGCCGTCAAGTTCAGAGAGGGGAGGTTGGGATGTAGAATCCTCCCGCTCATCTTGCTAAACAGGTCCGGCCTGTAAGGTAGATGTCTGTGTGGACACACAGACAGATGAAGAAGATCCGGGTACCACCACTGCCGTGGCCAGTCCGGAGCTATTAGGATCATCTCCATGTCCGATCTGAGGAGCTTGGAATCAGAGACAGGGGAGGAAATGCGTAGGCAAATGTCCCTTACCAATCCATCAAGAGCGCATTCCCCTGCGTCCCTGGGCGGTGGAATCTGGACGCGAAGGTGTGGCATTTTCTGTTTTCGTCATCTGCAAACAAGTCTATAGTTGGACGACCCCAACAATGAAAAAGTTCTGCCACTACCTCGTCGTTTAGCACCCAGTCTGGTTGATCTTCGAAGTGCCTGCTGAATGCGTCTGCCTTCTCCTTGTTTGTTCAGGTAGAACATGCTGGTCGTATTGTCTGTCTGCACCAAGACAGAGTTGGCTTTGATTGCAAGGAGAAAAGCTTTGAGAGCGAGATGCACCGCTCGGAGCTCCAGCATGTTGATGTGGTAGGTCTGTTCTTGAGCCGACCCCCGACCTTGTATTTGAAGGCACCCCATGTGTGCCCCGAGCCTTGAAGAGACGCGTCCGTCACTATTGACTGTGCCGGGAGAGGTTGATGAAAAGGAACTCCCACCAACAGATTTTGAGGTCTGATCTTTTTTGGGGACAAGAAATATCTGGAGTAGACTCCCTTTCCTCTTTGCGAGGGAGATACTTCTTCTATAGCTTGTTTTTGAAGAAGAACCTTCACCTCTCTCCAGAGCAGATCTAACTGGTGAGGACGAGATTTCTTTGGAGGAATGTTCTTTGGGGGCGCACGGAAACAAAGTGTGTATCCATTGCGCAGTATATTCAGCACCCAACAATCTTTTGTGATGCTGCACCACTCTGCCAGATGTCGTGAAGCACTTCCTCCCACTGGAGTGGGCAACGGCGCCAGAGGAAGCCACTGTGCGTCTGTCCACTTCTTCAACTAGTCTCTGAAGAGGAGACCTTTGCGTAGGACTGGCGTATTCTTGCATCCGCCTCGTAGCCCCTGAATCTCGCCAATGATCCAATGGCAGATTCCATGTAGGGAACAACCTCACGTCTGCAGAAGAAGGGTGTCACAAAGGTGACTTGCGGGCTGGGCTTCTAGACTTTGAGGGTGATCTTGAGGAAGTTTGCCCAGACGAATGCGAGGATGAGTGGCGGGAAGCTGATTCCGTCACTAGAATCACCGATTCCCCTCTGGATCTCCCTGAAGCGGAGTTCCTCGACGTCGACCCAGCCCGCTCTTGATGCCTCGACGTCGGGTGTTCTGACGTCGAATGCCTTGAGGATCGGTGATGTCTCGACGTCGAGCGGCAATGTGAAGCAGACTATGGAGCCCTCGACGCCGAACGCCACTGGGGCGATGGCGGAGCAGTCAATCTCGACGTAGAGTGTCTACGCGACGACGGCGGAGGGGTATTGGTCACCCTCGATGCCGAACGCCTACGAGACGTCGACAGAGATCTTGTCCTTGACGCCGATCGACGCCTGGTTGTCGACGGCAGAGGATTCTGGGCTCTCTGCGACGACAGAGGTGAGCCTCTCCTAGACGCCGAACGTCGTGATGACGACGACGACGGCGGAGGGTCTACTCCTCGAAGCCGATCGTCGCCAGGTCGCCAGGTTGACGACAGCGGAGGGGTCACACTTCGACGCCGATCGTCGCCAGGTTGACGATGGCGGAGGTGTGATGTTCCTCGACGCCGATCGTCGCCAGGGTAACGACAGCGGAGGGGGTCTTGGTCCTAGACGCCGATCGTCACAGAGTTGACGATGGCGGAGGTCTGGAATTCTAGACGTTGACGACGTACCTGAATCTCTTCTTCTCTGCGGCGAGCCCACCGTCGAAGGTCGTTTTTTAGATAAATGACCCATCGGTAGTTCTTTACTCAGCGCCGAGCCCGACGCTGAAGCTGAAGGGTGTGAAGACTTGTCCTTTGAAGGTGTTCTAGCCCTCTTGGAGCCCTTCTTTACCGTAGACCTTCCTCTGGATGACCTTTGGGCTAGGCCATAGATGCGAATCCTCTCCCTGTCCTTCCGAGTTCTTCCTGACAGGGTTTTGCAGTGAAGACAGGCCTTTGGGTCATGTTCTTCAGGCAAACAAAGAATACAGACTTCATGGCTGTCTGTCTTGGCCTTCTTATTGCCACAAGAAGGGCAGTTGTCAAAAAGTGAAGGCATTTCAAAGTAGAAAATACCCACAAAACTGTCAATAAAAGACAGGTTCTTACTTGACAAGATGTAAAATGTCAAAGTAAGTAAAAAAACGGTGAAAAGGGAAGTACATTTCTGTCAGAAAAACAGAAATGAGTGGAGCTGTGTTGCCAGGATCCTTCCTGAAGGAGCCGGAAAGAACAACTGACCTAACTGTCACCCCTGAGGCATGATGGGAAGCTGGGGGTCATGAGTGCCTTAAAGGCACAGTGTCAGTTTATTGCATACTGCTACAGGTTAGCTTTTCAGTCTTTTTAGACACGGTGTTTGCAATGCAGCCTGGGAGCTTCCTATGCTTTTAGTGTTTTATAAGAATTTCTACTGCTTTCTGAGCATTAAAACAGTTCTAAAACAAACTTTGTTGTTGTTTCTCATGTTTCTAATGCATGTTTTTTCATGTATGGTGGAAATTCTTTAAAGCATGATTCAGCTCTGGTGTTTAGTAGGTTGCAATTGCTTATTTGTGTATATGTGTATATATATATATATATATATATATATATCTATATATATATATATATATTATGGATATATATATGTTGGGCACATATAATATAGTGTTTCCGGGGTCCCGCGCATGGGCAGAATATTCTAATGCTCATGACTATTGATGAGGATCCCCTGGAAGAGAAAGGTATATGACTGAGCTTGCCACCACGTCAGTTGGAGTTTCAGATAACGTCCCTCACCATCTCCCTGGATCTTTACACCTTCCCTAGTCAGATGGGCCTTGGTTAGGATACCCACGTCTTCACATTTAGTGCTAGCTGAGGCCCAAAATTGAGGTGGGTAAGTTCTGTGTTTCATGCAAAAGATATCTTGGTGTTAGTAGCAGATGAATCACATCTGGGCTAAGGTAATGGAGAGACCAGCAGACTTGGTTTCTTTTGTGTAGGGGAGACAGGCTTTTACAGTGAAAGGGATTATCTTAAGACACATCAAAGGCGGTATGAATGAGCACAGTGTACGTTGGTCTAAGAAAGGGTGTCTCTGTATAGTGTCCAACAATGGCCAGCAGGTCCAAACTGTTACCTCTCCTATTCCCCATCGTGGGCCTATTTCTCCCAATCTTACAACTGGGGTTTGGGTGTTTCCTTCTCTTTCCCTATGTGAGGTTAAACGTCCCTCCTAATGAAGATCCAGTAGGTGGTCAACTACTTCTAACACTGATGCAGCAGACTCATCACCCACCTGCCAGTTTCTTTAGCCGCCACACAAAGTGCAACTGAGTCGAAACCCAGCCCTCCCATTGTCCCAACATGTATTTGTTTTTGGATGGTAATGAGGTCATGGAAATGTACCAGTCTCTGGGGAGTAGGGAATAATCGTGTAAGGATTATAAAAATTAAGTGTTGGACTCATAGAAATGATTAGTAGTGTGTAATTGGGTTATAATAGCTTTCATAAAAGTGCGTAACTAAACTAATGTGCTTTCATTGACATCTTTTTAATCACATCCAGAGGTTTCCTTGCTCTCTACTTAGGTTTTGCATTTATCACTTTTTTAATTTGGGGGACACTCGAGTGGTGTAATGGCTCTCCTTCAAGAAGAAACTTAAAGTGCTAGCTTCATATTGGCCCAGTATTTTAGTAAGTTATTTATATGTGCATGGTGGGAGCAGCATTACCTATGAACTCTGAAGTCACCAGCCCCGAATGAAGCATAAAATACCGTGTCAGTTTGTGCACCCAATTACTATAGGTTTTGCCTCTTATGCACCATTTCCCCCGTGTTTTCCATGCGAAATGTGTCAGGACTATTGTGGATGCACCAAAAAATCCCTTTTCCCCCCAAATGGAAATTTACTAGGAAAGTAGGCCTTAAAGACATAAATGATTTTAAGCCCTACTATCTCAGTCTCTAATGGTAGATGAGGCAGGTTAGCTCATCTGAGCTGTTCTCGCATCACTGGGGCAGGCACACATGGTTCAGCAATTTATTAGTAAATAATTAATAGCATAATCCTTGCAAGATTCAGAGCAATGTCTGCCTTCCCAAAAAAGTGTCAGTCGAGAAATTTACGTTGTATCTCGGATGTCTGGTAAAGTGAAAAATAATTTAAAAAAAACAAGTAATCATAGTTTTACAGCCGTTTCTAATAACTGTTCATTTTCTATCACTTATTTGTATTAAATGTTTTTTTGTTTTTTTTGCAGGTTGGTGGCGGCAGATGTAGCGTTTTACACTGGACATGTTCAAGGCTTGAAAAGCCTCAACTACTTGGACCTTAACATGGCTGAGATTTGGGAGCAGAAGAGGTGATGATCGCATTGAACATGGAACTTTCGATGCATTAGGGACAATCAGACTTGCTCAGTAGCTCAAAGTTCAACCCAGGCTGTAAAAATGTTTTTTTGGGAAACATTGTCGCAGCAGGACTGTCAGGGAATTTGGATGTCCTTCAAGAGGCACAAATGATCAGCTGTTTGGACTCAGTGGACCAAATCCAAGAGTACATGTATGGCTGTAGCACAGCCGTAACAGTCTGGAATACACTGTAGCTCTTTGCATTCACATGGAAGACGTATAGATGCTTTGCATCGGAGCTTCATTTCCTGGAAATGAAAATGATTTAGCGGTGTGCTGCATTAATTAATGATGGTATAATTTACAAAATTCTGAATTGTATTCTCTGTCGAAAAGATGTGTTCTCTAGCTAAATTGTTTTTTTGTTTTTTTACATATCGATGTATGGTAAACTATTGCTTGCATACAACCTATTCACACATGGTGGTAAGCAACAGGAGCTGAAAAGCCTGCAACACAAAAACCTCCTTACGGTGTCTATCCGTAGTTTACAACAGACACAATGTTACCATTTGTAGGGGTACATTGCGGGGTGATAAATGTAGGTCCAGGAGGGCGAGTCCTCACCGGATTTTCAGGATAACACTGACTATGTAAATCAGTTCCATTCACCGTACGTACGTTTACCTTATGTGGATATGCTGAACCGCTGGTATCGATCTGGACCCGCATTGCACCGCTTTGACTAAACATTAATGGAAGCAGCATCATTCTGTAGGCATGTGCATGCTTCACCGCACATGTGCGTGGCTACGGAATGACAGGGACGCCATTTTTATGTATGGTGGAAATAAAGGGCCCTCTAAAGTAATGTCTCTCGCTGACTTCGAAAGGATGGAACACATCACTTTTTTTTTTAACCCCGCCCCCATGACGATTCATTACTATCATTTAAAGGCAACATACAGGGATTGGTTGGAGACCATGATGATGTTAGTTTAGAATGCTGGCATTTGCAATCAGAATTTTTGTAGACTTTTTTCTTATGGGGATGATTTTGCTCTTGCTACTTGTGGTGGGGCAAAAGTACTTATTTGCAGTATCTGCTGACCTACGTGGGTATTTTCAATTAAACCGTGTCAGTGTCTTACTTGATCCTAAGTGTTTTTGAAGTTTTGGTTGTATTTTTAAACACCTGCAAAAAAAAAACTGTGGGGTAACAGAATATTTTTATTTTAAGCTTGTACAATTTTAAAGTTGCATTACTATAGTATATTTAAGAGTGTATGAAGCTGGTGTTAATTTATTGATCACTTTTGTACTTATGGAAACTGTACAAACTGGTAGCAGCACTCAGAAACACTAAAAAGTGCCTGCATTTTTATTGCCTAATGTTGGCAGCGTTCTTGATATCTCCCCCAAAGTAGACTTCTGAGTGCCTAAAATTGTGCTGATTACAGAATGGAATATGACAATTTGTGCTGCTATGGTTCTTGCAGAGACGGGCCTCAAACTATCAAAAAACAGTGCGTCTTTGATCCAGATACCTTCCCATCCAAAATAAAGAGGCATTAACACACAATTCTATTATGTATTCAACCTTGCTTTAATGAGACAGTATATTACAATGCATGTCATCATATATTTTTAAATAAATCACGTGGCCCACAACATCAGTATGATTTGAAAGGATGATTGTCCTAAGGATTTATGCTTTTTAACTGGAATAAAACCTTGCACAGCTTCGTTGTCTGTTACGTTATCATATAAAGTAAGGATTTAAAAACTGTTTCTGTAACATACATGTATGTGGTTCCATCAGTGTCATGGAAGCAGATGGTAGTGTAAGCGGTGAGGGTACTGCTCACCTCTTAAAGACTTTAAATGTCCAAGTCGAATAACAAGAATAAGGGAAATGTTTCAATAATACTCGGCTCAGCAGAACAACTATATTACTGAAGAGAAAAGTGCTTATTTAGGAAAAGAAACTATAAATAAATATTAGTTCCACGATCTACCATGAAATGAGTGCTACAGGCGCGACAGCTCTTTTGTGCATTCTGGCCAGTCACCCTCAACAAAAGCAGTGCAATAATATAGAATCAGGAACTTTGAAATTTAGGGGCGACCTTGAACTCCAAACCACATTCTCCCAGTGCAAGAGGTAAGAAAGCGATATCTACAGCGATCTCTTGCACGCCACAGAATCAGAAACAGCATTACTCGCGGCAGAAGCTACTTTGACACCAGTACATACAGTCTTTGATATTTTTGTTTTGTTTCAGATAACTCAAAAACTGAAAAGCATAGTATTTGCATTATATTATTTCATCAAATAGTCTATTCTCTCTCCTGAGCAGTTATTGCACTTGTATTTACCTACAAGATTACACTCTGAATTTACTAATATCTGTTTATAGACATTTGGATATTGCTTTCAAACCTATATTTGCACACAGCTATGCTCATTATTAAATACATCACATAACTATTTTAACACAATACTGCAGGGTACACTGAAGTGGTAGGTGGCCGAGCTTCTTCTATGTGTGTGTTGCATTACTCCTAATAGAGGCTTATATAGTAAGAGCTATTGTAGCATCTTTGCGCTTCAGTGATCCAAAATCCGAAGATTGCCAGATACAATTTTATTTTCCAGTACTGCTCCTGGAGGAATATCAATTCTGTCACCATGATTTGCAATGATGATTACAGTACCCTAGAACAACAAAGAAAAGTATTAAAAGACAAATAGAAGACCATTCTCACTACAAGTTTACTGTTCAATGTTTTTTCCATTCTATACTGTTTACAATGTATTTTGGCAGTAATTATGAACTAGCAAAGCAAATAAGTCCTTTTTTTTAAATTATTAGATTGGAAAGGCTTTTTGCTGATGCTGTCCAGCCTCAGAAAAAAAAGTGGAAGCTGTGTAACATTGGAAGGGAGAAAAAGAAAAGTTGTGATGCGGCTGCAACTATTGTGCGCATCATTCTGCATGACATTTAGAGATGATATATATATTTTTTAATGGATACACACTTCACCTGTTTCTTTCAGCCCCTTCTTTCTAAATTGTATATAATATATAAAGACCAGTTTGCCATAGGATTTGGATTTTTTGGGGGGTTTGCGAATAACTTTGGTGCGGTTTGATGAATCTTCAAAAATCTTTCCACAGAAAACAGTTAAGTCAACTCAGCTCCTTCATGAAAAAAATGGTGGTGGTCCATTAGGCAGGGGCCAAGAAAAGGGAGAACATTTTCCCCTATGCAATTTCTCGTAGGAACTTTGAATAGCACTGCGGCCGGAATGGCTGAAAGGAATTACACAAAATTTGGCAGAAAGCTGGCCCAAATATTTATGTGTATAAATAGCAACAATGTACCTTTGCAGTATTTCTTGAGTACAGCATGCCCAAAACAAGCATTCTGATTGGCTGGCATGGTACTCCCCCTCTCTGTACTACCGCAAGGTCAAAATATGTCATGGGATTGTTTGGCTGCAACTTGCAGAGAAAGTTGCAGTTGCCAATTTATGACTGTCCACCATGATGTATACAACACAAAATAGGAATGGGATGGGGTGAGCAGGGTTAGGGTACCCTGACCATGGGGGTCAAATATATAAAATATATATATTGGTTCATGTCACTGCATTACTACTGCGGGGCTCAACACGCCAGTGTAATTTCACTATAGTACTGCAAAGAAAAAAAAGCAGGGTCTTGGAGGCACTGGAAGACCATGGGGTTGGTCATCAAAGGGGTCTTGGTTCCACAAGGGGTGTTGGGCGCAGGGCCTCTGCGCATAGCCATTCGCAGCGGAGGCTGGGCGCAGTGCCTGGTGCAGGGTAGACCTAGTAAGGTAATACAAATATGACTTTGCCTCATTAAATAAACTAAAATACAAATGTACTCAAATAAAGGTTACATTGACTTTATAGTTACGTGTAGATATTATTTAAATGTTGGATTTCAAACATAACAAAAAAAACTACTGAAATTCACCAGTTATAGTTAACTAAAGTAACTAACGCGCACCTTTACTATGCACTGCTTATTACATAACTCACAACATGTTCTAGGACATCATTGATAACATTTGAAATGACGTAATGGATGTCAACACTGTATATAACAGGGCACACACTATAGTTACGTGGGTTTTTTTCCAGTTTAAAATGTAACATTTTAACTGGCATTTTTGCCTAACTATACAGCACCTTTGTTCTTTAAGTGAAGTTCTCAGATTTTTTTTTTAATGCAAAGTAGATTATAACCATACCCAACCAGAATACCACATTAACCTTTATTTTTTTCAGTGAAAATATATATAAACACAGTCACTACTTTGTAGTTATTATTAGGAGAGAGTTTCCAAAGAAAAAGTGGGTTGTTTCGCTAATAACTTTGGCACAGTTGGATTAAACTTTCCCAACAAAAACAAACAAGCGTTTGCAATGCAATAGGGCCCGCATTTATTAGAGTTTGAGCTATTAGCATTGTAAATGACAATGCCTTTTATTTATGATTTTTTTAAACAGATAAATAAAGGGCATTGTCATTTACAATTCCAACAGCTCTAACTTTAACAAATGCCACCGGGACCTGCAATAATGCACGCAGTAGTACTGGCTTTTTTGTTTTTCCACAGCAAAGTGATAACTGACATTTATTGACAGTTGACCTCTCAAAAAACTCAGCGAACGGTCAGTCAGGACTTACAAATGCAATAACCGCTTTTACTCTAGGACTGCAAGTCAAAGCAAATAACTGTCAATACAATCGAAACTTAAATCTGGTTAGGGACACTATGTAGTGTCTCCTTCGCAGGATAGCACAATAATAACCTCCTACAGGCAATATCATCCAATCGTCAGACAAGACTCATCTCTTCGAGCTTCCAACAGTGTGCATTTCTTGGTATCAGACACTACAATTACTCATGAGACGGGGGGGGGGGTTAATGGGTCCAAGGTTATCAGTGGGATTGGATTTTCATGAGCCAAGTACCCGTGCAGTCCATCGAATGGCAGTGTTAAATGACAACATGATTAAATATTTAATTCCAGCAACCATCAAAGGAAGAAGCCACTGTAACTATGGGTCCCAAATTACAGGTCTTCAATAAGAGCATCGACAGCAGTCTCTCACACTAAAAAGGTTCCTCGATTCTCTGTGTACCAAAGAGCATTAAAGTAAGGCCATTCTATGGACTCTACCTTCAGAGGTAATCTGAAATAGCTGATGAAGTGAGAAGGCTGGGACTTCATAAGAGCTACTCAAATAGGAGGTTATGTTCCTTATTCCATTTCAGGCCCTCGGATCACATCAAAGGTAGGTCCAGTCGGATTGATCTTCCCTAAAACGAACACTATACTAGCCTCCAGGCCAGACCACACAACATTCTGTTAAACCCCTTCACTCAGCATTCCAGACTCCAGCTAAAACAAAGGAAATGGGACACACTGAATATTATGCCAGTCTCATGTAATAAAACAAGCACTGCCAAAACCAATAGGCCTGTTCGCACACTTCTTTGTTGAATAAGCTACAGTGTCCGCACCAATTTAAACTAGCCCTTTGGAGCTCAGGGCCGTTGGCTGCCACACTTCCAGGGGCAGTGGGATGGCGCTGCAGAGACTTAGAACACGAGTGGCTAGTCACCCAAGATGGCTGCAGTGTCAGCTGGTTGGGGTTTTGCTACAGAGAGAAAATCCGAGTTTCCTTTTTGCCCCGTGGCACTTGTGTGTACTCCTCTGAAGCGGTGTAGCAGGTCTTCCCGTCAGCCTCCTGCTATTGCGTAGGTCAGTTTGGCATAAATCTGGCACGCACATATGGAGAAGCAGCACGTGGCAGGCTGCGGGCTTTTACAGCTTAGAAGAAACTACTTGGAAAAGAGTGCTGCTCCACCTGAAAAGAGAGCAACCACGGTAGCACGCACCAAAGGGCTGCTGCTAGAATCTGACCTTGCAGGGATGTAAGGAGGAATGACTGTATCCCATCTGACCCTGAAAGCAGCTTCCCGCCTGCCCAACACACCGGAAATGCCTACGTTACCGGATGCCCAGCCATGAAGTGTGCGTGACGTGTTTTAAAAACAGCCTGTCCAGTGAATGATGTGACGAGATCTCAAAACCCGAGCAGGTAAAAAAACAAATTAATGTTCTAGAAGGGCTGTGGGCAGTCATTAGTGATACCAGACTGGCTAAGGAGAAAGAACAGGTTCCTTGCAGAAGGAGTGAAACGGTAGGCCACAACTGAAAGTAATGGGACAGGGAGGTTTGCATGTTATATGGTTTGACGACGTTCTTGAACTGTCGTCTCAAAGGTAACCTGAAACACAATAGCCACCCGTTTATAAAAGAACGCAATATAAATGCGAGAATATTACAAAAAAAACAAACTAGAGATTAGTTTGTCACAACTTTAGTACAATGATTTTGAGGTATTTTGCACACATTTTTTTTTAGCTTCAACTTGCACACTGCACTCGGGGCAAATGCCATCACCCAGCTGTAAATGTCAATATTTAGAGACGTGAAAAAGCTAATTCTTTATGTATGGTATGCCTTGCCATGGTGGAGCAGTGCAGACATCCGACACCGGAGCACCATCTACCCACACAAGATGCACATCAATATATCTGAGGAGCGCTATGTCTTCACAACAAAAAAGATACAACTTCCAGAATACAAAGCCCTGTAAAAAGGACAGACCAAGTCTATTATCTTATTGCCATTGATGGAGCGAGCTTCAGAAATTATTTTATTCTGACTCGTGAAATTTATTCCCTGTAACATGAATTAATCTATTAATGAATTGTTGCATGATTTGTTTAATTAATTCAACTTAGTATAAGATTGCATACACTTGAACACGCGGGACTAATGACATGCGCTCTTGTTGCATTTGCGAGTTTGTCATGTAACACATGATTAATATTGTTTTGTTTGTCTTGTTCGTCCTATTGTCTTTGTCACTATTAATATGCGGCTGATCATTTTATGGCATGTGCTTTTATTATATGTGCTTATATGTTAGTCTTATGTTGTGATTGTCTGTCTGTGTATTATTTTATCATCTTTTTACTCTTTCAGAAATATAAAGACTTCAGCTGGACTATATGAAGAATGGTAGATATTTTATGTGCTGCTTTATTTGTTTGCTTCTGCTAGATGCCATTTATTAATGGGTTAATTATTAGCAATGGTTGGGTGGGTAACAGAAGGGTTTATTTTACTTGAATTAATCATTCTTTTGTGTTTGTTTAAATACTAGCCCGAGAGAGAGGCTTGAGGCCTAGTACTGGAGAATATTGGTTAGCCTGTACGTGAGCAGAGCCAAGCACAGTCGTATTGGAACTTTTCCATGGAAAGCTATACTTTTGAATGAACTGTGGCTTAAACAAAAAAGACTTGTGCGCTGTGTGCTCTGGATGTTATTTCTACAAGGCCAAGGAAATGACAGAGATGATTTTGCCGAGCTCTGGAGGAAATCAGTGAAACAACTTTTAAAATGGTAGCGAATCTTCGGAAGCCGGTGTCGCCTCATGTCACTCTGGAAGAGGTGGTTTTGGTGGTCTGACAGACAGCAACAAATCAGGGTGCTGCAGTTTATTAAAACATATCATTTAGTTAGATTAGCGAGTGAGAAAGGTATAAAAATTAGGCCTCTTGAGGGGAGCGGGGCTGACTGTTTCCTGAGGGCGAAGTGCTGCCCGTTTTCCTATGGACACGTAAGGACTCAACTGTTTATTAAAATTTGTTTTCTTTTCAGTTCAGAAAGCTAACTTAGGGAATAGGGTTAATGTTTTCTTTAATTCATTGTTCTATGCAAAGATGAAGTGTCGGACCTTTGAGCCAATGATTAAATGAATAAAATTTAATTAATAAAATTAAATGCTTGATATTAATAAAAAGCTAATAAAGTTTATGAAATTTGAGAATTTAAAATAAAAGACTTAAAACGTCAAGCTGGTCTTGATTTTTGAGTTGTTACCATTAGTTTAAATCCGTTGCCCTCTGTGGTCTAATTAAATGTTTCTTTGTTAATTCATGAATAAAAATGTTATACTGCAGTTGTAAATATGTATACATGAATAGTGTAGTAAATTAGGCCACATGATTCAGCTTCATGATTTTCTGTCTTAGTGCATGGGCCTGGTTATTGATTAGTTTGGTGAGTATTAGGTAGTGAATGGTGACGCATGTGAGACAGAATTTCTATAGTGACGCTGGATCACCATGGACCCTTTAACACCACAAGATCGTGGAAGACTGAACAATAGGTATGCTTTTCCGGCTTTCACTTAAAAAATGGATTCAGGAAATTGTAGTCTTGGTCGACTTCAAGTTATCAAACGCTTTCGAAAGGACTAGAGTGCAATCGTCTGGGAACGAAAGCCCAGTACGTGGTCCTAGGTGTCCCGTGACAACGAAGCATGCATCATAATACATATTCATGTGACCAACTGAACTAAAACCACAGGTCCCAGAATGCATTTAGTGAGCTAAAGAAACAGACATTAAGGAATAATTATACCTATCAAAAGGCCACCTTTCATTTGTGGCACAACAAGGCTATATTATGCATTCAGGAACTTGTAGTTTCAATTTTTTATAACATGTGCAAGACCGTTTTCGAAAGACGGCGACTGGGAAACAACAGAGGAGGGATACCACACTACTGCACACCGCGATCGAGAAAACGCACCCGTTTTCATAAGCGTCTTAACAGGTGGATCCCCTCCCGGTACAGCTTAATACACACCCGTATTAAGCGCTAATTCTGGAATTCTTAACCTACCCTATCGGGCGAAACATAGCATCAAGATTAATGTCTTGCACCTAACGTAACCGGATGTACCATTCCAATTAATTAACATATATGAGGATAGGATAACTCAGTGAACGCTACTAGAAAGTACCAGACTTTTCTCAACTCAATTGTTCTGAGTTGATTCTAAAGCCCTGAAGAGTCGTGTTGACTCACCTGTACACGACGAAACACGTGTCGGCTAATTGTGACTGTTCTTCAAGTCTGGATACATTAAACCATCGTCTTGCTATTACAAGAAAAACACTCAAGAATCTGCTTCTGTCTATTGAATTACATTTGTCATTGTACTAAGTTTTTGATACCCCATTGTAGTTGCGAGAGCACAGCTGTGTATTTGTTGTTAAGTCATTGACTTTTTTTAGACGGTTAAGGGCGTTTTCCGTCTGCTCTTCACGTACTGCCCATCGACTCACTTACACTACACACTGTAACGTAGAAATTGAGGCAGAGCGCCCCTAATATCTGAAATCTCCTTAAAAACCCCTGAGCAGCTATTCCCGTGACAACGAAGCATGCATCATAATACATATTCATGTGACCAACTGAACTAAAACCACAGATCCCAGAATGCATTTAGTGAGCTAAAGAAACAGACATTAAGGAATAATTATACCTATCAAAAGGCCACCTTTCATTTGTGGCACAACAAGGCTATATTATGCATTCAGGAACTTGTAGTTTCAATTTTTTATAACATGTGCAAGACTCTAAAACCTAAACATGCAAAGTGGGGTTAGTTAAAAAGCTAGGACTGGCCGAGTGTGTCAGTTATGACTTGGGTCCACCTGGTAGGGATGCAAAGTTTCCTGACGCTGTGGGGCATTAGGGTCATTGATTTATTTATAAAGTTTTATATAGCGCAGACTTGATCCCGAAGGATATCAGAGCGCTTTACAATTTGAGGCAAAGGTAACAAATCAGAACATTAGACTAACACGGGGAATCTGATGGGCATTGAATCAACTAGTACAAATATAACAGCTCAATATAACCTGATGATGTGGAGAGAGCATGTGGCGTGTGTCATCACATGATGTGGAGAGAGCATGTGGTGTGCGTTATCAGATGATGTGGAGCAAGCATGTGGTATGGAAAGGCCCTGGCAGGCACAGGTAAGCTGGCGGCATCTCTGCATTTGTTGCAGAATCGCTGTACCAGCTGCTTGATGATTCTTGAATGACTGTGATAATCATTACCAATATATGAAACTTACACAAATGTGCACACCATTCCACACCACATTACCTCTCAAAACACACCCAGAGTTATCATCCAGACCAACTTTCCCTATAAGAGTAAATAGAACAAATGACCTTTTTAACAGCAACAATGTTTATAGCCTCTAGGAAAACATAATCTACCACATAATTAATGGCAGAGCTGGGTTGACTAGGTCCATCGTAGAGTCCCATAGATAAATGGCCACCTTGAATCAGATCATACAGTCGGGAGCCAAGGACAACAAACATATTACTTTACTCATAAGCAGCAACATTTTAGAAAAATTAGAAGCATTTAGGACTTCAATAAAAACAGAAGGTTCCTAATAGAGGGTCACTTTTTAGGGTCCTTCTAAATTTTACCTTTTGTCTGTTATATTCCTTCAAGTCACTTCCTTTGTTAATACTACGATAGAGCCTTACTCGTCATTCTCTTTAGTCCCTGCTATTTATCATCAAACCAAACACTCTAAATGTAATTTGCATGATCGGGGTTTACAATACTATTTGAAAAATGGATTTGTAAACAATGCAAACTCTTCTCTACAACTGCATAATACCATGTAACTTTCTGATCTTCTTAAAACAATGGAAAACTTCCACAGAAGAATGAGCTAAGTAAGACTGACAGCACAGCTGAAAAAAACTCACTTTGCACTTCTCCGGCCTCAACCGGGTGGCACTTGGCATGCGGGGTGAAGAGCCACTGGTGTTTAACTAGTGGCTCATGTGCTTCCGGGGGATGTCCTCGCAGGTGGTAGACGTCTTGTAAAGCCGCTTCATGTAGCGCAGGCCCCGGGCATTGGACCGGGGCAGCCTCGGATGGGACGCCTTGATCCTCCAGCCGGGCCAGTCCGAGAGGACCTGGAGGAGCAGGGGCAGGATGCTGTAGCCCTGCTCGTGTAGGGCATTGGGCCTCGCCGTCCGGCTACTGGGCGAGCACAGGCCTGGGGGCAGCAGGAGGCGGGCAGACAAGGAGGCTCAGCATAGCACGGGTCTGACCACTTCCATGATTTGGGGCCTGGAAAGCAGGAGAGTCCTGCTACTCGAGACCAACGAACCCTCCCGCCAACCCGCTTTAAAGATTCGCAGGTGCGCCTGCCAAAGGCCTCAGACGTCTTGCGCTCCTTAAAGAGGCAGTGCGTGCTGAATACTTGCAAGCAAGTAAACAAGCGAAGCAGACTTTGACGCACAGTTGCCCAGACAGCTGTCATAAAAATGTTTACTCTCACGAGGCCGCTGTCTCTTATTTTCGCCGATGTAAAACACGTAGCTTTTATTTCCTTCTCGTTTACAATCTCCTGCTTTGAACCTAGATTTATAGTAGGAAAAGTAAAGTTACAAATAGCATAATGGAACGAAAAACAAGAGGTGGGGGTAGGAAATATGAGTTTATTGAGAAGCCGCACGGGGAAAAAAAAAACGCCTGCGAGTGGTGCGCACGCGCCACTGCGAGCCATATGTCTTCAATTATCGTGCCAGTGTCTGGGCACGATAATTGAAAGCATATGGGCTTTGGTGCTCGTAACCGACACCAATAGGCCGTGGGTGGAGCAATGAGCCCACCTTTGGCCTATTGCGTGCTCTGTTACCAAAATACAAGCACTGAAAGCTCATTCACATACGAGCTGACAAAAAAAACACGCACAACCGTGTGCAATTCCAGGATTCATTTCTGAAACCCGGGCAAAAAGGACTCTCGCTCCTAGCTCTGTTAAGCGGGGGCTGAGAACAAGCATTACAATGCAATGGCCTCGGCTTTGTTAAAGTTAGAGCTATTGGCATTGTAAATGGCATTTTTTTTCTATTTTTTAAAACATAAATAAATGGTATTGTCATTTACAATGGCAATAGGTGAGCATTAGAGAGTAGTAGAGAGTATTAGCGGACACAGCCACACAGACAGACACACACACACACACACACACACACACACACACACACACACACCCACACCTTACATTTATTCCCTCCATCGCATTCTCTCCATCTCTTTTCGCATCCAACTTCCTCCTTGCTTCCTCTCATCTTTCCTTTACTGCTTCCAATGTTTTGGTTCTATTTTTCCAGCCTTTTTTCTTGTTCTCTTTTCTCTCGTCTCACCTCTGTTGTCTGTCTCATCAGTCACAACCTTTTCCCTAGCCTCTCGCTTTTTCTCTTTCTCTCTCTCTCCCTACTTTTCTGTTCTTTTTCGGCTCACATGCGACACACCTCACATTGTCTCTTTTGCTGTCTCCTTTAATTGTAGTTTCTAAAATGTGAGATGAGGGTGCAGTGGGCCAGCATGGTTAACCTCCCACTTGAATGAGGGGTTGCCTGGAAACCGCTTCTCTCAGTTTAAAAAAAGTGTTATGGAAGCAAAAAAAGGCGGAATATTGAAGTTAAACTGTGCCTTTATCCCTTCATCCCTGTCTTCATCAGTGCGATCTAGAGAACCACCCGGGGGCAGAGGGCACGGAGAGATTCAAGGAACAAACTCTTTGATGTGGTGCAGAAGAGAGAGCTTAGAGGCAGAAAAGCGTGTTGTTGGTACTATACAAGACTAAAACTGCAGACATAGGTACCGAGTGAGTTTCATCGGACCAGGAAGCACAAACAACAAATTTTGCATCAGACAATAAAAGAAACTATGGAGGAAAAATGGTCCTACTGCAGGGCTGAAAGATCCCAGATGAGCATGTTTGAGTTACATCTTACCTCAGAAATCATACATCCCAGATGAGAAACAGAAGACCCACAGACACTGCCCTGTGTCCTTATTGCACGAAGGACACTACAACTGTCGACGAGAGTGGGATGCGGCGCACGGTCTAGACGCGCTATCCCCAATCAGCTGAGTGGGTCATAAAACGCCGCGTGTGAAAAGTGCGAGCGTGATCCTCGAGGTGCCATTCCCCGCCAACCGGAACGCGCAGAGTCGCGCCCGCCTGTTTGCCCTGAACCCTGCCTAAGCGCTGTGGTGCGTGACGTTGCCAGCACGAGTACCCGCCGAAGTTTGGGTATCCACCCCAGCCTCGGGTATCGCGTGTGAAGAGTGCCAGCTGAGGTCTGGGTGCCCACCCCAGCCTCTGACATCGCGTGGTGAGACTGCTGCCGGGAGCCCACCCCGATCTTACCTTCTGCCTGAAGGAACGTTGGATGTATGGAGCCTGCCTGAGAGTCTGCAGCCTGCTAAGAAGACCGGCTGCTCGGTGAGTGCCTGTCCGTGGAGACTGAGGCCCGGGGGAGAGTGAATTAAGCCAAGTCCCGTGGGAGACGAGATCTCCATAGCGGCGGCCATTTTGAAGTCAGGCAGTGGCTCCCCTTCCTAATCAAAGACATAGGGCAGCTATTTTGAAGTCAGGCACCAGTGACTTCACAATCAAACATTGGCAAATACAAGTCCAGAAATTACAATTTGAGGCCCGAACGTGCATACGTGCGAAAGTGATATAAAGAAGGGTCACGAAACAAGTGTTTTACAAGTCCACGACCCTCTGCAGTGGGTGCACATAGTAAAATAGCCCACGACCTCAGTGAGTGACTGCGTCGAAAAAACTGATCTCCTTGCAGGAGACTACCTGAGCACATTTGCACGTCAACGCAGTGGGTGCTAAAGGAAAATGACACAATCGCCGCCACGTCAAGCACCACCCAACCGACTCGACATGATGGGCGTGCCATTTCTACGTCCACCCGAACCACTTGCGCTGGAGGAGGTATGGGCCTTAGATGGCAAGAATGGCTTGAGGACTTTGAGGATTTTATGCAAGGGTCTCAGGTGACAGAAGATCGGAAATTGATTGCCCTGCACAACCTTGTGGGGAAAGAAGTCAGTCAGCTCATCAAATAATTGCCTACTGATGATACTGGGTCCTACACCAAAGTACGTGACGCCCTGAATAAAAAGTTTCTGCAAGAAAAGAACCTAGATTACGAAAGATGCACCTTCAACCTAGCATCGCAGGAGAAGGACGAACCAATGAGCACGTTTATCACAAGACTTTGGAGGCTTGCCAGCTACTGTGAATTTGACAACTTCTCCACAGAAGATGCCCTTAGGCTGCGCATTATAGAAGAATGCCAGTCAGAATCCCTCAGAAGACGACTTCTTAAGAAAAGTTACACACTAGATGAAATAGAAGAGAAGACCAGAGTGCAAGACCAGGCAGAAGAACATTCCAAGAAGATGGAGGCGGGACGCACAGAGAAACGGGAACAGGCGTTCCGACTCCAGTCGCGCACCACCTGCCGCCATTCTCGTGACGGACAGAGGACGTCACAACCCAAAATACATCCCCCGCACGGTGGTCGGAGACGTCATGACTCCAGCAGGAGAGGCAGAAGAAGGGAACGTCCGCTCAAATGCTACCGGTGTGGATACGACTTCCCTCACACTGACGCATGTCCCGCACTCTGACAAGATTGCCGGAAATGTGGGAGAGACAATCATTTTGAGAATGTGTGCGGATAGTATCGGAAAGACAAACACAAAGATCAGGCCAGGTCAACTCACCCGACAACTGTGCAACATCATGCCAAAGCAGTTCAAGACTGCCGAGAGTCGTCCACTGGGTCTTCGCGATCAAGCAGAGTCCCGAAGGTCGCAGTGGGTGAGGAGATCACAGTCGCAAGAGTCAAGGTCACTGTTCCCTGTGTCACAAGATAGTGATGAGTACATCTGCATGGTGGCTGACCCGGATCAACTGCAAAAAATATCTGTGACTGGACATCTACGTAGGAAATCACGCGACGAAATGTGTGCTGGACAGCGGCGTCTTTTTAAATCACATCCCAGTGACTGAATACCAAAGAATGAAGCCGACCCCTCCATTAAGCCCAGCACATGTAAGAGTGTATACTTGGATGTCTAAAAAGCCACTTCCATGCCTAGGAAAGTTTGCAACCACTCTTACTCACAAGGATCACACTATACCCGCTCACATCCATGTAATCGAAGGACCAGAAGCAGATTGCCTCCTCAGCCTCCCCACCGCTGAGCGACTCAGGCTAGTAGAGATTCTCTATCGAGTAAGTGACGACTCAGACATCATCCACAAGTTTCCCCAAGTTGTTCACTGGGCTCGGGAAAATGACACAATATCAAGTACGTCTACACATCAATGAGAAGGTGACTCCTGTCGCTCAACATCATAGGCGAGTCCCATTTCACCTCCAGAAGGCCATGGAGGATGAATTACAAGAACTGTTACAGGCTGACATAATTGAGAGAACAGACGGACCCACCCCTTGGGTTTCCCCAGTGGTAATTGAGCCAAAAAAGGGTACCCCAGACAAAGTGCGCCTGTGTGTGGACATGAGGGTTCCAAATACCGCCATTGAGCGAGAACGTAATCCTGGTCCACATCTGAGTGATATGATCACGTCCCTCAATGGAGCCAAAGTCTTTTCCAAGCTGGACCTTAATAAAGGATACCACCAGCTTGAGCTACCTGAAAAGTCACGATCCATCACCACTTTTGCTACACTACTCAGACTTTTCAGATACAAGCGGCTCAGTTTCGGAGTCTCCTCTGCCGCAGAGATATTCCAAGAAGCCATTAGAAAGACAATTCACCACATCCCAAATGCACTGAACTATAGCGACGACATCCTAGTATATGGTGCAACAGTGCAAGAGAATGACACGGCACTAGATAGAGTCTGTCACGCCCTCCTAGATTCCAACCTCACTCTGAACAAAGAGAAATGTGAATTTCACAAGTCCACGTTGAAATTCTTTGGACACATTTTCAGGAGCAGGGATGAAACCGGATCCTGAGAAAATAACAGCACTAAATGACATGAAAAGCCCACAGGAGGTTGGTGAGGTATTTCTAGGAATGGCGAGTTACTGTGCTCGATACATAAGAGACTTTGCTACAATCTCACCAAGCAAGGGCAGCCGTTCTAGTGGACTCCACAATGCGAACAAGCCTTTCGAGAGATAAGAAAGCTGTTGAGTCGGCAGATAACTTAGCCGATTTTAATCCCAAAAGGAAAACAGAGATCACAGTCGACGCCAGCCCCGTCGGCCTAGGAGCCATGCTTGCGCAGTTTGATCAGGACACCGATCAGAGGCACGTGGTTGCGTATGCCAGCAGAAGCCTGACCGACACAGAAAGGACGTACTCCCAACCTGAGAAGGAGAGCCTTGCTGTCGTCTGGGCCTGCGAACACTTCCACATCTTCGTGTATTGCAAGCACTTCACTTTAGTCACGGATCACCAGGCACTAGTGACCATTTTCGGCAACCCGCGAGCAAAGATGCCTCCTCGGATAGAACGATGTTATTTGCGTCTTCAGGAGTATACGTACACCATTATACACAAACCCGGTAAGTCTGCCAACCCAGCTGATTATATGTCTGGACACCCTAAACCCTCATGTGCTTCAGGACCGTCGCTTGCGGAAGAATACATCCACTTTGTGGTCGACCAAGCCAGGCCACCGGCTGTCCCGCTGGAAGCCATCTGTGTAGCCACTGCTCAAGACGCTGTCTTGCAACAAGTGAAGCATCTATTACAAACAAATACCTGGAGACACTCCAATGAGGATGAAAACGGAGACCCGGGCGAAAGGCAAGAATTGAGTGCATTTAAACACGTAAAAGACGAGCTATCCATCACAGCAGATGGACTTGTGCTCCGAGACCAAAGAATAGTCATCCCCATGCAACTCCGCCAAGGTGTAATCAATCTAGCGCATGAAGGGCATCGGGGGAATGGTGGCAACTAAAAGAGCGCTCCGAGAGAGGGTGTGGTTCCCGCTTTTGGATCAGATGGTCGAACTGACTCTTAAGGACTGTCCTCAATGCCAACTGGTGAGCCAAGGAGAACCCCCAGCTTCCCTTCAAAGGTCCGCGCTACCCACTCGCGTCTGGCAAGACATTGCTCTAGATTTCTTCGGGCCCTTGCAATCGGGAAAATACGTTCTAGTCATCATGGATGAATATTCCAGATTCCCAATCGCGCAGTTTGTTTCATCCACCAAAGCTGCCATTACCATTGCTGTCTTGGATGAAGTGTTCACTACCTGGGGCATACCAAACAAAGTTAAAACAGACAATGGACCCCGGTTCAACAGTCAAGAGTTCGGAGAGTTTGCTAAGCATCTCAATTTCAAGCATTGTAAGATCACTCCTGTGTGGCCGCAAGCTAACGGAATGGTTGAACGGTTCATGGCCACTCTGAAGAAGACACTGCAACAGGCGGCCCTCGACAAGAAGGATCCGCAAGTAGCCCTAAATGAAGTCCTACAGGCATACAGCACCACTCCCCATGCGACCACCGGAAAGTGCCCTGCAACCCTCATGCTGGGGCGCCCCCTACAAACTAGAATACCCACTTTGGAGAAGGCTCTACAGTCCCACACACTGGATGGAGCACATGATGACCTGGCTGCCACCGATCGCAGGAACAAGGAAAAGATGAAGGTCTATGCGGATGCCCGGCGGAGAGCCAAAGACCTGTCCATTTAGGAAGGAGATTGGGTGCTAGTCGAGCAAGAGCAGCGGAGGAAAACGGACTGTCGCTATCGGGCTGAACCCCTGATGGTCACTCAACAAAAGGGAACTATGATAACTGCGAAATCTGAAACCAAAAGGATCACACGAAATGTGTCACACTTTCAAAAGTGTACTGCGGCATTTAAAGATGCATTTGACAAGTCACCATAAGCCCCAGCCACGGAAACGTCAATCTCCAGCAGTCCTCTGCCAAGATCCGAAAATCAGCATGAGTCTGCAACCGAGACCGCAGAGGCGCATCTCAGACCGCGACGCACCATACGCAGACCTGCACGGCTGATTGAAGAACTATAGACATTTATAATTCAAGTTGCATTTGTTTAAGAAGAGGGGAGATGTAATGTGGTCAGCAGCAGTCTAGTGGTTAGAGGGTGGAGATGTGGGAGGGACAGGAAGGGGAGGAGCGAGGATAACAGGAAAGGGGTTAGTTAGAGTAGGGACGGCCAGGGGAAGGGTCAGGAATATAAAGTGTATGCAACCAAGCTACCGGTATCCTGTGTCCTTATTGCACAAAGGTCACTACAGGCCCTATTACCCCCTCCCACGCCTCACCCCACAGAGACAGGCAGATATTTATTTAACCCACACTGCTTGGTGTGCCTGGGCTGCGTTATGGCCGGGCCCCCGTCCTCATACTTAGCAAGCTAAACTTGTGTTGATCAGGCCTCTTAACAGCTTGCCATAGTTTTCTGCAGCATGCCAAGTGAAGGCTAGTTGCACCCGGGGGGCTGACCTGTTACTTTTCACGATAACAGCTGCAGTCTGCTGCGATGACTCACTCCCCCTGCACAGCCCAGGCTACTGGGCAGCGGGTGAGGTCCAGGACATGACAAAGACGATGCCTCAGCCTCTCATGAATCTGCGCACCGCCGGCCATGCTGAGGAGTCACTGGTCGATGTTTCAGCTGGCCTGCCGCCGGGAAATGGGAGACCTGTCAGTGGGATCTGCGCGAGGGATTTACTCAAGCCTTACTGCTACTCACCGCCAATCTGCGGGGGGAGAGTGCACTTGCCTATCTCCCTCTAGCCCACAACCTCTGCCCTTCTCTCCTCTTGTTCCAGGACGCTGCCGAGCCCTCTCGGCCGCCGACCCTCGGGAGACGCCAACCGGCACGATTTTGGCTGCCTAATGGTGTCCAGGATTCCTCTGTGCCTCCGCTTGCAGCTAGTAAACTAGACCTTCAGGTGCTCTGGCAGCAGCCCAGCACACCAGAGGTTCTTTAATAATGTTAGGTGGCCCAAGGGCAGCACCTTGCTGTGCTAAATCGGTGGTGGGCAGCGGGGCTCACGAAGGTCGCTACCACTCTGCCTCCGTCTCCATGCCAGATGTCAATATCCCGTGAAAGAGAAACAGCACGCCTTACTTAGCGGCTAATGTTGTTGTGTTTTAATTTTCAGTGGCGACATTGAATGTGAAGATTTCCATTTTCTAATGCACTCCCTTGACGAAGGGTTTTACGTAACCCGAAATGCATTGGGACTGATGTACAAAGGATGTTACGTTTTCTTAGCCGCTTGGAGATGGCTTAAATCTAGTGTTGATTTGATATTATTTTGAAAATTGACAAGGACAGTCTACATATATATATTTTCTCGGATATGTTAACAATGCTTTATGAAATGTGATTTGCATAATGCTACATCAGTAAAAAACATGAGATGAAATGAATAATTGATTGCCTTAGAGCATTTTTCATGAACTTTAAACTGTTATTGATAATTTTGATTTAGACATTTTTGTCTCAGAGCTGTGCATTCCCTTTACTGTGGGTTCTCCCACAGTCCTCCTTGATGTCCTAACATGGGGAATTAGGGTCATTTCCCCACTGGGAATTGCACGCACATTCCTTACACACCCACAAAATATTTCACCAAAAATCAGAAACTAATTAACTGTTTATACACAGGTGTGCACCCACACCCCCCTATCATTGCTTCTTTTCCATGCCATATTTCCAGTCCGTATGAAAGTGATGGTAAGACTTGGGCTGCCATTACCTTTAACAGGTGGTCATATGATGGACATTGCAGTTTATCTTGGAGAACTTTGTACGCAAAGCTCAATGATTGTGCTTTAGCGGTGATGATTCTTTTTTGGTCTGAAAGTGACATGTTTTTACTTATTGTAACTCCCAGATATTTGTAAGCAGTTGTTTCCTCGATTTGTCTGCCTTTTGTGTACCATTTAAAAGATCTTCTACTATTGCCCGCTAGTCTCACCACTTTTGTTTTTTTGATGTTTAGTTCTAGGCCTTCTCTCTCAAAGTAATCTGTTAATTCTGATATTATTCTTTGTAGGCCTATTGGCGTTTGACTTAAGACTACTATGTCGTCGGCATATTGGAGAAACTGAATACTTTCGTTAGCTAATTTTGGCGGATGTCCGTTTGTATTCTGTAGATGGTCTTTTAGGTCGGCCAGATATATATTAAAAAGGCTTGGGGAGAGCACGCAGCCCTGTTTGAGGCCATTAGTTATATTTAATTCTCCAGATATTCTTCTTCCGTCTCCCAGTTTTATTTTTGCCCATGTTCCACTATATAGTGCCATTATTGTTTCCATTAATGTCGGCGGTAGACCCCAAAGGTCCAGTTTTTTCCATAGGCGTTTTCTGGGGACTCGGTCGAAGGCGGCTTTCAGGTCAATGTAGCAGGCTATTAGTCCAGTCTTTCTTTTCCCTGCTCCTTCTATTAGTAGCGACAGTGCTGACAAGTTGGTTAAGCAGCCCATGCCTTCCCTGAAACCGGTTTGGAATTTAGGTATTATGTTATTGTCTTTTATCCAAAGTTGAAGTAGCGACAATATACAGGATGAGAAAAGCTTTGCCTCCACATCGATTAGGGCTATTAATCTGTAATTCCCGGGTTCAATCAATCAATCAATCAGTGACACTTATAAAGCGCGCTACATACCCGTGGGGTCTCAAGGCGCTGGGGGGGGGGGAGCCGCTACTGCTCGAACAGCCAGGTCTTCAGCTTCTTCCTGAAGGAGAGGTGGTCTTGGGTCAGGCGCAGGTCGGTCGGGAGGGAGTTCCAGGTCTTGGCGGCCAGGTGGGAGAAGGACCTTCCTCCTGTAGTCGCTCTTCGGATGCGGGGGACGGCGGCGAGGGCGTGGTTGGCTGATCGGAGGTGGCGTTTGGGAGCGTAGAAGTTGACTCGGCTGTTGAGGTAGCTCGGGCCTTGGTCGTGTAGGGCTTTGTGTGCGTGGGTGAGGAGGCGGAAGGTGATTCTTTTGTTGACGGGGAGCCAGTGAAGGTCTCGCAGATGTCCGGAGATGTGGCTGGTTCGTGGGATGTCGAGGATGAGTCTGGCTGAGGCGTTCTGGATCTGCTGGAGTCTCTTCTGGAGCTTGGCGGTGGTCCCGGTGTAGAGGGCGTTGCCGTAGTCCAGTCGGCTGGTGACGAGGGCCTGGGTGACGGTCTTCCTGGTCTCGGTGGGGATCCACCAGAAGATCTTCCGTAGCATGCGTAGGATGTTGAAGCATGCCGAGGAGACGTTGTTGACTTGCCTGGTCATGGAGAGGGAGGAGTCCAGGATGAAGCCCAGGTTGCGTGCATGGTCTGTCGGTTTGGGTGCGGTGCCCAGGGCGGGAGGCCACCAGGAGTCGTCCCAGGCGGAGGGAGAGGAGCCCAGGATGAGGACCTCCGTCTTGTCCGAGTTCAGTTTCAGGCGGCTGGTCGTCATCCACTCGGCTACCTCTTTCATCCCTTCGTGCAGGTTGGCTCTGGCGGCGGCGGGGTCGTTGGTCAGGGAGAGGATCAGCTGGGTGTCGTCGGCGTAGGAGATTATGCTGAGGTTGTGTTTGCGTACGATGGCCGCGAGGGGGCTCATGTAGACGTTGAAGAGGGTGGGGCTCAGAGATGATCCTTGGGGGACGCCGCAGATGACTTCGGTGGCCTCTGACTTGTACGGTGGTAGGCGGACTCTCTGTGTTCTCCCGTCGAGGAAGGAGGTGATCCACTCCAGCGCCTTGTCCTGGATTCCGACGTTGCTGAGGCGCCGTACTAGGGTGCGGTGGCAGACCGTGTCGAATGCCGCGGAGAGGTCTAGGAGGATGAGGGCCGCTGTTTCTCCATTGTCCATCAGGGCTCGGATGTCGTCGGTGGCGGCGATGAGGGCGGTCTCGGTGCTGTGGTTGGCTCGGAAGCCGGACTGTGAGGGGTCGAGGGATCCGTTCGTCTCGAGGAAAGCGGCCATCTGCTTGTTGACGGTCTTCTCGATGACTTTGGCTGGAAACGGGAGGAGCGAGATGGGGCGGTAATTCTTGAGGTCGGTGGGGTCCGCTGTTGGTTTCTTGAGTAGGGCGCTGAGTTCGGCGTGTTTCCAGCTCTCGGGGAAGATGGTGGTGTCGAGGGATGTGTTGATGATGTCTCGCAGGTGGGGTGCGATGACAGCGTCGGCTTTGTTGAAGACGTGGTGAGGGCAGGGGTCGGTCGGTGATCCGGAGTGGATGGAGTTCATCGTGCGGATGGTGTCTTCGGTGCTGATCGGGGTCCAGGCGCGGAGGGTGGTGGTGGGGGGTGGTTGTTCGGTCATGGTGTGCGTTGGTTGGTTGTTGAAGCTGTTGTGTATGTCCGCGATCTTGTTGTGGAAGTATGAAGCCAGGGAGTTGCAGAGGTCTTGCGATGGGGTGATGTCGTTGTTTCCTGCGCTGGGGTTGGAAAGCTCTTTGACGATGTTGAAGAGTTCCTTGCAGTTGTGTGCGTTGTTGTCCAACCGGTCCTTGAATGCTGTTTTCTTGGCGGCGCGGATCAGCTGGTGGTGTTTCCGGGTGGCAAGTTTGAAGGAGGTCCTGTTGTCCGGTGTCGGTTCCCTTCTCCAGACTTTCTCGAGGGCTCGGCAGTTCTTCTTGGAGCTCTTGAGTTCGTCGGTGAACCATGGGGCTTTCTTGCTGCCGGGTCTGCTGGGCGGGGTCCCAAGTGGGGCGAGTTCGTCCTCGCAGTTGCTGATCCACTTCGTGAGGTTGTCGGCGGCCTGGCTGGGGTTCGCTGAGCTGGCAGGAGGGTGCTGGCTCAGGGAGGTGGCGAGCTGGTCTGCTGTGATCTTGTTCCAGCTTCTGCGGGCGGTCTGTTGCTGGTGGTGGTGGGTCGTTGTTTTCTTGAAGGTGAAGTGGACGCAGCTGTGGTCCGTCCATTGAAGCTCTGTGGTGTGGCTGAAGTTGATGTCCTTGCTGGATGAGAAGACAGCGTCGAGTGTGTGTCCGGCGAGGTGGGTGGGGGTGGACACCAGTTGCTTGAGTCCCAGGTTGGTGAGGTTGTCGAGCAGGGTGCTGGTGTTGCGGTCGTTGTTGTTCTCCAGATGGAAGTTGAGGTCTCCCAGGAGGATGTAGTCAGCGGAGGGGAGGGCATGTGGGCTGACGAAGTCGGCGATGTCCTCGCTGAATTGTGTGCGTGGTCCAGGGGGTCGGTAGATCAGGGTGCCTCTGAGGGTGGTGTTCGGGTTGGTGTGGATCTGGAAATGCAGGTGTTCGGCGGTGGTCAGGGAGTTGTCGGTGCTGGTCGTGAGACGGATGGTGCTCCTGTGGATGATGGCGATGCCTCCTCCCATCTGGTTGGCGTTTCGGTCCCTCCGGACGATCTTGTAGCCCTCTGGGATGGCGATGGCGATGTCGGGAGCTGAAGAGGCGTTCATCCAGGTCTCCGTGAGGAAGGCAACGTCTGGAGCTGTGGTGTCGAGGAGGTTCCAGAGTTCGATGGCATGTCTGTGGATGGAGCGGGTGTTGAGCAGGATGCACTTGAGGTGGGTACTGCTGGTGTTCGGCTTGGTGGGTGCTGGTGCGAGGCAGGTCCGGATGCAGGTGAACTTGCAGGCGTGGCAGCTGAAGGGTCCGTGGGTACGTCGTGGAGAGGCTTGATGGCATTCTGGGAGTCGGCCGGTGTTGAGAGCGGTGAGGGTGGCGGCGGAGTACGTCAGGCGGGTCGGTCGGGGTCTTCGTGGGCCAGGGGTCCTGGCGCTGGTCGCGATCCGGTCGCGGACGGGCGTAGACGGGCTTACCTTTGGCGCGCCTTCGGCGCACAATCGGCGCGCCCGCTGCGCGTGACCGCTGCGCGTCCGCACGGTCGCCATTTAAGGCGAAGTGCGCGGGTGGGCGGAGCAGCTGGGAGGCGGGAGCGGGGAGGGAACAGAAGAGAAAAAGGGGCGGGGCCAATGTCGGTGGCGGGAAGCGAGAGCGGAGGGCGGCGAGGTAGGCGGCCAATCAGGAAGGAAACTGGACACGGCACAGGGGATACAAAGAAATTAACAGGCACAAATTTAGGGCAAAACAAATAAAAACGGCAAAATACGCGAGCAGACGGCAGAAACAGACAAGCACAAATTACGGGCAAAACGAGGAAAAACAGCAAAATACGCGAGCAGACGGCAGAAACAGACAAGCACAAATTACGGGCAAAACGAGGAAAAACAGCAAAATACGCGAGCAGACGGCAGAAACAGACAAGCACAAATTACGGGCAAAACGAGGAAAAACAGCAAAATACGCGAGCAGACGGCAGAAACAGACAAGCACAAATTACGGGCAAAACGAGGAAAAACAGCAAAATACGCGAGCAGACGGCAGAAACAGACAAGCACAAATTACGGGCAAAACGAGGAAAAACAGCAAAATACGCGAGCAGACGGCAGAAACAGACAAGCACAAATTTAGGGCAAAACAAGGAAAAACAGCAAAATACGCGAGCAGACGGCAGAAACAGACAAGCACAAATTTAGGGCAAAACAACTGGGAAACCAGAGGGGAGCGACCACGGCGTCAGCGAGGCAGAAGGCAGGCAGAGGGGAACACACGCAGCAGCTGGTGGCCGTGCGGCGCGGGGGTGTCCCACAAGGGGGTTCCATTCTACATCCACTTTTATGAATTGGGTGGAAGATGTTTCCTTGCCAGGACGGTGGGATCTTTTTTTCTTTGTGAATGTAATTAAATAGTGGAGTCAAGTATTTTGCCCAGAAGTCGGTGTCATATTTGAATAAGGCGTTCGGCATTCCATTTGGGCCAGCTGCTCCTTCCGCTTTCATTTTCCTTATTAGTGCGGTTAGGTGTTTAATCGTTGTCAACGGTGCTTGTTCCTCTTGGGCAGCGCTTTCTTGCTGGACGTTCTTCAATTGTCCGGGAGCTGTATCTTTTTGTTCTAGATCTTTTATATTTTTGATTCTTTCTATGTTGATTGGATAGCTCTGGATGTTGTACAGATTGTTAATATAAGCGGCCCAAGTTGTTTCACTTATTCCTATATTGACTTGTTCACCCGCTACTTTTGAGAGTTTATTTATTATGTTCCAAAATTCTCCACTATTTGGAAGTTTACTTGTTCTTAGAAGGTCCACCCAGATTTCTTCCGTGTGAGCTTTTTTAGCTTTTCTGCAATCCTCTTTATATTCTTTCCTCATTTTTTGTATGTCGTTATTATCTACTTCATTTCCTGACCTTCTTTCTGCTGCTCTTATTCTTAATTTTTTCGCAATTTCCCTTTTCTTATCTCTTAGTTTGGTGTTATACCATGGCTCTTTGTTTGCTTTGTGACCTTCAATTACCGGTGTATTTATTGCAAATTTTCCCAGCACAAATTTATGTAGATTTTCCCAATTTGCTGTGGGTGATTGGTTTTCCATGCCCATATGACAACTTTCATATTCTAACACTGCGTCCATTATCTCCTTTTTTACTAGGCCCTTGCTTTTGAGTTTTTTCAGTTTGTATATTTCCGGAATTGCGGAAAGAAATTCTAATTTTGTTTTCTCTTCGGTGTTTAACCTCATTATTGTCTCTTGTGGGAAGTGGTCGCTCTCAGGTCGAGTTTGTATACCAAAATATTCTATGTTCTTTTTTAATTCAATGCTTGTTAGGGTGAAATCAATTATGGAGTTCTTTTTCCCACTAGAATAAGTGGTTTTAGCGGGTATGTCTCCCTCCATTTTTCCATTTAGGATTGTTAGACCAAATGTTTCCAGATCGCTCCAGATATTATGGATTTTGTCCTTTTTGTTATTTGTTTTTATTAGATTGCAATTGAAGTCACCGGAAATGAATATCTTGTGCGATTGGTAAGTTCTATGTAAGGATTTTACCAAGTTTATCAGAGTGTGAGCTTTTCCGATTTTGGTCGTCTTGTCTGGGTGAATGTATAGATTTATAATAAGTAAACTCCATCCAGGGTTCTTTTTGTTTGCTTTCGGCTCTACTTTGAGCTCTTGTATCCAATTCTCTCCTGAGTCGAACAGTTCTGTTTTCCAGTCGAAATTATTAGTAATGAAGATTGACAGACCTCCCCCTTGGGTGTCCATACTTTGCAAATTTTTCTGCCACTATGTGATATTCCTCGTATCCCATGATTTGCCTCGCGGTTACATTCCAGGTTTCCTGGAGTAAAATTATTTCGAATTTACTCAAGTAGTCTGTTGTTTCTCGGTCTTGGGACATTTCTTTGAAACCATGTACGTTCCACGAGCAAATCCTTATTTTTGTTTCTGGTATTGGGGATAAATTGGCATTTGGTTGTCGATTGTTTTGTGTCGATTTGCATGCATCAGGATCGATGGGAGTTTAGCGCCTGTGTCAACCAGGTCCAGTCATTGTGTTCCTTCAGACCCTGGTGTAGTTGCTTTGTTTTGGTACTTCTCAGGTCTTGTTCCGAAATAGATTTATTTCTTGCTCCTTTCAGGATTGTTTGAGTTTTTCCCTTTACGTTGTTAGGTTGGGTAGTCTTGTTGATTAATAAGGGGAATGGATATTTTATTGGGGTCAGACGTTCTAAGGTTATTCCCCATTCTGTAAACTGTGTCCTGGTTGAGAATATGAGTTCTGCTATTTCTTTAGATACCCAGGTGGTACTACTTATTTCCGAGCCCATATCTGTATTTCCCTGGATAAATTCTACTGCTTTCAGGTCACTTGTTGTTATCCCCCTTAGTGTTGGTATCTCTTCGATTAATCGAAGGATGTTTCCCCTGTTCAGCGTGTCTGTATTTCCTTTTGTTTGGAATTCCGGCTTGAACAGTAATTTGCATTCTGTTTCCCTTCTTGCTGTTTCAGGGTGTCCGGTTTGATAAATTCTCCTTTTTCCCTCTATTGTATCAAATCGAATGTGGGTTATGTTGTCGTTTTGGTCGGCCATAGTTGTTAGGTCCGGACGAATGGAATCTGCTGTGCGTGCTTGCTGTAAGAGGTGTATTTTGTCTTGACCTGTTTGGAAGTTTCCTTCATTTTGGCATGTTTTATTATTTGACTCAGCTTCCTGGTCTCTGCATGTTCTTCCATTATTTCCCGCTGTGATGATCAGGCCAATATTTGATTTCCTTGCTTGGTTGACTTCTGTTTTATGGTTTTGCTCTTTTTCCTTTTTTTCCTTGGTGTATGGTAAATTTCCTTCAGTATGCTGAGTTGATCCTTTGTTGCCCCATGTTTCACATTTCCTTTTTAGATTATTTTCCTTTATTTTTTGTTGTTCTAACACCTCTATATAATCTGATTTTAGCTTTTTGCTATTTTCATTGGCTTTGTTTATGAGTAACCGTTCCTCGTCTTTTGATTTTCTTTGTGTGTTTGTTATTATGTTGGTTCTGTCTGGAGGTTTTGTTTGTTCCTCTGCTTCGTCTGTGTTTGTTTCTTTGTTTCCGTCTTCTTTGGTTGGAGTGTCTGGAGTTGGAGTGTCTGTGATTGGGTTTATTCTGGCCTCTTTTGTCTTCTGTTTGAAGATGGCAAAGAATTGTTTTGCCTGCTTACTTTTGGTAGCGTTTTTCCTTGCCTTCCTTGCCCGTTTCCGCTGTCTTTTTGTTAGAGGTTCTGATGTACTCGATGAACCCATTGTTTTGTTTTCTCCCAGACCTCCCTTTTTTTGGTCGTTTTCATCTGTATCATTTAAAGTTTTTTCTTCCTCGATGTTATGACTTATTCTGTTTTGGTTTCCGTTTTTATTTTCCTCTGTGTTGGGATTTTCACCTTTGTTGGTTTTCCCACTTGTTGCTGCTAATATTTCTTTCAAGATGGCTGGTAAGGTTGCTAATTTGTCTATTATGTCTTTACAAACGCAGTTTTGATCTATTAGTTTCTCTTTCCATTTTTTATCTTCCTCCTTTTCTTTTCTAATGTATGACGAAATTTTTTCCAGTTTCAAATTTATTCCCGCTATGTGAGATGCGATTAGGTTCATCAAATCTACCTGCACGTCGAGTTTGTTGGATTGAAAGTTCAGCGCATTAATTGCTTGTTGTAAACTTTTTAGGAGCACATCCCCCCAAAGTGTGGATTTTCCTTCCTTTTGTTGTGGGTGTACCCCTGTTGATCTATTTAAACTTTCTAAAGAAGAAATAGTTATCGGGTGTTCTTCTTTTGTTGTGCTCTTTATTATGGTAGAGTTTTGGCTCCTATATGCCGATTGTCTTATTGGGCTTGATGTAAGGATTATTGGAGCGGTTGTTATCTTCCTTTCTTGACCATTGGCTTTTCTTTCGCCAATGTTATCCGGGTATTCCAATTTTCCCAAATTTTCTAGACTCAGTTGCGTTGGGTCGGCTTCCTTGTGTGTGTTCTCTTTGAGCATTCTACGCAGTTCCGTTTCATCGAAGATCGAAAATGATTTGGACCACTCGATCTTTTGTGCGCTCTTCTGCAGATTTGTTTGGGATCCTAAATTGCTCTGATTTATGGAGGCTGGGCTACATTCGTTAGCCTCCTCTGTTGTTTTGTTGGGTGTTGACTTTGTTTGGTTTTGAGGTGCATGAACTTGTGCCGAGGTTTTTATCAGCCAATTTTTTATTGTTGATTTTTCTTTGAGGTTGGGACTTGTACTTATTTCCGAATCATTTCTTATCTTGCGCTTTTTGCGTGATGACATCGAGCCAATTGGGTTTTTAGGGCTTTTTTGATATTTTGCGCCATTGCATTGTGTTGTTGCCCCTTGCTCTTTTAAGAATTGAAAATTGTGTTTCAACATTTCGCCTCCGAACTTAAAAGGTTCCGCCCTATGTGTTGGTTCCTGGACAGAATGTTCGTTTCTGGTTGACTCTTCTGTATTACTTTTACGCCCTTCATCTTTCTTCCCTTTTACTGTCAATCTTCTTTTTGCTTTCTGTATTCGAGTTTGTCGAATTTTTCCTGACCGCATGTTTGACAAATTTTCCGGTGTTTTGCCTTTTCCTGCTCCTCTCCTGCGTCGTCTTACCCTGGAATCCCCAAGCCCGTCTGCCGCCTGCGCGTCAGCTGCCGTCGGGGGAATACACTTAGGAGTATAAACGCGGATCGGATGGTTAGGTAAATAGCTTTTTGCCAAGGAGCGTAAAAGTTTATTTCTATGTTGCTGTAAATGGACTCAGTATGAGTGACTGATTCAGCTATCTCGGTTCGCCTTTATGACTTGTTATGTCTTATTAGTCCGTCAGAATGTACTTTTCTCACTCTCCAGCCCCTTTGCACTGGTACCAAAGACCGGGTTGACTGGACTAGTACCATGCAGTTGCCAGTATTCTCTCCCGCCTCTCTCGGTTTTACTGTCCCCTTTGGCCCTTTGGCCCTTGACCCCTGTTTTTTTACCCCTCCTTACTTGTTTCTTGGTTGGGTTCAGGGGGTGCCGATCTGCTTCTGGCTTCTGGCGCTTTGCCGCTGCCTCTTGTGCTGGTTCTGTCTTTGTCTTTGTCGAACTGCTGCTCCAGCTATTGCAAAGCCCCCCTCTTAGTCTCCAAATCCTCCAACGGGGCTTCCAGGGGAGCTTCCCAGTCTCCAAATCCTCCAACGGGGCTTCCAGGGGAGCTTCCCAGACGAGTCTTAAAAGCATATTATAAAAAGATAGTATCATAAGAATTAATTTTAACTCTATTACTTGGCAGCTCAACTGCAGATTTTCACGCAGGAGGTGGCGAGGGTGTATCGAGGGCCGGAGCACGAGAGAGAGAGGGGCACCCCCCGACATGTGCTGGCGTTTATCGCCCTGCTGCAAAAGCTGACCGTCAGGGATTTATCGCTGGAGGAGCAGACGTTCAGGCTCTGTTGGAGCAGAACACAGAAACGAGCAGGGGTATGACGCATGTATGCGCCTGAGATACCGTTGGGCATGGTGACAGCACTCCCCCATGGCGTCGATTGGTTGCGGTTGCAGGGATGGGAGGATGCAGGGCTGCAAATGCTGGGAGACCTATACGAGGGTGGGGCGTTGATCCCATACCAAACCCTGCAAGATAGTTTTGACCTCCCGAGGGGAGACTTCCTGATGCATGCGGCTATAATAAGGGCTATACAAGTACATTGGGGAGAGGGGATTCAGGAGCCCACCACATCCATGGCTTGCCAATACACCATGATGGCAGCTGGCACGTATAAAGTGGTGACGTGCCTTTACTCGAGAATGCTGCGTGAGACGCTGGAACGTTTAACGGTGCTGAAAACTGCATGGGAATCAGATCTACAAGTAGAAATACCTGACACCACATGGGCGCAGATAGTGAGGCGAGCGAGGAAGAGCACGAGAAACGCACGTTTTCAGTTGATACATTTCTACGTCCTACATAGAGCCTACCTCACGCCAGGGAAGATCGGGAAGTATTTTGGGGTAGAAAACGCAGCATGCCCTAGATGTGACACGGTGGGAGCGGACCTGGGACATATGCTCTGGGACTGCACACACCTACGGGACTATTGGGGGGAGATTATCGAGACATTAAACAGCGTGACAGACAGGGAGTTACAATTCACCAAGGCTGTAGGTGTGTTGCACTGGTTTCCACATACGCCTAGAAATAGGATTTCGAGCAAATTTATTGACATGGGTCTGATCTTAGCCAAAAGAGAGTTAACAAGAAACTGGAAATCAAAGAAAAGTCCTACGCACAGACGATGGGTTAATGAGGTGCTTAGGTGGGCAGCGAGTGAAAGCACACTTCGATACCAGCTAGCTCGCCGCAGATCTGACGATAAAGCAATGGAGGCGGCAATGGAGTGGGAGATGCTAGTGCAGGCATTGCGGGATAGCACAGTGGAGGGGGAGGATGGACTCTATGAATTAGGCGATGAGGCCCCTTCGCACACACCGCGAGCACATGCTCAATAGTGCATCAATCATTCCTGCTAGTGCCGACACACGTAGTTCAGCGAAGAGCGCAGGCGCAGGAGGGAGCACTCATGGGTGGAGGGAGGAAGATGGAGTTCGGGCGGGAGGGCTGAAAAAGTAAAAAGCGGAATAAGGAACTCCTGGCAAGTAGTTTGACTATGCTTGAAAATTAGCAGGAAGGGGGATCCACCGTTTGACGCCGCCCGACCTCCGGGTTGTGGGCTTCTTGGCTGTGTACGGGCAATTTCAATGGGGCAAAGAATGAATATTAGCGTCAACGGAGCAGGATTGACATAAAGATATGTTGTGTATTGTGTTTTCTGCAATAAAAACGGTTTTAAAAATAAGAATTAATTTTAACTTGGTGAATTACTTCAGTCAGGCCCTGCAGATCGTCTAAATAGAACACAAACTGCTCCAATCGTAGGCAAAATATTGTTCCAGTGTACAGTGACAGAGATTACAACGAAGGGGGTTAAACCTTTTCTTTATGCAAAATTTGAAAAAAGGTAGAATTGGTGATGCTAAAGGCAGCTCTGGGAATTAAAAGGAGTCAGTCAGGGCGTTAGATGGCTTAATTCAGGACGTACAGCATGGAAACAATCAGCATGCTCTTTCTCGCATATAGGTCTCTCTGTGGTTAAGGAAATTAAACAAAGGCCATGAGAAGACTCCATTTTTTTTGTTACTGCTCGTTAAACGGAAATTGCGGACCTTTTGGAATTTTGCTGTAAATTAGCATTTCGCAGACTCACTATAAGCTGGAGGATCTGTCCAGAACATCTTCAGATCTTTCATTTGAATTTCAAGATACATCCTATGAAAATTCTCTCTCACAGAAAGCCTCTTCCTTTTAATCAACCACTTGTGTTTTTTTTTTAGATTTTTATACTGCACTGTACCCATCATGAATGTGACGGAGTGTACGTCCAGTCTACTTATGTTTAAGTATACACTCCAAATCATACCACTGATTGGATTTACCACCTTTCATTCTAATCATAGGCACATACCTCACGTTAAACAACTTGTCCCTAGTAAATTCAATCTCCCAAATTTACTTCATATTACATTCTAATTCTCTCAATTTTTTTTTCAATATTTCACTTACAAAAGCGTAATTATGAAGATCCCCTTTAGTGAGGATCTTTATACCATAAGTTGTGAATGAACAAGTTACTTAAGTAGCACTCTTTCTGGTAGATAATTTGTCTAATCTCGGATTCCTCACCTTTTGAACAATACTCAGGTGTCAGACTGGATAGAGAAACTGCACCCTATCCAGAATGGCCTAAATGAGCATATGTGGAGGCGTCCTGTGTGACTTTGGCTCATTTGTGGTACCCCAACAACATGAGGAGGTTTATAATAGTCTTGAGGCAAGTAACTTTAGCAGCCAGTAGTCGAAGGAGGGGGAAGACTGGAGCCTCGGACCTTCAGAGATGTGCTGCATCCACCACCATCACATTCATGAACACCTGAGGGGCACTGGTGAGACCAAAGGAGAGCACGGTAAACTGAAAATGCTCCTGCCCCACCGTGAATCGCAGAGAACACGTGGGCCTGCAGGAGAGGATGACAAAATAAGCGTAGAGCAGGACCAACACAACATTCCAGGGTCAAGAGTAGACCAGACCTGGGCGAGGGTGAGCATTTGAATTTGTCCTTCTGCAGGGAGACATGGAGAGGGCGCAGGTACCATATAGAATGAAAGCCCTAGTCTTTCTTTGGCACCAGAAAGTACCTAGAGTAACAACCAAAGCCTACTTCCGATGCCTGCACTTTCTCTATGGCTCCTTCCCGCTACCAGAGTGACAGATGGCCCTCCAACATTGATTGGAGAATGGTGCCACAGGGTGATAAATTGTACAGCATAACCCCGCTGAACAATCTGTAGGACCCACTTGTCCAAAGCTATCGTCAGAGACGCTGGCATAAAATGCCACAATCTGCCTCTAACAGGGTGGCTGTGTGCCTCGAAGGATACACTTAAGATGTTTTGAGGCAGACTGTGCGGCAGGCTGTCCCCATTTTTCATGTGGTCTGAGGAAACCAGAAAAGGGAGACAAAATTACTGGGCAGGTTGGGTTTGCTGGCGATAATGGAAGCCTCTACAATATCTACGGAAGGGGCAAAACTGTTGGGGTGGCTGATGTACTGAGATGGACAGGCCCAAGGAGTGCATTATGACCCTACGGTCCTTAAAGTGTTCAGGGCAGAGTCTGCCTTCTCACCAAACACTCAATAGGCATTGAAAGGCATGTCAATTAATGTAAACTGGACTTAGCTGAATAAGCCCACAGACTTCATCCAAGCATGCCTCTTGAAACTCAGTGGTGTCAATTGCCCAGCCTAATCCATCTGTGGTATCCAAGCCACAACGGATGGTAAATTTGGTTGGTTGATCTTACTTGCTGAAGCCTGCACGACTAGACTGCCTGTTACCAGAAGGCCGGAACACTGTTTAGCCCTAGTCCTGAAAAGGGGCTCTGTGAGGAATTCATTGAATGAAAACAGGGGCTCAGTATTTGTTTAACCAGGCACCAGCACCTCGGTGAAGACATTATTCTTCACCACCATAGTATGTAATTGAAGGTCAGAACACTATGTTCCGACTGCGCAAGCTCTACCATGCATGCCTTAAGGCAGTGGGCAGTCTGCAGTGGGTGGTCTAGCTGCTGGAAGACAGAAGCAGGAAGACACCGCTGTGAGGTAAGTGGGGCTATTTTTTTAGGCTGGGAGGGGCTTTTGGTAGGTTTTAGGGCAGTGGAAGGGGGTGGGGTAGTTTAAGGGACAGCGCGGGGAGGGGTAGTGTAAGGTTTTTAGGCCTTCGGGTAGTGGGAGGGGAATGTGTAGTTGGGTTCGTTTACAGGGCGGGGGAGGGGTAGTGTAGGGTTTTTAGGCCTTATGGTAGTGGGAGGGGAATGGGTAGTTGGGTTCATTTTTAGGGCGGGTCGGGGTAGGTTAAGGGATGGTGCTGGGAGGGGTAGCGTAGGGTTTTAGGCCTTAGGGCAGTGGGAGGGTAATGGGTAGCTAGGGTAGTTTTTAGTGTTGGGGGAAGGGGGGAGGTCGGGTAGGTTATAGGGCAGTGGTTGGGGTAGTTACAGGGACAGCATGCAGGGGAAGGGTTGGGGTGGTGGTCGGGGGAGGCGGGGTTGTGGCAACCTTAGCTATACATACCCCTTTACCATTTATGCCTATACCACAAACTTTCGTGGTAAAGGAATGCATGACTAAGACACATTCATGGTTGGGCTACGTGGTAGAGGCACGCGTGGTAAAACAATACGTGCCTCTATCATACAACCCTCTGATGCAAGACAATGACAAAGGAGGCATCCTCTTCTGTGGCAGTATCTGGATGCGAGACAAGCCCAGGGTCTGGTGAGGTCTCCAAGTAACTGGCCTCCTGAAGGTCCTCATACCAATTGTCATCAGTGTGTAGTTGGGCCAAATCATCCCCAGCATTATATGCAACATTGTCAGAATCTGTTCCAAATAAAGCAAGGATGTGTTATCCCTCCCTTGAGGTAGGGGCTAAGTTTTAGAATCAGATGGGTTGCCCAAAGGCTGCTGTTTGTCATCTTGCACAGATGGTGTCGATGCACCAGTGTTTGCCGTGGGTCATGGAGCCAGGATTGGAGTTTGCAGTGCAGCTGGTGCAGAGCTCATAGGGGCCCAGATGGTGGCAAGATTGGACTCACCAGCGGAGTCTCTGGCGGAGGACCTTGCGGTTCCTTGGGGGCCTGGAAGCGAGCCAGTGGGAGCTGGTAATGTGCCAAAGAACAGCTGCATGGCTTCACCTAATTCCTCAGTTTGGTGGGGCATCGCAGATGGCCCTGGAAATTCAGACTGGAATAGACTCTAAAGGGAGAGTCACTTTGGGGGTGAGAGAGAGGGGCATGTTGACACCCTTGCACCTTCTCAGGAGTTTGGCTTGGATTTTTTGGGGGGATTCTTTGATTTACCCAAAGACTATGATCGGCCAAATGAACTATTTCAGGAATGGGACATTTCCTTCAACTTAGGCCGCTCAGAGTGTGAGTTCTCTGGTGCTTGGCGCATAGCGCTTCGCCGCGCGGTGGCCTTGGGATTGATCAAGATGTAGTCATTGCAGTTCTTGGAGTTGTGTCCGACCCCAGGCAAGCCTGATGGAGGTCTATCACATGCATTTGCCTGACCCTACAAGGTTTAAATACTGTAGTTTTGGGCGTGACATTTTACCTTGCACTCTAGATTTTTTTAAGTCATTTTGAGATCTTGTAATAGGTCTAGGGATAGCTCTAGATATGGGTTTGGTGGCTTGGAAAAAGAGGAACAGACTTCAGTGTATTGCAAGTGACTCCTATATATGGTTCCCCTTCCGTGTCCCATCTCTGCTGAAAGAAGTGCTTTGCAGAGTATTCTATGAACATGGCACTTGAATTATGCGGCGAGAGTAAAATCTAACAGAAGGGTTGACTATGGGCACGCAGGTGTACTGCTTAAAATGTTTCTGGATCCAGTGTCACACCTGGGGAATATTCCAAAGGGAAGGTGTCTGCCGTTGTGACCAACTGACTCACTCTAAAGGAGAAATTCTAGACCTCATCATTTCTAAAGAGCAGACCATCCCCCTTGATTCCATTACCCCTTGTGACTGGTCCGACCATCATAGCATCCTCTTTTACATTAACAGGGAGGTATTGATGAGGAGGCAGCAACCTATAAAATCGAAGATATGGAAAAGGGACCTCAGATCAATTAATTATGACGATCTAGCTGCCCAATGTAAGTTTGCCCTCTCCGCCCAAGTTGATTTGTCGAGGTGCAATCACTCACCGACGCATACAATTCGACAATTTCCAACATCATGGATGACATTGCTCCGCTCGAACACAAATATGCCTCAACTAAAATATCCAAACCGTGGTATAATGACAACTTAAACACCGAACGACGCAACCTCAGGGCAGCTGAACAGTCCTGGTGATCCAATCCCTCCTCGGACCAACTAAAACTCCTTAGAGATGTCAGGAGCCTCTACAATAAACAAATCAGGAGTAACAAGACTGACTACTTCAGACACTATCTGGATCAAGTGGCAAACCGCCCCAAGAAAATGTTTGAATTGGTCAAACAGCAATCAGTCCATGGTCCAAACCACACTGATGTTCATGGCTGCCCACCTTCATGCGATGATCTTGCAGCTCTCTTCTCAGAGAAATCAAGACTCATCTCTGCTGACCTCACCTCTAAGAAGGTTCTATTGCCTCCCTCAGGGGCTGCCTCCCCTCTTGACCCCTTTGATAAGAACAAACTGACCACCAAGAATACTAAGAACAATGCGTTGTGGGGTACCTTTACCCCATTTAGTGAAAATGACATCCACAAGATTCTTCAGAATATCAACCCCTCCAACCACTTCAGTGACACATTGCCCCCGGCTATCTTCAAAGAAATCAAGAATGCACTCATCCCCACCTGGTCAAGGATAGTAACACTTCTCTTTCACAAGGCACGATCCCCAGTTATTAAAAGCAGCTCAGGTTTCACCTATTCTAAAAAAAACAACTAACGCTGACAAATCGGATCTCAACAATTTGCGCCCCATTTCCCACATCCCCACCCTAGCAAAACTTCTAGAAAAATGTGTACAATCTCAACTTTGTGCTCACAGAGAACTATCAACTTCTAGACCAACATCAATCTGGCTTCAGGTAGGGACACAGCACTGAATCGGCTCTCACCCAAGTTCTGGATGACATTTTGAAAATGCTTGACAAAAACGAATCCTGCCTCTTGATTCTCCTTGACCTGTCCTCCGCTTTCGATACGGTTAATCATGACATCCTCCTATCCATCCTGCAAAATAGAATGGGTTTTTCTGATCAGGTGTTACAATAGTTCTGGTTTTTCCTTCATCACAGATCACAAAGAGTCAAGGCAAACCACTACCTCTCCCAACCTTCTCCTGTACTCATGGGGGTCCCTCAAGGGTACGCCTTATCCCCCATTCTATTCAACCTTTTCCTGGAACATCTAGCTAACTCATTAAACTCCATGAACATGCTCTTCCACATTTATGCGGACAACACGCAACTTTATTTGAAAATCTAAACCTTGGATAACATCCTCACCCTCAACACTACTCTAACGTTTACTCAAAACTGGTTAACAGAGCACCATCTCCTGCTTAACCCTTCCAAAACAGAATTCCTGCTCATCTCCACCCCCGAACCACATCCCCAAAATAGACCTAAGGCTGAGGCACCTCACTGCTTTCAACTGCACTCCTCTCATCATAGACTCAGCCAAATCCCTCGGAGTCACCATGGACAAGCACTTGAATATGAAAAATCATATCAGCAATGTATACAAGGAAGCAAACCATTTGTTGAGGTCACTCAGAAATATCAAACCTTTCCTTCCACTAAAGGATTTCAAGCAGGTAGTCCAAGCGCTTGTCTCGCCAAGGCTTGACTACGGCAGCGCTACCCTCTGTGGCCTTCCCAAATACGCCCTGGCTCCACTAAGGTCAACTCTGAATGCAGAGGCTAGACTGGTCACAGGCACCAAAAGATACGGTCATATATCCCCAGTCCTAAAATCTCTCAACTGGCTACCCTATGAAGCTCAAATTCAGTTAAAGATTGCTATTCTGGCTCATAAAGCCCTTCCCTTCACTTCAATACTCCAGGTACCTTGCGCAAAAAACTTGAACTATCCTGTGGTTCTAGAGCCTCAAGAAGTGCCACTACCTTCCTCCTGAAACCACTTATCCTGAAAAACAAAACAAAAACTTGTCACCGAGCCTTATCCGGCACTGCACCAAAGATTTGTAACTCTCTTCCACCGTAAGTACGCAGAATCTCTTCAACGAAGGCTTTCAAATTGGAAGCTAAAAGAATCCTTATGAACATATTCTTACCCTAAGAAGGATACGTTCACCTATTCGGATGTGGACACGGTTTTTATATTTTTCTTCCCATTCATATTGTTAAGCGCTCTGTTATTCTTCGGGATCTTGTTCAAGCTGTACAAAACGTTATAAAAAAATAAAAAAATAAATCTATCAGAAGCCCTACTTTTATGTATGTATGAACCCAGTCTGTTAGGTCTAACCCTGGCTGGAAGAGATACCAATTACATAACAGGCAAATAATCAATTCTCAAACAATCCAGCCCCTCAAAAGCTATTAATTGTCTGTGGTTGCTTAGCAGTCAACAAACAAATCGACTGGATGATATACTACACCTCTTATAAAAGTCCTCTTGGTTCACAGTCCCTGCCGTTTAATATTTTTAGACCCAAACCCATGCAAAGAACAAGTTACTTACCTTCGGTAACAAATTATCTGTAAGAGATATAAATTAGTTATAGATTCCTTACCTTAGAATTACGCCCAGGCGTCAGACTGGATCCGGAGAATCTTTTTCGGAGCAGTACCCCTGCGCGTCGGTTGGTGGCATCAGTCGACTCCACGTTCGTAGTCGGCATCGTGGTTGCCGGGATGACATACGGTGTCTACTTAGACGCCGCTCCTGCGCGCTCCCATTAGTTCTGACAACTTTCCATGTCAGAAGTGCAGAGTCATGCAAGACACTGACCACTGGAGTCCCTATCCCTAGAAGTCAATTCGCAGAACGGGTGTCTCTTACAGATACACAGTTACCAAAGGTAAGTAACTTGCTCATTTGGAAGGGCACTAGAGGGCGCACAGCGGAATGGCTGCCTCCTGAGACAGCTCCGCCGGCCAGGGCACATTAGCGGCATCAAACAGCACCTAGCAGGTACCAAACAGGACATCTGGAAGAAGCAGCAGGTATCGGAACATGCGTCGAAGCAGTGAGCGGCTCCCGAACCCTGTAGCGAGTACGCGGCGTGACAAAATCGTGACAGAAGCAAAAACGGAGCCAGCGAATCGTCCCTAACAAGATGGCGGCGTCCAGCGGGACAATCGACCAGAAGATCGCGGCGGTGGAAAGCGATGTCGCTAAAGGTGGGCATAGCGCATTTTCACATTACCTCAACGACATAGGGGCACAATGCACATCAAATACTGAGTCAGGCTGGGAGTTGGATTAAGACCAGAAAAAGCACAGCGATAAAAGGGCAAGTGTGGGACACAAAATAGCGGCGCCCATGTAAAGAAACACGCGTCTGTAGCAGCGAAGTGGATTGCAGAGGCTGGAGAGGCGGCATATTGCATGGCATGAAAATGCGGGAAGAAAGCGACTGCACACATTAATGATCGTGTGTATGAGCAGGTGATAGAGCGCTAACTGCAATTGAGTGCTCCCATGAGGTGGAGGAAATACCGCGACGAAGACAATATGTGGGGATTGCGACCTCACCAATAGAAGGCAAACCGTGGAGTGCAGGTGAAGACCACGATCGCTGTGAAAAGAGCATTGCAGCCTGTAAAACGGGGACGTACAGGTGTTGGGTGCGAAGAGGAGATCGCAAATATGGCTACTGATACCTACTCAATGTAACGCACTATCTGTTAAACGCGCATGAACATTAATGAACATATGCAGCTAGTGACGGCAAAGCAGAGGGCGTAATATCGGCTGGTGAGCAGTGCAGGACCGTATATGCGCTTGTGGGGGACAGAGTACTTAAATCACACACCAGCGGCTCGCGACAGTTACAGACAGGTAGCGTTAGCGGCGGAGGAACACCTGTGGCAGATTGAAAGTGCCGGCGGAACCACAAGTGGCCAAAAACCAAATGCAAAAAAGGAAGAAAAGGGGGAGGACAAAATAAGCGATGACAGCGAAAATCACCAACAAACACGAGTTGAAGTGCAACGCATGTGGCAACATGGGAAAGTCAGAAAAATTGCAAACCAAACTGACATTTGATGCTAAAAAGAGCGCAAAGGGACCAACAGCGCAATCAGACACCGAAGTGGACAACGAATCTGAGTCGTCGAATGGTATGGAGCAAGTGCTCAAGGCCATACAAAAAAAGCCTGCAGGACGTACATGGTAAGTTAGACACCATAACACAGCAGGTAGAAAACATGGCAGCGAAATTGGATAAACATGGGGAACGACTCGTAGAAGCTGAAGCATGTTATCAGCAGTGGAAAATGAATCACACGGCACCACTCAGAAATGCTCGGACATGGACAGATTACTGGAAGTCATTAAGAATAAGACAGAGGATTTAGAATGCACAGAGAACATATCTCTCCTTGCCAATAACAGTGGAGGAGGTAACTGAAGTTATTAAATCGCTACCAAACGGGAAAGCGCCTGACCCTGACGGCTATACTGGGGAATTCTATAAAGCTTATGTGGACCAGTTACCCCCGCATATTGTGGCAATGCTAGGGGATGCTCACGAGAAAACAATATTGCCGCAAACATTAAGAGATGCCATGATCTCCTTATCCTTTGCTGGGCCATAATGAAAACGGGCGCGGTCATGACGAGCTGAGCTCGTCATGAGCACACGAGCAGTGTACCTCATGACGAGCTGAGCTCGTCATGAGCATCGAAGGGGTTAAGCCGGACAAGGACCCGGAATGTTGTGAATCTTATAGGCCACTTTCTCTAATAAATGTAGACACCAAGATACTATCAAAACTCTTATTTGTTGCCATTTATAAAGCGCGACAAATACCCGCAGGTGTCTTGGCGCTAAAATATTTGCATAAGTATTGCTCAGTGCCGATTGCAACATCCGGGATCATTTATGAAGAGAAACTATTGGTTAAACAACCAAGTTTTTAGTTTCTTGCGGAACTGCAGGAGTGACGGACTTCGTCTGATGTCCTGCGGCAGAGTGTTCCATAGTTTGGGTGCCGCTATCAGAAAGCGACGATCACCCCAAGATACTGTTTTGGACCGGGGGACCCCTAGCTGGTTAAGGTTAGAGGACTGAAGCAGTCTGGGGGGGGGGGGGGGGGTGATATGGAGCTAGCTGGTCCATTAGATATTGGGGACCTTTGTTGTTCAAGGCTTTGTACACTTGTACTCTTGGCTAATAGGCTCCAACCCCTGATGACTACATTGATACTGCCAGACCAATCAGGGTTTATTCCAACACGATCAACGTCCCACAACACCAGAACCCTTTTTGCGATATCACATCATTTGACTCCCAATACTAAGGCAGCTGCGATATTATTAGATGCCGCCAAGGCGTTCGACACTATAGCATGGACCTACCTACATGTCATATTGCAACGAATGGGCTTCCCCCCAATATTCTTGCAATGGGTAAAACTACTGTACACAGCGCCCACTGCACGTATTACAATTAATAACTATATATCGGAGGCGATACCCATAGAAAGGGGAACTAGGCAGGGATGCCCTCTGTCTCCCCTACTAATCGCAATAGAGCTTGAGCCATTGGCGTGTAAGATACGACAGGGGCATCATTACTCAGCGTTACAATTTCTACAGCGACCGTTGCACATATCATTGTACGCTGATGATATGTTGCTTTATGTGCGAGATCCAGCAGAGAATGTAAACCCGTTACTGCGTGAATATGTCAAATTTGGGCGACAGTCAGGACTCAGGATCAGCTGGGCTAAATTATTAATAATACCACTAACCGATGACATGCACCCACACAGAACAGACTACCCGCTAGAATGGCAGTGAGACCCCGTGCGGTATTTAGGAGTGTGGTTTCATAGGGACCCTGAAGTGGCATTATGGAAGAGTAGTTACTGCTCTAGACGCGAAAATAGAGCAGTGGATCCAACTGCCATTATCGATAGCCGATCGGCTGGCAATTGTAAAAATGGTAATCTTACCCAATCTATTATATCTATTCAATAACCTCCCTATCAAGCCTCCTATGGCAGTATTCCGTAGAATTTCCACTTTGACACTACAGCTCATATGGGCAGGGAAAACGGCCTGAATTGAATTAAGCACATTAACATTACCGTACTCACAAGGGGGGTTCAAAGTACCTGACTTCTTACTGTACTATTTGTGCGCGCAGGCTCAATATGCACCCTCCTGGTATCATACAATCCCTTTCCTCACACATGTAGCAATCGAAGATGGAGATGCACTACCAATACCACTAGATGCAATAATAACACACCGAAGGCCTCCCCTTCATAAACAAGACAAACACTATAGATGCAACCAATGAGGCATGGAGTGTGATGGGACGAAAAGCAAACAAACTACCACTGTATGCTCCGGATTTTCCGCTTCACTATCACCCGGAATTATCAGTAACACAAGAGAAGGTGTTAATGGGACTACTCAGACAAGTTGGTATAGACACAATGGGGGATTTGTACCAAGATGGAATATTTAAGACATTGGAGGATATGTCCTACATAAGTAATCAAACAATGCTATTCAAATTTACGTACCACAGGTTACAAGGGGCTATAAAGAAACTATATCCGACATACCCAGCAGATCCGCAGCAATTGGCGACGCTGCAGCTGATACTTACTACCCCTGATCCTAGAAACTTGTTGTCCAAATTATATTTAGAACTACAGAAAGATATAGGAACTACAGCACATAAAACAATACAAAAGTGGAACACATATCTAGACTCTCCATGGACGGAAGAAGAATGGGTAACAACAGGGACACCACTGACGAGTTTACTGACACCTAATGGAAATTTACGTATTATACACATTAAATACCTGCATCAAACTTATCACACACCGGTGAGTCTCCACAGGTTTGGATTACGAGCAGACTCTAGATGTCCACAATGTGGGGCTGAGGCAGCAGATTTCATACATCTTGCTTGGTACTGTGCAGGAGTAGCAGATTATTGGTTCAAAGTAACGCAAATGCTGGGTGATATGGTAGACGCACAAATAGAATGTACTATCCACACATATTTGTTGGGATTATTGTCAGAAATCCGGGCTTTGAAACTTAAGTTCTGTGCAATAGCTCTATTAATGGCTAAATGCAGAGTATCGCTAGGGTGGGGGAAGTAAAAAAGTGTCTCAAATTAAACAGTGGCTACAGGATTTGGTATATTGCAAAGACACTCTGAAGACCTATGAAGAACTGCCCGCAGGGTCGAGACCTAGAGACTACTGGACTTTCCTAATAACCTATCTAAATGCGACAAATGTTGAACTGTAACATGTGCCAACAATAGGAGATAAAAGAATCGTTGGAAATGTAAATGTAAATGCACCTATGGATGAGGAGTGTTGTAATGCAGTGGATTGTATGGTTCTATGAAGTATATGTTTGACACATACTGTCACTGTTTTATTTTTGAAATGCCGATAAAAAAAAAAAACTAAAAAAAAACTTTTTCATTTGGAATAGACCATTAGTTATAGATTCCTTACCTTAGAATAGATACCCCAGCAATACCAACCCTCGAGGAAGGTCTGCGAACTAAGTACACACCAGGAAGTGCTAGAGAACAGAACGTCCGAAAAAGCAGTCTCTCCGGACTTGGTTGTCCAGGCAGTAAAGCTTAGTAAACGTGTGCAGGGATGCCCACGTGGCTGCCTGGCAGATGTCAACCAGCGGAACTCATCGTTCCAAAATAGTAGCAGCTGCTGTCGCCCTGGTAGTCAAAGAATAACAGATCCTAATGCATAGGAAGACCCATCGAGAGATGGTATGTGTGTGCACAGACCGACCTTTCTTGGTGCCAAGAAGAGTTGATCGTCCACCCAGTAGTCTTTAGTGCGATCAAGGTAGAAAGACCACACGTGTTTTGGGTCAAGACGGTGGAGTCTCTCCTGGAAGGGTGCGGAGGTGGGAAGAAAGTGTGCAATGTGAGGGGCTGACCTATGTGGAAAGAGGTAATCACTTTGGGCAGAAAATAGCGCCTTGTATGGAGAAATACCTTGTCCTGATGGACAGCAAGAAAGGGAGGGTTGGAAGATAAGGCCTGAAGCTCATTCACCAAGTGAGCAGAGGTGATGGCAAGCAAGAAAGCAGCCTTCAAAGTAAGGAGATGAAGAGGGCAATTATGTAGTGGCTCAAAGGGAGCACACGTAAGATAAGTGATGACAAGATTTATGTTCCACTGGGGCAATACGAAAGGAGAAGGAGGAAAGATGAGTAATGCCCTTCAGAAATCTATTAACAATAGGGGACTTAAAAAAAAGAAGGCTGATCAGGAAGGCAAAGAAAGGCGGAAATGGCAGAAAGATAGCCTTTCTGAGTGCCCAGAGCAGAGCCCTGCTGGGCCAAAGAAAGAATGAAGAGGTGAACCTCTAAAAGAGGGGCAGAAAGGGGATCCACAGCCTTTGTTGTGCACCATGCTGCAAATTTGTTCCATCTACAGGCGTTTACCGTTTTTGCGGAGGGACCCCTGGCTGCCAAGATGACACTACAGACTTCAGGAGGAAGGTTGAAAAAGGTAAACGGTCATTGCTCAATATCAACGCAAGGAGATGGAGACTGGACAGGTTAGAGTGGAGAACCAGCCCCTGCTGGTGTGACAGAAGATCCTCCTGAAGAGGCAGTCTGATCCGAGGATTGATTGCAATGCCCAAAAGTTCGGGATTCCAGACTCTTTGTGCCCAGTCCGGAGCCACAAGAATTGCTTGGGCCTGTTTGAGCTTGATCTTCTTCACCACTCTAGGTAGAAGTGGTACAGGCAGAAAGGTGGCAGTGAGTCCCAAGGATCTGGCCATAGCCCTAGAGTCCTTGAAACACTTGAACGCGTTGTCCGCCTTGTCTCCAAACAGGCGACGGCCATCAAAGGGCATGTCCAAAAGGGTCGACTCAACATCCACAGGGAATCCAGTGAACCCCAACCAGGCATAGCGCCTCAGGGTTACTGACGTTGAAATCGTTCTACCCAGCGAGTTGGCAGTATCCAGCCCATAATTGATGGCGAAGTTTGCGGTCTCTACCCTCTGCAACAGTACGGGTGAGCACGGCCCAGGCCTCCTCCAGGCACTGTAAATGTAAATCTGTATTTGTAAAGCGCGAACTACTCACCCTTACGGGTCTCAAGGCACTGGGAGCCGTCGTGGAAATTAAGTGAGCTGTTGCCCAGAGTCACATGGCGTTGAGCTGCTGCCGTAGCCGGGGATCGAACCGTGAACCCTGTGCTCCGAAGTCAGCTGCCCTGGCCGCTGCACCACACCTCTCCACTGGTACAGCACTTGCGCAACCGCACGGCCCAGGCCTCCTCCAGGCAATGTGGCAGCACTTGCGCAACCATGTCCCACACAGTGTGTGTGTAACGGCCCAAGAGACATGTGGTGTTCACCAACTGCAGTCCTTAGCTGCCGGAAGAAAAAATCTTCTTCCCAAGATGGTCCAGCTTCTGGGATTCTCTATCTGGGGGAGCAGTAGGGAACGCGCCTTTGGATATGGAGGCTTAGACCATGAAGCTCTTGGGGGTAGGGTGTTGGGAGTGGAAAAGTGGGTCGCCCCGGACCGGGTGGTAATCATCCTATTCACAAGAGCCCCTGTGCTGGGCTTGGACCAAGTGCCCAGAAGGATGTCAGTGAGGGCCTCATTAAAAGGCAGCAGGGGCTCCAAAGAGACCTCTGCCAGATGAAGCACCTCAGTTAGGAGGTTAGTCCTGACTGCCACTGTAGGAAGCTCAAGGCCCATGGCCTCTGCCGCCCAACGCAACACCACAGCATAGGAAGCTCCCTCCTCCGTAGCCACAGTAGGGGGAGAAATCATTCTATGGTTTGGGGAGGTATCCTTACCACTAGCATCACCAAACTCTTCTCACCATTCTGGCTCCTCATGTTTGCCTGCTAGAGGGTCACCAGACCCCTCTCAGTCCTCCTCACCCTACTCTGGATGCCACTCAGGGCGGTAGGGAATGCCAGGCATGAACTGCGGTACAAAAGTACCCTCCGATGCCAGTACCGACGTTGGTTTATGTTGGTCCGGCGCCGTCTCCAAGTCTAGGGTGAGGCTGGAGTGGACGCCAGCTGGGGGCACAGCCGGCGTTGGGGGGTCATCACTGAAATCGGTGCCAGGGAAGGTACTGTGAGGTCAACTGGCACCAATCCGGATCCATTCCTGGATTCATGAGGACCCTGCGGTGCAGAGGCCGGAGCCGCCAGCATCGAAGACCTAGGGTCCCCAGCCCAGTCCGCGGGGCCCCAAGGCACACGTGCGGAGTTGGGCTGCCAAAGATGGAGTGGAGGGCTTTGTAAAAGCCACAAAGCGGGGTTGGGGAGGGTCCTGCTTCCGGAAAGTGAGGGAAGCGTGGAGCTGCCCCAGTAGACTCCGAAGACGGAGCTGGAGAGCGGCGACGCTCCGGGTCCCGCGTCGGCCGATGGACGGTGGTAAGGTGAAGAGCGACAATACTTCTTCAACTACTTCTTGTGCTTTGACTTACTTGATGAGTGCGAAGACTTCGACGAAGAATGGTGATGGCTCCAGCGACCGGTCCCGCGACCTTCCCCTCGACCGACGCGGAACAGACTGCTGGGTCTCTAAACATTTTTTGGGACCACTCCAGGAAAGACTTCGGATTCAGGGCCCGACAGTTGGAGCACGACTTTAGGTTGTGGTCGCGCTTCAGACACCAAAGGCACACGAGGTGCGGAGGAGTTACCAACATCAACTTGTGACAGGAGTCACAGGGCTAAAAAACCGGGCTGACGCCTGGAAATCCCTCATGCTCCAGGAGTCGTTAGACTCAAAAAAAGATGTGCTTCAAAAGTTAAAAAAATAGTTAGTCAAAAAGTGACTAGAGGCATGCTCTCTCTGGATCTGCGCTGGCTGCCGCGGGAAAGGAAGAACTGATATCAGCACGCAGGGGCGCTGTCTTAGTAGACACTGCGACGTCATCCCGTTGACCCCAACGCCGATGATGAACGCAGAGTCGACCAAAGCCACCTACCGATGCGCAGAGGTACTGCTACGAATACAGCCTAACACCTGGGGGTAAATCTAAAGTAAGGAATCTATGCCTAATGGTCTCTTTCAGATCAAATTTTTAGGCAAATGTAACCCCCCTCCCCCTCCCCCCCCAAACACACAAGAAAGCCTTTCTAATTCATCTTCAAATCCCAAATAATGATACGCATTATAAATTAATATCACCCTTGATCATTTTCAAAAGCACAGGATGGCTTGCACAGAGGTTAATGACACAGTTACTTAGGGGTTTGTAGGTCTGTTCTTGAGTTATAACAGACATTAACACATGCTATTTTCGTTGAAGGTATAACATCCAGAAGCTCACACAACTGTCAGCATAGGTGCACTATTTGTTGTCTTTACTATGCTCTTGCACATTACTTTCTTGCTGACAAATATGGCAAGCTGAGAGCATGGCCTAGCTGCAGATGGAGTAATATGTGTTTTGCTGCATCTCCGCTCCCCGCAGACGGCCCTTGCTAAATCGCCTGTCATCCAGGCTCACACCACTCCCCACAGGCCCTATTGTGACCCCAGGGCACTGCGGCTAAGCCAGATGCCTGATGTGTGGCTGAGGGAATGGCCTGAGGAGTCCCAATGCCCAGGATGGGACCACTACCGCGTTTGGGGGTGCCATCTTCAGGGCCACTAACTTCCGTGACCTGTGGAGGTATTGCCCCCCACCCTCCGTGGCCCTCGGAACCTATGGCGACACTAGCTCCTGCGCCGGTGACTCCGGAATTGGCGCTGGTGGTCCTGCTTCGGAGGGGCGGACTGGGTCTGCTGTTACCTGCCCTGCTGAGATCCAGATTGCGCTACCATCTTGCTCTCCTACACTAGGGGTCTGCCTCAGGGGCCTGGAGGCTGCGCCCGGCTTGGCCCACGTGCTGTTGATCAACGTGACCCCCGGTCCTCTCTACCTACAACCTGACTGAGACAGCAAGCTGGACATATAGGAGCACCAGGGGACCGCTCCCATGGGCCTCCCTGACTGCCTTAGACCTCCTGAAGACTGGCACCCCCACCTAAGCACAGGGCTGATGAGGGCAGGCATAGCTTCAGCGGCGACCCCCTGGGGAGTCGCTGAGGCTTGAGAGCAATGGGACCCCCACCTTACTACCTTGGTGCTCCTGTGCCTCCATCCACCGTCACTGGACCCGCTGATCCACCTGGGTGGCTAGGTGTCAGTGAATGTCCCGCCTGGCGGTCAAGGCTGCTGCCCAAAGACGGGGGTGTTGGTACCCTGCCACGCTTCTGCTGCTCAGCGGAGGACAATCATCCACAGACACAGAGGTATGGGGTGATCAACTGCGAAGCCTCGCAGTTCCCTCTCCCCACCCCCTCTAACCGTATTGCTTGTGACTTCCTCACAGGGGCCAGGGCTGGGCTCAATTGGCCTTCTTGGGGTGCCCTTGTTGCCACGGCACCCAGGCTGCCCCCCCCCCTCCTTTCTATTGGCGACCCCTGGACTGGTGGACCCCAGGGACTGTTGCAGCCTGGGGGACCCGCAGGAGGACGCCATTTCTTCGCCTTCATTGGGCTCTGGCCTGGACCGGTGGGCCCTACCAAACTCCCTCACAGATGGTCGAGAGGGGACGGAGTACCCTTAACCAACATAACCCCCCTGATACCTGGGATCTTTTCTTGCTCCCCTCTGCAAAGAGGCACGTCCCCCAGAGCACGCTGCAGCCCCTGCATCACCTGCTGGGAACAATCTCTGGCCTAGGAGTTCTGGGCAGGGCCATTGGCGACTTTTTCTTGCACCCCCATGCACCCTTGCCAGCCATCTTGAGGGCCCCTGCTGGGAGGATGCTGCTTTCCTTGCAAGCCTGACTGGCCAGGCCTGACATTACAGCATCGCTCAAGTTTACCTACTTGCCAGCCCAACTCTACCCAGCATAAGTGGAGCCCAACTTCTGGTTTGCGCACCCAGTGATTGCCCTCTGGACGTGCCACGTTTAAAGGGTGGCAGGACACCTTGCCCACTCCGGCCAAAGACAACCCTGTATCCTCACTGTGGCTTAAGTCTAAGCCTCCTCCCGGCAGCCACCACAGACCCCTCTAAGACTATGGCTGCTGGCGACTCCACCTCGGATCCTCTCTCAAAGGCCTGCATGAACGCCTTCTTGCATGAGATCAAAACAGAAATTGGATCCATCAAAACTGACTTTAAAGCCTGCCTCCACGAACTTCGCAGGGATGTTGCAGAAATTGGGGGCCGAGTTGACAATCTTGAACGCTCGGCAGGCGCCCAATCGGAAGACTACAAGAACCTATGGTGCAGAATGGCAGCATTAGAAGATCAGCACAATGACCTTCAACTGAATCAGAAGGAATTAGAAAATAGGAGCAGAGGGACCAGACATCATGACCTTCACTGCAGTCCATTAGGGGTGACGATAATGCCTCCTCTCTGGTGCTGGAAAGGGCTCATCATATTGCCACTGCCCGGGGCTGCTCAGATTTCACCCCTGACATTCTTACATGTGTCCACTTCTTCACTGAAAAGAAATCCATCCTGCAGAAGGTGCGCGGTGCAACAGACTTGGCCTACAACGGCTATCCTATTCTGATTTTTCAAAACATTGCCCCAGTAACACTTCGCAAGAGCAGAGATTTCAAGCAGGTCACTGATAAGCTCTGTGACCTCATCATCAAGTACCAGTACCAATGCGGCCACCCCTTTGCTTCACTTGGGAAGGCAAATGTCAGGTCCTTCGTTCTCTGCGGGATGTGAAACAACTTCTGGATCCCTCGACATTGTCTAGAGCACCTACCCTCCTCAGGTCTCCCCGAGAGAATCTATAAGGCCTGAATGGTCTACAGTGCCTCCCCCAAACATAGAACACGCACTAAGGAGCAAGTGTCTTCCCAAGCTAAGCACGACGTTATCCAGCATCTCCGTATCATGGACGAGTCTCACTCACCGGGTCGATCCCCAAAGGCCTCTAAATAGAGGACGTTCCATCCCACCAAGGATTGACTCGCACCCCCTCTAGCTGCGGGGTCAACCTGGCCTTGACAAATGGAATGCACCCAATGGGAATACCACCCCTCCAGAGTCCGCCAACTTTCACTCAGCCTCTTTCTGCTGGGTTCCTCCTGGCATACGGCCACCCTTCTGCAAATAAAGCCTTGCTGGCATACCTCCCTGTTTGACTGAGTGGGCCGGCGGGGTGCTCCTCACTTGCCCTTTCGATCCCTGCTGCAGGGCGCGGAGGCCAGCCTATTTGTATCACATCCTTCCACACCTCGATGCTTACTTTGCTCCTTTGAAAGTTGAGTTCTTCAGAATGGCCCTAGTTTTGACGTACGGGCTGTTATAGGATGATACTAGAATTTATAGGTCCTGTTGACCACCATGTATTCCTGTTTCCATACCCCAGTCCTCACACCCCCTTTTCCCTCTCTGGGGAGTATTAGGCCGGACAAGGGGGGCCTCCCAAGTGCTTACCCCCAACCTATCCTTTACCAGGGAGGCCCTCTGCTCGCTGTGACACAGACTGCGCTCCCTCCACACTGCCACCTACGGCCCACCTGCACTCCCTCCCCGCAACGCAGCAAACCTCCTCTGATCCATGACTCACGATCACACTTGACCCCTCTAACTTACAGTTTGGCTGAGTCCCTTCACGTTAAATTCCTCTACCTTCACGTTAAAGGGCTTAACTCCCACAATATAAGGCGCCAGGTGTGGCGTTACATGCTCATCCAAGACCCCAACATAATTTTCTTACAAAAAACCCACCTACTACCCGTTGACAAGCCTAGTATGGCCTACCCTAAATATCCACTTTAATTCTGTGCATCCTCTTCATCCAAATCGGTGGGGTCGCAATTCTGTGTAAACCCAGATTTAGGCCTGTGGCTGGTGCAGGACGGCGAGGGCCTCTACCTGAAGGTTTGAGTATAACTTGACTCCCGGAAAATGTCTATGTGCCTAACCAAGAGCAAAACGCTTACTTGAGATCTCTGCTAAAGTAGCAGCTGACACGAGCTGAGGGGCATGTGCTCCTTGGAGGGGATTTCAACCTGGTTTGGGATCATGACATCGATCGTAGTGTTACTACCTACCAAGGTAATGGGCAATGTCTGCTGCCCTTAAAAGAGACCGTACAGATATGGGACCACATACCTGCATGAACCGTTTGATCTTTCCGAGATACTGCGGGGAAATTGCAGCCTCTTTTTAAACAAACGCACTTCCTGAAACTCCTGAGCACACCCTCTGGGATGCCTTAACCCTTTCGATGCTGGTGACAAAGCCAGCTCGTCATGGGCGTTACCTGCGCTGCGCGCATGACGAGCTGGCTTTGTCACGTAACGCGCGATTTTCGAATTTTCAGCGCGCAGCGGGAAAACCCGCTAGCGCACATGCGGTTAAAGACGACCATTCGGGGGATGACAACCTCCATAACTGTTGCCCAATCCCGGGAAGCCCGCCTCAATGAAACAGCCCTAGTAGAGGACATTAAAGCACTTGGTGTTGGACCACGATGCACCCTCTGGGTGCCAAAGGAAACGCCTGGCCCTACTCCGGGGGCAACTGAGGGTTAACCGGACAAATAAAGCGGAACGATCACACATAATACTAAAATTCTACGACAGGCGAGACAAGGTGGGATCAAGTTTGGCCGGCCGTCTCAGCACAAACTCAGCGAGAGCCCACATCTGAAAAAGTTAAAAAAGCAGATGGCACCTGGGCATGCACATCTGTGCGTGACAAATAACAAGCATTCCGCTCTTTCTACGTGGCTCTATAAGCTAAAGACTCCCATTCTCTGGAGGACATCTCCTCCTTCCTTGGTGCATACCCCTGGGAACCCCTTGATCACTGACACACCCAACTGCTCGACGACCAAACCACGCTGGAAGAAATATGCAGGGTGCCAAAACATCTCCCAACCATGAAAACCCCTGGCCCAGATGGCCAATCCATTGCATCTTCTTCCCTCAGCTTCAGGACCATCTCCTTTGCCTCTTCAAACATTCTCCGGGACCTCGGGCCTTACTCTCACGATGTCGGAGGAGGTACTCAACCCCAAACTAGGAAAGGACCCTTGTCTATGCTCGTCATACCGACCTATCACCTTGCTCAATACGGACACCAAGATCTGCACCAAGATACTGGCGACTGTCTTGAACCATACCTCCCCGGGCTGGTAGACCCTGACCAGGTTTGATTCATACACGATCGCCAGGGAGCAGATAACATCCATCGAATAGCTCATCTAGTTGAGAAGGTCCAACGCCGGGACATCCCAGCTTGTCTGCTATCACTGGACGCAGAGAAAGCATTAGACCGGGTTGACTGGTGCTTCCTGCTGGGAGTTTTGAATGAAATTGGCCTATTATCTCTAGACTTATGCCTCCTATGCTGCCCCCACAGCACGGATTTGTATCAATGCCCATCTCTCCCCACCCATATGTATACCAAGGGGCACTAGGCAAGGCTGCCCGCTCTCTCCCTTGCTCTTAGCCTTAGCAATTGAACCCCTTGCCATCACCATACGCCAGTCTGCAGATATCACCGGCATCCCCTTTGGAGGTCACGAGCACAAAGTAGCCTTGTTCACAAATGATCTTTTACTTTCATTAACTGCCCCAGCACCTCCTTACCAGCACTAGCTTCTCTCCTTCGCTCATTTAAGAAGGCCTCAGATTTAGAATCAATATGGCCAAATCCCAGGCTCTAAACCCAACTCTATGCCCAGAGGTACTTCATTTCCAGCCCTTCGTCCCACTGCACTGGGCCACTCAATCGATCCGCTATTTGGTCTAAATTTTACCCTGTCTCTGTCCTCTTTGTCCCAGGTCAACTGGCCGTCCTCTAGGCAGGATATATTGGAAGATCTACGGCATTGGAAAAAGCTTCTGATATCCTAGCTTCCTCGCCTCAATGCGTTCAAAATGTCCATTCTACCAAAGTACTGAACTTATTCCAAACATTGCCCACACCCATCCCCAAAGTAGATATCCAGTGGCTCCAACGCGATTTGAACTCATCTGGGGGAAGGGCCGACCAAGATTCTCCAACAAGCTAACCATGATGCCCCGGGATCATGGGGGTCTAGTCTGCCCCAGCCTTCTTGAGTACTACCGGGCATCTCACCTCCCTACATATCGGGGTGGGTCGTCTGTAAAAGTGAGAAACACTGGTTCCATATGGATCATGCTGCTGCCTGTAGACCCCTCTGGGACCTGGCCTGGTTCCCCAGATTAGACCGGCACCGTAGCGCATACACAGCCATTCCCACTAAGACGGTCCTCGACATCAGGGACAAGATAGCGATTCCTAGGGGCCTCCCGTCTTTTCCCTCCCCAATACCCCAGTGGCACGTAATCCCAATTTCCCTCCAGCCCTGCAACCACTCATTTTCAACATGAGAGGATGGTGAATGCAACACGATTCAGGATCTATTCGAGGGAAACACTCAAACCCTTCAAACAATGTAAGAAATCCTTTCACCTCACACACATAGCCAATCTACAGTATTACCAGCTCCGATATTGGTTACTTACGCCAACTTACAAACAGGGGGCTACTAGACCACTCACCTCCTTTGAGGCACTGGTAAGCACATCTGATGGAACCTGGGTCTTGATCTCCCGCACATATCCGGTTTTACAGCACTCCTCCCCCCCATCTACCCACTACATTTCAAAGGCAGTGGTCTGCAGATCTAGGGGAGGATATCCCACCCGAAAGTTGGGAAAAACTTTGACGCAACATTTCCAAAATTTACAGGAGCATTTCCCAGCACAAATCCCCTTACAAACTCATGACGTGCTGATATTACACCTCAGGGTGTTCACACAAAATTCTCCCAGCCGTATCACCCCTCTGTTCGCATTGCCAGTCAGCGATGGGTGATTTTCTCCATATTTGGTGGTCCTGCCCAATGCTGTCCATGTTATGGAAGGAAATGTATGTATGGAGAAGTGTGGCTCACTGGTTAGAGGAGGCAGACCTGGAAGCAGAGGTCAGCCCGGGACCAGGGTTCAATTCCCGGCTCGGCGGGGTCTTGAGTCCTAAAATGTCCACGGACTCGACAATTCTCGCTCCGGTGCCTACTCGATTCACGGGTTCACACTCTGAGACTCTGGGCAATAGCTTGCTTAATCTCCACAACGGCCCCTCGCGGCGGGATGCCTGGCTTTCATCTTGCGGATACCCTGCCGGGGTTATCTCACAGGGAAATACCAGGACGGGTTCCCTAAGCAAGCGCTTAGAAACCGCTTGGTGATTTGCGCTATATAAATTCCTGTACAAGGAAGTCCTGAGCCACATCAAAGACGCTGTAGGCTTGCCAGTGCCATGATCCCCTACAGTGACTCTACTGGGCATCCAACCTCACAAGCTTGCAGCCATGACCCGTTCTGATTGGCGCCTCATTGCACACATGCTAGGTGCAGCTAAACAGACCATTGGCCTCCATTGGAAGAAGCCTTCCACCCCTCCCCACTTCTGAAAGGTTCCTGCGTCTCTGGTACATCATGGCAATGGAGCTTTCGACGTCCCGGACTACGTATACCGAAACCAAATTCACACGCATTTGGCAGTCACTGATAGACCATTTTTTTTAAACTAGAACACTCCCGTTATGCCCTCCCTGACTTCGGGCTCTACAACTCTTTGAGGATGCAACCCCGCCATACGACGGGGGTCCCCAGAGACTAGGTCTCCACCTCCCAGGCGCAGCAAAGACCTTCCCCTCCCTTTACTTCTCACATAAGACTGGCCTGACACTCTCCAGGGCTCCAACAACCCCACCCCACCCCAATTTTTTCTCGACCCCTTCCCCCTCTTTCCCAGTTATGACATTTTGTCAACTACGAGGTCTTATCCCCAACTATCGCTGAGGACAAATTTATACACTGCTCTATGCGCCAAGAATCATATTTATCTGTGCCTTGAGATACATAGCATCTGTCAAATGTTCATGACATCTTTTATGTAGGAGACCTCACAGTCGCTCAGTAACCCTGATGCTTTGTATGGTGACGATTGTTTGTCTCTCTAATCTTTAATGAACAGATTTGACATAAAATGTAGCCTACTCCCCACCCACCAACTCGTGAGTGTCTGGTTTCAAATATCACTGATATCCCATTAAATACATTAAATGAGATACTCTAGATCTCTTGTCCTGAAAAGATATCACTTTAAGGTGTTATGAAGCTTATATCAGCATTTCTAAACCACCTTTCCAAGCCCGCCTCATTCTAGGAGAAAAATGACTCTTACTGTACTATAAATATGAGCAGAGGCATACTGATGCACTCACATAAAATTGATCTGGCCAAACTAGGCTGAAAGACCTCTATTCTTTCTTCTCTCATTAGATCTCCCAGATGTGTGAAATTTACAGTGCCCGACATCCGCAGATCTAAGTCATGGACCAGTAGTCTTAATGCTTATTTAGTCCAAAGGACATCTAGACATTAACCTGTGATATGCTGTGGCAGAAACAGATCCCATCTCCTTGGGAAACCTATTAAAGTCTAACAATGATCAAAAACCAGTCTATGAATGACCAAAACCCCTTAACCTGAATGTATGCTGTGATTAACTCTAGGAACACAGCCCAACCCCTTGTAAAACATTTCCTCATGCAAATTCAACATGGAGGAGCGCTCAGGGGTAAGCCCCTATCTATTATTGGCTGTGGGACTAGAGGGTACGTTCAGAAACAGCAGGCCATCCTCTAACACTTCCCCAAAGTCTGGCTTGTCACACTAGTCTCTGCCCTGTAGAAGCTGTGTGGTTGGCAGGATAATGAAATTTCCTAAAGCAAAATTCCTGCACACTCTGGTAAGGCGCTGAAGGGGGGGAACCATAGAGTGCTTGCACCACTGCCCCTCTGGTCACTTCTGTCTTTGTTCACCCTGGTGCTCTTATCTGTGCCCCTTCCCTATCCTCTGCTACTCTTATCTGTGCCCTTCGTGGAACTTGGGTTTGAAAAAAGGCTTTATAACTATTGATTAACAAGCTCCCATTTAAAAATCTCAATTTAGCCTTTGCTACCTGAAGTGCCCCAGGGATCCTTCTGCACAGTCTTAGAAATAAAGGAATTCATTTTAGGAGGATTTCAGCCAGCTACGTAAAGTCACCTCTAGCTAGTTTGCAAATGTTGCTGCTATTCCGTCAAATTATAAACCATAAGCTGTTATTGGTTCTATTTCTATGGAAAAGCTTCCCTTGGAACCCGATGTGACAAGCAGTTAAATATTCTTTAAAAGGTAATTTCGGATGGCCCAGCTAAATTTTCTGAAGTTGGAAACCAGCTACTTTTTTGTCCAGGCACAGTACGTGGAAAGGGTCTCTGATGGCCTTCCCTGACAATAACGTCAAAATGAGGCCCTTGTCCTCTCCGGCAAAGATAAGTTACTGTGCCATGGGCATAGAAACTGTGGGGGTACTGGGGTGGGGGGTTAGTCCCACCCAGTCGAAAGTGAGGGGAGACACTCAATGTTTTAAAGTGAAAATCGAAGTGATAGACAGAGCAAGACTATCTGAAGCCGAACCATCACCTAAAACTCTTTTGAAGTACTACAGAGTAGCAAACTCTATGGGGGCTGTAGGACCGCTCTGTCGAGCCAGGAGGAGACAACAGAGTACGCAAAGTGCCATTTTATGTTGATGGTACTGCAGGCTCCCTAGACTTGAGAAAACTTCAGGAGGCTCAGGACCTCAGTGACGTAACTAATATTTAGAAAAACCAACAGGGCCTTGGAGTCCCACCAGAGTCTGCTTCTTAGGTTACAGCTCTTCAAGGAGACAGTAGCTAAGTGCAACTTGATCTCAGACAGACATGTCTGTCACCAAGTAAGATCTTCAGTGTCTGTGGAAATATTCCAAACAGAAAAGGACACCGTTAAATCTTATGACTATGCACATATACATGTGTATAGTGTCAGTTGGATTTAAAATGTGTTTATTGAAATCCATGTACTAACATGTTAATTCGTAAATACATTGAACACAAAGCCCTGACCAATGGTGTTAAAAGGAAAAGAGAAGGATGTAACCATACAGTGCCTAAATTGCACAATGTGGAACTAGGAAACCCGTAGTCAATTCCGGGCTTACCCTCTTGACCCACCTGTGTGAGCCACAGGACATCCTTTACTTCACTATCATTTTCATCAACAAACCAGTCTGAGCAGATTGACCCAATTCAGTTCACAATCTGCGCTCTACGGATACCTCATCTGTATATGGTTATTATACAACAACACATTGATGTAATTCAGTTCAGGGTCTGCTCTGTACAAAAACCTCACCTGTATATGGTTATGATAAAACTATCTTGCTTCTCAATTAATAACAATATAGGCCATATAAATAGAAACTATGGCAACATGACATTTTGGGTAATTCGAGGCAACTTTGTAAAGAAATTGGGGGTATTTTTGAGGCATCTACTTTCAATTGGTGCTGCATGGGCCGGGCTCGGTTCCGCTGCGGTGTTCCTGGCCGGGCTTGGCTCCGCCGACCCTGTTCTTTGTTGCGGTGTTCCTGGCCGGGCTTGGCTCCGCCGACCCCTGTTCTTTGTTGCGGTGTTCCTGGCCGGGCTTGGCTCCGCCGACCCTGTTCTCTGCTGCGGTGTTCCTGGCCGGGCTTGGCTCCGCCGGGGGCCGTTTGGTGCTCAAAGACTACAAGTCCCAGCAGCCTCATTGCGGCAAGGACGGCGCGCTTGTAATCAGGAAGCGCCTGGAGGCGCTTAAAGGTCCCCTCACCTCCTCGTCCCGCGGGACGCGCGCGGGCGTGCCCGGGAGAAGCCCGGGACAAGGGCGGGCCGTCTGTGGCCGTCCGGGGACGACCAGGGACGGGACGGGCCACCCCCCTTGGTGCTGCGGTGCCACCGACCCTGGACTTGGAACTATTGACTATTGACCCAGGTACTGCTCCCCAAAGTTCTGTTCAGTTCAAACTGTTTCTGGTAGCCCACTTACACATGTTAGAGCTCCACTCACTGTTGTTGTGAGAAGGGCCGCAGGGACCCAAGTTAGTTTGTTTATTCATTTGCTATTTGTGGAGTCACTGGGTAAAGTAGCATTCATAGCACAACGAATTGACTGTGGAGTAATAAGAGTGACTAGGCTGCAGGCTCAAAAAATGTCTAATCACCCTAATACACGCTCTGTAATGAGTAAAACCCACAATAGAGAGTCCCTCAAACACACCAGAGCGCCATCTAGAGAGCCCGCCTCCACTAAAGGAAATAAACCTACCGCAATCGATTTAATGCTAAAAAAGGTCTCGGGGGAAATAGAACGTATGGAAAGGAGTTTATCCTCCTCTCCTAACCTCAACGCAATTACTTTAACACCCTCTAGAGAACCAGCAGTTGCCGATAGCCCAATTATGATAGTGAATCTTACCCAACCAAATAATGAAACTGATGATGTCCCCTGTGCACAATCCCAGGGGATAGAAATATCGGGCCGCAGTGAACTGACCCAACAGAGAAAAACAAAGCGCCAGGGGAAGACCAAAGGCCCACAGAGACAAAGGAAAGCACTTGTAGGAGGCAGTCGCTCCAAGACGAACCAAGAGGCCATACTAGTAGAAAATAAGACCCAAACAGACACAAATCCCCCAGGTTGGGTTGAGGCAGTCCTAGGAGATCTCAAAAAACATCTAGAATCCTTTATAACTGCGCAGCTAAAACCTATTATAAGTAAGGTGGACAAAATTGCGTGTGAGTTGTCTAAACAAACTAAGGTAATAGAGCACACGCTTAATAAATCCTCTACTGGCCCTAGTCACCCAAATGAGGGGGCCATAATTGATAATGCTGGAAAAAACACATTGCCAACTAACAATTGTGTTAGTTACACTCAACACACAATTGCTCAGATCCATGAGGCACCAAATATTTCCCAAGATTCAAGAGGGGGACCCAATAACGAACAGAGAGGGGGACACACTCAAAAGACGGGTTCTAAAAACACAGATAAAGCCCCTTTACAACCATTAATGCAATGGAGACAGGAAGACTCTTACCAGAGTAATGGGAATTACGGTCCATTCCACAGGGACTCTGACCCTTTCCTCACCACACATAGCGCCGCCCCACATATAGAACTCCCCCCAGAGGCCAGCCCTTTTGTAATAGTCTTCGCAGGGGTCCCAGAAATTAGGGCTACTGAGAGAGAATCACACTCCCAACTACATGCAAAAATCTCCAAGTGGTTGAATATACATAGACCCTTAAATAAGGGGGACAGTGGTGAGATAGTGCATGTAAGAAGAGTGAATTGGCTTGGCGGGAGGGAAAAAAGATCTAAGAGGAGACTGCATAGTGGCAAATTTCAGAGACACTGGGCTGGTTGAGAACATCCTGAAGAATTCGAACAGGAACCAAAGTAGCACAATTTGTGCACTCCCACTCGGGTACTTTTATCCAAGGAGTTGGGACACTAATGGTGCCCAGGATGGAGGGTGGAACCCGGGAAGACCTCAACGCATACAAAGACCAAGACCCGCAGGCTTCCATGACCAGTTCCTACCTCCACGAGATTACTCTCAGTGGAGAAATAGATTTGCCCCCCTGCAGTCGCTTGAAGATAATGATTGACTCATTCTAACAGAAAATAATCCCGCAACACTCTCAGCTACCAGTGAATGCCCATGTCCGGAAAGAGAGGGTAGTTGCCTGAGAGACGGGAACGAACAAGTTTTGAGGTTAGAAGAACCAACGTCACATGAGGAGGAGACTGAAATACCATAGAGCCAACAGTATTGGGGGAGGATAAAATAAATGAATTTAGCGCAGTGAACAGGAAAGAGAATAGGGCTGGACTGACTGTGTTATCCTGGAACATTGCAGGCCTGGAAGCTAAACTTAACAACAAGGAGTGGAAGGAATACATAAGGGGCTTTCATGCTATAGCTCTCCAAGAAACATGGGCGCAAGACTCTGACCTCTCTCAATTGGAGGGTTATAAATGTTTCTTTAGACCCGCCCAAGAGACGAATTCTGGGAGAGCAAAAGGAGGCTTAGCGATATATGTAGATTTAGACTTAAAGGGCACCTGGTCACAGGCAGACTGGGCTTCAGACACACTACAAGCAGTATCACTCCAGGGACAGGGGCAGAGACTACTTTTCCTAAATTTTTATAACTCGGGCCCAGTTGATGGGAATTTTTTTGAGTGCAGGATAAATGAGGAAATAGATCTAAGGACGAAGGGCCCCGAGCCAACTGTCCTGCTGATGGGGGAGTTCAATTGTCACCTTTGCCCCTGGTTGTTTCCCATCCCTGTTGACTGGGCCACCTGCCGTTTAGAAAAGGGTCCCCATTTCGTACATAATAAAGAGGGCACAATGTTGATGAAGCTCCTAGATAATTTTGCGCTTACCCATATTATGGACTTAGTTGAACTGAAAACAGGGGAGACATCCATACCCACATTTAAAGGGAGAGGCTGTGGGACTATAATAGACTTTATAATGATCTCTGCTCACTCCAAAGACCAGATTATTAGAACAAGAACAGAGTGGAGCCCCTTCAGCGACCACAACCCCCTTTCCCTGGAAATTAATTACCAAGATCTACCGGGGGGAAATCTAGGGGGTGTCTCCGAAATCCATCTAACGGACCAAGGGAGACGTATAAGGTGGACAATGATCAACCCGCAAGAGTTTTATACCAAGTTAGTGGGTGAAGGGAAAGGGCATTTAGAGACCGGTTTAGATGCCACAATAGAGGGTAGAGGAGTGGTTGTGGCTTTTGAATCCCTAACTAAAATAATAGAAAGGTTCTTGACAACTAAGAGGCCTGCTAAGCAATCATCTTCCCCAAGATGGTTTGACACCGAATGCTCAAGGGCTCTAAGAGATCTAAAGCAGAGTTTAAAAAAGGTCCCGAGAAACAAGATTGAAATTGCCCGATACAGACAGAACTATAAAATACAGGTAAAGAGAAGAAAGAGCGCCCTCCAAAAGGAAGTTTGGGCAGACCTTAGAGAGGCAGGAGAAAATAGGGACTATGCCTAGTTTTGGAGAATTATTAATAGACCCTGCTACCAAGACTCAAGCGCCCCAGTTATCAGCACCAACATATTACCTGATCAATGGATTAACCATTTTAAATCTCTGTATAACCAGCAGGAGGTAGTAGTTTTCGGGAATGGAACCTGGGCGGGACCTAGACCAGAAGCATTAGAATTTTCCCTGGAGGAAGTATTAAAAGCAATTACAGGGTTGACGCGTAACAAAGCTCCAGGCCCGGATGCCCCCCCCCCCAGACCTATTCCTTAGTAATATTGATCTATGGGCACCAATTGTGACTAGAGTACTGAATGCGGCAATTAAATCTGGCCTCCCGCGTTCCTGGTCAACTGCAGTGATTGTCCCTATTTACAAGAAAGGTTGTAGGGACAACCCACAGTGTTACAGACCAATCTCGCTGATTGATGTCTCTGCTAAAGTACTTGGAAGGGCCATTTTGAATCGCCTAATTGAATGGACGGACACCCATAATACCTTGGTGGACACTAAGTACGGGTTCCGAACAGGCAGGTCAACTAATGACCAATGTCTCAATCTATACCTTCTCGCCGCTAAATACACTAAGACGGAGGAAGGGGCCATGTATATGGGATTCATGGACCTAGCAGCGGCATTTGATAATGTTAATAGAGATAAACTCTGGATACTGATGTATAGATTGGGAATTGACCCGGATTTGATCAATGTACTCAAGGAGTTGCATTGGAATACCACTGCCAAGGTCCGCTATAGCGCGGGGGGGGGGGGGTGAGCACTGATCCCTTCCCGTGCTCTGGCGGGATGAGGCAGGGGTGTATCCTTGCACCGTTTTTGTTTTCCCTCTACATAAATTATTTGGAGAGTGCCCTGTTAGCTCTGGGGACTGACTGCCCAAGGGTTGGACCGCGCCACATACCGGTACTTCTGTAGGCAGACGACGCGGTCCTCCTCGCTCGAACTGCAGTCAGTCTCCAGCTACTTATTAGAGGTTTTGCAGAATTCATGCAGAACTTGGACCTCTCCGTCAATCTGACAAAGTCTTTTATTATGGTAGTAGGGAAGAAACCACACAAGAGATTTGTGTTCAAAATTGGAGATCACGTCCTGGACACTGACCACTTTCCCGTACCTGGGTCTCCTATTCGATGAAAAAATCAAGTTTGCCCCACTGATTGAGGAAAGATCGAGGAAACTTGTGTCGGCAAATGGGGCTATATTAAATTTTGCGCGAAGAATGGGTCGTTGGTCTCCTGAACAGGTGATGACACTGTATAGGGCGTTAGTACCTCGAAGGCTACCTACGGAGCAGAAGTTTGGGGTTTTAGGAATGCGCAACAGAGACAAGGAGAGGAAGACAAATTTTTTAAAAAACTGTTACAGCTTCCCCAGAGCATCCCAGCAGCAATCATACACAAAGAGCTACATACCCCATATATATCTGACCTGATCAGAATGAGACCAATCTTGACCTGGTTTAAAATTTGGCAAAACCCTAATGCACACAACTGCAAGGAACTCTTCAACATCGTCAAAGAGCTTTCCAAGCCCAGCGCAGGAAACAACGACATCACCCCATCGCAAGACCTCTGCAACTCCCTGGCTTCATACTTCCACAACAAGATCGCGGACATACACAACAGCTTCAACAACCAACCAACGCACACCATGACCGAACAACCACCCCCCACCACCACCCTCCGCGCCTGGACCCCGATCAGCACCGAAGACACCATCCGCACGATGAACTCCATCCACTCCGGATCACCGACCGACCCCTGCCCTCACCACGTCTTCAACAAAGCCGACGCTGTCATCGCACCCCACCTGCGAGACATCATCAACACATCCCTCGACACCACCATCTTCCCCGAGAGCTGGAAACACGCCGAACTCAGCGCCCTACTCAAGAAACCAACAGCGGACCCCACCGACCTCAAGAATTACCGCCCCATCTCGCTCCTCCCGTTTCCAGCCAAAGTCATCGAGAAGACCGTCAACAAGCAGATGGCCGCTTTCCTCGAGACGAACGGATCCCTCGACCCCTCACAGTCCGGCTTCCGAGCCAACCACAGCACCGAGACCGCCCTCATCGCCGCCACCGACGACATCCGAGCCCTGATGGACAATGGAGAAACAGCGGCCCTCATCCTCCTAGACCTCTCCGCGGCATTCGACAAGGTCTGCCACCGCACCCTAGTACGGCGCCTCAGCAACGTCGGAATCCAGGACAAGGCGCTGGAGTGGATCACCTCCTTCCTCGACGGGAGAACACAGAGAGTCCGCCTACCACCGTACAAGTCAGAGGCCACCGAAGTCATCTGCGGCGTCCCCCAAGGATCATCTCTGAGCCCCACCCTCTTCAACGTCTACATGAGCCCCCTCGCGGCCATCGTACGCAAACACAACCTCAGCATAATCTCCTACGCCGACGACACCCAGCTGATCCTCTCCCTGACCAACGACCCCGCCGCCGCCAGAGCCAACCTGCACGAAGGGATGAAAGAGGTAGCCGAGTGGATGACGACCAGCCGCCTGAAACTGAACTCGGACAAGACGGAGGTCCTCGTCCTGGGCTCCTCTCCCTCCGCCTGGGACGACTCCTGGTGGCCTCCCGCCCTGGGCACCGCACCCAAACCGACAGACCATGCACGCAACCTGGGCTTCATCCTGGACTCCTCCCTCTCCATGACCAGGCAAGTCAACAACGTCTCCTCGGCATGCTTCAACATCCTACGCATGCTACGGAAGATCTTCTGGTGGATCCCCACCGAGACCAGGAAGACCGTCACCCAGGCCCTCGTCACCAGCCGACTGGACTACGGCAACGCCCTCTACGCCGGGACCACCGCCAAGCTCCAGAAGAGACTCCAGCGGATCCAGAACGCCTCAGCCAGACTCATCCTCGACATCCCACGAACCAGCCACATCTCCGGACATCTGCGAGACCTTCACTGGCTCCCCGTCAACAAAAGAATCACCTTCCGCCTCCTCACCCACGCACACAAAGCCCTACACGACCAAGGCCCGAGCTACCTCAACAGCCGAGTCAACTTCTACGCTCCCAAACGCCACCTCCGATCAGCCAACCACGCCCTCGCCGCCGTCCCCCGCATCCGAAGAGCGACTACAGGAGGAAGGTCCTTCTCCCACCTGGCCGCCAAGACCTGGAACTCCCTCCCGACCGACCTGCGCCTGACCCAAGACCACCTCTCCTTCAGGAAGAAGCTGAAGACCTGGCTGTTCGAGCAGTAGCGGCTCCCCCCCCCCCAGCGCCTTGAGACCCCACGGGTATGTAGCGCGCTTTATAAGTGTCACTGATTGATTGATTGATTGATGCCGAATTAACCAGACAGATCATCAAGGACTGTTTACAGAGAGAGAGATGGCTCCAAATCCCCTGGTTGAAATACATCAAAGAATCACTAGGGTCCATCAGCCAAGAATTGTTATTCTCTGACCCCTTAAATATGGACCCATCCTGCAGACACTATGTACACAAGAATTAATGGGAAAATATGACTGCAGGAGGATGGAACTTGACTATCAAATCCACGGTACTAGCCCACTCGCTTGTATGCAATGAAATTGGCATGGAACCGTATCTCTTTTTAATGTACAGTCAACATGAGAGATTTTTAATGACTCGTTTTAGGCTCAATTTGTTGCACAATATTTTAGCCTACCCGTCTGGTTTTACGCTAACAATTTAGCAGAAGGGTGCCTGCGGCTGCGACAATAGGTCTCCGCAGGACACCCTTCATTTTGTATTACTTTGTTCCTTTTATAAAATCCCGAGGCGAAGGTTTTTGGTGGATATTCTAAAGGAATCAAAAATTAACCATGCCAAATCTGCTCTACTATTTCTGCAAAGAGCAACTGAGTTACGTACCTTGAGTGGCATTATGAGTTTTCTTAAAACTGTGTTCAAATTAAGAAATACAAGGGGATGATGGTGGACGAATGGGGAAGAATTGAAATGTGCCACACCTTTTTTTCTTTTCACGCCTAAAGTCAGTATATAGTATTAACAAAACCTTTTTAAACATGATTTTAATTCTAATGTTCAGTATGTTTTTATGTTGTATGTAATAATATGCATTTTTATGATGGCTTTTAACCATCGAAATAAATAAAGAACTGAACTGAACTGAATTATCCCTTTTTTAACTTTCAATAAATATCTCAATCAGGTGATATATTAGTATGTACTTAACTGAGACAATGAGAAATGTTGAGAAATACAAGTATTTTTTAATTTTAAAGACATTTGCTGCCTAATTTACATATTTTGATGGCTCAGGCTTGTGCTTTGGCTCTTAAGAGTCCAGCCAGACCCTGCACCTCCCCACCGACCCCCCCCATCCCACCACCCCACACGCCCCAACCCACCTAAATGTATTATTTCCTACCCCGTGCTGTGCAGGGATCTGACCCCCCCCCACCCCAACTGTGCTGTCATGACGCAATTACAACAGGAAGCAATGGGAGCGCGCATGACAGAACCTCGAGACACCACTGAGCCGCATGCGCACAGCGAGGGCACGCGCACAGAGGGGCGCTTCTGTAGGTTGTGTACCATCACTACTCCAAGGCCTACCTTCAGTGAAACGTTCTTGCCGAATGTCACATCTCCCGACACCGTCAGGTGGTCTAGTTCCAGCATGTCCGGGATGCTCTCGAACCGCTTCAGGTAATCTTGCACCTGTTACAAAAAGAAACATTAATACGTCTTACACTAGTCGTCCAGTACAGAAATCAATGTACATTAACTGTCACATCTGGAAAACTACAGACGCATGGAATGACGCATTTAAAAGTCGTGCTCTGCAGTGAAGCTCACTCTCACATCTGTAGATCACTGGTTCTAAACTCAACAGCCAGAACCAAGCCACGACTGCGAAAAGAGTAAAGAAGCCCGCCAGAACAAAAGGCAATGCGCCTTCCTACTGCAAGACAAAAATAAGCGAATAACCACAAGCACTGCAATATACAGGAGCGGGAGGTTGTCCTGTGCATAATACTTTGCATTCATTTTCATGCATTAGGAGCAAAAAGAAAATGTTTCTTTGCATAGCTGTATCATGACACAGACACACCAGCAAGCACCATTCATTTTTTGTTGTTTTCACAATCAACAAACATTACTTTATAGCCATCATATCTGACAATTTTTTTAATAAAAATCAACAGGGAGAATTACCGGGTATTGATACCCACATCTTGCCCATCAATCATGGCTTCACAGTCCCCCTAACCAACAATTTCTCAGACCTGACTCTGTTCTGCTAGGGCTTGCTACCTCCTATGTCCCCCTGAGAAGCCAGCTGCCTCGGTATCGCAATAGGCGCCACAACATAATTTCTCCCCCAATTTTCAAAGAGAAATGGGAAATCACCATGTTATACGTGGATCGAATGCAGGGAGTAGAGATGGGTGGTTTATTGTGGAAAATGGTATGGTGTTTTCCGGAGTCTTGTGCTTTCGACCATCGGGAACAGCAAACACTCACTAAGCCTTTCATGAAAATGTTCGCAAATCTTGCCCTTACACATGCTAACTTCGTGTTAGATTGTGACTTATGGGTGGAAGATAAAACACTCCCTCAGTGTAAAGAATTCCTAGGTTCTTGAGAAACAATTGGGTGGGAACAACTAATAAAAGACCTAACACATCACGGGGGATATACCCTGGATTTACTATTAGCACCAAAGGACTTTTTTCACTGTTAAAGATATGATCCCTTTAAGCAAGTCGAACCACATGTTGATAACTTTTGGGAAAAAAGCTTTAGAACCCCAAGTGAAGGCAGGAAAGGGATCACAAGGCATGTCATAAGTTGAATAAGAACCAGGAGGGAAAAACTCTTTGAAACACAGACCTGTTTTAGTGAGATAACAGTCTATGAGAACTACAACAAACTGCAAGGAAAAATCTTTAGACAAAATAATGCCAAACAAAGAGATTACACATCGGTGAAAACCATCAGCATAGTGTTACACAGAAACCTTAAAAAGAAATTTAAATAACATGTAAACAACTTGCAAGGAAAAATCTCTAGATCTTTAGACAAAATAATGCCAAACAAAGATTACACATCGGTGTAAACCATCAGCACAGTGGTACACAGAAACCTTAAAATAAATTTAAATAAAATGTAAACAACTAGAAAGACAATGGTGGAGGCTCTGTCTAGACAGTCATAAGCAACAATTAAAGAACGCATTGAAAAACTATAAAGCAGAAATCAGGAAAGCTAAAGAATGGTATTAACCTAAAAAAATTGTAGAAGCGACAAATGGGTCGAAAAGAATATTTTACATTGTAAGAGAACTAACGAACCTTGACTGTATCAAACAAGCAAAGCTTTCACAAGAACTTAATAATAATCAGCTCAGTTTTATTATTTTAAAAAATTCGATAAATCATCACCGACATGAATGTAAATTCATCTGGAATAGTCCAAACATTAAGAAATAAATATATCAGAGCAGAGATGGTAAATCAAGGTGGCATAAAACTAGACCGGATGGAACCAATGAAAGAAGATGTGTTTAGAACGTTAACAATGTACATCTCTTCAGGGTCTATACTGGACCAGTTACCCCCCAAAATTCCAGAGGAAAAGGCCAGATGATTATTACCTGGGGCTGCAAAAAAAAAAACAAAAAAAAAAGAAATCAATGTCTAATTACAGGCAGGGTTCCACAGATGTGGCGGAAAGCATTAATCACACCCCTGCTGAAGAAATCTACAGCAGATCCAGCAGTGCTCAGCAATTATCGCCAATATCGCAACTACCCTACCCGGTGCAAATTTTGAAAAAATAGGTCCGTAAAGAACTTTAACATTTTTGGGAAGATCCAACAACCTTCTAGAAAACGTGCACACAGTTTTTGACCTGCTCATGGCACAGAGACCGCTCTAATTTGACCATGGTTGAGCTCTAGAGGATGGTTGACAGGGTTCAAACTGTGGTTTTGATATTGTTTGACTTATTTGCCACAGTCAATCATCAAATACTTCTCTCCTGATTCAAAGACTTAAGTGTGAAGAGGATGTTGCTACAATGGATAGAATCCAACCCTCAAACAATCCCTCCTACCCATCAGAATTTAAAAAAGTGGAACATGGGATGCCTCAGGGCTCTGCCCTTCTTAGCCCTATCCTCTTTGAATCATTTTCAGCAGGGGACGTAAATAGATATTAATCATACAGCATTAGTTTTGTGAACTATGTCAACGATACGCAACTGATTCTTTCGCTAGACAACAATAGACCTAAGTCACTAGATGCTTTTCATAATTGTCTAAGAGATGTAGCAGAGAGGTTGAATAGTAATCCATTAGAATTTGAAAGTGAGAAAACAGAATTTTTATGCTGTTCGCCTTCAAGAAACCTTCATATACTCCTGAATAACTTCTGGCCTCGGACCTGCACAGGGAATTTAGAGACTTCAAATTCAATGTGTAATGAACACGCACTGATGACAAGATCTTGATGGAGACACACGTTACAAGGCAGCAGCTACAAGTTTTGAACTACTCGGGAACTTACAGCAAATTGTACCACTACTGCCACAGCCTGCAAGAAAAGTAGTGGTGCACAGTACTGTTCTAAGTAGAACTGATTACTGCAATGCCTTGCTGCTTGGAGCCCCAGAGATTTACTAAAGGCTGTATGGAGTGCAGGCAGCAGTGGCAAAATTTGCACTAAATAAACGCCTCTTCAAACACTCGAGGAACTCCACTGGCTTTCAGTGAGAGAGAGGCTCACATTTAAATCAATGTGCATCACATATAAGGCAATAAAGGAAACCGGACCTAGGCGGCGGCAAAGAAAATGTAAACATTATGATCCAGCAAGGGATCTACGCTCCTCCTCAGCTAATTTACTATGCATTCTGACGTTTCGGAAAGTGAAACATGGAGGTAGGGCTTATTCAGTAAGGGCAGCCCAGATATGAAATAAGCTGCCGGCTTAAGAGCCAGTAAGATTTTCCTCCAATTTAGGAGGGACCTGAAAACATGGCTCTTTCCCACATAGCTAGCTGTGTACAAGAAGACAGAATAAAGGGCTGTGCTTAAGAGACTCTCTGGCAGTTTAAGTTTGGTGAGAAGGTTAACTCAGCGCCAGGATACCTTTTAGGTAAAAGCAGCATTTTTTAAGTGAAACTAATAATAATACAGGGAAGAAATACAAATCGGAGAGGCATAGGAGAAATACATTTAAAAATATATAGGGTATGATAAAATACTACGTCATGCAGCACAGCGATTGACTGGGTGAGATTATGCTGGAAACATTGTGACAAAATATCCCTTAAATAGGGCATGTTGAGAGAGAGGAAGGTGTGCATGTACCTTCCTACATAGAAGTAAGGGAGGCATTAGAGGATTATGTGCATTCGAGACAATCAGAGAAAATCCAGTGCAGTTGAAACATACTTAAAGACAGTGCCAATCATCTACAGCAGAGGTTCTTCACCTTTTGACTTATGTGGACCCCCACTTAATCATTACTGGAATCTTGGGACCCCCACTGAGTCACTACTGGAAGTCAGAGACCACAGCTTAAGCAATGCCGGTTAATTAAACATCAAACAATACACAAGCACTCATCAAACAAATACACAAATGATCGAATACTTGATTTAATCCACAGAGATACTAAAAATAAAATTGTTCATTTTACTGGAAGTTTGGGGCTTTTCTAAATTAAACTGAGGCCAACCATTCTCCCTACTTTATACATTTATTCATTTGCACTGCTCCCATGAATCAGAGGACACCAACTTAATTTTAAGCCTCCATTTTCAAATTCCTTAACATTTAAGGAATGTTTTAAAATATTATACACACTTTATTAATCTGTTATTATAATTTAGTTTTACAAGCAGCTGTGAACCCCCTTAGTAGAGGTCGTGGACCCCAAGGGATCCCCGGACCACAGGTTAAGAACTGATCTACTAAGAAAGTTTTTACACATTACTACATTTGGTATGTTGCAAAAATATCAAGATATGTAATCTGTGGTTTCTGGGGATGGTTAAGAGAAGAGGCGATGTAAACGAACATCTTAAAAGTAGAGGCCATAAGTCACTGTGATTATGGTGAATGAGAGGGGAGCGAAATGAAGGGTTACTATTAATAAGTTCATATGAAAGGTGGTAGCGGTTGATGTAATCAGTTGCAGATGTAAAATGGATTTCACTAAATCATAAGATGCCCAGTTGCCCCATGACTCTACCGGAGAGGCTCGCATACAGTAGTGGGCTACATGCTCTCCATTCAGTAGAATGCATTATTAAAATCAATATGCATTGTCTTAAGGTTTAACCTGATGGCTTAGGTCTGAAAAGAAAAGCACTGTTAGCACTTGAATAACAAGAAAACCAGCGTTGTGTCATTATGACTTCGCCATCTTTGAAGGGTCGTGTGTAACGCACAACCAACGACAATATCTGAAAAATAAGGACACTTTTATGGGTATATTTAAATAAAATTTAAAAAAAGAACTACCCAATAAAACAAATGCAGGATTAACCTTTTTAGCTCCAAAGAGGGAGCTCATGCATCTCTTTTAAAGTTATGTTCAGCTACCGAGATTTCCTTTTTGACAGGTTCATTAATAAATCGGTGTATGTCTTCACCTGCTGCCACTGTATCTGGTGCTCTGGGCTCACTTCAAAGAAACACTAAAATCAAGAACATGACCCGGACAACCCCAGGCTAGTGAAGCTCCTTTTTGGTGAATTTCCAGAAGAGGATAACCCTTTTCCTCCAACAATTTGAAAACATTTGAAAAAAAAACACCACCAGATAAAAGTCAAAAGGACAATAAAAAGATAAACAATAGTTTAGCATAAAACAGGGTGGAATAATGGAAGCGAGGAAATACAAAGCAGAACTTGGAGTGGAGGTATTCTGGGACAGGAAGGGGTAGAAGTGCAAGGCTATACATAATCCGGTATAAGGAGGAGAGGAACTAGGTTATCTAGGACGAGGCACTCTGGCATAAGCAGGGGTAGCCATACTGGGTAGACTGATCATGGAGGATAGGGATAAAGAAAAAAATGGATGAACCAATAAGGAATACTTTAGTGGAATGAAAATAGGAAGAGAGAAGAGAAGTGTGTGCGGGAGTACATACCACATACAAGCTAAAGAAAAGGTAGACCCTGAGGAGGAAGGAGGACGTAAACAACTTTACCTCCATAAAAGGGAAAGATGGGACTCTGTAAATAAAAGTAAGCATGAGGATTTTATTGAGCAAGTGGCAGGGAGTATAGATAGGGGTCATGGACTTAATTATTGCTGGAGATTGGAAAACATTTTTGAGGCAAAATCCCAGTGATCAATGTGTTCTCTTCGATAAGTAACAACATCCATGTCACCTACGATATCTGGTTAATGGACTATGTCCTGTTATATCACAACAGTTGAGAGGCAAGAGGTGACGTCCCTATAAATGCTACTAGAGGACTTTTGGGAGGACTATTCCTGCATGTTCATGCAGCATCTGCCCCACAATTCTTCCTTGCTCTTCAAACGAAAGAGAACTCTCCCGACTGGTCACTAGAATACTTGATGTAGCATTGATCAGCCAAAGCAATCAGGTGGTTGGCACCTCGGAGGCCTTCTTCGAGGAGTCGTCTGATGTGAAGCACCCAAGACTCTTCGATGTCTGTATGTGAAATAGTCCGCCTTTTCATCTAACTTCACAAAAACCATCACTTTTCTCACACATTGCACAATGCTCTGTATTTTGTCGATGTTGGCTTTTCAGAAACTTCTTGGGACAGCGCCCAGCAAAATCATTTGTTGATGAGAGCATTGTACTTTGAGAAAATGGTGGCGAAAGACTAGCACAGTGCTGGAGAAACCACTACATGAGTACAAAGCATTCAATGAAACCCAGAGTAGGGAGGAACTACTACATGTGTAAGAAGCATTCAATGAAACCCAGAGTAGGGAGGAACAACTACATGTGTAAGAAGCATTCAATGAAACCCAGAGTAGGGAGGAACAATTACATGTGTAAGAAGCATTCAATGAAACCCAGAGTAGGGAGGAACTACTATATGTGTAAGAAGCATTCAATGAAACTCAGAGTAGGGAGGAACAACTACATGTGTAAGAAGCATTCAATGAAACCCAGAGTAGGGAGGAACTACTATATGTGTAAGAAGCATTCAATGAAACCCAGAGTAGGGAGGAACAACTACATGTGTAAGAAGCATTCAATGAAACCCAGAGTAGGGAGGAACAACTACATGTGTAAGAAGCATTCAATGAAACCCAGAGTAGGGAGGAACTACTATATGTGTAAGAAGCATTCAATGAAACCCAGAGTAGGGAGGAACAACTACATGTGTAAGAAGCATTCAATGAAACCCAGAGTAGGGAGGAACTACTATATGTGTAAGAAGCATTCAATGAAACCCAGAGTAGGGAGGAACAACTACATGTGTAAGAAGCATTCAATGAAACCCAGAGTAGGGAGGAACAACTACATGTGTAAGAAGCATTCAATGAAACCCAGAGTAGGGAGGAACTACTATATGTGTAAGAAGCATTCAATGACACCCAGAGTAGGGAGGAACAACTATATGTGTAAGAAGCATTCAATGAAACCCAGAGTAGGGAGGAACAACTACATGTGTAAGAAGCATTCAATGAAACCCAGAGTAGGGAGGAACAACTACATGTGTAAGAAGAATTCAATGAAACCCAGAGTAAGGAGGAACAACTACATGTGTAAGAAGTATTCAATGAAACCCAGAGTAGGGAGAAACTACTACATGTGTAAGAAGTATTCAATGAAACCCAGAGTAGGGAGGAACTACTACATGTGTAAGAAGAATTCAATGAAACCCAGAGTAGGGAGGAACTACTATATGTGTAAGAAGCATTCAATGAAACCCAGAGTAAGGAGGAACAACTACATGTGTTAGAAGCATTCAATGAAACCCAGAGTAGGGAAGAACAACTACATGTGTAAGAAGCATTCAATGAAACCCAGAGTAAGGAGGAACAACTACATGTGTAAGAAGCATTCAATGAAACCCAGTGTAGGGAGGAACAACTACATGTGTAAGAAGCATTAAATGAAACCCAGAGTAGGGAGGAACTACTATATGTGTAAGAAGCATTAAATGAAACCCAGATTAGGGAGGAACAACTACATGTGTAAGAAGCATTCAATGAAACCCAGAGTAGGGAGGAACTACTATATGTGTAAGAAGCATTCAATGACACCCAGAGTAGGGAGGAACAACTATATGTGTAAGAAGCATTCAATGAAACCCAGAGTAGGGAGGAACAACTACATGTGTAAGAAGCATTCAATGAAACCCAGAGTAGGGAGGAACAACTACATGTGTAAGAAGAATTCAATGAAACCCAGAGTAAGGAGGAACAACTACATGTGTAAGAAGTATTCAATGAAACCCAGAGTAGGGAGAAACTACTACATGTGTAAGAAGTATTCAATGAAACCCAGAGTAGGGAGGAACTACTACATGTGTAAGAAGAATTCAATGAAACCCAGAGTAGGGAGGAACTACTATATGTGTAAGAAGCATTCAATGAAACCCAGAGTAAGGAGGAACAACTACATGTGTTAGAAGCATTCAATGAAACCCAGAGTAGGGAAGAACAACTACATGTGTAAGAAGCATTCAATGAAACCCAGAGTAAGGAGGAACAACTACATGTGTAAGAAGCATTCAATGAAACCCAGTGTAGGGAGGAACAACTACATGTGTAAGAAGCATTAAATGAAACCCAGAGTAGGGAGGAACTACTATATGTGTAAGAAGCATTAAATGAAACCCAGATTAGGGAGGAACAACTACATGTGTAAGAAGCATTCAATGAAACCCAGAGTAGGGAGGAACTACTATATGTGTAAGAAGCATTAAATGAAACCCAGATTAGGGAGGAACAACTACATGTGTAAGAAGCATTCAATGAAACCCAGAGTAGGGAGGAACTACTATATGTGTAAGAAGCATTCAATGAAACCCAGAGTAGGGAGGAACAACTACATGTGTAAGAAGCATTCAATGAAACCCAGAGTAGGGAGCAACATACAACTTCAGGTATATGGATCACGCTGGAGACTGAACTCATTAGCAGTTGATAGGCAAAACTAGCTTACAGGGGCGTAACACAGGCCCCCGCATCCCCCGCAGTGCGGGAGGGGCCCAGGGGCTGCAGGGGGGCCCCTCAGCACTGTACTCACGCCAGAGAGCTCTGGATTAAATCCGGAGCGGCCCCTCTGTGCACCTTGCAGGGGGGCCCCTACGACTTTCGTTATGCCACTGCTAGCTTAGCCTTTCAAGAATGTGGAACCCCTTCATACCTCACTTCAAGAGGGACACCATTGGGCGATAGCAGAATGATGAACACGACAAACGAAACAAGAGTACCTCTTTCTTCCCGCTGATCTAAAGTCCTTCTTTTCAACTTTATCCTTTGATACAACAGCGTCTTCTATGAGTCTACTCTGACATGCTAACTGCAAGAATAGGAACTACTGGTTTAATTAGTATGGTGGGATAAAGTCCGACTGGTGGCATTACCGCAATTAACAGAACAGATTCCAGCCAAGAGCAAATAGGCACTATAAAAGCATCAGAAAATAGATCTAAAAATAAACAGACACAATAAAAGCAGATAGAAACTAGGGAGAATTAAAAGCTTCTCAAACAGATGGGTCTTTCAGCAACACAATACATATTTAATGAGCTCGAAATGAACAATGAGAGCATCCAGTGCCCAGGAGGAAAATCTAAGAAAGATCGACGCACCATGGCACATTGGATTAGACAGCCCGGAACATCGTGGCTGCCACAATCCAAGGTGAGGTTTTAAAAGACACAAGTGCGGGATCTTGAGATGAATCACGGTCTATGAAAGATCAACGCACCATCGCACATTGAATTAGACAGCACAGAACATCACAGCTGCCACAAACCAAGGAGAGGTTTTAAAAGACACAAGTGCAGGATCTTGAGATGAATCATGGTAAACTAGCAGTTTGCATTCATGTATTTGAGCAAATTTAATTTATATTGACAAAGGATTAACCTTAATCGTATAATTGTGATAAAAATATATACAGCTCACGATTTATGTAGGGACAAAGACCTCCCCTCGCAAGGGCCGCTGTGTCACCAGCCAAGCGAGGCGGTTTGACCTCATTTGTTATTTTTGCCCAGTGCACCTGACGATCTGGGAGTCCAGTGGATGTGATGATGTGCCCCGGCATAGCAAGGGGCTGGCCAGCAGGTGTAACTAAAGCTTATCCACCATTTATTTGTGGAAAGTGGCTACTGCTGCTTTGTATCCAGCTATACTGAGAGGGTGATGACTGCTGGCAGCCAATTCTAGGTTCAGGGCTCTTTCTCTGTGCCCCGGGTCTTTGCTTTCAGCATCGTGCACACTGAGTGCTGTTACACGTTGTCTAGCTGGGAGGATGCAATGTGAATATTGTACTATGAAGAACGCAGCGCACCTTGCAACTGCTACCATCAAATTATCTTACATATACTAAGTACTGTTACCAAACTGCTTAGCATGGTAAAACCTTTAACCATTGTGTCTCGACTCAGCTAACCTCCTACCTTAACCATCTGCCTGCAGGACAGTCTTGGTTCAGATCAGGCTTCAGTAAAGGAACAGCAACATTGAAAGTGCTTAATGGCATCCGCAGCATTCTACATAATGGTAATATTGCCGTACTGGTCTTATTAGATCTCTCAGCAGATTTCGATACCACTGAGCAGATGAAATTACTAGCTATTGTGTAAAATTGAACTAACTTTAGAGACCTAGCACTGAAATGTTTCGCCTCTTTCCTTTTGAAGTGGCAGCAACTAGTGAAGATGTGGACTCTTATATCAAGATGTGACCTGGTGGTATGTGACCTATCAAAAGGTTCAATATTCTCTCCTACACTCTTCAACGTTTATCTGCACAAAGTGTATAAATGAGAGTATCTTCTGTAAAGCTCACCCACAGTTACCGCACTTACTCCATATCGATTTAAGATTGGATAGCCGAAAACTTACTCATGCTTTCCATGCTAAAAATAGAGTTCCTGCTAATATGTACTGAACACGAAAACAGATTTGGCCTGGTTCTCTTGAACGAGCTGAAACTTGAATACTTCATCCCAAAACAAATTCCTTAAGTTAACTTCATGGGCTTCACTCTTGATAATACTCCATTCTCTCCACCCAAGGGTGGAGACAAGCCTGGCAGACATTGTAATCTTGTGCTTCCTATAGGTCTATCTCCTTTATAAATGCAGATCTAGGCAAAGGTCCTTGGTAACTGTCTTGTCGCAGTCATCAATCTCTTGTGCAACCAGAACAAAATGATTTCATATTAAATAGGTGTATAAAGCACAATATCAGTGGTTCCATAACGCCCTAGCGATGGCACACCTCCTTTATGGCACTACAGTACTCCTTAAGGTGTATTTTGAAAATCCATTTTATTTCATTAATTCAGACTTTCCTCTTCCCAATCCCGTCCAAGCCGAACTACGGCCATAACTATTTCATCAACATGCAACTCCTGTACACACAACTTCTAGCCAGGGTCAGGATTAATGGAGTATCCTCAAAGTATTGCTCATTATGAGGGGCATCAACCAGGAATTCCCACTACCTCCACTTCTCTTCGTGTTGGACACAGAGTCCATGGCTGAAGGGATCCGGATAGATGCCCAATTATGCAGACTCGAGGGACTGAGTAGGATTGAGGGCACGGTATCGGTATTCAGTTGGCCTCCTTATTCATCTTTAGGACCCATTCTGGTCTGCCCCATGTTCACTCTGACTACCAGAAGTGCATAGTGAATTATCTGGCTTCAGGGTTAACAAATCCAAATCTGTGATGAACCCAGTACGGGAGGGGGAGCCTAAAAATGTAGACCAGTGGTTCTCAGCCGCAAGTCCAGGGATCTCAGGGGGTAGGCTTCTGCTTAGAAAATTAAATTATATTAACTGATTAATTTAGTGTATATATAAAGAAAAACTTAGCAAGTCAAATTAAATATTTTAAAACATTCTGTACATGAGAAGGAATTTGAAATTAGAAGATAAATATTAAGGTAGTATTCTCGGAGTATTCTCATGATTTGTGCAAGTACATCAAACAGACTTTAGAATGCATGATGAGTGGCCTCAATTGAATTTAGAAAAGCTCCAACCGTCCCATCAAAACTAAAATGTAGTTTTTTTTAAATATTTGCTTGTGAAGTAAATAAAATGTCATTATTTGAACATTTGTTTGATAAATGCGGTTTCTGTATTGTTTGTGTATTGTTTATTCGAACATGCTTACGCCAGGGTCCCTGGCTCCCAAAAACGACTAAGATTCCAAGAATGATTTAATGGGAGTCCCAGAGTTCAAGTAATGATTACATGAAGGTCCACAGTAGTCAAATGGCTAACCACTGATTTAGACAATATACCAGACTTTAACCCGCTCGGCGCCATACTCCTGAATGGAGAACTGGGGAAGCACAAGATCTCCCTTCTCTACCTTCCCTGCCTCACGCAACTTGTGGGAGGATGATCTTGGTCTCATGGACTAAGAAGAATGGCAGAAGCACTTAAAGCTCAAAGAGAAGCAACTACTACTGATCAGTTCTGTTTAATTCAATTCAAATACCTCCATCACGTGTACTGGAAGCACAAGAGACTGACTCCCAGTGACTCAGGCCCGTTGTGGTGGAACGCCACTGGATGGGCCAGAGGGGGACTTCGTACACACAAGCTGGTCATTTCAGACAGTACAGGGGTTTTGACAGGGCACTGTACAGACCAATGTCCTGAGGTGTTCAGTGTATCTTGATCCTATGATAACACTATTTAAACCCTGCTGTCCATTGAATTAAATGCCAGCGCACCAGGCCTCCTTCACAGGAGTCTTATTGTGGCCAAGAGGCATAAGGTAGTGTACTGCGGATTCTGATGATTGAAAAGCTGGGCCCATGACATGGACAACTACATGGCTTTGAAGATCCCCAGTGTATCAGGCTAGATGTTGCCCGCGAAAACATCAAACAATATGGGCAGCATGGAGGTGCTATAGAGTACTGGTGACGTGAACCAAGTGAGAATGTCACCTAGAGAGAGATCCAGACCCATTAAAGAGGTGGAAGAATACTGACATGCGAAAAGGAACTTACTGCCATGTCAGGGACTGAGGACACTCCTGCATTGTCAATCCTTACAGACCTGGGGATGTATCTCTTCTTTGAACACACTGCCAACAGTTTTCAACTGTCATAAATCCCCCCCACGCACCCATAGGAATAATCTAGACACCAAAACTGGAGAATACTTTTTTTGAGTAACAAAACACCCGCCTAATGGGTACAAATTGCTCCTTTCTCGGCAGGCAGATATAAATTGCTGGCTCGTGCTGGATTTATACGAGGCTCCCATACTGCAGCCATACTGATGAACGAGGACTGACAAGGCCAATAGATTTGGACCTGGCCACCAGTCTTTTGGCTTTGGCTATGGGAATGTGAAATACTTCAAGGTATACTGATGAGAAATTTGGAATACCCCAACAAAGGGTCCTAGAAAAATAATTACATCTAACACCACCGTACATGATCCTAGGTATCCAAAATGACATTCACATGCCCTAAAAAAGCTGGTCATGTGGTTAGTTGGTGTTGGACTTGGCCCTTTTTGCAGGGTCATTCGTGAACTTTTTGCCTTCCCCCTGTATTTTTTCTGACCTGTTGGCGGTTTTATGGCTCTGGGCACTTTAGCACTGCTGATCAGTGCTAAAGCGCATATGCTCTCCCTATTGTAAATTGATGTCTGGATTAGTGAGTCCATGATTGGCTGGTTTGATTTACTTGTCAGACCCTAGTACAGTGCACTGCGTGTGCCCAGGGCTTTTAAATCAAATGCAGCTGGTGGGCCTGCAGCACTGGTTTTGACACCCACAGAAACAGCCTGTAAAGTGTGTCTCAGGTCTGTCAATGCAGAACCTGTGTGCAGTCTGTTACTGCTATGTTGACTGGGCAAGTGAACCCACTTGCCAGTCCCTAGATCTTCCCTTTTCTGCATATCAGATACCCCTAAGGTAGGCCCAAGGGCAGGGTGCATTGTAAGTATAAGGTAGGACATGCCCTGGTGTGTATGGCAGGTCCCAATAGTGAATTACAATCATTTTCGTTTTTCACTATTGCAAGACTACCTGTTCCCCATAGGCCAGAATGGGCTGTTTGATTACAACATCTTATAATCCTAACTGACTCAGGGAACTAGGTAGAAATTCGAGTTTAGTACGCCTGAACTCGAAAAGATAAAATATATCTTTTAGTAAAGTTGGTTTTTAACATTCTATGTTTCAAAATATCACTTTTACAAAGTAGGTATTTTCTTGCCTAACTGTCCAAGCCTGCCTCGGCTAGGTTGTGTATTCCTGGTCTGGAGTTTGAGTGACAGGGTGAGTCAGTACAGGGCCGAATAGAGTTATCTGCATGTAGATGGGTGGGAGGAGTTGCACCTGGGACCTGAAAAGGGCTGTGCCTGCCTTCCACAATGCTGGCTCACCTCCTGTGGTGCGTCTGATGTTCCTGGCCCACACTGTCAAAGGAAAGAAGAAGTCTTGTCAACAAAGTGCTCGAGGACTGCACAGAACTGGTTTGAATTGGGTACAGGACCCTCTGTCTTCAGAGGACAAACGATTTGCTAGTATAAATATGGGGACCCAGAACTTTAGATCACTTTTAGGAAACACAAAGAAATAAACCTTTGCTGAGGAGAGGAACCAGAGAGACTGAGGAGGAGACTATCCCTAAGCGGAGCGCAGTTTGGGGGATTGGCCTGCAGTGGTTGCCTGACTGCCAAAGAAAGGAGAAAGGACTTTTGGGCTACTTTCATTCAACTTGTGAAGGATTTCCAAGGGCTTGAGATAGAGCTTGCCTCCTGCTGAAGTCTCAGGGACAGCAGACTTCACCAACCAGCTCCCCAAGAGTTCTTTTGAAGTGCCTGCGGTTGTGTTGGGCCTTCTGATGAACTGCGTGTCGCAAGGAGCTGGAAGCACGACTCACGAAGGAGAAGCATGTCACTTTTGCAGCCGCTATCCTCACATCACTGAAGAAGGGTGTCGCCGCTGTCGCTACGCAGAAGCGCCTCCCAGAGCCGGAGAAGAGGATCGACGTTGCATCAGACGCCGCCGTATCATCGGAGAAGTGTGTCGCCGCCGCAGCCGCTGTTGTTGCATCACTGAAGAAGGGAGTTGCAGCTGCAGCGGTCACATCGCATGGCTGAAGCGCCTCGCATCGCCGGAGAAGAGGATCGACGTAGCATCAGACACCGCTGCATCACCAGAAAGCGTGTCACAGGGCCTGTCGCGGCTCAGAAGAACCGTTGAGTCGCTGCACGGCCGTTGGGCGTGCACGCATCGTGTCGCATCATGAAGAAGACGCCATCTTTGTTTCATTGCACCTGATCTTCATCGCATCACAGTGCTGCTGGTTGCATCGCCACAGAAGCTCAGTAATGTTAATGTTAGGGGTTATTTATTAAGCGCACTTACACCGGGTGGCTTCATGGCGCTGACCAAAAAACAGAGAACACTGAGAGCAGACTAATCAGACAGCAAGCTGTCCACTATACCATGTTATATGCTTGCTGGAACAGCCAGGTCTTGAGGAGCTTCCTAAACTGCATAGTGTCCGTACAAGACCGGATTGCCAGAGGGAACGAGTTCCAGAGTTTTGGCGCCAGGACCGCAAAGCGGCGGCCTCCCTGACGCACACATTTGAACTTAGGTACAGATAGCAAGGAGAGGTGGGCTGAGCGAAGGGTCCGATTGGGAACATATCTGGGTAATAGATTGTTGATGAAGGCAGAACTTTTAGCATGCAGAGCCTTGAACACAAGGCAGCCCGTTTTGAAAACACATCACTGAGAGATGGGAAGCCAATGTAGTTTCTCAAGCACAGGACTAATTGGTTGCCATCTAGGTTGTCGCATGGCCAGCCGAGCTGCCTGGTTTTGTACTAACTGCAGACGCTTGAACAAATAGGGTGGCATACCCAGGTACACGGAATATGCGTAGTCCAGATGAGATGTAACAGTGGAAGTTATGATCCGGATCAGAGCATCCTGTGTGAAAAACCGGTGAATTTTCCTGATCTTGCGCATCTGGAGGAAGCACTTCGAGGTCACATTGCCCACCTGGGATTTCAATGTGAGTTCCGTATCAAGGGAGACTCCCAGTGTTTTAGCTGAACTGGAAGGGGAAGGAGGTGGACCCAGCTCCACGGGCCAATAATGTGGACCCCAAAATGTGTTGCTGTCTGCGGTCAGGACAAGCTCTGTCTTACCCGGGTTCAGTTTCAAGTGATTGCTGTCCATCCACTGTAGTATATACAGCAGTGTTTCCTGAAAGTCCGTCACAGAGGGGTTTGAGACCAATTGCAGATCATCTGCATAGTTGAGGACTGTCACATTTCTCGCCTTCAATGAACGAATCAAAGGGGAAATATAGATGCTAAATAGATGGGGTGACAGTGCTGAACCCTGCGGGACCCCACATGAGATTTTCTGAGGGGAAGCCAGATATGGCCCTAGACGGACCGCCTGAGACCTATCATTCAGAAAGGAAGAGAGCCAGCAAGCGGCCGCTCCCCGGACACCCGCAAGTTCGACACGGTCAACCAAAATAGCATGGTCGACCGTGTCAAAAGCGGCGGAAAGATCTAAGAGTACCAATGCCCGGGGGGAACCTCTATCAGCATGGTCTCGGAGAGTATCTAGTACCGCCACAATGACCGTTTCAGTTGAATGAGCCGGCCGAAAACCTGCCTGATGGGGATCGAGATATTTAGATTCCTCCAAAAAGTCAGAGAGACAATTGGCAACAAAAGTCTCCAGCAACTTGGCGAGGAAAGGAAGCAGAGAAATCGGACGGTAGTTAGATAGCAGTGTGGAATCTGCTCCGAGTTTCTTTAATAAGGGGACCACTATAGCCTTTTTAAAGGCTGAGGGAACTATCCCCGAGGTAAAGGACTCAATCATTAAAGCCAATACGGGGCCAGGGAAGGCAACAAGACAGTCGAGAAACCGACGCATCACCTTCCCACGCCAAGAAGAACCGACACACCCCAATGTATCAGGAGGGGCCCGACGCATCATCGTTCTTGCGTGTAAGGAACCGACGCATCACCTTCCCTGAAACACTTTCATTGTATAGCGTTACGCATCCAAAGGACCTCAAAGTGTCGCATTTTACATCTTAAGAGAACTAAGCTAATTCTACAATTTTTGAAGTACAGTATTGTGGATTTTTGTCGCTTGTGGTCTTGTGTTAAGTCTATATAAAATACTTATTTATATACTACAACTTGTGTGGTGTCCATCTGTAGTGTTGTCACTGGGTTACAGTATGTGTTCACAAATGCTTTACACACTGCCTCCGAGATAAGCCTGCCTGCTCGTGCCAAGCTACCAAGGTGGTGAGCAGGGATTATTTTAGGAGTGCACCCCCTTACCCTGACTAGATGCAAAGGTCCTTATTTGACAAAGGTACCTACCGCTGCCAACTAGAGACCCCTAAATCTAATAGTTGGCTTAAAGGAGGCCAAGAGGGACATAGCTCCAGGTTGGGGTACTGCCAATCACCAGACTAAATCAAAACGTTACATAGGAATGGATCAATATATGGATACAGAAAGGATGGTCTATAAAGTAGAGTTGCCTCACACAAGTTCATAAAGATTTGGGGACATATGCATTGCACATTTTGAGCTGGAATGAATTGGGAAATAATGGGACACACGTAGTTGTGACTCGCCTAGTAACTGATGGAGGACAGACATTTAGATCATGAGAGTAAGTGGTGCGAGGTCCATGAGATGAGATGTGTGGTTTGGGGGATTTTCAACCCTCAGTGCCCCTTCGCCAGTCTCATGACTGGCAGATGGGTCGAGGTTAATTTGGAATAGTGGACTCATGGTTACAGCTGACTTCTGAGACTCAAACAGTGTTAAAAAAGGTTGTGGTGTCAATTTTTACCATTTGAGTGTGATTAGAGAGGTATGTGCTAAGCCGTTCCATCTATAACTTGATGGCCTGGGGTGTTGAAAGCACTGCTAGATAACAAGGGTTTAAGAAGACAGGAATGGGCACAAGTGAAGGGTATGACATAAAATTTTAAATGTCAGCACCATAAAATATGTGAAGAAGGATATGGCTGTCGTTTGAGAACAGCGTTATTTGCTTGAAAGTTTTAAAAAAAACAATAACTGCATTGTAAATAGAGACATGCGTTTTACATTTTTACTATAAAGGTTCCCCTCTCTTTATTTTAAAAATCACGATAACCAAGATGGCCGCCTGGTAGGAGCCTCCGGAAGGAGCTCCCTGCGCTTGGGATCCCTTAACCGGGTATATCCCTGTTAGCGGCAGCCAGCGACCGTCTTCCGTAACAAGAGTAATCCCTGCAGCGACGGAGAGCTGAAAAAGGCTTGGGACGCGGATCAACGTGGTGAACAGCCCGCATCACAGCAGAGGAACCCAAGTGACATTGGAGGGCTGGGAGAGGCTCGGGACGTTGGTAGTCGCCACCCGATTTCCTCCACAGCCAGCACCGAGGACAAAGCGGAACGCACACCGGCTCACCGGCCCCCTCCCCCACCCCCGAGCTAGGGGGTCGCATCTCAGCTGGTACTCCGGGACAGAAGGGGTCGAGGAAAAAACAACGGAAAACCCTCCCCACTGCAGCAGAGGATGCTAGTCGCAGCACCGGGTTCAGAGGGAGGATCACCGGGAACAGCGGGAGCAAGCCGCAGCAGAGGAATCATAGCGGACAGCTGGCACAGCGGGAGGAACACCGGACACCTCCGGGTTCCTGGACGGGAGTTGGCGCTGACCGATGAGGCGCGGGTGACAGAGCGGGCCGGCGGGAGGCTTCCCCCCTCCCAGTGGATCAACAAGAACGGTGCAATCGGCACCTAGAACGGCTCCGGGGTGCACTGGCTGGGTGTTCTGGGCAGCGTTCCGGTGGGAGGCTTCCCCCCCCCCCCCCTTCCAGAGGATCAAAGAGAACGGTACAATCGGCACCTAGATCGGCTCCGGTGTGCACTGGTTGGGTGTTCTGGGCAGCGTTCCGGCGGGAGGCTTCCCCCCCTCCACCTTACCAGCGGAGCAACGAGAACGGAGCAATGGGCATCTAGAGCGGCTCCGGTACACCCTGTGTGTGGGTTTTGGGCAGCGTTCCGGCGGGAGGCTTCCCCCCCTCCCCCCTCCCCTGTGGATCAACAAGAACGGAGCAATTGACATCTAGAGCGGCTCCGGTGTGCCTTGTTTGTCTGCTTGTGTGTTTTGGGCAACCACTGCGCAACTCTGGAGGTGCCTGATTTGAGCAGCAGCGTCAGTGGCGACTCGGAAGGTAACTGCAAGCAAAGCTTTTATTCCAAATTCTCATGCCGATTCCTCACTCTTTGCATACTGCACGCAAAACTATTTGAGCAGCGTCAGGGGAGACTCGGAAAGTAACTGCACGCAAATCTATCATCTTAAATACTTATGCCGGTTTCTCACTCTCTGCACGGAATTATGCACGAAAAAATGCTACTTTAAACACACATGCCGGTTTGTTTTACTCTATGTCCGGAATTTTAAGCTGATATCTGCGTGATTTGTATTTTCGCGGGCTTTGCGGTGGTTTTTCACTCTCCATTGGCTAATAGGGCTGGGGCCATAAACCGGAGCCATAAATCGCCCCCCTGCCCACCAGATGACCATGAGGCTACATACCAACGCGGTCAGGGATCAGCAAAACAGAGATAAGCCTCTCTCCTCACCATCAAGCAGCATAGAAGCTGAACTCTATCCTCCCCTTCAAGCAACATGGAAGATGGACTAACTCGACCCTCCCAGAGTAGAAAGGGAAACTATACTCTGTAATCACTACAATTTGGCGGCCATTTTAGACTGGTCTCTCTCCCTCTCCCTCTCTCTTTGTCGGCCATCATGGACTAGTCTTTTTCACTATTCGACCACACTCTAAGAGCTGGCCTCTTTAGACTATTCTCAACTAGAGAATGTCTGCCTTTTAGTGCAGTATTATACATCTACTTGTATTTAACGCACCGATCATTAGCTCATATATTTCTTGCTGCTCTCCAGTCTCATTTTTGACTCATTTAGCTCTTTGTTTGCACCTCTATTTTGTTCCAGTATATCATTAGTAATATAATAATAAAGATCTTTATTCGGCTTATTCACAATGGAAAAACCATAAAAGAGACAGATAATATCATATATTGCATTTTTGCATATTAAAAAAGTACACGCATTTCATGACATTTCATATGAGAATAGCTGATAAGTTAAAAAAGAATTAGTTAAAATATAGGGAACCGCTCAAAGTGACCTTAATGAGGATTTTTACAGGTTTTTTCTATGTTTCATAATGCATTTTAAAAAATTGCTAACAAAGTAACAGACATTTTCAGTTTCCAACATTTGGAGTCTTAAGAGGGCGGGTCTGCATTGTCTCAACCCCCAGGTCCTTAGTATTGGTAATAGCCAAGTCTTTCTGTGGGCTTGATGGAATTTACAGAGCATGATCACATGCAAGTTGGATTGTGTTGATAAACCATCACACGGGCAGGGCGGAAGAGTAGCATTCCAACAGTTTTTCAACGGGAAAGTAACCAGTCTAAAAAAAGTGTTTAGCCTAAATCTTGTTATTAGCATTCTTTCGTAACTTGATATTTGAAGTGTCAGATACAGATGAATGCCATAGGCTATTTGAATCATGTTAGCATGCGCAACTGCCGTTTTTGTTGAATTAGATGCAAGTCTTAGAGATTCCAAATGTCTTAGTGCTGATTGTTTGAGATCTCTTTTAGAAATGTCTGTTATAGATTCTGGATCCAAGTAGTAGTTCTCAAATCCTAGATCTTTAAAAAAAATTCTTACATAAAGGAGCCACTTTATTTTTGATGATTTGTCCAGGTTCATTGAATCAGCAATAATGGATTGAGTCAGTGCGTTTTTATCGGATTTCCAGATACGGCGCCACAACATCACTGGTTCTATTTTGATTAGGTCCTCTATATAGGGTATGCCTAGTTCTAAATGCATTGCATATGTTGAGGTACCTTTAGGAGTAGCTAATAAGAATCTCAGAAAGACGTTTTCCGCCTTCTGAATAGAGCTAGTGTCAGTGTAACCCCAGACTCCCGCACCGTATAATGCGATTGCCTGGCATTTGGCATTGTAGATCTTTAATAGCTCCACTGGGGGCCTTTTTCCTAGTCTCTGAGAAAAGCTCGTTAGAGCGGCAATTGATCTCTTGAATAGGTGTGCCCTTGTGTTCACTGCTGGCTTCCAGGTCAGTTGGTCATCTATCATGACACCCAGATATGGGTATTGAGGGGTGGCCTCAAGCTTTTGATTATCGAGGTGAATGGGTTTTATTCTTTTTTGCCCCCTGCCTGCCGTCATTACGAACGTTTTCTTCACGTTCACCCTTAGATCAAGGTTGCCCATAAAGGTCGTGTACCTGTTCAATGATTGCTGGAGCTCACGGGGAGTTCGTGCGAGGATGACGGCGTCATCCGCATAGAGCAGGGCAGGGATCAGGCGTCGATTTATGCGTGGGAGGTCCTGAGCCCCCCTCAACATCTCCCCCTCCAGACCATTAGTGTAGAGTGAGAAGAGGAAGGGGGCCAGGACACATCCCTGCCTGACTCCACGCCCTACGCTAAACGGGGACGTCAGCTCTCCGTTTAAGCCAAAACGTACTCTGGCCGTTGCCCCGATATAGAGCTCTCTTAGAAAGTCCAAAAGAGGGAGGTCTACTCCCAATTGGGCTAGGACTTTCCACAGCTTTGCGTGCGAGACGCAGTCAAAAGCTGCGGATAGGTCGACCAAGACCATATAGATCTTAGTTGGGATGGCCTGCGTATATTTGCCCATTATTAGGGTAAGATTGAGGACCTGCTCTAATGTACCGAAGCCCTCACGGAAACCAAATTGAATATCAGAGATAATGCCTCGGTCCTCACTCCACTGCTGGAGACGCTCTAGGATGACTCTCCCCACTACTTTCCCTAGCGAGTCCAGCAATGAAATTGGCCGATAACATTTCGCGTCTTGGCGGTCCCCTTTTTTGAAAATGGGGACCATTATTGATTTAGTCCAAGAGCTTAGGATTCCCTCATTCGCAGCCGCTGTACAGACTCTCGTTAGAATGGGGGCCCAGAGATCTAGGTTGTTTTTAAAAAAGTTACTGGGACCCCGTCAGGGCCGGGAGCTTTACCTGGTTTACTTTTCTGCAATGCCTCCAAGAGGTCTGGAATATCAAAAAGAAGCGGGATGGGGTACTGGGCTTTTAAGGGCAATGGGTCTGTGGATGAAGTGTTTTTAAAGATCTCCGAGAAATGTGTAACCCAAGTGTTCTCATCGATGGCGACTTCTATTTTAGGGATGCCAGTTTCTGAGAGATAAGGAGTTCTGACTGTGCGCCAAAAAAGCTCACTATTTTTTGAGACGGCACCCTTATGGAGGTCGTCCCAAAGTTTCTGCTTGAGTTGGGCAGTTCTCAGTTTTCGTTCCCCTATGTATTGGCGCCTTAGGAGTTGAATTTGGGCTGCGTCTCGCGGTTTATTATGGAGTGCTAGTTTTAGTTTTGTTAGTGCGGCTGTGCAGTTATGATTAAACCATTTCTGTTTTGCAGTGTGATTTGCTTTAGGTTTTGAGGTAAGTAAGTCCTTTGTGAAATCCAGAATTGGTTTAAAATTCGTTAGGACTTCCTTATGGCTTGATGAAAGGTCCAGACATTTTAGGATATTTGGATAAGCCAGAGTTATTAATTTTTTTGTGGTTTCAGTGGGATTAATTTTTGCCCATTTAATTGTAAACCCATTGTGTTTACCAACCTCTATTTTATTCTGTGCGAGGGTGGTCGCTATATCCGAATTATGGGTGGTGGTTGCAGACATATAAAGCTTAATCGTTAAGGCTGAATGATCGCTGAGCGGATTATCAATGACCCCGAAATCCTTAACTATGTTTGTCAGGCCAGGGGAAAGAAATATAAAATCAACTGTTGTTTGATGGCCTCTACCCACGTAGGTCGGGCTGAATATGTTAGGATCTGCGTCGTGATGATTAACAATATGCAGATCCAGATCTGAAAGGACAGCATTTAGAATATTTCCCAATTTATTATGTGCGAAGTGCGCTAACGGGGCACCGATTTCATCCGCCATCCCACAACAGAGTGGGTTAGTCATTGAGCAAGGATGGAGGTTGAAATCTCCTCCCCAGATTAAGTGGGTTGCCCCTTTGCCAGTTCTCCATTGGTAAAATTGTTTTAATTTCTCATGTATACTTATGAGGAGAGTTATGAAATTTTCTTCCGATAGGTTATTATATACGTTGGTCAAAATAATGGTTTCTTTATTAGAAAAGGTGAATGAGAGAATTTGATGATTAGAATCCTGGGAAACTATGACCACTTTAATGAGGGTTAGGGTGTTCGCTATATAAGTTACTAGCCCACCTTTGGGTCTTCCCATTAGGCTACTTAATGCTGGTACAAAATAGGTTTTATAACCTTGTAAGTGTAGTTCTTCTGTTAACCAGGTCTCTTGGAGACAGATTATTTGGTAAGGTTTTAAGAAATTTTGCGCAGACCCGTCCTCAATTTTGGATCGAAGGCCTGCGATGTTCCAATAGAGTATGGCGATTGGCGAGGACTCATCATTTAGTTGTTCTGTTAAAGCTATGGCTTCAACATTCATGGGTCCTGAGGGAATATTCGAGGTCTGCGGGGAGAGGGATACATGCAGGTCATTGGGTAGGCTTTCTGTTAGTGGTCAGTCGACCATTTCAAGGCCACTATACCTATTATACAACGGGATGTTGTGCCAAGGATCCCACCGGGATTGGTCCCTGATTAACGGCCATTGTGTGTAGGGTCTTCTATCTTCCCATCGTCCCCCCTGATGGCGTGGTCTTACTGTATGCCAGGAAAAATCTGGGTCATGTGCGCTAGGGGGGCCATGATATCTGGGGTTTGGTAAGTCCTCCTGTCTGGGAAATGGAACGGTCCAGGGAGGCTCTTGTTCCTGGATGAATCCATCCAGTTGCCTAAAGGGATAGAAAAAGGAAAGTGACTTGATCTTGATGCCTCCATTTGAGGCAATATCTTCCCAAGCGCAGACGTAGTCTGCTATGCGTGGGTCCTCAAAAGTAATCACTATACAGTCCCCGGGGATCGTCTTTCTGGTGTTACCCACCCATGGAACCCTAGCAACAGATCTGATCCTTCCACGCCAGGTAGATGGAATCGGGCGATTCGTCTGGAGCCAATGCTGGGCCTTATTTTTTAGGGACCAGCCAGGTTCCGAGCTAAGGTCAGTTAACTCAGGAACACCAGCCATGACCACCACATACGGTGAAGCCTCAGGAGGAAAATCTGCTGGGAGTCTTGGAGGGCCAAAATTCTTTGCAGTATTTCTCTTGGGCCTGTCCGAGGGGGGTTTTGAAGCTGGGACCTGAGGGACCGGTGTTTTAGTTAATGGTTTATTTATGTTTTTACCAAGAGTTTTGTTCGCGGATTTGTTGGGTACCTCAAGGTTTGGGGCAGATGTAATTGCCGCACCTGGGGAGGTCAATGTGATGGTCTGTTTTGAGTTGTTAGAGATACTCGGGGCAGTAGCTTTTTATGATGTTCTCGCTAAATTTGGTGTATTATTGGTAATGGGGACACTGGGCGTTGTTATCTGAAGTGTCTTTTGTTGGAGATTAAGCGAGGGTGGATTTGCATTGGCAGTTTTAGTGATAACTGGCTTTTTCATGTTATTTCCTCCTGCTTTTTGTGGACCTGACAGGAGGTTCGGCTGTTGAGTTTTTATAAGTTTAGAGATTTGTGACTCCAGGTGTGCTAATCGCTGTTCTAGGGGTTGTAGTGCTTGTTTGAATACGATGGCTATCTTGGTCAGTGTTAGTTCGGGAACCTCCATATCACTCAGGCCCTCATGGGTTTGTGTGGAGGTAGGAGGGTCTGGAATTCTCGGGATCAGTGTTTCATTCTCTGGTTGATGGACTGACACTGAGACTTCTATTTGTTCTACCCTACCTCTGGGGCAGTCCCTTCAACAGGGGTAGAGTCAGTTCCCTGAGGAGGCTGGCTCTCACCTAGTGTCTGGGAGGGGGAAGACTCTTCTTCCTCCTCAATGCTCTCTGTTTGAGTGGAGTGATCCATTGTTTCAGGCTTCACAACCTCACTATCTGTCTGAGTAGAGGCTGAGACCATTTCAACCTTGCCAACCTTTTCAGGAGGGCACTCAGTCTGTGTTTGGGCTGTGACTGTCACAGCCCTCCTATCCTGTTCTGGAAAGTCTGTCTGAGCCTGGGCAGTGGCTACCACTGCCCTTCCAACCTTTTCAGGGAGGAATGGTGCTTGGACTGGGGCTGCAGCTATTACTGCCCCACTAACCTGTCTGGATAGGCCTATCATTCTGGAATGAGTTTCTTGCTCCACCTCAGCCCATGCTGAGAGTTCCAGGTCATTCCCTAGTAAGCAATCTACAGGTAGGTTATCTGTCACTGCCACTCTCATGGGCCCTGTGACATTACCCCAGCTGAGCTTGACTACTGCCATGGGATGCCTTCTCTTCATTCCATGAATGTCTGTCACCTGATAAGTAAAACCAGGGGTCAGTTGAGCAGAGGGGACCAGATGGTCACTCACCATGGTGAGGCTGGCCCCTGTGTCTCTGAATGCCTCAACTTTCTGACCATTCACTAAAACTTCTTGTCTATACTTTCCCAAAATGTGGGGTCCAGTAGTGAAGTTGGCAAACCCCATGCCAGTCTCACAGACAAGAGTGTGGTCAGGGAACCTGGCTAGGCCATAGTCCTCCTGATTGCCCAAAGTAATGCCCACCACATTCTTGGGGGCACTCCCACCACCTGGGGGATTACCACTAGTGGTAACAGGAGGTCTGGGAGTGTTACTTGGGGGTATGTTTTCCTTATTGCTATTTTTAGGGCACTTGGCATCACTTTTGTAATGGCCCACCTGTTTACAGGTATGGCAATAAGGTTTCTTCTGTTCTGAAGGAGTGTTCTGGGACCCACCACCCTTGTTGGAGTTTTGGGGCCCTTGGGAAGTCTTCTCTGTGGATTTATCCCCACCCTTCTCTTGAGGCTTGGTTGATTCCTTTTTCTGGTCACCACCCTGGTTTCTAGGCCTAACCCTGGTTCTGACCCATTTGTCTGCCCTCTTACCCAATTCCTGTGGAGAGGTCAGATCAGAGTCTACCAGGTGCTGGTGTAATAACTGGTTCTGACAATTATTTAAGATTTGCTCCCTTATAATTAGATTATACAATCCTTTAAAATCAGTAACCTTACTACCCAGTAGCCAGCCTTCAAAAGCCTTAGTGGCACAATCAACAAAGTCAGACCAATCTTGAGACTGCGTTTTCTGGGTATCCCTGAACAGCACCCTGTACTGCTCAGTGGTTAGGCCGAACCCTTCAACGAGTGTATTTTTCAAGACTTGGTAATCGTTAGCGTCCTCCACCCTTGTGGTGAGGAGCTTGTCTCTTCCTTTTCCTTCAAAGGAGAGCCACAAGATAGCTGCCCACTGACTCTGGGGAACACCCTGCACAGTGCAGGCCCTCTCCAAAGCAGTAATCCATTTGTGGATGTCGTCCCCTTGTTTAAAGGGGGGCACTATCTTACCAAGGTGTTTCGCATCGAAACTCTTTTCCCTATTACTAGGTACATTGCTGCCACCAGTGGGGACTGCCCCACTTAACTGTTGCTCTCTAGCAAAGGCAAGCCTTTCTTTGGCCAGGGCAAGTTCTTCCCTTTCAATCCTTAGATTGGCTGCCCTTTCCTTAGCTTCGTACACTCTCCTCTGGGGGGACGTCATCCCTCTCTGAGAAGAGTTGTGAGAGCCATTGGTTTGAAGGGATCTGCCAGAGTCTCTTGACAGAGATCGGGCTCGTCCATTCTCAATGTTAAGCTGACCTGATAGTGGCCCCAGGGGTCCCCCAGTACCGCTATCATGTTTGCTTAAGTTGGACCTGCTTAGTCTGACGACTTCTACCTGTCCCTTATCTGCCTCATCCCCAGAGGGATCCTCATCCTCATCCTCCTCCACATCTTCGTTCTCAGTTGCGAGGTGGATGAGGTCAGGATCGTCTCGGGTTCCCTCGAGGGGAGGCATGTCTCCTTCTGGATTAGAAGAGCTACGAAGTTTCTCAGCTCTTCTCGCATCATAAGTCTCCAAGAGACCAATCAGAAAGGACGTTGTGGGGTTAGACCCCTGCTGAATCTTCCTGGAGTGACACAGTCGTCTTAACTCCTTGAAGCTCAGCACAGTATATCCTGAAGGGATGACCTGTGGAGGGTCAACTGACACAAGGGGAGACCCAGAGTTTCCTCCTTTGTCCGACATACTGTTTCTAGTGTGGTGTAAGTGATGCACCTACCTACACTACGTGTTTACCTACTGTACCCTTGCTAAGAGTTGTAGCCAAGGTGTGCTAAGCCTTGAGGAGCTACAACAGCTGGTTCAGTAGAACTCAGAGTATTCTAAGCTTTTAGTTATATGTACTAACAGTACTTGTGCGATCTTTCAACAAGATATTCTTAGGATACGTGTGGTAAAACAACAGCAAGCTCAAATCCCAACCGCTGCTCACCAATGTGAGAAGTTGGCCCGATATGCAACGTTCGCTATTCTAGCGACCGCTATGTATCGTTCCAACGACCCTTATGGTGTTTGGTTGTAAGTCAACCTATAGACCAGCTATCCTAGTAGCGTGGATACGAGCAGTCTAAGGCTAAAGACTCGAGAGGGCGCGTTAAGCCAGCTGTTTACCACACATGTACCCCTTGAACACCCAGTGAAAGGACACCACACAAGTGTTATGAAAATAAACAGTATATTTATTAAGAATCACAACAGCCCTGTACTCTTTATGAGGACAGGGTACTAAGCACAAACCAAATCTCTTTAGCAAATACTTCAAGTGCACAATTAAAACAAGTGTCCGAGGACACGGAAAGATTAAGGTCTCGGGCGGACCCGATAAGGCAAGTCGGAAGCGAGGGACTCAGGACCCTAGAGTAAGGAGGCTATGCAGGCACCGAAATGCCGAGTTACCTAGCCACGAGGGCTGCGGCTGCACAAGTCTTACAGGCGTCGGGGTCTTCGCTGACGAGCCAGGAGCCGGAAGAAAAGGAGTTGCTGGCCGGCGACCAGTGCTGAATAGCTCGTAGAGATCCAAGCCTGGATCGGAGATTGATGAAACCTGAAAGCAGAGGGGACCAAGTTCGTACTACTAGCCAGTAGTCAGAGGGTACCAGGAAGGCACCGGTTGGCCGTCACCTCGACCAGGTGAGTGGGCGACGCTAGGCTCTGCAGTCTCACGGACCAGGAGGCGTTGTCGGCGACCACGGCGGAGGTGCGAGCTGTCCCACGAAGGATGATGCTGTCGGCGTCGCTGGGCCCAGGATGGGGCAACAAGCCTTGGCAGATCTCAGGGCCACGTGGTGGGCCTAAGATGGCGTCTTGAGTGGACCAGGAGGGTCCGGGGTGCTTCTCGCAAAGATGGAAGCAAGGGCCAGTCTGGAGCAACCAGACCAGCAGTGATGATTCTCGGATGTCGTCACAGAAGGGCACAAGCCAGCGGCTAGTGACCAGACAACGTGCTGAGCAGCGAGCAGAAGGGCCCCACGCAGATCGTGGAGATGCTGGGAGACTGCACTTCGGTGCTGGAGCGGCTCAGGGTCGGGGCTTCTCGGACCCCAGAGCACTCACCAGAGGGTTACCTCGATGGTCGTGCTGGCTTTAAGAGCGTGCAGGTTCTGATGATGGCCGGTCCCTCGAGGTCTCGTCGCACCCACAGATCACAGCTGAGCTGATGACGTGGGTAGAGGTCAGAGGTGCCAGGGAAGCCGGTTCTCGTCGAGCTGGGCCGTCGGATTCCTTGAGGAAGGACTTACAGCAAACCGCAGAGTTCTTAGTTGGTGCCCACTGATGCAGGGTGACTACTCCTTAGTCACAAGGGAGAAATCTTGAGAAGAGTCTTGAATGTCCTTTCGTAGAAAGTAGTTCTTGAATCAAAGATGATCTAATTTGGAAGGGTCCCCGCTCCGGTCTTTATTCTAAAGAAAGGGGTGGGTACATGACTAGGTCCTGCCCTAAGGGTAGGACCAGGAAGGGGGGTAGTTACACCCCTCTCCCCTGCCGGACTTTCCCCAGGCCAGGGCTGTCGCCCCTGGAACTGGTTCTAACCGGCAGATGCGTAGTGAGCACCGGGGTGCCACTCCGCAGTCACCTTCTCGCCAAAGCCCTACCTACCCAGAATACACAAACCCTGTCTGGGACGGTGCGAACACCGCCCTCGACAGGAAACCCTTTGTCCAAGTGCTCCTCGCTGGAAGGACTCCCAGCAGCAGGAGGTCAGACTCGTGTCTGTGGTGGCAGCATCCATTTTGTGGAGCTGAGGCTTCAGTTAACTTTAACCGGGGTTCACAGTTACGTACATGTCGTGTCCCTCTAGAAGGGTGGGATGCTAACCTCATCGCCAGAATTGGTGAGAGGGCAGCACCCCGATTTGTATGACACCTTACTCGACATGCCTTGATAACGCGACACCGGAGTTACCGATATGGTACGCGTTATCATGGAACAGCTATTGGGTCTTGATTCCGCAAGCTGCAACCGGGCTCGGCTCGGGCCTGAACCTAGCTCACACGAGCCCACGCACTCTGCCTTCAGGATCGTTAAGGCCTGCCATAGGAGTGACTGATAGGAACTCGGGTGTCCATTGTATGGTTAGATATAGAGCTACTATACCTAAAGCGAAGGGTGGGTACACGTCTTCGCCCCAGCTGTCGTGCAGCCAGTTGTGTCAAATTTAGGAGGCCAGCCAGGGGTGGCATAATACATGCTTCAGCCCCTGGCGGCCCTGGGTACACCTATGCCCTGCGTTACGGGGTCTGATAAGGTGGCCCAGTACCAATTGGAAATGTACCTAGGGTACATGGAATCCATTTTAAAGAGAGAGCAGTAGGCCTGGGGTCCTGATTGGCAGGATCCCAGGTCGACTATGTCCAAAACCAGCTAAAACACAGGGCAAAAAAGTTGGGGGCAACCATAGTCAGGAGGTACCTTCCTACAGAGGTGACAGAGTAGTGGCCCAGTCCAGTCTCTTACGTTAGTATTATACTTCTACTTGTATACTGTACAATTGTTATAAGCTGCACCCATTTCACTTTCTATTTTTGTATTGCACCGATTACTACCTCATATTTTTATATATATATCTTTTTCTTTTTGTAAGTGGCACCCATTTCACTTTTTTCCCTGGACTGCACCAATTACTACCTCCTATATTTTGATTATGTTGGCTGCTCACTAGTGTCACTTCTGTTTCCATGTAACTTACCGTTTGCCTCTATTTTTGTATTGCACCGATTACTACCTCATATTTTTATATATTTATATATCTTTTTCCTTTTGTAAGCTGCACCCATTTGCAGCTTACAGCGTACCGATTGCTACCTCATATATTTTGATTGCTCACTAATGTCACTAATGTCATTTTTTATTCTGACTGCTACCTCATATACTCAGTCTGCTCACCATTGTCACTATCGTTACATGTAATTTGTTGTTTGCACTTGTTTTTGCTCCTGTTATCATTATTGTACACCCTCCTACGCCTACCTCTACCCAACATGGATCTCATCGGCAAACACACTTATAAAATCATCTACCCACCATTACCCAACAAAAAAGCCGCTAAGCGCTTTAAACATAACTTCCTTAGGACCCACCCTGAAACCCCCTTTGTCGACACCTATTTCTCACCGGTGAATGGATCCATGAATATTGACATCATCTTCCACACCACACGGAGAGTCCAATGGAGAAAAGTGTTCTGCACCTTACTCACCGTCTCCTCTACCAGGAAATCCGCTCATGGCTCAACACTCTCCATCACACCATCTCAACTCTTCCCAGGCAGAACCACCATCACTATCTACAATAACGGGATTGTCCTAATTCAATCCACAGACAGGAACCTGGAACTACTAGACAACATGTTCCCCACCTTCAAACAGCACCTCTCCAATCCACGGACCCCCACTCACAGCACCCCCAGTCCTCTCATCCCTAACCGCACAGCCTCCAATCACAACCCAGCTAACATAGCTCAGCCCCAAAACGACACACACCTCTCCGCTACCCCCAGCACCTTAATCACCCACCGACCTATTGTAGCTGCCCCACACCTCTCAATCACAGACAGACCTCTCCCCCATGTACACCAGCCGCACCCCATCACAGCTGAGGAACATCCCACAGCTCTCCCCTCCCCAATACGCGGTAATCAGTCACCCTCCTGATCATACTTCCCATTGCATACCACCCGTTCATATCCCCCAAATTCCTCCATGCACTAGCGAAGATCACCCCCCTTTGCTCACTACCGTTATCCCCACCCTCCTCACCCCCCACCACACAACCTCTGCGAACGTCGCAGATGCTGCTGTAATCGATCACCCATCCGATCTTACTTCCCCACACCCCTCATGCATTGGCGATTATCATCCCCCTTCACACATCACCAATACCCCCACCCTCCTTACTCCCCACCCCGCTCCTCACACAAGTCGCGCAGAACCCACCTCCACCACCTTGAGCATACCTCCCGCGTCCCGCGACATGACCAACCCTCACCCTCTCTCCCCCCCCACTCTCACTCCCCACTACCCCACCCCATCGGCCAGACTCACGGAACACACCACCTCCCTCAACATAACCCCTTATCCTTTATCCCCTCCCATTCTTAGCCCTCACCCCCGTATTGTCACTCCTTCCCTCTCCAGTCTACATTCATCCCTCAACTCACCCACACCGTCTACCACAAGCGCCATCACTCACGCTATCAACCGCCCCCTGTCCTCATCCCCGCCCCCTATTCACAAACTCTCTCATCCTTCGAACGCTACCCCACCTACTCGGACCGCAGAGCCCTGCTCCATCGCGCCCACATCCCGTCACATTCGATCCATTTCCCACCCCATTACCCGACTCAAACACTCACCCACTGCTCTCACTTCAAATTCCATCCCCAATCCAACACTGGACATGATCATCTCCACCCTCCTACAAGTCAAGGAAGAGCTCCACACCATCAAAGAACTTCTTCTCACACACCCCAGGCACCCACTTCCCTACACTTCCCCGCCCAACAAGGACTCCATTCGCCCCTCAAACCGTTCCACCCTGCTCTCCCCGCGCTGGCCCTCTATCCCTGATCGCAAGGCCACCGGCCGTCCCCGTCGCACCCTAAACACCCTTTCGGGCAGAGACTTACACAATCTCCTCTGCTCTTATGGCCCAGGTCCCACAAAACGCTCACCCACAACACACCTCCCCATACCCACGATTCGCACAAATCCCCTCAGGCCACCCACACTGAGCAACAGAAGTTCTGTCCCCTGTAATCTCAAAAATATCCCCCTCTCCTTAGAACATTCTCCCACCCTCCTCACCCCTAGACTAAAGTGTATCCTGCTCAACTGCAGATCGGCCCGGAGACACTCCTCTGGCATCGCGGAGCTCATCTTATCAAGGGGCATTGATCTAGCCATTCTGACTGAAACATGGTTAACTGAAACATCCACACCTATAATGGACATACTAGTCCCCCCCAACTATCGCATTATTAGACTCAACAGGAATGGCAAGACGGGCGGGGGAATCGCATGCATCTACAAGAGCAACCTAGCTGTCACTGAAGGCCCCTCCCCCTCCCTCTCCTCCTGCGAACTCATCTGCCTTGAGATTACTAGTGAGGGCAAACCTGTGTGCTCCCTTCATGTTATTTACCACCCACCCGGTGACAACTTCATCTTCTCCCAACAATTAATGGGCACGATATCCACCAACGCCGGTCGACAGCTCAATCAAATTTACTTGGGAGACTTCAACCTCCACTGGAATGACCAGAAAGACACTGTGGTGAAGAGCCTTAAGACGTTCCTCGACGCGCTTGACCTCACCCAAATCTGCAACGGTCCGACACATGAAAAAGGCTCTATCATTGACCTTATCATCGCCAAAGAAGACTCTACCCAACTAGTCGCAATCGAACCATGTGACTGGTCAGACCACCACATCATCACCTTCTTCATCAACGAAAAAGTCAAACTTAAACCGGCGCAACCTGCCAAAACCAAGATTTGGAAGAGGGACCTGAAGAACCTTAACCCAAAGTCCTTGCCTGCCCACACAGGCAGTCTCCTTCTTCCCCCGACGTCTCTGATGTGCATTCATTGACCAACCGCTACCTAGACTCCATGTCTACAATAATCAATGAAGCCGCACCCTTGCAACTGAAGAGAGTCTCCACCAAGAACTCGAACCCATGGTACGATGGCAGACTCAATGAAGACAGACGTGTGATGCGCTTAGCTGAGCGCGCGTGGAGATCGGACCCCTCAGCACTGAACCTTAGAACGCTTAAGAGTAAGAGAAACGCTTACTTCAGAAAAATCAAACGCTCGAAATCAATATTCTTTAGCCAACAACTGGATCAAGCTAAAAACCGACCAAAAAAACTGTTCGAGTTAGTCAAAACCCAAACCAAAATGCAACCTCCACAACCCAACAACTTAACAAAGGCTATCCCAAGTTGCGAAGACTTCTCTGCTTTCTTCAAGCAAAAGAACGACACTATAAGAAGCAATCTCATCAAGGATGCACGTCGATTCGCCGGCTCCATATGCATAACTAACACTCATGCTAAAAACAACGCTTCATGGACATCCTTTGACACCTATTCCGAAGAATCAATTCACAAGCTGCTGGTCACCTTGAAACCCGCCAATCATCACACAGACCCCCTACCTGCCAATGCTGTTAAAGTCCTCACCCCCCTGTTCCTCCCACTCTGGACTAAAATCATCAACTGTTCCCTGCAACAAGGGCTTATCCCAGACTCCCTCAAGATTGGGCAAGTCACGCCTATACTCAAGAAACCCACAGCTGACCCGGCCGACCTAAACAACTATCGTCCTATCACCAACATCACCACTCTAGCAAAACTGTTAGAAAAATGCGTGCAACTCCAACTGACAAAACACATTGAGCAGTTTGACCTCCTCAACTCTCACCAATCCGGATTCAGAGCAAAGCATAGCACGGAAACGGCCATGACACACATAATAGATGATGCCCTCCAAATCCTTGATCACAATGAGTCTTGCCTTCTCATCCTTCTTGACCTTTCTTCAGCATTTGATACGGTCAAACACGAGAATCTACTGGAGCTCCTAAATACCAGAATGGGCATATCCGGGACGGTTCTCAAATGGCTCACGTCCTTTCTGCACAACCGTTCTCAGAGGTTCAAGATCAACAACGCACTGTCCTCGCCTGTGCCAGTAACACTGGGCGTCCCGCAAGGCTCCTCCCTATCCCCCACATTGTTCAACCTCGTCATGGAACCACTCACCACCTTGCTTCAATCTTCTAAGGTACATTTCCATATGTACGCCGATGACACTCAGCTCTACCTCAAGCTTCAATCCCCTGAAGACATCAAACTGCTGAATGCCACACTAAGAAACACCCAAGCTTGGCTGGCCGACAATCACCTCAAACTAAATGCTCTGAAAACTGAGTTCCTTCTGATGTCTCCTCCTGCGAAAAAGGCCATCACCCAAACCTGGCTCAATCATCTAACCGCACTCAATGTCCAACCCACCATCGTGGACTCAGCGAAATCCCTTGGCATCACACTGGACTGCAATCTCGACATGCAGCAACATATTAGCATAGCAACTAAAGGAGCCAAATCAACACGTTGAGAAAACTCAAACCCTTCCTACCACCCAAGGACTTCCAAACTGTGGTACAAGCCTTAGTCATTCCTCGCATAGACTACGGAATTGTGGCTCTCAGCGGGCTCCCCCTGACAACAACGGCTCCCCTAAGAGCCTCCCTGAACGCGGCCGCGAGACTCATCACTGGCTCAAGAAAACACTCGCATATATCCCCTGACTTAAAAGCCCTGAACTGGCTGCCTATTGAAGCCAGAATTCAGTTGAAAATTGCCTGTATGACACACTCGGCCGTACACCACAAGGCACCCAACTACCTCTCTCATAAGCTGACCATATCAGGAGGCTCAAGATCCAACAGAAGCACAAACACTCTCCTCCTGAAACCACGGAGATTCCGGAAGGAAAAAACATACAAACGCTCCTTCTCTGGAATGGCACCTAGGATCTGGAATGCACTCCCGCCAGAAACCAGGCTTATCCCGTCCACTATACTCTTCAAGAAAGAGGTGAAGGCCATCCTTATGGCTAAATACACCTAAACACTATTGATACTGGAACAATGACAGTATTTGGCTCCCACATTATCGGCCTCAATAACCTGCAACACACCCACTACTGACTAATGCTTTGCTTTCAACATTGTGTTTACTCACCCTCTGGGGTGCTATAATCTTATCCGCTTAGACATTGTACTGCTTCCATGTTATTGTTTCTTGATTGTTATTACTCTGTATACTCTTGTATGATTGATACCCTATTTTTGCAACTCACTGTCTACGGAATCTCATATTGATTTAAGAGTCTTGTTTATCCTACCTACTGTTTCTGTAAAGCGCTCTGATATCTGCAAAGATCTTGTTCGCGCTATATAAAACTTTAAAAATAAATAAATAAATAAACAAAGAAGTAGTAAAGTTACGAGTGTGGAGTCTCTGCACTCGGAGCAGCATCTCCGTCCAGCGCAGTGCAGAGTGTGCAGTGTGGAGATTCTGCCATGAGTGAAGAGACTCAGCCCTCTGAACGGTATTGCACATTAGCCCCTTTGTGAATCGAGCCCTAAGCCTTCATTTAAGGGTCTCACCATGCGTTCAATCATGTCTGCGAGATCAAACGTTATGCATATAATCAGGAGCCAGAGTCAAAAACATGCCATCTTGTAATGTGCCTTACATTGGTACCTTTCCCAAACAGAAAAGGTAATGACAGTTACCAAAAGCAGTAAAAAAACTTTCACTAAACTCACCTTGGTGAAAGAGCTCCCCAGTTTGACAAGCGGAACAGAGGGGAACTCTCGCTTTTCACTCATGGTCAAGGATCCAGCATTGAGACTATACAAGTTGGACATTACGAGCAGAAGATCAGATGAGGTCTTCACTGGTAAGAACCGGCTGCGGGGCACGTTGATTCCCATCGAATTCTCAAAACTTTTGATTGCCGCTCCGACCGCCGTCTCCAACTGAATAACATTTAAGCCTCCATCTAAAGTCTGCAGAAGAAACAAAACATGTACACGGCATGTTTTAATACTATCCACCGCATGTTTTAATACGATCCAATCTATTGCCACTTCCCCTTTAAATAAGCATCATTAGCCTTCATGCACTATTGAATATAGGAAGCACATGTTTGAGTTCCAAGGCCTAAAAATAGTAGGACCAGCCCCAAACGTAATTGTTTACTAAATTCAGTAGGGTGTGTCCTCTACTTCTTCCATTCAGAAAATATTGAAACAGCATGGTCAGCATTAGAATATGTACCATAGCTACAACCTTCATCAATGGCCAGTATGAATTAACAAGTGTCTTACCCTCAAGCTCTCATACAAGTGCTACGTCGTAGGGAATTTCCCGAGGAATATGAAGCATACTGGCCAGAAGTGAATGGCTGCACCACAAAATTCTAGTTAATCATATGCAGTCAGTTTTGTTATATGCAGTGATGCTGTTCTCCAGACCAGCTGAGCAGCAATAGCACTTTCGCTGCAAAGCATACTGTATATGAAGCAACTGATCACAAATGTGGCACTAACTAATTATGTGGCACTATAGAAGGAGAGATCCTCAAGTAAATACTTCATCTAGAGGAAATCAATAATCAAAGGTAATTACATTTTACATTCTGAGCATTAGATCACAGTTTTTCTTAGTAGGACTAGGTGAATAGCAACATATTGCCTATTCTATAGTCTGCCAGAGGCACTGAAAGATTTTACAAGATTGGAGAGGACACTGTACAGGGTAGTAAGATTATCATGGAAAGGCTGTAGTTACTGCAACGACTGCTGCTGTAAATGTATTGAGGTATAAGGGCTGGTACCCAGCTGATGCCCAGAGAGCTCATTGAGAAAAGTGTGGGGTGACCAGCAATATCAAAGGCGAGGCAGAGAGATCTAGGAGTATGAGCATAGACAGGAACAGAGGAGAGGAGAGGATAGGATAGTAGAATGAAGGGTCCCAACCACAGGAGACGGTTGAGCAGTCAGAGGACAGGCAGTCAGTGCGAAGGGAAACGCAGGGGAAACTGTTGGATGAAAGAGGTAAAGATTTGATAAAGGGAGGACGAAATGGGTAGCGGGGCACAGGGTGAATTGGCTGCTTTCATAAGAGGAAAGTTCATTAGGAGGATGTTGTGTTAAATCGTAACAATGTAATTGTGCAGGGTTGGGGTGAATGAGGACTTGAGCACTTCGGACTAACTGTAGTGTTAATCTTCGAGCAGATGTAGCAGGGTGAAGTCATGAGCAGATAGGATAAATAATAGAATACTGATAATTGAAGATGATGGAGAGAGTAAAGAGCTGAAGGTTTGCACAGAGCGCTGGTGGGAGGTGAGGTAATGAGGTCCTGGAAATAGATAGATTTGACGCTGCCCAGATCATAAGGCAGTGAATGAAGGGCTTGCTTATTAACCAAGAGGTTAGCAGTGGATATGGGATTTCACCATTTGTGTAATGCTGCCCTCATTTACTGTTACGAGCTCTGATTTCAAGTGTAATCCATGGCGGAGGCCTATCTTTGGTACATGGTGGATAATGAAGCAGTTGTGTGAGCTGTAGTGCATGACTGGAGTGAGGTCTTTATGAAGATCACGTGGTAAGCAGTGAGAGCAGTGGGGGACTGTTCTCTACAGCAGATAGGTGACACTGCATTAGTGAAGAAAGTACGGGGAGAGTGATCTACAAGGCGGTGAACTGATTTGCATGTGAAATGTGTGAGGTCAGATGGAACGATGATTGGTTTAGATTTTGATAAAGCGTTTGAAATTAGCATGAAATTGAGTGGATTACCTTGCTTGTGGGTGGGATTAAGGAAGGGGTCATTTGAGGAGTGATCAGACAGAAGCGGAGACACTTCCCAACACAACAGTAAAATATTTTGGCAAGTTATGGTCACACCAGTGAAAGCAGAATTGCTTGATGAAGGCAATAAATATGTGTGTAGCATAGTTTCTGCCTGCTGTAACTGAAAGCCATTACTATATAGTTACAGAGACAAATGCGTTTCCAGATGTTGGGAATGGAAGGGGCTCATGGTGCGAGTACTGAGAAAACATCTTGCCATTCGTAATACAAAACTGGCCAAGGAGAGTAAGATAACATAGGCATACTTTACTGAGGTAATACCTAAAACAAAACAAATGTAAGATTGGTTTTGAAATAACAGTACAATCATGAGTCTTAGGATCTGGAAGGTCAGTGCAATCAAGAATGAAATACGGACAGTATGGGAGCATGCTGGTATAAACTATGTTCAGGATCTTTTGAGGCACCTTTAAAAACAAACTTTAATACTAGTAGAAGAGATAGCTCTTTTGAGGAATACTAAAAAAAGGTCTTCATTCTGCTCGATGTTCACTCTTTCTGTGCTTCAGCGAGGAAACAATGTGGCTCATCCAAAATGATTCACAAACTGGCTGCTTATAGTATAAGCATTAGAAGCTTTAGAAATAGTTTAAGTAATACACCAACTGTATAAAACATTTGTCTAAATAAACTGTACGCATTTTCTACGTTTGCTATAGCAAGAAGAATAACAGATCTTCCCTCTAATGAGCAACAAATAAATAGCTTCTAAGTTTCTATTTAAAAAAAAAAATTGCCTTTTGTCATCATTACCTTGGGGTTAACAATGATTTCCATATCAATTGCATTCTGCAACCTTTTAATTGCCCGCAAGGAAATCCACAAATTGTTTGTGTTGAAAATTTTAAACTTTGAGACCGACTTGAACTCGTCCACGTGTTGCTTCGGAACTTGAGCAATTTCAACCAGCCTCAGCTTTCCTTCATATTGCGTGAGCGTACCACCCTGGGAGGGAAGAAAGAAGACAGGAAAAATGTAGGTTTTAATCTCTAAAGATCTACCTCGCTTGATCAAGATTGACACAATGATACTGTAAACGTCTAGCTAGCGTAGATGGACCTGCTAACCTCGAGACCAGAGCCTGCAACAATAAATCTCTCTCCAACAGTTGCATTTAATCTATCATAAGTAGGTTATTACATATCTGAATTTATTTTGCAAAAGCAACACTCATTTGTATCACAAAGGCCGTACAGAGCAGCAAATGCTGTGTCAGGCCACTGGTGGTGGAAAGGAAAAAAATGTCCGGTGATACAGGAGTGAACACACTGCTAGAATATAACACATGGCCATTACAACTGTCACACAAACCGATGTGTATTCTAAGGTGGGCTCTAGATGTAGGTGAGGCCTTGCTTGTGATGAGGTTAGTTAGTCCCTTTTGGCCCCGGATGTGTGTCTTGAAGGCCGATGTAGGAAAATGGGATTACTTCAAAGCTGGCAGGCAGATGGTCCAGAGTAGGGGGTGCTAGCAGTTCAAAGGGCAAGCACTTGGATAGAGTGTAGAGTGAGTGGGAACAAAACAATGGTGAAGGCGTGCAGAGGGTGGAGCATGTTAGATCACACTGGAATAGGTTCTTGGATACAGGGAGGTGTGGTGGCATGGACTGTTCTGCAGAGCATGATGACTTATTTAAAGGCTCTGCCTTTCACAGAAAGTCAGCAAAATGTTCTTGAATCTCCCCTGGTCTCAATCTGCATCCAGAGCTATCAGCTAGCTCCATTGGTTGCCTGTAAATAAACGTATAGTTTGTAAAGCTCTGTGTTTAGCCTACAAGGCCCTTCATGGACAGAGCCCTGTCTTCTTGAAGGAGAATCTGACATGGTACCTGCCCCCCCACCCCACCTCCAAGCGCTCCTCCTGGGGAGGTAGGAGTTTGTCACTTGCACTGCCATGAATTGGAATGGATTGACCCAGGACCTTGAAACTGCCATCTCTCTCTTAGGTTTTAGGAATTTTTTTAAAATCTGGCTATTTAAACAATCGATATTTTCTGTGCTCCTCAGATCTAGTCACTCTAGCGCCAAAATGCCCCAGGGTATACGTTGCACTTAAGTTATTTCATTCAGTCAAACCGTGTGGGTGTAGGGAGAAACTTGAGTTTGGGCAATCATGTTGATAAATTTGTAAAAAGCAAAACTTAGGATGTTTTCAAGGTGAGGTGGTAGTTGCTTCTATAATAGGGTTTTTATAACAGCTGCGTTTGATTGTTACCCGGGTGCTGAGCGGTTGTTTGGTAGAGTTTTAGATAAGTTAAACATTAAGGCACAGAGGGCCAACCAGTGTCGGTGATTGTGGAGCGGCTGCAAAATATTCTGGAACTAAGGTGGGAGGTAAAGGATGAGAATGAGAAGAAAGTCTTTGTCTTGACATAGAAGAGGCCATATATGCGAAGGCAAGGCCAATATATATCACATCACAGATGACAATGGGAAGCAGTAGAGGGACCAGGTGCGAGTCCGAGGGAACACCCACTTATATGGAAGATTTCTAGTAATTCAAGGAGATACGATATATTGTATGGAAATGAGGTGAACCAATTAAGTGCTGAGTGGGTCTTTCTTGGAGAAGCAAGACTAGCACAATGAAATAGCTGACCGCCTAAAGCACCATCGAGTTGCTGAAGAGAATAAAAGTGGAAAAAGAGACTATGATGGACAGTGGTAGTGAAAGTATCCCCCTGTGTTTTGACAGTTGCATAACACAGATTTCAGGGGCTTAAAGTATTGATAGAGGCTGAAGTAAAGGTTGAGTCGATTTTGTTGAAGTGCAGTTTAGGATGGTACTCCAAAATAGGGAAATCGTGAGGCAAAATAGACTGTAGTAAGGACAGCTTACAGAGGGAAAGTGGCAAGTCAGAACGGAATAAGATCATTGTGAATATGTTGAAGGTACCCAGAAGATAAAGGCAAGTCAGAAATTGATTTTCGAACATGGGGCAGGTTAACGGAAATGAAGAGTGTGGGATGTAAACAGTAATATGAATGATGGCACAGTCTACAAAAGAGGTTAAAAGTTCAGGGCTTCAGATGCAACATTGAGGTCCAGGCGTTCTATAAGCGTGTGTGTGGGGGCTGAAGAGGCTTCTTCTGGACAGAGGTCTAAGAAAGACGTGACAGTGTCTTTGGAATAAATCCAGGCTTCAGTGATGGGTGTCAAAGGAAGGATTGGCGTTTAGGAGTCAAAATAGTCAATAATAAAATCTCTCTCAACAGGCCTTTCAGGCAGTCCAATGAAAAAGAATATGCGCGAGTATTTACTTTCTTAAAAGGTAACCAAAGGACAGTTGCAATGCAGGAAGAGCAAGGTTGAGGTGAAAGTGTGGATAGCGAGGGGGTTGGAGGGTAACTCATGAATTATTACGTATGCCAATGACACAGGGCAGAAAGAAGCAAAGGGGAAGATGAAGTTGGTGGGTGTGGAAAGTACAGAATTACTTCTTCCCGCCTCATACTTTCCCTGATCAGGTTCCCATGCATCATCCTTGCCACGAAAGTCTCAGGGTCGCTCTTCCTCTGGCAATTTATTGATGTCTGTGCAGTTAACTCCGCGGAAGCGGATGTCAGTCTTCATCATTGTATAGGACTCTCCAGATGTCTCTGCCATACCTCTGCCTGGTCCATCATCTCTTGCTCCAACTACATGGCATCCTGGGCTTCTCACCTGTGCTTTCAGATGCACCATGTTTCAGTCACCTCTGTATCTCCATTCATCCGGAGCAATCCGCATAGGATCAAAAGCTCCACAGAGAAGGACCACGCCTTTAGCACAGGATTAGCCCATCTATGCCAATTTCAAGTCCTTATTAGTAATTAAGGAACAAAAGAAGATTATAAGCCCTTTATTCCAGCCAGGCTAAAAGTGCATGTGGAATCAATTGGCTTCAGGCTCGTTGGAGAAAAATAACAGACATGTACCTCCTTGAAACTGCGAGTGTGAAATTACTGCCGAATATTTCACATTGTCCTCCAAGCAAGATGGCTCCAGTGCCAAGAATGTCAATAAAAAAAATGTAAGCTTACAAATCGGAAGCCAACACTTTAAAAGACGCTGGCTTTTCAAGGGCCTAATACACTAGAGAATGTCAAAACGAATTATTTTAGACATATCCCCTTTGGCCAGTTCGTAACTGTGCACGAGTTAAAAATGCACACACACAGCATTCATTTTATCAAAAACAATCCATGTTTCACGGCACGTTGAAAATGAGCGGTTCTGCAGGTGTGACTCAAAATTACTGTGAGGTGAACACATATTAGAAAATTAGCCAGTGCTCCCAAAGATCTAAAATAACAACGGACAGTATTACTGTACTGACTTGAAAAACTGCAGTGTTCTGCTTCTTTTCTGCAAATAAAGGTAGAAAAAAGTCAGTTGCAATGAAGAGTAATAGAAATTCATCCATACGGGTAACACACTCGGTAAGAAAAGAGTTTATTTCAAGCATCTGTTCAAATGCTCTTGGCCATCCAAAAATAGTGAGAAAAAGTGTCAAACTAGATGGTAATTTTAGAGCCTTTGATGCAGCCGCAAACGCAAACAGAATAGAAAAGAAAAACGAGGCTTGGCAAACTAATATGCACTGCCTTTGCAATGCAGGGGGGCACAGCTATTATCTTTGCCAATGCTGATTTGTTTTACCAAAATGTACGGCCAAAACTACTCTGATAATGCTTCCCGTACATTCGTGTGGACGCATGCATAGAGATCCTATTTTTTTCTTCTTTAAAGTATGAAATAAAAATTCCAAGATATGGGGGCGTGGCCAAGGAGGCCAACATGGCCGACACACCTTATGGTCTCGCCGAGCCCAACCCTCGAGATTCGACCGTAATCCAGATATCACTTATGGTCCGGACCACAGGGAACAACCTGGGGAACACCGAAGCAGTGCTCTGGGCGCCCTCCTGGTCAGAGGACTCTGCGGAGACGGCGTCTGGACCGAGGACTGCGTGGCACCATGGCGTGAGGGACCAGGTCGCCACGGGCCCACCTTCCGACCCGGTGTTGCCTGAAGTGAGCTCCTCGGAGCAGCGAAGACCTGAGGGCACTACCCTGGACTTCCCTGAGTGTCTAGTTTTCAGTAATATCTGGGTTTGGTACGTTTACTTCGGTGGCGTACTGCTTTTATCATACATTTTTATAATAAACCAATCAGGCATACTGCCTGGATCATTTACTTGCTACCAGACGAGGCCCGCAGGGGTGCTGTGGTCTGGGCTGTGGTCTGGGCTAACCAACACAGTTAATACACTTTCTCACAAGGCAAAAAGTGAAATACAAGCACTGTACTAGAGTCAATCAACATGTGGGTGGTGTCAAAATCACTCTCAGTAGTAGTTCTGAAAACTCTTACTTATGATCTCATACAAATAGCGACCAGTGCCCTGGCCAGGCCAGACATAAAAGCTAGTGCCCTCACATCAGCAGTGTAAGGATGCAAGATCAGAAACAATTTATGAAAAACAGGCAGAGGCGACGTAAACCCAAGAAAATGGAGGAAAGCCATCTAATAAGGAGCAGAGAACTGAGCTTGACAAGAAAGACATAAAGTCATGCACAACAGGCTGAGCCAATGTTCACTCTAAGTTTATCGTGCTGTAGATAACCAATAGCTAAAGATGCCACGAGGCAAGACAATCACTCTGTTCTTGTGGTTTCTGCTCACTTAATGGGAGCACAGCTTCTAAATGTTACTGGAAATTCAAGCAAATCCAAATAGCGAGGTCAAAACATGAACATATGATCCTCTTGGCATGTCTACAAAAGCTACACACCAACACCTTAAGGACCAACTAACAGAAGGATGGCATGTCAAGGGATTCAGAGCTGTTAGAATGAAAGAATGGGTCAATGCGATCGAACTGGTGGGAGTGCTAAACTAGGAGTGCATAAACTAGTACAGTAGGAAAGCTCCTTCCTCTCTTGCTTACAAACAGTTCCACTCCTCACAAGTGAGAAGAGAACAAAGTAGAAAATAAAATCATTAGGTTCGATGGACAGCAATGGCTCGCACTTGATTGTTTGTGCAAATTACCCAAGGGGTGATATGGGCATCAATAACTAACTGTAAAGTGCATACGAGGAAGCCTAGGCAGCTGTACTCCGTTTACATGAATGAGTAGATGAACCAGGAATGCAACAAAATCAATATTCTGATACGGCAAGCATAAAGGCATTGACGGAGGAAGTAGCATGCCACATGGTCAGGATCATTCCCTTCGTTTGGTATTCTGATAACACCTATCTGTCCACATGAAAACAATATTTGTATCTGATGCACAAAAAGTTTGCAGACTATTCACTCATGGCAAATTAACGAAATCTTTTTTCCAGAAAACCCGTCACGTATCAATACTTTGCATGTGGGGTCAAATCGAGATTCATCCAACACGGTTTCAACATTTGGAAAATTCAATTGTGTAGAAGGATCTCTTGCAAGAGGAAACCGAGGCATCAAGTCACCAATGGTGTGCTGATCTGCAGACAGGCTCCACGTCTGGGGCCTGTCTCGACTTCATGGTTCCTTCAGACCATGGATCAGTTACAGTGGTGGTTGGTGAACTTTGAAAGTGGTGAGATACAGATATCTGCATCCCCTTGCACCGAGCTACATATCTACCTTAATGACTGGTATTTCATGTTTGTACCTTTTTATCCTGACCCTGCAGGATCTGTGCTCTGCCCAGATCTACTCCCTGGTCGTGCTTTGGCCCTCCTCAGCCATTTTGCCCTCTTCTTATGTTTATTAGGAACAGCCAATAGTCCTATAAATCTGACAAAATTCTTTTTATTATTAATCTTATGATGACTAAATGGTGAGAAACAATTTTGCGCTTAGAATTCTGGTTTATGGATTTAGATTTCCTATTGTGCTACAAGTCAAAAAAACTGGTTAAAACAAAGGAAAGATACCATTGAAGCAACTTGCAGTAAATGAAGCTTCAAATCGGCAGAATACATGTGAAAGAGTTTTATTGTGTTGACCACCAAAGAGCGCCTCAGAGAGTTAAAAACCAAAAGACTAAAAAATAAATAAAAATAAATAAATAAAAAGACGCTAGCATGCAGCGAAAGCACAGCAGAAGATTTTCTTGCAGCGTGTGCATATGTAGCGTGAATGGTCTGCCCAGTAGTAATCAAGGAGTTTAAGACATGCCAACAATCCTTGGTCCCTTAGGAGCATTAGTAATTTGTTGGATACACAAGGTTACCCCCTTTTCCATATGAAGGTGCAAATGCTATATTGTAGGGTAATGTCTGATGTGGGAATTGGTGATGGCAGGGAATAGAAGAGGTATAGTAATCTGGAGGGGGGCTTGTTTTAAGCACATTTATACGTCCTTGCCACAGTGAGATCCTATAAAATAGATTTTTTTGCATGTCGGCCAGTTAATTTTGGACCAGTCCTCCACACGTGGGTTGATGTGCAGGCCTAGGTAACGTATGGAAGTTGTCCACTGATAAGAGGTTTAGGTGTTAGTTGAGTTACTACCTTGAGCCTCTTCACATTCCTCTGCCGGCATGCGTTACCTGGGGTGCAGAGAGGCTGTCGCCACTGCTATTCATGGGAATTGTGTATCAGAATCGGGGGGCTTGACTGTACTCCGTCAGTGGTGATGGAACATGCTCCTGCAACTTTGCTCCTACACCAATCTGCAGGCAAAGGAGTGCTGGCGCATGTTTCACAGCCACAATGGTGGAATTCCTCTTTTAGCGGACCTCCAAGTAAGAGGGAGGAGGTGGGGTGGCAATCTGGGGCATTTGAGCGATGAGATCAGGTCACCTAGGCTGCAATGTCACCAAGGAAGTGCAGAGAAGGCTTGCTGGCAAATGTCTGCATAGTGTTGATGCTATTAATAAACAAGGTACTTACCTTCAGTAATGCTCTTTCTGGTAGATACTCTAACTGCCGATTCCTCACCTTATGAATATTCCCCAGGTGTCAGACTGCAGCTGAATACTTTTTAAGCAATACTCCTGTGCGCCAGTAGGTGGAGTCATGTGGCATTGCAGCGATGTTGTTCCCCCAGAAATGATGAGCAGAACTGCATAAAGGTGCCACCCATGCACTGATATCTGTTGCTTTCTATGCAGTCAGCACCTCCAGAGGCAGAGCACAAAAACACATTGGATTTGACCAGTGTGCAGATCTTTATTCTTGCCACCTTTTTAGGTGGAAAAGTGCCCAGTTCACAGAACAGGGAGGGTGTGAGGGTCGGTGGGGAATCTGCAGGTTCAAGACTATCTACCAGAAAGAGCGCTACCAAAAATATGTAACTTGCTCTTCTGATAAATGCTTGTAGCTTCAGATTCCTCACCTTCTGAATAGATATAAAACAGTACCTCCCAGGTGCTGAACTGGCTCAGACCAAATGGTTCTGCAGGACCAAGCAGCGAAAATACCCAATTCGACAGACTTGACTATCGAGACAGTAGAGCTTTGCGATTGCATCTAGGGACACCCAAGGAGCAGTCTGGAAAATATCCAGAATAGGCACTCCGTGTGCCAAAGAGGTGCTAGCAGCTTTGGCGGAATGAGACCAAAAACACATCTGGGCTGTTTCTTGGCCAATGTGTACCAGATTTTAATGCAGAGCATGATCCACTAAGAGATGGTCCTCTTCTGCACTACCTTTGGCCTTCTTCGCACTAGCAAATCCCACAAAGAGTTAACACAATGGTCACTGGTAAATTGATGCAAAAGCTAAGAGTCTTTTTAGGATCCAGTCAATGGAGTCTCTCCTACTCCTTACTGGGGTGAGGTAGAGCGAAGAATTCTGGTAGGGTGATGCTTTCCCAGATATGAAAAGGAGTCAACACCTTCGGAAGAAAGAAGCTCACGTTCTTTGCACTAGCTTGTTTGGGAAGAAAGTAGTGTATGGCAGGTGGATGGAGAGAGCTTGAAGCTCACTCACCCATCTTGCGCAGATGTTATGGCCACAAGGAACACTATCTTGAGGGAGAGAAGCCATAGTGGACAGCTGTGTAGTGAATTTCAAAAAGAGTATACAATAGCAAGATGAAGACCAAGTTAAGGTCGTACTAGGACATGGTAAGGGGAAAGGGTAGAAGGAAATGCTGCAATTCATTTAGAAAAGGCATCACAACCTGCGATTTAAATAAAGAAGGCTGATCCTTCAACTGCAAAAAGGCAGAAAGAGCCAAAAGGCACCCTTTAATTGTGCCCAAAGCAAGTCCTTGCTGGGCTAGGGTCTACACAAATAGTAATACTTCAGATAACTTGGCTTTCAATGGGTCAATCTGACGAGTACGGTACTAAATTACAAAATACCCAGTCATCTGTCAACACAGGCTTGCAGTGAACACCTTTCCGGAAAAAGCTGGAAAATTCTCGAGCAACACACACAGCCAAGATAAAATCATAATAGATGTTTTGCATAGATGCTAACTAAAGAAGGAACTTCACGATTGCAATACTGATGACATACAATAGCAATAACTCTACTTTGTGCTTGTGGAGTGGCATTCAGGGGAATACTTTTAACTAGAATTACTGTATGCTACAGCACCTGCTTCTTGCCAATGGACACTAATATGTCATAGGCCAATGGGGTAGATTAATCAGATGAGAAAACTTCTTCGTTTCATTTCTTCACACTGGACAATGAAACAAAACATGCTATTTACAGAGCATCTTGTTCTATTATTTTGTGTTTGGGAAGGCACGTCATACTCTTCTTCCACACTGGACTGAGAGGCAAATTCTACAGGAACATAGTCAATATCACCCCACCATAATCCCTTGCAGACAAATGCGTGATGGGCAGGGTGTGAAGTAATTTCAGATGTTATCGATACACCAATGTTGATTTTCAAGTGTTTCTCCGCAACCACTCTCATTCCCAAGCATGCTATCTCAAGCTGTGGGTTCTTGCGATCCACTGCAACCATGGAACAGTAAGCACTTGCTCACAGTTCCTAGTCCTCAACACACTGCCAGTTCCACTAATCATAGTTCACAGGGAAAATGGTGGTGTCACAGACATATGTCTACTGGGAATGGCAGTGGAATTCATAGACAGAGTAGTAGTAATAGTCTTTAGCATGTTTAAAGCCTTTTTAAGAGTTTTAACTGCACAATTATCCGACTAACACCCTTCCTCGATAGATGCGATCAGATCTACCTCTGCTCCGGCCACAATCACGGATACTACTGCAGATACATTTGAGATTGTGGCTGCAGGCACGCCGATATGCATGGATGCTATATTGGCACCATATTGACTATTTAGAAGATGAGCAGTCTGGCAGACTAGCTCCATTTTTTCTTTTTTTTAATTTGTAGGGCGCGCTGCTACCCGGAGGTTTCCCAGCGCCAAGGACGAATGCAGAAGAAAGACCAGATTTACTGATTGAACAAACAGGTCTACAGGTTTTTACGAAAGCTTTTGTGGTTGGTTTCATGGCGAATCGAGCATGGGAGTGAATTCCATAGCACAGGGGCTAGATAAGAAAAAGAGCGTTAATTTAAATCTGGGGACTGAGAATTTAGCTTGGGAAGAAGATCTAAGTAGACGAATAGGATGATATGTCTGGACCAAGAAACATAAGTAACGAGGGGCCGTGCCTGATTTAATTTTATGCATATAGCATAGGGCCTTAAATTTAGTCCGGTTTTCGATTCTTAGCTAGTGTAAGTCGCGCCAGGAGCCTGAGATGGAGGATGTTTTAGGAACGTGACAACAATCTCGCAGCTGGTCTGGAAAATGCACATATCATGGTCCTTCCGGACTAGTCAGGAGGTGCAGAAACAACGCCGCGCTTTCGATTAGTGAAGGCGAAACTCAGAGACTTAAAGATCTCATACATGCTCCTCTTCCCAGCAAAACTTAAGGTGATATACAAGGAGCAGTCGCTTTTCTTCACCCACCCGGAGGACGCTTGGCAATGGCTGGAGGAACGCCCGATCCTCAACAGCAGGGAAACAGTTGGCCGAGATCATCTAGAAAGGTTCCTACGAAGTACAACCCAATGGGAACTACCGAAAGCACAAAGACTAAAAACATCGAGGAGGTCTAGGAGGCAAATCCCGACGACACCCTATCGTGGCCGAGGTACGGGACATTCGCGGAAAGGGCGTTCGGCCTCCCCGACAGGTGCTGCCGGGACAGGCTCAAGATTTGTTGGCCTACCATCTACTGCTCGCTCGGAGGACGGAGATGAGGAGGGCCTAGATAGTCGCACGTCTGGAGAGGAAGAAGTGGAGGAAGGGAGTCAATCCGCTCACCCGCTGGTGGGGGAGATTCGAGTGCTGGAACAGGACTTCTCTGGACAACAAAGTGTGCCCGAATCAGAGACGCAAGACTCCAAATCAGGAACTGTGGGGATTCGGGCCACTGAGTTTACACTGTGGGGTGCAGATATCCTCACGCTGACACGATCTTTGAATGGTGGTGCACTTGGAACATGGGAATGGCAGCCCGACAGAGGAGAGCACGCAAGTTGACACGCTTCCCTGTTTTACACGTTTTACTGTTCTTTGCTTTTTGGGTGCTTGGTAGGGAGGGTGTTCGCGGGTGGGCGACAGCCTACTCCTACAGAAAGTTATGTCCTGTCCAAGGATAAGACTGGAAGGGGAGGGAGGTGGGGAGTGGGGTGGGAGAGGGGGTTTTCAAGTTTGTTCGGATAGGGGATCGGGTGGGGACAGTTGGGGGGGAGGGGTACAATTTCAATGGAAACATTCAGCATCACGCACTGAGCCTCCACATCACCTGCACATGCCAAGGTCATGCCACATGCAGCTACCACGTAGTCCAATGGCAAGTACCGTAGTCACCCCACGAGAGGGAGGTAGGAGATTGAGCATCCTAACATGGAATGTCAATGGTCTGGGCTCTAAGATCAAAAGAGGCCTGGTGAATGCTTACATTAAGGATACCGAGGAGCGCGGTCGATGTCAGACGCCGTGTTTGGGGTCGCAAGTGAATTATTCGTTCCTGGTCCCTTTATTTAATTTAAGAAACTTACTCTAGGGGGGTTTTTATGCCCAGTGAGTGGCTTTTTCCTCCTAAACCTGTTTTTTGTACTCCCTGGGAAACGGAGTGCTTCCTTTGCCAATTGAACTTCCCCTGGACTAAGAAGCAGCCATTGACAATACATTTGGTCGTTCTGCTGCCTGGATCTCCCGATGCCAATCCTGTACTAAAATCAAGTAAGGAGGTGCCACTCAACGACCGCGCTGTGCTGATACCTGCTGTTTGGGAGCTGTAGGCGAGCAGGAGCTTGTCTGGATTGCCGTGACTGGGGATTTTCTTGGGCCATTACTAGCGCTGCACTCACTTTCCCAGAGTGCACCAGGACGCTGATTGCTGACCCACCACTGCGGGACTGCGAGGCTTGGGAACAGCTGTAGCCTCTTCCCGCAGCGGCCACGCCCCCTCAATCACCGAGGTCTACAAGTACAAACTAGGGCCCTACGCGTAGCGGAACGCGTGCGGAACGAGGCCCGGGACGAAGGCCGGACTAAAGGCGGACAGTCTAAGTCAGTCCGAGACAGGCAGAGTCTGGGCTGGGCCAGGAAACTCTGCCCGTTTCCAGCTCTGGAGGTGAGCAACTGTTACAGCTTGGGGTTAACTTGCGCTATCTAGTGTTATTGTACTTGACCTGGTGCGGCTGAGTTGCTCTGCGGCTTGAAGAATATTGCTTCATACTTCTCGCTTCTGTGAGGGTTTTGTTTACCGCTCTACGTTGTGCCATGTCAGGAAAAAAGCCATCTCCTGCTAAGAATACTATGGACAACTATCTCCTCCAGGTAGTTGCAAAAATTAACAACAATAGGAGATCTTCACTTGGCCTGTGCACATCACCTATCCCAATCACACCAACATCGCCAATACCAACCCTGGCCCAATTCCCAGAGCCACATAGCTCCTGTAGTGCTCCTGTTGCTGTTTCTGACCACGCGGTAAATACTACAATTACTCAATCAGTCTATGTTGAGTCAGACAGCGAAAATGAGGAGGAGGTCGATCAACACCTAGTTCAGGACAAAGCACCTACTCCAGTGCCTGCACCTCGCACTACTAGAGGAGCTAGAAGGACCCAGCCTAAGCGTGGTGGGCTAAGATCAAGTCGGAAAAAGATCACATCCCCTCCTAATAAAACCTTGGTGGAGGAAGATGGATCTCTAGATGACGCCTGTAAGTCTATATCTAGTGGACAACTTATGACACTGTTGGACATGATAGATATCAAGGTGCAGGGAATTGTCAAGCCGTTGATTGGCAAAATAGAGAAACTAACTAAAGAGGTCAATCGTCTAGGGGATCTATTGAACCACACCTTAGCTGAAGTTGGTAAATTACCTGAAGCAATTATCAGCAGTGTTGAGCAAAAGAGGGCCTCCTCCATTCCGGTGGGTGGTGGGGCTCCCCCATCTACTGATTATTTGGTGGCTCCCCAGGTATCCACATCGAACGGTGTGCAGGTGAATGATGTTCCTCCCATTGTACCCCCTGCTTCAGAACCTGCAAACGACTCGGTGGAGTTGATAGTTGAGGCTTCTCCCTTGGTTTTGGTTCTAGCCAACGTTCCTCTCCTGGCGCCTGGGCAGGAAGAATCTACCTCATCCCTGTTGTCTAAAGCCCTATATTGGTTGACCAATAATATGTTAATAACTCCCTGGGGTAAGCATCAGCTGGCCGAAGAACTAGTAAAGGCCAGGAGAGTGAAGTGGATAGGAAATAGTGTTGTTAAGAGGTTTCGGGGTGATTGTGTTATTTTACATTTCTCTGACCCTGAGGTTCTGACAAATATCTTGCCCAACCTCTTACCCCCACAGCGAAGATCTACCGAAATTATTTCACTCACCTTAGATTTCTTCTATCCGCGAAGTGGGAGGGTTTCTAATAAAACTATGCTAAAGACGAAGTGGAATGTAGTCTCAACGAAAGGGCGGAGGGAAGTGCAGCCGACAGAGTGGGGTCTAAATCTGGAAAACAGGTACTCAGCTCTTTCCAATCTAAATGATTGTGACCGACTCCCCAAGGGTAACAATGTTGCACCCCGACCAGTGTGGAACAAATCATATCTAGTTTGCCTCCCCAGGATGATAGCTGCCTTAATAACGATTTGTTGAACAACTTAGTTGTCCCAGTAGTAGGTGAGAACTGTATAAAGAATCTTCCACCCGATGTACTAGAGGTACATGTGCCCGGGTTTGCTAATTTAATCTCCTGGAATTTAGCTGGTTTGACTTCTAAGCTAGATTGTGGGGACTGGCTTGGTTTTGTCACTCAATTTGATATCTGCATATTTCAGGAGACTTGGGCATGCAAACCTGTTTTTTTACTAGGTTATTTGAATTTTTCAGTGCCAGTTGTAAAGGGTACGAAAGGCAGACCTATGGGGGGGCTTACTATCTGGGTTCGACAGGCGCTAAACCTCTCAGTCAAAAATATAGCTATTAGCCACAGCGATATACAGTTGATTAGGCTAACCACGGACACTCTTGGGTCACTTGATATTTATAACATATACGTTAGGAGTGCTAAAGGTGGTCGATCCGAAGTTCTAACAGCCTTGGAAAACTTCCTCGATGAACACTCCCACGAGAACAACATTGTTATAGCAGGTGACCTTAACCGGATGTTTGAGCCCTTGGTCGTGGGAGAGGCCTATACTGGAGCTGAAGAGGACTCTCTTTGGGGTATCCCAGAACTACAACTGAAACCAGTTTCTCGCTGGACTGAGGACATAATAGCTATTAACGCAATGTGCCTTGAAAAGGGTCTGAGAGCCATGAATGGAAGAACAAGGAGGGATAAAAATGGCTCTGTAACTTTTGACAATGGGAGGCATAAAAGTAGAATTGATTATGTAATCTGTAGTCTGCCGTTGTGGCCTACCCTCTGCGACATCGAGGTTACCATGAGACCAGAGAGTGACCACAACCCCCTATGTGTGACTCATAAATGGTGGTCTGCAGAGACAAATTCTACCTGTACGAATGACCTTGTTCCACCGCTGATCATCCCTGAGAATAACATGCGCAGGTTAAGATGGGATACTGTAGTTAACAATCAACAGGCTATAGATACTATCAACAAAGAAACTGACCAAGCCATACTGGCCATGGAACTGATTAGTGCCTCTGCTTCTGGCTTGGGGGACGTGGTTAAAATTCACGATACACTTTTCGCCAAGATCAAGGAGCACTTTCTTAAACCTGACAAGAGAAAGGGGGCTAAGGCCTGTAAGGATGCAAGATGGTACAATACTGACTGTAGGAAGGCAAGGCTCGCCCTCGGACAGGCAATTAAGAGGAGAGATTGTGTACTTATTAGTCTTGCAAGAAAGGAATATAAAGCATGTATAGCTAAAGCCAAAAGGGGTGGGATGAGCAGCACTGGTGCAAATTGAAGAAGGCCAGCGACAGGAAGGACTCCAGAGCATTTTGGAATATTGTAAAATGGGGTTCTGAGAAAGCTGAAGAGACTCCAAACAACAATGTATCACAAGAGGCATGGGTAGAATTCTCTAGCTTACAATATACTCTTAACACCTTAGGCGCAGATGAGAATTGTTTCACCATGACGTTTTCTGAAGACTGTCTCTTCACTCTTAAAGAGATTATGTCTGCTATTAGCGCAGTAAAGCGAGGGCGAGCCCCCGGTTCAGATGGAGTACCCGCTGACATCTTTTTAAATGATAGAGAACGCTGGTGCAAATATATTTATTTGCTTATTAATTCTATTGCTCAAGGAGCGGATGTCCCTGATTCATGGAGAGGTGCAGTGATCATCCCCGTGTACAAAAAGGGGGACCGTTCCCAGCCTTGTAACTATAGGCCTATTAGCCTTATTGACACTGTTCAAAAAATTGTCGGGCGCGTGGTGGTTAATAGGCTACTTGATTGGGCAGAAGATAATAACATTCTATCTCCTTTCCAAGCAGGATTTAGAAGGGCAACCAGTACGGTTGACCAAGTGTTCCGCTTCCAATTGCTACAGTGGAAGACCGTGGTGCTAGGGGGGGGCAGCCTGTATGCGGCATTTGTCGATCTGCGGGCTGCCTTCGACCTGGTCCCCCGGGCCAAACTGTGGCAAGTCTTGCATAGTTTGGGGGTCCCGAAAGAATTACTAACAATGATAATGCGTCTCCACGAATCTAATTTCGCTAAAATCCAATGGGGCGGCCACGGGATGGTTACAGCTGATTTCCGTGTCGAACGAGGAGTCAGACAAGGGTGTTCAATGGCCCCTACTTTGTTTACATTGTTTATAAATGGTGTTGTCTCCAGATTGGTACCTGCAACTGTTGACGCTCCGTCCCTCTCAGGCCTAAAAATCCCCATACTAATGTTTGCGGATGACACGCTAATTTTATCAAAAACCCCTAGTGGCTTGCAGCGTGCTCTGTTGATTTTTAAGAATTTTTGTGGGGAACAGGGACTTGAGGTGAATACCACCAAAACTAAACTCATGGTTTTTAAGCCGCACCGCAGCTTCAAATCTAAAATCATGATGAGCGGTCGGCCTCTAGAGTTAGTCAACTCATTCACATATCTGGGTATCCAAATTTTTGATAACAGGTGGAGCCAGCACTTAAATATTGCTACATTGCGGCATAAGCAAATAGCGGGTGCCATCAATTCAGAGCACAGGAAATCCTTAACTAAACCTGTTAAACCAGCCCTATTCGTCTACGAAGCAAAGGCTATTGGGTCTGCATTGTACGGTGCAGAAATGTGGGGCTTTGAAAATCTTAATGCTTTGCAAGCCTCAGAAAACAAATTTCTACGGGCATTGACTGGTACACCTAAAAGTACTCCGCTGTTACCCCTGCGATATGACCTCGGAAGAAAACAAATCAAGGATTCAGCCAGACTACGCCCGATCTTGTATTGGCGTAGACTCTGGACTACTCCCGAGCTCTCACATTACGCCACGGGTTTTTGGGACATCATCAAGGCTGATGGCTTCCATAAAATAAGTTGGCTTAATTCATTGAAAGCCATATTATTTGAGCTTGGGTTGAGTTCTTTATGGTTGGAACCTGCTGGCGCATTATTCCCCTCAAAGCTTGTCTTAAAAAACATTTTTGGGGAAAATGCTGCTAACAAAGTCCTAAGTACTCATAGCATTGGGTCCATGTCTATGTACTACCTTGAGGCTAAAATGTATCCAGCCTTGGAAACATATTGGGACACCATCTCGAAGCCAGGTGATAGGAAGCTTTTATTTCAATTGAGAGCTGGTGCACTTCCTATAAGAACTTTGACTGCAAAATGGGGTCATGGAAGTAGCAACATCTGCCCAGCTTGTGGGACGGGGAAGGAGTCATTGGGCCACTTACTGTTTTCTTGTAAGGTCTATACTGTGCCAAGACGTGTCTGGTTAGCACCTATGTGCAGGAACCTTGGGACAACATGTAGCTTGGTAGCTATGCGAATTATATGTACGAGCCCAGTTACCTGGATTATGATAGCTACAGCAAAATATCTCGGTTGGGCGTGGGCAATCAGGCAGAGACTGCTAGCTAAATAACTATTTTCTGTCTGAAAAAATGGTCCCCTTGTATTTGTAATCACTGCTTTTTAACTATAAATGATTTTGCATTAAGACAGAGACTGCTAGTTTGTTAACTATTCTCTGTCTGCTATAAGTGTGTTTTTTGTATTTGTATTACCGATTTTAGCTCACCGGCGTTCTACATCTTGAAAAGTTTTTTTTTTTTTACTGTATTAATCCTTTTCTAACCATTTATCAATTTCTGTAATGGAAAAATCTTTTTAATTCAATGTATTCCTGTATGTATCTTAAAGTGCTGTGTCACTGTGTTCAACAGAAAAAATTTAATCTGTTTTTAAAATTCTTTGTTTACTATGCTTTTATGAGTAATACTCGAATAAAGCACTTTTTGACTTTGACTTTGCTTACATTAAGAGGGTGGATCCAGACATCACCTTCTTGCAGGAAACACACCTCAAGGGTACTCAGTGCACCTTCATTGCTAGGGGCCGACACAGGGTTTTAGCGCATGCGGGATAAACATCTGACTCCAGAGGGGTGGCAGTCATTGTTAAAAAAGGCCTCACCATTCTGCATTACCCGCACCTGGCTTGACCCACAAGGAACTTATGATGGAGTACAGGGCACCTGGAACAGACGCACCTACACGCTAGTCTCGGTCTATGCACCACCTAAACTACAGTCCCGTACACTCACAGCGCTTGCCCATATACTCCTAGATACCTCTGATACGATACAAGTAGTGGGAGGAGACTTTAACGATGTTATGAACATCGGACTCAATAGATCTGGAGACACGACTAGGGGCGAGCACCAGACCACACTCTGCAGTCGGATGTCCGCCATAGGACTAACAGATATCTGGAGGTGGCTTCACCCGACACAGCAGACATACTCATACTACTCTGGGGCGCACAAGGTGTTCTCACGACTCGACTACATTTTTATGTCCCGCCAGTATCTGAGAGCAGACGATATCACAGAATACAGGGCCAGGGGCATATCGGATCACTCGCCATTGTATGTGAGAGTGGGACAGGACCAGGGTAAAGACACGGGCTCTTGGCGTCTGGCGGCCTGGGATTTACAAAACGTGACCGTAATGAAAGGCATCCGGACTGACATTAAGGTATATCTGGCAGAAAATGAGGGTACGGTAGACTCGAGTGTCACCCTGTGGGAAGCCCTGAAGCCGGTACTTAGGGACAGGATAAAATCTAGGCTGGGTGAGGAAAGACGGAGACTTCAGGCAGAGGTGGCTGCCCTAGAACAGGCTATCTTAGAGGGGGAAAGGGACTATTTGACCCATAAAAATACCGAGACCCTTAGACGGCTTCTAGATGCTCAGAAACACTACAGGGAACTGGTGACCAATGAAGCGAAGACCCAGTCCCTTGCCACCCTTCACAGGTTATACGATGTAGGGGACAAGTCGGGGAAGCTTTTGGCGTGGCTCAGCAGGAAAGAGCGGGCGGCGAGGTGGATTGACAGTGTAAAAGTCACAGATGGCGCTACTGTCAACACAGATGCGGAGTTAGCCAAAACTTTTTCTACGCATTATGAAACATTCTATGCAGCTCGTGACCTTGCCACTCAAGAGGAGGCTCTACAGTATTTAGACACTACAGTGCTACCGGTCCTGCCCCCCGAGACCATAGATGCCCTAGAGTCGGACATAACGGTAGATGACATCACTGACGCCATTGCCAGATTGAGACCGGGCAAAACCCCGGGCCCTAATGGCTTCCCGGCAGAGCTCTTTAAGCGTGTGGCGGACCTTCTGTCCCGCCATCTTGGGGGCCTCTTTGCTGGTGCCTTTGAGGAGGGAGAGCTCCCCCAGACCTCGCTAGGGCTACGATCGTCCCAATCTATAAGGAGGGCAAACCACGGGAGTGTTGCGCCTCATACTGACCTATCTCCCTACTGAATACGGAAGTGAAACTGTTAGCAACCATCTTGGCTACCCGCTTGAGAGCGGTTATTACAGGTCTTGTTCATTTAGACCAATCAGGCTTCCTACCAGATAGAGCCACTAAATGAAACCTTAGACGAACCCATAACTGGCTACAAGAAGTGAGGGAACGCAGCGACCCCCATTGGTTCCTCTCCCTGGATGCCGAAAAGGCGTTCGACGCGGTACACTGGCCCTTCCTCTTTGCAGTACTACATAAGTTTGGTTTCGGGCCGAATTTCATTAAGTGGGTCCAGCTCCTCTACACTGCTCCGAGGGCCAGGGTGAGGGTGAACGGGATCCTATCGCGTGAGTTCCAGATTCAGAGAGGCACTAGACAAGGATGCCCCCTGTCCCCCCTCCTCTTTACACTCACCATAGAGGTGCTTGCAGCCAGGATACGGCAAAACAATTACATTCACGGTTTTACGAGCAGCGACGCTGACTTGATACCAGAAAAAATCTCGTTATACGCAGACGATGTCTTGCTCTACGTAACCAAACCAGAAACCTCCGTCCCAGAGCTCTTCCGAGAAATAGGGCGATATGGCGGGATGGCCGGGCACAAAATAAACTGGCACAAATCTGTACTTTATGACCCTGGGGGTCGTGACCGATGTAGGAGACTACCAGAAAACCTACTGACAACCACTGAAGGCTTCCAATACCTCGGGATCTATATACCGTGAGTGAGACCCTCTCGTTCCGTAGAAACTTAGAACGGATCATACTTAATGCGGTGGCAGATATGGACCGGTGGAGACAGCTCCCATTGACACTCCTAGGCAGAGGGGCCATGTATAAAATGGTCACATTGCCGAAATTCCTCTATGCTCTGCAAAACGAATACTATCCGATACCTGCGTCAGTCTTCCACAGGATCCATGTGGATCTGCGATCTTTCCTTTGGATGTCTTAACATGATTCATCTCATGATTTAGCATTTCAACTCGTTGGCCCAATGCATTTCGGGCTAAGCCCTTCTTCGCGACGTGGTAATTGAAGGTCCGGTTGGAAAATCGATATTTCCAACCGGACCTTCAATTACCACGTCGCGTACAAACCACCCGATTTATCTTATCATCTACGAACTACGTGGCTAACATTGTCCCAATACAGGGCCCCCGAAGAAGGGCTTAGCCCGAAATGCATTGGGCCAACGAGTTGAAATGCTAAATCATGAGATGAATCATGTTAAGACATCCAAATGAACTACATGTTTAAAGAAAATTAAAAATGACATTATGAACTTATTTACAAATTTGTGAACATTTTCATTGAACGGTTGCTTCTGAGTGCTCTGGGGAGACACTTTTTTTGAGGAAAGAGTGCATCATTTGGTTTAATTAAATGGCCAGGACACATGAAAAGCAAGCAATTTAACTATGTGCAATATTAAAAGAAGCAAGCGAGTGCATCTAATTGGCAACTGGCATACACCTGTAAATAACTATGCTGTGCAGTTGGGCACAGTGACCAGGACTTTCAGCATTTTGTTTGTCCAAAGTGAAAAAAATGGCAATTTGTACACTGCTTGGAAGATTAGTAAATAAACCGAAGATGCATAAACCCCTCGTGTATCTTCTAGGGCAAAATCAAAGCAGTGTTCTATAAATAATTAAACCATGTTATATTCCTATCAAGAGCAGTGATAGGTGGGCTTGCTTTCATAAATAATTATCAGACATCCGTCGGTAGATAAGAATGTCTTGATACCAAGCAGGATTTGCCTATCGACAATTCTCCTTGGATTATGGTAGAGTTCACCCTATGAATGTTAATGCCAATGAGACGACGGTTACGCTGGAATAGAAAAACAATGCTGTGGACGGAGAAAATTACTTTTCCGACACAGATTATGAGCCAAATTCTGCAGCAGGAAGACTGCATAAAACTTTACTAGACAGCTATTGAGCGAAAGGTTCTTAGGCCAGCAATATTGTTATTGTTAATTTTGATTTATAGCGCGCCCAATCACCTGCAGGCCTCTAGGCGCTTGGAAATCGATGTCATTACAATAACTTGGTTCACTCCAATAGCAGTTTAAGCACCATGGCCAGATGTAGGTAGCCAAATACCGGTCTGTAACGGCCGAAAATACCGAATTTCGCCCGTTACCGACCGGTATTTGGACATTTAGATGTAGGGCTCTGAAAAACTACTGAATCGGTAAAGTCACAAATTCTGTAAATGTACCGAATCGGTAAAGTCACCAAATCGGTAAAGTCACCGAATCGGTAAATAAGAAATGGAAAAATAAGACTCTTAAGATGTAGGTGACCCCATAAATACCGAATTAGCATGAAATTCGGTATTTAAGAGTCGGTATTTAGCATGGATTGAAGCAGGTGGTAACCAGGTGCAGGCTATAAAATAGGGCCCCAAAATGCAACAGTGTAACCAGAATGGCGGCATTCTACGTCATAGCAAGGCGGCTACGGCTACAGGCAGCAGGAGAGAGGGAATGGAGAAGGGAGGAGCAAGTTTACAGGCAGAGGATAACACTCTTCCAACTGACTGAGACAGAGATATTGCAAAGGTACAGGCCACACCCCCAAACCATCCTGGACCGGATCAGGGACCTGCACCCACTGCTGGAGCACCCAACACCAAGGGCGCACGCCATCCCACTCCATGTGCAGGTGCTCTGTAGCATACACCTGCTTGCATCTGGGAGTTACCAGAGTGTGGTTGCTGCGGTGGGTGGGGTGTCCAAGAGCTGCCTGTCCCGTTTCTTCAGAAAGTTCCTGGATGCCATGATGCAGAGAATGGAGCATTACATCAGCTTCCCGGAAACTGATGAGGAACTGCTCAGGACCAAGACTGACTTTAACCTAATGGCACATTTCCCACACGTCATTGGCTGTATTGATGGCACCCACATCCCAATATGCCCACCTGCTGCCACAGAGTACATTTACAGGAACAGGAAGTCATCCCACACAATAAATGTACAAGTAATCTGTGATGCCAAGTACATTATCACGGACATAGTGGCCAGGTACCCAGGAAGCACCCACGACTCCTACATTTTCCAAAACAGAGGATTCTACACCCGCCTGAAAGCGGGGGAATTTGGCGAAGAATACCTGCTAGGTAAATTACTGTGCGACACTCCCTTGATCGATAATGCAGACATATGTTTATGTGTGCCTGTGAGTAATGGTATTCTCATTTCACATTAGGGGATAGTGCATATGCCCTCCGTTCCTTCGTCCTGACACCCTACCTCAGCCAGAGACGATACAATGTGGCACATAAATCAACCAGGAACATCTTGGAGCGCACCTTTGGCCTTCTGAAGAGTAGGTTCCGCTGCCTGCACAAAAGTGGAGCGGCTCGGCAGTACTCACCAGTCATCTGCTGTAAGATCATTGCAACTTGTGCAATGTTGCAAAACCTTGCTACTAAGAAGGGCACAGAGGTGGAATTGAGCGACTATGAAGACCATGATGATGACCATGCACTACCTGCACCCAACACAGTAGGACTTCCAACACCAACAGATGGCAGACCGAGACGGGCAGAGATCACACACAACTACTTTTGAGTAAGTAAAGAGACACAGCAAGGGGTTCAATGCAATAAACGTAGTTTAATTGGCACTACGGTAAATGTCTGAAGACACATTTGTTAAATCTAAAGTGTGCCTAGCACAACTGGGCAGACAAGGGTCACCTCACCCTCACATGTCCACTCGAAATTTGGCAGCCTTACTGCCTGCGCCCACGCACTACACTGCGTGATGCCTGTGGTTGGGTCAGATCATGGTCTGCTGAGCCAGCGCCTGTACTCTGGCGTCTGCTGCTCCTCCGAATTTCCGGGATAGGGGTGCTGCTCCTGCTGTTGGTGTTGTCTGTGTCCCCTAAACCTTCACCTCCTGTGGTGGCTGACTGGTTAGTCAGCAGAACTTTCATTGCTGTAGTGACTCTCCCCGTCCTCCTTGTGAGATCTGTGCAGCAGTGCACCAGCCCCTCCTGCATTGCAACAGAACGGCGACACACCAGTGAAGTCGCTGTTGCCAGACGGTGCATGGCCCTTGTCTGCTGTTGCATGCACTGCCTCTCCCTGTGCCTTTATGAGCGGTCCTCATGGAGTTTGTCACTCACCCCATCGGCCATGTCCCTCATGCTGTCCGCCATTGGTGTGATCCCCCGGTTCATGTTCTCAATGTTTTTATTCATTTGGCGCATTTGTCTGTGCACTGCACTAATTGATTTCGCCTGCAGGCGCTGCACCTTCACCATTGCTGTTTCAAGGCCACGGAAGACACAGTCACCATGCCCACTGAAGCTTGCCTCCCGGACCCTATGTCGTCTTGTGCCTCTGGATACAGTGACAGGAGTGGACGGAAGACCAGATGTATTTGCCTCCATGGACTCCATTGGGATCTCACCCTCCCTTTCCTCATCAGAGGATGTTTGTAGGATTCTTAGCGGGAGAACATAATGCCTCCTGGGCCTGCAGATTTCTGACACCACTGAGCCTGCTGGTGTGGAAAGTTGTTGTGGCTCATATTGTGGGGAGTCAAGGAGCAGAGGTGATGATGGTGTGGCAGCTGCATGTGTGCAGGGTGCTGGAGGTGTTGCAGTGCTGGGCCCTGCATCCCTGGCTTCTTCCTCACTCCTCTCCCTTTGGGGTGCCCTCTTTTACCTCTCCTGCATTGTCTTGGGCGAAGTCTTTCCTGAGGACAGATATGGACAGTGGCTTAGTGGAGCTTTCACCGTGTATTTCTATATTAAATCACAAATCATTTGCACTATTTCATGGTCCTCCCCTGTCTTTAATTGTATTGTGGGTCACGCCTGAAATTCTTTCATGTTGCCTGCTCTGATGTGAATTCTTATGACTACCACTCCCATAATGCATTGCAGGTGGATGTAGAAGCCTGTACTGAAGTTCCTCAACACATAGCCACATTGGGGGAGGGAGACCGGCAAGAGGTGAGAAATGATCTTACCTTTCTTTGATGCAGCTCGGGCTGAGCTGTCAGCATCACCGATTACAAAAACGCTCTCTGGCTCCAGTGTGGACTCCACGAGGTCTTCCAGATCCATGACAGCAGGTGCCCTGTTCTTTCCTCCACCTTTAGCATTGGCCTCTTTCCTTATTGATGCCAATTTCTTTTTGGTAATGATCCTCAGATCATACCATCTTTTATTTAGATCGTCCACTTCCCTGGTTGTCACTCCAATGGCGTTCACCTTGGACTGGATCCCCAGCCAGGTATTCCTCTTCACAGCCTCTGCTACCTGCAGAGACTGCTTTCCGAAAAGCTGGGAGTGGTGCTTTACCACCTCCTCCACCAGTACCTGAAGTTCACCCGTGCTGAACTTCATCTTCCTCTTCCTCTCTGCACCTTCCCTCTGGGAGTCTTGAGAATCCATCTTTCACTCCTGCACAGCTCAGCTTCACAACAGCCTGTCAATGTGTAACTGTTCTCCTGGGTGATCAGTTACTCTGCACCTGCATGGGTGTGGCCACTGCCTGGTTGTGGGGTGGATGAACAGGATTGGTCGATTCCTCTGTTGGTTGGCTGAGGGGCGGGGTGGAGGCACGTGATTGGTTGGTAGCTCAACTGCTTGCTTTTTTGTATCCCCGATTCAGTATTTACTGATTCGGTAAATACCGATTCGGTAAATCCCATTAATTCCTATGGGCATCCAGGCCCGTAGGAATGAATGGGATTTACCGAATCGGTATTTGCCGAATTGGTAAATACCGAATCGGGTATTCCGATTTTTACCGATTCGGTATTTTTTACTGATTTTTTTCCTACATCTCATTTACCATTTCTAAAACACCGAATCGGTAAAATTCGGTATTTTAGAATCGGTAAAAATGAGTTACCTACATCTGGCCCCAGATGAGGTAAAATGACTTAGGCATGGTTTAACGCACTCAGGTCTTCTCTTCATGCACGCAGGCTTATGTGCCTGAGAGTAACCACAACAGAGTTCATTCAATCTAAAATAGTCTTTTGCAAAAAAATTGAACAGTTTGATCCTTAAGCTGGAATACTGTGTTTCCTGCCTGCTTGCAAGAAAACTCTCCCAGCTGTAGGGACTAATTCAGTTTTCTGCACATTGTGGGGAAGATACAGTAAAACACGGATTCCTGCTTTTATAGATAACCTAGCCTAACATGAAGGCACTGGCAGGTAAGGAATGCACCAATGGTATCCCTAGCAATTACCAGCACTTTAGATTAATACAAGCATTTCCCTTAACTACTTTATTGCTATATGAGGTATCAAACGTGGTACGATTGTGCCCAGACATGGTTCTAAAGTTCCCTGTGCCAAAGGGACTCATCTGCACTTATTTTAGGATGCCAAAAAGCATAAGTGTGATGGTGAATGTTCTTGTGTTTCTGCTCAGTGGGGGCGGGATCTGAAACTGCAGGTTGAATTATCCCCATTGGGATGGGGCTGCGGCTAATCTGCACGATATACAAACCCCCCCCCCCCCCAATTGGTAACAGCGCAGATGAGTATAAAAGGGATGCATGGATTGTGCCCTAAATAAGTACCACTGGTCCAGAACAATTTGAGTATGTCCATTTGTCACTTCTGCTTTGCCCATTTGGAAGGGCACTCTGAGCAGGTGTGCTAACTAGGGCGACTGATTCTCCACTTGGTAAAGCCATACACAATTTTTCAAAGGGGATACTGACGAAAGCAAAAATGTTTCTGTATTTTCTTCTCAATGGCTGTCAACGCTATACATTTTGTGAATGGCAGGAGGATTTGGCTGAATTCTGTCACAGGGAGTTATACTAGCATACGAATGTAGAGACCAGCTTCCAGAAGATGGTTTGTGATACCAGAATTACCACAGTGAATGATTTACTTGTCTAGTGTATCAAGAGGGAGTGTGATTAAGCAGCCGAATGTAGGAAGACATTGTGGTGAGCCTACTGAGGAGCACAGGCTTTCTAGAGAAGGACATTCTGGTTTTCATTTCCAGAAGGGGAAGACTGCTGATCTCAAGCAGAGGGAAGTACCTTCTGGAAATTAAATTATGTGTCTCCCACTAGTTCCATCTCCAAGTCTACAAAAGGTTCCACCATGAAGTCAGCGTTATCTGCAAGGTGGTGTAATGTAAGTGCCAAGCAGTCTCTAGATAGCAGTTCTGCACCCTGATCAGAGAGGAGATCTCCCTTCAGGCAGAACAGAGGGAAGGTTGCAAAGGTCTGAGAGGCAGGCACTTATAATTGACCGCACTAATAAAAATGCCAAAACAGAAAGAACCAAAAGCCTTCCCTCATGGAATTTTGATAAGTTAACCCCTCTGTAACACTATGACAGTTGAGATTTCTGAGGATGACCCTGCAAATTGGCCATCCCCATGGCTAATTGCTATGGAGTACTTCTGGTGAGCTCTACTGCAATCCATGGTCTATGCCATAAACTTCAGAACCATGTCTGGAGCAAATACATCCCTAAATGGGTTTAAGAAATATAGACCAAGCAGAAGAGGTTCCCCCTCATTAAGAGGAGAGAGCTCACAAATACAGACTGTGTCCCACGTCTCTCTACAAAATAGTACAGCCGATTATTTGGAGAACCCAACAACTGGAAGGGTTGTAGGGGTGGGGGAGGAGGATCCAAGCAACAATGGGGGAAGGCGGAAGAGGACAATTTACAACACTGAGAGGGGCAAGCAACAACACAGAGGGACACGAGGGTGGGAGGAGGGAAGTAACAACATGGAAGGGATTGGCAGGGAGGTAAGGGGCAGGCAAAACACAGAATGGAAGGGGTAAAAGGACAGAAGGGAGATGACCTTCAAGCAGATGCACTCTTATGGAATGCTACAAATAAAAGAAAAAATTAGCCCAGGCCTGAATTCATGAGCATCAGAAAGACACTAATTGGTAAAGGAAGCAGGATCCTTGAGGAGAGGGATAAACACACAAAGAGAAGTGAAGTCAGACCAAAGAAAAGCAAGGAAATGACTGATGATATAGCCAACCAATGGTGAGCAACGGGCAGGCTCTAGTGACCCAACAAAATATCTAGCTAGCGACAGGGCATGCGCTGTCTAAGTTGAGACTTAAAAAGGTTCATGGGAGGCGATCTCTGGAGGGATAGTCCAGAGAACACAAAAAGTATACGGACACTATCCCTTCAACTCAAGGAAGAGATTGACTCAAGTATTCTGCCATGCACTGGACACACCTCTGGAGATATTGGATAACAGTGAAATGTACAAGTAGGCTGAAAGGAGACTAACATCCAAGGCAAGAGACCAGGGTTCAGAGATACGAGTCAAGGAACTACCAGACTCTTGCAAGACCTTTACCAAGAAATATTTGATATTGATGAACTAGAAGGATGGCACTGAAGAACAATTTCAATTTATGAATAGGCACAAGTCAGCTATGTAAAATAGCAAATCCATGTGAACTTAAAATAATTTAGAAAATCTATCAACATAATTCTGCTGGTAAAATATGATTTTGGTATAATGTCAACCCAGCGAAGTTATCAGCGCAAAGTCTTGCTGTAATTTCCTTGTTTGAACACCACATAATTTCCCTTTTTTTAACTGATCTTTATTTTCATTTTAAAGTGTAATAAAAATAGCATGTGGTGATGTGAAACAGGTGATTCTGGAAGCATTTACATGTTTTCCTCAAAGTTTGCTTTACCATCAGATAAGTGGTAATATTTCCAGACACTGGGAACGCAAGGGCTGGGGCAACAGAGGAACTTAAATAGAGTAAAAGCCCACATAACAGCAACTAAAACGAAATGAATTTCAACCAAAAGTACGAGGGATTAAATTAAATATTCAAACAGGTAACACTCTCTTACTCTAAACACTGAACTGCTCACTTCTCCATGTAATTTTATTTCACTGAACCACATGAGAATATTTACCTTCACGTCTGCTCTTGTCTTATCCGTAACTTCCATTACAAATTCGCATGATTTGCCATTTGGTGGGTTCATAAGATGATTAAGAATGTACAAATCCACTGTTGCACCCAGGTTGTCTATGTTGGAGACAAAGATGTATTCCTTTCCCTCATCTATTAGAGTATCCAGCAAGCCGGAGTTATGGAAGCTTGCATATATGTCACCATGGCCTGGTGGATACCAAACCTCTGCATTTTCCCCAGAGTACGATAAATCCTTGGCTATAGGCAGCAATGACTCCTTGTTTATTCTAGGATACCTGGAAGAGAAAAAGCGTGATAAGAATCATATCAATCTGATTTTCACTGTGTCTTTTTATACAATTAACACACACACAAAACAGGCGGTCGTCAGTAGATAGTTCTAGTTAGGACCTAGTTTCCATAGGAAAAGCGTTTTTTTGACTAGCATATATCTGTGGCGACGGTTGATGAATCTTCAGGAAATTTCCCCAGAAATGTGCACCAGTGGGTCTTATTGTGCATTGAAAGTTTCGGAGGGATCCGTCAAGCGAGGGCTGAGAAAAAGGAGGGTCCAAAAAAAAAAAAAAAGGAGGAAGGACCATAGGAATTTTAGACATGACTACAACCGAACCGTTGAACGAAATTATACCAAATTTGGCAGAAAGCTAGAATTTGGTCCAGAAAGCAACATTTTTGTAATTTGGTGTAAATCCGTTCAGTAGTTCTTGAGATTTTAAAGGTAAAACCGATTTGTATATCTCGGGCCGCGGATCCTCCTCGGATACTCCTCAGATTTGCGAATCCACGTGCCAACAGCAATGCCGTGATTGGCTTGCCCCAACCTGAGAGGAAAGTTGCGGCCGCCATTTTATTTTTTGGGGACTTCGTTCCCAGAGGGAAAAATAAAGATAAAAAGTGATAAAAGGGGTCAATGGAGGGCTCTGTGGCTCTCATGGGCTAGAAATTGTTTTACCCCCCCCCCCCCTTTTTTTTTACTAGGCGAGGATCCCCAGATCCTCACGGATTCAGGTGGATTCGCAGATCCAGACTACAAAAAAAATATACATTCTCTCACAGATCCACACACTTACTCACACACTCCCTTACTCTCCCACTTACACAACCACTCACACCCCTATACAGACCCTCAAAACCACTCATACACCCTTCACCCACTCGCAGACCCACACACGCAGTCACACAAGCCCTCACACCCAGGTTGCAGGGACAATATAGTTAGGAAATGCCATTAAAAAACCATAGAAATTCACTGAAAAACCAACGTTACAAGGACGTTTTAGTTAGGTTCAGATTTTACACACAAAACTCCAAAATTCAACTGTTATAGTTATCTCAAGTACCAATAACTCTCGAGCTCGCCAAGCACTGCTAATTACCCCACATATTACATTACTCATGTAAATGTAAATCCAGTATTTGTAAAGCACACAGCTACCCGTAGACATCCCGGCGCTGGGGGCTGTTGGGAAGATTAAGCGAGCTATTGCCCGGAGTCACATGGTGCTGGGCAGACCCCTTCCACCGGTGCCAGGGATCGAACTGTGATCCCAGCATCTGGCGTCAGTCACCCTTGCCGCTGCGCCACACCTCTTCATGACATCTTTTAAGACATCATTGATAATATCACTGAAACATATGCAACAAAATGATTGATGTGAAAACAGTGCATGGTGGGGGCGCAAGTTATCGTTACCTTTGGGCACAAGTTGTAGTTACTTGACATAACTATAACTGTTGAATTTAATAACCAAAAGTTCCGATCTTCATGAATCATTTACATGCTTAGTATTTAGTTTCCACAATGTGACCAACTTCAAGGTGTGTCCACTTCATTCCTTAAATTCCATCATTAACAGATGACTTTACAATCACATGCTCACCTGATCACAAACAAACTAATAAAACAAATGATTCATGAAAATGTTAACTTTTTGGATTTTCAGACTGATAGAAAGAACCTGCGATAGTATTGATTAAGAGTGGAGAGTCCTTGCAGTGCCTGAAGTAGTGTTTAAAGGTGCGTGTGTAGTTTTCTAAATATGCATATGGTGTTTGACTAGGTCCATTAGAAATATTGTGTGACCATTTGCAACCATGAAGAACGAAGGTTGGAATACTTGTATAACAAGAAAAAAGTTGTTTAAGTGAAACACTGAGCAATAGCAGATATATTAATAAGCATATACCCTTTGTAAGGAACAATAATACCCAAAAACAAAGTGCACCTTATAAATTAAAAAATATTAGTTCTGTGCTATGGTTTTATTTAATTTCACTTCAAAATATAGCGAAATATGGACAAGTGCAGGATAGAATGCTTGAATTAATCTCGGCCACTGGTAATTAGTCAGGGCCAGCATTACTATTCATAATTGCTAGCTCGGGGTAACACTGTAGACAGGTACCCAACATATCAGGCATGGTTGACTAATTAACAAAGCTCGTGCCAAACAGAAGTGATGGCTGACATCATTGCACCTCAACCAGATATGGTGCTAGGCGAGTTTACAGGCCTTTTTTTATATTCTCTTTGCAGGGAAGAAGAGCTGAACTTGTCCTGTCTAATAACAAACAAGTAAACTCTACCTCACCAAGGTAGCTTACAGGTAAAAATACTACGGAACTTGCAATAGCATATTTTCACACAGCTTAATACTGGGATTTTGCTTTTACTCTTAACTGTAAATAATGTGTTACTAATGCCAAATTTAATGTATTCAAATCACTGATCTCAGAAGGATGAAAGTCCGAGTTGGTGTTGCAAAAATCCATGTTTTGTGTCTGCGCAGTATACAAATGACAACTGCTTAACTAGTGGTCATATTACCAACTAGGTGTGATACATATATGCTATCTAGTTGGTAATACCAATTAATCATTTGTAATGCAATTTCAAACTTTTAGTAACCTAATACTTATGTGATTAATCTTACTGCCCAAAAGAATATTATTAAAAATATTTTCGTAACTAAAGTGATATATGTACATCAACTTGTTGACAGCAGTTTGTTTTATTTTTGTAGCACCAAAAAGTAAAGTTGAGTTTCAGAAGCGCTTTTTGTTCCACCTTTACATGGAAGGGAATTCATGCAGTCAACATTTCAATAGCTATACCATGAGGATTACAGTAAACTGCATGTGATAGCAATTCCCTAGGCAAACGGTATGTATGTGATTTCATAATAAAACGATTTTATGGAATACCATTACTGAGAAACCATTTCATCTAAACTGTTTAATAGAAATTTGCAGGATTAATGGCATTGAACATTTCATAGAAAGCAATTCATAGAAAGTTTTTGTTTTCAATTTGGGATTTGTTTGCTTATTTTTACAATATAAATGCAATGGTTGTATTTAGAAGTATTTTTTACTTCAGTATTTATTGCAGTGCTTTACACCAGGGAAATAACTTCAGATTTATATCTTCTACATTGTCAAACAATTACTTCTGAAGTTTATGATTGGCTGACCCTCAAAACGTTTAAACACCATTCTTTCCTGACCCCTTTACAGCTCTGATCCCTAAAACCCCACACCTCCCCAAACACCCATGTCAGATCCTTAAAAACCCCTCACCATCTCTAAACACCATCGATCCCAGACCTCTAAAAACTGCTTTTCACCCTTAAAGCCAATTGATCCCTAAAGGCACTTTCAACCCTTAATCGCCACCCATACAACCTAAAAGGCTCTCAACATCTCTAAACTTCACCCATCCTTGAACCCTAAAAATCCCTTTCTTCATCTAAACTTCAGCTATCCCTAAACCACTATCCACCTCTAAACTCCACCTATTCCTGAACACTAAAAACTATTTACCACTCCTAAAGTTACTCATCACTAAAGCTTAAAAACCTCTCACCAGCCCTAAGCTCCGCCCATCTGTGAACCCTAAAAATCCCTTCACACCACTACACTACACTCATCCCTGAACCCTAAAAACGCCCTACCATCCCTAAACTCCACTCATTCGTGAACCCTAAAAACTCCTCACTGGCCCTACACGCCGGCCATTCTGGCTTGCTAGAAAACCCTCAACAACCCTAAACTCAGCCCATCCCTGAACTGTAAAACCCCCTTTGTACACCTGAATTCCACACATCCCTGACCCCTAAACTTCCCTTGGCACCCCAAAGCATTGCCTATCTCTGAAACAAAAACAAAACCTGACTACCACGAAACTCCACCCAATTTTAATATAACTCGAAAGTTTTTCCCAAAATGATCTCTCCTTTAAAATGTTTCCTTTAATTTTCGATGCTTTAGCATTGCCTTAAAATTGACCTTCCTTAAAACTTGCTGTGCATGATTTGTTTTCCTACAATGTGGTATCTCGGTTTTCATTCTTTTATCAATCCACATACATCAAGGGAAATACCAACATCACAGCAGAAAGTCTACTGAAATATTAAAGGAGAAAAATATCTGATACATAATAGATCATAGACTAATATGCTGTGGTCCTATTGAGATTTCGCGAAATATTATGGTATAAAATGCAGTGATTTGGTAGATCTGTAATTCTGTCAGTTTCTACTGAAAAAGACCTGAGAGAGGATATAAAGGAAAGCAGTTTTATCCCGTGTGCATGAAACTAAGGTTTAGATGACCTTTAAAAAGTAAAGTCTTTTTTTCTGACCACACTTCAATATTAAGTGGTGCTATGTCTTATTTGTACTTCCGGTGAAGGTTAACTTTTAAAATGTGTGCACCTTATAAAACAAGCAGCAACTTTTTGTTAAAAATATGGGTGATTTTAGAAATAAATTATTTCCCTTTTGTCCTCTGTTCTGCTGATGTAAGAGTTGTATTAGTTTCAAGTTACAAAATCCCCATTTTTGCTCACAGATGGAGAAGTGTGGCTCAATGATTAGAGCGGCAGACACTGATGCAGAGGTCTAGCCCGGGACCAGGGTTCAATTCCCCGCCTCGGCGGGTCTTGGGCTCAAAAATTCCACGGACCTGATAATCCTCGCCTTGGTGCCTATTCCAATCATGGAGTCCCACTCTGCAACTCTGGGCAATAGCTTGCTTAATCTCCACAACGGCCCCCACATCGCTAAGGAGGCCTGGTGTCCACCTTGGGGGTGCCCAGGAGTGGACGCCTCAGAGGGAAAGCCAGGATGGGTTCCACAGCAGTATTCGTACAAGCGCCTTGAGACCCTTGCGGGTGAGTAGTGAGCTCTACAAGTATCAATTTACACAGACACACATCTCCACACCTGTATGTGCATCATACAAAGTGGAGGAAGTTAGTTAGAAAAAGTTTTTTCTATTTAAGGTTTAATTAGACAATAGACTTTCTAAGGTATGTTTTTAAACGCAGGTAGTAAAATACAGCGTCCCGTTTCATTTCACTGAATCCACTTTCCTGACAAAAGGGAGTGTTGCAGCACCTCCCGCACCGCTGACTAAAGAGCCACTATACGAAGCTCTCAGGTTTGGAATGGGCTATTTTACCATGCTCTTCTTTCCTTACGCCTGGGCATTAATGGATATCTGGATTGCTTTTACACGCAGACCCATTTTTTCTAAATTCGATCTTCAGGTTTTCCTTTTTTATTCCAGCACTTCGTTCTGAAATCGTAACCACTTCTAATATACGAGGAGAAATATAAACTGTGGAGCAGGAAATGTATAGTGTTGAAATAACAGTAAAGTGCCGGTCAGCAGAATACCAGCACCGAATAAGAGTGTTTCGGGGTTTTAAACTATTACCCTTGAAGGTACATCTTGTACTTGTGACATGGATGGAACAATGACAGTTTAGCGTCTATTGAATAGTTAATATAGTCTTTTAAGCCACACGGTAGAAAAGGCAGACCAAGTCGACAAATTTAGATGCACATCATTGGCATGAGGGAAATAAGAAAAGTATGTATATAGTGGGTCTGAGCAATACTATGGTTTATAAGCCCAGAATTTTGGGCTCCGACATGCGCATATTGCAATGAGTTTTACCTGCTCTGGTTGAAGGTATAAATTTTCACTCGACAGTGACTGTATTTCTGCAAGATTTTCTTGGTGTCTTCATCGGTATTGAAAGAGTTCATAAGGACAAGAGGAACAGCAGTGTCGTATGTTTTGTTTAGATGCTGAAAAAAATAAATTGGACAGCACTTTACTTCTTTACGTTCATAAACTTCTGCACAGAGCAAGCTTTTAAAACAAATCACGCTTGAGTAAAGCTCCAGGCAGGGCTGCACACCCGCCCTAAAATTAAGCAGGATTAACAGAGAGCAGGGTAGGTTTAGAGTCTGAGAGGCAAGAGTCAAACAAGTAGACAGCTAAGTCATTATACGTATGATATTTCATCTTTCTTTCTTGCTGGAGGGGGAGACAAGAGTGGATCTGTTAGCACAGAGATTTTGGGTGTGTGTGTGTAATGCGGGGGATGTTTAATCCAGATTTGCCCAGTTCCCTTAAAAAATGAAAGTTGAGAAAGCAATTCGGAAAATAGCAAGCTTTCAGGTAACCTGAAATATTTACATGAGTGATCAAGACGAAGTCAATACAGTTCACATTGTCTTTATTCTAAACTTCGTTTTCCTACTCAAACACTTCCATTTCATATCAAAGATGCTACAATCACTGACAACATGCATTCTCTAGTCGAAGATTTGTGGTGAAAAAAAAAATCAAAGAGCCTGACTAAAAGGTGTAGTTTCTAGTGTCAGGATGTTGGAGTCTCCATGGGTGTTTGAGGCGGACAATGGAAAGGGGGACATCCGAACATGTACACCACTTACCTGTACCAGTGTCATGCACAGGCAGGTTGTGATGTTACCCCGCGATGGGAATGCGATGTTAAATGTATGTGTAAAAGTTCTTAATAAAATACTTTGAAATTAAAAAAGGCCTGACTAGATGTTGTAAAGCGTAAAGAATGAAAGCCTCTAACTAACCAATCAACACCTCACAAAATCATACCACCCTACCATACTAACAGTCTTTACCTCAGATATACCCTTTTCTCATTTTATATTCAAACCATGTCGCTCACACTGCACCATCCCTACATACCCAGACATCTCCCCCCTCATGATTTGCACTAAGAGATTAACAACTACCACAAGACAAAATCCCAAACCTCCCAGGGAATGTATGCCCCTGATTGCATGTTCGGTTTCCTGCCCTGAACCACACACCCAATCATCGCATCTCTAAGTCTTCTAACACTTTAGGGAACTACTAAACCACCATCTATCGTAGCTCTATTATCCACAGAACCTTCCTTGTCATCCAAATCCAAAAATGTACTGCCAATCTGTAAAGTGATTATTCGCTTCACTAGAACTTCCCACATTGCCCTCGGACTGATTTTTTCCAAGACACACCGACATTCTATGCATAATCCAGATCCAACTATTCTCGACTCTCTATGAAGGCTTGAATACTTATATTGCTGCCATTGGATCTATCCAACATGCTTTTCCTTAGAAACTAGTCCATGGTTCTGAAGCATCAGGTTTTTGGCACATCCTTATCAGAGGCCAACTGGGTTTCATCTGCTCTAGTTAGGATTGTTAACACTCTTCTCATTCTTTCTTTGTATCCCCTCACTCAACCTCTCCTCTCCAACTCCCACCATGCTTTATTAAATCAGCAGATCTGTTAATTAACCACCAAGGAATTAATTCTGTTGCAGGTTTCCTTCCTCTCAACAATTCAAATGGAAATGCCCCAGTGACTGCGTTAGGCCTATGACTGCAACTTTGCTTGCAATGCCTTACTCCAATGCACTCCCAACTTCACAACCAACTAAACAGATTCCTTCATTAATCTAGATTATTGTTCTCCCAGAACGATGGCCCCAATATAGTATAAAGCAATACATAAGTGTTCAATCACCGTTCTTCAAAACGTTTTGCATCTCAGCTGAAATGAACAATTATCAAATACTAATTCCCTTACACTAATTCCATTTCAACGAAATCTATCCTCTATAAACTTTATGACTAGCTCTATAGTGAAACAGCACAGTTTCATAAGTACAGAAACTTGCTTGTATTCAATCCTCTCAAAATAACATGCAACTTATTAATCAACATGTATTGTAAATACTAAAACTTGCATTTCACGACATTTTAGTATCTAGAGGAAGCTTTTCTATGTGCTTTTCACTAACAGTAAGCAGAGTGTCTAAAAATGGCCACCGAAAAGGCGGGAACCTTTCTGCGCATGCGTCTGCCACATCTACGTGGTGTGACGTATCTTTCGCTTTTGGTGGGAATTTCTTGCAGCTGCGCACTAGTGCCAAAGATGGCCGCTTCGTGTTTTATATACTAATGCACATGCTCCTGCTCGAACTAAAACTTGTGTGTTCTGCTTAACTATTAATGCTATAGTTAAAATAAAGTAATGGGGTTAGAGTAGAGATAAGTGGTATACAGTGTATTCATTTATTTTTGTATTCTAATGTGTCTCTCTTTGACTTTGTTATTAGCTCGTATTTGGGCCTGAAGGGTGCCGCAAACCTCCATCTTGAATTCTGTGCGCGTGCGCATTAAAACACCGAAAACCTTGAAGCTGTCATTGACAAGCAGCCAAAGTCCTGGCTTACTCGCAATGTTCCTGGGAACCTGATTGTGTGACACCAGGAGAGGAAGAAATATGAACTGTATTTAATACAATGTATCTGAAATTGAAACGAATATTGCTGGGTGAAATAAAATTCATGGGAAAGTAAATTATGGGCGGGAACATTGATCAACTATATTGAATTGAAATGATCTCATCTTAGTATGGTGTGATGACCTCTCCTCGTCTTCTGAACCAATCAAATAAAGGGAACATAAAGAATTTGCAACATTAAGGGGGTGGTACTCACACTGAAATGGTATAACTAAGGTAGGCTTAGTCAGTTAGATTGTCCGACTTGTCACAGACCGGTCACTGACCAAACATATGCTGAAGGAGAATCGAAAGCAGAGTGCCGGTCGAGCACTCTGACAGAAGAATCGGGAATTTGCTGAGGAAGAGTAGGGTTCCGACATAGCTGTAGAGAGAGGTGTGACGCTGGTGTTGCACTTAGCAGAGGTTACCTGTCCTGTTCTGCACCTGTCCTGTCGGCACCTGATTAGTCGGGAGCCCTCATCTTTGTCCCAGCCAGTGGCCAGGGTTGGTCTTCACACCATTCTTGGTAAATATAATCCATGTGGTATGTCCTTGTGCCGTTTCCCTTTCTCATCCTTCCCAGATACCAATGTATGAAGGAATCTTTCCAAAATCTTGCAAGATTTAGGTTTTAATAGTTATTTTCTTACTAGAAAAGTTTCTGATCACTCTATTGTGGCCTCTGACTCAAAGAATATTGCATAGATAAAGTGTTTAAAAATTTACCTGAGTCTGTGGTTATTTCCATGAAGGTAAATGTCGAATCGCTACCTATTGTTCTAACTCCCTTGATCCTTAGGACTTAGAGCACAGGTGACAAGGATTTAGTAAGTCATGGTATACAGGCATAAGTCTTACAAGTGAATAAAATTCTGATAGGCAGGAAGTCGAAGCAGGATTACCAGTTCAAAGTGTGAATGTTTATGGGCCCAGGAAAGTACGATTAACTGGACTGGTAATCCCGCGCCATCAATAGGAATGCCTTCAACCACCTTAGGTCACTGAGAAAAATATTCAATAAGCGCTACAGCAAAATGAGTAAAAAGTACCATACTATGTATTTTTCAGTTTTGTAGAGTGAGCATAACCCTAGAAATACCCTAGCATTATTCCGGCACAGCATTAACATACAGCCATTTACATTGTTAATAAACCAGTTTTGAACAACTTCCTGAAAGCCAAGTGATCTGACGAGAGGCACAAGTGTTAAAGAAGAGCGGTTCCACAACATAGCCACCGTTGAAGAAAAAGCTCATCCCGCACTCTACCCTTGCAAACTTTAAGAAGGATTAAATTACCAACTGTGGCTGAATGAAGATTGCGAGTTTGTCTATAGGATGTAATTAGGTTCCAGATACATTCTAGATTTTGACCATGAATAGCTTTGGAATAAGTACACAAAGATTTAAACCTGTTATGAGTTCCAGTGCGAGGTAAGTGTAATAGACTTATATACTGAGAAACTGACGTGCACGTGGGAAACCTGGCAGCCTTATTTTGGATCAACTGTATATTATGAAGAAAATATCTCGGAAAAGAGATGAACACAAAATGAGATGTAAACAGAATTACAGTAGCTTAAACATGATCCAATGATTGCTCAAATAACAGAGGGCTTTTAATCAGAAGATTATAAAAATGAATTTCCTTAACAGTCTCAGCTGCAAAAAGCAAGCTGAAGATAGCTTTGCAGTTCTAGCAGAACAGTCCCAATTTATCAACAAAAAGGAAGTAGAAAATATGAACTGTGTACACTGGGATCCCGCCGGGTGAAGTCTGTCAGCACCTAACCTGGGCCGGCAGGTGTGTGAGGGGTAGGTGCTGACAGACAGTGCACCCGACGGGAAACGTCCATTACAGTGCAAGCGTCCACAGGCACTGGCCCATGGAGAAACCAACTATCTTAGACGAGGTTACGACAGGAGTGGCCCTTCAATAAAGTTATTGCCACCTTGTAGTTGCACACAAGGTTGGATCGCCCCGATTTAGAAGGGTTCTAGACCCAACCACTTCCACTCACTTTTTTATTCATGCTATTTGGTCCTAAAGAAGCGCCATTGATCGTTCGGACCACCTAGACGGTGCGAAACAGGTCTACCTCTAATTACTAAGGCACATTACGACCTACGGGTTTTTTAACCTGACAAGGGAACCTATTCATTAAGTTTTACTCACGCTGGTATCCCTTAGCCAGTTTAACCATTCACTCACTGTTCTCTTAGAACCCTCTTTCTCACACCCACACTCATCTTAAGGCAGTACAAACAAAAGATCTCTGCTAAAGCGACCCTTCGGGGGATCCGTAGGGCATTGCAGCGCCGGCCCGATGAGGAGCAAACGCCCGATGATGAAGCATGACATCCTTCGGGGTGTGTGAGGGCATCAAGAGACAAGACTCGAGCTGGTCTCTAGTGTGTGAGATTTAGACATAGGATCTTACTCTCTTCCTCCTTTCCCTTCCTTCTCTTGTTTGGGGGTCTCTCTTAAAGGCATCAGAAAAACTCTCCTAAATTGTTTTCCTCTTAGATGAAAAATAGAGTGACAATGACTTGCATAGTTCTAATGACTGTGTAACAAACAGACCAATAAGCGGTTGATAGTTCTTCGAATGTCTTAAATGCTTCTTAGGTGCTTTATGTGCGGCGGTAGTTCGAGTACATAGAAATCTGCTTAGGCATTTCTAAACCACTTTTTATATTCTTTATTAGGACCAGTGCATTTGGATTTACTGATTGCGATGTAATCACTGGACCATTTTCTTTCTAATGCTTAACATTCACGTTTAATCTTCCTCAGTGAGTCATACCAAAGAGCTGACAGGTTTACAACATGATTTAGATACTTTTTTTTAAAAGGGTAAAATGGTCCACTGCCTCCTTAATCCATTGATTAGTGATAAAATAAAAGAATTGGATTAAATATTCACTCCTGGTATGGGACAAATTGAGATCGTTCTTAATCCACAAGAATACTTAAGACTCGCTAAATGCTGTGGGTCACTTCTTAAAAAAGGCGTAAGGGTCTAAAGCAGTTCGTCAGCTTTGGGCAGCCTTTTCAACACTGCCTGGGAGTTCTCAGGTGGTTACAAGTCAAAAGGGCACAGTTTGCAGTCCTTGGATATTGACTTAAGCGACTGTATGGTGGTGGTAGTGAGGGGGATTCTTCCCTTCAGTTGACTCTATTAAAGTGAATAACCTAATTAACCAGATTCAGCAGGGTAAAGCCCTGAACTGATGTTCGAGACTCAAAATTTTTAATAGCTTGTGGAAAATAGTGGAAATCAACAGGCCAGACAAAGTAAAATGATCGTAATGAAATTAATTCTTTTTGCAGAACAAATCTTGCCCATTTGATCGGATATTTGACAGGGGGACGGGCTTGCAGTCGCAAATGCTTGAAGATGGCTTGCCTTTGGCAACCCGTTATCCTGCACAGGAGCTGGTCCCCTAATAGAGTCAACCAAAGTTCTGCATATAGCACGACAGGTCTGAAGACGAGAGTACTACACCCAAAATGGTGGTTGGAGTTGTGCTGAACCACAATGAATACCTTGGTGGAGAGTGGGATCGAGTGACCACTAGAACACAGGACCTAGTAACTGCTTCATACACCAACCAAAAGTTAGTTAATATTAGCTATACAGTGTTAAAAACACATTCTGCGCCAAACTAGTGAAATCAACTAGGATGCTCCCCAAAAATAAGTCTCCCTATTTCAATGTCCCTTCAGCCAATAAGAGTTAATCTAAAGAAAATGAGCCAACTTTGTGATATTCTGATGTAGTACTATGGTTATGTGTCCCTTTTGCAACATTCACATTTCCTTATCCAGCGGCTTACTGTGTGGCATTCATACTGGTCCACCAAAAATATTCTTAGTCCTCTTTCATAGTGCTGGATATTCCACAATGTCATTTCAGGCACAACTCAGTAATATCCTTTCAACTTTCTAAGCAAACCTTCAAACCTCGTAGGAACTACTGGAAAGTGTAAAAAAACCAGACTCCCTCTTGATGCACACATCATTTATTCACAAAAATGAACAATCATTAGCTGGAGCTATGTGGGACCGACCACCAATTCAGAGCTATGCCTGCAACTAACCACCTACTGCTCAAAGACCTCTACTGCCCTACCTTCATAACACTCCACTGCCTAACTCATCCCACACTCTCATTCTACATTTCAACACTCGTTACTCACTCTGCACCATCCACGCATTACCACACATTGCCACGGTAGGTTAATTTGCAATTAAAATACGCAGTTTTATAGCTTTTCTATTTACTGTTTGTTCAAGGAGATGATTTACTACTTATTAGTGATTGTGATTGTAAATAGGAATGAATTTTGAGTGAATCAGTGATACATCCCAAATTCTATGAAGGGTGAATGGAGCTACACCACAATTGCCAATGGTGGCTCACTAGTGCAGGTCCAGAGCCTATCACTTTATGTGGCTCTCTACCACCCCCGATCTGTGGGATTTCTGCAGTGCGGATTGTTCCTGGGGGCAACATAATAATGTTTTCCTTTGAGGAGGCTACAGCTCCATAGGGATGCTTCTGACCTACAGAGCGAGCGGAGTGCCCATCACCACGTGACCTGCTTGGCATAAACAGGCCCAGGCGCACGCTGCAATCAAGTAACTGGAAATGAGCAAACATACCGCAACAAGTCTAATGGCCCTCACCGGAATACTGTCCTGCACCCTCCTGCATCTTACAATGCCCGAAGAGGTGCTGGTGCTGATGGGTAGCCACATACACCAAGGAGCCACTTGGGTACAATTTACTATTCCGTCTGCTATTGTCTGCCCATGAGCAGTCGCCTGAGAAGACATAAGGGTTGCATGAATGCCTGACCGGTGCTGGAGAGAGCCCATTGCAGGCCGATTCACCTGGGTGTCGGCTGTTAGAGGAGAGTCTGAAAACTGCTGCATTAATGAATTGGGAAGGATGTCAGAAACCAGCTGCCAACTTCTAGACTTGCTGCAGCCTGATCCTCCCTACAGCTGCGTTGAGGGAAAGAGACCTGTAAAACTTCTATTGCCGGACCACCCTGTTTTTTGCTCCTTAGCTTCATTGTACACATTGTTCTCTGCCTGCGCCGTCCAGGTCTATGGGCAAGTCGACACAACAACTAACTTTTGCTGAGGCCACACAAAACACCAAAGTGGTACCCCGCAGCTTTCGCAATGGCTACCTCAGAAGTCACTCTGGACTCCTCATGGTTGCCCTGAAAGCCATACAAGCCTCAATTGCTACAGTAGAGCTCTGGACAACAGAGAAAAAGGCGGAACTCAAATTGTTGAAGGGGGACCTGTCCCGATTTCACCACCGCATGGACTCTACGGATCGAAGAGTCGACTGCTTCGAGATTAAAGTGCCGAAAACTATGATGTGGAGTACTGAACTGGTAATGGATTTGGAAGACCGCAGTCAGGAACCTCTATCTGTGGCATCCCAGATGACACCTGAGACATCCCACTGTTCTGTCAGACTTTCCTCCCGAGGCTCCTGTCCATGGTCTTCCTGCTTCTTCAGGAATTTGAACAGCCACATCAAAACACAACACACTGCACCCTTGTATGTAAAGGACCCTCCGGATCATTGCCTGCCTCCTCTGCCATCAGCAGGTAAGAACGATTCTTAAGGAGGCCTGGAAACACGGCCTTATCAGTTTAATACCTGCCAGGTTACTTGCAGCGGAATTTTTGTATGAAACACAAAAAAGGTCCAAGCCCTAATGCCCTAGCCCGGTGCTTAGGCTTTCTGGATCCAGCAATCATGTTGGTCACCATTGCCAAAAATCAAGAAGTTTTGTGATCTGGCTCAACTAGAGGTTTGATGGGAAAATGATGAGGCATATAAAGACATTTATAAAGACATTTATAAAGCGCTATGGTTACGCCATCCCGGCGTGTCCCCGCGCTAAAGAGAGAAGGAGCTCGCCAGAGGAGAGGTCAGTACATGGCCAGAAACACTAATGTAGAATTACAAGGAGAACAGGTGTGTTTTCAGTTGACGGCGGAATTTGGTTTTAGATGGCTCCAGGCGGAGACTGGTGGGAAGTTTGTTCCAGCCTATCGCCGCCGCCACTCTAAAGGACCGACCTCCCATTTTTACTCTCCTATAGCGGTGGGTCACATGCGTGCCCATTCCACCTGACCTAAGCGGTCTGCGTGGCTCATACCAGGTAACCAGACCCGCCAAATAGCCGGGAGCTTTATGCCAAAGGATCCGATGACATATTAGGAGGGCTTTGTACATTATTCTTTTTTTCACTGGGAGCCAGTGGAGGGACTCCAGGGCAGCTCTGGAATTGGCTCTTCTTGGGAGTCTAAGTACTAGGCGAGCTGCAGCGTTTTGCAATATCTGGAGTCGTCCTATACTTTTACTCGAAGCTCCCAAGAAGAGGGCATTCCCATAGTCGAGGCGTGACGTAATCAGTGTCTGGGTCATAGTGCGCCGAGCCTCCAAGGGGAGGAGGTCCAGGGTTTTATTGAGAGTCTTTAGGACTCCAAAGCACTTGCCCACTAATCGACTAATGTGTGTCTCGTAAGAGAGTGTGGGATCCACCCATATCCCTAAGTTCTTAGCTTCAGGACAGGGTGTAGGCATAGAGCCTAGACAGCTTGGCCACCAGTCACATGTCCAGAGCCGTTGATCACCACCAACCACCAAGACTTCTGTCTTGGAGCCGTTCAGTTTTAGACAGTGATTATCCATCCAAGTAGCCAATGCTTGCATGCAGGCTCGGAAGTTATTGGCTCCAGCTGCAGGTGTTTGGGTGAGGGTGAGTAGGAGCTGCGTATCGTCGGCGTAGGAAACAATCTCTACGCCGAACGATTGGACTACCTCAGCCAGGGGGCCATATATAGATTAAAAAGAGTAGGACTCTTCCAATACCATCTCCTCAGACTGGAACGAGCCCCGTTGGACCTGAAAGCTTCTGCCCGCCAAACGATTTTAGCCAACCGAGTGCTCTATCAGTCACACCTCCTCTGTTCAGACACTGTAGCAAGGTGATATGTGCTACAGTGTCGAACGCTGCACTAAGGTCTAGCATGACCAGTGCCATGGTTAGGCCTGCGTCAGCCCCTTGACGTAGAGTTTCGGTGACTCGTAATAAGGCCGCCTCAGTAGAGAAACCCCTTCGGAACCCCGATTGGGAGGAGTGCAGGAGATTAGTCTTCTCCGCAAATGCCATCAATTGCACATTTGCAATTTTCTCTGCAATTTTTGCAGTATAGGGTAGCAGAGAAATGGGTCGTAGGTTCTCCAGGACATCATGGATTCCATTAGGTTATTTCCTAATAGGTAACACAATGGCCTTTTTCCAGTTTACCGGAAGGGTCTGGGAGTCAAAGGATGTTACAAGGACATGGCGGATGTAAGGTTCTAGAGCCACTATGCTTGCACCCCGGACCCTCGGGGGAGCGGGGTCTCGTGGAGAACCCGATTTTATACTGGTACAAATGGTTTCAAGTTCTTTACTGGGCGGTACGGTAAAACACTCTAACCTCAGCCCAGAATTCAGCAGTGCCACTTCCTTCAGTTCTACGAAGGTTTCTCCATCAGCAGGACATCTGGAGAAAGAACTGTAGATTTGTTTAACCTTGTTGGCAAAATATTCTGCCACCTTATTGCATTCCAAGACGGAGTCAGTCTCCGGAACATTGGAATTTGAGACGGCTGAGATTTCTTTGTAAATTTTAAACAGTTCTCTAGACGAACAGTCCGCCTCACTAATTCTGTTTCCATAATATGTGGCTTTAGCAACTCTAACCTGCTTTTGGTAACTTCTCTGGACTGTTCTATACTGAAATTTACTGCGCTCATTCCTATCCCTGCGCCAAAGTCTTTCCAGCTTTTTACATTCTGATCTAATTGACTGCAGCTCTATCGTGTACCATAGGGCCGATCTCCTAGCTCTGTTCCCCTGTTTGGCCTTAGATAAAGGTGCTACCCTGTTCAAGGCATCAAGGATCCGGGTTTCTGAGTTTCGATTAGCACATTCACTATCCGTGCCTCCCGGCATCCCCCCTAAACTTAGCATCTCGCTAAAGATAGGTTGTGAGAAATTTTTCCATTTACGGTATGGGTAACTATTGTTGCCTCCCAACTGGGGGTCAATGCTACCTGAAGTGCCAATTTCAAAAGGGAGTAGAAAATGGTCTGTCCAGGGAAGTGGGTTAGGAATACTCGTGGTTATGCCCTCCCAGTTGGCAAACACCAGGTCCAATAAATGGCCATGAGTATGTGTGGGTGTTTGATTTATCATGACAACAACATATGAATACTACCCCACCCTGAATTGCGGCTCCCCAGATGCTATGCTCAGAGGACCCCTGACAGAAGCAGGGACCAAGACAGAGAAAACGGCAAGTAACCGGCACACTGGATAGGAATAAATAGAGGTCTCATCTTAAACCATAATAGATGACAGACGGATGCATCCCTATAGACTGACCCTTTAGGGGTTCTTATTCTCATAGTTGCCCCTCAGATTTTGGTGGTCTGGTACATCCTTGTTCCCCTGAGGGGTGGAAAGCTTGAAGTTGCCCGTTTTGACACATACAAAAGTTTACTTACCCTCACAGACTCCTGGGTCTTTGCTTCTAACCGACTCATATTGGCTGGATAGTTACAAATCACTGGTTCTTGGACACTGCTTACCACCTCTGCCTGGTAGCACACCATGACTCACCACTGTAATCTAAACATGACTATTTGGTCTCTAAAGGTGAATCCATGACCGATCACATCAAACGTAGGAAAATGCTAACATTCTTGGGCTCCCAGAAACCAGACATCGCCCTGATGCAGGAAACACATCCCAGTGCCATTGAATCAGCTGACCTCAAATTTGACAGGGTTGGAATGGCCCTTTTTTCGTCGGGATCAGATGCAGACAGGGACCTGCCCTGCTTGAACACAACTGCCTTCATGAAAAACGAGGCGCCAATCCTGTTCCACACATAAGTGGTTACCAGTCCATATACAAAAACATGGTCGGATGACAGGGGCTGCCATGTTTTCACACGTGGGAAGATCTCTGACCGGATTTTGATCATTAGATTGGTCTTTGCCCCCATGGTTAGGAAACGTTCTTTGCTATTAGGACTTACCGGACTACTGGTAGAATTTGGCTCCCACAAACTCATTATTGGTTGTGTTTGGAACCTGATCTTGGAATATTTTGTGGATAAAACTAAAAGCCCAGATATTAGGCAGAAACAGGATAGCACAGTACTCCGCTACTTGATCACAGATCACTCCCTACATGATATCTGGCACTTACTGCTCCCCGTGGATTGAGAGTATACTTAGCTCTTTCCTAATACGGCAGTATTTACTCTGACACAAATGTTTAATATTGAAAGATGAGCTGTATCCGACCATGCCCCGATTAACTCACACAAACTTCCAACTGACACTTCCAAGATCTCGTACATGATGACTGAAAATGATATGACTCAAATCCCCGAATGTGAAGATCTGACTCAAGGCCCTCCTGAATGAGTACCCGACGCTGAATGAACCAACCACATACTCTAAACAGCTCCTATGGGTGGCTGGAAAGGCCTACCTGGGCTGGAAGTTAATGAGACGCCATATAGCAAGTTCTGCCGCTGCTTTGAAGAATAATACATTGGAGATAGATCTGAGTTTTCCAGGGTGACTATTGTGCCCACGTTACTCTGGAACACCTGAGACGTCTGATGAGTAAGAAATTGTCTGCACCCAGGCAGCGGAGAAAGCACTCTCCTGCATCAAGTAGACCGCTTATGAACAATGCGAGAAAGCAGGGATACTGCTGGCAATGCAACTCAAACAGAGGGATATCCAATGTGCAATTCTCACTATCCATTCAACCGGCTGTGAAATTCTCACCCACCCACCCACTGGATATTATGCGAGAATTTAGGACTTTCTACTTAAAGCTTTATTTGAAGGAGTATCTGGCAGACACTACCCAGGAAGACACATTCATGTCAGGCCTCTACTCTCACTGCGAATGCTCAAGAGGAACTGGCGCAAGACATCGGAGACAAGAAACTTGCAGAAGCCATTAAAGTCTTGAACATGGGAAAACACCTGGGGAAGATGGCTTCCACAGGAATTTTTCGAGACTGCAGAGGAGCAATTTGACCTATTTCGGCTTACTGCAATGTTTCAAGAAGCCAAAACCACTGGCTCCGTACGACCAGTATTTAACAGAGAGCACATTTCAATTATACCGGAGGTAGGTAAAGATAATCTATCCTGTGCCAACTACCTCCCCATCTTGCAGTTGAATTGCAACATGAAGATACTGGCCAATAGTCAGGGCACCACACTTGCCTGAGTCATTCGGTCCCAACAATCAGGTCGGCTTTGTCCCTTACAGATCATCCTGTACCCGCCTACATACTTCGGCATAAATCCTCTGGTCTACGAGAAATGATATGGAAGAAAAACTCCTTTCACTCAAGTCAAATGGCCCTACCTTTTCTGTACTATGACCAGACCCAACTTTATCCCGATAGTCTGCTTGTTCTATTCCTCATCTAGGGCAATAATACATTTCAACAACATCCTCTTTGACTCAATTGTCATGATCTTGTACACAATGCAGGCCTGCCATCTGTCACCGCTCCTCTTTTTCTTTGCCTTGGAACTACTGGCCATAGCTATTAGAATGTTGGCGCAAATCATGGGCATTAAGACTCGGGCTGGGAAACTGAAGCTACTGCTGTATGCGAACGGTGTACCCCAGATGCCATGTAATCAATGGGCCTCGATCCCACTGCTTATGGATCGAATCAACTCAATCGACCACTCCTATGGAAATAAAATTAACTGGAATAAAACATAGAGGCCATGCAACTGACGCTCCAGACTGCTAGACGTTCAATTCATTTACCGGCTAAATGGATACTGAGTGGTCTAAGATACCTAGGCGACCTGGTGCGCATCGATATCAGTCCATGATCAAAGACAACATTGTACCCTTTTTCAAGATGGTCTGCCCTTCACCCGTCACTGTGAGGCAGGGTCCAAGTATCATGATGGTTGAGGCCTCCAAATGTAATAACTTGTTTGGAAGGCTCCCTTCCCATACCCCGGATAAAATACTAGCAGCAGTCCGCAAATGTGTGGGGTGACCCCTCCGAGGCTGGTATCGAATAAACTTTATGCAGCAACAACATTGGCTGGCCTTCGCATGCCTCACTTCAGGACCTATTAAAGGGCACAAAAATGGACACAAATGGCTGATCACCTTAGCGTCGCACATTAAAACATCCCTCTGGCTCAAAACTAGAATGTCAACTGCTTAATGATACACAGGGTATTTCGGTCCTATATGCCGTCCTAGGGCCTCCACTGACTCTACAACCCAACGTTAACTGAGATGAATGCCGTCTGGAAATCGACTCAAGACCTTTTAAAAGGAGAATGATTTCCTACATCCTAAAGCACCTCTATAGCACAAAAGGTCTATTGCCATCAACCACTCCACACGGTCCTGGCCAGACTGGGCGCGTTAGCCAGTATCTTGGAAATACAACACTTGCTAAAGGAGGGATTCATCAAGGCCTTTCTAGATATTGCTGCAGAATACACCTACCATGGTCCAACTTCTGGCGGTACCTCCAGATTCTACATGGTCTACTGTCCCAGAGGTACACAGAGGACCAATTTTCATTCCCTTAATCACGCCACACATACCTGGTCATTATAAGAAACTGGTATACGGCCTATATGATCTCTGAACCACTTAGTCTTCTCTGGATCCAATGGAAGGACCGATTCAAAGTTCAGTACTTCCCGACAGACCAGTCCTAACTTATGGCCACACATTGCAAGAGCCTCCGGGAAGCTCAAATGATGTTTTGTTACTTTAAGGTACCCCAGGACTGGCATTAGTCACCAGCTAAATTGCACAGAGCTTAACTAGTGCCCACATCTAATTGCTGGCGATGTCACCAAGCAGACTGACATTTTCAAGTGCAGTGATCATGCCCTGTTCTACGTCCTTTCTGGTCTGAAGTCGGTCACATGCAGAGAGACAACCTCATACGCCATGAGAACCTTAAGGTGGCAATGGCAGTCCCAACTTTCAAACCACGAAAAACACTGGATGGACTCAGTGCTAAGAGCAGCTAAGCTGTGTATATCTACTATGCAGGTGGGCCACACTATGGCCAGATCCTCGAAGACTGGCTTGATAGTGGAGATGTATCATCCTTCCATGAACAGGCAAGAACACATTTTCAAAGATATTTGGAACTCCTTCATCTGATAGGCAATGTATGTAGCCCTTACTTCCCTAGGTTATACTCCCGTACAGGTTTCCACTATCACTGTGAAGTGAATTGAGCCACATGGTTCTGCCTACCGTCTTTCCTTATCTTATAAGCCTTAATGCTCCACCACCATCAGCATGCTTTTCACTCACCCCTTCTGTGCCCTCCTGACAGAACGAATCAGGCCAGCTGCCTCCTCACCTTCGCTAGATTACTCATGCGGTGCCCTACCCCAGTCCTGCCTGAACCACAGCCATCACAGGATTCAACTGTCCTTGTCTTATGAGGTACACCATTGACCAGCAGGGGGAAAAACTGGGAGAAATGTTGGCAGAAGTTATGTTGGATATGACATTTTGAAATGCCAATACAAATATTTGAAAACTAAATTCTTTGAAGGATTATACCAAGAAACCTCTGACTTGTTTTGAGTGGGCCAACATCAGAAGCCCATATAGTGATATTGAAAAAGGCTGCCCTCCACTACAGGCAGCTTAAACACGTCCATTAAACACCCACTGGGCTTTTCATGCAAGACAATGGAGAACGCAAATTTTTATAAAGAAAAGCTGAACAAAAACTACATGCAGTGGGTAGAAAACATTACAAATATTTTTTTTAATGGTGGGAAGTAGGGGTTTTTGGCACATATAGAACCAAAAACAAACCTAAAAATGCTAAACTAAAACAATTATGGATACCATCGCGAAATTTAAAAGAAGAAATATTTTTTTCATGTGATCGACAGTAGTATAGTGGATTCTTTCCTGGCACAAGTGATCCCAGGGTGTCCTGCAGTGCAAAACCTATGATATCTTGCATGAACAGGAGATCAGTTTCAAAGTTGCAATCTTGAAAGCATAAACTATTTATTTTACTCGTTAATAATGTATATGTCCTTCCTGTATGACACAAAAAAACAATCGTGACTGGGATCTCATTGCATATTCCGTTTTTACTTTACTCTTTTTATGTTAGTTAGATGCAGAAGCAGCTTCTTTTTTTTGTAACTATATTATACCACTTCAGTACTATTCTCTTTCCAATGTATCCGTTACACTACTATTGGCCAAACCTGGGCTGCAGAGGACAAACCGTTTCCAAGAATACAGGATGCCCTACCACTGTGGAACAAGCAAGGTAGCTCATAGAGGGATACAGTGCACTCTCTTAAGCAGCATACACCAAAAGGATTGGAAATTCATACATGGTGGAAATAGGCACACTGACCAAGAAACGATCCTTAAAATGTTCTTTTTTTCAGTTTTGGAGAAAAATCATTTTTTAAAGCTCAGCCAACTATGCACCTGCCACAAGAAAATCTAATCCCATCTGAGACACACAATACATACATCAGAGACTGCAGAATGTGAGCATAACTACCAATATGGCTGGCTGTAAATTATGGTATGACACCAACATTTCGAAAGTTACTAAGACTGGAAGGTCAGATGCCCTAAAGTCCTTTCTTTGAAGGCTCTTAGAAAATAACCTTTGTGCTCAACTACCTATGCCAACGTTAGTAAAATGCCTTTGGGGAAATCATTAGTTGGGAGTGTTCATCTCACCAACTAATCTTCCTAATCGGATTAGCATACTGAGTCGGATTAACAACATTGCAAGAGTGTACTATGTCTGTAAAGAGGACAAACTATATATTAGACTACTTCATGTCAAAGAGGTATCTCTAACACACAGACGTGCACAACATGACTTGCCCTAACACTGGCTGAATGGACATAGAAAGTTGGAGTGAAATATTATTTGACTAATTTTCCCTTTATTCAAACAGCAAAATATTACCAAAAACCAGTAAGGAATAACTTAATTTGCCACTCAGCGTTACCTCCTAACTATGTGACCGATATTTAAAAAAATGTGCCCAAACAATTGCAGTATGAATCTGAACGAAAAGTTGAGTGCAACATAATTCATTATTATTAAAACAGGAGAGAGAACTGCAGAGCAGTCCGAAATACATTAAAGGTTGTAAAAGGAAAAGGAGCAACATTTTTGCTGATAAGACAATTAATACATGTGAAAGAGCAGGCCCCACAATATTACACACCCCTCCAAAATTGCAGACCCCATGGTAAGTGTGCCTTCTCTTATCAAGTAAAAGCGTCATTCCATCAATTCATTTGTATATCACAAACATGTCACAAAAAAGAAACAATGGAGTGCTACTTCAAGAATTTGCCCAAAAAGATGGATTTTAGTTACCTTCAAGAAAGAAAGAAAGAACGAGAAAGAAAGAAAGAAAAATAAAGAAAGAGAAAGAGAGAAAGAGAAAGAGAGAAAGAAGCTCCTCCATAAGCCTGAGACTTAAGGCAGGACATTCCACCAACCACTTTCAGCCACAGCAAATGACCTAACTCCCAAGCCTTTTCTACATTTTTAGATGAATGCATCCCACTAATCTCTAAATGAGAAGATAATACAATTACACTTTGTGGTGTCAATACTATACAATCTCAGAAAGAACTGTCTACAATTCTAGTAGGGGGTGTGGCCTAGAAAGATGGCGGAGTAGACAATTTTGCCCTATACTCCAGCATAAAAAAACGTCTTACATCAATTTTGGCATTGGCTGGCTGCTGACACCATCCAATGGGGCAAGTAGCGAAAGCAGGTGATTGTGCCTGAAAAGAGGATTTCTTTGTAGGATGAAGCCTACCAGACAGCGCACAGTTTGGTTTGCTAAAGATATCTTGGGGTCATTCAGAAAGTTGACCGTCCATTGCTTACCATTGGCTTTGTGGTTTGTAAATCACATCTTCTGGTTTTCGATTTACTTACTTTATTTAGGGGTGTATTCAGGCCCCTTTTCTCTTCACTCTATATTATCATCAGCAGAGGACCAGCTTGAGACGCCGCAAAAAGAAGCCAAATCTCTGAAAACCAGTGTTCCCTCCTTGACGACCCAAACGTCTGGTATGGAAGAATGCCTTGAGGACATGGAAGAACGTTCAAGGCTCACTAATCTCCAATTTATCGGATTCCCGGAACAAGCCAAAGGCCCATTGCCTGAGCTGTTTTTAGAGGAGTGGATTACAAAAACGTTGCAGCTCCCATTCCGCTCCAAGTTCTTCTCGATAGAAAGGGCCCATAGGTGGCTGGTGACATCAAAGCCTGGGCCCATCCCCTTCAAGAGTGCAGATAGCACGATTGCTCGATTACAGAGAGCGCAACAATATCCTATAACAAGTGGGAAAGAGCGGGCTGTAGCGCTATGAAAATGCTTCCCCCTTGTTATTTCCTGAATATACTAAGAGTGGGCAAGACAAACCGACTACCTTTCTGGCCTTAAAAGAAAATAGAGACCTAAACTTTCAGTACAGCCCAATATATCCAGCGAAACTCCGCATACAACTGAGGGTAAGGCCCATTTGGTTACTGCGCCAGAAGAGGAATGGTAGTGGCTGGAAACAATCACAGAGGCAGTGGGAGGAACCACGTCACACCCACCAAACACCGGTAAGGGGCAGGCATGGCCCTGGGGGCAAAGAAACATCTAGTGCATGGAACAGCTGGAGGTTCAAGGCAGTTCATTGTGTTGCAGACTGATGGCACACAAAGAGGCATTGGTGGGCTCAGATGGGGACAGACTCTTCCAGGTGAATGGGCGAAACACGTCTACTACTGGTGTGGGTCTACAGGGCCATCTCGGTCGGACAAGCACCGAAGGATCTATGTTCGTCTATCCGTACATCACATGGAACCCCGCACAAGAATCTCATACTCTAGTCCCCTTCACTATCTTGGGAGACGCTCAGTGTTTGTACCAGTCCCTCCCACGCTCGTGCCATTTCCATACTTTTCACATTGGCTGTGCGAAAGGCCTGCCTAAGTCTTACAGTACTTTCACTATGAGCCCATTTATGAAATTCAGTAGCCCATCTTCTGCTAGACGGCCCCTCCACCGACTTCCAGTGCCATATGATTTCCCTCTGGGCTACAATAAGACCTAAATCAATAAATTTGCTAGTGACTTTCGTTGTCTTCGTGTGAGGGAACCAGAGCAAAAGGCAGGTCGCTATGTTGTATTCTACCTGTCTATCAGTTACTTCATTCAGCACCGCCCCCACCTCAGACCAATACGACCCCAGTTTCGAACAGGACCATAACATATGATCCAACTCCACTCCAGGCTGCAAACATCTAGGACACTTCGCATCCTACACATGGAAGTATCTCCTAATCCTCCCTGGGGTAAGGTAAGCTCTATGCACTATGAGAAAGTGCACCTGTTGAAATCGAGCGTTCCTACGCCCCTTCCATGTCCTCCTCAGGATCTGTCCCCATGTCGTGTCCGGTATGGGCTTCCCCCCTACTCTCCTCCCATGTTTGATTTAAGGCCGTGAGGGGTTCTAATCCTTCGTGAAGCATTCTAGAATGTAAGCAAGTAACCGCCTTAATCGTGCCCGCCACCATTACCACATATTGACATGCCATTGTGGTTGGCGGCTCTGATTGCCCATTCTTCCAGTGTTTCTTTATCGCCGACATTACCGCCATATGCAGAAGGAAACCCCCATCTGAAAGACCGAACTGTTCTTGCACCGCTCGAAATGGCAACAACTCTCCATCCGCGTAGAGGTCCCCGATCATTTTCAGCCCCATCTCCTCCCATTCCATGAGTGGGGACCAATCCCCCCCATGTGGCAATGCTGTCAACATGCCCAGAGGTATCTCAGGTGCATAAGGGTGCACCACTCCCGCCCGTTTGTGGCTTTTATTCCAGCATAACCTCAGAGTTTTTTCCTCCAAAGTCAAGTCCTTCAGATCAAGCTGCTGCTGCATGATGATGTACGACAAGACATGCCTAGGTATCCCTGTTCCTGGAGTCTGATAAGGGCCCCTAAACACTTTGGCGACGTTCTGTGTAAGGACCTGCAGTTGCGCTGCCAGATAATAGAGTTCGAAGTCAGGAACTGCCATTCCTCCTTCCGACTTCGGCCTCCGCAGCATGTCCAACGCCACCCGTCTCCTTCCTCGCCCCCATAGAAAGTCAATGGTGAGCGACCGCAGTTCCCTAAAGAACCTGGGCGGAATCCATATTGGCAGCGTCCGGAAATAATATAGCAGTCGCGGTAAGGCAACCATTTTAAGCAGCGCCACTCTACCAACCACTGAAATAGGAGTGTGGCCCAAAACGCCATGCAGCCCCTCAGGGCTCTAATACAGCGTCCTATATTCCCTTCTAGCATGTCATCGACACCATGATAGATCCGTACTCCTAAATAAGTGAAGCACGACCGCTCCCATATCATGTCTGCTATCAGTAATGTTTGGGGTGTTTCGGCTCTGAGCGGGAAGATACACGTTTTGTTCCAGTTCACCCTAAGGCCCGACAGCGTCCCAAAGTCTGCTAGCATGTCCACAGCTCCCCGCAGCGCCACAGATGTGTCTTCAATGAACAGCAATAAGTTGTCTGCATACAATGAGATAAACTGCTGGTCTCCTCCGCACCTGATGCCCCCATACGCCGTCCCTGACCTAGCCAAAATAGCCAAAGGATCAATTGCCAGCGCGAACAATAGAGGGAAAAGTGAACATCCCTGTCTCGTTCCTCTTTTAACCGGATACTCTTCCGATATTACTGAACCCAAACGCACCCTAGCGGTAGCCGAGGAGTATAGGACTTTAGTCCATTTCCTAAACTGAGGGCCTAGGTCGAACCTCTCCAGTACCCTGTCCAAATACTCCCATTCCAGGCTGCCAAACGCCTTTTCTATGTCTATGGACAACACTGCCGGCATCTCATCCACGCTCATATCACTCCGTAATACTCTTATTAGGCGGCGGATATTCGCTGATGTTTCCTAGTGGGAATAAACCCATTTTGGTCCTCATGGACCAATGCGGTCATATGTGGTAGCAATCTCGTGGCCAGAATGCGGCTCAGGATTTTATAGTCCACCGTCAGCATGGACAGCGGTCTGTAAGAAGTCACGTCCGTGCTCTCCCTCCCAGGTTTTAGCAGGGGGACAATTAGTGTCTCCCTCATGGACCCGGGCAGTCGGCCCTGCTCCACCGCCTCATTATAGACCTCCTGCAGTCGGGGCGCCAGAATGTTAATATACTTGACATAGAATTCTATCGGGAGTCCGTCCACCCCCGGTGTTTTGTTTCTCGCCATCTGCGCAATTGCTCCTCTGACCTCAGCCAGTGTAATAGAGTGGCCCAGGCTATCGGCATCTTCCCCCTCCAGTTGTCGGAACTGTACCCCTGCCAGGTAATTGTCTATGTCCTCTACCTCTGCCCTCAGGTGGCTCCGATAAAGGGTCGTATAGTATTCTAAGAAGCGCAAGAGGATCGCTGTTTGGGAATATACTGTCTCTCCCGTTTCCGTACGCACACTTAAAACCGGGTTTCCCCTCGAGACCGGGTTCGCCAGCCTTGCTAGTAGCGTGCCTACCTTGTCCCCCTCCACATGCACCTTCGCCGTGTATTGGCTCTAATCATAGCATCGCAACCTTTCCGTCTCTGCCACCACCAACTCCTTCGCCTCCAAGAGCTGCGCCTGCAATTCCTTGTGTCCTGGACTCTGCTTCTCTTTGTCCCTCAGCGCCTCCTCTGCTTTTCTGACCTCCGCCAGTACCACAGCTCTTTCCCCAGAGTGCTTGCTAATCCATAGCCCCCTCATCACCACCTTAAAGGCATCCCATTCAATACCTCTTGTAGACGCTGTCCCTTTATTTATTGCGAAATATTGTTCGGCACCCTCCTGAATCTTAACACTAAAAAACCTGGTCCTCTAACGTTTCTGGGTTCAATCTCCAATTAGGGATCGCAGTCCTCACCAGCTGCCATTGAATGGAAATCAGTTGGGGATTATGGTCAGAAATGGTCCTAGTCAAGTATTCTGAGTGTGTCGCCAAAGGAGCCACCAAGCCGTTGCATAGGATCGTATCAATTCTAACGTGCAATTCGTGGAGTGCGGAAAAGAAAGAGTAGTCCCTTTCCCCCGGGTGGTGTCCCCTCCATATGTCCATCAGCCCCCATCTATCCTGCCAGTCCACCCTCTGTTTCGCTACTCTGCGTACCGGGGATTCAACTAGTTGTGGGTGCGATCTATCCAGTGTGATATCAGTAATCGAATTAAAGTCACCTCCCAGTATTATCGGCCCCGCCAAAAAATGCGCCAGCGCGCCTGATAGTGTGTCGAAGAATCGGGACTGATCTATGTTCGGGGCGTAACGAATATGCTACTTACCAGTATGCATCTGTTCTTGGCATGTAGGGCTGCTGACATTCATATCTGTGCATAGATCGCCGCCTACTGTTGGGTCCGGATGATTGCACATTGTTGTCCTGGAAGAGTCTTCGAAGTATCATGAGATAGGTGGCTCCTCCCCTGGACTACAGTGCGCATGGGCATCAACTCCATCCTCAGATTGTTTTTAGCCATTGTGGCCAAGATGGAGTGAAACTAAGTGAAAGATGACCATGCTAGAAGTATATGTGAATTCTGCAGCTGCTACAGGCGCCGGGGAGGAGGGCGGGCGATATGAATGTCAGCAGCCCTACATGCCAAGAACAGATGCATACTGGTAAGTAGCATATTCGGTTCGAGGAATGTGGGCTGCTGAATTCATATCTGTGCATAGAATACATAGCAGTCCCTCCATTAACGGCGGCCGCCCGTGCCAGCTGCAGCAGTTTGGAAAAGTGTTTTTAGAACAGCCTGCCCTACAGCTGCCTGCTGTTTGGAGTGAACATCAACACAATAATGCTTTGTAAATGTGTGTGTGGTAGACCATGTGGCTGCTCTACATATGTCTTCCAAAGGAATATTTCCAAGGAATGCCATGGAGGCCCCCAACCTTCTGGTGGAGTGGGCCCTTGGTGGAATGGTGAGAGTACGCTTGGCTTTTAGATAGCAGATCTCAATACATTTAACGATCCACCTAGCTATACCAGCCTTGGAAATGGGGTTACCTTTGTGTTGTGGCGCAAAGGCAACAAAGAGTTGTTTAGCTTTCCTAAAATCCTTGGTCCTATCGATGTAATACATCAGGGTCCTCTTGACGTCAAGGGTGTGGAGCATTCTCTCCGCCAATGACTCAGGATTTTGGAAGAAAACAGGCAATTCAATAGTTTGGTTAATATGGAATTGAGACACAACCTTAGGAAGGAATTTAGGGTTAGTGCGAAGCACCACCCTGTTAGAATGAATTTGAATAAATGGCTCTTGGATAGTTAGGGCTTGTAGCTCACTAACTCGTCGTAGCGATGTAATCGCTATATGGAAAGCCACTTTCCACGTCAAGAATTGAATCCCGCAGGAATGCAGTGGTTCAAAAGGAGGACCCATCAGCCGGGTGAGGACCACATTGAGGTTCCACTCCGGAGCTGGTGGAGTCCGCGGAGGAATGACTCGTTTGAGTCCTTCTAGAAAGGCCCTAATGGCAGGCACCCTGAAAAGTGAGAGGTGCTGCCTGTTCTGGAGATATGCGGCCATTGCGGATAGATGTATGCGAATGGAAGCCTAGGCCAGATTACATTTGTACAAATGGAAAAGATAACTAATGATGTTCTGAATAGATGCATCTAGCGGGTTAATGTTGTGGTCTGCACAATAAATGACAAACCGCTTCCACTTTGCCGCATAGCATGCTCTTGTGGTGGGCTTCCTTCCTCCTGGATGATGTCCATACAGTCAGGAGGCAAGTGTAGGTAGCCAAACTCTAAGACCTCAGGAGCCAGATCGCCAGGTTGAGCTGTTGCGGATCTGGATGCTGAATGTCGCCATGGCTCTGCGTCAGAAGGCTGGGTGTGAGGCGTAGCCTTTGATGCGGTACCACGGACAGTTCCAGAAACGTGGTGTACCATGGCTGGCGAGCCCACGTTGGAGCAACCAGGATGAGAGTCATCGAGTGCTGCCTGAGCTTGCGTGCCACCAGCAGTATCAGAGGTGCTGGGAGAAAAGCGTACGCAAATTTGCCAGACCAGTTCATCCATATTGCATTGCCCTGCGACTGTGGGAACCTGGCGGCAAAGCTTTGGTATTTTCCGTTCTCCTTTGTGGCGAACAGGTCTATCTCTGGATGACCCCACCTTTGGAAGTACGGTTGGAGTACTGATGGATGTAACTCCCACTCGTGCATTTGGTGGCTGTACCTGCTGAGCAGGTCCGCCATCTGATTGTCCTTGCCCGGGAGGTGTTCCGCCATGAGGAAGATGTTCCTCTGAATGGCCCACTTCCACATGCTCTGAGCCAGATGAGACAGCTGCGGAGAGTGTGTTCCTCCCTGCTTTTGAATGTAGTACATGGCCGTCATGTTGTCCGTCGGGATCAACACGACCTTGTTGCACAGATGTACTTTGAAGGCTTTTAGTGCCATGAAGATTGCCATCAGTTCCAGAACATTGATGTGCATCTTCCGTTGCTGTTGCGTCCATAGTCCCTGCACAGTGTAATGGAGTACATGAGCTCCCCATCCCTGGAGAGAAGCGTCAATTGTCAGGATGATCTGCGGCACAGGCTCTTGGAACGGTCGTCCCTTGCAAAGGTTTCGTGGATTCCACCAATGCAGGTTGTATGCCCGACCGCTCACCAACACTAGGTCCTTCAACTGCCCGTGAGCCTGGGTCCACTGACGTGCTAAGCACTCCTGAAGCGGACCCATATGTAGTCTCGCGTGCGGGACTATGGAGATGCAGGAGGCCATCATGCCTATCAACTGCATGAACACTCTTGCTGGAAGCGAGTGTTGAGGTCTGAACTTCTGTATCAGCGATTGAATGCTGCTGACCCTCACTGAATTTGGCTGTGCTGTGGCTGCCAGAGTGTTTATGGTCACACCCAGATACTGCCGTATGTGGGCGGGCTGGAGGTGGGATTTTGGGTAATTCAGTGAGAATCCCAGATCGTGCAGGAGGTGAATGGTGTGGGACATGTGGGCGGCACACTGCTGAGCAGACTATGCCTGGATGAGCCAGTCGTCCAGATAAGGGTAGACATGGATGTTCCGTCTCCTGAGGTGCGCCGCCACTGTCGCCAGGCACTTTGTGAACACCCTGGGTGCCGTGGTGACACCGAAAGGCAAAACCTTGAACTGGTAATGCTGGTTTTGTATGGTGAACCAGAGGTACTTCCTGTGTGAGGGGTGCAGTGGAATGTGAAAGTACACATCCTTTAAGTCTAAAGTTGCGAGAAAGTCCCCCTGACTGAGCAACGGGAGCACTTGCTGCAGGGTCAGCATATGGAAGTGCTCCAACAGGATGTAGTGGTTGAGTGGCCTGAGGTCCAGGATGGGCCTGAGGGACCCGTCCTTTTTTGGTATCAAGAAGTACAGGGAGTAGACCCCTGTGCCTCTTTCCTGCACAGGCACGAGCTCTATTGCCCCTTTTTGCAGCATAACGGTGACCTCCTGCTGCAATAAGTGCAAATGCTCGGCCGACATAGGACAGTGTCTTGGGGGCATGTTGGGTGGAGAGGACGTTAACTATAGACAATAACCGTATTGTACAAGTTTTCTGACCCACCTGTCAGTGGGGATGGATTTCCAGACTGGCAGGAACTGCTGGAGTCTCCCCCCGACCGGTGTTGTGTGGTCGGGGGGCAGTGACAATGCGTCACTGTTTGTTGGTGGCAGAGGATCTGGAGTTGTTGTTTCCACGACCTCTGCCCTTGGCGCTGTTACCACGATATCCACCTCGACTCTTGTTGGTGTATGTGGACTGAGTGTTGCCCTTGAAGTACTGCGTGGACTGGGAGAGCTGGCCTCTGGAAACGCCTCTAGTGCTTGAGCTACGAAAAGACCCACCCCGAAACTGCTGGGACTGTAAGGCACCCATGGATTTAGCAGTTTCCGTGTCCTTTTTTATTTTTTCTAGGGTGGTGTCAACCTCCGGGCCAAACAGGTGATCTGGATTCACTGTTTGATAAGGATAGTGGTTTGGATTTCTGGCTTAAATCCAGAGATTCTCAGCCAGGCATGTCGCCGTAGCACAACACTGGTGTTGACAGCCCTGGCTGCGGTATCAGCCGCGTCCAGAGCGCACTTAATCGAAGCATTAGAGATCAGCTTCCCTTCCTGAATCAGCATCTCAGCCGCCTCCTTGTATTCATCAGGCAGGTGCTGCAACAGGGTCTCCAGTGTGTCGTAGTGTGCCCTGTCATACCTCGCCAGAAGCGCTTGTGTGTTTGAAATGCGCCAGATGTTGGCTGCCTGTGCTGCTACCCTCTTCCCCGATGCCTCAAAGACCTTGGATTCTTTGTCTGAGGGAGGAGCATCACCCGTAGTCTGAGAATTATCCCTCTTCCGGGCATTCGAGACGACAAGGGAGTCCAGAGGCAACTGTCCTTTGATGTAGGTAGGATCAGTAGGCGCTGACTTGTATTTCTTCTCAATCCTAGGGTTTATCACCCTCGCCCTGGTAGGTTCTTGAAGGATCTCGCCAGCATGTTTTAAAACACCTTTCAGCATAGGCAGAGTCTTAACAGTTCTTTCTGAGACTGAGAAAGTATCAAAAAGGAAGTCGACATCACCAGGGTCAGCATGGAGCTGGACGTTGTGATTGTTAGCTGCCCGTTCAATGAGGGCATTGAAAGCTGCAGAGTCTTCTGTAGGAGACGTTTTTGCAGAAAATAGTTGAGGGTCTTGTCCTGCTTGAGGATTACCTGGGTCAGCACCAGCGGCCCAGGTTCGTTGGTATCCTCAGGGTCTGTATAAACAGGATAACTGTACTCGTCCTCATCATCTCCCTCATCAGCGTCCACATCAGAGTAAGTGGGCAAAACATCACGAGTCTGTGGGGAGAGTGGTTCCACCAAGACGGGAGTGAAAGCAGAGTCCTTCTTTTTCTTAAGAGGAATCTTGTAGGACTCCATTGGACGTTCCGGGCGATTTTCCACTTGTGGAGGGAAAGCCTGCCCATTTCGGCATCAATGAAGTGTTCCTGATGCTCGTCCACTGAAGGTCGTTGAGGCTGTGGGCCGGGGACCACCGCTGACGACTTCGGCGCCGAAGAGACCTTCTCGGGAACGCTGGCGACCGCCTTAGGAGCGAAAGCCTTCGGCGCAGTCTTCGGCGGCAACGTAAAATGGATGGCCGTGGACGCCTTATGCGGTTTCTCCACCGGTTTCGTAGGCGGAGGATCCTTCGGACCGACCGACAAGGTCCTGTCCCTGATGCGTTGCAGGGAGTCCGTCACCTTCTTGGTGAACTCGGCGGATGGGCGCGCCGGTTCGACGGAATCCTTCGAGGCCTCACCTGGAGTCGACTCTCGGGGTGTGCTGCTCTTGGCCTTGCCCTGTTGACGCGGAGTCGTGAGGACCTTCGGGTCATCCAGTCGCTTCTTCGGGTCGCCGAGAGTTTTCTTCGGGTCGCCGAGAGTTTTCTTCGGGTCGCCGAGAGCTTTCTTCGTTTCGCCGAGGCCTTTGCTGGTGTCGACCGTCTTCGGCGCCGACACGCTCGGCTCGATCACCTTGACTTGAGCCTTCGGCTCGACAGCACCCTTCGGCTTCTTCGGCGTTGAGGGCTCAGAGGCCTTGAAGCCAACCAAAGCGATGCGCACTTTCGGTTTCGAGGACGGCACCTGCGCAGTTTCTTGAGTCGAGACCGTAGGTTTCACCTTCGGTTTCGATTTGCCAGGGTGTGGCTCAACAGTAATGTCCGTGGCCGAGCCCGAGCCCGAAGGCGGGGCCGTAGAACCCATGGTAAGATCTTGGGTAAGGCCCGAAGGCGATCCCTCGACCTGAGCCTTATGAATTTGCACGCCCCCAGAGTCAGTTTGAGGAAGCTCTTCGTCCGAGCTATCCTCCATGGCCCCGAGGGCACCGTCGTCGTCTCCTACCTCGTCGACAAATTCTTCGGCCTCGAACATCTCTGCATCCGCGTCGTAGTCGTAGTCGACGTCCGACGCGGGGTTCGACTCACTAATGTCCTGGATAGATTCGTCCTCGACATCCCCTGCATCGAAGATGTCCACAGGCGCCGGTGCAGCATGCTGGGCCTCCTGGCGCGCAGCTCTCCGAAGCTTAAGCGTCTTCTTGGACCTGAAGCGTGAACAAGCCATACACTTGGCTTCATCGTGGTCCGGCGACAGACACTTGTTACACACCAGGTGGACGTCGATGTGGGGATACTTCGAGTTGCAGACAGGACATCTCTTAAATGGACTACGGTCCATGATGGACGGTCGATAGCGTCTGAAGCGTCGACTGGGCCTACCGCGTCGAAAGCACGGGGGTGTAGGGAATCCGGCTCGGTACCGAGCTGGAAGAACTAAGACCGAACGCAAGACTATACCGACGTATTAGACTAAAGACAAGAGGGAATTCAAAGACATCCGAACCCAATGGCGGAAAAAAACAATCTGAGGATGGAGTCGATGCCCATGCGCACTGTAGTCCAGGGGAGGAGCCACCTATCTCGTGATACTTCGAAGACTCTTCCAGGACAACAATGTGCAATCATCCGGACCCAACACTAGGCGGCGATCTATGCACAGATATGAATTCAGCAGCCCACATGCCTCGAACACACTGCAGAGCACCACCTCCCTGCCATATATCTACCATCTGGGTCTATAGCTTGATTCGTGACCTGGAAGGGAATCCCCGCTCTCACCCATATCAAGACCCCTCTAGCAAATGCCGAATAGGCTGTACCAAACACCTGACCCCTCCATCTCTTTTGTAATGCAGTACTCTCTTGTTTGTTAAGATGCGTCTCCTGGAGCAGTGCAATCTGAACCCCACGTCGCACCAAATACGCATGCACTTTATGACGCCTTGACATTGTATGCAACCCACGTACGTTCCATGTGATACATTTCAATTCAGGTAATGTCCCCATTGCCATGTCCCCTCGACGTCCCCTTCCCCAGACCCTGCCAGCCCACACCATAACTGCTAACGCCCCCCCTTTGAACACCCCGTAGAACCCCCATGAGCCGCTCCCCCAGAACAGGACCTAATAGCGAAGTATCAGTCCCCATCCAAACTATCACAACAGTGCACACCAGACTATCCTGCAGTAGCCACTACAGGTTGCCTTAAGAGCAATTGGGGCTTGGTTCGACCCAGAAAGGCGGCAGCACCCGCCCCAGCCCCCGCCCCACAATCCCGCTTTGTAGCCTGGTACATTTATATTGTTCATACAGTTTACCAGGTACTCCAGCTCTTCTGGTGGCAGTCTAGTAGTGGCTAGTTGCCCAAAAGGCCATCAGTCTACAGATCATCCGCCGTTCTCGGTGTCACGTCCGGTCCCTTGGAGCTTTCGACATCAGATAGTTCCATGCCCGAGTGTCTTTGGTCATCCTCTGATTCAGACCCCCTGATAGAGTCCTCCTTCTGGGACCCCGTTATCGCCGCCGTTGTCGCCAGCGCATCCTGCTTGTCCGCGGCCAGTCGAGCCTTCAGTAGGGCCTGTTGGGTCTTGGTCCTCTTGCGGATCCGTTGGGACTGACGCATCCTCGGCGGTTTGGGCTGTTCCCGGTCTTCCTTACCCCTGCGATCTGTGCCTGCCCTATAGGATTCAAGCCAGGACCAAGCTTCCTCAGGCGTCAGGAAGAACTGTGTCGTGTCATCCATTATGATTCGTAATTTGGCAGGAAATAACAGTGAGTAGTGGATCCCCTCATCTCTGAGCTCTTTTTTGATTGATAGATACGAAGCTCTACGCCCCTGTATCTCTTGTGTGTAGTCCGGGAAGATCGTGACTGTGCCGTTGTCCACTTTAAAAGGTTCCATTGCCCGCGCATTCTGAATCAAGAGATCTCTATCCTTGTAGTGAAGGACTCTAGCCACAACAGGTGTGGGCGGGCGGCCCGGTGAGGGCAGCTAGGCCGGGACTCTGGACGCCCTCTCGAGCTTGAAGAAGGGGGAGAGACCCTCCGGGGCTACCTGCGTCCTGAACCAATTCTCCAGATAAGTTATGTCCGCTCCCTTAATTTTTTCCGGCAGGCCGACCACTCTTCCATTGTTGCGCCGTTTTCTACTTTCAGCATCCTCGACCTTTTTCTCCAGCATCGCCAATCGTTGCAGCGCATCCTCCATCTTGTGTTCTATTGTCACTACCGCTGGTTTCAAGTCCTGAACCACCAATTCAGTTTCCTTCACCCTGTCCACCAACTTCGAGGGGTCAGCCCTAAGGAGTACCAGCCCTGTTGCAACCTGCGTGACGTCATTGTGCAGGGAGTCCTTCATCGCTGTGATGGCCTCTAGTATTTTATCTAATCTTTTGTTCAGCCTTCTTTCTGATACCGTGCTCTTGGTTTCATCCCCATGATCCTGGGCGTCTACCTGCCCCACCACGTCCGCTCCCCCACCTTTGGGATTCATTATGACCGGCAGAGCGTCTATTATTCTACAGGGAGATGTTGTTCTCTACAGCTGACCACTCTCAATGCTTCCCCAGCTATCACAGATGCAATGTCTCTCCTGGTGAAAGCCTCGGATATTTATTCGCACACAGCTGTGGCTCTTCTGCTGCCCATACAGTGTGTAGCCCCGTGCACTTCCTCACCGCAGATCTCCCTCAGAGGCAAGGAATCCTGAAAAACACGTGTTTGTCCCCACGCCTTGTTCCACGTTTGTCAGGCACCGAAATCGTACCTCAAACCGGTAGCTCTCTAACCGCTAATCCGTGCGCAGTGCCAAGTGCCATTGAACCTCTTTTGCACTGCCCAAGTCTTTGTGATCTCCATGGGCCTGGGGTGCCAACAATCAGAAAAGAAGAGGCCCCTCCAACAGTCCCCTGGCCACGCACTCCCAGAGTTCCCTGCAGTGAACGGGCACAAGATGGCAGTTTGGGTCAGCGTTCCACGTAGATCTGGGCCCAGCCGTCCCTATGCCTGCAGCTGCATCCTTCGGCCCCCCCTCTCCGTGCAGCGCTGCAGGCCTGCTCCCGCCCCTGCCTCCGCAGTACCGAGCGCAGGCCCGCCGCCCCGCACTCACCAGGGTCGTAGAGGCAACACACCCGCCAATTGTTCTCTGTCCTCAGGGCTCCCGCCTCAGTCTCCACTGCTCTCAGGACACCGGGGCCCACCTTGCAGTTCTCGGCCCCGCCAGCTGCTCCAGTCCCTCCAGGTTCCGGTGCCTCCAGTACCGCCGTCGGGTAGGCGCAGCGCGCCGGCCCCCAACCTCCGAGGGCGTCACAACCCCGCTGCCGATCCTCCGGTCCCTTCCTCCGGTGCGTAACTCTCCATAGACGTTCTTCGTGGCGGCCGCCATCTTAACTTGCTAGGCGAGCTCCTCCACTGTTGGTCCGAGTCTGCTTCCTCCAGCCTGCCACATCCGTCTCGCCAGTTACTGGAGCATGTCAGCTGGCCGCCTTCCTTTCCACGCTCCCGGCAGCCTTAATCTTTGTCCCTGCATAAGTTCATTAGCGCGGCTCTCCGCGTTAGGCAGGTCCTGTAGGCGATGGTTGCCGCCATTTTGCAGGTCTCCTCCACTGAACCTCCAGCACTTCTAGGCTTCCTCACCGCTCTCCAGAGCCTCCGGTCGCCAGGATTTGGAGCTCAGAGTGTTCCCCTTACTTTCCGATGCAGATTCTGGTACCTTAGGCTACCCGCAGGATGCTATCTCAGGATAAAAGACGGGATCGGGCACGGAGCTATCGACTCACGCCGCCTGCTCCATCGGCGCCCAAGCCACGCCCCTTCTATCTTCAGGCAGGCTTAAGTGGCAGAATTTAACAGGAAACACTGAAGTGGGTGCTGGTAGGCAGAGCTAGAGGTTCTGGGTATCAAACTACTACACGGCGGCCCAGGTGCAGCTCACAGTCCACTGGTTGAAAAACGGGGATAACTAGGAGAAACATCTCTTCAGAGGCATCCATTATTTGAGCTACTACCCACTTTAGTAATGAAGGGATGGGGTGGGGGGGCAGGTCCCCTCCCTTATGTCATCCAACGTGCCTGACATCTCTGAGAGAGTGGTGACAGCAATAATTAAAAGAACGCCCTTTTTCGGCAGACATGCCTCTGGTGCATAGTACCCCATTTGCACGGATACCATTGACTAAGTCTATGGAAAGGTGGAAAAGAGAGGGCTGCATAACTTTAGCAGATGTATATCCAGAGAATAGATTGATAGCATTTCAGGAAGTTCAGGCAAACTTTGGGTTTAGCTCAGGTCACTTCCAACAATATGCAAAACTAGACCACCCAGCCAGGGGAGTATGGACTTCCTTCCCAGAGGCCTCACCTCAGTCACAGGCCCTAACGATGCTTCTGCCCTGCCCCACAGTAGACACCTCGTCTGTCACATATACCGCTTGCTAAGAACAGACAAACTGGCTTAGACACTGACGCTACAGAATAAATGCTGAGACCAGTTGAATGGCGAGCTAACAGACAGGGAGTGGGTGACGGCGTATAAAGGGGTGCAGAAAGTGTCCAGAAGTGTGTGCTTTAAACTGGCGGAATAAAACGACATACATACGACTTATTACACACCATCCAAACTTCATAAAATATACCTGCCTGCCTTGGCGAGCTGTAGCCATAATGGGGCTGATTTTGTACACATGGTCCGGCTTTGCCCTGTCATAAATGCCTTGTCATTGGAAGTAGCCCAAATAACTGCCATATACATCCCAGGGGAGTGACTGACACATTGAAGCACTATATACAAGGCATCTTCCTGAGGCCAGGGGGAGAGAGGAAATGTATGAAAAGGACGTTTTTCAGGTTGGGCACACTCCTGGCTAAGAGACGCATTGCCATTCAGTGGACGTGTCCCAGAGTGCCCCCTAAAGAAGCTTGAATTTGCAATGTGCAACAAGTAAGCAGAGATGAAAAACTGGCGGTGGACTTGATGGAATGGGCAGAGATGGGGAGTACAATTTCCGACCCACCTGGTCCTAGGCCCCCATGAGAGAGAAATAGAGAAGTTTTTAATCCTGGATGAGATTATTAAATCGGGGTGGGGCGGAGGGGGAGGGGAGGGCGGGGGAGGGGGCACACAACAGATATTTGTAATCAGGCCATACTGAAGAAGCTAAAGAAACCACACAGAGTCATACCGGAGGTAGATACAAAGGATGCACAAGAGGGTCGGAAGACTTTGGAACTTTCCCCTTTACATAAAATGTTAGGTGTATATATAGGAAAAGACACAAATGATGGACAGAAGATGGAACAAATCAAACATTCACCCCCAGTCAAGAGATCTGGGTTAAATCCATCGTTTTTGCTCACCATGCAAACCCAGTTTAGACCCAGCCATATGCAAATCAGTCTTGCCCTGTTCCTTATTGGAACAGTGCAGCCCGAACTGCCGAACCAGTTCTTCCCTGGACCAGAAACAAGCATCCTGGGACCGATTTCAGGGTATCACCCCTAACTGCCAGGCTAGCTTGAATCCAGTGGCACAGTGAGCCCGGGCCCACGTCTGGGCATACCCAGCGCACTTAGGACGAGAAGAAAAAGACAAACAAATGATGGACGGAATGAGGAACAAATCAAACATTCCACCCGCAGTCAAGAGATTTGGGTTAAATTTATCTTTCTTTTGCTCACAATGCCACCCCAGCTTAGACCCAGCCAAACGCAAATCAGTCTTGACCCTGTATACAGGTATATATAGAAGGCAGCTTGCAATGGGGCACAGATGTTAATAACTACATTGTAATACTAGCTACGATGTAAACCAAGACCAGACCAGTTGTGTTGGACATGTTTGAGTTTAGACTGGATATCCTACTGTTAGGAGGGGAACGAATGGATGACGTGCAGAATTAATACAATACGATGTTACCTATGTAACTTAATTGCAGCATGTGATCTTGTCTGCTTTTCTTGTTGTAAAAGCGATAAATACTCATTTAAAAAAAGTATAGCTAGCATTTCAAAACAGCACATAGAAGAACACGCACTGGCAAAGAATATAGGTTGCATCCTTAAAAAAAGAGCAAGTGCAGTACTTTTGGATTGCGTTGGAGCCCATGCACTAGTTATCTTTCATCCTTATCTTTTAATTTTACGTTAACATTCAAAAATGGCCATCCACCAATTAGAATTTGTTTTAAAGGTAAAAGTAAAACAAAGAGGGGAACGGAAGAAAGCCAAAATAGAGCAGTGCGAGTCGTGCTGTACCAGTGGCTTTTTTTAACCCATTTTATTGTTCTAAAATGGCGTCAGCCACGTTGGAACACAAATATTTTTTTTTTAAATAAAGTACGTTGGGAGTGCCAATTAGAGGTGCACAGTACTTTGCAGGTGCCAGTCCATCAAACAAAAAACAAAAATTTAAACAATCTGGGAGTGAGACAGGGAGGCGTAGGGGAGCACTGGAGAACAACAGATGGGCAATATGAGTGAATAGGGCGGGATGAGCAAACAGAGCGTAGGGCCTGCAGACCTCCTGTGAAAGCATGCACAAGTTTCACCTATGTAATCAATCGTCGTCCGGTAGAAGGAAAGAGCTCCCTGACAGATAACACAGGAGTGGAGAGGATGTGACGCAGCAGCCAGAGCTGCTGACTCGAGAGCTAGTGATCCCAGTTCAAGTCTCGGTGGCACTGCGTAACATCCTGTGATTCTATGCAAATCACGCAATCTCTCTGGGTGATGAATTGTTATATAAATATGCTGCAAGAGTTAAAGGCAAAACTTTATAAAACTAGAATTCCACCAAAGCGAATGTTAACAGTACTTTGGCAGCAGGAACCTGATAAGAGAAGCAGCCGAGGAACAAGCATTGGTAAATGCAGGAAAATATGCTACAGCCAATAGAAATGAGGGAAAGGTAAGTGGCACGCTCAGGAACCAATGAGAAGTTAGTAAAGAGGGGAGGATTCAAGTTCCTTTTAAGCTTATATTGAAATGCTCAAGCATAGCGCAAGTAATTGAAGATCCGGGGTAAGCAGACAGCGGGGAGGTAGGGTTGGTAGGCAGAAGAAAAACATGGTGGAGACTGCTAGGTAGGAAGAAGTGCTGAGTAAACAAGCATTAGAAATGCAATAGGTCTCGCAGCATTAGAGTTAGTGCTTTTAGAATTGTTAATGGGTTTTTTTGTAAATCTTTAGCATGAGGGTGAGGGTGGGTGAGTGAGGGTGAGTGAGGGTGGGTGAGTGTGAGTGAGGGTGAGTGTGGGTGGGTGTGGGTGAGGGATTGAGGGTGAGGGGTTGAGGGTGAGTGAGGGTGAGGGGTTGAGGGTGAGTGAGGGTGAGGGGTTGAGGGTGAATGAGGGTGAGGGAGGGTGAGGGGTTGAGGGGTTGAGGGTGAGTGAGGGTGAGGGGTTGAAGGTGAGTGTGAGTGAGGGTGAGTGTGGGTGAGTGTGGGTGAGTGTGGGTGAGTGTGGGTGAGTGTGGGTGAGTGTGGGTGAGTGTGGGTGAGTGTGGGTGAGGGGTTGAGGGTGAGGGGTTGAGGGTGAGGGGTTGAGGGTGAGGGGTTGAGGGTGAGGGGTTGAGGGTGAGGGGTTGAGGGTGAGGGGTTGAGGGTGAGGGGTTGAGGGTGGGTGAGGGGTTGAGGGTGAGTGAGGGTGAGTGAGGGTGAGGGGTTGAGGGTGAGTGGGGGTGAGTGAGGGTGAGGGGTTGAGGGTGAGTGAGGGTGAGGGGTTGAGGGTGAGTGAGGATGAGGGGGTGAGGGTGAGTGAGGGTGAGGGTGAGTGAAGGTGGGTGAGGGGTTGAGGGTGATTGAGGGTGAGGCGTTGAGGGTGAGTGAGGGTGAGGGGTTGAGGGTGAGTGAAGGTGAGGGTGAGGGGTTGAGGGTGAGTGAGGGTGAGTGAGGGTGAGTGAGGGTGAGGGGTTGAGGGTGAGGTGTTGAGGGTGAGTGAGGGTGAGTGAGGTGTTGAGGGTGAGTGAGGGTGAGGGTGAGTTAGGGTGAGGGGTTGAGGGTGAGTGAGAGTAGTTGAGGCTGAGTGAGGGTGAGTGAGAGTGAGGGTGAGTGAGGGGTTGAGGGTGAGGGTGAGGGGTTGAGGGTGAGTGAGGGTGAGGGGTTGAGTTAGGGTGAGGGGTTGAGGGTGAGTGAGGGTGAGGGGTTGAGGGTGAGTAAGGGTGAGGGTGAGTGAGGGTGAGGGTGAGGGTGAGTGAGGGTGAGTGAGGGGTTGAGGGTGAGGGGTTGAGGGTGAGTGAGGGTGAGGGTGAGTGAGGGTGAGGGGTTGAGGGTGAGTGAGGGTGAGTGAGGGTGAGTGAGGGTGAGTGAGGGTGAGTGAGGGTGAGTGAGGGTGAGTGAGGGTGAGTGAGGGTGAGTGAGGGTGAGTGAGGGTGAGTGAGGGTGAGTGAGGGTGAGTGAGGGTGAGGGGTTGAGGGTGAGTGAGGATGAGTGAGAGTGAGGGGTTGAGGGTGAGTGATGGTCAGGGTGAGGGTGAGTGAGGGGTTGAGGGTGAGTGAGGGGTTGAGGGTGAGTGATGGTCAGGGTGAGTGTGGGTGAGGGGTTGAGGGTGAGTTTGAGGGGTTGAGGGTGAGGGTGAGGGGTTGAGGGTGAGTGAGTGAGGGTGAGGGGTTGAGGGTGAGTGAGGGTGAGGGGTTGAGGGTGAGTGAGGGTGAGGGGTTGAGGGTGAGTGAGGGTGAGGGGTTGAGGGTGAGTGAGGGTGAGGGGTTGAGGGTGAGTGAGGATGAGTGAGAGTGAGGGTGAGTGAGGGGTTGAGGGTGAGTGAGGGGTTGAGGGTGAGTGATGGTCAGGGTGAGTGAGGGTGAGTGAGGGTGAGTTTGAGGGGTTGAGGGTGAGGGTGAGGGGTTCCTCTCGGAAAAGCTAGCAAATGCCCCCTGGCCGCATGAGAACGACACAACGCTGTGGCCTCCGCAGAGGGTGTTCCATACACACAACCACTTGCTGTAGTGCTTTGTCCACTTGTAACGGAATCTGGAGAAGGCCGGGGGTGAAATGTCAACAGAGGAAAGAAAGCAAACTCAACCTGGGGGCCGGAGCTGGAAGCCATTTTATTATCATAACACCCCTCTTAGCGCTGTATAGACAGATAAGACAGAAACGGGGCTCCAGTTACGAGACGCATGTCTTCAAAATTGCACCCATGACATTTTGTTCTAGTGTTCCTGGTGTCCCGGGTACATGTATTGACACAGCCCCCTGTATTAAACTGAAGTAGCCTATAATTGGGTACATGCACTGAGCTGTCATGAATCCTACCCCCACCACACAAAGGTGGTCTCTTACCCCTTAAAACGGTTCAACACACTGTGTAGAGGAGACGCCAACTTCACGCATATCTATGCGAACAACAAATCTATGGTTCCAATCGTGGAGTTTAAGAAATTCTTCAAAATACACCACATGGGTTCGTGTGGTGTTCGAATTCTAAAAAGTCAGAAAAAAAAACGATCTATTAGTAGATCGATCCCAGTACTGAAAGCTACTTATCTAATTCAAGCAGTGTCCAAAAGATATAAGATAAAGTCCGCAATATAACACCAACCAACCGTACCTGTGTAGAATCACCCTCGATGAGACTCGCGTCCTCGACCTGGAAGTGACTACCACCCGACCCGGAAGGCAAGGTTATAGCCTCCACAGGTAGAGAAAGCCTAGAATGCGAACCTCCGTTGTGGATGGCGAGATAAACAACGGGCTGAATTACCGCTGCGGAGGTTAAAAGTCCCGAAAATATAATTAGGGAGGTTCGGAGTCTCGTTAGTAAAAGTGAAAACCGACAAGTCAAAAGTATAATGAAGCGGCTCCAACTAAATCTTAAGGCCGTATTACGGCTATCCTGACAAAAATGCTCATGTACATAAAAGGCCACCATTAGTAGCACACAAAGGTCCCCATGTAACACAAAGAAAGCGGAAAAGAAAGGGCATTGTGAATAACGAGAAGTTGTAAAACGAAGAAAGAGTGTTATAGCAAGGCAATATGAGAGGCAGGCATGGGAGGAGAGGAGGAGGGGGGAGGAGAGTAGGGGAGGCACGGCCTAGCGGCCGTGCAATCAAGTAGTGAGGGGGCGGAGTTGTGGGAAGGCTGAGAGAGAGAGTAGGCGGCTGGGTGCATGTGCACGCGCATTTAAGCTCAATGCGCATGCGCATTGAGCTTAAATTTATCGTGCACTGCAAGGAATCGCCACGATTCCTTGCAGTGTGGATAAAGAGCCGATAAGTGCCAATACTCTCGCCTTGCTCGATGCGCATGCGCATCGACAGGCGAGACCTAAAAAGTATCCTCAGGTCCGCAGTGGAAGAATATATATCATCCAATTCCAGTATAAGAGTAACAATATTAGTGAGGAAAGCCATCGAATCAAGAGCAGGGACCCCTGAGCAAGGGGCTCAAGTCTATAAACTGAATAGAATTGGTCTGTTTTCAACAGATAGCTGAAGCGTGTCTAGCTTAAGTGAGACCTAAAAAAACGCATTCAGAGTGTATTTACTGATGTAAAGCACTGGTTCACTTCTGAGCCACTAACGAGCCCAGCTTCGGTTTAAGCTATTACCCAAACGGAAGGGGTGGGGCGACATTCCCAGGTATAAAATATGAGGGTGGTGAAGCAAAATGGAAAAATGGCAAAAAATTAAAGTAAAATAGAAGGACACTATGTTTTACACAGTTCTGCTTATTATAGTCCTCCAGAAAATGTTAATTAACATTTGGAATCTTGATCGAAAACGTGTCACAATCACTACAGCACAAGAACGTAACTACGACACTTGGCATTAATTTATTTCAAACCGTTTCACTGAGATATCACCCAGGACATACCTCAATCTGCTTCACCGTCAGGTCCAGGAAGGTGTTCTCATTGCGCACACTGATTAAACTCTTGGGACCTTTGCAGCCCATACTGGTGCCTAACCCGCCATTCAGTTTCACCACCACCAGTTTGTTCAAGACTGAAGCAATGCTGTCAGGCAGGCCTCGGGCCTTTATTTTCTCATAGGGCTGAATCTGGAAAAAAGCAGAGGGGAAAACACATTACAAAATACACTAACAAGACTGCGCGGCTAAGGGTAGTTCAGCCCCTCCCTATCAATGTATAGAATTTCATAGAGAGCAGTGATCTTTATTTAGATGCCGGGGCAGTTAAAAGAAAGCCTTAATAATTCAGCTTCTTATTCTGCACCAACTATAGACAGAATAAAGGACCCTGAAAGGGCGAGATCAATTTACTTCAGGGAGGCACAACAGAACTCTAGGAGAGCAAAGGTCAGCGTCACCCAATACACGCTTAAACAATACTAACATGCCAATAACACAAACTGAAAAGCACTAAAATAGAACAGCTGTGCATTTCTGTGTTTTTATAGTTTTGCCAGGTCCGTTTGCGGCCACTGCAGGTGTCAAAGTGGAGTACACCTATGTGAATTCGACGCACAGCCTTACACACCGTAGCACGTTTGTGGGGGGTCACGTTTTACACTGGCTCCTATTGGCTCGCACATAACTCAGGCAATCAGACTGGTATTTCTACAGCAGGACTTTAGAGCCCAGATGCCTCTGCGGTGTTAACTCACCTCATCAGATGCACGGCACAGGTGTAAACCAATACCAAGCAAGCTTGGCATTCTCATGGTCGTAATTTACACCAGTTTATCCAATTCACAAAACGTTATGAGTTACACATGTTACTGGAGCATCTCTAAGAAACAGGTGCAAGCGAGTGGTATTCGCCCAGAAGCTCACAAACCTTTACCCAATCCTCCTTGTGAGTAGTGGACCCACTGTACATAATAGCACATCTAGATATGACATCAGAACTTTACACATTTTCATTTTTTCCTTCCCACTTTAAATATTGTGACCATAACATGCCACCCTCCTCCAAGTCTTATGTAATCCGTACATTTCCCTACACGTTTGCATTTTTATACGTGGATTCCAGGGGTGCATCTTGGATTTGATGAAAAGCACAGGAAATACATGTACACATGTTTCTGAATCGGCACTAAACATCGGCTCTGCAGTTATTGTATGGGGTTCTCCTGATTATTACCCGACCACGACCCTGATGCCCACTCAAGCAAGTTCAAATAAAAAATATGAATGTATAGTTTACTCATCAATGAGGGGGATTACATGCTGTACATCACATACATGTTCATTTTTTTCTTCTTTCCGACTGTCTTCCAGTCGTACTGCATGACAGACTGGATGAGTGTCTGTAGTACACTGCTGTGCACCTATTCACAGCTTTTACAAGAGGAGGAGGCCTCTTGTACACATCTTGCTATAATGAAGGCCACAGAGCCAGGGACCACTTGAGCCCTCATCTGTCAGATGGCAGACTGAAGACGGACCCCCAAGTGCTTATGCCTCTCTAACAGCATCAAAAATGTAAACATTATTTGCATACCATTGTTGTTAGGTATATAATGCACCAATAATGTTGTCAATGATTGAAGAGTTGAGCTTCATTTACATTGCTCGCTCCCATGAAAAACAACGTTTGTTCCCACGATTCACGATTTAGAGACAAAATGCGGATTCATTTTTATTTGGTTACATATTAAATAGCATATTAAATAGCAAGTTCAGAATTAAGTATCAAATTCACTGGAGACAGCTAAAATCCTGGGAAAGTGCAACTTTTATGAGGAACGTCACTCACTCACAAACGGCCGGCTTTTTAGGACACTCGCTAACTCTCTGGCGCCCTCTGGCACAGCTTCAGCTTTTCTTTCATAGATGAATGAGGCAGTTACTCCCGCAGTAGCACTTTTTAAACAACTCAGACTGCGGCAGCCCCCGACACAGGAATCTTTACATACCCTTTAACAAAATTGTAAAAATCGGCTGTCCTTAGAACGTCGTTTGCACGTCGTTTCAGTAGATATTTCCAAACGCACATGTACTCTTACGAGAAGCACTGTACAACTGCATCCTTCCACCCAAAAAAGAAAAGGATTCCTAGGATTTTAGCACCAATTAGCTTAAGGGTCTATACTTTCAGACATAAATTTATAAGAAAAGTTGTATAAAACATTGCGTTTACTATCAGAGTATGAAGGATCTTTGTGGTCCAGTAAACAGTGTCAGAATACATTTAAAGGTTCAGTCTGGCTTTATAAATCTAATCTCTGGGAATGCATTCCATCATAGTTACCTCCAGCCACATGTTACTTTCGAGATCCTAAGACACGAGATTGCTATGTGTCCAGACTGGGCCAAATCCCAGGTGACCATACAATGTGGCCTGCGGCACAATATGAGGAAGCAGAAGAACACTTTTCTGCATGGATCCATCCAAGCCTTGCAACATCTAAAGGTTTTGTACGGTGGTATAATTCACTGTACTTTCTATAAGGCTAGGATCACAACAGCTTTTGCATATTTAAGACCTTGATATAGTACATCAGTGGTTCTTAGCCCTTTGAAATGTGTGGGCCCCCACTTAATCACTACTGGAACCCCCACTGAATTATTACTGGAAGCCAGGGACGTCTGCCTATGCATTTTCGATCATTTGAACTGCAAAACAATACACAAAACGTACAGAAACAACACTCATACAAATACATAAATTATGATTTTTGTTAATTCACAAACCAATATAAAAAAATAATCAGGAGGTTGGAGCGTTTTTAAATTCAAATGTTGCCCCTAACAATCCATACTATATTTTGTTTGATGCACTTGCACTGGTCCCACAAATAAATCTGATGATACAAACGTAATTTTCAGCCTCCATTTTTACATTTTTCTACTTTATTTATATACACTTTATAAACCGGTTAATAATATTAAATTTTAATTAAAAAAATGATTGTACAGGCCAAAGCTGAATGGGAAAGAAATGCGTTACTTACCTGTAACAGCAGTTATCCAGTATTGGTGTCTTTCATAGATTCACATGCCTGAATCATTCCCCGTCGCCGAGACGGGAGCCTCCGGTACATAAAAAAGTAATGTCCTAAGGACATACATAGAGAATATAGGCCGAAGGGCCTCCCCTTTGGGGCCTTTCCACGTCCTTATGTAAAAAAGGACCGAACTCTCATCGTTAGCCAATCAGCTCCGACCTCCCTCTAGAACCTTCCCGGGAGGAGCCTCAGTCCCTCAGATTTTCGTACGCACCCAGCTAGGGTGTCGCACTGTAGACCTAGAGGTACGTGAGTCCTTACCGGGGAGGCGGGAGGGGTGCATGTGAATCTATGAAAGACACCAATACTGGATAACTGCTGTTACAGGTAAGTAACGCATTTCTTATCCAGTATTTGGGTGTCTTTCATAGATTCACATGCCTGAATCAGAGTAGTTAGCAGTTACACATGCATAGTGGTAAAGCACATTCCCACAATCAGCAGGCCTGTATAAATCACAGACAATGTGAGAGAAAACATGGTACTATACAGTCATGCATACAGCAGAGATAAACAAAGACCATGAAGAATGTGCATACCTGGATGGCGGGACGAGGTAAGGCTCACCTTATTGGAAGAGATGGCGCAGCACCGCTTGTCCCACTGCAGCGTCCTTCTGCAGTTCGAAGTCCAGGCAGTAGTGTCTGGAGAAGGTGTGCGGGGACTTCCAGGTCGCCGCTCTGCAGATGTCCAGGATCGTCACTCCAGCGAAGAGCGCCGCTGACGTTGACATCGCTCTGGTAGAGTGGGCAGCCACTCGGTCCGTCAAAGGCCGTCCGGCCTGATCATGGCAGAAAGCAATCGCTGAAGAAATCCAGCGGGAGATGCTCTGTTTCGTCAAGGGCAACCCCATGCGTGGGTTGCTGTAGGCTACAAAGAGTTGAGAAGACTTTCTGACGTCTTTGGTCCTGTCCAAGTAGAATTTGAGACACCTTTTAAGGTCCAAGGAATGCAGCGCTCTTTCCGCTGCTGTGGAAGGGTTCGCAAAGAACGACTTAAGGACAATTGGTTCGTTCAGGTGAAAGTCCGACGGCACCTTAGGGATGAATTTAGGGTTGGGCCTGAGCACCACCCGGTCGTGCCTGAATTGGAGATACGGTTCCTGAATAGACAGCGCCTGAAGTTCGCTGACTCGTCTGGCTGACGTCAGGGCTAGCAGGAGTGCCGTTTTCCAGGAAAGGTGTTTGAGTGAGGCCCGGTGTATGGGCTCGAATGGGTGTTTCATGAGTTGGTTGAGCACCAAGTTCAACTGCCAGGTTGGAGGGACTTTCCGAGGCCTCGGAAAGGATCTGTAGAGCCCTTTCAGAAATTGCTTTATCAGTCGACTGGACCATAGGGAGGGTCCAGATGGGGTCCTGGTGAATCTTGAAATCGCAGCCAGATGAACCTTAATGGAGGCGTGAGCCAGCCCCGATTGAGCCAGGTGGAGGAGGTACGGTAGCAGCTGCACCGGGGTGACCCGGAGGGGGTGTAAGTCGTGTTCCGAACACCACAGGCAGAACCTTTTCCACTTCAGCGAGTAGGTTTTGTTCGCGCTGCCCGCCCTCGCCTTGGCTAGTACTGCCCTGCAGTCCTGCGGGATCTCTAGGTCCCCGAACTCTCGGTGCTCAGGAGCCAGGCCGATAAGTTGAGCGAACGGAGGTTCGGGTGGTGTACCTGGCCTCCGGACATCGTTAAGAGGTTCGGGTGTTGTTGCAGGTGAATCGGGGGCCTGATGGACAGGCGAAGCAGGTCCGAGAACCAATGTTGTCTCGGCCAGTACGGAGCAATCAGTATCAGGGTGCACGGTTCCGTCTTCATCTTCCGGAGGAGCCTCGGTATCAGCGGGAACGGAGGAAAAGCGTACGCAAACACGCTGAACCAGCCGATGGAAAAAGCATTTCCCAGTGACCCCCGTTGGGGATGCCAGCTTGCGTAGCTTTGGCATTTGGCGTTCCCTGCCGTCGCGAAGAGATCGATCCTCGGAGTCCCCCATTGCGAGAAGACGTGGGCTACCGTGTCGCCGTCCAGCTCCCATTCGTGGGAGAGAGAGGTCTGTCTGCTGAGGGCGTCCGCGATAGTGTTGTCCTTCCCGGGAACGTACTCCGCTTTGAGGGAGAGTCCGTGCGCCACCAACCAGTTCCAGATTTTCTGCGATTCTCGTGAGAGAGAGAGAGATCGCGTTCCCCCCTGTTTGTTCAGGTAGTGCATCGTCGTGGTGTTGTCTGTTTTGACGAGCACCGGGGAAGTGCCGATACGTGGCAGGAAGGCCTGCAGAGCCAGATACACCGCTCTCAGTTCCAGCAGGTTGATGTGTAGTTGTTTCTCCTGGGCGTCCCATTTTCCGCTGACGCGAAGGTCCAACAGGACTGCTCCCCAGCCTTCCAGTGAGGCGTCTGTCGTGATGACCAGTGGTGCCGGTGGCAGGAGGAACTGCAATCCGGCTGTCAGGTGAGTTCTGTTTCTCCACCACAGAAGGGCCTTTGTGATGGCCGGTGTGATCGTGATAATGTCCTCGAAGGAGCCGGAACTCTGTTTCCATTGCCTCGCCAGCGCCTCCTGCAGGGGCCGCATGCGGAGCCTGCAGTGTGGTATGAGGAGAATGCATGAAGACATCATCCCTAGCAAGGAGGTGAATGTCCGTACCTTGATGCGAGGCTTCTTGGCCACCGCCGCGGCCAGGGACAGTATTTTGTTGGTCCTGTCCTCTGAGGGGAAAGCCTTCGCGCGCTTCGTGTCTAGGGTAGCCCCTAGGAAGGTGATCCTCGTTGAAGGGGTAGTGCAGGATTTCTTGAGGTTGATCGTCAGACCCAGCTGTTGAAAAAGAGCGCTGCAGGCGTTGGATGAAGCCGTCGTGCCTTCCGGGGAAGGCGCCTTCACTAGCCAGTCGTCCAGGTAGGGGAAGACCTGGTGACCCCTTTGCCGCAGGAAGGCCGCCACTGGCGCTAAGCACTTCGTGAAGATACGTGGTGCGGATTTGAGGCCGAAAGGCAAAACCTTGAACTGGTAATGTCTGCCTGCTATTTCGAACCGTAGGTACTTCCTGTGCCTTACAAGGATGGGGATATGGTAGTAGGCATCCTGTAAGTCCAGGGAGACCATCGAGTCTCCTCTTTCCAGTGCTCCCAGGATCTCCTGGATTGTGACCATCCGGAAGGATTGACTCCGCAGGAAGGCGTTGAGCGCCCGAAGGTCTAAGATCGGCCTCCACTTGTCCCCTTTCTGTTGGACCAGGAAGAAGTGGGAATAAAAACCCTTCCCCTTCTGGGACTTTGGGACTCTTTCGATGGCTCCTTTGACCAACATGGCGGATACTTCCTGGAGAAGGAGGTGCAGGTGTTTGTGAGCACGCTTCAGCGGCGGAGTGTTGGGAGGGGTGTTGACCAGTTCGAGGGAATGTCCAAATTGAATTATTGCAAAAATTCAGAGTTCCTTCTCCTGGATTCACTATTTATCAAATTTTTAATTAGTCAAGGGGTCTTCCCTAGAGGAGCAAGGGGGTTTGTAGTGTTACAGTAGTTACCAAATTTACACTTCAATGAAAATGGTGCCCACAAGTATCAGCAAAAACATGAAACAATAGTGTTGTTGTATAAAAATATTGATCAATTATTTATTTAAAAAACATAATGCAAACAATTTATAATAAGTCACAACATTTACAAAATTACAAATTTATTCTAGGTTTTTACAAACGCAAAAAACATTCATCATTTTAAAACAATTATTATTAAAACATCATACTGTCAATTATACAATGGTTTTTGTTAAAAATTACTGGGACATAGGAACGAAAAAGTGTCGACGCGGCGTTTCGGTGCCTCTTTATTTTGCACCTTCTTCAAGGACTCGTTCACGATTCAGTTATTCTACTCCAGGTGCGAACATCCTGGTGATCTTTCTTGTATTTCAGATTGAACACGTTTCTTCTTGTGCTCGCTGTCTTTCCTTATCACTTATTTCTTGTGCAAGTGTCTTTGGTTGAGCGTCACTTGTTTTGGTAAAGATTGGGGACACGCTTCAGTCCGGTCCGCTTTACTCTTGGTCTTTTAAGAGTGATGGAGGACGCCTCTGGGAGCTACCTTCTGATAATTTCATCCACCATTAACTCTGTATGGTTAGAATGAATACATCTTAAGTTTATTTCTTTCTCCTTATAGCTTCTTCTTTGTGGGGCTTTTTTATCACATTAGCGGTCCACTCTGTCAAGGATAGCTGAACTGCACGGCGTCCTCCACCTTCCTGGGCTCGTTTGGAATCCTTGACAGAGTGGACCGCTAATGTGATAAAAAAGCCCCACAAAGAAGAAGCTATAAGGAGAAAGAAATAAACTTAAGATGTATTCATTCTAACCATACAGAGTTAATGGTGGATGAAATTATCAGAAGGTAGCTCCCAGAGGCGTCCTCCATCACTCTTAAAAGACCAAGAGTAAAGCGGACCGGACTGAAGCGTGTCCCCAATCTTTACCAAAACAAGTGACGCTCAACCAAAGACACTTGCACAAGAAATAAGTGATAAGGAAAGACAGCGAGCACAAGAAGAAACGTGTTCAATCTGAAATACAAGAAAGATCACCAGGATGTTCGCACCTGGAGTAGAATAACTGAATCGTGAACGAGTCCTTGAAGAAGGTGCAAAATAAAGAGGCACCGAAACGCCGCGTCGACACTTTTTCGTTCCTATGTCCCAGTAATTTTTAACAAAAACCATTGTATAATTGACAGTATGATGTTTTAATAATAATTGTTTTAAAATGATGAATGTTTTTTGCGTTTGTAAAAACCTAGAATAAATTTGTAATTTTGTAAATGTTGTGACTTATTATAAATTGTTTGCATTATGTTTTTTAAATAAATAATTGATCAATATTTTTATACAACAACACTATTGTTTCATGTTTTTGCTGATACTTGTGGGCACCATTTTCATTGAAGTGTAAATTTGGTAACTACTGTAACACTACAAACCCCCTTGCTCCTCTAGGGAAGACCCCTTGACTAATTAAAAATTTGATAAATAGTGAATCCAGGAGAAGGAACTCTGAATTTTTGCTATTGTTGACCCAATCCTTTTCCTGATAGAAAGGGTAGCTCCCAGACAACCTATTTTGCAAATTGAATTATTTGCAGCACCCACCGATCCGTAGTGGTTTTTTGCCAATTTTTGAGGAAGTGGGACAGTTTTCCTCCAATTCGAAAGGATTGAGACGGTGGTGGGACTGGCTGGAGTAAATGGTCACTGGCGGCCGCCAGCGCCCTTCTTGGCGGATTTGCCTCTGAAGGACGACCTCCCATAGGACGACTGACGGGACTGTTGTTTGTGCTGGGGCTGGTTCCTGTTGTTGTAGGAATAGGACGATCGATTTTGGTAGGAACCCCTGTAGGAGTACTGACCTCTGGAGCGGCCCCCCCGAAAGGATTGGTTCCGGGACTGTAGGGAGCCCAGAGCTCTCGCCGTATCGGTGTCCTTCTTGATGGCCTGGAGCGCTTCGTCTATCTTCTCTCCAAAGAGGAATTGACCGTCGAACGGCATGTCCAGCACCTTAGATTGGACCTCCTGCCGAAAGGACGTTGCTTTGAGCCAGCCTTGGCGGCGGAGCACGGCCGCCCCGGCCAACTGGCGGAATCCCGTCATGGCTGCGTCGATGGCGCAGTCGATAAGTTCTGCCGCGGAGTTTTGTCCTTCCGCTAGAAGAGCTTTCACCTCGTCCTGGACCGCGGCTGGCAGACTTTGTAGATAAGGAGCTATGTCTTCCCATAGCTGGCGGTTGTAGCGGCCAAGGAGGGCGATGGAATTCGCTACCTTGATGGTCATGGCGGACGTGGTAGAGAACCGCTTGCCTATGGTGTCCAGCTTCCTTCCTTCCTTGTCAGGGGGCGCGGACAGCGGCGAGGAAGGGTTGCGGGATTGTTTTTGGGCCGCCTGCGTCACAACCGAGTCCGGTTTGGGGTGGCCGGTCAGGCAGGCAGGTGCGGTGTTCGGGGCCTTATATTTCTTGTCTAGGCGCGGAACCACCGCAGGCACCGAAGCAGGCGTGAGCATCAGCTTCTTGCCCTGTTCCCACAGAAAGTCTATAAGTGGAATAGACTTGGCCAATTTCTGGCTGTGTTCCTTGAAATCATGGAGGAAGCATTCCGTTTCCGCGGATTCCACTGCCATGTGAAACCTCTTTGCAGCTCTGTCCACCAGTTTGTGAAAACCTCCCACGTCCGCCGCCTCAGAGTGGCGCGGTCGCGGGGATGCCGGGGCAGACGAATGGTGTGATGACGCAGCATCGGCATCGTCGTCTCTGTGGTCCGAGGCGGCGTCTTGCACCTCGCCTTCCTCTAAGTCCGTCTCCTCCTCCTCGCTTTCCGACGAGTCCTCCGCCTGAGTTTGCTGTCGAGTGCGAGGTTGGGGTTGGTTCCGAGGACGGGCCTGGGGAGCGGAAGGTTGCGAGGCCGATGGTTGCGCCTGGGTGACTGGCACGTGGGTGCCGCTGTCGGCGTCCGGGAACCGTTGTTTATAGTCCTGCACCAGGGATTTCAAATCGTTGACCAGGGACAGCGGTAAACAGATCATCGGGGTGTTCACCGTGTCGACGTTCCGGGAGCGCCCCTGATATATAAGTTCGTCCCGGATCTCGTGGACGTCCTGGTGTTCCTCGTGAACCTCCTGTTCCTCGTCTGACTCCTCACTCTGGAGTGTCTCCTGTTCTTGCTCGGGTGCCAACTCCACCGTAGGGTGAACCGAGGGCGTTGGAATCGAGTGAATAGAGGCTTCGACCAATCTCGATTCTTTCCAAGATGGCGCCGGGGTCTCTTCCGACGACGCGCGTGAAGATGGCGCGCCCGCCGTGTGTGTTGGTGACTTGGGCACCTCCGTTAGGGTCGATGGCGTCAAATTTTGCGGGGATAAGAGTTTCGCCGGCTTACTGGTGGTAGGGCCTTGGACTTGAGATATCGTCGTCGAAGGCGTGCCTTTCGAACTTGACCTCGACCGTTTAGGTGACGATCCTTCGGTATGAGATGTTTTTGGCGAAGGTGTACTTGTAGATTTAGACCTCTTAGGTGACGAGGACTTGGTATTCGTACTGGATTTTGTATTCGTACTGGATGAAGGTTTCAGAGGAATGGTCGAGGAGACCGGTGCGCCTGAGGACGCAGTGGTGGTCGTCGTGGCCTTCGCGGAGGGTGATGAGGCCGTAGTGGTCGACACAGTGGTCGTGACCGAGGTGGTCCGCTTAGTAGATGGAGCGGGCTTCTTGAACCTCTGGCCATCCTTAACAGACACGGAGGAGGTGGTGGAACGTGCCTCCGAAGGTTTCCTGTGCGCCTTCTTAGGAGGCGTGTCTGTCTCTCCAGGGGACTGCACCCTGGGTCTCTTCTTTGAGACTTTAGAGGTCGCGGAGACACTACCCTCGGAAGATTCCAGAGTGTCTCGGACCTTAAGCCTGTCGAGCCATTCGCGGAGGCGAGTTTCCCTTTCCTTAACAGTCTTCTTTGGGAAGGCTCTACACACCCTACACTTGTCAGGGACGTGGTCAGGGTACAGGCAATATAAGCACAGGTCGTGCTTGTCCTCCGCTTGAATCCGTTGCTTGCCGCAGGAGGAACAGGCCCTTAGGAGGGCTTTCTTCTGCGAGTCCGCCATGGACGAAGCTTTCTTATCAGATTCCGACATGTAGTCGAAGATAGGATATATAACTTTTCCGTACAAAGTGTACTTCAGCGAAGTTTGAGACTTCGAAGTCAGGAAAACCTGAAGAGCTCAGGTTGGAGACTCCCTAGCACAACGTGCGGTAGAAAATCTGAGGGACTGAGGCTCCTCCCGGGAAGGTTCTAGAGGGAGGTCGGAGCTGATTGGCTAACGATGAGAGTTCGGTCCTTTTTTACATAAGGACGTGGAAAGGCCCCAAAGGGGAGGCCCTTCGGCCTATATTCTCTATGTATGTCCTTAGGACATTACTTTTTTATGTACCGGAGGCTCCCGTCTCGGCGACGGGGAATGATTCAGGCATGTGAATCTATGAAAGACACCCAAATACTGGATAATGGAAAGATGATAGGCAATTAAAAGTGCCTTGGACCACAAGGACATAAGAGGCTTTTAGAATTTAGTCCATACCTGTAGATCAGATAGAGGCCAACGACAATTGAGCCTAATATTAGCGAGGACGCCTGGCGCCTTCATTTTAAGGATTTGTATTCAAGCCCAAACAACGATCAAAGCACAAGCCCATTGCCGAATTTTAGATTTTCTTGGGGACACACCGCTTTGTACTTTGGCTGAGGTGTTAGTTGCCATCGCTAAAGTGTCACCGAATAAAGCCCCTGGGTTAGATAGAATCCCGGGGGATTTATACAGGAGCGAACAGGTAGTGTGGGCCCCATATCTTCAGTTACGTTTTAATGCAATCCTCAAAGGTATGCCCCCGCCTCAAACGTGGGCAGGGTCAGAGATCCTCCCAATACATAAGAAGGGGTCCCCCATTGAACCTGTAAATTATAGGCCAATCCGCCTGATCGATGTGTCCCTAAAACATTTCGCCAGGGTACTACTGGGCAAACTGGAAGAATGGAGGGAGGACCACAATATCCTAACCCCACTCCAAGCAGGCTTTAGAAGCAAAACATCAACCATAGATCAGTTGTTTAGGTTACAACTGATCTGTTGGAAGCATATAGTTATAGAGGGTGGGAGCTTGTACCTCACATTCGTGGACTTAAAATCTGCGTTTGATATGGTGGATCGGGAACAACTGTGGGGGATTATGTTGGACATGGGGGCCCACCCTATTTATGCCACCAGCTCAGACGCCATCACGTGAGAACGTTCGCGAGAGTGAGGTTCGGTAGGAATGGGAAACTGACAGCACCTTTTCCGGTTGAGAAGGGGGTGAGGCAGGGCTGTGTGCTCGCGCCGACCCTTTTCTCGCTCTTTCTCAACGGTTTAATCCAAGATCTTTTAGCCGTCAAGGATATTGACCCACCAAAACAAGCTCATCGTACATTTCCTGCGTTGATGTTTGCAGACGACACTCTGCTCCTCTCGAAATCACCAATGGGAATGCAGCGTGTTTTGGAGGAATTTAGTCAGTTCTGCAAGAGGAGGAATTTGGTGGTTAATATTTAAAAAAACAAATATATGGTTTTTAATACTAATCCTATAAACTGCCCGCATCCTAGAATGGATGGTAGACCCCTGGATAGGGTCCCCATCTTCGATTATTTAGGTCTTACTCTTAATGACAAAATGGGGTGGGGACCACAAATAAACATGGCTAATTTAAAGCTAATCCAGGCAATTGGGGGGGGGATACTAAAACTCCATAAGAGCTGTGCCCTGAAGACCATAAGCCCGCCAGTGGAAATCTATAAAGTTCAAGCTAGGGGATCCGCCATGTATGGGGCAGAACTGTGTGGACACAGCTCAGCGAATGCCCTCACAATAACTGAAAATAAGTTTTAATCAGACAGATCCAAAGTCTGCCCAAAAATACACCCCTAGTTCCACTGAGGATGGATTTGGGTATCCTCCCGATAGCAGAGGTGATTCCTTCACGTCCACTGCTGTACTGGCGACGGCTATGGAGCACGCCAGAACTGGGCAACTACAGAGAAGAATTAAAAGTGGTACTGTCCACTCTTGGGGTGGGCAGAATCCCTTGGCTATCCTTCATTAGGGGCTCATTTCGAGCACTGGGGAGGGAGGACCTATGGATTGCACCTGAGTCATGCACAGCGATCACCCAAAAAACTTTAGCGAGCGCTTTGAAGGAATACAACTTGACACATATTCTACAGATGTCCAATGCCTCCAGTTTAATACACAGGTTCCTCAATATTAAGTTGCAGTACAAATTCGAGGAGGTGTTAAGATTCCATACAACAACCCTTAGCAAAAAAGCTGTTTCTGCAATTTAGATATGGGATGCTCCCACTGAATGCCTTAACCAATAAGTGGGCGGGCGTTACTGGTCGTCCCTCCCCTGGGTGCTTAGTGGAGGAAAAAACTGTGACCCATGTGGTGTTTTTTTGCCCAGCCTGTAAGAGGCCCAGAATAAAGTGGGTGATCCAACTTTGCAGAAACCAGGGTATTAGAAACTATATAGGATTCTAAAAACAGACACTGACCCGGCTTTTGTGGTTGTAATCTTAACATTTTTATTTGCCATGTGGTCCAAACGGAGGTATCTGCTTAAAAATTGATAAGAGAACATATAACACCCATTGCATTATCCACCTGTTGTGATTGATTGTGTAAGATTTAGCTGTCAGTATTGGTACCTGTCGACTAATCGACATGATACATCAAATGGCTGCTAGTAATGAAGTGCTTAGACATATTTTTTTATACAAATCTTTTTATCACTTTTAATATTAAGACTTTAAATTGCCGAAATAAAGTTTCAATGAATGAATGAATATTTAATTTTCTAAGCAGTCACGGACCCTAGGAGTAGCTTTTGCTGACCCCAGGTGTCCCCAGACAGGTTAGGAGCACTGTGATTACATTAAATGTAGTCTCCAGATAGGAAACCCCTGGATGAAATGAGATACCTAATATTTTGGTTCTACACAAACAGATTAGTAAAAGGGCAATTGCAAGCAGAACTAGACTTCTAGGATTGCAGTTTCTCTTTCAGAAGCAATTAAAGGTTTAATCTTCCGAACTGTCATTTAAGGATGGGTTAGAGAATTATCTCGAACACAAAGAATTACTCTACACAGCTACACCTGAAGAACAAGGTTTTCATACTGAAATATTGCATGATACATTAGAATAGGGGACATAACTTGAAAGACAACTGTTTTAACCTCAAGGTCAAAAAATGCAACGGACAGAATGGTTTAGCCTTATGAGGTCACATTATCCTCTCTGGTCACGGTACCCCATAACTATCTGTAACTTGGAATGCAGAGTTCACAGGGACTGTAAATGGGGCATTAAAGTCCCCCTTTAAAAATTATGATTGACCTGGGAAATCAACAATTCCTTATTCACACCCCCCCCCTAAAATCGCTTAGAACAAAGATACAAAACTTCAGAAAACGAACTCACTTTCTAGAAGAAATGCACCCTATAATACAAAGCAGAGATAGACGATTTCTAGCTCAGGGGAAGAACATGTTGGACTGACCAACTCACTAGATTTTGCCTAAGAAATTTAAAAGAATACTGGAATTACAACTAGTTCATTTGAAATTGATTTACTGGTTTGGGATTGAAATAACTGTCAAACGAAGGTCCTAGTTCATAATTCGATCTTAACCCCTTCGAGGCTGATGACGAGCTGGGCTCGTCATGGTGTAGCCTCCTCAAACACTGATGACGAGCCCAGCTCGTCATGAACAATGGGTTTTTTAAAAAGTCAGCATAGAAGGAGAATCAACGCAGCGCGCATGTGGTTAAAGACCAATCTTACTCGGACTCAATTTGACTGTTCTCTTCTATTATTTTATTTATCTCAGCTATTTATATTTTAGCTTATTTTATATATAGATTTTGTATTAAAATATCGAGGGCTATGGAAATAGCCCAAATGTATCATTTTAAAGACTAAGTAACCCATCAGAATGCTCATTATTAGGCCACTAGGCATTTTTGACAAACTATACAAGTCATAATACAAGTTTATTAAGTTATAGGTGTTCTTCTGCAGCTCCCTCTTGGGCCTGCTACATCCAACTACTTTGGTATGTATGTTACTACCGTATTTGTTGTGAGTGATTGAAGTATAATATGAAGGATACACAGTATTGTAATAGCCTGTATCTCTTGGTGTGATTCAATCTGTGAAATATTTCCACTTGAAATACACTCTTCTATTTACTAAATGTGTATTTAATAATGTCATTTAGAAATGTTGAAGCATGTTTGGATAAGACATGTCTTCCCATAGGTCAACATTTCATAATGAGCTGAGGGTGAAGGCTGAATGTGTTTGGCTAGATGTAGACACTAAATGGCTGATGCCATGCCTATATAGCAAGAGTACCCATTAGTGCTGTGTTACGGAGCCCACATTTTGCCGCAATAATAACAACTCTTAGATACAGGAGGGTCTATCCTTTGTTACGATCATCACTCCCGAATTGCAGCAACTCCTCTGTTCATTATTAGGCCTGGACGCAAATTCCATTCCACTTACGGAATTTGGGTAATTTCGCGTTCCACGGAGAACTCGAAATCGCACAAAATTCTGCGTTCCTCGACTTCGCGAAAGGTTTTGCTTGTTCGCATTCTCATAATGCGTGTTCGCAAGATATTTCTCCCCGGGCACGCAAACAGCAATTGCAAACAGGAAAAAAGCATCGTGACAAGCAATTCCGCGTGCTCGCGGAATTTTTGCGTGTTCGTGGAGATTTTTTACCGTTTCGCAGAGATTTACGTAACGCAATTACGCAAATTCCGCCCACCCCAACTCATTATGCATGCTCTTTTTGACTCGCACTGAATCAGAAGTTGTTTTACTCTGCCCAAATTAACAAACCCATTCCAGCCCTGGACACTTTAAAGGCAGAATACATAACTGCATGGTCTCTGGTCTTACATTATTTGGAGATCTAACATCTGATTCTAGGTGGACAACTTGAGGTGCTTTTAAATTATGAGATTCGGGACCTTGGAAACTGTGCCTCATTTTTTTGCATTCTCCATGCTAACTGCCTTGACAAAAAGGGTGGCGGCCTAGGTACTACCAATAAATTCACCTGGATAGTTTCAAAACCCTGGTTATGTGTATTTTTTTAGGCTGAAACCCTGTTCTGATCTTCCACACCACCCCAAACCTCATACTTGCACTACTACCAGAATACTACTCCCTAGCTACATTCCAGCATTACTCTCAGCTTTTAATGTACTTGCCAGAACTTTATCAGCTTCTAGTAATAAACATATAATTGGTTCAATGATCCTTGTGATAAATCGGTCAAAAGTCTGACAGACATGTTTCAGGGTATAAAGGGAAAACAATGGTCTTTGGTTTGTGGTCTTAAAAGGCCATGCTGTCGATCTTCTCTGGCCAAAGGAACATCCTATGTTTGGTACACCCTCTTCCCCACCATTTCGTCAGACATTCTTTTCTTTAGTTTCCTTCAGGTTCTTACCACAGTCTCAAAGTTTACATCCCTCATGTTGGCTGCACTGCAACACCTCTGTGCTCTAGACTAGACCCTAACTATTTAACTGTAAATTGTATTTATATAGCACTTGCCCCCTGACTTGGCATTGAAGCCCTTTGCAGCGGGTAGCATGCTACTTCATAACCGAAGATTAAAGGTTAGTAGTAGATTAGTACAATTAGTTGTGTTAGGTTAATGTTCTTTCAGTAGAGTTTAGAATAGGGATACAATGTTGGGAATTGATTTGAAAGGGGAAGAGGTAAGTTGCTTTTGTTAATATTGTCATGTGTGCCTGTTAGTTGGGTGACATGGCTAAAAAAGGAGGGGAAGTTTGAGAAGAATGCTTGCGGGATCATAGTAGTCAGAATGGTTTAGGATGAGTCAGAGACGGAAGGGATAGAGCAAAGGTTGACAGGAGGATTTTTTAAATTCAGAAAAACTAAAATTAACGTATACATAAACAAATGCACTTGGTAAGGTAGTCTTGGCTAGAGAAAACCCCTCTATATAAATACCCAAATGTGCACAGAAGTAGTAATACTTACACTGTCTGATGTGCCCATATATCTTGTGGAGATGTGTGCAAATCTTTGATGACATTTCTTAAAGTTTTAGTAGCAGGCATAAACCATTCTATATACGCACCTACATGTAGATAAAAGCCGCCATTACGCCATTGTCCGATATAAACATGTAACTTGGGGTTTAATATAAATTTTCACCCCTGTAGGGCAGTATCTGTTTATTCCAGGAGGAATGGTTCAATGTACAATGACAGATGTGTAACAACAACTTCACCTCTATACCATGAGATGCATATTTATCTATGTCTGAATATACTGCCGTGGTGCACCGTTGTGTAGTGAGTATAGTTGTCATGTGAGTAAGAGCCAACTCTTGAGTAATCTTCTGAGCTAAGATGGTTGTCAATGGACCGTATGTGCTTGAACAGGGAAAGATGCACCACCCATGTTTTTTTTCTTTTATGTTGAAACGTTGAGACAGGAAGCCATTCTTGAGCGCAGAGTCCTTCGTTAAATGTATTTGTGGATTTTCTTCCAGATGAGGAGAGGTCCCTTGCCATGTATTGCTTTGTAAGTGATACATGGCAGCTTGGAAGTGGATCTTCTGCCAACTGGAACAAGGCATGAGAGGTGTGTTTGTTGCTTTACATATAGGAAGTAGTCTAGCCACAGCATTCAGAATTCTCTGTAATCTTTTCATAATTGACAAAGTTGAGCAGTGATACAGACCATGCATGTAATCTAGTTTTAATATAACCGGAAAGATGATAGTTGAAACCTTGTGAGGGAATCCTAGGTGTGGGAAGAAAAGTTTCAGTGTGATCATTGCGGGAAAGCTTATTTTGGCTACCTTGTCCACTTGTGAATTCATTGGCAGCATTGTGTCCATGGCATTTCCAAGGTTTCTAACCTTCTTGGATATTTAGTGGTCATGCCAGGCGCAGAGAAGGTCATAGCTTTTCCAGTCGCCACAGGAGAGCATTTTGGTTATGGAGGCATTTAATTTTAAGTTGCTCCATGGTATCCATTGGTGTGTGCAACCTGCATAGTTATAGAAGGTGCCCTCAAACTCATTGATCAGATCTGGTAGTGATTACATATAGATGCTTAAAAACATGGGTGAGATAATTGAACCTTGATGGACTCCTGCTTTAATGCTCTATGGTTTAGAAGAGTGTTATAATCTACTGCTGCATTTCCCTTCTCTATGGTTTCCTGGTGGAGAAGCGTGGCTCAGTGGTTAGAGGCGGCAGACCCGGAAGCTGAGATCGGCCACGGACCAGGGTTCGATTCCCCGCCTAAGCGGGTCTCGGGCTCAAAATTCCACGGAGTCGACAATTCTCGCTCCGGTGCCTACTCAACTCATGGGGTCACACTCTGCGACTCTGGGCAATAGCTTGCTTAATCTCCACTACGGCCCCTCGCGGCGGGATGCCTGGCTTTCACCTTGTGGATACCCAGCTGGGGTATCTCACAGGGGAATGCCAGGACGGGTTCCCTAAGCAAGCGCCTTGAGACCCCTGGGTTAAAGCGCGCTATATAAATTGAAGCACATTCACATTTACTTATCTGCTGCTCAGCCAGTGTGAGTGTTGGTATGCCTGAGGATGTCTGGAATGTTGGTTGTATGATGATGTCATGGAGTGTTGGGTACTTGGTGAGCTTGGGAGTGACAGTTGGAGTGTGCAAGCTGAGCAGGACAGAGGCTGCTCCTGGTGGGGCATCAAATGGACTTACCATCTTCCTGTGATTTAGTGATGTGATTATCTTGACAATAAATCTACAATATTATCTACATTACATCTGGTCTCAAAGGACTATCTTCTTTATAATACTGGCGACAAGGACAAAGAACTGCGTGAAGGTTTACCTGAACTACCATGGACCTTGGACTAACCTGGAACTAAGGATGTGAATAACCACAAGAACAGAATTAACGGAATTTAAAAGAAAGAAGATTATTAAAACGACGCTCTGGCAAGCCCCACCAGTGTTCTTAGTCAACAGAACAGCCTGCAGTCCAGAGCGTCTAAAGTTATTGGTCTTCCTATGAACACCAGACTTGGATTTATCAGCCTTGCTTGTCACTTGTATTTTCTTCAATATTGATCACATGCTGACTGTCCTATTACCGTTTTTATTTGGTCTGCTGTCCTGCTGCCCATTAAATTTGACTTGGGACCTGAGGCAGCAGGGGGTGAGTTTTCACTTCTTGGTGTTCACGAGTGAAGCGGACTGATTACAAGCATAGAGATTTACCTGGGACAAGAGGCGGTACCTGGTGAGTTTACACTTCGTGTTGTAAACGTGTGTAGGTTGTGAGAGCAAGACTGGGGGCTGAGCGTCGTCTCGCACAGTGTTCATTTGCCGGTGGTGAAATTTGGGTCTGCGCTCGCAGTGCGTCCTGGCAGTGGAAGAGACTTTATATCTTAAAAACATTTGCGGGTGAGAGATTGGGGTCTGCGCTCGCAGCGCGTCCTGGCAGTGGAAGAGACATTATATTTTAAAATCGGGCCAGCGTTTCTTTCAAACTTGCCAACTCACCGTTTGTCGAGTCGGTGACGGTTGGTCAGCGGAGCTTCTCTCGGTTCCCCTGTTAAGAGTCCAACTGATGACGTCTTTACAGTTCATCAGCGTGTTGGTGATGGGGATTCATGGGTAAAAACGAGACCCATTTCCTTTAGAGTATGTGTTGTGTTTATTGTTCTTGCTTGCATAATTGGGTTGGTGTGTACTTGGTCTGACGTGGTTTTCCGGTATGGGTTGTCCTGAGTTTGGGTGTAGTGCTCATTATTGGTTTTTCCAAGTTTTACTTTCCACTCTTAGTTTGAGTGAAAGAATGTTCATGTGATTTGGACTGCGTATGGGATAACACTCCTACTTGGAGTTTCTTTACGTGTACGCTCACTGTTGGTTGGTGAGTGAATGGTTTTTCCTACACTTTCTTTAAGTGTTGCTCACCCTGTGGTTGGTGAGTGAATGGTGGTTCTTCCTACACTTTCTTTAAGTGTTGCTCACCGTTTGGTTGGTTAATGGGGTGGCTTTTCCTACACTTTCCTTAAGTGTTGTTCACCGTTTGGTTGGTGAATGAATGGTTTTTTCTTGTACTTTCTTTAAGTGCATGTACCCTCACGGTTTGATTTGTGGGTGAATGGTTTTACCTGTACTTTCTTTAAGTGCTAGCTTGGTTAAGATTGTGTTGCAGATGACACTTTCTTGTGAGTTTTCTCTATCTTCTTACTTATTACATGTTTGTGTTGTAACAATTTTAGGTTTTACCTGGTTATGAGTCTTTCTGTGTTTTTGGGGTTTTATCTGTGTTATGTTGGATTGATTATTGTACTGTCTAAGTTTAATGCTTTTTGAGATCTCTTTTATTGTGTTTCAAGGTGTGTGATTTCATTGGCCTTTGAGTTGGTTTACATTTTCATCTTTGTTATGTACTTGATTCATTTGCTCAATGTATTTTCATGCATCTTTATTTATCCTTCATTGTGTTTGGTTTCCTTAGGGAGGGGGATGTGTTATAATCTACTGCTGCATTTCCCTTCTCTATGGTTTCCTTATCTGCTGCTCAGCCAGTGTGAGTGTTGGTATGCCTGAGGATGTCTGGAATGTTGGTTGTATGATGATGTCATGGAGTGTTGGGTGCTTGGTGAGCTTGGGAGTGACAGTTGGAGTGTGCAGGCTGAGCAGGACAGAGGCTGCTCCTGGTGGGGCATCAAATGGACTTACCATCTTCCTGTGATTTACTGATGTGATTATCTTGACAATAAATCTACAATATTATCTACATTACATCTGGTTTCAAAGGACTATCTTCTTTATAATAAAGAGAATGGGGTGTATGCACAATATGTGTTCTATTGTGTAGGTACGGTGTGATCCTAGTGAGAGCTGTGCCCTCTATTCGGACTTTCTCAGTCTGTGGCTTAGTGTGTCATGATGCACTATGTCAAAGGCTGCTGAAGGGTCCAGGAGAAGAAGGGCAGCTACCCCATTCTGATCGACTGTGTTTTTAAGGTCATCCCCGATAGAGCTAAGGGCAGGTCCAATGCCTCTTCCTGTGCTGAATACAGTTTGGAAGTCAGAAAGTATGGAATACTCTTCAATACATTGTGACATCTGGGAGAAACTGCTCTTCATATACGTCTGCCCAGAAATGGTCTGTTTGCTATGGGTCTGTAGTTGTCAAGGTCTTGATTGTCCAGGGCAGTTTTTTTTTTTTAAATAACGGATATATGTATGATTTTTTTTCAGTCCAGTGGGAAAACACCTGTTAAGGATTGTTGATGAGTTTTTGACTGAGATGGCCGCAGAAGTAGACAGTAGAATGTTTATTGAGAGTTGAGGTAGACATTGTGAGAGAACAATCTGCTAGCTTGCTCGCTTTGACAAGATCCACAAATTGAGTTATGATAGCTCTTTGAAGGAACATAGAAGCTGTGCTTGCATTTCTTTGGAGGGTTTCGAGGGCAATGGGTTTGAGCTGTTTTTGTTGTTGATTAAATAAGAACAAAACATATTTGCTTTAGTTTTGTAATGATTTCTCAGTTTGTTACAAAATTCCTGCGAAATGGGGTACGTAGGTTCTGTGCATTCTTGGCTTTACAGAATTCTGTGTGTAATTTATAAAACAAATTATTATTACCACACTTAGCATTGTGGATTTGGTTGGAATAGTACAGTTCTTTTGCCTTTTTGATTGCAGACTTGTAAATTCTGTTGTTTTTGTGCAGGCATATCTTGTCTTGAGGGTCGTTTGTTTTGAGTCCATTGTGTTGAAGCTTAGCAATTAGTTTAATGACATTTTTTAAATTATGCATTCATCCCAGATAAGCGATTTATTTTGTTATGTGTAGATGTTTTCAGTGGAATTATGAGAGCAAAATCTTTCTGTAGCATCCATTGAAAGTGTATACAGAATTGATTGCGACAAGATTTGTGTATGAGAAAAGTATGTTTTCCGTTCCGCCAAATTCAGCTTGTTCCAAGGCCGATATATTGTTGAGGGAAATATGTTTTTAGTTGGGGTAAGTTTTGGTGTCTTGTGTTGGAAGGCAACGAGGTAGCGGACGGGCCAAGTAACTGGCATAATTGATTGGTACGTGACAAGGTCTGGGTTAGCGAAGATGATATCTAATGTGCATCCAGCGATGTGTGTGGGGTTGGAAACAAGCTTTGTAGGTTGTGTGTGCCTAGGCAAGTGAGTATGGCTTTGGGGTGCCACACAATAGGTTTGTCAAACCCTATGTTGAGGACACCAAGGATGCATATGTTTGAGTATATAGTAAAAAAGGTTAGAGATTGTATTTAGCAATGTGTCGGGGAATGTTGCATTGCTATGTGATGATCTGTTGAAAGAGAAAACATGAAAATGTTGGGTTAGGGTTGGATCTGACAAAGAGGGACTCACAACCTTGCAAAGAAACATCATCACCTTTGGTGAGATTTGTAGTTTCTTTAAATAGGACGGTTAAACTGCCTACTTTTTTGCCTATGCGATATTGTTTTACAATTTGACATCCTGGTGGAACATTTTCATGAAATACTGGTGCCATGATTCAGTTATGAAAGGTAAGTCTGTTTTTTTCTGTCTCTCAATAGGTCAAATATGTGCTACTTTTTTTTTTTTTTTTTAATGGAACAAGAATTTATCAGTAGGCAGTCAAAAGATTTTTTGTTGGAGGTGGTGTGAGTTGGTGCTGCTGGAAGGTGAATAATTTCCTTCGGGCTGTGGGTGTTGTGCTCTGGTTGGTCACAACTGAAAGAGAAAATGCTGTGTTCGTTTACCATTATCCTCCTCCAAAAAGCTTAGAAGACTTTTTTTTGTTTTATAACAGAGTTTTATATAGCGCAAACTTGACCCAATGGTATCAGGTATCAGAGAGCTTTACATAGCACCAGTTGTGTTACATGAGGACACATTCATTTTTGTTAGGCAGCGGAAGATTACGTGATTTGCCCAGAATCACAGGATGTTCAGCGTCATTGCCGAGACTCAAACCCGGTTCCCCAGATTCAAGGTCGACCGCCCTAGCCGTTAGGTCAACTACTCTCCCCATTTTTTGGGTCTGGTTGCGTGGGTGGTGGAGACTGCTTGAAGTTGAGGGGTTGAGCTGTGGGGTTGTGTGTGAAATGTAGTTATGTTTTGTGATAGACAAGAGGAAGCAAGGTTATGAAGGGTATTGCAGCTTTCCTTTCTTTTGCGTTTGTTAATCCTGGAGGTCTGTATAGTGTACTATATGACCTTAGGCCCTGCCTTTTTAGGTCTCGCGACCTATCGATGCGCGCAAGCGCATCGAGCGGAGCGAGAATTCAAGTGGCGAAAATCATCGTCAAACCAAGGGCTTTCAGCCTCGCGGTTTTCATGCAGTTCACGTGAATCACGCGATTAAACATGCACACGCATTTCCGGCCGCACAGCACATCAAAGGGCTTCTCCTCCCCTAATTATTCATGGCCGGCCGCAGGCCGGCTGTACTTTCAGTTTCCCGGCATTATCAGGTACGTGTTGTTTTTCACTACTTTGGTGCTTTTTCGTTCTAACCTTCATTAATTTCTCTCTTTCTTTGCAACATCTAATCTCTAGCTGTCTATGATTCTATTTACTCTTGATCCGTCTCTGTCTTTGCCTGTCTTTCTCTCTCCGAGTGTCTCTCACTTCAGCCCTACCCCCACACACACTAACTTGTTATCCACGTATCCTGCCTGTCTCCTTACCCCTGGCCCTATGGCTTTTTTAATGATTCTTTTTCTTCTCCCCCTGTTCTTGTCTTTGTCTCATCTCCGCCCCCCACTCCCCTGGCACGCAGCATTTCATTTGGAAGAATCACGCCTGCGTGCCTTTCTTCTACTGTGGCTCCCTAAACCATTTCTTTATTGAAAATTAAACTTTCTAAGGCAGCAGCATGTCATGCTTGATGTTCATGACCCCCTCCCACTTTCTCCGTGGCTCGAGCTGCCTCCTTCTTTTCCCTCAGGAGAAAGGCCTGCTGCCTGCACCCCAGCCGCGCTCCTTGCACCAGGAGACTTGAAAAAGCACTCCCCAGCTGACGTGAGAACTGACCTACAGGATCATTCCAAGCAGATACCCGCCCACTTTCTCCGTGGCTCGAGCTGCCTCCTTCTTCCCCCTCAGGAGAAAGGCCTGCTGCCTGCACCAAGCCGCGCTCCTTGCACCAGGAGACTTGAAAAATCACTCCCCAGCTAACATGAGAACTGACCTACAGGATCATTCCACGCAGATACGGTATGAATAGCAAAGGGGAGGCAGGTCCATCCACACAGTATGTCCCTCTCCTTTAATGTATAGAGCTCTTTGCTGCACATTGTGCGTTATGTTTGTGCTCCTGGGTCGCTTTACTCTTTGAATTCCAATGCATATTAAACCATTGCACCTCATGTAAGGTTTACAGCTGATGTACTTCCATTGAGGGGACACTTAGAATCTGTTATGTCAGGGTTGGTGGCCTGGGTGTGGTGGGGTCAGGAGAGCACATTCTCAGCCCTTGATTATTAGCCAAGCTCTCATTGTACGCCGAAATTCACATCTAAAACAAAGTACACATTCAAGGTTGTTTCCACAGCTTTTTACACCTCTGGGTCGACAACAAAGTGCTGCTGCATGAATGTTGCGATTAATACAAAAACTGTAAAGATTATTTTATTGCAAACTAGCGAAAACAAGAGATGGGACTGCTTGAAGCCCAAAAACTTGCGTGGAAGTAAGGAGCCAGCTTTGGTTACTTTTTTCCTTGCCGCCATTTGTAGTTTGACTTTTAATCCCTTTAAACCAATGAGAATCCCAGCTACCCCACTAACCACGAAGCTGCTAGTGGTCAGGATGCTGTGAGCTTTAGAGGCTGGTAGAAGCAAACATTGGCTGGAAAAGATGTCATTATGGTGCAAGAAATGGCACATTAATGTACATTTGTTTGAGTGGGTTTAAAATGCAGGAGGGCTGACATCCAGACATTTAAGTATGTATAAACCATGCTTTGGCAATTCACATGTGTCTGTTTTAAGTAGATACATGGAGGTACCGATATCCCATTATTAAATATTATAAGCAGAAAATGTAGCAAGGTTTACCAACAACACAATGGGTACACAATGCACACATCTATAGCAACTGAAAACGAAAGCTGTCTATAGCCAAACTCCAAAACCAGATAACATTTCACAAAAAAAGTGGATAAAATAGTGCCAGATTTTACTAGTTAACTTCTATGGCTTCGAAGCAGTATGTTTTTGTAATGCTACGACACCATTATTGAACTAACATTTATTTTTATTAAGTTCATTTAAAACTAAAGTAAATAGTGAGAGGTTAAAGGTGCACCTGGAGTGTGCTCACTTCGTATTGTATGCATGGGTATGTTGGTCAGAATTAGTCATTGCCATGGCTTTGTGGACAAAAGAAGCTGCACCTTTTTCAGTTTGTCTCCGTGCGTGCGTCTCCCTCGTGGTTTTCCCCCACCACTCGTGTTGTTCTCTCCCTTGTCAACCCAACCCACCCCCCCTTTGCATTTCCCGTACTTGTCTTTATTTTTTTCCTTTCAATTCTTTTTTTCTCACGTATATTTTTGCTTCTTTTTCGTTACATTCCATTATTTTCCTTTGTGTCTCCCTTTTTCATAGGTAATATTTCCTATCCCACTGTTCCGTCGTTCCTTTTCTCTTTCTTTCGTGTGTCGTGTTGGTGACGCATTATTTAACTTTGTCTCCGTGCGTGCGTCTCCCTCGTGGTTTTCACCCACCACTCGTGTTGTTCTCTCCGTTGCCAATAGGTCTCGCAGTAGGAAAGTTGGAGCTATTACAATTGCAAATAACAATGCCTTTTATTTTTGTTTTCATTTAAAAAACATAAAGGGCTTTGTCATTTACAAAACCAATAGCTCCAACTTTCCTACTGCGAGACCTATTGGCAACGCCAGTGCTTGTTCATTCTGTGGCTTGAGACTTTGTCAATCGTGTCTTAACTCCGCTCAGTATGGAGTATTCATCTCTCACCTATGCTAACTGCAGTTAGAGTATATCCTTCCAACTCGCGTTTGTACAATATGTGGAAACATGCCTTGAGTGCTTGCACTGAACTCCATCAAGGACTATTTCACAACTGTAGCCCTCTTTGCTTCTGCTGGCTCCCTCTCGTATACCTCACTCTAATGTGCTAACACTGCAGTCATTATCACAGTAAACCCTGACCACTGGCTTAGCAAATGCTTGGTGATATAAATTCTCCCCCTCTCTTGCTATTGCCATGCAATTACAAACATATCCTGCGCTGCTGGACATAAAATCTACCTCTAACGGCTATCCACCCTAGCTTATATGCATTGTAGGACATAAGAGGGGTTAGCTAAATGTTGTAAACACAGTGGAGGATGTGTAGGTCTCTCCTCAAGGCGTCTCAATTCTGCTTATTTTGACTAACATTTCAAACAGCCTGGCACAGCTCTCAAGTCAGGTGATACAAGCATTAGCTAACCCTGGCACAGACTGCGGTGGGTATGATGCAATCCTCTATTGGGAAACCGTTTCACTGCCAACTTGACCTCTGAATCCTGGCTAATAGTTTGTCGGCTTAAGTTTAGCTAAAAGTTCAAAGAAAAGGGAAAAAAAGTTGCGCTAGTGCAGAACGAGATATAATGAACTCCAAGCCAAAATCTGGCAGTGAAACAAACAAATGGCGGCTTAAATTGAGACGCAAACAAGTTCTCTCATTTGGGATAAGTGTTCTGAAAAAGCTGTCAAATGTTTGTCTTAATACAAGCGATAGGTAGCTTAGTTTAAGTTCCATTAGTTCCATCTGTCCCTGCGCTGGATGTTCTCTGGAAACATAAAGACCAAGGTAGGCAGGCATTCTGGTAAGCCATGGTGCCAACACTTGTACTTGTCGATTTTGCAACTTTCCTGCATTCAACCGAATATCAAGTACGCATGGAGATAGAAAATTAATTTAACCACATCAATGAGTACTACCAGCTGCAGAAAGACGACAGGATTTTGCACAAATACACATTTGCTAATTTTAAGTTATTTAAAGTGAACGTGTACAGCAAATCCCAACCTCTTACATGGTCCTGAATCTGGGCACAATATATGGCTCTGGGATTCTAGTTGACAGGAGTCAACGTTTTTTTGATTTTGCAACTGTTTTTCTGTCGTGTACAGGCGATTATATTGGACATTAGCTGGGAAGGCTGAAGGACACTAATGTGTTGCTTAGTGATGGATTAAACTGATTAGTGGCCAGCTGCATCCTGGTACTGATCTGTGCTACGGATCCCCCGGATGGATTTTTATGGATAACATTGCAGTATGTTTTGTTTACCTGTGGTGTACGGTGGTCTACTACCAGGCCTCAGGTGGCTGTTAAGGCTTGAGGTATCTGTGCCATCGATGTGCCTTTTCGTGCCACTCTGAATGGGTGTTGTACATTTAAGCTAGTTAACATAATTCACTGTTCATCTCATTACAGATCTGGAAATGCAGGCACACAAGAATAACTGGGACTGAACAGAGGTGGCATGGTGTGCAAAATAACAATGGATTGGGATGCGGTCTGAGCATTTACCAGTGGCTGAGATTATTGCAAGTATTCTTTCCATCATTTTTATGTATACTTATTTAGTCGCCCTAAGTGGGACGGGTATACCCAGACTTGGGTCCCGTGCACATTGAGTCATTGGGACCAAGCTATATCCGGCTCATGAGCCATAACCAGGGTGAGACCAGTTCTGGATTGCTTGTCTTCTGGTTCAGGGAGGACCTGGCTTGGTAGTTTGGGCTGGACTGTTCCTATTGAAGCATGGTCAAGACTGATTTGCATATGGCTGGGCCCATACTTAGGTGGTATGGTGTGCAAAATAACCATGGATTGGGATCCTGCAACACAACATTACCAGTGGCTGGGATCAATTCTAGCATTTTATCCATCACTGTTTTGTGTACTTATTGTGTTTAAAAATAATGTCACTTTTAGCTATTTACGAGTTCAGTTACATTTTAATACGTTTATAAAAATGCATGTGATTTATTAAATGTAAAACTTGAAAATGTTACTTTCAAATTTTTCTGGGATTATGTAAATGTTTTTGTAAAATAGGTCCTTGACCTTTTTAGTGGGGATTATCATAGGGCATGAAGTCACTTCTTATGAGATCATTGTAACTTGCATACAACAATGAGTCCCACTAGGTTAATTAGGGCTAGTGCCGTGAAAACTGATCTTCATTGTGATTCCTGCAAGAGGGACTAAAGAGACATTCTCAATAGCTCACGAAAATAGCCCGGAAAAGCATCAACACTGCGTAATTCCCTCCTTTAACTACCTACAAAAAACAAGCATTGCACGCAGTGCTTTAAATGGACAGGTACTATCAGGTACTCAGTACCTGCACTATTTCGAAGGCCTGGGACCGGCACTTCTCAGCACTGGATTGGTAATAGAGTAGGATAGTCGGGTGGGGAGAAGGAAGGGGCCGTCTCCAAGCCCAGAAACTTCAGCCTTCACTCTTATAATGTCTCGAAGTGTTTGCATATTCTGATGGGATTATCTTAATAAAATGACTGCTTTTCTGAAACTCACCAGTTCGGGGAGTCTAGGTAATCTCATGTCTCTTTTTATAATTCCATATTCCAGCTGGAGAGATCCTTAAAAACAAGCATTTGCAATGCAATAGGTCTCGCATTAGGAAAGTTTGAGTTATTTGTCCTGTACATGCCAAATTTGTTATTTATGTGTTATTTTTGAAAATTGTGAAATTAATAGCTTTGTCATTTATAATGCTAATACTTTTATTTTTTGACAATGTGACACCTATAGCATTTTTAATGCAACATGTTTTGTACTTACACGACTTAGAAGTATTGATTTTACAAATAATGTTTTTTTTAAAAATAATTAATACTTAAATAAAAGTTATTGTAAATTATAATGGCAATAGCTTAAACCTTTGTAAATAACTTTTGTGAAGATTATGTTCAATGTATTTTATCATGACTAAAATAAAAGAACAGAAGTGAAATATCAAAAAAATTTTGACATTTGTAATTAAGCTTGAAACATTGAGAGAACATATTTGAACCAGTTGTTGTTGAATGTTTGCACAGATTGATACTGTGGTGGTGCTGAGTGATGTTGTGGTGGCAACAAGTGATGCTGTGGCGTTCAGTGATGCGGTGGTAGCGCATAGTGATGTTGTGGTGCCCCTGAGTGATGTTGTGGTGCCCCTGAGTGATGTTGTGGTGCCCCTGAGTGATGTTGTGGTGCCCATGAGTGATGCCGTGGTGCCCCTGAGTGATGCCGTGGTGCCCCTGAGTGATGCCGTGGTGCCCCTGAGTGATGCCGTGGTGCCCCTGAGTGATGCCGTGGTGCCCCTGAGTGATGCCGTGGTGCCCCTGAGTGATGCTGTTGTTGTGCGATAGACAGATAGAGTGAGGGCGATCGATAGATGGAGTGAGTGTGATAGATACCGTATTTTCCGGCGTATAAGACGACCCGGCGTATAAGACGACCCCCTACTTTCATTGACAAACTGTAGGTTTCAGGCTATATTCGCCGTATAAGACGACCCCCACTTCCTAACGTCCTACAGTCCCCTTTCTATCTCCATGGACTGAGATCATGTGGTACTGACGCTCCTCTCCTTCCGATGAGCGTAAGAATTACGGAAGGAGAGAGAGATCAGCACACGTGGAGGAGCGCCTCGTCTGCCTGGGGGATGTGCAGCTGCAGTCTAGGTAGGGCTCACAGCGCCATTTGTTTTAGTTTAAACCTTGCGCAGCGTTTGAGTTGCCTCTGGCTGGCGACGGGCTGTAACTGTACAAGTAATTTATTTTCAAGACCGCTTTCAGTGCCTGGCGACGGGCTGATATTGTGTTGTTGCACAGTGCCACCATCGCCTACGTTCTTTGTTGTTGTGCTGGAGTTCCCTAAGCGCCACCATTTTCAACTGAGAAGCGGTCTGACACCTTCGGGTGAAGTCCGCGCTATGTGAAATAAACCGCCAATTTTTGTATCCGGCGTATAAGACGACCCCCGACTTCCCAGAAAATTTTAAGGGGTTAAAAGGTCGTCTTATACGCCGGAAAATACGGTAGATGGAGTGAGGGCGATCGATAGATGGAGTGAGTGTGATAGATAGATGGAGTGAGGGCGATAGATAGATGGAGGGAGATAGATGTGTGTGGTTGTGTGTGTGTGGTTGTTTGTGTGTTGTATGTGTGTGCGTGCATGGTTGTATGTATGTGAGTGTGCGGTTACAGAAGGATGTATGTGGAAGAGAGCAGCAGATCAGCATATTATAAGAAAACAGGGAGTTAAAGAAGGATGCATGATGAAGAGATCAGCAGATCAGCACAGGAGAAGAGAACAGAGTTAGAGAAGTAGGCGGTGGAAGGGAACAGCAGATCAGCAAGGGAGAAGAGAACAGGGTTTTGGAGAAGGGGGCAGGGTGGAAGAGAGCAGCAGATCAGGATGGGAGAACTGAACAGGGAGTTAAAGAAGGAGGTGGTGGAAGAGAGCAGCAGATCAGCACAGGTGAAGAGAACAGGGATTTAAATAAGGATGTGTAGGGGAAGAGAACAGCAGATCGGCGTAGGGGAAGAGAACAGCAGATCGGCACAGGAGAAGAGAACAGGGAGTTAGAGAAAGAGGTGGGTGGAAGAGAACAGCAGTTTAGCACAGGAGAAGAAAATAGTGAGTTAAAGAAGGAGGCGGGGTGGAAGAGAGCAGCAGATTAGAACAGCATGAGAGAACAGGGAGTTAGAGAAGGAGGTGGGTGGAAGAGAGCAGCAGATTAGCATTTTGATTTGGATGGTGGAGTTGGAGGCTGGAGTTGGATTTGGAGGGTGGAGTTGGATGTGGAGTTGGATTTGGAGGGTGGAGTTGGATTTGGAGGGTGGAGTTGGATTTGGAGGGTGGAGTTGGGAATGGATTTGGAGGGTGGATTTTGAGGGTGGAGTTGGGAATGGATTTGGAGGGTGGATTTTGAGGGTAGAGTTGGAGGCTGGATTTGGATTTGGAGGGTGGATTTAGATTTGGAGTTGGAGGGTGGAGTTGGATTTGGAGTTGGAGGGTGAAGTTGGAGGCTGGAGTTGTAGTTGGAGGGTGGAGTGGGAGTCTGGAGTTGTAGTTTGAAGGTGGACTTGGAGGGTGGAGTGGGAGTCTGGAGTTGTAGTTTGAAGGTGGATTTGTAGGGTGGATTTGGATGTTAGAGTTGGAGGGTGGAGTTAAGACGGTGGAGTTGGAGGGTGGAGTTGGATGATGTTTTTGTAGGGTGGTGTTGGAGGGTGGATTTGGAGGGTATAGTAGTACTTGGATTGTGGATTTTGAGGGTGGATTTTGAGGGTGGAGTTGGATTTGGAGTTGGAGGGTGGAGTTGGATTTGGAGTTGGAGGGTGGAGTTGGATTTGAAGTTGGAGGGTGAAGTTGGAGGCTGGAGTTGTAGTTGGAGGGTGGATTTGTAGGGAGGAGTTGGAGGGTGGGTTTGGAGGGTGGGTTTGGAGGGTGGGTTTGGAGGGTATAGTAGTACTTGGATTGTGGATTTTGATGGTGGGTTTTGAGGGTGGAGTTGGATTTGGAGTTGGAGGGTGGAGTTGGATTTGGAGTTGGAGGGTGGAGTTGGATTTGGAGTTGGAGGGTGGAGTTGGATTTGGAGTTGGAGGGTGGAGTTGGAGGGTGGAGTTGGAGGGTGGAGTTGGAGGGTGGGTTTGGAGGGTGGGTTTGGAGGGTGGAGTTTGATCGAGTGGTGGCAAATCGAGTGGTGGGCGGGTATAGTGGTGGGCGGGTAGAATGTTGGCGCTAGAGTGGTGGCGCTAGAGTGGTGGCGCTAGAGTGGTAGAGTTGGTAGAGTGGTGGCGGTAGAAGGCTGTACTGTGTGTGTGAGAGAGAGTGTGTGTGTGTGTGTGAGAGAGAGAGTGTGTGAGAGAGAGTGTGTGTGTGTGAGAGAGAGAGTGTGTGAGAGAGAGAGTGTGAAGTAGTGAGATAGAGAGAGTGAGTGAGGTAGTGAGGAAGTGAGAGAGAGTGAGGTAGTGAGGGAGAGGGAAGTTGTGAGGTAGTGAGAGAGAGTGAGGTAGATAGAGAGTGAGGTAGTGAGAGAGAGTGAGGCAGTGAGGTAGTGAGAGAGAGTGAGGTAGTGAGAGAGAGGTAGTGAGATAGAGAGAGTGAGGTAGTGTGAGAGAGAAAGAGAGAGAGTGAGGTAGTGAGAGAGTGAGGTAGTGAGAGAGAGATAGAGTGAGGTAGAGAGTGGGGTAGTGAGAGAGAGAGAGAGTGGGGTAGTGAGAGAGAGTGGGGTAGTGAGAGAGAGAGTGAGGTAGATGGCAGGCATGTTTAAATAAAGTTACTGGGGTCTGACCTTAACAAAGGTGGCAAATGTATTCTCTTGGAACACGGAAAATGTTAAATATATACTTTTATAAACATTTTAAATTGTGATTTTAAGTGAAAAAATAGATTGAGCTGAGAGAGTACCGTCTGTTCCTCAGGCTGACTCGTCGGTCTTTTGAAAGTTGAACAAGCTGCTTTTGAACAGGCAGCGCTGGGAGGAGGGCTGAATGTGCGGAGCGCGTAAAGTGGCTGGTGGGAAATGTCATGCCTCTCGAAGTACAAGCTCTGGCATTGCTCAGAGGGGGGCGGGGGAGAGCATTCCACTGCAGCATCTCCTTTATGATGACTGACGCAAAGTGTAACAGCTGTGCCCATTTTCGCTCTTACAAGAAATTAAACTCATCATGTGTGTCATCTGCTAAATCTCTAAGGCACACTAAAGCTGTTCATCCAATAATAGACGCGTCCAATGAAAAGCGAATGTGCAGAATAAAACTCACCAAATGCCCACATAGTATCTGAACAGTTGTTGGGTATATTGCTCCCAGGGCCCCCTAAGGCACTGTGATTTGTTGCATTATTGAGACAATGAATTATTTTGCTCATTCACGGGATTTGGGGTTGTTGTGTTGTATCCGTGAAGTGATACAACATCAGCTGTGCCTATCGAGATCTGTGCAGTGCACCAGGTCTCACTGAGCTGCTATGTACATCAGGGCCTGTCACTGAGCACCTGAGGAGAGTGATGGAGACCCGGGGATATGCTTGTATGCACAGCATGACTGAGCCCCACCTTGAACATGCTCCTGCCAGTGGATGTAACAGTGGCAGACTAGCTTTCATGCCTGGCTCTAATATCTGGTCACTTCTCAGCTCACTCTGAATGAAAGGGAATGTGGCGGTGGGACCTGTACGCAGACTTCCCTATCTGCAACCAAGTGCAGCTCTGGACGTAACTCTATGATGTGTTATTTCCTCGCACTGATGTAGGGCGAATGGCTGGCTGAGGGGTTTGATGTACTGGAGGCTGCAGTAGGCCAGCTTTGCTGATACGTACCAGGTAGCACAGCGTCTCGTAGGCACCAGCTGGCTCGGAATGTGATATTTGTGTGTTTATGCTGCAGCTTTGCTTCGATCTGCCAAAACTGTGAACTCACTCTCCAGTGTGCTCGTAGGGAGGAAATACGCGGCCGCGAAATGAAAGCCTTTGATGTGCGAGAGGGAGGAAATACGCGGAACTCTATGATGTGTTATTTCCTCGCACTGATGTAGGGCGAATGGCTGGCTGAGGGGTTTGATGTACTGGAGGCTGCAGTAGGCCAGCTTTGCTGATACGTACCAGGTAGCACAGCGTCTCGTAGGCACCAGCTGGCTCGGAATGTGATATTTGTGTGTTTATGCTGCAGCTTTGCTTCAATCTGCCAACACTGTGAACTCACTCTCCAGTGTGCTCGTAGGGAGGAAATACGCAGCCGCGAAATGAAAGTCTTTGATGTGTGAAAGCCTTTGATGTGCGAGCGAGTGAGCAAATGGTGGGGGCCTGAAGCAGTGGAGTGGGAGAGGTCAGGGGGGAGTCACGGGGAGATTAAGCGGCCGTGAAGTGCAGGCGGGGGGCGGGGAGCAGAGCCTTTGAAGAGCCAGTCAGTGAAAGGCTGATAGGCAGAAGGCTCAGGCAAGCTCGTGCACGAGGCGTGCACTTCCGAAAATCCACTGGAGAGCCCTTGCTTGGCCTGAAGTATGGTTTAGCTGCATTAGGGCTCTTTTCCTATTCCTGCAGAATAGGAAAGGCGAGCCCTTAAAATGGTGATTCACATTCAAGAAATGTGAACTCAAACTCTTTAATTTGATAGTCTTAACAACCACCCATATCTTATAAAAGACACTGTTGGTTTTGTGTGATATTTAATTTCAAAAGCTAACTCAATTGTGGTGATCTGTATTATGCAATACTTGTCATTACGCAATACTTGTTGGATTTGAAAACTGTACTATGAGAAGTCGGACAGGTGGTTTGTCGAGTCAATAAAACGTAATACTGGACACTAGTAGTTTTTCATGTTTTCGCTGCATTAAAAAGAAATACTGGCACAGCCGAAACGTCTCAATTCTAAAATGCTGAGCTTTGACTTGGCCAATGCTACGTTTCCCCCCAGTTACATAATTCACTTTCTTGGACTGGGCTTTCTATAAAAGAAAACCTCTTCCAAGATTGCACGGATGCACACACATGCATCATAATGTAAGCATACAAGTGGGTCATGACTTGAACATGCATATGTCGCAATGTAGACTGACATTTTTAATATTAACTGTCTAACATGATGGATGGCTAATATAGCCATAGATTAAATTGGGCCTCTAGATTAAAATAAAAAAAGATTAAAAAACATCAAACCAGTTGTGCAAACTGTGAGAAACTCAGTAACCGGGTACTTTCCAGCTGCCAGGCCCTGGTTAAGAAAAAAAGAATATATATATATATATATATATCTGCGCCATCATGCTGTGTGACAGTATTGGCTTTGGGAATGCTGGATGGTCTTAAAATGTGCCAGTATGTGCAGAAACAAGACCTGTAACTAAATATCTTGAAAGTGCAGAAAACAATTTTGTTGATGCCTCTTGGATGGGTGCAGTGTTCGTAAGCCAACATGTATGACACAATGTGACAGCCATCTTGAAATAATAAAAAAATATGTTTTCTATACTTCTAGAATGTCCCGTCGGCGCCTTTGCCATTGCACATGCTGGCACTTTTGGGAGCATTCCAGCACTGGCAAAGCTAACAGCAGCAGCCAATATGGAGCAGAGGAAGGACAGCTGGAGGGGTGGGGATGGTAGCTGTGAGAAAAGAAAGGTAACAGGGTAGCAAGTGGGAAAGGGGAAAAGGAGGAGAAGCAACAGAGGAGCTGTGGGGTGGTTGAAGAAGGGGAAGCAACCCACGAGCTAGGCAGATGGTGGAAAACAACATGAGACCACATGTAGGGGAGGGAGTTTGAGAGGGAAATAGAACACACAAAGAGCAAGAAAGGACATGCAGTCCCATGAAGTGCTAAAATAATAAGAAAAAGGTTTTTTCCTTCATTTTAAACAACCCCACTAGTGCAAATATACAACTCAGCCAATCAGAGCACATGTCGAAATGCTCATTGACAAGAAAAACACAACGAATCCGGAACGAATCAGGAACAGACAACTGAGTCAGATAACATAGCCATCCAGTCACAAGGAAGAGGCTGAGCCAAGGCCCACTCGGAGTATATTTAATGCTTTGTAAACAATAGGGCTGTCTACAGACAGTTAAAGCTGGCTGCAATCAAAACCGAAAAAGGAGACACTAATATTTACTATATTACCCTTACCAAACTCTTATCTCCATTACATACTACGTCATTAGCCGGATTCATTCTAAAATAGAGTTTCTCAATATGGCCTTTCTTGTCCTCTGACCATCTGTTACTGAGACTAAATGTAAAAGAGAAGACATTTCCGTCTTTAGAAAAAGTTTATAACCAACACTGATCGGTGATCCCCCTTCTAGCCATTTATTAACAACCAATGAATTAGTCCATTCTAATAGAAGCTTAATGGCCTTTCTCTTTGCCAACAGTGCCATGAGCATAGTTTTAATTTTAGACATACAGCCTGAAACACTCCACATGCCGAAAGTCCTAGTGCCTTTTTAAGAATTTGAATTTCCAATGAGGAAAAATTCATGGGCCAGACCAGAATTAATAACTCACTGCCATTGCTTTATCCAACAACCGTGCATGTGTGACCTTCCAGAAAGTTTGTGCCGCGCATCCCATACTAAACCCCCTTTTTTTTTACCCACTTCCTCTGTTAAAGGAACATGTAGCTCTCCCCTGGTTGCTATTGCCTCCCATAGAGAACATTCACTTTACATGTCACCTTCGCTTGCTTCGGTGTTGGCCGCTGCAAATTGATTTCACAGTTGTGCAATCTGTTCTTGACCTCCACACTCCTAGTTAAAGATTTACAGTTTCATCAGTTTTTTAGGTCTCGCCTAGCGAACGCAACGCATGCCTTGCTTCGCCTTGGCGAGCCTCTATTCTGGTCGACTTGGCTTCGGAAGGGAAGCAAACCATGTGCGCGCACGGACAGGCCATGTGCACGCTCATGGCGTCTCCTCTCCGCGCTCCCACGTGCGCTTGTTTAAGAGACATGCACGAGTCTGGTGCACGGCGTGATCAAATGTCCTACTCCCTTGTTCGTTAATATTGTGTCAGTTCAGTCAAGAAAACAATTGAAAAAAAGCTAGTAAGTCGAGACACTAACAAATAAAATTGCAAATAATGATGAAGTTATGTAAAGACACGTTATGCTTGCATCTTATCAGGTCTACCCACCTAACTCAGCTTGGATTCAGATGTGGCCGCGTGCAATGAAAAGCACCTCACATATCACCGCCAAGTTCATTAAGGAACGTCATATTTTAGCAAACGTCTCCCAGCTTAGACTAGTTTAGATTCTTGCTTTGGGCGTAATTATAATTTGATCTTAATGTTTTGCAGTAGCTGACCTAGATGAACCATCATTAATCACTATGTTTCTCACAAACATTCATCATTGTTGCTCAGGGCGCTTTTCTTTTTCGCACTCCTGTTCAATATATACACACATCCTACTGCTGAAATTATCCAGACACACGCTGTGCTTTATCGCCAGCTGTGATGGTGTGCAGAGATTTTGCTCTGGTGAAGGCCCGCCGCTGTCAGGCTGCCTGATTCACAGCATATAAAGTAAATAGTGTCAGCCTGCTTCCTGAAGACTTACTTACCCAGGTCATGTGAAGGTGACGACAGTGAGGTCACATGACCAGCCTTACCCGGCAGAGCACTTTGAAACCTTCGGCATTTGACAGTTTAAATAAACTATTTATCGGCAATACACTGCACTTTAACTGTTAATTATGAATAATCTATGAATATCTGCAGTGCTCGTTTAAAAATGTATAACTAATTCACGAACGCTGTGAAAATGTTTATTGCGACAGGCAATATAACACGGCACAGGCTATATTTAGAGGGTAGCAGGAGGCATCTGTTGGTACTGTTGATATCCTTGCCTGGCTAAAGTGATAACCCATATGGACATTACAATTGGTGCATGGGAGATTGCCTGGGTTGAGAAAGGGATGAAAATGAGAATTGAAACAATATAACGAGCAATGACTTGCATGTCAACTAACAATATGGCAAATATATGTATTTCTTTTCTTTACCGACATGTACAAGAACGGCGAAAACTCAGATTTGCGTAAGGACTCTGTGAAGCCGAGACTTAGTTGAATATGAATTCCTCGTGACCCTCAGCTGTGTAGTTATAAGCTTCTTTTAATTCTGCTGTCGAATCTTAACAGTGCTTTTCCTGTACTACACTGGTAGCTCATTCCATGTGGTGCGGAGATAAATGGTGTATGTGTACCCTTGTATTCTGGCAGTGTGGTGACACTATGCACAAGTACCAGAAATGCGGGCTGCCAAGCCAGCTTCCACCCTTTTCTACCCAGACTCTCGATCACTTATTCTCTAACACACTAATCTGTGGGGGATGAAAAACTGATCTTGAAGTATAAATTCTAGAGGCACCTCAAGAAGGAGACATAAGTTTATTCTGTGGTACTCAGAATTTCATTTAATAATGATTACCAATTCCACTTTCCATCAGAGCACTTTCATAAGTTCTCATTTCTGTCCTTCTTCCTAGGAGGGGGGGGGGGGGGGGTTGTGAGATTTAATTCGAGTAAGATAGTGTGATGTGGATAGTGTGATGTGGATGGAGGGCTGTTTTCCTTGAGATGATATGCTGTGGCTATCTGTGATGTGCATATTGTTGATGTACTATCTGGTGTTATATGATGTAGTATAATGTTCTGTGGCGCTGTATGGTATGATGTGGAGTTCGGGATGAGTATGTGTGATTCGGAGTAGTTTTTTATGGTGCCTTCTAGTGTTATGTTGCATGGTGTAAGGTGGTATATGGCATCGAATAGTGTGATGTGGCATGATTATTTAGGCAGGATGATGTGGTTTTGGATAGTGGTATGTGGTTCTATGATGAGAGATAGTGTGGTTTTGTGTAGTGTGTCTTAGATGCTTTGATGTCTCACAGTCCGATATAGAATGAGGTGATATTAAGTGTTGTGGTGCTGTGTACTTTTGAATGGTATCTTATGTAATGAATGGTATTGCATGTGTATGGTATAAGTTTTCTGGATAAGTATGATGTGCTGTAGTGGGGTATGTTGCTGTATGGTCTGTATTGCGATGTAAAATGACATGATGGAGAGATGTATGAGAGAATGTGGCAAGATCTATTGCATGAAGTATTCTCTATTTCTGGTGTTCAATTATAGAACTGGTGAGCTGAGAAAGACAGTTTGCGGTTTTGGATGTTTGTAGTATGGACTGGTGTAGAATTGTTGGTTTAGAATTGTATGTGTATGGGTGGCGTAATATGAGGAGGTTTTTATTGTGTAGTTTGGTGTGTTGCATAGTCTGATATGAAGGGATGAAGTATCGTATGACTTGTATGGTGTACTGTGGTACAGTACCTGTAATATGACTTACAATGATGTACTCCTCTCCATGCCACATATTTCCACTTCATAGAATACCACTCCATGCAACATAATTCCATTACACTACACACAACACAAAGCAACTCCAAGTAATTCCACAACACATAACTACACTTCAACCTACATATTTACACTTCATGTCACATAATTAAATTACACTCCACACATATCCACCCAGCTCCAAAACACATTTACACTTAAAAAAATTCAGCTCTGCAACGTGCCCTATATTTACGCTCCACATAATTCCACACCATACAATTCAATACCACACAATTCTATACCGCACAACACAATTGCACTCCACTCCATAGCACATAATTACATTCCACATAAATCTACTTCATGCAACATAGCAACACTCCACATAAATACACCCCACACCACGCCACATAATTCTGCTCAACATAAATTTCCCTCATTGCCACACAATTCCATGCAACACATTTCAAATCCACACAATTCCATTCCATGGCACAAAATTCCACTCCACAACACAATTGCACAACACACCTCATGCATCCAATCTACACCACATAATTTCACACCATGCCACATAGTTCCACTCAGTACATGCCACTCCATGATACACAATCACTACATACAAGTCCATTACACTTAATGCCACATAATTACTATCCACATAATTCCATTGCACAAGCATGCATTGAACCAACATTTCTCATAGCGGTTCACTTCAGGCCTTTCAGCACAGTTTCTTTATCATAACTTTAAAAAATCCAAACCACAAACACACACTCTTCTCCATTTCTTTCGGTGTCTTGTGCGAACACACACAAGCCTCTTTATGCATCTATAAAATTCTTTCCCCTTCATTCTCTCTCACACATTCTTTCTACTACTCTATCTAGACTTCATTCACCACTTCATACACAAACTACCTAACCCCCTCAATCTTACTTCCTATCTATTTGATACAGCTCTCACCCCTATCTATTCACCATACCACATAATTCCATTACACAAATACACTACTCCACACACTTTCACCCCACACAATTGCACAACTAACAATTCTAATTCAAACCACTAAATTCGGCTACAAAAAACAAGCATACACTTCACTACAAACAAAAAGCATAAGTAAAAACCAATATAATTTTCAACGCCAATAGTTCAAACTTTTGCAAATGCGAGACCTATTGCATTGTAAATGCTTCTTTCAAATGCAGACACAATTTAGATGGATATCTTCCTGTTACGTATCTGCGTGTGCTAGCATGGTGAGGGCTGTTACTTACAAGCGTCCCCTTCACACGGGTTGTTGCATCAAACTGCATGTAAAAACCATACTAATTGCATGCAATACTGAGATGTATTATGTACTTCTATATCTTGTATAATAAATTCTGTACACGTGTGACTTTGAGAAATGCTCAATAAAATATATTTTAACTAAACAACTCACTGCTGTAGAGCAACAGCGGTTCAGTGTACCCTTTAACAGAACTAATCAACGGATCTAGTGCAAACACACAATACTGTCTGTTAACTGTCATCAGGACAGCTATAATACTGCAGGCTTTTGACCGTGTTCTCTACAAACTCAACCCCAAGTTCTCATAGTGCTCAAATGTCAATTTATTTTTACTCGGCTCTTAGATCAAAATATTTTAATTCTACCAAAAACAATAACAGGAGTTTCTGGTACGTTCATTTTCAATCTGTTTACATTTCAATATTCTTCACGATTCTGCTGTAAACATAAAAGCACGTAAGCAACACAAATCTGAGGGCGCCTAAATGGTAATTACCTATTTTAGGAGAAAACGAAGTACAAATTAAAATATATAATGGCAAATCTGCTAAAAAAGGTAAAAAAAGGCTGGTGTTAGGAAACAGCCCTGATATGTTAATCTGCCACTCAGTGATCACTCTACCTATCTCAGTGTAGTAACTGGATAATACCAGTGTAGTAACTGGATAATACTCGAAAGAGCTGGAGGAGGGGGGCTGGATGGGAGGAGTGGCAGGGGGGACTTTCACGTACATAGCTTCTTCTGTAATAAAGATATATGCACTGAATTGAAGGTTACTCAGAAAATCAAAAACGCAGAAATATAATGCCTTCATGTGCTCTTTATATCGCCTTGTGGCCTTCCCTAATGGTTAAAAGTCAACTGTGGAGCATCTCAACTGGAATTCCACCTGGTTTATTGAGATAGATTACATCCTTCCGCTGGGTCGCATGTTAGAATCGATTAAGCAAACACCTTCACAATTGTGTCCATCAGTGATATCAACATACAGCAGGCAGGATAACGATTTAAGCTTATTGTAGGTTTAGAGCCCACTCATGGCTTACCACTGGCTGGCTTTATTACCACTTACATTTGCTGGCCTTTCATGCATTGGCATGTGTGGGCTTTCCTTACTCTTTTTTTGTTTGTACCACCTCTGGAGCTTGAATGCATCACTGTTTTAAAACTGCTCAGGTCCTACTTTTTTCTTTTTGTTCAAGCACTACACAAGATTGCTTGTGTTTTCCAGTTGTCTCCAAAGGCTGATCCTATTCCCCCTCTTAATTCCATTTTATCTGGGTGGTCCTCTTCTACCCCCCTTCGTGATGTGCTCGACCTCACTTGTTTAACTTTCTCCATTAGCATCCAGATTGCTCTCCTTGATCTCTTGCTTCTCCCATGCCCTCGGTTTTGCTTCCCCATCTACATTCTCCATATTTTTACCAGCTCCACATGTTGTTTGAGGCCCCACCTGCTCCTGTGTTGCTTCCACACTCATGCCCCCTCTCCCCACTGCATTTTCCCCTGTGTAGCTTCCACACCCCACGTGTTCTTTCCCCACGCATATTCCAAAAATATTTTTTAATTAAAAAAAAACATTTTTACAGTTTTTTTTCCTTTGTATTTGTGGATCTGCAAAAAAAAATTGTAAAACAAAGTATGTATTATTTTGTAGGCATGTGCATGGTGGTGCACACCCCTACAAAATGAAACAAAAGGCTGTTTTCTTCCTTATTTAGCAATTTTACACATCAAGGATGCTGCACAGCTTGCCACTAATTCCTAAAGGCGAGACCTATTGTCTTTGCTAATACTTGTTCAAAAAACTGTTTCACAATAGCTCAGACCTATTTTTTATTTTTATTTATAAAGTTTTATATAACGCAGACTTGATCCCGAAGGATATCAGAGCGCTTTACAATTTGAGGCAAAGGTAACAAATCAGAACATTAGACCAACATGGGGAATCTGATGGGCATTGAATCAACCAGTACAAATATAACAGCTCAATATAACCGGATGATGTGGAGAGAGCATGTGGCGTGTGTTATCAGACGATGTGGAGAGAGCATGTGGCGTGTGTTATCAGATGATGTGGAGAGAGCATGTGGCGTGTGTTATCAGATGATGTGGAGAGAGCATGTGGTGTGTGTTATCAAAAGGTGAGTAGAGAGCATGTGGTGTGTGTTATCAGATGATGTGGAGCAAGCATGTGGTATGGAAAGGCCCTGGCAGGCACAGGTAAGCTGGCGGCATCTCCGCATTTGTGGCGGAATCGCTGTACTAGCTGCTTGATGATTCTTGAATGACTGTGATAATCATTACCAATATATGAAACTTACACAAATGTGCACACCACATTACCTCTCAAAACACACCCAGAGTTATCATCCAGACCAACTTTCCCTATAAGAGTAAATGGAACAAATGACCTTTTTAACAGCAACAATGTTTATAGCCTCTAGGAAAACATAATCTACCACATAATTAATGGCAGAGCTGGGTTGACTAGGTCCATCGTAGACTACCATAGATAAATGGCCACCTTGAGTCAGATCATACAGTCGGGAGCCAAGGACAACAAACATTTTACTTTACTCATAAGCAGCAACATTTTAGAAAAATTAGAAGCATTTAGGACTTCAATAAAAATAGAAGGTTCCTAATAGAGGGTCACTTTTTAGGGTCCCTCTAAATTTGACCTTTTGTCTGTTATATTCCTTCAACTCACTTCCTTTGTTAGTACTACGATAGAGCCATAGAGCCTTACTCGTCATTCTCTTCAGTCCCTACTATTTCTCATCAAACCAAACACTCTAAATGTAATTTGCATGATCGGGGTTTACAATACTATTATTTGAAAAATGGATTTGTAAACAATGCAAAATCTTCTCTACAACTGCATAATACCATGTAACCATCTGATATTCTTAAAACAATGGAAAACATTCCACAGAAGAATGAGCTATTAACAACTTTAGAGCATGCACTCAGAGTATCTTGTAGTACTCTCTGAAGGTATTCAACTGCCAGATTGGGGACAAAATTACAAATTAACCAACTCATATTTTCTGGATATAAATTAGCCGAAAGTGATCACTGCAAGCTTTTTGTCACCCCAAAACTTCAAGATGTTACTAAAATGCCCCAGAGAGACAAATGTAATCAACTGGATTTTAATCGCACCATGCATAAATGTTTTTGATGCAGTGGAATACGCATCAAACACACATTAAGCGCTACTATACGTTTTTCTTCTAAAAGATCACACATCATCCAATCAACTTTAGTTTTGATACAAGGCAAATAATTCCATGTGGGAATGAAAAAATCTCAAGCAGAGCTTGTCATAAATCACCTAGTTCATTAAGATCTAATTTCATAATGTAATCCCATCAATCAGAAATGCCGCATTAGGATATGTACTTTTAAACACTTGTAGATCCCTACCACATCTACTCAGGTCATTATTTCGACTTTATTACAAATAT